>NC_053036.3:167672626-168922626 GCF_002575655.3 Aegilops tauschii subsp. strangulata | reverse complement strand
CTTGACCTTGCAGTTGTGGTAACGGCGCAAACCCTGCTGGTAGATGGCGGACCGGCTGAGTGCTAACAGCCGGCCTTCTTCCAGCAGGTCGATGCCGTCTTCTCGTGCTTCCTTGGCCTCCGCCTCCGTGTACATGGTGACCCGAGGCGAGTCGAACTTGATGTCGGTTGGGATGACAGCCTCGGCACCATATACAAGGAAGAACGGAGTGAAGCCGGTTGACTTGTTAGGGGTAGTACGCAGACTCCAGAGGACAGCCGGCAGCTCATCGAGCTAGCAGCCGGCCGATCGCTCCAGTGGTACGACCAGTCGGGGCTTGATGCCGGAGAGGATGAGTCCATTTGCTCGCTCGACCTGGCCATTTGACTGCGGGTGGGCAACGGACGCTAAGTCCAGTCGGATACCCTGCGTCGCGCAGAAACATGCTAGTGATCCTTTGGCAAAGTTTGTGCCGTTGTCGGTGATGATGTTGTGCGGCACGCCGTACCGAGTAGTGATGTCGGCAATGAACGTCACGGCAGTCGGCCCGTTCAGCTTCTTGATTGGCTTTGCTTTGATCCACTTGGTAAATTTGTCCACGACGACAAGCAGATGTGTCAAGCCGCCGCGGGCTGTCTTGAATGGGCCCACCATGTCCAGCCCCCAGACGGCAATGGGCCAGGTGAGGGGGATGGTCTTGAGTGCAGAAGCCGGCAGGTGTTGCTTGGAACTGAAGACTTGGCATCATTTGCAGCTTTTGACTATCTCTTTGGCATCTTCCAAAGCAGTCGGCCAAAAGAAACCGTGGTGGAAAGCTTTGGCCACAAGTGATCTTGAGGCTGCGTGGTGGCCGCATTCGCCTTGATGGATATCCTTGAGGATTGCCACACCTTTCTCTGGCTCGACGCAGCGCTGGAAGACTCCAGTGACGCTGTGCTTGACAAGTTCTCTGTTTATTATTGCATATGCTCCGGCTCGACGTTGCACTAGTCTTGCCGAGATCTCATCAGCCGGCAGCTCTTTGTTGACTAGGAAGTTGAGGATGGGCTGGGCCCATGATGGAGCTGTGACTTCTTCTACTGTCAGTACAACCATTGTGACTCGGGTGGGCAGGTTGGGTGGTGGGGAGTTGGAGTCGACCACCGCTTCTTGTGTCGCTGCAGTCCCCGGGCCAACTGCTGCAGTCCCCGGGCCGGGTTCTGAAGTCCCCGAGCCGGGTGCGACTACGGCAGTCCCCGGGCCGGTTGTCGAAGTCCCCGAGCTGCCTGCTGGGTTCCTCCAGTCGGATCCGGCTGCATCGGGGGCGGGCGGTATGAAGATAGAATCCGACTCTGGAGACGGCTTGATAGACGGTTTGAGGAGGCGCTGGAGAGAGACACCGGTTGGTATAGCCTGTCGGGTGGAGCCGATCCGTGCCAGGGCATCTGCTTGGTCGTTGTCGGCCCGTGGCACGTGAAGGAACTCGCACCCTTCGAAGTACCCACTGATCTGCTGGACGAGGAATCGATAGCTCGCCATGTTTGCATCCTTGGCGTCCCAGTCGCCAGATGACTGTTGGACCACCAAGTCTGAGTCGCCATAACACAGGATCCGGCGTATGCCGAGCTCTTTGGCTAGCCGGAGCCCGTGTATGAGCGCCTCGTACTCGGCCACGTTGTTGGAGGCGGGGAAGTGGATTTGCAGCGTGTATCTGAGTTTGTCGCCTTTGGGAGAGGTGAGGACGATGCCGTCTCCCAAGCCGGTGCGCATCTTGGACCCGTCGAAGTGCATTCTCCAATGGGTAGAGTCGGGAGCCGGCGGTAGGTACTGGGTCTCGGCCCAGTCGACGAGGAAGTCGGCCAATGCTTGGGACTTGATGGCGGTGCGGGGCTGGTAGAAGATTGTGTAAGGCGACAGCGCAATGGCCCATTTAGCCACCCGACCGGATGCATCCCGACTGCCTATGATCTCGGCAAGCGGGGCGGTGCATACGACCGTGATGGGATGCTCTTGAAAGTAGGGCTTCAGCTTCTTGGCGGCGAAGTACACTCCATAGCACATCTTCTGGTAGTGCGGGTAGTTTTGCTTTGAGCTGGATAGTACTTCGCTTAGATAATATACCGGCCTCTGTACTAGCTGGGCTCGGCCTTCTTCTGGGCGCTGGACCACGGCGACTGTACTGACCACTAGGCTAGTCGTGGCAATGTAGAGGAGCATGGGCTCCTTCTCAGTCGGCGCCGCCAGGACAGGTGGAGTAGTCAGCATCTTCTTCAACTCATGGAAAGCTTGGTCTGCTTGGTCATTCCACTCGAAATGAGTGGATTTATTCATGAGTCGGTACAGGGGGAGAGCCTTCTCTCCTAGCCGGCTGATAAAGCGGTTTAAGGAGGCCAGACACCTAGTGAACTTCTGCACGTCTCGCAACTTGGTGGGAATCTCCATTCTCTCAATGGCCTTGATCTTCACAGGGTTGCACTCAATGCCGCGTTCGGGGACCAGAAAACCTAGAAGCTGGCCGGCTGGTACTCCGAACACGCACTTCTCGGGGTTGAGCTTGATCTGGAATCGGCGCAAGTTGGCAAATGTTTCTTTGAGGTCCTCCAGCAGGGTGTCGCGCTTCTCTGTCTTCACCACAATATTGTCTACGTAGACGTGGGCATTTCTGCCGAGTTGCTTGAGGAGGCATTTCTGCATGCAACGCTGAAAAGTGGCACCGGCATTCCTCAAGCCGAATGTCATAGTCATGTAAAAGAAAGCTCCGAATGGTGTGATGAAGGCAGTCTTCAGGCGGTCTGCTGGGTCCAACTTGATCTGGTGGTATCCTGAGTAGGCATCCAAAAAACTCAACAGCTCGCATCCGGCCGTGGAGTCTATCACTTGATCAATCCGTGGCAAAGCAAAGGGATCTTTGGGGCAGGCCTTGTTGAGGCTGGTGTAGTCTATACACATACGCCATTTGTTCTTCTTCTTCAACACCAAGACTGGGTTGGCAAGCCACTCTGGGAAAAATACTTCCATAATAAAGCCGGCGGCGAGGAGCCGGGCTATCTCTTCTCCTATGATTCTTCGCTTCTCTCTAACAGTCTGCGGAGGGGCTGCTTGACCGGCTTCGCATCGGCTCGGACGTGCAATTTGTGCTCGGCGAAATCCTTCGGAACACCCGGCATGTCCTTTGGGGACCATGCAAAGATGTCTCGATTCTCACGGAGGAAGTCGACGAGCTCGCCTTCCTATTTACTGTCCAGGTTTGCACCAATGACTACAAACCTTTCCGGGTTCTCCGGGTCCAGAGGTATCTTCTTCGTCTCCTTGGCCGGCTGGAAGGAGCCCTGCGCATCATAATCCTTGGGGTTGGGAGACAAGGCCGGCTGCTTGCCGGCCATGGCCACAACTCGCTCCAGCATCTTCTTCTCTTCTGCCACTATGAGGGACTCGGCCAGCCGACTGCTGGCTGCAGCACACTCGATGGACTTCTTGTAGTTGCTGGCTACAGTGATGATCCCCTTTGAGCTCGGCATCTTCATCTTCAGGTAGGCGTAGTGGGGCACAGCCATGAACTTGGCCAGAGTAGGTCGGCCAAGCAAGGCGTGGTAAGGGCTCTCTAGATCTACTACCTCGAACCAGATTGCTTCTCGGCGAAAGTGATCCTTGTCTCCGAAGAGAACATCCATCTTGATCTTGCCGATCGGGGAACAGGACAGGCCGGGTACGATGCCATGGAACACGGTCCGGCTTGGCATGAGCTGCTTTGCCTTGAGGTTTAGCTTCTCCATGGTATCGCGGTACAGTATGTTGATACTACTTCCGCCATCAATCAAAACGCGGGAGAATCGGGTAGCTCGCCTCTCCGTTGCGAGGGTGACATCCAATACTAATGCGTAGGAGCCAGGGGACGGCATCACCTCTGGGTGATCGGCCCGGCTCCAGTTGATAGGCTTCTCGGACCAATGCATGAACTCGGGGTTGCTGGAGGCGACTGCGTTGACCTCTTGGTGCTGTCGGCGCCGGCTGTGCTTGTCTTCAACCTGGCTCGTGAAGATGACGTAGGCGGCGTGCTCTTCAGGGAACTCATCTTGAATGGCTCCGACTGTTGGTCGAGCAGCCGGCTGCTGGGGGGGCTGGAGGCGGCGGGCCGGGAGGCGGAGGCGGCACTAGCCCCTCGCCCTTGGAGATCCGTGTGAGCCAGTGGCACTTTCGGGTCGTGTGGTTGGACGGCTTCGCGCCGTTGTGGAACTTGCAGGGGGCATCAAGAGTCTGCTCATAGGAGAAGGCCGGCTGCCAAGCCGGCCTGCCGCCCTTCTTCTTGGGAGCGGGCCGTTCTTCGGGCTGCTCATCTTCGACTGTAGCCACCTGCCGACTAGTGGAAGGCGGCATAGGGGCCTTACGCTTGTGGTCGTTCTGGTAGGGGCGCCGATTGGAGTCGCCATCCGACGGCTTGGGAGCCGGAGCGAGCACCTTCCCATAGGCGTCCACTCGGAGCTCGGTCTTCATCGAGGAGTCGGCCGTGGCGTACTTGTCCGCAATGATCAGCAGCTCGTCGAGGGTAGCCGGCTCGTCGCAGAGGAGTCGGTGCTTGAGGATTGTGCCCTCTCGGCACCCGGCGGTGAAGTATTCGATGGCCTGAACCTCGTGCACCCCCTCGCTGGAGTTGCGGAGCTCGGCCCACCGCGTGAGGTAGTCGCGGGTCAACTCGTTGGGCCCTTGGACGCATAGGGAGAGCTGGCGGGGCTTGGGAGGCCGCTTGTACGTGCTGGTGATGTTGCGGATGAAGACTTCCGTGAAGTCCAGCCAGCTGTTGACGCTGTAGGGCTTGAGGCTGTTGAGCCAGGTGTGTGCCGTGCCTTGCAGCATGAGAGGGACGTACTTCACGGCTACGCGCCTGTTGTCGTTCGCTATGCTGACAATAGTAGAGTAGTCGATGAGCCAATCTTCCGGCTTCACAGAGCCGTTGTACTTGGGCGTGTCTCTGGGGAGCGAGAACCCTTTGGGGAAGGGCTCGTCGCGGATGCGGGGGCCAAAGCATGGCGGGCCGACATCGTCTTCTTCTCCTAGCGCCAGGGATCGAGCTAGGCGGTCGATCCGGTGGCGGGCGTCGTTCTCGCCGACTCCTTCACGGTGGCCTAGTCGGCCACCAAGAGTCGGATGCGTGACAGGCGGCGGGGTGGGATATCTCTCCCCTCGAGGCTGGGGGGAGGCGGATTTCCTTGGCGCTCCACTGCTCGAGGGCGGCCTTCCACGTCGCGCTCGATGGTAATCCGACTCCGGCTGCGGCTAGCAGCCGGCTCCTTGTCTTTCCTAGCGCGGGCGCCACTCGCAGTCGGCGACTGGAATGTCGCGGCGTGCTCTCGGCGTGGGGGAGGACTCTCAGCGCGGGCGCCGGCTTTGTGCCGTTCTGCGTCTGCGTCGATCAGCTGCTGGATTCGCCTTGTCATGTAGGGGAGCTCATCAGCCCCCAGCCCATTTAGCTCTTCAGCGGCCGCCTGAGCGGCTCGCAGATTCTCGAGCGGGGTGGCGTAGACGGGGCGGTCTGCCCCCAGCATGCTGGCGATGGCCACGCCGTGCTTCTTGACGAGGCCGGCTCGGCTCGGCCCGCCATGAGGCGGTGTGCCAAAGGCGGCGCGGTCGACTTCGCGCTGGTGAGCCTCGGTGAGGCGTCTCATGGAGGCTATCTTCTGACCTTCCGCGATGAGGGTGAGGCGGCGTGCCTCCAGGGTCTCGGCGTCAGCGTCGGCCGGGATGGGGACGGACAAGTCATGCATCGCCGCTTGCATGGCGTCGTGGGCGTTCTCGCCCGAGTCGGCGACGTGGCTGATGACCAGCACCTCAGTGATAGCGCTGCTGCCGCTGTCAGCTCGGGGGAGAGGGTCGTTGAAGACTACCACGTCGGAGGGGTAGGCGTCGAGCGATGCCGTGTCGGAGTCGACAAGCATCGGGTCGGTGGAGCCGACCGACTCCAAGTCTATAGCAGGCTCGCTGGAGACGTGAAGTTGGTCGAGGAGGCTGACAAGGCGGCTCTCGGGGTAGTCCGTGCCTGCGTCGGACGCGGGCTCGTCGGAGATGCGAGTCTTGCCGAGCAGATCGGCAAGGCAGCTCGCTGCGCAGGCGTCGTCGATGCCTTGCAGCGCGTCGGGGCAAACACCGTCGGGCGCAGCAGGCTGGCTGCGCTCGCGGGGGAGAAAAAGGGTTCCCGTCCAGAACCGGTCTCCAGACGACGGTGCACCTGGCCCCACGGTGGGCGCCAAATGTCGGGTGGTGGGCGCGACATATGCCAACGGGTGGCTTCTCATTGTGGGAGCCAGTAAGACGTCGCCGGTGCCTGGAAACGGGATGAGGCGAAGACATGCACGCCGGCGAATCTTACCCAGGTTCGGGGCTCTCCGTGGAGATAACACCCCTAGTCCTGCTCTGTGGGGTCTCCGCATGATCACTAGATCAAGACAAGTAGCTACAAGTGCTCCTTGAGCTGTCGGGTTAGAGGGAGAAGGAGGGCAAGGCTAGCTCTCCTTTTCTCTCTATGTGGTGTGTGTAATTCTGTGAGACCAACCCTTTGCATTGGTGTCCCGGGGGGTTTATATAGGCCTACCCCCCAGGGGTACAATGGTAATCCGGCTGGGCGCGGGTCCCAGCCATCAGTGTCTATGCTTGCCGGCTTCTCCGCCGGTCATTGGGGCCCGCCGACTGGTGGGTCCCGCCGGCTGCCGGCTTCTTGGCCGGCACGCCGGCCCCACCGCATGGGGGCTTTGTCGGCGGCTGGTTACTGTTGCCTCGCCTCTGATGACGAGGGCTTTGTCGAGGTAAGCATGGCTACAGTGTCGCCGCCTTGCGAGCTCTCACTGTAGCCTTGCCTCGTCTTGTCTCCTTAATAGGGCGCATGCTTCAAGGGAGGGAGGTAGCCGGCTGTTGGTAGCCGGCCACATCCCTTACCGACTAGAGGAGGCCAGGCCGTCTCCAGATGTCTCCCTGGAAAATGGGCCCGCCGCCCGCGGGCCGTTCTGGCACCTGTCGTGGGTGACGTCGGGGCCAACATGGCTACAGTGCCGCGCCGGATGGGGGATGGCTGGCCCGTACAGCGCCCTGTGGCCATGCCTGTTCCGGGATTCGGGGGTAGTGGGCTGTACTGCGGCCACGCCCCATCCTATCATCGTTATGTGGGTACAGTCTTAGTGGGTGCAGTCTTGGCCGGCTTCTGGGAGTCGGCTTTCTTCATGGCCGGCTTCTGGGAGTCGGTCCTCTTGGGGCCGGTTTCGTGGAGTCGGCTATCTCGTATCTTTCTTGGGGGAGGTTTTCTGAGACTGGGTCGCCTTCTGGGAGTCGGCCCTGGGGATAGCCGGCCGGGGGAAGGTGGCCCTATGCTTTGTATGCTTGAAATCTCGAATGGCCTGATAATTTTCCGAAGAGCCAGGGAGAGTCGGTTAGGCTACCCGTGGCCATTTACTCCGACAACATGCCTCCAAATGTCTGCACCAAAGAATCAAACTACATGATGGCGTTGCTCATCCCAGGTCCAAAAAGTCCTGGAAAGGATTTTGATTTGTTCATGGAGCCTCTTGTGGAGGAACTTCAACAGCTATGGAGGGGTGTTCTCACTCGAGACCTATATAGCAGCCCACCAGCTGATTTCTTTCCGCGTGCTGTTATAATTTGGTGCATCCATGATTATCCGGCTTTGGGCACTATGTCAGGGCGAACGACACATGGTTACAATGCATGTGTTCGCTGTGACAGGAATCCGCTGTCATACACAATACTTAGCAAGATCTGTTACATTGGACACCGCCGTTTCCTTGCCAAGGACAAGCCGCATCCTAGAAAATACCGAAGACATGTGTTCAATGCAAAGCATGAAAACCGTGAGGCGCCAAAGAGGCTCACCGCCGATGAATTAGAGAACGTCAGGCATATTACACCAGGAAACCATCCTGATAATGGTAGCGGGAAAAGGAAGCGTGGCAGAGCAGAAGAGAGATTATTGTTTACCCGCAGGTCCACTTTGTGGGACTTGGAGTATTGGAAAGATTTGGATCTGCGGCATAATCTTGATGTGATGCACATCAAGAAAAATATATGTGACAACATTATCGGCACACTTCTTAATATTGAAGACAAGACGAAAGATATCTTAAAATCTAGGATTGATTTGACACACCTGGGTATCAGACAGGATTTGCAGGTGCAAGATGAAGGTAAACCACGTGATATGGCACCAGCTGTGTACGTCTTGGACAAGGTAAAAAGAAAAGAATTCTGCAAGGTCTTGTCACGTGTGAGATTCCCACATGGATTTGCTTCCAACCCTGAAAGGAGAGTCAGTGCAGATGGAGATAAGGTACAAGTGTTGAAAACTCATGACTGCCACGTCCTATGTCAAAGGGTTTTACCTGTTATCCTTAGAGGATTGGGCCGCCCTGACTTACACAGAGCAGTTGCAGAGTTGGGACAATTCTTCAGGGAACTCTGCAGTAGAAATATCAGGATAGATGCTTTGGAGCGTCTTAGAGACAAGATACCAACTATCCTATGCGACCTTGAGAAGATATATCCTCCAGCCTTCTTTGATGTGATGGTGCATTTGGCTGTTCATCTACCTGATGAGGCACTACTTAGAGGTCCAGTACAGTATGGCTGGATGTACCCTATTGAAAGGTGGCTAGGCACTTTCAAGGGCTATGTTAGGAACAGAGCTAGACCTGAGGGTTCCATTGCAGAGGCCTACATTGCTACAGAAGCGTTGACATTCTGCTCAAAATACATTGAAACAGCTGATCAGCTTAGCAAAGACGTGGATGAAGACAATCCCGGGCTCAATGTTTTCGATTATTATGTTCGAGTTACAGGGAAGAGTCGACAAGAGGGCAAACCTAAAGATTTGGACAAAATGGTTTGGTATGTGTTGAATAACTATCTTGAGATACTACCTTATATCAAGTAAGTGCTAAGTACTACAGCTTATACATCTTAATCTACTAAACTTGCAGCACAATCTTATATATTTAGATGTTTGACGTGATCACTATGTTGTGCAGCATCTACAAAAAGGAGTTACTGCCGCAAAATCCAAGAAACATTGACAAACTAGTTATGGCAGGATTTGCGAAATGGTTCAAGAGCCGTGTAAGCTTTTGAATTGCACTGTCAGTTTTTTTAATATATTGAGTATATAAGATGATCAGCTTGTCTATTTTCTAACCATAGGTTAAGAAGATGCGGGAGGATGGGCAGGCAGTTGATGATGCCCTTTACTCACTAGCAATGGGTCCTGATACTCGGGTAAGACATTATGAATCTTGCGTTGTTGGAGATGTGCGCTACAACACCCTTGCACGAGACGAAGGCAGGAAGACACAAAACAGTGCCATCATGAGCACGGATACGTATGACAACGAGACAACTGAAATGTATGCTAACATAACAGACATTGTTCAGTTGCAGTATATCTCCAGTTTCGAGGATCATCGGTGTGTGGTTCTGTTGTGCTGTCGTTGGTATAACCCGTTTTCCAGGATCGCAAAACCCAGAGTTGATGATTATTTCAAATCCATCAATGTCAAGGCGGCGTACCAGACCAACGAGCCTTTTATTTTGGCAAATCAAGCAACACAGATATTTTTCTTGGAAGACACATTTGCACGTAGCGATGACTGGAGAGTAGTGCAAAGGTTTGAGCAGAGGAATTCGTTTAATGAAGTTGCACAACAAGATGATGCTTATACTGCTCCTGATGTACAAGATAACACAGATGTTCCTAATATCTTTGAGAACCATCACGTCAATGACACTGGCGAAAAGATTGCCTGTCGTGCTGTGGACATACAAGAGTTGATCAAGAAGAAGCCAACGTTCGAGGACGTTGAGGACGAAGAAGAAGATGACACCGTGGGGAATGACGATTCAGACTGATACACATGGCGAAGATGTTGACGCTGCTGCTGTGGATGATGATTACATTGCTTTTGTCGTATTTGCCTATCAGAAGACATTTTTTATCTACTATGTGAAATGGTGTTTGCTATGACAACTGAAACCTGATGAACATGTTGTTTAGTATTTTCCTGTGAGAACATCACTTGTTATGTATGCTGATTTGTGTTTGGTGATTGTTTGACGACTAAAACATGATGACATTGTTGTTTAGTTGTACTCATATTTGGCTGTGAAACTTGAATTTAATTACATAGTCTGCCGTTGGACTGCAATTTGCTCGACATCTTCGAATGAGAACAAAGCTGACCCGACAGGTCCTCTACTAATTTATTTATTTATTACCAAAAGGGCCTTTGCTATTTATTTATTTATGAGCAAAAGGGGATACCCCCTGATTTCCGTTAATAGAAATCATTAGATGTTCACAACACTACGCCCACCCTGCTACACAGGTTTCATTCATTACTAGTTTCAGCAAAGTGCTCATGTCATAGCCACTGAATACATCACGAGTGCTACATACACTGCAAATAAAGAGACAATCATCCTATAGAGCACATCGATTTTGCCCATTATCTTCACAAGCTCTTTCATCTCCTCATTGCTGTCAAGGCTGTTCAGCAGCTGTTGCTTGGCCATGATTAGAGGAACTACATCTTTAACCTTCTGCTCTGCATCTTCCTCTTATGCCGTTCCTTCAGTTACTTGTCCAACACCCCAACCT
This sequence comes from Aegilops tauschii subsp. strangulata, assembly GCF_002575655.3. NCBI lineage: Eukaryota > Viridiplantae > Streptophyta > Magnoliopsida > Poales > Poaceae > Aegilops > Aegilops tauschii. The sequence goes on along the minus strand of NC_053036.3, from coordinate 168,912,023 downwards.
GCTGGTATTGGGATTCCTCGGCTAATCAAATAATCAGCGTAGTCGCACTCCCCCACATCAGCAACTTCCCAGAAATACAAGTCACACGAATCTTCCCTTTTTTGCACGAATCAAATTGGAAGATCATCAACCAAACTATTAAAAAAATCAGCAACTGAAAGCAGCACAACAACACTTAAACATATTATTACTCCATGATTCAGGCATCTGTAGAAGACTCGGCTAGGGTTGAGGATTGTGGTTGAGACGTGACGGATGACTTTGCGTGATTTGCAGCAGTGGCACCACACCAACGGCAGCGGGTTGCGATGAGCAACCGGCTGCGGTGCGTGTGCCGACGGGGGTGTGATGAGACCCACAGGCGATGGTACGGGTGGCGACTTGGCGCATATTTGGTTGTTGCCTGCTGAAGAGCAGGTGGACGAGTAGCCAGCGGACATGGTTGCTGCGGACAGAGCTTCTGATGCTAGGCAGAGTAAGTAGAGAAGAGGAGAAGCGAACGTTGGATATGTCAGTTTCATTACTTGCAGAGTAGCATAACACCATATATAGTCATAGTCTAGGTTTGTATTCGGACCAGCTATAGGAGCACGTCTCTCTTTTTTCTAAAACTCAGCAACGTCTCTTTACTGGCACACTAGCTTGTTCTGTACGCCTTCTCAAGTCTTTGATTCCTCCACCTGACATCTGGGGCCCACCGGAAGGGCCTCTGTATTTCGCGAAAAAAAACGTGCCCCCCGCTAACAGGTTGGACCCACCAGCTATCTTCGCACGCAAGGAAGTGCCTCCTTATTACGCATAAAAAAATGAGTACTCCCCATGCCAGCTGGAACCCAGCATCGTGGGAGGCTGACTTGTGGGCCTACCAAGTTGACGGGGACGGAGGGCTTTGTCAACTTAGTCAATATGAACGATTCTAGCTCCAGTTACCGTACGATGTTCATCCAACGGCAGTAGTGCTTCTTCAACCTCTGGTCTTCTTGCTCCAGCCGCCCAAACCAGCGCCGGTCGTGCTGCGTGCTCCTGCCTCCCGTGGCCGGCTGTGATGCCGCGGAGGCCTCACCGCCCCTACTACTCCCACCGCTGGCCAGGCCATCCCTCTACTCACCCACAACCCCTGTTATTCTGTGGCGACGGCAGCCTCACACCGCAGCCGAACCAGTGAACCCTCGTACTCCTCTCCGCGTGGGCATCCACTACCGCGTCTTCCCCGGCCCTGCGTTGTCCCCTTCCTAGGCCTCGCCGTCGTCCACCACCTTGGTGCTCTCGGCGTGGCGTGGTCAATGTGGTCAACAACCGACTTCCATCGGAAGAATACTGTACGTGGAGAGGCTGATAGCTGGGTCCATGGCCACAGCTGGGTCCACGGCCACAACCCAGTTTTTTTGTGATTTGCCAAGTAAGTCGCTTTGTCAGGCCATTTGGGCTGCAAATCTTTCAAGAAGAGGAGAGCTTCATTCGGCTGGCCGAGAAAATGGCCTATCAGTAATGAGAAATGCGTTGTACATTTTTAAAACACATCAAACCGGCAATTAGTTTCAAATTTCTTTTTTTCATTTCGAGATTTTAAATTGCATTGATTTTTATGCGTGGACAATTTGTTGGATTTTATATTGATATACATTTATTTTTAAAATCAGTTTGAATGTGACTCGAAATTTCGGGATTAAAAACAGTTCGGACCGCACCGAAATATGCAAAATTTCGTATAATTTTTTAACCGTGGCCACAATATGGGCTGTAATGCTAACAAAAAGAATATGGGCTCCAAAAAAAACCTTAAGAATTAGCAAATGGGCTGTAATTTATTAGAAATAATGGCAGATGGGCGGTACGATGTTTTCCACAGATTTGAGGCTTTCCTAAAAAAAGGTTGACGCACAAGCAGTGATTTTTCGATGTCCATCCAACGACCGTCGTGCTTCTTCAATCTCTGCTCTTCCTGCTCCAGCCGCTCAAACAAGCGCCGACGGGACTGCCTGCTCCCTCCTCCCCGCGGCCGGCTGTGCTGCCGCGCAGGCCTCACCGCCCCACCATACTCCCATCGCTGGCCTAGCCATCCCTCTACTCACCCACACCTGTTGTTATTCTCCGGCGACGGCAGACGAACCAGTAAACCCTCGTACAGTCGTACTCCCCTCCGTGTGGGAAACAACTGCCGAGTCTTCCCTGCCTCCGTGTCGTTCCCTTCCTAGGCCTCGCCGTCGTCCACCGCCCTGGTGCTCTCAGCACGGCCTGGTCAACATGGTCAATGACCGACATGCATCTGAAGTGGACTGTACGTGGAGAGGCTGACAGCTGGGTCCACGGCCGCACGCAAGGAAATGCCTCCTTATTACGCGCAAAATAATGATTCCTCCATCTGACATCTGGGACCCACCGAAAGGGCCTCTGTATTTCACGAAAAAAAGTTACTGCCGCTGACAGCTTGGACCCACCAGCTATATCTTCGCACGCAAGGAAGTGCCTCCTTATTACACAAAAAAAAATGAATACTCCCCCTGTTAGCTGGGACCCAGTATAGTGGCAGGATGACTTCTGGGCCTACTAAGTTGACGGGGACGGAGGGCTTTGTCAACTTAGTTAATACGCACGATTCTAGCTCCAGTGACCGTACGATGTCCATTCAACGGCCGTAGTGCTTCTTCAACCTCTGGTCTTCTTGCTCCAGCCGCCCAAACCAGTGCCAGTCGTGCCTCGTGCTCCTGCCTCCCGTGACCGACTGTGCTGCCGCAGAGGCCTCACCGCCCCTACTACTCCCACCGCTCGCCAGGCCATCCCTCCACTCACCCACACCCCCTGTTATTCTGCGGCGACGGCAGCCTCACACCGCAGCCAAACCAGTGAAACCTCGTACTCCTCTCCGCGCGGGCTTCCACTACCGCGTCTTCCCCTGCTCCGCGTCGTCCCCTTCCTAGGCCTCGCCGTCATCCACCGCCCTGGTGCTCTCGGCGCGGCGTGGTCAACATGGTCAAGGAACGGCTTCCATCGGATGTGGACTGTACGTGGAGAGGCTGACAGCTGGGTCCACGGGCGCAGCAAGGAAGTGCCTCCTTATTACGCGGAAAATAATGATTCCTCCACTTGACAGCAGGGACCCATCAGACAGGCAACCATATTTCACGAAAAAAACGTTTCCCCCTGACTGCTGGGACCTACCAGCGACATCTTCGCACGTAAGGAAGTGCGTCCGGGCAAAAAAAACGATTCTCCCCCCTGACTGCTGGGACCCACCAGCTACATCTTTGCACGCAAGGAAGTGCCTGACAGCCGGGACCCACCTGGTCCAAGCGTACGTAGCGTTGTCATTCTGGTCGCGAACATGTACGTACATACTGGTGGATGTAGAGGCGCGCACGTAGCATGTACACGTACGTACAGTGGCCAGTGTGCAAGAAAGAAAATACGGCCACGTACGTACATATGGGCAGGGTCTCGAACGCCTACTCACACATACGTACGGCCAGGGCTCGTGTACATGGCTAGGTCGGAACGGAGAAACTGCGTCGTCATCGTGTTCATGGGGAGGCAACAGAATGCGTCGTGTTCATCGGGAAGCAACGGAACGCGTGGGAGCCAACTGACTTGGACGGAACAGCCGATGGAAATGAGGCCTGGCGTATCGCAGAACGGAGGAAACGGCCTTGTGTTCGACCGGACACGGTCGAAACGGGATCCTGTTCATCGGGAGGGGTCTGGTGTACCGCAAAACGGAGGAAACGGACCTCCTACGGTCGAAACGGGAGTCCTGTTGATCGGGAGGGGTGTGGCGTACCGCAAAATGGAGGAAACGGACTTGTGTTGGAGCGCTACGGTCGAAATGGGGGTCCTGTTCATCGGGAGGGGTGTGGCGTACCGCAAAACGGGACTCCACGGGATACTGTTCATCTCCACCGTCGACCCCCTCCAGCCTCCATGGGCTACTGTTCATCCACCGTCGACCTCCTCCAGCCTCCACCTACGACTATTCATCCACGGGCTCCTGTTCATCTAGCCTCCACCGCACGCTACTCCACCGGCTACTGTTCAACTAGCCCTCTCCACGGGCTCCTGTTCAACCACCCCTCCACGGGCTACTGTTCATCCAGCCCTCCACCATCTACTGTTCATCCTGCCCCTCACGGGGTGGTCCTATTCATTCTGCCCTCCACGGGGTCCTGTTCGTCCAGCCCCAACCGGCTCGATCGATCGGGGTCCTGTTCATCCAGAGGCAACACCACGGGGTCCTGTTCATCAACCCCACCGGGAACTGTTCATCCAACCCCCCCCCCCCAGCAACGCTCACTGTTCATCCAGAGGCGGCATCGATCGGCTTCAGTTAGCAGCAGTAGCAAAGGAATCGCTCGATCGGGTTCAGTTAACAGCCATCGATCGATCGCTCGGGTTCAGTAACGCGTAGCCTGCAGTGCAATCGCTCGGGTTCAGTTAGAGCCCACCGCCTCGCACCCACGCGCGTGCGTGTACAAGAGAAACGCGTATCGCTCGGCCCCGACCACCCACCGTAACCGGGAACACCCTGATATTTTCCTCGCCCTCGCTTCTACCACTGTTTTTCCATCATGGACCGGCCAAAGAATGTCATGCAGCTACGTCTCCGGCCCGCCCAGGACGAAAAGCCCATTTTTTGTCATGATTTTTTGTCATAGAAGTAGGACCCCACCACATCTATGATGATACCGTGTTTTGTCACAATTATCGTCATAAGTATGACAGAAAAAAAATTCGTTCGGCCCAAAATGTCAGGGATGTGTCTTTTTTTGTAGTGTCCAGAGCTACGTTCATCGTCTCCATCTGCTGACACTGCACCCTTTATAAGGCTGAAACGTGTCTGGCCTAGCCGCGTACCACGCTGGAGCAACTTCTCTCTTTTCTTTTCTGCTTCGGCAGCAGGGTCTGAAATACCCTTGCATAAAAACACTATAGTGAGAGTATGGGTGAAGTGTGTGCAGAACTAGTGCACTGTAAAAGAAGCAGATAGCAGGTGGCTGAAAAATAAATGATAGGAGACATAGGATAGCTCTACAACATTGCATGGCAAACAAAATTAGATTCTACTCCATATGATTTTGTAATATATGAGCACAGGGATGGCTGGGAAATGCAGGTACTCCTCCAGCACACCACCACATGTGGTCCTATCAAAATAACAGTCGACTGAAAATAAATAGGCCAGTCGATTTTTTTTAACCGTCCGATCTATAAGGAATGGGCAGATGGCCTTGTCTACCTCCCGCCAGTCACTGTTGACGATCTTTCTCGAACCGCCAGCGACCACCGGCATAGATCCCTGCCTCCGCCGCCCCGCACTCTGTCAGTGTACAAAAGTAGGGGCACTCCGTTTTTACCCCTTTACTTGTGCACGGGCAGTCAGAGCCAAGCCCATGGCCACACTGAGCAGGGTAGAAGAATGGAGCTGGAGCACAAGGCGACCAGAGGCAATGCCAAGACCAAGAAACACAAAAGAGCAAAGGGGCGAGGTGGACTCCCCAGACAAGACCCTTGCCGGGGCAACTTGCCCGATGCCAGCGGGGCGCGCCACCCTTGAGCCCAAGGGTTTCCAACAACCACATTGGGACCAGGGCTCGGGAGGCACCTCCGTGGTGGCATGCAGATCTTCGTCAAGATCATAAACACATGAGATCAGATAAGGACCAGAAGACGACGATCCTCGCCAGGATCCTAGCCGAGGAAATCTGCGAGACCCCCGGCAAGACGCTTGCCGGGGAAGACCACGATGCCACCGCAAGACCCTTGCCGGGGCCCCGGCAAGGCCATTGCCGAAGACACCTACGGGGCCGTGTCTAGGCCCACGTCTACCAAGGCTCCACCACCGTCCCCATGCAGCTGCCAGCTCAACCAGCTGAGCAGGCACCTGCGTGGCGACGAGCGGCCTCCACGACCGACCCAGCAAGCACCTGTGTGGTGGCATGTAGATCTTCGTGAAGGCTCCACCACCGCGCCAGCCCAGCAGCCAGCCAACATGGCGCCACGACGCCTCGTCAGCTCGGACGCGTGTTGAAGCCAGGCGAGGCGGCGACAGCTGGGACGTGCTTCCTTGCCGTCCCCGATAAAGCGAGTGGGGCACGTCGGCAGCGCATTAAATGCGTCTGTCCGGCAGTGCCAGAGGATAGACTCATCGACTGTAGACCTTTCCACCTCCTGTGTGCCACGGTGGCAACCCCTTTTTCCTATAAAAGGAGGCCCCAGGCGACCAGGAGGAGGATTCGGATCTTTTGGGAAAATCACACCCCGTAGCTAGCTCAAGAACACAAGAACACTCAAATACATCCACCAAAGCAAGACTAGGGTATTACGCATCTTCGCGGCCCGAACCTGGGTAAACGATCCGTGTGCTTCTTGTAAGACCCGCTCTTTGCACAACCCCGCACCCGCCAACCGTAGAAGGGATCCCAGTGATTCCATAGGTGTCGATTTCCCCCGACATCTTTGGCGCGCCAGGTAGGGGGCGCAGTTGTGGAAATCTGGTCTGATCGGAGCAGCAGCTTCATCGTGGCCGTCGTTCCAAGGAAGAAGACAACCAAGATTGATGGCACCATCTGCAGATGCGGTGGACGCCCGTGCAGTGACAGAAAAGCTAAGTCGTGTGAAACTTTAAGAAATTTCTTTTTATATATAAGGTTATTGTCCTCAAAGGTCCTACTCTATGTATGGAAAACCTGCACGCAAAGGGGCCCTTCCGCTATTGGCAACGCCCTTGCTCTGTTTCGAGTCCGCTCAATAGCTCAAGCGGCCGCGTCGAGAACGGCAAGGTAGCCTTCGGCAATTGGCAACGCTCTCGATACTGACTCGAGGCAAGCTCGATAGTTCGAGCGGCTGCGTTGAGACCGGTAAGGTGGTTCGCCTGGCAGCAAGCACACCTGGCAGGCCATTGGGGATCCGTCCTCAAGGTGCCGCGGCCTGGGTTTACGCGTCGGCAAGCCTACCCAATTAACGTAGGGTGAACATACAAGGGGAGATCTAACGGGGAGATAGCATGCATAATATCAAAAGTGTTGCATAGTTATATTACATCAATTGTTGTTGCGGTTCTAACTAAAGATAAATATTGTCTTGGTCATGAACCTACAGTGGCGGTGAGAGAAGGGGTGCCTAGTCCCGGCGTTGGCCCTCTATCCTCTTGATTCCATCGATGCGGCTGATGATGGGCTCGATACGCTCCTTGAGCACCGTGAGGTCCGCATCTCCGGCAAGCTCTCCAGCGCGGCGTCGAAGTCGAGCTTGGGATTCTAGTGCACCTACTTGGTGAGGACCTTGGTCATGGCACCTCGGCAAAGCCTCCGGGTCTCGTCGGCCAGCGAGGCCGCCCAATTGGAGTGGAGCTGCTCCAGGGCCCCGAAGACACCCTCGAAGAATAGGGTCAGCTTGGCGTTGGGACTCACGTTGCGCTCCGGGGTGTACCTCACATTCGGCATCCCCATGGTAGCTAGCTGCGTGGAGATCCTGCCGGCGACGTCCTCGAGGCGGCTAATCTAGAGGTTCTCTCCCTTCACAAAGTCCGCATGGTTGGCGGCCTCGTTCTTCCGCAGCCGCTTCTCCTTCTCCAGATACTTGGTCAAGTCTCCTCCCGGGCCCTGGCCCTCGAAACTGTCTCCTCTAGACCCTCCAGCTTCAGCTTCAGGTCTTTGATGGAGTCGTTGGCCTTGGAGAGCTGCTCAGCCTTGCCAAGGACTGCGCCCTGCGCCTCCACCAGAGCACCGTTGAGCGTGTCCTTCTCCTTCGCCAGCTTCAGGGCCTGGTCCTTCAGCCCGTCCCGCTCCACCTCCAACTCCTTCACCTTGCCGGCATGGACCTGAGCCTCGGCATTGAGCGCCTCCTCGTGCTTCTGCTCCAGCTCCTGGGTCCATTGCAGGACAAGCTTCTCGACCTCCTCGTCCTTGCCGCGGAGTGTCGCAGCGAGCTTCTCCTCGCGAGCGGCAAGGTCCTCCTCCTGGGATTTCAGCGCGGCCTGGTGCTAGTACTGAGCGGCCTCGTCCTTGGCGGCCTGGTTCTTCGCCATCTCCCGGGCCTTCTTGATGTCGGCCTGCTTCATGACGAGCTCCACCTTGTGCTTGGCCAGCTCGTCCTGGGCGGTCTTCAGCTCCTCGCAGGCCTGGCGGAACCAAGCCTGTGTCTCGATGACGCGCCCTTCGAGATCCGCCTTCGCCTTGTCCACCGCTGCCATCCTGGACTTGGCCTTGTCCAGGTGGGCACGGTGGAGCGCTTGGAGCTTCCGAAAGCTGGCGCCCATGGCCTGGAGGAGCCGCTCTTCCTGGGAACCGCCGCCATCGATGCTCGGCTCGTCAACGACTTCAAGCCCGGCGGCGGCAAGCACCTCCTCGTCGAACACCTCTCCCTCGGTGGGCGCCCGGGTGCTCGCCGTCCCTGGGAGGTGGACGAACAGGTCGTCGCTCACCTTCAGGTACTTGCCCGAGCCAGAGGCAGCAGAGGAGGAAGGTTGGTCGTCAACCACCTCCTCCTCGGCAGCGGCCTTGCCGGCCTCCCCGGTAGGCCCCCTGCCGGCCTCCTTAGCAGCAGCCTTGCTAGGCTCCCCGGCAGACCCCTTGGCGGCGCCCTCAGCAGCATCCTTGGCGGCCTCCTCGGTGGCGATATTCTCGGCCTCCGCCGCAGCGTCCTTGGCGACATCCTCTATGACGATGTCTGTGTCCTCCCGGTCCGCCGAGGGAGGATCTGGATATCGAGAAGGGGATGAGGCGAAGCCAAGACCAAGATTCAAAAAGAAAAAGAACAGGGACGGAAGGCGAGTGACTTACCCGTGCCAGGCTGGGAAGAAGAGGCCCCCTCCCCGCCAACATCTGGCATCGAGGCGAAGCCACCAGCGCCCAAGTTTGCCTCCTCCTCCTCCGTGTGCATGGGCTCGGTGCTTGGCGCCCTTGCCGGGGACGCCCCTCGGGGCGGCGTGGTCGATGGGGGCGGCGCGTTGGGGGTAGCCCTTAGATGCTCCTCCTGCTGCTGTCCTCCTCCTGCAATCACGGCAAGGTCAGCGCCAAGGGATCGTACCCCCAACACACGTTAACGAGGGGCGAGTGATGAGCTTACGCTGGGGGCTGTGCCGGGGGCTGTTATCCGGCTGCTCAACACCACCAACGGTGTACCAGAAGTGCCTGCCGGGGGCTGGCCGCCCGCCGAAGCCCTGGCCCTCTTCACCCTCTGGGCTAGCGTCTCCGTGTCTCCGCGAAGATGAAAACAAATCAAGATAAGCGGCACAGTCTGAGGAGACGGAGATGACAAAAAAGAGCGAGATACTTACTCATCCTCCACCTCCTCTTCTGTTGCCTTCCTCTTCCTCCTTGGGCTGAGGGACCCAAAATCGAAGATGACCTCCGCGTCGGCATCTGCCGGAGGAGGGGAGGAGGGTGGAGTCTGGCCACGCCTGGACGAAGAAGAGGCAGTTGCTTTCTTCTTCGCCACCGCGGCCTTTACCAACTTCCTCGTCGCCGCGTCCCTTGTTTGGCGCACGGATGCCTCCTGGGTTTGCTGCAGTTGCACAGCCCTGCCGGGCCTAACCGGCTCGCCAGAGCTGGCCCGCCGCAGGACTCGCCCTCTCCCCGTGACCGGAGGGTCGACAGTCTCGACCTCCTCCTCCGACGACTCATCGACCACATCTTCGATGAGAGGGCCCCCAGTGCCGGCGCTGCTGGCCTCCCCAGCAGACTCCGCCCACTGGGCGAGCTCCTTTTCGTCCGCGGCCGCCGCAGCCTTGTCCTCCACGCCGCCGGTGCTGCCGGCCTCCCTGGCGAGCTCCGCCTCCGCCACCCTGGCGGCGATGTAGTCCAGCTCTGCCTGGGTGGTGTCCTGGACTAGCAGCGGCTCGTCGCGGACGTAGTATCGAAGAACTCCTGCACCTGATCCGCCGGAGGCTCGGCCCAATTTGGGACGAGGCCGTGCGTGTTGAACTCCGGCATCATGGTGATGATGTCGTTTCGGCGCGAGTTATTGGTCAGCGGGACCACCCCCGCCGGCAACCCAAACAAGGGCCTTGGTGACCTTGCAGGCCTTCGCGGCCTTGCCGAACCGCTCGACCTTGCCGTCACGGTTCACGTCGAGCTGGAAGAGCCGCTGGCAGAAGTGGGCGTGCCCCATCACCGTGAGGTTGTGGTCCAAGCCGGGGCGAAGCCTCATGATGTCGGCCGCATTCGTGAAGAGCCAGGCCGGCCTCCCTTGTGCAGCAGAGCGATTCGGTGGCGGATGAAATCCGCCCCGATCATCTCAAGGGTGAGCCCGGCCTCGCTGAGGCGAAGAATCCTGGTGACCGTGAGCTTCGCATCGTCGGCATCTACATCACCCCAGTCATTTCTGTGAACCGGCGGCGCCTGGCGAACCTGTCAGAATTCCTGTGGGTCCTCCTCCTCAATCCAGCACCACCGGCCCCGCCACTCCTCCCACCTCTCCTTCTGAGCGCCCTCCAGGTATGTCCCTTTGGTCCTTGGGATCCAGGCGACACAACCAGAGATGGCTCAGGGAGTCCTGGATTAGGGGGTCCTCGGACAGCCGGACTATATACTTTGGCCGGACTATTGGACTATGAAGATACAAGATTGAAGACTTCGTCCCGTGTCCGGGTGGGACTATCCTTTGCGTGGAAGGCAAGCTTGGCAATTCGGATATGTAGATCTCCTCCCTTGTAACCGACTCTGTGTAACCCTAGCCCCCTCCGGTGTCTATATAAATCGGAGGGTTTAGTCCGTAGGACAACAACAATCATAATCATAGGCTAGCTTCTAGGGTTTAGCCTCTACGATCTCGTGGTAGATCAACTCTTATAATACTCATATCATCAAGATCAATCAAGCAGGAAGTAGGGTATTACCTCCATCGAGAGGGCCCGAACCTGGGTCAACATTGTGTCCCCCGCCTCCTGCTACCATCCGCCTTAGACGCATAGTTCGGGACCCCCTACCCGAGATCCGCCGGTTTTGACACCGACATTGGTGCTTTCATCGAGAGTTCCACTGTGCCATCACGATAAGGCTTGATGGCTCGTCTTGTTGTCAAGGACAACATTACCTCGGGGGGAGCCCTGGCTGTAGGCCAAACTCTCCGACTAGGCGGCTTCGTCATGACCGCCCGTTCGGCCGTCGCGCCGACGATGACTTCTCGGGTCATCAAAAACAGCCTCCACGTCGGCTCAGGATTCGCCGAGCAGATGGATCCAATAGAGCTCTCTTCCTTGAACGAGCTCTTGGATCGCATCGCCGCCCTGGGAGTCGCTACCGACTATGATCGGATGGGGCTTAAACCCGACCAAAGGAAGATTAACTCTCCGCCGGTCACCCATCAGATAGCGGTGGTGGAGGAGCAATGTAGTGATTCTTCCTCTATTTTGAGGACAAACTATGTCCGGATTCCCGAGCTCTCCAAGCCGGATACCCGTCCACGGGAGGACATGAACCAAGCTTCAAACCTAGAATCAGACAGCGGGCGAGAACTATTGGGCAACATCCCGGAGCCCGAACTGCTAAGCTCGGAAACTCCTCCGCCCCTGGGTCTCAGATCGGGTCTAGGTTTGGACCTAAATCTAACCACCCACCCAGACATAAGTGATCTTTCCCACATTAGACAAGAGCCCCAAGAGACAGTACATCACTATTGGGCCAGATTCCTCCTTGTAATGAGCAAGGTCAAGGACTGTCGCGAGGAAGATGCAATTTCATTCTTTTGCAAAAATTGCACGGACAAGGGAATCCTCAACGCCATAAGTCGTCGTGACATAGCATACTTCGCTGACTTGGAGGCCATAGTACAGAAGTACTGTGCGATGGAAAGCGCCTGGAAAACCCAAACAAAATTCTGGGATCCTCTGGCTCTCACTAAATCCCCCATCCGAACTAAAAGGGTGTACTCTCGTAAGTCACCCGATCCGATTACAAAGAAACCAAAGCCCACTACAGGGCGTGGAACTGTATTGGAGGGATGGCTCAATGGGCCATGCAAAATTCACAGCACAGCGGATACCATGCCAACACACAGCCTTAGAGCATGTTGGATACTCCGGCAGCTGGCCAAGAGCGGCAAGGATCTCCTCATCAACAATACAACAGAGCAACATCCTGTGGAAAATAACAATACAGTATTGACAGTCTTCAAGACCTTCGCCTCAAATAATAGGCGCAAGCGAGCACTCCGCAGCCTTGCCGAAGTCTGCCACGTTGCAGCAATAAATCCTTGGAACGACACGACCATAACCTTCAATGCCAGTGACGAACCTCAATTCCGAACAGCCCGAGCACCAGCCGCTTTGGTCCTTAGTCCAATTGTGGACGGCTTCTGGCTTACTAAAGTGCTCATGGACGGTGGCAGCGGATTAATCCTCATCTAGGAGGAAACTCTTAGCAAAATGGAAATAGACAAGAACCGCATTGAGCAAAGCAGCACAACCTTCAGAGGAATCATCCCTAGTCGGGAGGCACGATGTGCGGGAAAAATCACACTAGATGTGGTATTCGGCACGCCGGAGAATTATAGGTCCGAAGAAATCACATTCCAAGTGGCCCCGTTCAGCAGCGGATACCACGCCCTTTTAGGGCGGGAGGCATTCACGATCTTCCAAGCTATACCCCATTACGGGTACATGAAGCTCAAAATGCCCGGGCCCAATGGAATCATCACTCTAGCTAGTGATCCGGACATAGCACTCCATGCCGAAAATAAAACCACCGCACTAGCCCTCGAGGCGTTATCCGAAGCCCTTGCGGCCGAAGAACTAACTGCGCTGTGCTCCACAGTGGACAGGGACGACGTGATACTCGACAAAAGACCCAAGTCCACCTCTTTTAAACCAGTGAACGAAATAGTCAAATTCCATGTCCACCCAACGGACCCTACAAAAACAGCATCCATCGGGGCACAGCTGAACCCCACAACAGACGCTGCACTGCGGGAGTTCTTGCGTGAGAATTGGGACATCTTCGCCTGGCATCCTTCAGACATGCCAGGAATCCCACGCAGGCTGGCCGAGCATAGCCTTAACATTCTAAAGGGGTTCAAGCCGGTCAAGCAGACTCTTCGGTATTTCTCTGAGCCTAAGCGACAAGCCATGGGAGAAGTGCTAGCCAAGTTATTCGAGGCCGGATTCATTAGAGAAATAAAACATCCGGACTGGCTAGCAAACCTGGTGATGGTACCAAAGAAGGACAAATCCTGGCGCCTGTGTGTCGATTTCAAGGACCTTAACAAGGCTTGCCCCAAGGATCCCTTCCCCCTCCCCAGCATCGATCAAATTATCGACACTACCGCAGGTCACGACTCATTGTGTTTCCTCGATGCATACTCCGGATACCATCAAATTAAGATGGCGGAGTCCGATCAAGCCGCAACGGCATTCATAACTCCATACGGCCCCTTCTGTTTTAACACCATGCCTTTCGGGCTCAAAAACGCCGGTGCAACCTATCAACGCATGATTCAAACATGCCTGGAGACACAAATCGGCAAAATAGTGGAGGCATACGTAGACGATGTGGTCATTAAAACCAGACACGTCGAATCCTTAATAGACGACTTGAGGCTCACGTTCGACAATCTTCGAACATATGACATCAAGCTCAATCCGGAAAAATGCGTTTTCGGCGTGCCCGCCGGAAAGCTCTTGGGCTTCATCGTCTCCAATAGAGGAATTGAAGAAAATCCGGCTAAAATCTGAGCTCTGTCACAGTTGGCTATCCCAACAGACCTCAAGCAAATCCAGAAATTAACTGGATGCGTGGCTGCCTTAAGCCGCTTTATCTCCCGATTAGGAGAAAAGGCACTACCTCTTTATCGCCTTCTTCGACGCACCAAACACTTCGAGTGGACGGATGCGGCCACCGCTGGATTGGAAGAAATAAAGGCCGTCTTGGCCAGCAACCCAATCTTGGCCGCGCCAAATATCGGCGAACCAATGCTGTTATATATAGCGGCAACACACCAAGTTGTAAGCGCAGTGCTCGTCGTTGAACGAGAGACGGACGGACATAAGTTCCTGCTTCAAAAGCCGGTATACTACGTATCCACTGTCCTCACTCCATTCAAATCATGGTACCCACATTATCAAAAGATAGCATACGCGGTCTTCATGGCATCCCGGAAACTACGACACTACTTTCAAGAGTGTTCAATTACGGTGGCCTCTGAAGTACCACTCAATGACATAATAAATAACCGCGATGCCACGGGCCGGATTGCTAAATGGGCTATTGAGCTCCTCCCGTTCGACATAACATACAAACCACGGCGAGCCATTAAGTCACAAGTACTGGCTGATTTCGTCGCCGAATGGACAGAAGCCGAACTCCCTAAAGAGTACGGCGCGTACTCCAATTGGATCATGCACTTTGACGGCTCTAAAATGCTGGCTGGTCTGGGGGCAGGTGTCGTCCTGACATCCCCCACCGGAGATACAGTCCAATACGTACTCCAAATATTATACACAGACTCCAACAACGCAGCAGAATATGAGGCCCTGTTACATGGTCTCCGGATGGCAGTCTCCGTGGGCATTCAATGCCTAGAGGTGCGTGGGGAATCGAACCTTGCAATATCTCAAATAAATGGAGATTTCGACGCCAAGGATCCGAAATGGCGGCTTACCGCAACGCCGTCCTCAAAATGTCAGCTCGGTTCGAGGGGCTCGAATTCCACCATGTAGTCCGAGAAAACAATCGAGCGACGGATATCCTCGCCCACATCGGCACTAAGCGCGACCCTGTCCCACCTAATATCTTCTTGGAAAGGCTATTTAAGCCATCCGTGGTATGGGAAGGAGAGACCGGCAACAACAGTCCGGACCCGGCCACAACGCCAGATATCGAACACTCTGGCGTAATTGGAGGCTCTGCCACCGAAATAACGCCTTCGGCCCACGTGATTATGGCTGTCATCGCCCCGTGGACAGAACCCTTCTTGGCCTACCTAACCAGGCAAGAACTCCCTGAGGACCCAAACGAGGCACGTTGCATTGTGCGGCGGTCTAAAGCCTACCAGGTCCATGAGGGAGAGCTTTTAAGAAAAGCGTTACCGGAGTACTTCAAAGGTGCATCTTCGAAGAGGAAGGACGGCAACTTTTGGTAGAAATTCATGCTGGACTCGGCGGCCACCACGCCGTAGCTCGGCCCCTTGTAAGCAAGGCCTTCCGTACAGGTTTTTACTGGCCAACGGCCCGAGCAGACGCACAGGACCTCGTCCAACGTTGCGTCGGTTGCCAGCTTTTTGCAAACCAAAGCCATCTGCCACCTACTGCTCTCGGAACAATCCCAATTACTTGGCCCTTCGCGGTCTGGGGGCTTGATATGGTCGGACCCCTTAAAGGAGGAAGCCATAAGAAAAAGTACCTATTGGTCATGGTGGTTAAATTCACCAAATGGATAGAAGCGAAACCAGATAAAATGGCCGAGTCCGGACCATTGATAGACTTCATATCCGGGGTTGTACACCGTTACGGCGTCCCCCACAGCACCATCACCGATAACGGCTCGAACTTTACAGCCTACGAGGTAAAAACTTGGTGCGGCAACATGGGCATTAAGCTCGATTATGCCTCCGTCTATCACCCCCAAACAAACGGTCAGGTCGAGCGAGCAAATGGTCTCATTATGTGCGCCATTAAACCCAGATTAGTGCGATCCTTGAAGGAATCAGATACACACTGGGTTGAGGAGCTCGACTCCGTACTATGGGGGCTGCGGACCACGCCGAATCGCACTACTGGATACACACCGTTTTTTATGGTGTTCGGTGCAGAGGCGGTACTGCCCTGCGACATCATTCATGACTCACCTCGAGTGCACATGTACAAAGAGAAAGAAGCCGAGCTTGATCGGCAGGACAGTTTGGATGCCCTGGAGGAGGAGCGTGACGTGGCAAAAGCCCGCTCCACATTCTATCAGCAACAGGCTCGATGGTATCAAAGCAGAGAAGTATGGGCCAAAACTTATAACGTTGGGGAACTTGTTCTACGCCTACCAGAGAAGAAAAAGGACAAGCTCAAGCCCAAATGGGAAGGTCCCTTCATTATTGACAAAGTTCTGACCGGTGGAGCGTACCGTCTGCGGGATGCATCGGACAATCAACTCGAGCCAAACCCATGGAACGCGGCCAGACTCCGAAGGTTTTACGCCTAGTGCCGGACTCTGTGTTCGTCTCCTTACCTCCGTCAATTATATATATATATATATATATATATATATATATATATATGTTACCTGTCTTTTGTTTCTTTCTTTCTTCCCTTTTTCTTCACGGCCTTAAAAGGTTAAAATGTGTCTTGACTACACAATCTTGACGCGCTAGGCATGCTCATTATACCTGGGGGCTTCTTATACAGAAGCTTAATATAACTATGTTCGGGCTCTATGCCCCCCGCACATGTGTTACTTTTCCATGCGTACCTTTTCTTCGCCATTATATGCATCGATATGACTTAAGTTTTGGCCAAGCTGGGTTGCCTGGCTCTTGTGTTTATGCCCTAGATTCCCGTTAATTCGCTAGGGCATAAGGGGAGCACCTCTGCGATTGTTACTGCCGGGTCAGACGGATGTGTACCTCAGACTGGGTGAAGCCGAAAGCTAGCGTTCTTAAGGGAATATTCGGTCGGTGAACAAAAGATGACTTTTACTTATTTCAATACAAGCCCCCAGATGTTTATATCCCGTGTCTCTTTTTGCAGTTCGGGCATGCACATTAATGCATGCGTACCCAGGGAAAGGAACCCTTAACGAAACTATTCTCCCTGGAAGATGTTTCTTACAACCATGTAATATAACATAGCTAGTTGGGTATTTGTCTGTTCAAGCACTTATGACCCCTACGCCTGGTTTCCACGCGTACCCCGGTTTTTACATAACTGAGCGGGTATTCGGATACACTCCGGACTATCGGGTCCGGAGGTCGAAGCGAAAAGTTCCGCCATGACAAATGATTTACAATCCGGCTAGGGACAATATCTGTCACTTGAAGTACACAGTCATTTAGACTGACTAAATTCTTCTTCTATACCATCCAACAGGCTGTCTAGCCTACAATCCTGTTGGTAATACTTTGCGGCTAATTTCACCTGGTCATACACCAAACTGACAGGGATCTCTTTCCCGTCAGACCCCACAGGTCCGACTTCGGCCATATGGTTCGGGTCAACCTTGGTATATCGAGTCTTCACCATGGCCCATGCTTCCCTTGCACCTTCTCGGCAGGCAGATATCTTCCATAATCGGAAGCGCCACCGCGCTCCCTTGAGCATCTCTACGAGCTCCCCCATGCCTCCTGGCAGGGAGGCGGATGGCCACAAGGCCTGGGCAATGCCCTGCATCACCTGCCGAACTTGTTCGTGCAGTTGTGAGAGCTCTGGCAGAAGATCACCCGCAGACCCGGGCATCTCCTCTGCGGGACGACCCGTCAGCACACCTACAAATATAACTCTATTAGCCGGTTTCTTCGCCGAACTCTATAAAAGTTTGTTCAAGCACTTACTAAAAATGCCACGTCGAAGCCTCTTATTCTCCTTTGCAGAGTCAGCAAGCTGGGCCCGAACATCTTTCAGTTCAACGCCCAACCGGGTATTGGCATCTTGGAGATCATTTTTCTCCCGCCTAACCTGTGTAAGCACGCGCTCGCCAGCCTTTAGCTGTCGTTGAGCATGTTGCTCATCCCCCCGTATGACCTTCGGATTCACTCCGGGATCATCTGCAGAATCTTTTGTTAAATTTGCATGCATGCCGCATACTAACCGGTACATGTCATTCTTTTTGATAGAAACAAGTGTTACCAGATGGGGCCTTCTCGGACTCCTTCATTGCGGCAACTGCAGCCCGTAGCTGGGCTTTGCACTCCTCCAGCTCTTGAGACAACTGGGTACTCTTCTCTGTAAGAACCTACGCAAATAATGATCCTTAAATCAGTTGTGTCAACTGTTTCAAGTCTCAGGGGCTACTGATATACATAATTATCAGATTTTCTTACCCGTATATCCTTTACATACTAGTCTGTGGCTCCGGCAAGACCATTTTGAGCAGCTCGGATGTACGCGTCTCCTAAGTTGAAGGCACCGAACGCCTCTTCAGAGAAACAAGGGTCGCGGAGTACGGCCCGGCGACGCCTGTGATTCATGGCACTCTCCACTTCGGAATTCGTAGCGGACAGCCTATCCGCATCCTCTGTAGGAGGAACATCCGGCGTTGTCCCCACATTAGCATCTGCCTGTAAGTCCGGATCTGGAGCCCGGCTGGTGGAGGCGTGGCCCGCAGGCTCTCCGGATACGGTCCGGTGAGCGTTTTTCCTGCCAGGAACCATGGACGTCATTATATTTTGAAGACGACAACCACGGAGCAGGATTCTTTTTCATACCTCTGCAATGGCGTCTCAGTCCTGACCGCCTTCCTTTTAAGCCTACCCGGTTTCGGTGCCCCTTGTTGGTGAGTCACTGCGGGTTCGGCATGGCGTCCCGAGGGCCTTCCCTGTAAGACACCATATGTGTGCGGTAGGTGAAGTGCAAAAAAGGGATCCTTCTCGGAAGTTGGGACTCCGGTTTTACTTACATGCGATGCGGGGAGCAGTCCAGGATAATCGGCTATGATGGCCAGCAAGGCACCGTCGCAGCTTAACTGATAGAACGTCCTGTCGATGAGCTCCACAAATGTGTCCGGATCTTCTTCGAGTCCGGGGTCGAGGGCCCGGTCAGGGTCCTCTGGTTGTGGAGACGGGCTGTGGACCTCCCTCACAGCTTTTCGCAGTTCCTGCTGTGAAATATCAAGGTAAATACTTATGACGAAGAATGCGGGAAGGTCTGGAGTAAAAAGTAGCAGCTCACCCAGTTTGGGGGGTTGTACATGGAGAATCCATCCCGTGGCTTAATGCGGATGAACTCCTCTTCTTCTCCTTTATATAAATCGGACAGTATTTTCGCTAGAGCAGTGACGGAGTCCAGACCTTTACGACCGCAGCGGGTGGCATCGTCTTCTCCATTGAAGTGCCACATGGGTTGTCCCCGATATTGAAGTGGCTGCACCTCCCGCATTATACATATTGACATAACCTCGATTATGGTCAATCCTGATTTGGCCGGCACTTTTATCCGGCCCATCAGGTAAAGGACCTCTCTGTTATCTTCCTCCTGGGGGCTCCGAGGGCGCCAGCTGCGGCGTTTCTTCAAAGGGGCGTTATTGAACTCAGGAAGGCCCATCCGAATAGGGTCCGGAAGGGGGACGTCCTCCATATAAAACCACTCCGAAGGCCAGTCTTCGGATGTCTTCTTCGGAGTACCGGACAGGTATCCGGTCCCGGCGATGCGCCATATCTCGGCTCCGCCCACTTGATATATTGACCCCTCCTGTGTACAGGGTACGAGGCAGAATAGCCTCTTCCATAGGTCGAAATGAGCTTCACATCCCAAAAATAGCTTGCAAAGGGCGACGTAGCCAGCGATGTGTAATATGGAGGCGGGAGTAAAGTTATGCAGCTGGAGGCCGTAGAACTCCAGGAGCCCGCGGAGGAACGGATGGATTGGAAATCCAAGTCCCCTTAATAAGTAAGGGATAAGGCATACCCGCTCCCCCATGGATGGGTTGGGAAAGCTCTCTGCTTGCTCCCCGCTGTTGTAAGTGGCTAGTCCGGCTCGGACGGGGACCATATACGCTGGAGGGAGAAACCCCTGGGTCTGTAACTGTACTAATTGGCTGTGGGGGACAGAACACTTCTTCCAATTGCCTGGCTTAGTGCTACGGGAGCGAGAGGAGGAGTTGCGATGGCCGGCCATGATGGGATGGGCTTTTCCGGGCGCGCTCCGATGGATACTCGCTGTGGGAGGATGGTGTGATCTGGATCTGGGGATCCCCGGCTCTTTAAATAGATGATTTGCTCACAGGATTAGGGTGGCAAGTGTAAAAATGCCCCGACTTCTCGCATTCGCTCGACACATGGAAGATAGACATTATTAGGCGCGGAAGCCAAGGAGTGCAACATTCATGGGAAGCCGAACACTACTCGACAGGTACTCGGAATTTGGAGAAGAACCCGCCTTGCAATGCCAAAGACAATTTGCGTGCCGGACTCATAGTCATTGAAGCCTGGTTCAGGGGCTACTTAGGGAGTCCTGGATTAGGGGGTCCTTGGACAGCCGGACTATATACTTTGGCCGGACTGTTGGACTATGAAGATACAAGATTGAAGACTTCGTCCCATGTCCGGGTGGGACTCTCCTTTGCATGGAAGGCAAGCTTGGCAATTCGGATATGTAGATCTCCTCCCTTGTAACCGACTCTGTGTAACCCTAGCCCCCTCCGGTGTCTATATAAACCGGAGGGTTTAGTCCGTAGGACAACAAAAATCATAATCATAGGCTAGCTTCTATGGTTTGGCCTCTACGATCTCGTGGTAGATCAACTCTTGTAATACTCATATCATCAAGATCAATCAAGCAGAAGTAGGGTATTACCTCCATCGAGAGGGCCCGAACCTGGGTAAACATTGTGTCCCCCGCCTCCTGTTACCATCCGCCTTAGACGCACAGTTCGGGACCCCCTACTCGAGATCCACCGGTTTTGACACCGACAATGGCGCCTTCCTTTTGGATTCGAGGATAAAAGTAGCGGCAGAAGAGCGCCGTGTTGGGGAACACTCCGACGAAGCCCTCGCAGAGATGGGCAAAGAGAGCCATGCACGCCACGGCGTTTGGAGTGAAATCCAGAAGGTGAAAGCCGTAGGTGTGCATGACGTCATTGAAGAAATCAGAGAAGGGGGGCAGAGGCCACAGGAACAGTAGTCGACGAAGAATGGGTACCGATTCGGGCCGGCTTCGGCGAAAGCAGCAGAGATGACACGCGTGGCCGGATGCCCCATCGTCTCCCCCCCGTCTTGCACCCCCACAGGTGCTTGAAGTAGTCCCGGAGATGGACCGCATCGACCGTCGTGGGGAAGTAGGCAGACTGCGTCCATCGCACCGCCAACTCGCTCTCCGACGGCTCCTTCGTCCCGGTGTCCTTGGCCACTCCCTTGATTTTGCTGGTTTTGGGTTCCATGGTGTAACGCCCCGAGACCGATGCTTCAGAAGACTTCCTTATTTTCGTGATCACCGCGTGTTTCTTTTGGTGCTTGCTCTTTTATTTTTGCATTGCATCATGTCATCATGCCATCATGTCATTAAATCTTTGCATAAAAACCCAACTAAATAAATTGCATGGATCTTCGATCCATTTAAGTCGAGGGAATTCACATGGTGATTTCTCTTTATAACATATCCTCCTAATATTTATGGAGCTATTATAAATATTCCATTAGTTGGAGTTCACCATAACACACTTGCAAAATATCCCAATGCCTTTGTTATCTTAGTTCTTGGTCTCCAACCCCGCATTATTTTTTTCATCTTATTCCGGAGCTCCACCAAAAATCCAAACATTTTTGGACCTTCCCAACCCTCACTTCCTTCAAATCATTTGAATTAAATTCAAATGCATTTGAATTTATATCGTCCAATCAGGCCACTTCTATTTTTCCTGGATCAAGCGCATTTTTGTGAGTCCGGGAAAATTGTCCGCATGCGCAAATTCTTTCTCTAACCCTCTCTTTCTTTTCCTTTTCTCTAATTCTTTTTGCCATAGAAATAAGGGAGAGAGAAGGGAGAGACCCCCCCCCCCCAGCCGGCCACTTGGGCCTCCTGTTAGCCGCCGCCCGAAGGCCCATCCCTGCGGCCCACCTAAGCCAAACCCTAGCCCGATCTATTCCCCATCTCTCCCTCTGCCGTTGCCTCCTGCCCGATCCCCTCTCCCCTTGTCCTCCTCCAAACCCCGACGCCCTCCTGGCCAGCCGTGCCCCTCCATGGCGCTGCCTTGCTGCTCCCTCCAGCGCCCGAGCCTCCTCCTCTGCTTCGCCCCCTCCTCTGCTCCCTCAGCCCTGGCGCTCCGCCGCCCCTCGCCTGGACCCGTCAAGCCCCGCCACCGGCTTGTTGCTCTGCTCGACCCCGACCTCGCCGGCTTCACGCGCCTGCTCGCGTCCAGCCCCATGGCCCGGGAGCTGGCCGTCGCGCCGTTCCCCGACCTCCACCATCCCGCTTCGAGCGCGAGCCCCGCAGTGCTCTGTCCCGCGCCGCGTCCTCCCTCTGCCTCCTCGCCATGGCCGCCGCGTCTCCCTCTGCAGGGCCAGGCCTCACCGCACGTCCTCCTCGTCAAGCCCCCGTCGCCCGAGCGCTCGAGGAGAGGAGCTCCTCGAGCACCTGCGCCCGCATCCGCTCGTTCCCTCCGTTGTGGTCGGAGTTCGCCGGAGCCCGAGCACCGGCCGCCTTGCACCCGCGAGCACCACCACCTCCAGCGCGCCTCCAGCCTCCTCCACGCACCAAGTCCCTGTTTCGCGCCCCTGTTGCTGTTGACGCCAAGTCCAACAGTCATCGAGCGTGGATTCGCCATGTACAACTACTGACACCCGTGGATTTCACCAAGTACCTCTACCGACGACCGAGACCCTGGTTTCGACAAGTTCCTCACGGCGACCCTGAACATCTACGGGATATGTACGACTTCGAACCGTGTACCACGACGAACATGTACGACTACACGACGACCCGCCAAGACCCTGAACAACTACCGCCGCCGTGTACAACTACTCCCACTAACGTCGCGAGTACAACTACTTCCACTCGAACGCGTTCCGCCCCGAATGCACGCTTCGAAGGTATAACCCCGAGACGATGTCCGTGGGCCGAATGCATGTGTGTTGTATGAGATGCTCATGTTTGCACCGTTTCCGAGAGAGGTCTTTGCACGTTCCTCGATTGCCATGCCGCCGTACCGTGGGAACCCGGAATCCGGGAGCACCCCACCATCTCTTGCGCATTTCACACATCCGCACAATTCTCTTTTGCGCCGGTATCTCCATGAGCGACCGGAACCGATATGTTGCCGTGGCATCCTTTTCGTTATCGTTGCCGTGGCACCCCTTTCTTCCACCACGGTAACAAATGCCTCGTATCATTTTATACCAACAATTTCATAAAATTGCATATAACTTACATCTGTCATTCGCATCATGATAACAACATTTAAAATGTCTAAAATTGATGTTTGCATTAAAATTGCTAAATGACATATGGGGATTTTCCGGTATTGTCGTTTGTTATTTCCCTCATTTAAACTTGCCTAGATAGGTTGTTTAATTATGATGCACCCCTTGCCATGTTTAATAACATTTAATATTGTTGGGTACATAATGAGAGAGAACTAAATAATTAAATGTGGTGTTTCGTCAATATGCAACTCGTTGCATATTGAGCTCCACTTAATTTGTAGTGTTGTTTGTTGCACTTTGCCGTGCCATGCTCATTAAACCGGACATGCATCATACTTGATTGTGCATCATGCCATGTGTATGTGGTGGTTGTTTACTATGTTGCTTGTTTCTTTCCGGGTTGCTTCTCTCGTTAGCTTCGGTTTCATTCCGGAGTTGTGAGGATTCGTTCGACTACGTCCGTTTGTCGTCTTCATGGACTCGTTCTTCTTCCTTGCGGGATCTCAGGCAAGATGACCACCCCTCGAAATCACTTCTATCTTTGCTTTGCGAGTTGCCTGTTCTATTGCCATGCTATTCTACCTACCACTTGCTATATCATGCCTCCCATACTGTCATGTCAGCCCCTAACCTTTTCACCCTTCCTAGCAAACCGTTGTTTGGCTATGTTACCGCTTTGCTCAGCCCCTTCCTATAGCGTTGCTAGCTGCAGGTGAAGATGAAGATTGCTCCATTTTGGATTATGTTTATGTTGGGATATCACAATATCTCTTATTTAATTAATGCATCTATATACTTGGTAAAGGGTGGAAGGCTCGGCCTTATTCCTGGTGTTTTGTTCCACTCTTGCCGCCCCTAGTTTCTGTCATACCGGTGTTATGTTCCTTGATTTTGCGTTCCTTACGCGGTTGGGTGATTTATGGGACCCCCTTGGCAGTTCGCTTTGAATAAAACTCCTCCAGCAAGGCACAAACTTGGTTTTACCATTTGCCTACCTAAGCCTTTTTCCCTTGGGTTCTGCAGACTCAAGGGTCATCTTTATTTTAAACCCCCGGGCCAGTGTTCCTCTGAGTGCTGGTCCAAACTAGAGCCACTTGCAGTGCCACCTCGGGGAAACTCAAGGTCTGGTTTTAGTTGTACGTAGTGTTCATCCGGTGTGCCCTGAGAACGAGATATGTGCAGCTCCTATCGGGATTTGTCGGCACATTCGGGCGGCTTTGCTGGTCTTGTTTTACCATTGTCGAAATGTCTTGTAACCGGGATTCCGAGACTGATCGGGTCTTCCCGGGAGAAGGTTTATCCTTCGTTGACCGTGAGAGCTTATAATGGGCTAAGTTGGGACACCCCTGCAGGGTTTAACTTTCGACAGCCGTGCCCGCGGTTATGTGGCAGATGGGAATTTGTTAATATCTGGTTGTAGAGAACTTGAGACTTGACCCTAATTAAAATGCATCAACCGCGTGTGTAGCCGTGATGGTCTATTCTCGGCGGAGTCCGGGAAGTGAACATGGTTCTTGTGTTATGTTTGACGTAAGTAGGAGTTCAGGATCACTTCTTGATCATTGCTAGTTCACGACCGTTCCGTTGCTTCTCTTCTCGCTCTTATTTGCGTATGTTAGCCACCATATATGCTAGTGCTTGCTGCAGCTCCACCTCTTTACCCCATTCTTTCTTATAAGCTTAAATAGTCTTGATCTCGCGGGTGTGAGATTGCTGAGTCCTCGTGACTCACAGATACTTCCAAACAGTTGCAGGTGCCAGGGATACCAGTGCAGGTGCCGCAACTGAGCTCAAGTGGGAGCTCGATGAAGATCTTGTTCGTTGTGTTGTTTCTTTTCATGTTGATCAGTAGTGGAGCCCAGTTGGGACGATCAGGGATCTAGCAGTTGGGTTGTCTTCTTTTATTTTGGTTCCGTAGTCGGACCTATGTGTGTATCTTGAATGATGTATGTTTTTATCCATGTATTGTGTGAAGTGGCGATTGTAAGCCAACTCTTTATCCCATTCTTGTTCATTACATGGGATTGTGTGAAGATGACCCTTCTTGCGACTAAACCACAATGCGGTTATGCCTCTAAGTCGTGCCTCGACACGTGGGAGATATAGCCGCATGGATACAGCTGGATCTAGGTATTGTTAGTTTGGGTGATATATTTTTGTGTCCCCTGTATCCCCAACACCTGATTGCATAACCAGAAAGTTTCGGGAGTTTATAAGTGGGAATTCAAGTAGCTCTTAGGATATCTTTCCGACAGATGCATGATATGAGATTGGGGTTCGACGTCTAGTGGTCCGCCTGTACACGGTTGGTTTTACAGTGGTCTCGTAGTGTCTTAAAGAGTCCTTGGCTATGCCGACTCGGGGACGCTTCGTATGTCATGTGCACTGCCTTGTACATGATGGTGCCGTACGATTGAGCCCGTGTGGGCCCCACCACAAAAATTTCGGACGAAATCTCTATCATATGTTTGTTCCGCCTTATTCTGCAAGCCAATCCTTTGTTTTGTTTTTGTGGTATTCGAGTTGCTTCAATGATAAGTGTAGATTCCATACCTTTCCTAAACGGTGTTCTCATATTGCTATGTGAATACTAATCCTTCTTGATCATCGAGGTCGTCATGTTAAATTCTTTTCCAACCGGTGTGTTTTCTCTTCAAGTGGATCCAATCATTTCAACATTCGCAAGATCACCTCCCAGTTTCCCAACATTGTTCGTTTCATCCGTTTCCAAGTTGTCTTTGTTTTCCCGCCCTCCCACCCTTCTTCCTTCAAGGAATCAGATTGCTTAATCTAGTATCCATTTTTATTCACGTGAAGTACCTTCATTCTTTTCAATCACTGTTCTTACCTGGTGGTTCTCATGAAGATGTGCTTCAAGTTTATTATTCTTCATTCTTTTTCTTCTCCGGTGGATTCAATTCAAGCTTTGTCGATCATACCTTTTCCTCGTTTCAAATGTTTTCTCTCGTACCGGTGCACCTCTTAATCATTCAGCTCTCGCTATTCATTTGTATCCGGAGTGCTGAAGATATCTCTGAAGTTTAGTGTTTCCACTCCGCATCAATTCTAACTATTTCGAGGTTGTTACCTCATTCAAGCCATTTAATTCAACCGGTGCAATCTCAGTTTCAAGTAATCATTTCAACGGTGTTTCTTTTGAGTGGTCCCTAACCCACAGGTCTTCTCTAGGATCTTACCTGACTCTTCTAATTTTCCCCGGAGCTTGTCGGAGATAATGGCCATGGGTAGCCTAACCGACTACCCCTGTTTCTTCGGACAAATTATCAGGCTTTTGGGCCTTCAAGCAGTCCGAGCATCTGGGCCGCCTTCCCTGGCCGGCTACCTCTGAAGCCGACTCCCGGAAGGCGACCCAGCCTCAGACAACCCCTCCCCAAGACGACTACGGGGTGGCCGAGTCCAGGAAGCCGGCCGAGAAGGACGCCGACTCCTAGGAGCCGGCCGAGAACACAACCACCAAAGCTGTTCCCACATAACGGCGACAAGACGGGGTGTGGCCACAGTGCGGCCCACTACCCTCGAAGCCCGAGGCGGGCATGGCTACAGGAGGCCGTACGGGACGGCCATCTCCCGTGCGGCTCGGCACTGTAGCCATGCTAGCCCCGACGTCATCCACAACAGACTCCCGTACGGCCCATGGGCGGCGGGCCCCTTCAGCCAGAGAGAGGCGTGGAGGCGGCCCGGCCTTTCCCAGTCGGCCAAGGGCGTAGCCGGCTTCCAGAAGCCGGCTACTCCCTTCCTCGAAGCGGGAGCCCCATTAAGGAGACAAGACGAGGTAAGGATACAGTGAGAGCCCCCAAGGTGGCCCACTGTAGCCACGCTTACCTCGACAAAGCCCTCGTCATCAAAGGCGAGGCTACAGTAAGCAGCCGCCGACAAGACCCTAGGCGGTGGGGCCGGCCTGTCGACCAAGAAGCCGGCAGCCGGCGGGGCCCAATTGCCGGCGGAGAAGCCGGCAAGCGTAGACACTGACGGTCGGGACCAGCTCCCAGTCGGATTACCGTTGTACCCCTGGGGGGTAGGCCTATATAAACCCCCCGGAGCACCCATGCAAAGGGTTGGCGTCTGAGCATAGAGTCGCCTTCTAAGCATAGCCTACACACACCATAGATAGAGAGAAGCAAGAGCTAGCCTTGTTCTTCTTCTCCCTTGATCCCAACAGCTCTAGGAGCGATTGTAGCTACCCATTCTCGATCTAGTGATCATGCGGAGACCCCGCAGAGCAGGACTAGGGGTGTTATCTCCTCGGAGAGCCCCGAACCTGGGTATGATCCGCCGGCGTGCATGTCTCCGCCTCATCCCGTTTCCACGAACCGGCGACGTTCTATTGGCTCCCACACAGATAAGCCATCCGTTGGCATATGTCGCACCAACCACCCGACATTTGGCGCCCACTGTGGGGCCAGGTGCACCGTCGTCCGGAGACCTGTTCTGGACGGGAACCCTCTTCCTCCCCCGCGAGCGCAGTCAGCCTGCTGCGCCCGATGGCGTTTGCCTCGACGTGCTGCAAGGCGTCGACGACGCCTGCGCAGCGAGCCGCCTCGCCGATCTGCTCGGCGAGACTCGCCTCTCCGACGAGCCTGCGTCCGACGCAGGCACCGACTACCCTGAGAGCCGCCTCGTCAGCCTCCTCGACTAGCTTCACGTCTCCAGCGAGCCTGCTGCAGACATGGAGTCAGTCGGCTCCACCGACCCAATGCTCATCGACTCCGACACAGCATCGCTCGACGCCTACCCCTCCGACGTGGTGGTCTTCGACGACCCCCTCCCTCGAGCTGACAGCGGCAGCACCGCTGTCACTGAAGTGCTGGTCATCAGCCACGTCGCCAACTCGGGCGAGAACGCCCACGACGCCCTGCAAGTGGCAATGCACGACCTCTCCGTCCCCATCTCGGCCGACGCCGACGCCGAGACCCTGGAGGCACGCCGCCTCGCCCTCATCGCGGAGGGCCAGAAGATAGCCTCCATGAGACGCCTCACCGAGGCCCACCAGCGCGAAGTCGACCACGCCGCCTTCGGTACGCCGCCACCTAGCGGCCCGAGCCGAGCCGGCTTCGTCCAGAAGCGCGGCGCGGCCATTGCCAGCATGCTGGGCGCAGATCGCCCCGTCTACGCCACCCCGCTCGAGAATCTGCGTGCCGCTCAGGCGGCTGCAGAGGAGCTCAATGGGCTGGGAGCCGACGAGCTCCCCTACATGACAAGACGGATCCAGCAGCTGATTGACGCGGCTGCAGAACGGCACGAAGCCGGCGCCCGTGCTGATAGTCATCCCCCGCGCCGGGAGCACGCCGTGACGTCCCGCTCGCCGACTGCGAGCGGCGTGCGCCAGAAGAAAGACAAGGAGCCGGCTGCCAGCCGCAGCCGGACTCGCATTACCATCGCGCGTGACGCGGAAGGCCGCCCTCGAGCGGTTGAACACCAAGGAAACCTGCCTCCTCCCCCGCCTCGAAGAGAAAGACGCCTCACTCCGCCGCCTGTCACGCATCCGACTCTTGGCGACCGACTCGGCCTCCGAGAAGGAGTCGGCGAAAATGACGCCCACCACAGGATCGACCGCCTTGCTCGATCCTTGGCGTTAGAAGAAGAGGTCGATGTCGGCCCGCCATGCTTTGGCCCCCGCATCCGCGATGAGCCCTTCCCCAAAGGGTTCTCGCTCCCCAGAGACACGCCCAAGTACAACGGCTCGGTGAAGCCGGAAGATTGGCTCATCGATTACTCCACGGCCGTCAGCATAGCCAACGGCAATCGGCGCGTCGCCGTGAAGTATGTCCCCCTCATGCTGCAAGGCACGGCACGCACATGGCTCAACAGCCTCAAGCCCTACAGCATCAACAGTTGGCTGGACTTCACCGAAGTCTTCATCCGCAACTTCACCAGCACCTACAAGCGGCCTCCCAAGCCTCGCCAGCTCTCCCTCTGCGTCCAGGGGCCCAACGAGTCGACCCGCGACTACCTCACGCGATGGGCCGAGCTCCGCAACTCCTGCGAGGGAGTGCACGAGGTCCAGGCCATCGAGTACTTCACCGCCGGGTGCCGAGAGGGCACCCTCCTCAAGCACCGACTCCTCTGCGACGAGCCGGCTACCCTCGACGAGTTACTAGTCATCGCCGACAAGTACGCCACTGCCGACTCCTTGATGAAGACCGAGCTGAGAGTAGACGCCTCTGGGAAGGTGATCGCTCCGGCTCCCAAGACGCCGGCTGGCAACCCTAATCAGCGCCCCTACCAGAACGATCACAAGCGCAAGGGCCCCATGCCGACTTCCTCCAGTCGGCAGGTGGCCACAGTTGAAGACGAGCAGCCCGAAGATCGGCCCGCTCCCAAGAAGAAGGGTGGCCGGCCGCCTTGGCAGCCGTATTTCTCCTACGAGCAAGCTCTAGATGCCCCCTGCAAGTTCCACAGCGGCGCGAAGCCGTCCAACCACACAACCCGGAAATGCCACTAGCTCACCCGCATCACCAAGGGCGAGGGGATGCTGCCACCTCCGCCTCTCGGCCCGCCGCCTCCAGCCCCCCAGCAGCCGGCGGCTCGGCCGGCAGTCGGCGCCATCCAAGACGAATTCCCTGAAGAGCACGCCGCCTACGTCGTCTTCACCAGTCAAGCCGACGACAAGCGCAGTCGGCGCCGACAGCATCAAGAAGTTAACGCAGTCGCCTCTAGCACCGCCGAGTTCATGCACTGGTCAAAAAAGCCAATCAGCTGGAGCCAGGCCGACCACCCAGAGGTGATGCCCTCGCCTGGCTCTTATGCAATGGTCTTGGATGTCACCCTCGCGACGGAGAGGCGAGCTGCCGGATTTTCCCGCGTCCTGATAGACGGCGGAAGCAGTATTAACATACTGTACCGCGATACCATGGAGAAGCTGAACATCAAAGCGAAGCAGCTCATGCCGAGCCGCACCGTCTTCCATGGTATCGTACCCGGCCTGTCTTGCTCTCCAATCGGCAAGATCAAAATGGATGTTCTCTTCGGAGACAAAGATCATTTTCACCGGGAAGCAATATGGTTCGAGGTAGTGGATTTGGAGAGCCCCTATCATGCACTGCTTGGCCGACCTGCTCTGGCCAAGTTCATGGCTGTGCCCCACTACGCCTACCTGAAGATGAAGATGCCGAGCTCGAAGGGGATCATCACGGTAGCCGGCGACTACAAGAAGTCCATCGAGTGTGCCATGGCCAGCAGCCGGCTGGCCGAGTCCCTCGTGGTGGCGGAAGAGAAGAAGATGTTGGAACGGGTTGTGGCCATGGCCGGCAAGCAGCCGGCCTTGTCCCCCAACCCCAAGGATTGTGATGCGCAGGGCTCCTTCCAGCCTGCCAAAGAGACGAAGAAAATACCTCTGGACCCGGAAAACCCGGAGAGGTTCGCTGTCATTGGGGAGAACTTGGACAGTAAATAGGAAGGCGAGCTCATCGACTTCCTCCGTGAGAATCGAGACATCTTTGCATGGTCCCCAATGGACATGCCGGGTGTCCCGAAGGATTTCACCAAGCACAAGTTACATGTCCGAGCTGATGCGAAGCCGGTCAAGCAACCCCTCCGCCGACTGTCAGAAGAGAAGCGAAGAATTGTGGGAGAAGAGATAGCCCGGCTCCTTGCCGCCGGCTTTATCATGGAAGTGTTCTTTCCAGAGTGGCTTGCCAATCCAGTTCTGGTTCTGAAAAAGAATAACAAGTGGCGTATGTGTATAGACTACACGAGTTTGAACAAAGCCTGCCCAAAGGATCCGTTTGCTCTACCACGGATCGACCAAGTGATAGACTCCACAGCCGGATGCGAGCTGTTAAGTTTTTTGGATGCGTACTCAGGGTACCATCAGATCAAGTTGGACCCGGCTGACCGCCTGAAGACTGCCTTCATCACACCCTTTGGAGCTTTCTGCTACCTGACAATGACATTCGGCTTGAGAAATGCCAGTGCCACTTTTCAGCGTTGCATGCAGAAATGTCTCTTGAAACAGCTCGGCAGAAATGCCCACGTCTACGTAGACGACATTGTGGTGAAGACAGAGAAGCGCGGTACCTTGCTGGAAGACCTGAAAGAAACATTCGCTAACTTGCGCCAATTCCAGATCAAGCTCAACCCCGAGAAGTGCGTGTTCGGAGTGCCAGCCGGCCAGCTGCTAGGCTTCCTGGTCTCCGAATGCGGCATTGAGTGCAACCCCGTCAAGATCAAGGCCATCGAGAGGATGGAGATTCCCACCAAGCTGCGAGATGTGCAGAAGTTCACTGGCTGCTTAGCCTCCCTGAACCGTTTTATCAGCCGACTAGGAGAGAAGGCTCTCCCCCTGTACCGACTCATGAAGAAGTCCACTCACTTCGAGTGGAATGATCAAGCCGACCAAGCCTTCCATGAGTTGAAGAAAATGTTGACCACTCCGCCTGTCCTGGCTGCGCCGACTGAGAAGGAGCCCATGCTCCTCTACATCGCCGCGACTAGCCGAGTCGTCAGCACTATTGTTGTGGTCCAGCGCCCGGAGGAAGGCCGAGCCCAGCTAGTCCAGAGGCCGGTCTACTATCTCAGCGAAGTACTATCCAGCTCAAAGCAAAACTACCCGCACTACCAGAAGATGCGCTATGGGGTGTACTTCGCTGCCAAGAAACTGAAGCCCTACTTCCAAGAGCACCCCATCACAGTCGTGTGCACCGCCCCGCTTGCCGAGATCATAGGCAGCCGGGATGCATCCGGCCGGGTGGCCAAATGGGCCATTGCATTGGCGCCCTACACAATCTTCTATCAACCCCGCACCGCCATCAAGTCACAAGCATTGGCCGACTTCCTCGTCGACTGGGCCAAGACCCAGTACTTACCGCCGGCTCCCGACTCTACCCATTGGCGGATGCACTTTGACGGGTCCAAGACGCGCACCGGCTTGGGAGCCGGCATCGTCCTCACCTCTCCCAAAGGTGACAAGCTCAAATACACGCTGCAGATCCACTTCGCCGCCTCCAACAACGTGGCCGAGTACGAGGCGCTCGTACATGGGCTCCGGCTAGCCAAAGAACTCGGCATACGCCGGATCCTGTGCTACGGCGACTCAGACTTGGTGGTCCAGCAATCGTCTGGCGACTGGGATGCCAAGGACGCGAACATGGCGAGCTACCGTTTCCTCGTCCAGCAGATAAGCGGATACTTCGAAGGGTGCGAGTTCCTTCATGTGCCAAGGGCCGACAACGACCAAGCAGATGCCCTAGCACGGATCGGCTCCACCCGACAAGCCATACCGACCGGCGTCTCCGTCCAGCGCCTCCTCAAGCCATCCATCAAGCCGTCTCCAGAGTTGGATTCCATCTTCGTACCGCCTGCGCCAGAAACAGCCGGATCCGACTGGAGAAAACCCGCAGGCGGCACAGGGACTTCGACAACTGGCCCGGGGACTGCCGTAGTCGCACCCGGCCCGGGGACTTCCGAACCCGGCTCGGGGACTGCAGCAGTCGGCCCGGGGACTGCAACGACACAAGAAGCGATGGCCGACTCCAATTCAACGCCCAACCCACCCACCCGAGTCATGGTGGCCACATTAACAGAAGAAGAAGTCACAGCTCCCTCATGGGCCCAGCCCATCCTCAAGTTCCTAGTCAGCAGAGAGCTGCCGGCTGATGAGATCTCAGCAAGACTAGTGCAACGACGAGCCGCAGCATACACAATAATCAACAGAGAGCTTGTGAAGCGCAGCGTCACTAGAGTCTTCCAGCGTTGTGTCGAGCCAGAAAAAGGAGTGGCAATCCTCAAAGACATCCACCAAGGCGAGTGCGGCCACCACGCAGCCTCAAGATCCCTTGTGGCCAAGGCTTTCCGCCATGGTTTCTTCTGGCCGACTGCCTTGGAGGATGCTAAAGATATAGTCAAGAGCTGCAGAGGATGCCAAGTTTTTAGTTCCAAGCAACACCTGCCGGCCTCCGCACTCAAGACCATTCCCCTCACCTGGCCTTTTGCCGTCTGGGGACTGGACATGGTGGGCCCCTTCAAGACAGCCCGCGGCGGCTTGACACATCTACTGGTCGCTGTGGACAAGTTCACAAAGTGGATCGAAGCCAAGCCGATCAAGAAGCTGAACGGGCCGACTGCCGTGACATTCATCACCGACATCACTACTCGGTACGGCGTGCCGCACAGCATCATCACCGACAACGACACGAACTTCGCCAAAGGAGCACTGGCACGTTTCTGCGCGACGCAGGGCATCCGACTGGACTTAGCGTCCATTGCCCACCCGCAGTCAAACGGCCAGGTCGAGCGAGCAAATGGACTCATCCTCTCCGGCATCAAGCCCCGACTGGTTGTACCACTGGAGCGATCAGCCGACTGCTGGCTCGAAGAGCTGCCGGCTGTCCTCTGGAGCCTGCGCACTACACCCAACAAGTCAACCGGCTTCACTCCCTTCTTCCTCGTGTACGGTGCCGAGGCTGTCATCCCAGCAGACATCGAGTTCGACTCGCCTCGGATCACCATGTACACGGAGGAGGAGGCCAAAGAAGCAAGAGAAGACGGCGTGGACCTACTGGAGGAAGGCCGGCTGTTGGCACTCAGCCGGTCCGCCATCTACCAGCAAGGCCCGCGCCGCTACTACAACCGCAAGGTCAAGCCAAGATCCTTCCAAGAGGGCGACCTTGTGCTCCGGCTGATCCAGCGAATAGCCGGCCAGCACAAGCTCTCGGCCCCTTGGGAAGGCCCCTTCGTCGTCAGCAAGGCACTCGGCAACGACTCCTACTACTTGATCGACGCGCAAAAACCAAGAGCACGCAAGAGAGATGACTCCGGCAAGGAGTCGGAGCGACCATGGAACACAAACCTCCTAAGACGATTTTACAGCTGAAAAGCAGTATGTATCACGCTACCCTTTTGTATTAAGTACAAACCAACAGGCCCCCCGAACAGCACTCGGGGACTGCCTTTTATTTATCTATGAATGACGAGTGTCATATCCATGCATGTATTATTACATTTTTGTCCGGCACCGGGTTCGACTAGTCGGCCCGGGGATTGGCCGCCTTGAGCTATATCGAAAGTTTTTCCTAAAGTCAGAATAGTAGTGCGCCGGCTCCCAAGTCCTCTCTTGTTGAAAGTCGCAGCTCAAAGAACTGACTGTCCGACTAACAAGAGGGAAGACAGAAAGGATGCCCACACGAAAAATGGCTAAGGAACAACGAACCTATATAGCAAAAAAGACGGCCTCCAAACATGCCTGCCGGCTGCCAGAACAGTCGGCTGGCCGGCTTCCTAAAACACTTAAGCTTTAGTCCAACAAAGCTAGAGTACTTCCCCCCCCCCAATCGGCCAAGCACTCCCCCGGCTACAGATTGCGGAGCAATTGTTGGACTGGGGAGGCGGCAACCAAGGGAGGGCGGCAAAGGAAAAAGCAGAAGGACAACAAGCAAAAGTACAAGGAAAGGCCAATTGCATAAGTCATATATATACATAAAGCCGCCAACAGGCCGGCAACAGACATAAGTTCGAATACACCAAGTGGGTGGAATTGTGCGAATTTAACCAAACATTGTTCTAAAGAGTAACAAGACAGGAAAAGCAAAAGACGGCAGACTAGGGCGTGACATGGAGGCCGAGCTGGTCGGTGAAGGCGGCCTCGTCGGCTGAAGGAGTGGCGGACTAGCACGCCCCGGCTTGACCATCACCTGCGGTAGGAGGCGTGGAGGCGCGCGACGTAGTGCTGGAGGCGCGGTCAGGCTGAGGCTGGCCGGCTACTCCACCAGCCGGCTCGGCGTCTTCACCCTCCTCCTCCTCTTCTTCGCCCTCGTCGCTGGAGTCGATCTCCTCCGCCGAGTCCTCACCGTACGCCGGGTCCAGCCCAAACCACTCTTCCGGCTGGACGACTCCATTGTCGTCCACCTCGGGGGCGAAGACGCTGGTGTCGGTGTAGTCGGCGATCGCCGAAGCCCGCCGAATGATGGCTGGCCGCACCGGCTCCAGCTCCGTGTCGGCTTGCTGCCGCCAGGTAGCCAGCTGGTCCAGGCTCAGGGTGGGATACCAAGCCTTGACGAACTCCAGCGCCCGCCTGGCGCCGGAGCGAGCCGCCGAGGCCTTCCAAGCCTCAAAGTGGCCGACTGCCACCTCCAGCCAGTCGGCAGTCCGACTGGGGGTGCGAGGGACCACTTGGCCGGGCCAGAGGGCGGCCAAGACCTGCGCGCCGGCACGCTGAAGCCGGCGGAGCAGCCGGTGAGCCGGCTGGATGCGAGCCTGGATCGCCAGGAGCTGTTCCTCCAACGAGCGGCCGGCGGTTGGCGAGATCTCAAAGCCGGCCTGCCTTCGCGCTTGGCGACGGGCCTCGATGGCCTAGTTGGCGGCAGTCAAATAGCCAGGGAAATACTCTGCGCGAAGAAGAAGAAAGGAAGAAAAGAACACCAAAATCAGAAAACAAGCCAAAGTGGCAGATGGCAAGAAAGGACGAAGAGGTAGGCGGCTTACCGTCAACCAGATCTTCGATCTCGCCATAGCCGGAGACCAGAGTCTTCCTGGCCTCTGCCCAGCCGGCCGCCTCCGTCTCGAACTCGGCCTGGAGAGTGGCTTCGCGGTCTTGCACCACCTTCAGTGCCGCCTTGTGGCTTTCCTCCTGGTCGGCCAGCTTCTTGACCAGGCGATCGCACTCCTGCACCAAGGCGGCGAGCTCGGCATCCTTGGCACGAAGAGCAGTCTGGGACCCCCCCAGCTGTGCCCTCAGACTGGCGTTGGCCGCTGCAAAGTCGGAAGAAGAAGAAGAACAGTAAGAAACCGTCAAGGAAGATCCGACCCGACTGCTCAGCAGTCGGCCCGAATCTCGGGGACTACACCCAGTGGGTGCGCTGACGCGCCCCCACATGAGATAAAGATCAAGTCACGTACCTCGGCTCTCAGTAAGGTCGGCGGTCTTCTGAGTCAGCTCCCGAGCCTGGGAGTTGAAGGCGGCCGCTCGAAGGTTGTGGTAGTCCTGCAAGATGGACAGAAGACCGAAGTGAGAACAAAAACAGCAAAGGCAAAACCTCTAAGAAGTTCCAAGCCGCCTGCTCAGCAGCCGACTCGAAACTCGGGGACTACACCCAGTGGGTGCGCTGACGCGCCCCCACAGAAGAAATCAAGATCAAGAAGAAACAAGATGGAATACTAACCCGGATGGCCGCCCGCGTTGCGAGGAACTCGTCGGTGAACTGCCTCAGCGCCGCGGCTTTGCTTTGGAGCCGGGTCCAGACGTCTTGTGCAGCCACGTTCACTACGGCTGTCCCTCCGCCTGGCATCCACCCCGAGGTAGCGCTGGCCGCCTCCGCGTCTCGGGCCGACGAGCTGGAGCCCACGGCCGGCTGTGGCTCCGACGCGGCTTTCTGTGGCTCCGACGCGGCCTTCCCCGCGCGCCGGTTCAGCGGCACCCGGACCGCCACCTCAGCCCTCACGGCTGGCTCGCCCTCCGCCGACTGTGCAGGCGGCGGATCAGGCCGGCCGCCTTGGGCCGCCCCAGTTGGCGGGGTCGGCTCCGGCGCCTTCTCCAAGATGATGACGTCGTCGCCGCTTCCTCCCAGCCCTGGCTGGTCGCCGCTGGCTCCCCCAGGCGAGGGCTCCATGTCCCCAGGTGCCATGACGCGCAGCGGGGTGACCATCAAAACCTCCCCCACCGCAGCGGCCTCAGCCTCTGCCTGAGTCCTGGCTGCGGCCTCGGCGAGTGCCTTCGCCGCCTCCTCCTCCCGTGCCGCCTGGGCGGCGGCCGCCTTCCGTGCCTCCGCCTCCCGTGCCTCCTGCTCCTCCCGCGCCTCCCGCGCGTTCCTTTCCGTCGCCTCCTGGAGGTCAGCGCGGGGGTCCACGCGGCGGGTGGTGCTCCCAGAGCCCCTTGGCGACTCGACGACGGAGCCGGCAGCCGCCCGCTCAAGTGACAACGGAGCTTTGATCGTTGAGGAAAAAGACGAGAGTTCAAGAACCACCAAAGAAAGAAAGAAAGAGAGTACACAAAGAAAGCGAACTTACGCCGACACGGTCTGCGGTTACTTCACCACCTTGCGGAAGCGAGCCGCCTTCGCGGCCGCCTCCTCCCGCCTGGTGGCTGCCGCCCCGCCTCTGGGTTTCTTCGTTCGATTGCCGAACAAGCCCTGGGCGGCGCGGCGCTTCTGACCTCCACCCCGAGCAGGCTGCGCGGCGGAGGAACCCGCGCCGCGTCCAGATGCCGGCTGGCGGCGCGGGACGGCTTCGGCTTCATCGTCATCCGGCCAGTCGTCAAAGGTGGCACTGAACACGGAGCCGCCTGCTTCGCCGCCGGCTTGGCCTCCGCCCGGCTCGACATCGTCGTCCATATGGACCGCCCCCAGGTCGGGGTCCTCCAGGTCGTGTTCGGTCCGGTCGGGGGCGAATCGGCGCTCCGCGTCTGACCCGCCGGCCGGCCGAAGCAGAGAGCTCTGTCGAAGAACAAGCCGACTAAGTCAAAGTCGACCAAGAGGTGCTCGGCAACAAATCAAAGAGAGAGAAAAAGAGACAAGGGGAGCATACCGTAGGCGGAGGATTGGCTCGGCTATATGGCTCCTTGCCGAACTGCCACTCTTCGGTGAGTTTGCAGTTCTCAAGGTAGTTCACCATGTAGGCGACCTCCTCGCGCGGCATCTCCTTGGTGCACATTCGGCTCGGATCGAGCTGGCCGCTCATCTGACAGATCAGATGAGGCCGGCTCTGGAGCGGAAGAACCCGGTGCGTGACGAACGCGGCCAGAAGATCGGGCCCCGTCAGGCCCTCCGACTGGACCATCACCCGCAATTGGGCGACGGCGGCGTTTCCGGCCGGCGACAGCGTCACCGCCCGGAAGGACCACTGGGGCAGCCTGCCCGCCAGTGGGCCGGCTACGTAAGCCGGCAGGTTGATGTAGTCGCCCCGTGGGGCGATGTTCCGCACGTAGAAGTACGACTTCTGCCACTTCTTCACCGATTGGATTAGCGGGATGACGGGGAAGGGGTTGTCGGCGACCGATCTCCGCGACGCGATGAAGGCGCCAGTCTGAGCCGGCACGCCCCGCATGCGCGTGCCCAGCTTCGACTGGAAGAACTCCCCCCAGAGCTCGAGGGTGGGGAGGACGCCGAGGTAGCCCTCGCACAGGGTGACGAAGGCGGACAGCAGCACCACCGCGTTGGGGGTGAGGTGGTGCGGCTGGAGCTGATAGAAGTCGAGCCAGGAACGGAAGAAGGCGCTCACTGGCAGGCCGAAGCCGTGCAAGAAGTGCGAGCGGAAGACCACCCGCTCGCCCTCCTACGGCTCCGGTGTGATTTCCCTCGCCGGCGCGAGGCGGACCTCCACTTTGTCCGCGGTGGGCAGCCGCCGCGTGTCGCGGAGGAAGTCGACGTGGTCGTCGTGGACGTTGGAGCCGTCCCAATCCCCGCCATACTGCTCCGTGGCGGGAGGCATGGCGAAAGCTAGCGCGGCGGCGGAGGAATGCGCAGTGGAAGAGCGCGGCGGCGAGGCGCTGTCGCGAGAGTGGGCGAGCGAAGAAGACGGTGGAAGTAGGAGGAGCGTGCGAGGGCCTGCCGCCCTCCACCTCCCCCTACTTATAGCCTCGCAAGGCAAGGCCGAAGAGGCCGGACGTGGGGGGAGACGTGGGATTAACTGCGCCCACTCCCCCCACGTCTCGCGATTATTGCGCATAAATGCGAGCCGAAACTGCCGCACAGGACGTGCGGGCGGTTTCGGGATACAAAGGATCCGCGC
Source organism: Aegilops tauschii subsp. strangulata (assembly GCF_002575655.3). Classification (NCBI taxonomy): domain Eukaryota; kingdom Viridiplantae; phylum Streptophyta; class Magnoliopsida; order Poales; family Poaceae; genus Aegilops; species Aegilops tauschii. The sequence continues at coordinate 168,873,362 of NC_053036.3, read as the reverse complement.
CTGGGCCGGGGCGCGGACGTGGCGGGCCCCCTCCCTGCGGCGACGTCCCGTCACGCGCGTGGGCTGGCAGGCTTTCCGGCCACGTGGTCCGCAGACGGCTAGTGGCCGGCCCGTGGCCGGTGCACGCACTAGCGGGCTCTCGCCCTCCGACTCCAGAAGATTTCGACTCGGGCGGTGCGCCTGACCAAGGCCGGCTCCCAGCTGCCGGCTTGTCAAGATAGGAAGCTGATCGAGCTTCTCAACCCCTACTCCACCTCGAAGCCCAATCAGCTTCGGGGACTACTGTCGGAGATAATGGCCACGGGTAGCCTAACCGACTACCCCTGGTTCTTCGGACAAATTATCAGGCTTTTGGGCCTTCAAGCACTCCGAGCATCTGGGCCGCCTTCCCTGGCCGGCTACCTCTGAAGCCGACTCCCGGAAGGCGACCCAGCCTCAGACAACCCCTCCCGAGGACGACTACGGGGTGGCCGATCCAGGAAGCCGGCCGAGAAGGACGCCGACTCCTAGGAGCCGGCCGAGACCACAACCACCAAAGCTGTTCCCACATAACGGCGACAAGACGGGGTGTGGCCACAGTGCGGCCCACTACCCCCGAAGCCCGAGGCGGGCATGGCTACAGGAGGCCGTACGGGACGGCCATCTCCCGTGCGGCTCGGCACTGTAGCCATGCTAGCCCCGACGTCATGCACAACAGACTCCCGTACGGCCCACGGGCGGCGGGCCCCTTCAGCCAGAGAGAGGCGTGGAGGCGGCCCGGCCTTTCCCAGTCGGCCAGGGGCGTAGCCGGGAAGCCGGCTACTCCCTTCCTCGAAGCGGGAGCCCCATTAAGGAGACAAGACGAGGTAAGGCTACAGTGAGAGCCCCCAAGGCGGCCCACTGTAGCCACGCTTACCTCGACAAAGCCCTCGTCATCAAAGGCGAGGCTACAGTAAGCAACCGCCGACAAGACCCTAGGCGGTGGGGCCGGCCTGTCGACCAAGAAGCCGGCAGCCGGCGGGACCCACCAGCCGGCGGGGCCCAATTGCCGGCGGAGAAGCCGACAAGCGTAGACACTAACGGTCGGGACCAGCTCCCAGTCGGATTACCGTTGTACCCCCGGGGGGTAGGCCTATATAAACCCCCCGGAGCACCCATGCAAAGGGTTGGCCTCTGAGCATAGAGTCGCCTTCTAAGCATAGCCTACACACACACCATAGATAGAGAGAAGCAAGAGCTAGCCTTGTTCTTCTTCTCCCTTGATCCCAACAGCTCTAGGAGCGATTGTAGCTACCCATTCTCAATCTAGTGATCATGCGGAGACCCCGCAGAGCAGGACTAGGGGTGTTATCTCCTCGGAGAGCCCCGAATCTGGGTAAGATCCGCCGGCGTGCATGTCTCCGCCTCATCCCGTTTCCAGGCACCGGCGACGTTCTATTGGCTCCCACACAGATAAGCCATCCGTTGGCATATGTCGCACCAACCACCCGACAGAGCTTCTAAAAATTCTTTTCAAAGTTTGACGTAAGAATGATTTATCATCAGTCAAATGTCCTTCTCCAAGATCTTTCAAATTCTTTTCGTCGTTGGTTCAACATTTCTAATTTTCATTCCGGAGTGCCTCAATAATTCATGGTGGTGTTTCTCATCATGATTCTCAACATTTGAAGACCGAAGAAGGATTTCTCCTAAATCTTGGTCCGTTCTCTTAAAAATTCATAGTTCTAGCTTATGCCATCCTCTCATGATTTTTTTCGATTGTGAGAATTCTTTTCTTAACCATCCGGAGTATTTCAGTGTTGTTTTCATTTCTTGATCATCCAAAGGCCATCATTTCAGAAATTTTCTTCGTTCTAAGTTTTTCAGCCTCGTTCTCCAACTATTCTAAATTGATGTCTCTTCGTTCTTCTCCAAATCTTACCGGTGCATCGTCCAAGTATTCTCTAATCAATTCATGATCTCTTCGTTTCACTTGTATCTAAATTCTGTCTAGTATCTTCATTCGTTTTTCCAATTCTTCCCGGTGAATTGCGCCTTTGCTACTTTCTTTTCCAATTCTTACGGTGATTCATTCTCTTTTCTTCATTCATTTTAAATTCTTACGGTGGTTCGTTCAAGAGTTCTCTTCCTTGGTTATCATATAAATTTATTCGTTCTTTCCAATCCTACCGGTGGTTCGATGAAGACCTTCCCAAGTTTGCGCTATATCTATCTTAATCCTTTCTACGAGAATAAGTAGTATGCAAAAATCCGTTGCTTGTCATCAATTTATATTGGTGAAGGATAAGCATAACATAATTCTTATCCTTGTTTCCTCCAAGTGATTAATTCCTTTCTTTCGGAGTTCGTTCATGATATCAAATTCTCGATTCCAAGTTGTTCATCTTTTCTTTCCGGAGCTCCAAGTTATTTCAATTATATCATTTCAAAGTTTCATCTAATCATTGCAAGGTTTCTCCCGGAGTTCTTTTCAAGTTTCCATTTCGTTTGATCATTCTTTTATTACCGGAGTTCTTCATGGAGGCTCTACATGGTGGTTCGTCAAGGATTCCTTTCATTTTTCAATTGTTCTTCAAGATTTCTCTTGAAGTTATGATCCGCCAGGCTATACTAAAAAATTAACATGGTGTTCAACACATGTCTTGTTTTGAGGAGTTCAAGTATTCTTCATCTTGCATTCCGAAGTGCAATTCTTCCTACCTTATCTTTTGAGGTGGTGTTATGTCATTCTCGATAATTCTCCTTCGGGTTTCATGATTCACAAAGTTTTCAAGAGTGACATATTTAAATCCATCATTTTATCTTCGTTCAAGGGATTTTTTTCAACCAATCAATCCTTTTGTTGGAGTTATCTTGGGTTATATTTCACCTACAGCCTTCCCTACGGAATGTTGCTAATTGTGGTGTCTATCAATGATCCAAATTTTCTCCTATCCTCTCGGCGAGAGAAGTTTTCATTTCTTCGTTGATCTCAAGCAATCATTTGTTTCCGTTGGTGGCAGAAGCTCACCTCATAATTTTGAGATGTTTGCCATAAGCCCACTACAAGCTTATTCTTTTCGTTGTTGGTTTTCCAACAATTCCGTTCTAACCTTCTTGGAAGGATGCTTTCCAAGCTCATTTGTGGCAGAAGTTGTCAATTTCTTCTCCATTCTTTATTCTGACGATCTATCTTCTATTCATTCGTCCCGGAGGCATTGTGATGTTGCTCTCTTCGACCAATCATCTTGTTTTCTCAAGATCATGTAATTTTTCCTTTCTTATCCGTTTAGCCGGAGTGTCGTGTTTTCATTCGAGTTCTCTCATCTTATCAAGTTTTATCTCCTTCCTCAACCGGAGTAAGGTCTGAAATCTTTTTTTCCCCTTGTGCCATTCTTGCATTAGTTCCGGAGGCAATGTGTTGTTAATTTCATCGAGTATCCCCTCATCTTGTCAAATTCATGTTCAATTCCTTCCAGTTACAGTCGGAGTGCTGCCCAAATTATATCACTCTTATTCCTTCTCTATCTTGTTTTAACCGGAGTGTTGTCGTAATTGATCTTTATCGTTCCTTATACATCTCGTTTCAACCGGAGTGCTTGCATGTACTTCTTGTCCATCTTAACCATTTTGGTTTGTTTTTCAACCTACAAGGTTCTTGTAATGGTCCTTGTTCCTCTTGCTGAACGGAGTGTTGTAAATTTTGTTCACCTTCGTCGTGTCATTTCTTCAAGCTTTGCGACCTCTCAAGGTTCTTTGGTTTCACTCGTTTGTCAAAGAAGCAATTTTGTTTTACCTCTTCCCCTTCCGTTTCTCTCCGGTGCCATCCTAGATCTCGGGACGAGATCCTCTTGTAGTGGTGGAGTGTTGTAACGCCCCGAGACCGACGCTTCAGAAGACTTCCTTATTTTCATGATCACCGCGTGTTTTTTTGCTGCTTGCTCTTTTATTTTTGCATTGCATCATGTCATCATGCCATCATGTCATTAAATCTTTGCATAAAAACCCAACTAAATAAATTGCATGGATCTTCGATCCATTTAAATCGAGGGAATTCACATGGTGATTTCTCTTTATAACATATCCTCCTAATATTTATGGAGCTATTATAAATATTCCATTAGTTGGAGTTCACCATAACACACTTGCAAAATATCCCAATGCCTTTGTTATCTTAGTTCTTGGTCTCCAACCTCGCATTATTTTTTTTCATCTTATTCCGGAGCTCCACCAAAAATCCAAACATTTTTGGACCTTCCCAACCCTCACTTCCTTCAAATCATTTGAATTAAATTCAAATGCATTTGAATTTATATCGTCCAATCAGGCCACTTCTATTTTTCCTGGATCAAGCGCATTTTTGTGAGTCCGGGAAAATTGTCCGCATGCGCAAATTCTTTCTCTAACCCTCTCTTTCTTTTCCTTTTCTCTAATTCTTTTCTGCCATAGAAATAAGGGAGAGAGAAGGGAGAGACCCCCCCAACCGGCCACTTGGGCCTCCTGTTAGCCGCCGCCCGAAGGCCCATCCCCGCGGCCCACCTAAGCCAAACCCTAGCCCGATCTATTCCCCATCTCTCCCTCTGCCGTCGCCTCCTGCCCGATCCCCTCTCCCCTCGTCCTCCTCCAAACCCCGACGCCCTCCTGGCCAGCCGTGCCCCTCCATGGCGCTGCCTTGCTGCTCCCTCCAGCGCCCGAGCCTCCTCCTCTGCTTCGCCCCCTCCTCTGCTCCCTCAGCCATGGCGCTCCGCCGCCCCTCGCCTGGACCCGTCAAGCCCCGCCACCGGCTTGTTGCTCTGCTCGACCCCGACCTCGCCGGCTTCGCGCGCCTGCTCGCGTCCAGCCCCGTGGCCCGGGAGCTGGCCGTCGCGCCGTTCCCCGACCTCCACCATCCCGCTTCGAGCGCGAGCCCCGCAGTGCTCTGTCCCGCGCCGCATCCTCCCTCTGCCTCCTCGCCATGGCCGCCGCGTCTCCCTCTGCAGGGCCAGGCCGCACCGCACGTCCTCCTCGTCAAGCCCCCGTCGCCCGAGCGCTCGAGGAGAGGAGCTCCTCGAGCACATGCGCCCGCATCCGCTCGTTCCCTCCGTTGTGGCCGGAGTTCGCCGGAGCCTGAGCACCGGCCGCCTTGCACCCGCGAGCACCACCACCTCCAGCGCGCCTCCAGCCTCCTCCACGCGCCAAGTCCCTGTTTCGCGCCCCTGTTGCTGTTGACGCCAAGTCCAACAGTCATCAAGCATGGATTCGCCATGTACAACTACTGACACCCGTGGATTTCACCAAGTACCTCTACCGACGACCGAGACCCTGGTTTCGACAAGTTCCTCACGGCGACCCTGAACATCTACGGGATATGTACGACTTCGAACCGTGTACCACGATGAACATGTACGGCTACACGACGACCCGCCAAGACCCTGAACAACTACCGCCGCCGTGTAGAACTACTCCCACTAACGTCGCGAGTACAACTACTTCCACTCGAACGCGTTCCGCCCTGAATGCACGCTTCGAAGGTATAACCCCGAGACGACGTCCGTGGACCGAATGCATGTGTGTTGTATGAGATGCTCGTGTTTGCTCCGTTTCCGAGAGAGGTCTTTGCACATTCCTCGATTGCCATGCCGCCGTACCGTGGGAACCCGGAATCCGGGAGCACCCCACCATCTCTTGCGCATTTCACACATCCGCACAATTCTCTTTTGCGCCGGTATCTCCATGAGCGACCGGAACCGATATGTTGCCGTGGCATCCTTTTCGTTATCGTTGCCGTGGCACCCCTTTCTTCCACCACGGTAACAAATGCCTCGTATCATTTTATACCAACACTTTCATAAAATTGCATATAACTTACATCTGTCATTCGCATCATGATAACAACATTTAAAATGTCTAAAATTGATGTTTGCATTAAAATTGCTAAATGACATATGGGGAATTTTCGGTATTGTCGTTTGTTATTTCCGGCCTCATTTAAACTTGCCTAGATAGGTTGTTTAATTATGATGCACCCCTTGCCATGTTTAATAACATTTAATATTGTTGGGTACATAATGAGAGAGAACTAAATAATTCAATGTGGTGTTTCGTCAATATGCAACTCGTTGCATATTGAGCTCCACTTAATTTGTAGTGTTGTTTGTTGCACTTTGCCATGCCATGCTCATTAAACCGGACATGCATCATACTTGATTGTGCATCATGCCATGTGTATGTGGTGGTTGTTTACTATGTTGTTTCTTTCTTTCCGGGTTGCTTCTCTCGTTAGCTTTGGTTTCATTCCGGAGTTGTGAGGATTCGTTCGACTACGTCCGTTTGTCGTCTTCATGGACTCGTTCTTCTTCCTTGCAGGATCTCAGGCAAGATGACCACCCCTCGAAATCACTTCTATCTTTGCTTTGCGAGTTGCTTGTTCTATTGCCATGCTGTGCTACCTACCACTTGCTATATCATGCCTCCCATACTGTCATGTCAGCCCCTAACCTTTTCACCCTTCCTAGCAAACCGTTGTTCGGCTATGTTACCGCTTTGCTCAGCCCCTTCCTATAGCGTTGCTAGTTGCAGGTGAAGATGAAGATTGCTCCATGTTGGATTATGTTTATGTTGGGATACCACAATATCTCTTATTTAATTAATGCATCTATATACTTGGTAAAGGGTGGAAGGCTCGGCCTTATGCCTGGTGTTTTGTTCCACTCTTGCCGCCCCTAGTTTCCATCATACCGGTGTTATGTTCCTTGATTTTGCGTTCCTTACGCGGTTGGGTGATTTATGGGACCCCCTTGACAGTTCGCTTTGAATAAAACTCCTCCAGCAAGGCCCAACCTTGGTTTTACCATTTGCCTACCTAAGCCTTTTTCCCTTGGGTTCTGCAGACTCAAGGGTCATCTTTATTTTAAACCCCCGGGCCAGTGTTCCTCTAAGTGCTGGTCCAAACTAGAGCCACTTGCAGCGCCACCTCGGGGAAACTCGAGGTCTGGTTTTAGTTGTACGTAGTGTTCATCCGGTGTGCCCTGAGAACGAGATATGTGCAGCTCCTATCGGGATTTGTCGGCACATTCGGGCGGCTTTGCTGGTCTTGTTTTACCATTGTCGAAATGTCTTGTAACCGGGATTCTGAGACTGATCGGGTCTTCCCGGGAGAAGGTTTATCCTTCGTTGACCGTGAGAGCTTCTAATGGGCTAAGTTGGGACACCCCTGCAGGGTTTAACTTTCGAGAGCCGTGCCCGCGGTTATGTGGCAGATGGGAATTTGTTAATATCTGGTTGTAGAGAACTTGACACTTGACCCTAATTAAAATGCATCAACCGCGTGTGTAGCCGTGATGGTCTCTTCTCGGCGGAGTCCGGGAAGTGAACACGGTTCTTGTGTTATGTTTGACGTAAGTAGGAGTTCAGGATCACTTCTTGATCATTGCTAGTTCACGACCGTTCCGTTGCTTCTCTTCTCGCTCTTATTTTCGTATGTTAGCCACCATATATGCTAGTGCTTGCTGCAGCTCCACCTCTTTACCCCATTCTTTCTTATAAGCTTAAATAGTCTTGATCTCGCGGGTGTGAGATTGTTGAGTCCTCGTGACTCACAGATACTTCCAAACAGTTGCAGGTGCCAGGGATACCAGTGCAGGTGCCGCAACTGAGCTCAAGTGGGAGCTCGATGAAGATCGTGTTCGGTGTGTTGTTTCTTTTCATGTTGATCAGTAGTGGAGCCCAGTTGGGACGATCAGGGATCTAGCAGTTGGGTTGTCTTCTTTTATTTTGATTCCGTAGTCGGACCTATGTGTGTAGCTTGAATGATGTATGTTTTTATCCATGTATTGTGTGAAGTGGCGATTGTAAGCCAACTCTTTATCCCATTCTTGTTCATTACATGGGATTGTGTGAAGATGACCCTTCTTGCGACTAAACCACAATGCGGTTATGCCTCTAAGTCGTGCCTCGACACGTGGGAGATATAGCCGCATCGTGGGTGTTACACATGGCGGCTGCGAGAGGCGAAGGATGAATGACGACGAAGGCACGGCGGCGAGCAAAGGCAAGAACCTGAGAGGGAGGAAGAAGGGGACGGCGATTCCGAGATTGGAGAAAGAGCAGAGGGTAAATGAGCAGCGCGCCTGCGGTTATTCCTTTTTATGGGAAAGGCGCAGGCCGCCTCTTTACCATTTACTGTGATGTGACGCATGCATGCGGGAACCGCCCCACGCATGACCCCCACGTCACGCACGACCCCCCCCCCTCATGTCGCGCGTTCAACGCGGGTCATGGGGAAGTCCAGCGGATGAAGAAGTTATTCGGTAAAAATCCGCCCCGCCTACCCGCGCACCGTTCTGGGCCTGGCCCAACAACATGTCGCGCTTATGTGTGGCCCAAGCCCGGGGGCTCCTGTCGGTGTACAAAAGTAGGGGCACTCCTTTTTTACCCTTTAGTTGTGCACGGGCAGTCAGAGCCACGCCCACGGCCACACTGAGCAGCGCAAAAGAGGGGAGCCGGAGCACAAGGCGACCAGAGGCAATGCCAAGAACAAGGAACACAAAAGATCAAAGGGGCGAGGTGGACTCCCCTGACAAGACCCTTGCCGGGGCGGCCTCCGCGGCCCTAGCAAGAGCCTTGCCGGGGCAACTTGCCCGACGCCAGCGGGGCACTCCACCCTTGAGCCCAAGGGTTTCCAACAACCACATTGCGACCGGGGCTCGGGAGGCACCTCCGTGGTGGCATGCAGATCTTCGTCAAGATCATAAACACACGAGATCAGATAAGGACCAGAAGACGATGATCCTCGGCGGGATCCTAGCCGAGGAAATCTGCGAGACCCCCGGCAAGACGCTTGCCGGGGAAGACCACGATGCCACGGCAAGGCCCTTGCCGAAGACACCTACGGGGCCGCGGCCAGGCCCGTGTCTGCCAAGGCTCCACCGCCGTCCCCATGCAGCTGCCAGCTCAACCAGCTGAGCAGGCACCTGCGTGGCGACGAGCGGCCTCCACGACCGACCCAGCAATCACCTGCATGGTGGCATGCAGATCTTGGTGAAGACTCGACCACCGTGCCAGCCTAGCAGCCAGCCAACGTGGCGCCACGATGCCTCGTCAGCTCGGACGCGTGTCGAAGCCAGGCGAGGAGGCGACAGCTGGGACGTGCTTCCTTGCCGTCCCCGATAAAGCAAGAGGGGCACGTCGGCAGCGCATTAAATGTGTTTGTCCGGCGGTGCTAGAGGATAGACTCATCGACTGTAGACCTTTCAACTCCTGTGTGCCACTGTGGCAACCCCTTTTTCCTATAAAAGGAGGCCCGAGGCGACCAGGAGGAGGATTCGGATCTTTTGGGCTAATCGCACCCCGTAGCTAGCTCAAGAACACAAGAACACTCAAATACATCCACCAAAGCAGGACTAGGGTATTAGCATCTTCGTGGCCCGAACCTGGGTAAACGATCCGTTTGCTTCCTGTCAGACCCACTCTTTGCACAACCCCGCGCCTGCCAACCGTAGAACGGATCCCAGGGATTCCATAGGTGTCGATTTCCCCCGACACCCTCCCCTCGACCTCACACCACCGCCGTGCTTCGCAGCACCCCCAGGCTATCCCTTTAATCTCGGCCGACCTCCAGATCGGGCGCCAGCAGCTCTAGGCCCCACACTCCCCTAAGATACACACCGAGGCGTTGCTTCCCCGGCGTAATAGGCGGAGTAGCGCCTATTGCGCCATGGAATGCTTCCGTTAATTGGGAATCAACTGACCAGGAATTGAAATCCAGGGGGCAACGGACCTCTAGCTAAGGTGAAATAGTATATGAGGAGAAACCTTGTGCATCGCGAGTTACTAGGAACATCTAGTATCAAGAAGAAGCGGTCAACTATTGTCTTCTGTGGGATGAATACCGTGCAAGCAGACACGTAAGATTTGCGCGAATAAGGGAAGAGGACTACCATTTCCGGTTGCCAGTGTTGTGTCCTTCATATGTCACGCCGATGTTCTTCTTTTTGCCGGGGGAACCGATGTTTTGGAGGAGGGTGCATCCTTGGACGAATCCATGGACAAATTGTTGACTGTGTTGCCGTGGCCGTATGTCGGCGGAGGGGAAGCAGATCCGACGCGGCAAAGGACGGCGTAGAAGGAACAGCTCTGGTGCGGTGGACGGTGGCGAAGTTGGAGCGGCAGTGGTGAGGCGCAGGACGGCGTGGTTGAACTGGCTCGTGTACGGACAGCTCGGGCTTGGCTTCAACTACTAGCCGTGGAGGGCGTTGCGGTTGAGGTTGCGGTGGACGACGATGTCGGGGTATCGGCTGGCGTGATAGAGGAAGGCGACGGTTGATAGGTGGGATGGGGTGGCGGATGGTGGACGTCGGGGTTTCACGGCTGGTGGAGAGGTAGTTTTGGCGCCCACGGAGTACGAATGGGGAATCGGACGGGGAGGGGGAGCTAAGGGAGAACCATGTTTCGGTGTGGGACGCGCTTGTTTTTGGCTTTTTTGAACAGATGGGACGCGCTTGTTTGAAATTTGGGGAAAGTACAAACTTTGCCCCCCTCTTAAATTTCGGACCTTCTGCGGGTCGGGGGTAGGATGGTAATCCCCGGTGTCCCAAATAGTGGGCGGGAGTGATTTCGGTCACGCGCAGGTGTGCTTAGGCGGCCATTGTGTATGAATGTTTTTCGGAGATGGTTGCGTGGCGTCTAGAAGAAGCTACAAACCTACCCCTGTTTAGACCTTTGGACATCGGGTCAGTAGGTTTCACGGGTCGGAGTTAGAAAAGTAATTTCCTTCTACCAAACATTGGTCTCACGCGGTTTCGGGCGAGTAGAGGCTCTTTTGGCACTTCGTTCGAAATTTTGAAACAGAAGCATTCACGTTTAGAGTACTCTTGAACTTTGAGGATTGACCTAAATAGACAACATTAAATTTGACCCTGTAGGTTTGAAAACCTCATTAAATTATCCACTTCTTTTTGAAATTTTGACACTTGAAAATCCTATAACTACGATTATTTTGGAATGGAGGAGCTAAATTTGAATCTATTTTGTACACGACTATATATGCTATTATGTACAAAAGCAGAGCAAAGATTGGTGCCCCCATAATTTAGGTATGATTTACAAATGCCATGATATCGAATTCAAATAATTGAATGGACTTCATGTTGAATTCGAATTTTTTAAACCACCTTAAGTTGAATTCAACTGTATGCTAGTTAATAGCTAGCGATTTATAATGTTCATTGTGTAACTTCCGTATGTATAATGTGCTTTACACACACAACATGAACTATACTCACATTTATATTCGATTGCTAAAGCGATGCATTGTCTGGAGTTCAAAATACTAACTATGTGGATCAATTATGTCGAATAATAAGATAGACATGCTCAAATTCGATAGAATCTAGATGTCTGATGGATCAATGACCGTTCCTTACGTGAATTGCAAATATCATGACCCCATCCTAGTATTTGGATACAATTTATATCTTTAATCAATTTGTGCATCAGTATTTTACGTGTAGTTTCACTCTCCATCGGTGGTCTCTCACACATGCTCACACACTCTCTCCCGAGGTGTCTTTCTCGCAGACATGCTCTCGATATAACCCTCCCTCCCTCTCCTAACCATTTACGACTATTTTCACTAACCTTTATCACAAGCACTCTTCCTCTCACAAGCATACACACGCACAATCCCCATCGACCCATTTCTATATACATAGACCTACCTACATGTCTGCTGTACGCACATTATCTTTAGGCCTGTCTCTCACGCATTGTCTCACACCTCTCTTCCGAATCGACGAGTATGATTCTAGCAGAGCATTATGTAGGATGCCCCTTAAAGTTAGGTTGGATGAATAGTAATATCAGAGATAAGGGGTTACCTTAGTCCGAGGACCTAGGGTTACAAATCCTAGCTGGCTTTGTCAGTGGACACAAAGTCCTTCACGAATCTTCTATCTTTGTCTTGTACGACTAGTCATCCATGGGTCTCCCTAAATGCGTCACGAGCTGACCAATGTGGCGCAGGACAGAACCAAACCAAGGGCCTCGCCTCGGCGCAACGGACCTCACGCGGTGACACACCCTCTGCCCCCAGGTCTCGTTATCTTCTCACACCCACACATACCAACACAGACACCACACAAAAAAAAATTCTCCTCGTGCCTCTATCCCCTCCCCCCTTGCATTTACACACTCAAGGGAATCTCTTGCCGTGGCATCATATTCGTCTCTCTCTCTAGACCTCTCTCATGTGTCGTGCTATCTCTCCCACGCCCCTCCCCCGGCCCCTGATACGTCTCCAACATATCTACTTTTTCTCACGCTTTTCCTCTTGTTTTGGACTCTAATTTGCATGATTTGGATGAACCTAACCCCGGACTGACGCTGTTTTCAGCAGAACTACCATGGTGCTGTTTTTGTGCAGAAATAAAAGTTCTCGGAATGGAACGAAACCCCGGACTGACGCAGTAATTTTTGGAGCCAGGACCCACCAGAGAGGGGCCCCTGGTTGGGCACAACCCACCAGGGTGCGCCCCCTCTCCTAGCACGCCCAGGTGGGTTGTACCCACCTGGTGGCCCCGCTGATGACCCCCCTGATACTATAAAATCACATATTTCCAGAAAAAATCAAGGGAGAAAGAATTATTGCGATCCACGAGACGGAGCCATCGCCACGCCCTGTTCTTCCTAGGGAGGGCAGATCTGGAGTCCATTTGGGGCTCTAGAGAGGGGGATCTTCGTTCTTCGTCATCACCAACCCTTCTCCATCACCAATTCCATGATGCTCCCCATCAGGAGTGAGTAATTCCTTCATAGGCTCGCTAGTCGGTGAGGAGTTGGATGAGATTCGTCATGTAATCGAGTTAGTTTTGTTAGGGCTTGATCCCTAGTATTCACTATGTTCTTAGATTGATGTTGCTATGACTTTGCTATGCTTAATGCTTGTCACTTTGGGCCCGGGTGCCATGAACTCAGATCTGAACCGTTTATGAATTCATCATTATATCCATGTTTTAGATCCGATGTTGCAAGTTATAGTCACCTACTACGTGTTATGATCCGGCAACCCCGGAGTGACAACAACCTAGCCCACTCCCGGTGATGACCGTAGTTTGAGGAGTTCATGTATTCACTATGTGTTAATGCTTTGTTCTGGTTCTCTATTAAAAGGAGGCCTTAATATCCCTTAGTTTCCAATATGGACCCAGCTGCCACGGGAGGGTAGGACAAAAGATGTCATGCAAGTTCTTTTAATAAAGCACATATGACTATTTACGGAATACATGCCTATATTATATCGATGAACTGGAGCTAGTGCCGTATCGCCCTAGGTTATAACTGTCTCATGATGAATATCATCCAACAAGTCACCGATCCAATGCCTACGAATTTATCCTTATTGTTTTTGCTGCGTTACTACTGCTATCATCACTGTTACACTTGCTACAAAATTACTGCTATCACTATTACTGTTACCGTTGCTGCTGTCACTACTATCAAAACTATCATATTATTGTGCTACTGATTAGTTGCTGTAGATAATTAATCTCCAGGTGTGGTTGAATTGACAACTCAGCTGCTAATACCTTCAAATATTCTTTGGCTCCCCTTGTGTCGAATCTATAAATTTGGGTTAAATACTTACCCTCGAAAACTATTGTGATCCCCTATACTTGTGGGTTATCAAGACCTTTTTCTGGCGCCGTTGCCAGGGAGCATAGCTATATTTCTTGAGTCACTTGGGATTATTATCATATTATCAATATGAAGAATCTGAAGGATTCTAAACCGAAGATATTTCCCTCAAGTACGAGGGGAGGTAAGAAACTGCCATCCAGTTCTGCTTTAGATTCACCTTCTGTTATGAGTAAATTTGCAACACCACCACATGCTATCTCTGATATGTCACAAATTATTGATGATGCTACCTCTACTATGGATGATGCTTATGATGATGCCAGTACCTTGCTTGCTAATGATGATGTGCCACTTGGTGACTTTCTTGATAAACAAATTGCTAGAGTTATACAACATGATGTTGTTGAATCTGATGATGAGCTTGAAATTGAATCTCCTGAAACACCTGCTAGAACTAGCCTTCCTAGATATGAATTGCCTAAGGTACCGAAAGGTTATGTTATGAGTGAAGAAGCAACTAGAGATATTCTTGCTTGCAATGATAGAGATGATCTAGAGAAATTACTATGCAAGTATAAAGAAAAATCTCTGAATGCTAGAATGAAATGTGATCCTAAGTTTGCTACTTCACCTATCTGTATTGATGATAAGGATTATGAATTCTATGTCGACCCAGAGTTAATTACTTTGGTTGAATCTGATCCTTTCCATGGTTATGAAACTGAAACTGTTGTGGCACATCTTACTATGCCGAATGATATAGCCACCCTTTTTACTCATGATGAGAAAACTCGCTATTACTTTATACTCAGATTATTTCCTTTCTCATTAAAGGGTGATGCTAAAGCTTGGTACAATACTCTTGCTCCTGGTTGTGTGCGTAGTCCCCAGGATATGATTTATTACTTCTCTGAAAAATATTTTCTTGCTCATATGAAACAAGCTGCCTTACAGGAAATATTTAAATTTGTTCAAACTAAAGAAGAGAGTCTCCCACAAGCTTGGGGGAGGCTTCTCCAGTTACTTAATGCTTTTCCTGATCACCCTCTTAAGAAAAATGAAATACTTGATATCTTCTATAATGGACTAACCGATGCTTCTAGGGACTTCCTAGATAGTTGTGCTGGTTGTGTTTTCAGGGAATGAACTGTTGGACAAGCTGAAGAATTATTGAATAACATATTGAAAAATTATGATGATTGTACTATTCCTGAACCACCGCCTAAACCCACTCCGAAGAAGAGGGGTATATTATATCTCAGTCCTGAAGATATGCAAGAGGCAAATAAATCTATGAAGGAAAAAGGTATTAAAGCTGAAGACGTTAAAAATTTACCTCCTATTGAAGAAATACATGGGCTTAATACACCACCATTGCCTAAGGTGGTAGAGGTAAATTATCTTATGAATTCCAATGAGAATGGTAATCCTCACAATATGCATCCTAGTCAATGCTTTTATGAGTTTGGAAACTACATTAGAAAACAAGATCACTTCAATGCAAATGTTATGAAACAATTGAAATATAATTCTGATATGATTGCTCGCTTGAGTGACTTGTTATTTAGAATATGAAATGATGTTAGAGGTGTTGGAAAACATGCCTCTATGGTTCAAACTCAGTTAGAACAAGTTGCTAAATCACAAAGATAATTACTAGATGAAATGAATCATAATATGCATGACTTTGCTGTTAGAGTTGCAACTAGAGGATGTAAAATGACTCAGGAACCACTTTATCCTGAGGGACACCCAAAAAGAATAGGACAAGATTCACAAAGAAATAACACTAGTGCACCCGGTCCTTCTAAGAAGAAAAAGAAGAAGAAAAATGATAGGACTTTGCATACTTCTAGTGAACGTGAAATAGAAAAACCTCCTGATAATGAAAATGAAACTTCTATCTCTGATGCTGAAACTCAGTCTGGTAATGAACACTCACCTAGTGATAATGAAAAAGATAATGATGAGGTTCATGAAGACTCTCAACCCAATGAAAAAGAACCAGATAATGATGTTGAGATAGAACCACGAGTTGATCTTGATAACCCACAACCTAAAATTAAAAGATATGACAAAAGAGACTTTGTGGCTAGGAAACACAGTAAAGAAAGAGAACCGTGGGTTCAAAAGCCTATGCCTTTTCCACCCAAGTCAACTAAAAAGAATGATGATGAAGAATTTGAACGCTTTGCTGAAATGCTAAGGCAAGTCTTTTTGCGTACTCGCTTGACTGATATCTTGAAAATGCCACCTTATGCAAAGTATATGAAAGACATCATCACTAATAAGAGAAAAATACCGGAAGCTGAAATCTCCACCATGCTTGCTAATTATACTTTTAAAGATGGAGTACCTAAAAAACTTGGAGATCCGGGAATACCAACTATACCTTGCTCTATCAAAAAGAATTATGTGAAAACTGCTTTGTGTGATTTAGGAGCTGGTGTTAGTGTTATGCGTTTCTCTTTATATAAAAGACTTGACTTGAATAAACTCACACCTACCGGAATATCTTTGCAAATGGCTGACAAATCAACTGCCATACCTATCGGTATTTGTGAGGATGTGCCTGTTGTTGTTGCTAATGTTACTATTTTGAGTGACTTTGTTATACTTGAGATGCCTGAGGACGACAACATGTCGATTATCCTTGGTAGACCCTTCTTGAATACTGCAGGGGTTGTTATTGATTGCAATAAAAGCAAGGTCACTTTTCATATCAATGGTAATGAGCATACAGTGCACTTTCCGAAGAAACAATTCCAAGTGAATGGTATTAATATTATTGAAAAATCTCCGACAATCACTATTGGAAGTTTTCAAATACCTTTACCTACTGTAAAAAATGAAATACTTATTGTTGGGGAAATGCATATAACCATTGAGGTAACTTAGTGATTTACGAAAGTTCTTCGGTTTCATACTAATCGAAAGTGGTTGTTAATAAGACCTGATCAACCTTATTAATGGATCATTTTTGAACGGTATGAAGTTGATGAATTTAGTAAGCACTATCTTCTGTCCCAACTCTTTATTTTCTGTTTTTATTAGTTAATAAATAAATGTCATGTTTTGTCTGTTTACTGAACTAGCAAAGTGGCCCGCTCGATGCGCGGGCTACAACTTTAGCAAGTTTAACAATATGATTTTTTTAATTTCTTCTAAAAATACATTTGGGACCAAATGTGTTGGCATTTACGAATACAAGACCTTTTTACCAAACGCAAGAGTATGTAACAAAGGTTGGTCAAAATAAATCAATATTTGACCTCTTTGTCGGTTGATCGTGAAGTAGTGATTCTGAGCATAAGTGGAATTCCTTCTTCATATTTTGGAAATATCAAAATGTCACGTTCGCTTCGAATCATTTGCGAGCGACATGTGGCCGAGTGATCATGTTTTTAGTGCGGGTGTGGCTCATCACGAAATGAGAGCTTATGTTTCCAAACAGGCACGTCGAACCATAGTAACTTTGTACATGTTGGAAATATAATTCACTTTTGGGGAGTAGCACTGGCACCCGAATTTTTTATAGTATATGATTGTATACTATATGTTTGCATGAAAAATTATATCTAAATGCACGTATATGCACTATAATTTTGTGTAAATCATAGCTAGTTAGTAGTTTTTCTTGTATTAAAAAATTAAACTTTTTGTATTCTAAAAAATTGAATCATAGCCCAACATGCTCAAGCAGATGCACACAGTGCGCACACATCTTCTCTCACTATGCTTCGGAAATAAAGGAAATTTTCTCTCTGACTCACACCTTCACACGCTGACATGTGTTCTTGCCCGATGCCCCGATCCCCTTTCTCCTGTCCTTCTCCTCTCCGCTCACTCCAGCTTTGCTGCCACCGGATGAGGTCCGTCTTGTACCGCTGGTAAATCTTAAGCTCCCATGAGTTTCCCTTGATTTGTTTCCCTTAGCGGCTGAGCCTGCTCATCCTCAGCTGTAAGCACCCCCGCAACTCGAATCACTGGTGCGGCCACAGGGTAACCGGCGGCTGGTTTGGCTCCTCGTACGCCTCCTCTATTTCCTGGGCCGTTAAATGGTGACAGATGTGTAGCAGGGCCCGAGGAACCGCTGCGAAAGGAGGGAGGCGAGATCATCGATCTGTACATTGTCGTTGTTGTCGGCGTCCGTGCAGGTGATGTGGGCATGGAGCTCGTCTCCGGCAGCCAGCATGGTGTTGAAACTGTCACGTTCATTGTACATGTACTCTAGTAGTTGATGTTTATCTCTTAGTCTGTTGTGACTAGGTAGGCCTAGTCTTCAGGACTATCCTAGTCCATCGCCACCTCCACGAGATGTGCCCTGCATGTAGGGGTCTCGATCTATATGTAACAACACTCAGTTATGGCAATAGAGTGCGAGAGTTCACAGCTCAGTTTGGTATCAGAGCGATGGTTTCCCCTCCTCCTTCTCCCAAGGCCGATGCCGACTCTGTCGATGCCGCCGCGGCCGCGGCCACCGCGGCCGCTGCGGATCTCCCTACCGACGCAAGCGCTGAAGCGCGCCCTCGCGCTCCGCTCTCCCCCGAGAACCCCTCCTCCGTTCTGCCTCTTACTACCCTCCCATCCAGCTTGAGTATGAGGATTCTGGCAACCTTGTCGTCCCCAAGCGCGCGAGCCAGACGCCTCATCGCTGTTCCCTCTCGAGGCGGCCGAGTCGTGGTTATCCTGGACAACAGCAACATTCTTCGACCTACATGTCCCTTTTTTTCCTTTTCATGTCTCTTTCATATTATTCTTTTTGCTTAACCTTTTCTTGTGCATGTACGATTGTAGCAAACTACCAATATAATTAATTAATGTTCGACATGTAACTAATTATTAAAAATCCTAAGTTTAGCAAAACATCATTCTCCTAACTTTTCATTAAGTAGTATCGTAACAGAACAAAAGTTTCTTTTACAATAGTTCTCGAAGACCACGGTTTCGATCTAATGCTAGAAAAATACATGCCAAACGTTAAGAAATTGAGGGTTTGCGTTAGGTTGACGAAGTATGATGACGAGTCAGTTGATGTGCTTGGCCAGAAAATCCAGGAGCTCGTTTCTCCACCATGTTGTTGCTTGCTTCACAGCCGATTCTTGCTTCGTTATCGTACCCCATTGTCTTGTGGTACCAATTGTTGGCATTTCCTCCTGTAGGCTGGCGTATTGGGACTCTAGGAGTATCTTGCTGAATACACTGATCAAGTGAGTGTGCTCTATGGCCTTTATTTTGTACCCTAGAATGTCAACTGAACCGCGGATAAGCGCGCACCTACCAGACCACAAAGGTAATTGCACAATGTTACTATCACTGCTTGTGTTTAACTACATCCCTGAAAATGTCTGAATTAAGAACAATGTGACATTATGACGGA
Source organism: Aegilops tauschii subsp. strangulata (assembly GCF_002575655.3). Taxonomy (NCBI): domain Eukaryota; kingdom Viridiplantae; phylum Streptophyta; class Magnoliopsida; order Poales; family Poaceae; genus Aegilops; species Aegilops tauschii. Next base: position 168,854,410 of record NC_053036.3, on the reverse strand, counting down.
TACGGCAATTGGAATTTTTGTATATTATAAAATCAATCAAGAGTAAGGTTGCAGCAGAATTAGTCATGGATTAACGATTAAATAAATCATTTGGTCTAAAGAAAAACACTACGCTCCTTCATAGGAGTCAGGGCTTAGGTATATGTGTGGAACATATATGTAGCATCAGTGCTTGTTTAAACAGTCGTTTCTCTACAATCGTGTGGAACATATATAGGCTCATTATCAGTGTTTAAGTTTGATTGTGGAGGGATTTGGAAGAGGAGAAGCATGCTTACCTGCGACCTCTTTTGGCATCTCCCCACCTCCCCCCCCCCCCCCCCCCCCCCCCACACACACACACACACACAGGCATATGTAGTACTACCAGCAAGACGACGAAGCAAGCTAGATTTAATTCTTTCATGATGAAATCCTGCACCAAGCTAACATAACCTATAAGGATCAATTATAACGCATACACATGAATTTGAGCTACACCTGTGTGGATCAATTTTTTCATAGCATAGAGCCCAACTTGACGACGTCCGTCGTCTTTGACTCGTAGCAGTATAGATCAGATAACCTCTAGGGCAAGGCAAAAGTGTAGCGATATAGGCCCATCTTTTTTTAGTTGACCCATCTCTTTTGACAGCCGTATAGATACACCTTTTAAAAAAATGCCAAATAAAACACGTTGGTGCTATGACGATTATAATGGCATTGGTAGGTAAATTTTGTTCACTTATATATATCCTATTTAATGGCCATAAAACTTTACTCTGTTAAATAAACTGATAGATGTTTCTGATTTTTGTAGTAACATATTTCTTATGGTTATCCGTATTGCATTTTGATTAATCACTCATGGTGATCCCGAATCCAACAGGACAATCATGTCCTTTTCCTAACTCAAATCCGGAAGGCTGAAGTCACCTAAACAATGGGTCAGCCTGTACATGAACCATCACATCATAAATTTCTAGTACTGATATATTGTTTTATTTCAAAGAAAATACATCTACCAATACAATTAGTCCTAATTGTAATATTCTACTTCCAAACCACAAATCTTAAATTTCATATTGAGGTAATATGGTTTGAAAAATCATATGCAAGCTACAAAGTAAGAAGAGTTAGAACACATCCCAACAAATCCATAAAAAAAGAACACATCCCAACTACACCTACATGGACAACGTGAGATGGATCATGCTGGAATTAACCACGATGTGTGGTTTCCTGTCCAGCTGTGCCATTAAAACAATCACCGATTAGGAGTGTATTTAGGTATTCTACGTTAGTGTAAATCACTAAATGATTCTTTTGTAATCAAATCCACTCACGTGCATGTGTTGCTTGTGGGCGTTTTTCCATCCGGTAAGATTCCATCAAGTCCTCTTGTACGTCAGTACGTGTGCATCCAGCCAATGTTAGGAAGTAATCAACATGCTTCCGGATTGTGGGTACATACCATCTGATCCATGGCAAAAAAGTATCTGCTGGGTAATCCATCATCCAGCTTCAGAGCTAATAAAAGAATTAACAAAAGTAACCAATGAGACACCACATGGTGCCTGAGATATGTTAGGTTTTCTTTGATATTTAGATATACATATGTTATGCAATGTACCTATTTTTTCTACATAATGTACTTGCACCATTGTCCAGAAGAGTTAACATATCGGTCCAGCAAGAGACAAATAATTAATAGATTACTATGTATGCATAGTTAGCTTAATTAGCGATATTGCACATACATAAAAAATGAAAGAAAATCCCTTTCATCGATTATTTGTAATGGCGAAGGCAGAACTAAAACCGCTAGCTAGTGACAAATAAGTTTCTAACATTAATTGACATTGTTCTGAATAATATTATATGCACCATTCCAAATGCTAATTGTAAGGAGAACAGAACTAAAACCAATGATGATATTTAGCTAACCACAGATATAGGATCGAGGAATAGAGCACATTCAGCTTGTAGGTGCACGGCAAAGTAGCAAAAAGAGTACATAGCTTACACATAGATTAGTGCTTATACCAGAAATAATAAGGTAGCAGTCCAATGACCGTATGAATATGTTACTGAGCTTCCTTTGCTTGGCCAGCTTATGTGTTCTTGCCCCAATCCCTGAGACCTCACCTCGCTGTTTTGGAGATCCTGACGGCTGTCGGGGGCCTAATACATTATGCATCTGATGTAACTTATCTGATCAACAAAATATAGATTCTTAGTCTACAGCTGAATATATTCGATGGAGATTCTTACAACTGTTGATGGCCTAATACCTACTTGAAATTATCAACATTTGGACTGCCCACCTCTCTCTTACATATGTTGCATGCATGTTGATCTGCAAACAGTATGGAGGCCCGGTGATCCTCCTGAGGCTTGAGCCTGTGTCCGGCTACTATGGAACAGGGCAAGGTTTACGCCTTGGCTTCAGATTGGGTTCACGTGGATGTACTTTGTAACCACTTTATCCTCTTCCTTCCCTTTCTTTGGAATATATGGATTGATTTATCATACATCCGCGATCCAAAAATTGGACGGGTGCTTACCTTCAAAAAATCAATCAGCACGACATACGTGAGTCAGATATTGTCGGATCAACTTGCGCTTCAACCACCAGAGCCCACGGTGAAGTGAGGCATTCATCTTCCCTTGAGATCTGTACGCCTTGTACCCTGCCACCCATCATAGTGCAGAAGACGTCAACAACAGAGAGGAGGCATCAGGGGGGAGGAGCTATATATGGCTTGAAGTTGAGGGCACATGATTAGCCCAAGGAGAGGCTTAATCCATCTCGCCGGCGACTTCATCGCCCGGCTTTCGCCGCCGCGAGAGCATGGAGATGATAGATTAGGTGTTATGCGGGCGCACTATTTTTACCCTAGGTGCTAGGCTCTTTTTTAGATCCAATTTGTGGGTACCTTCTTTTGTTAATAATTTTTTTTTGCCTGAATTGGGTCACGTAAGGTTTGTGGACTCTTTTTTTATAGAAAATGTGTGGACTCCTTTTTTAACGTGAGGAGGTGTATGTACTCTTTTTTATAGGAGGTGTGTGGACTCTTTTTAACGTGAGGAGGTTTATTTTCTTAACCTTTTTCTTAACCTTTTTTCGTATGGAATTGTTTACGAACATCCATCGGCTAATATTAACAATTGTTTCCAAGGCTACCAGATTAACGGACAGATGTTTCTAATTATTATGGGATTTTGTAGGTGTTTATCTTTTTTCTGATAGCCCGTAAAGCACTTTTTATATATAATAGATTTCCAGTGCAATAAAAAAATGACCCAAAAATAAAAGTTCTCAGTATGCCCTGAAGATTTTATATGAATTTTTCCTGAATATTTAATAATTTTTGATGCAAAAATTACCAGAGGGAGGTGCACCAGGTGGGCACAACCCACCTGGGCGCGCCAGCACCCCCTGGCGCGCCCTGGGGGGTTGTGGTCCCCACGTGGGCCCCCTCACTTATCTCTTCGTCCCACATTGTCACCTACCTCCAGAAAAAATTCACCCTTGTTCGCTCTCCCGAGTTCTTGCTCATTTTGCTGCCATTTTCGATCTCTTTGCTCGAAGCTCCATTTCCGAAACTGTTTCGGGGGATTGTGACTCCATCATTTGTCCAATTAGTTTTTGTTTTAGTGGTTTATACTGAATAAATAGCTACTCTTGGTGCTGCTGTAGATGTGCTTGCATGTTCAATTCTTAGTGTTCTAAGTAGTTTGAATGCTTTCTATGGCCTCTATGTATCCCTATGAGTAGTTGCTATTAGTTTTGTTGGAACAATTTTGTGGACTAAAAATTCAGATTTTTGTTCATAGGAAAAACTGTACGCGGACATGAATATCTTCAGGAAATTTGGCTCTAAGAAGAACTCCAAGGGTGTTATTGGGGAGTCTTCTAACAATGATCTCCACCTTCGGAGGTTGGCAGAGGTACGGCCGTGCGAATGGCCGCACATCCCGTTCCTTCAAGAAGCTAGAATTCATGAGGAGTTCATGCAATTCATTGCCAACACCGGTCTCACCGACTTCATCGCAGATGAGTGCGACCAGCACCAAATCCTCACAAACGTCTTTGTTCAAAGCTTTACTTTCTTTCCTAGAAATAATCCTCCTGAAGTGAGCTTTGATTTATATGCTGAAAACCACCAGATACCACTTACTGAATTTTGTGACATGCATGATCTCGTCTGATGGGAGCTTGGCTGAGCCTAGGCCGGCTGAGTTTGAGGATTTCTGACGCACTTTGACAGTGGGTGATGAGAGGAGAGTGTCAGCCATCACTGCCGGTGGCTTACACTTTCCTGTTGTTCGTTACTTTGCACTCTTCATTACCAAATGCTTGCTTGCTAGAGAGAAGGTGGGTGCACTTAGTTCACCAGACCTTGTTGTTTTACGTCGTGCAGCGACAACACCTATAGCTTGGGAGCTATTGTGGCTCGTCGCCTCCATCTTAATAAATCCCAGGGTAAAATACATGGTGGGATTTTTGCCACTCGTTTGGCAGATCACTTTGAGGTTGCGATACGCCCCCATGATGTCCCTCTTACCACAGTTTACCTAGACCGTGCAGCTATGTATGGCCATCACTTTCCTGATATTGTGTCGGTGGGAACGACACCTATGGGATCACTAGGATCCCATCTACGGTTGACGGGCGCGGGGTTGTGCAAAGAGCGGGTCTGACAGGAAGCACAAAGATCGTTTACCCAGGTTCGGGCCACGAAGACGCGTAATACCCTAGTCCTGCTTTGGTGGATGTATTTGAGTGTAATTGTGTTCTTGAGCTAGCTACGGGGCGTGACTTGCCCAAAAGATCCGAATCCTTCTTCTGGTCGCCTTAGGCCTCCTTTTATAGGAAAAAGGGGTTGCCACAGTGGCACACAGGAGGTGGAAAGGTCAACAGTCGATGAGTCTATCTTGTCGATGAGTCTATCTTCTGGCACCGCCGGACAAACGCATTCAATGCGCTGCCGATGCACCCCTCTCGCTTTATCGGGGACGGCAAGGAAGCATGTCCCAGCTGTCGCCGCCTCGCCTGGCTTCGACACGCGTTCGAGCTGACGAGGCGTCATGGCGCCACGTCGGCTGGCTGCTGGGCTGGTGCGGTGGTGGAGCCTTCACGAAGATCTGCTTGCCACCACATAGGTGCTTGCTGGGTTGGTCGTGGAGGCCGCTCGCTGCCACGCAGGTGCCTGCTCAGCTGGTTGAGCTGGCAGCTGCATGGGGACAGCGCTGGAGCCTTGGCAGACGCGGGTCTGGCCGTGGCCCCGTAGGTGTCTTTGGAAAGGGCCTTGTCGGGGCCCCGGCAAGGGTCTTGCCGTGGCATCGTTGTCTTCCCCCGCAAGCGTCTTGCCGGGGGTCTCGTGGATTTCCTCGGCTAGGATCCCGCCGAGGATCGTCATCTTCTGATCCTCATATGATCTTGTGTGTTTATGATCTTGACGAAGATCTGCATACCACCACAGAGGCGCTTCCCGAGCCTTGGTTCCAATGTAGTTGGTTGGTGGTGTTGGAACCCGCGGGCTCAAGGGTGGCCTGTTCTGCTGGCGCCGGGCAAGTTGCCCCGGCAAGAGTCCTTGCCGGGGGAGTCTGTCGTGGATCTAAGACTGACAGTAGAATGGGGGGTAGGTATGAAGAGGCAAGATCCTAGCTATGGCGAAGTTGTACACACGAGTTTTACGAGTTCAAGCCCTTCGCGGAGGAAGTAATAGCCCTACGTCTCGGAGCCAGGAGGCGGTCGACTGGATTATGCGTGTGTGTGTTACAGGGGGTGCGAACCCTTGTGCCAGAGGGGGGTGGCTTATATAGTGAACGCCAGGACCCCAGCCGTTCCCCTGCTACCAAGGGTTCAACGTACATAAAGAGGAGGCGTTACTGGTAACGCAGCCTTAAATGCCTTAATGGCCTTAAAGACTACAGAGTGAACGCTCGTCCGTTGCTGTTCTAGATGACTTCTGGTCTTCAATAAGTCGAATGGATTCTTGTATGGTCGAGTGGTCGAGTGACTTCAGGACGGAGGGGTCTCCGAGTAGCTGGTCGGTCGAGTGGATTGCACTCGACACCTTTGTTGGGCCCTCCTTGTTGTCTCTTGAGCTTCTTTGCTTCTAGGACAGTGACCTTGGATAGGGCGTATAGGTCAGGCCTATGACCCTACCCCAGGTCTATATCATCATAATTAGCCCCCGAATGGATTGAGGTCTGAGTGAAAAGAAGGTTGAAGTTCATCTTGCTTCGACTCTTGTGTTTCACAACTATTCATTTTTGAACGGAGGCCAATGTTGGAACTTTGGCTTCGTTTCGGTCGCCTTGATCGATTCAGAAGTTGCCGATTGGATTTATAATGTCATCCGTCGAGTGTTGTTTTTGACGCGAAATCTTTGGCGTGATTGGTTACGGCGTATCCCGGATTTCACGGGATTTGAAATTTCGGGGAAGCGCGCGAGGCGGAGCGCGCCGTGGTAAGCGGGGTGGATAAACAGGAACGCTTCGATTCCCGCGCCACCTTTTTCGCCACGTATTCCGCGCGTGACTGTTGAGGGATTTGACAGGATCGCCCGGGCCACGCGTCAGCCACTCGGAAGTGGGTCTTTAAAAGTGACGAGGCCGAGGCGCCTGCGCTGTGCGCGTCCATTCTCCTTCTCCCCCCTCTATTTCTCCACCGCATCCGGCTCCTCCGCTCTCGATGCCACTGCCCTGTCACCATGGGGAAGGAAAAGACGGCGGCGCTGGAACGCGTGAAGAAGGCGACGAGGGCGGCGAAAGGCAAGAAGACGAATCGGGGGTCATCGTCGCGGTCGGGGCTGCTGTCGGGTTGGATCCAGGGCGATTGGATCCGATCCTCGCTTTGGCAGGAAGATTTGGATGAGCTGGCTGAGTCCGGGTTGATCGTCCATGGAGCTGCGCGGTTCCCGGAGGGGGAGACGGAGCCGCAGCCGCACCGGGTGAGTGTGTTCTGCTCGCCACCCATGTCGACCGCGGTTTCTCGCTTCCTCCGCGCCCTTTTTTCCGGGGTTTCTTGAATTTCTTCGGGGCCCAACTCCATCATTTTTCTCCCAACACCATCACATATCTTGCCGCGTTTGTGTCCATGTGCGAGAATTTCTTGGGATGTCGACCGCACTGGGGTCTTTTCAAGCACATTTTCACTATCCGCTCCCGGTCGGTGAAGAAAGCAAATTCGAGTGACGAGAAAACACACGTTATCCAGATGTGTGGGGGTCTGGGTATCCAGAAGAGGAAGAGGAGTTCTTTCCCTTCAATGACCCTGCCTGAGTCGGTCAGAGGCTGGCAGTCGACCTGGTTCTACTGCTAGGATATCGTGACCCCAGGCCAGTCGACTGGACTTCCCCCTTTTTCCTTCGATCGTGTTCAGACCCCTTCCTCGTTGAAAGTGACCGCCGCAAAGAAGGTGGAGACAGCCATGCTAGTCGAGAGGGTGGTCCAGCTGATCAACAAGGGCGTCACCGGCATGGATTTGTTGGAGGTATTCCTTAGTCGGCACATCCAACCGCTCCAGGCTCGTGGCCACTCTATGTGGATGTATTCTGGAGCCGGCCACACCGCTCGGGTTCATCCAGAGGAGGTGCCGGCCAAAACAGTGGCTCAATGGCTGAGGAGTATTACAGGAAACAAGGACAACCCCAGGGGCGCCAGGAGAGTCGATCCCTTCAGCGACAGTAATCAGCCAGACAAGGTTCGGCCTCTACAACTGATTGCATTTGGGTACATTTTCCGACTATTTTTTGAATCCGACTGATTTCAACTCGACTTCTTGTCTTGTAGGTTTATAACGAGATGTACTCGATGCCCAATGGTGAACAAGCTCTTGAGCAGGATCATGAGGGCGAGGATAGCGCGGAGGAGAGTGGTGATTGGGAGTCGCCGGACGACGATGATGAAGACGAGAGCGACGAGTCAGACGATGAGGAGGTAGTCGACTCACCGCCTCGTACGGAACGTCGATCCAAGCAGCAACATGATCCAGCGGGCAGGCGTGGCAAGACTGTGGCCTCGAGCGCTCAAGCGCAGAAGCGTGCTCGGTCTTCAACTCCGGAGCTGACGGAGAAATTCGCCAAGCAGCTCAAGATCAACCCCTCAAAGGCTCGGAAGACCTTGCCTAAGATTAAGATGGATGTTCCTGTTGCTTCTGGGTAAATGTTCTTTCCGTGTTTTCTTGCACCGACTAATTCTTCTGTTCTGGCCGAATGGATTGTAAACTTTTCCAGCCCAGCCTCTGCCGCGACTGATATGGACATTGACAAGATCCCAGACAACGAGGAAACCGATGACGCGGCTACCTTCAAATCTAGTAAGTCCACTCGACTCGAATTTATTCTGTTGATTGGATTGTTCGTCGGTTGCATCTATGATATTTTCTGTTTGTTGCAGCTCCACGAGACATTGTCGTGCTTCCAGACGATGAAGAAGAAGTGCCTCTGAGGGAAAGGAGGAGGAGGGACAAGGGACCGAGTGGGAAAGCACCTGAGGTTCAGGTTCCTCAGTCGACACTGATGCCTGGGACGGCGATCGAGCGATCCACAGATCCAGCTCATACCAACGTCACTTTCGCTATCCCGCTGTCGACTGATTGCCCATCAGGGTCGGTTCCTCAGACCTCTGCTGCTCCAATACAACTCCACGCATCAGACCCAGTGGCTGCTTCGACTGCCCTGCCATCATCACTTTTTACTGCGTACCAAACTCCAGACGACCCGCCGAGTGCTGCCAAGGAAGCTCTTCTTCAGTTGAATCTTATGATGGGGCAGACGAAAGTGGTGCACGAGGCCAGTCAGGTGGCCTACAATGCCAGCGCTACTCTGCAAACCAATGTCCAGGTTAGTTGATTTCTGACTGAACTTATTTCTCATCCGATCACCTACTGGGGTGTGTCTATCTGTCTTAAAGTCGTATATGTCTTCCACTTGAGTCGACTTGGGTCGAGTCGAGTGTTTTTTTAAATGACCCGCGCTGGGCAGACCATGCCGAGTGTTGAATCAAACCAGTGGGGGCACGCTAAGTGCACCCACTGAGTGTAGTCCCTGAGACCGCGGTCGACTGTTAGCAGTCGGCTGGGGTCTGAGAATCTATCCCTCTCTTTTTTTGACGACTCGTGCTGGGCAGACCATGCCGAGTGTTGAATCAAACCAGTGGGGGCACGCTAAGTGCACCCACTGGGTGTAGTCCCCGAGACTACCATTGAATGTTTGATTCGGCGGTAGTCTTAGAGTAACTTTCACTGTGATTGTCTTTTGTTTCTGTCGACTGATATATCTTATAAGCTGACTGCAGAAATCTTATGATCTTGGGGCTCAACTTTCTGCACTGAACAAGCAGCAAATCAGCCTCAATCTTGATCTGGAACTGGCCAAGAAGAACCTCAAGACCGCTCGTGACGAAGTAGCCGCCATGGGAGGTAACCAATCGTCAACTGTCCATCTTACGACTAGCACTTTTCCGTGTGTGTTTTAGTCACTTTGAACCGAGTGACTTCACTCGAACAGATGTACGTAGTGAAAACCGTCAACTTCAAGCTCGTCTGAAGAATGTTGTTTCTTTAGAGAAAATGAAGCAGGCTCTGGAGAAGAAGGATCTGGATCTTGCTGCTGCCCAGAAGGAGGCGCGAGAGAAAACGACACTTGCTGACAAGAAGCTGGCTTCAGTCGGCAAGTTAGAAGAAGAAAACTCCAAACTGAAGACCGCTGTCTCGGATGCCAATCGGGAGGTCGAGCAACTGAAGAAAGACAAGGACAAGCTGACTGACGTGATTAGAAACCTCAAGGCCAAGAAGGGCAAATTAGAATCTTATCTGGGCCAGCTTGCTGCAAAACTGGTCTTAAAGCTTGAAGGTATTGTTGTTCGACTGACTTGTTGCTGTCGATTGATAGGTCTTACCATATTGTTGACTCACTATTTACTCGACTGCGCAGAACTTTGCCAGGACTTTGAAGCAGAAACTGGGTGGGTCGAGACGGATCTCGATCCCATAAACTGTCCAGTCAAAGATGATGTCGCAATGAATGTGTTGCGGTTGGAATCTCCCATGGACAGCGCAGTTGCTTATCTTGCCCGTCTGAAGGCGGCGATGACTCGGGTTGATGCTAAGCTCTGGCCTCAAGCGGAACTGTCTCAAGACCTCGAGTCTCTGATGGCTCGACTGAATCAAATACCAGACCGAGTGCAAGAATGGAAGAAATCATCTGCTCGCTGCGGTGCTGATGTCGCCCTGTCATTGGTTCGAGTGCACTATAAGGATGTCAAAGAAGGCAAGCTGGCGGAGCTCAAGGTTGCTAACACCAAAAGGCACACTTTCCAGTCCTTCATGGACACTTTCCTTGACGCCGCCACTCGCATCGCAGACAGCATAGACCTTGACAGTTTCTGCGATCCAGCCAGTCCTTCTCCTGATGAGTGATCAAAAAACATTATGCTTCACCTTTATTTTCCTCGGAATGCCGAGTGATCGTGTAATCGTTAAACTCCTTCGGACTTGATGCTCGAGTACTTTTAATCCGTGGTCCGGAACCTTAGGATTTATCTGAACTTGGTTTATCTCTGAATATGCTTGTGTTTGCCTTTGAGTGGAACTTGTTCTTCGCTCGGAATAGTCCTTGTACTTGAGATGCAGCTCTGAGGAGAAGGTCCCAGTCGACCTGCACCTCATTGTCCTTGTGGATCAGGATGGAGCGCACGTTATACTAGTGGCGCAGCTCTGAGGAGAAGGTCGCAGTCGACCTGCACCTCATCATCCTTGCGGATAGGGATGGAGCGCACGTTATACTTGTGGCGCAGCTCTGAGGAGAAGGTCGCAATCGACCTGCACCTCGTCGTCCTTACGGATAGGGATGTGTTTCAAACTTAGGCGAGTATTGGACTGCAGCTAAGCCCCCGAGTGAGAGGGTTGCTCATCACTCGGTAGGATTTTTTTAAACTTAGGCGAGTACTGGACTGCAGCTAAGCCCCCGAGTGAGAGGATTGCTCACCAGGTAGGATTTTTCAAACTTAGGCGAGTACTAAACTGCAGCTAAGCCCCCAAGTGAGAGGCTTGCTCACCACTCGGTGGGATTTTTCAAACTTAGGCGAGTACTGGACTGCAGCTAAGCCCCCGAGTGAGAGGCTTGCTCACAACTCGGTGGGATTTTTCAAACTTAGGCGAGTACTGGACTGCAGCTAAGCCCCCGAGTGAGAGGATTGCTCACCACTCGGTAGGATTTTTCAAACTTAGGCGAGTACTTGACTGTAGCTAAGCCCCCGAGTGAGAGGATTGCTCACAACTCGGTAGGATTTTTCAAACTTAGGCGAGTACTGGACTGCAGCTAAGCCCCCGAGTGAGAGGATTGCTCACCACTCGGTAGGATTTTTCAAACTTAGGCGAGTACTGGACTGCAGCTAAGCCCCCGAGTGAGAGGCTTGCTCACCACTCGGTGGGATTTTTCAAACTTAGGCGAGTACTGGACTACATCTAAGCCCCCGAGTGAGAGGCTTGCTCACCACTTGGTGGGATTTTTCAAACTTAGGCGAGTACTGGACTGCAGCTAAGCCCCCGAGTGAGAGGATTGCTCACCACTCGGTAGGATTTTTCAAACTTAGGCGAGTACTGGACTGCAGCTAAGCCCCCGAGTGAGAGGATTGCTCACCACTCGCTAGGATTTTTCAAACTTAGCCGAGTACTGGACTGCAGCTAAGCCCCCGAGTGAGAGGCTTGCTCGCCACTCGGTGGGATTTTTTAAACTTAGGCGAGTACTGGACTACAGCTAAGCCCCCGAGTGAGAGGATTGCTCCCCACTCGGTAGGATTTTTCAAACTTAGGCGAGTACTGGACTGCAGCTAAGCCCCCGTGTGAGAGGATTGCTCACCACTCGGTGGGATTTTTTAAACTTAGGCGAAATGGATTCGCAGCTAAGCCTCTGAGTGAGAGGCTTGCTCTTCACTCGACAGGATTTTTTAAACTTAGGCAAAACGGATTCGCAGCTAAGCCTCCGAGTGAGAGGCTTGCTCACCACTCGGTGGGATTTTTCAAACTTAGGCGAGTACTGGACTGCAGCTAAGCCCCCGAGTGAGAGGATTTCTCACCACTCGGTAGGATTTTTCAAACTTAGGCGAGTACTGGACTGCAGCTAAGCCCCCGAGTGAGAGGATTGCTCACCACTCGGTAGGATTTTTCAAACTTAGGCGAGTACTGGACTGCAGCTAACCCTCCGAGTGAGAGGCTTGCTCACCACTCGGTGGGATTTTTTAAACTTAGGCGAGTACTGGACTGCAGCTAAGCCCCCAAGTGAGAGAATTGCTCACCACTCGATAGGATTTTTAAACTTAGGCGAAACGGATTCGCAACTAAGCCTTCGAGTGACAGGCTTGCTCTTCACTCGACATGATTTTTTAAACTTAGGCGAAATGGATTCGCAGCTAAGCCTCCGAGTGAGAGGCTTGGTCTTCACTCGACAGGAATTTTTTTTCAAACTTAGGCAAAACGGATTCGCAGCTAAGCCTCCGAGTGAGAGGCTTGCTCTTCACTCGACAGGATTTTTTGAACTTAGGCGAAACGGATTCGCAGCTAAGCCTCCGAGTGAGAGGCTTGCTCTTCAGTCGACAGGATTTTTTTTCAAACTTAGGCGAAACGGATTCGCATCTAAGGCACCCACTGGGGGATTTAGAACATATAAAAAAGGAACAACAATCATTTAGGAGACTGTAAAACTATGTCTTTGATAATCAAACTAGAAGGTATTTCTTATTACATCTCAACAGTCTGAATGCTTAAGTGTAAAAGGGGCGGAGCAGCTCTGCATTCCAAGCGCGTGGCTCGTCTTTCTTGTGCTCGACATTGTAAAGGTGGTATGCTCCGTTGTGGAGCACTCTGGTGACAATGAAGGGGCCTTCCCAGGCAGGAGCGAGCTTGTGAGGTTTCTGATGATCCACTCGAAGAACCAAGTCTCCCTCTTGAAATGCTCGACCCCTCACATTTCTGGCGTGGAATCGACGCAGGTCTTGCTGATAAATGGTCGACCGGATCAGGGCCATCTCTCTTTCCTCTTCCAGGAGATCAACTGCGTCTTGTTGAGCCTGTTCCGCTTCATCTTCAGAGAAAAGCTCGACTCGGGGTGCATTGTGAAGCAAGTCACTCGGTAGTACAACTTCAGCTCCATAGACCAAGAAGAATGGAGTTCGGCCAGTCGACCGTTTTGGAGTTGTCCTCAATCCCCAAAGCACTGATGGAAGTTCATCGACCCAGGCGCCTGCTGCATGCTTGAGATCATGCATCAATCGGGGTTTCAGTCCTTCGAGAATCAATCCATTTGCTCTTTCTGCTTGTCCATTCGACTGGGGATGGGCGACTGAAGCATAGTCGACTCGAGTGCCTTGGGAAGCGCAGAAGGCTCTGAACTCATCAAAATCGAAGTTAGACCCATTGTCAGTGATGATGCTGTGCGGAACACCATATCTGAATGTTAACTCTCTCATGAAGCTAACAGCAGTACTGGCTTCAAGATTTTTGATAGGCTTGGCTTCAATCCATTTGGTGAACTTGTCGACTACCACGAGCACATGAGTGAAGCCGCTCCTACCAGTCCTCAGAGGTCCGACCATGTCCAATCCCCAAATAGCAAAGGGCCAGACGAGTGGAATGGTCTTCAGGGCTGATGCAGGTTTGTGAGACATGTTGGAGTAAAACTGGCGACCTTCACATTTGTCGACTATTTCTTTCGCCATTTCATTCGCACGTGGCCAATAAAATCCCGCTCGGTATGCTTTGGCCACTATGGTCCGAGAGGACGCATGGTGACCACAGGTCCCTGAGTGGATGTCGTTGAGGATCAGTCGACCTTCTTCTGGTGTTATGCATTTCTGGCAGACTCCAGTTACACTTTCTCTGAACAGCTGTCCTCTTATCACAGTAAAGGCTTTGGATCGTCGGACAATCTGTCGAGCCTCTTCTTCGTCCTCTGGGAGTTCCTTCCTAAGAATGTATGCGATGTATGGCACTGTCCAGTCGGGAGTGATGACCAAAACCTCCATGATCAAGTCGACCATGGCTGGGACTTCGACTTCAGTCGGATCAGTGGCACTCTTTGGTTGTGGGGGCTCTTTAGTGAAAGGATCTTCCTGAAGTGAAGGTGTATGAATATGTTCCAAAAACACATTGCTGGGAATGGCTTCCCTTTTGGAACCTATCTTTGCCAAATCATCAGCTGCTTGATTTTTCAGTCGGGGTATGTGATGGAGCTCTAAACCCTCAAACTTCTTCTCTAACTTTCTCACTACATTACAATAGCCAGTCATAGCCGGGCTTCTCACGTCCCACTCCTTCATTACTTAATTAACCACCAAATCTGAGTCGCCGTAGATGTCACATCCCTAGCTTCTGACATTGCACTAGGCTAACTTCATGTGTGCATCATGTTTAAACTTTGAAAGAAACTTGAAATGGGGATTGCCTAAACCCTAGCATTAAAGGAATTCACTAGGTTCAACCAAAATATTTCCAGTAAATCCAAATGGCTTTCAAAAATGTTCATCATTCTTGGAAAATGCTGGAAACAGTAACCAGAGGTGATGCACATTTTTCCATGACATATTTGGGCTCTGGATTAAATCATACTCTATTTGCATTTGGGCATTTCAATGCTATTAAATATTTTAAATGCTCAAATAATCATAAACTAAAATGTTTACTGTAGGATATATTCCCAACAGTGATCATGAGCAGTTTCATGATTTTTGGAAATGCCCTGGCATTTTTAATAAAGCCAAACACAATTACAGAAAATAGAAAACAGAAACAATTAAAGAAAAGAGAGACAGAGGAATTACCTGGCGCTTACCTGCCGCCCAAGTGGCCAGCCCAGCCCACCAGTGCACCCCTTGTCATCTTCCTCCTCTGCCAGAAGGACTGGGCGCGTGGTCGCCCCGCGCGCGCCCGCTCTCCGCCAGCTCCTGCTTGCCGCTTCCCCGGGACACCCTGGAGACGCCACGCACTCCCTCTCGACCCCCTCGCTCTCTCCCTGGACCCCCTCCCCCTCCTCTGCTCTCTCCCGCAGCACCACCGAGCGCGTTCGCCACTGCCGCTCGCCACCACCGCGGCCACCGCCTCCCCCTCGCCTCACCGACGCGCCCAGAAGCTCCGCCACTTCGTCCTCGACCCCCTCGCTGAGCTACACAACGCCGGACGCCTCGAAGCGCCGCCGCCGACGCCTTCTTCTTCCTCGGGTCACCGAGATCGCCTCCGCCGCCCCGCTCGCTTCGGACCTCCTCCGAGCTCGCCGTAGCCTCTGCTGCAACCACTGTGAGCTCACGGACCTACCCCCTTCCTCTCCTACTCGCGTTCATGCTCTAGCTTCGTTCCCCATCTCCGCCGAAGCTCGCCGCCGCCATTGCCAATGAGCTCCGTGCTCCTGAGCTCGGCCGCTCGCCCGAGCATCACCAGCGTGCTCACCGCGCTCCTGTGAACCTGAAGCACCCACGGGTTCGCCCTGCCGTGCCCTGTAGCGCCATCTCCGCCATTGCCCGAGCTCCGGCCGCCGCCCAAGTGGTCGCCACCGTAGTTCCCGACCACCCCTCGCCCAGCCGCCTGCTCCGTTGGATGCGGTGCACGTCCAGCAGCCCGTATGGCCAAACCCCGAGCCCAATGGTCGCCGGATGGCAAAACCCGACGCCTCCGCCGTGCGGAATGCTTGCCGCCGGCCATATTTCGGCGAGGCTGACGTGGCGACATCATTAGCGGCTAATGACGCCACTAACTAACCCCCCTAGCTCACTGACAGACGGGCCCCGCCCTTAATTAACCACAGGGTTATTTCCTGTTTAAATTAAGCTAATGCCGTGGACCCCACATGTCAGCTTTGACTTTGGTCAAGTCAACGTTGACCGGTCCCACCTGTCATCCACCCAAACCAGCCTGAGACACTGACGCATGGGTCCCATAGGTCAGGTTTGACCTGGCCGACCCAGTTGACCTGCTGACGTCACACCTATGTCATGCTGACGCAGTAAAACACTTTCTGAATTTAAGTTTATTCAGGAAATTCCAGAAAATAGTGCAAACTTCTAAAATTCATAGAAATTCAACCGTAGCTCCAAATCAAACAAGTTATATATGAAAAAATGATCAGAAAAATCCAATCTTTCTATCTGTACTGGTTTCATGCATGTTAGAACACTTTAACCTTGCTGTTTAGGTGAAACATGATAATGGACTTTATAAATTCATAATTTGAGTTTGAGTTTGAATCTTTGGTTCAAATGAACTCAAACCAATCTGTTCTAAGTTGCATTAGCCAAAACACATTCATATTGCCATGTCATAGCATGCATCATAGTGAGCATTGCATTGATCGTGTTTATTCTCTGTTTGCCGGTGTTGTTCCCCCTCGGTAGACGTATGTTCCGACGATGAGTTCGATGACACCGATGAAGAGCTATATCATCTTCAGAAGTGCCAGGCAAGCAAAACCCCCTTGTTCATTCCGATACAATCCCACTCTCTCGCTCATGCTCTCTTTTACTGCATTAGGACAACAACGTTTCATCTGTTACTTGCTGCGGTAGTTGAACCCCTTTCCTCTGCATGACTTGTAATTGTCACAGTAAATAGATGAAACCCACTAGCATGAGTAGGAGTTGTTTGAGCCCTGATGTGCCTACCCATTCATGCTTGTTTGTCATGCCTGCTATTTCTTAGAGTTGTGTCAGGTCTGATTCGTCGGGAATGAATTGGAAAGTTGTGAACATGTCCTACTGTGTGAGAGCTAAGTGTGTGAACATGATTTGGTAAAGGTAGCGGTGAGAGGCCATGTAGGAGTACATGGTGGGTTGTCTCATTGAAGCCGTCCTCAGGAACTGAGTTCTGTGTTTGTGATCCATGAACAGTTACTACCACACATTGGGTTCCGGTAACTTGACCCCTCTCGACTTATTAATCAACTTGATCTTTGTCCAGGAGTTGCAACTAGTTTCTGGTGTTTGTAGGTAGTGTTAGTAGTCTACCAAGTGGCACCCGGTACAGGTGGGCTTGGGACAGACTAGGCACACGTGGCCTGGTGTACTGAGGGGCACCCGGATGGTGGGCTCGGGAACCCTGCACACATCGTTTGGGGCCGTGAGCGACACCCCGGCCGGATCTCCTTGCGGATGGAACCTGAATAGGCGATAAACCTGGACGAGAGACTTGTGTGGTTAGTCAGGTCGTGGCCGACTCCCTCGCCAGGCTTCCTCTTGAAGGTTGCCGAGGTACACGACGTGTACATGGTGGTAAGTGGCGGGAGCGTGTGTGACGAAGTACACCCCTGCAGGGTTAATATGATCTATTCGAATAGCCATGTCCGCGGAAAAGGACTTCTGGGTTGCCTGTACAGTTCATAGACAAGTGAAAGTGGATACTCTAAAATGCGCAAGATAAGCGTGAGTGCTATGGATGGCGTTCTCGTAGGTGGACGGGAGCGGATCCATAGTGGTGTATTGGTATGGTGAATTTGTGGACTCGTGTGCGCCACCTCAAAAGAGTTACTTGCAGTCGTAGTTCAGGATAGCCACCGAGTCGAAGCTGGCTTGCTGCAGTTAAACTCCACCACCCCCCTTTGTTGATACCGATGCATATGTAGCTAGTTCTGATGTAAGTCTTGCTGGGTACATTTGTACTCACGTTTTCCTATTTATGTTTTGCAGAGAGACGTCAGTATCGCTAGTAGTTCCGTGTGGACTTCGACGTTTAGCTTGATACCTCAGCTACGATCTTGTGCCCTCGGCAGGATCTGATAGATAGTCAGGCTTCTCAGCCCTTTTCATTTATAGATGTCTGTACTCAGACATGTTAAGCTTCCGCATGTGCCTTGGCTTGTATGCTATGAATGTTGAGTCATGAGACCCATGTTTGTAATATCTCGCTCTTCGGAGCCTAATGTATAAATACTCTGAGTCGTAGAGTCTTGTTGTGATGCCATGTTGTATTTGCACATATCGAGCATATTGTGTGTATGATTGAAATGCTTGGTATGTGTGGGATCCGACAACCTAGTTGTTTATCCTTGGTAGCCTCTCTTATGGGGAAATGTAGTCTTGTGCTTCCATGAGCCATAGTAGTCCGCTACAGCCCGGTTCACCGGAGTCCTGCTAGCCCAGCACTACTACTCCGGAACACTTGACTGGCCGACATGTGATTCACTTCGTTCCTGTGTCTGTCCCTTCGGGGAAATGTCACGCGGTGACATCCGGAGTCCTGCCTAGCCTGCTACAGCCCGGTTCACCGGAGTCCTGTTAGCCTAGTGCTACAGCCCGAATTCGCACGCTGCTGACCGACATGCTCGATGTTGATTCATGTATGCCTGTCCCCGTAAGTTAGTGCCACTTTGGGTTCACGACTAGTCATGTCGGCCCGGGTTCTCTGTCATATGGATGCTAGCGACACTATCATATACGTGAGCCAAAAGACGCAAACGGTCCCGGGCCATGATAAGGCGACACCCGTGGGAATACCGTGCGTGAGGCCGCAAAGTGATATGAGGTGTTACCGGCTAGATCGATGTGACTTGGAATCGGGGTCCTGACAGCAGACCATGAGGCGACGGACGGCGAGTGAAATGGCCATACACAACCCGTACAGAAGTGCTTCATATTCAACTTCATTGTTGGAGGAGTCAAAATGAATCTGGAGAACATAGTTGAGCTTGTCACCTCGGGGGGATACTAATACCACTCCAACACCGGAACCATTCAGCATCTTGGATCCATCAAAGAACATGGTCCAATGCTCCGAGTGAATCTGAGTCGCTAATTGCTGTTCGACCCACTCGGCGAGGAAATCTGCTATTGCTTGGGACTTGATAGCTTTCTTTGCCTCATACTTGATATCCAAGGGAAGGAGTACAATCGCCCACTTTGCCACTCGACCAGTTGCATCTCTGTTGTTCAAAATTTCTGACAATGGTGCATCGCTGACGACTGTAATGGAGTGATCAGAGAAATAATGCGCAACCTTCTTCATGGTCATTTAAATTCCATAGACAAGCTTCTGATAATGTGGATATCTTTGCTTGGATGGAGTCAAGACTTCAGAAACATAGTATACCGGACGCTGAACTCTATAGGCTTTTTCCTTCTTCTTCCCGCTCGACCGTGAGTACTGTACTGACAACTTGTCCAGTGGCTGCAATATAAAGCAGTAAAGGCTCTTTGCTGATTGGGGCAGCGAGCACCGGCTGGGTGGAAAGTAGGGCTTTGAGCTCTTCAAACGCTGCGTGAGTTTCAGGAGTCCACTCAAACTTACCAGATTTCTTCATCAGTCGGTAAAGAGGCAATGCCTTTTCAACGAGGCGAGAGATGAATCGACTCAAGGCGGCCAAACAAATAGTAAGCTTCTGGACATCATGCACACGCACAGGGCGCTTCATCCGGAGTATGGCACCAACTTTCTCTGGGTTCGCGTCGATCCCTCGTTCGGAAACGAGGAAACCGAGTAACTTTCCACAAGGAACTCCGAATGTGCACTTTGATGGATTAAGCTTGATATCATACCTTCTCAGGTTGGCAAAGGTTTCAGCAAGGTCAGCTGTCGGAACCTTTACGCGACTTGACCACAATGTCATCCATGTATGCTTCCACATTCCGACTGATTTGAGTGAGCAGACACTTCTGAATCATCCTCATAAATGTGGCACCCGCGTTCTTGAGACCGAATGGCATGGTGACATAACAAAAGCATCCGAATGGAGTGATGAAAGCTGTTTTTATCTCATCGGGTCCATACAGTCGGATCTGATGATACCCGGAATAGGCATTTAGAAAAGACAAACGCTCACACCCCACAGTTGAGTCGACGATTTGGTCGATACGGGGGAGAGGGAAATGATCTTTCGGGCAGGCCCGATTGATATGCTTGAAGTCAATGCACATGCGAAGTGAGTAGTCCTTTGTAACGCCCACGATGCGGCTATATCTCCCACGTGTCGAGGCACGACTTAGAGGCATAACCGCATAGTGGTTTTGTCGCAAGAAGGGTCATCTTCACACAGTCATGTAATGAACAAGAATGGGATAAAGAGTTGGCTTACAATCGCCACTTCACACAATACATAAATATCATCATACATCATCCAAAATACAATCATATAGACCGACTACGGTCAAAATCCAGATGAAAATAAGATAACCCCAAATGCTAGATCCCCGATCGACCCAACTGGGCTCCACTACTGATCATCAGGAAAAGACACATAGTAACGACCACGTTCCTCGTCGAACTCCCACTTGAGATTGACGCCATCATCTGCACTGGCATCGTCGGCACCTGCAACTGTTTTGGTAGAATCTGTGAGTCACGGGGACTCAGCAATCTCACACCCGCGAGATCAAGACTATTTAAGCTGGTAGGAAAGGATGGTGCAAAGAGGTGGAGCTGCAGCGGCAAAAGCATATATGGTGGCTAACTTGCGCAAATGAGAGTGAGAAGAGAAGCAACGGAACGGGCGTCATCTAGCAATGACCAAGAAGTGATCCTGAACACCTACTTACGCCATACATAACTCAGACCGTGTTCACTTCCCGGACTCCGCCGAGAAGAGACCATCACGGCTACACACGCAGTGGAAGTATTTTAATTGGGTCAAGTGACAAGTTATCTACAACCGGACATTAACAAATTCCCATCTGCCTCATAACCGCGGGCACGGCTTTTGAAAGATAATACCCTGCAGGGGTGTCCCAACTTAGCCCACCATAAGCTCTCACGGTCAACGAAGGATAAACTTTCTCCCGGAAAGACCCGATCAGTCTCGGAATCCCGGTTTACAAGACATCTCGACAATGGTAAAACAAGACCAGCAAAGCCGCCCGAATGTGCCGACAAATCCCGATAGGAGCTGCACATATCTCGTTCTCAGGGCACACCGGATAAGTCAAGCTACGAGTAAAACCAGACCTCGAGTTTCCCTGAGGTGGCCCCGCAGGCTGCTCGGTTCGGACCAACACTCGAAGGAGCACTGGCCCGGGGGGGTTAAAATAAGATGACCCTCGGGCTCGCGAAAACCCGGGGGAAAAGGCTTAGGTAGCAAATGGTAAAACCAAGGTTGGGCCTTGCTGGAGGAGTTTTATTCAAGACGAACTATCAAGGGGGTCCCATAAATCACCCGACCGTGTAAGGAACGCAAACTCAAGGAACATAATCCCGGTATAACAGTAACTAGGGCGGCAAGAGTGGAACAAAACACCTGGCATAAGGCCGAGCCTTCCACCCTTTACCAAAATATATAGATGCATTAATTAAATAAGAGATATTGTGATATCCCAACATATCCATGTTCTGACATGGAACAACTTCAACTTCACCTGCAACTAGCAACGCTATAAGAGGGGCTGAGCAAAAGCGGTAACTTAGCCAAACAACGGTTTGCTAGGAAAGGATGGTTAGGGCTGACATGGCTAAAATGGGAGACATGATATAGCAAGTGATAGGTAGCGGAGCATGGCAATAGAGCGAACAACTAGCATAGCAAAGATAGAAGTGATTTCGAGGGGTGGTCATCTTGCCTGCAAGATTCTCAGAGTTGTCGAAAGCTTGATCCTCGTAAGCGTACTCGACAGGTTCCTCGTTCATGAACTCGTCTCCCGGCTCTACCCAAGACAATAACACAAACAAACGGAACCACAATCAACAACGAGAAATGCGCAAGCAACATGATGCAAAACATGTATGATATGCAAGATATGATATGCGATGCATATGCGTGCTCCGGAAGGAAAATGATGAACATGGCAGTAACTTGGCAAACCAAGCATACCACTGGAAATATGAGATGATTTCGGTCGAAATCGATATAAAGATCACCGTAATCGGATGCACGGTTTGCAAATGGCGAGCAAAACAAGAATGACACTAATCTGCGATAAACTGCAAGATAGCACTTAAAATGCAACAAGTAACAATGCTACAGCACTCCAACATAGTAACAAAGCACATGGCAGTAATCTACAGGAGATACTTGACAAAAGATGAACACTGAGCTACGGGTAGTTCACAACATATCAAGCTCAAACAAGCAGGGCAAAAGAGCAAAAGATTACAGGTTCACAGACTTGGCAGAAAACAGAGCATGGCAGAAATATTAATATGTAGGCCTCTTTGTGAGCTTGATGCACTCACCACAGAGCAATGCATGACAAACCAAGCATACCTACAGCAAGATGGCATGTTTATGAAGCTAACCATGGCGAGAACAAATGCATAGCATGTATGGATCAACTACAATAAGCTTGGCAAGATTGCATATCATGTTAAGAATCTGCCAGAAATATTTTGTGCAAAAGTAGAGCAAGATTGAGTCATGCTATGGCACTCCATAATTGCAAACAATTGCAGGAATGGATCCATTACAACTATAGCTACAAAACATCTTTACTAAACATCTCCAAAATATTCATGGATCTCTCTGTAGCATCAAGTTTACATGGCAACAAAATTACAGCAGACAAGAACTTAGAGAAATCACCAAGTCCCTGAAATCAGAAATATTACGGGGCCTACTTTGCATGCTTGTGCTAGTCACCACAGAGATCACAAAAATACATGGACTACACCACTGGAAAGATGGCATGGCATACTTCAAAACACATGTAGAGCTCATGCTCAAAAGATGCACAGATTAAATGATACAAAAATGACAAATCTCCAATTTCTGATAAGAACCAGAGAATAACAGCAACTAGCCCTCTTCCAACAGAGATTTGGGCATCAAGATGACCTCTAATGAAGATGATGCAATTGAACAAAATGAAGAGCATCACGAGGCGAACAATTTGACATATTACACGGGCGAATCGGAGCTACGTGCAAGAAGTTATCGCATCACGAACAAGTGCATATGCTGATGAAATTCCAGACTTGGAGAAAAAAAAAGAGGGCGAGGAGAAGTCAACGCTCACGTACAGATCCGATCGGATCGAAGGCTACAGGAGCTCGAGCTCCGGTGATGGCGCTCGTGGCCGGCGACGGAGGAAGGGGAGGAGGCGGCCGGAGGAGGGGCGCCGGCCGGGGCGGCGGAGGGCGGCGCCGGCGAGGCGCGGGCGCGCGGCGGCGGAGGAGCCCGGCGGGGCCGGCCGGCGGCGACGGGGCCACGGCGGCGGCGCGGCGAGGAGGAGGCGGCGGAGCACTGACCGGCGGCGGGGGAAGGCGCGCGGGCGCGCGGGCGCGGAGGCGGCAGGCCGCGGGGGCCGGCGATGGGCCTGCGGGCTGGCGGCGGGGCGAGGCCGGAGGCGGCCACGTGTCGCCACGGGACTGGTCGGGCAGCGCGGCGGACGTTGTCCGGCCGGAGCGGACGCGTCCGGCGCGGCGTGGAGGGAGGAGCTAGGGTTTCGTCTGTGATTCCGTTTTTCGGGGGAGATGGAGTTTTATAGGTAGAGGGAGCTAGGAGACTACAAATGAGGTGCGGTTTTCGCCCACACGATCGTGATCGAACGACCTAGAGCATGGAAGAGAGTTTGGTGGGTTTTGGGCTGGTTTTGGAGGGGGTTTTTGCTGGACACTCAAATGGACTTTGCGGATGCCCCGGTTAACCGTTGGAGTACCAAACGACCTCCGAATGGAACGAAACTTGACCGGTAGTTTCCGGGTGGTATATTAATACCACTTGACAAGCCTCGTTCCATTCCGAGAAAGTTTGACACACGCACACGATAGAAAACAAGAGGGGTGCACCGGAGGAGATAGGAGCGCCGGATTGAATAGCGGACAACGGGGAAAATGCTTGGATGCATGAGACGAACACGTATGCGAATGCAATGCACATGATGACATGATAAGAAAATGCATGACATGACAAAATACAAAACGGAAGACAAAACCCGACAACGGAGGGAAAAACATATCACATAGCCAAAAATGGCAAGAGTCGGAGTTACAAATATGGGAAGTTACATGCGGGGTGTTACAACACTCCACCACTACGAGAGGATCTCGTCCCGAGATCTAGGACTGAAAGAACTCCGGATATTCGGAACGGAGATGGTCCTCGCGTTCCCAGGTGGTTTCCCGGTCGGAATGGTGCGACCACTTCACTTTCAGGAATTTGATAGACTTGTTGCGAGTCTTGCGCTCAGTTTCTTCAAGAAGAGCAACGGGGTGCTCATGATAAGACAAATCTTCTTGGAGGTCAATCTCTTCGAAGTCGATAGTGCGCTCAGGCGCCTTGAAGCACTTGCAGAGCTGTGACACGTGGAACACATCGTGCACGTTCGCAAAGTTGGAAGGAAGCTCAAGTTGATAGGCGAGGTCGCCTCTTTTGCCAATGATCTTGAAAGGACCCACGTATCTAGGGGCAAGCTTCCCTTTGATACCGAAGCGACGAGTGCCTTTCATTGGAGAGACGCGGAGGTAGACATGGTCTCAGATCTAGAAAGCCAAATCACGATGCTTACTATCATAGTAACTCTTCTGGCGCGATTGCGCGACTTTGAGATTATCACGGATGACTTTACACATTTCTTCAGCTTCAGTGATTAAGTCATTGCCAAGAAGTTGGCGTTCACCAGTCTCTGACCAATTGAGAGGAGTACGGCACTTTCTGCCATAGAGAATCTCGAATGGGGCCTTGCCCGAACTCGCTTGAAAACTGTTGTTGTAGGAGAATTCAGCATATGGAAGACAATCTTCCCATTTCATGCCAAAGGAAATGACATAAGCCCTGAGCATATCTTCAAGAATTTGATTTACTTGCTCGACTTGGCCACTAGTTTGAGGGTGGAAAGCTCTGCTGAAGCGAATGTTTGTGCCCATGGCCTTCTGGAAGGAGTCCCAGAACTTCGAGGTGAAGATGCTTCCACGATCTGAAGAAATCAATTATGGAATTCCGTGCAAGGAGACAATTCTGGAGGTGTAGAGCTCTGCCAGCTGAGCTGCTGTGATGGATTCTTTGATTGGAAGGAAATGAGCCACTTTAGAGAGCTTGTCGATGACAACGAAAATAGCATCATTTTCGCGCTTGGACTTGGGAAATCCAGTCACGAAGTCCATTTCGATGTGATCAAACTTCCATTCTGGGATAGCAAGAGGTTGGAGGAGACCAGCTGGTCATTGGTGTTCTGCTTTCACTCTTCGGCAGACATCACATTCATTCACGAATTGAGCAATTTCTCGCTTCATTCGAGTCCACCAATACGACTGCTTGAGGTCATGATACATCTTCGTACTTCCAGGATGAATGGAAAGGAGAGAATTGTGTGCCTCGTTCATTATGACTTTCCTTAGATCACCTTTCGGAACCACAATCCGGTCCTCGAAGAACAAAGTGTCTCTGTCATCAATGCGATAGCACTTGTATTTGGAAAGACCCTTGTCGATACCATGTTTCACCTTCTTCACCATGGCATCAAGGAGTTGTGCCTCACGAATTTGATCTTCCAAAGTAGGAGATACTATGAGGTTGGCAAGAAAGCCTTGAGGAACAACTTGGAGATTCAGCTTGCGGAAAGCTTCACAAAGATCCGGCTGGAAAGGCTTGAGGATTAAGCTGTTGCAATAAGCCTTCCTGCTTAAAGCATCTGCAATGACATTGGCTTTGCCTGGAGTATATTCGATACTCGGATTGTACTCTTGAATCATTTCGACCCATCGAGTCTGCCTGAGGTTGAGGTTGGGCTGAGTGAAGATATACTTGAGACTCTTGTGATCGGTGAAAATGTCCACTTGTCTTCCCAACAAGAGATGTCTCCACATAATTAATGCATGGACAACTGCCGCCAACTCAAGATCGTGAGTGGGGTAGTTCTTCTCGTTGGGCTTCAACTGCCGAGAGGTATAGGCCACAACTTTCTTCTCTTGCATTAACACAGCACCGAGACCTTGGAGAGAAGCATCACAGAAAAACTTCATACGGCTTGGATTCATCAGGAGGAGTCAAGACAGGAGCTGTGACTAGTTTCTCTTTGAGAGTGTTAAAAGCAACATCACACTCAGGAGACCAGACATACTTCACATGCTTCTGTAGGAGGTTGGAAAGAGGCTTTGCAATCTTGGAGAAATTCTCAACGAATCTTCGGCAATAGCTTGCAAGACCCAGAAAACTACGGAGCTGCTTGACATTTTGAGGAGGTTCCCAATCCACAACTGCGGACACCTTCTCAGGGTTAACAGCGATGCCCTTGGTAGAGATGATGTGACCAAGGAAAAGAACTTCATCGAGCCAAAACTCACATTTAGAGAACTTCGCATAGAATTGATACTCTCTGAGCTTGTCGAGCACCAATCGCAAATGTTTGGCATGATCCTGCTTATTCTTGGAGAAGACCAAGATATCATCGAGATACACCAGAATGAATTCATTGGTATAGGGGTTGAAGATGAAATTCATCATCCGAGAGGACACCGGAGGAGCATTGACAAGGCCGAAAGACACGACAGTATATTCATAAGAACCAAAGCTTGTTCTGAATGCTGTCTTGGGAATATCTTCTTCACGAATGCGAATCTGATGATAACCCATACGAAGGTCAAGCTTCGAGAATACTTTAGCACCTTTGAGTTGCTCAAATAGCTCATTGATGTTGGGAAGTGGATACTTGTTCTTGATAGTCTTCTTGTTCAATGGACGGTAGTCGACACAAAGTCGGTCCGTGCCATCCTTCTTCTTGACAAAAAGAACACCACAACCCCATGGAGAAGAGCTCGGTCTGATCAAACCCAGACGTTCTTGTTCATCGAGCTGCTTCTTCAATTCCTTCAGTTCGTTGGGTCCAAGCTTGTATGGACGCTTGCAAACGGGTTCAGTGCCAGGCTCCAGTTCGATAACGAACTCAACTGGCCGATGAGGAGGCATACCCGGAAGCTCTTCTGGAAAGACATCTTGATACTCGCAAACGACTGGAATTTGAGAGATGGCATTCAATTCGCCCTTCTCATTGAGAGAGAAAAACCGAATGGTTTCATCACGAGCGGCAAAAATAATCACATCCTCAGACGAGTGTGTCAATTGAATTTCCCTGGCAGCACAATCAAGTTGAGCCTTGTGCTTAGAAAGCCAGTCCATCCCGAGAATAAGATCAATATCCGAGTCACCAAGAACAATTGGAGAAGACTGAAATTTATAGTCGCCCGTCTTGATGGAAACATCCGGAACCATCATACTAGAACTCAAACGTTTACCCGGAGAAACGACATCCATGGGTTTACTCAGATGAGAAAAAGTGAATTCATGCTTGGCAAAAAACGGTCTTGACATGAAACAAAGAGATGCACCAGTATCAAAAAGAACTTTTGCGGGAATATCATTAACAGGAAGATTACCCATTAGCACATCAGTAGATTCCTCCGCTTGAGCTGCATTCATCATGTTCACCTTAGCAGACTTTGGATTATGCTTGACCACTGCATTGCTGGAAGATCTGACAGGAGGAGGAGGAGGAAGACGCCTCTGGTTGAAGCACTTGTTAGCATAGTGACCTTTCTGCTGACATTTGTTGCAAGTCACCTCTGAGAGTGGACGGTGATAAGGAGCATTGGACTTTGGAGCTTGATTCTGAGACTTGTTCTGATAGCCAGAGTTGAAAGAGTTTGAAAAACCATGGCCACCTTTGTTCTTCTGCTGATAAGGCTGACGAAACGGAGGAGGAGGAGGCAACCAGAACTTCTGTTGCTTAGCTGTCACAAGTGAGGAAGAAGAAGACTGAACTGCGTCCCTGACTCTTTTCTTAGAAGCCTCACGCTTGAGCTGAGCAGCCTCTTGCTTCAGTGCCATATTGTAGAATTGATCAAACTGAGTAGGCTCAACAAGAACGAGAGCTAACTGCAGATCCTCTTTAAGGCCACCTCTGAAGTGATAGATCATACTCTTTTCATCAGGAACGTCTTGTTTAGCGAAGCGAGCAAGTTTCTGAAACTGAATGTTGTATTGATACACAGACATGTTGCCTTGCTTGAGATTGCGGAACTCCTCACGGTTGCTCTCAACAACACTTTGTGGAATGTGGTGCGCTTTGAAGTCCCGACAGAAGTCAGTCCAAGTGATCACACGACCTCCTCTGGAATCTTTGTATTGCTGAAACCAATCAGCAGCTTGGTCCTTGAGCTGGAAAGAAGCGAACTTGACAAAGTCCTCAGGCCTGACATTGCTACATTCAAAATGCTTGTTGATGTCCACGAGCCAATCATCGACATCCGTGGCCTCGGCACAGTAGCTGAAAGACTTGGGCTGATTTGCGAGAAACTGGTTGAGAGTGGCAAAGTGAAACTGATTGTTGCCTTGACCTTGATTGCCTTGATTGCCTTGCCCTTGAGTACGTTCTTGCAAGAGTTGCAGAATCATCTGAGCATTGGCGTTGGTGGCTGCCATGATTGCTTGCCATGCCTCCGGAGGTGGAGGTGGTGGCGGAGGGTTCGCTTGACTCCCTTCATTGCGATCCGGATTCTGACGCGTTGGCGGAGCCATCCTGAAGAGGGTGACATCCGTTAGCATCTTGATAGACAAATAGATAAGTAGAATCAACGGATAGAAATTGCAACATATAGTCTTCACAATAAACATTCGAACGAAGATGAACGAATGAATTCTGTAGTAAATCATCACACTTCCATAAGTTGAGAAGCCACTTGAAAAGATATGGAATGAACATATGAATTCGAAGCAACTCGAATACCACAATACAAAATAAAACAAGTATTGGCTTGCAGAATAAGCCGGAACAAACATATGATAGATATTTCGTCCGAAGTTTTCGTGGTGGGGCCCACACGGGCTCAATCGTACAGCACCATCATGTACAAGGCTGTGCACATGACATACGAAGCGTCCCCGAGTCGGCAAAGCCATGGACTCTTTAAGACACAACGAGACCACTGTAAAATCAACCGTGGAAAGGCGGACCACTAGACGTCGAACCCCAATCTCATATCATGCGTCTGTCGGAAAGATAACCTAAGGCTACTAGAATTCCCATTTATAAACTCCCGAAACTTTCTGGTTATGCAATCTGGTGTAGGGGATACAGGGGACACAAATATATATCACCCAAACTAGCAATCCCTAGATCCAGCTGTATCCATCCGTCAACACATAACCAAGAAACCTTCGGAAATCGTTTACCTCAACCTTCGAAAAACATCCGTTATACAAGTTATGGCAATACTCCCGAACTCCCGCCCCAATACTGGGTGGCGTCGAGGTGATCTCACCAACAACTGCATAAAAGAGATTTCGATGTCGGCGAAACTCAGGTATTCCAGAACTGCAACGATAAAATTGTGACGACAACACCTCGGAGCTCAACTCCCCGGGACACTGCCACAACCCCTAAATGTCAGGAGGCACCAAGAACAATGTTCTCGTCACAAATCCATCGGAACGATTCCAAGATACCCGCGTGAACCTAATTTTTTTTTAGTGAAATTTGAGGAGAGAATAGTCAAAACTTCTACGTCAGGAGACCTCACCAGAGCGACGAAGGGACTGAGGAGCAAAAAGAATCCTACTCTCCGATATATATAATCCTAAAAACTCAAAACATTTTTGTTCTAGACTCAAGAATGCCAGCGATTCGATCAAGCAGGGGGCTCCTAAGTCGGGGAAGGCTCTGATTACCAACTTGTAACGCCCACGATGCGGCTATATCTCCCACGTGTCGAGGCACGACTTAGAGGCATAACCGCATAGTGGTTTTGTCGCAAGAAGGGTCATCTTCACACAGTCCCATGTAATGAACAAGAATGGGATAAAGAGTTGGCTTACAATCGCCACTTCACACAATACATAAATATCATCATACATCATCCAAAATACAATCATATAGACCGACTACGGTCAAAATCCAGATGAAAATAAGATAACCCCAAATGCTAGATCCCCGATCGACCCAACTGGGCTCCACTACTGATCATCAGGAAAAGACACATAGTAACGACCACGTTCCTCGTTGAACTCCCACTTGAGATCGACGCCATCATCTGCACTGGCATCGTCGGCAACTGCAACTGTTTTGGTAGAATCTGTGAGTCACGGGGACTCAACAATCTCACACTCGCGAGATCAAGACTATTTAAGCTGGTAGGAAAGGATGGTGCAAAGAGGTGGAGCTGCAGCGGCAAAAGCATATATGGTGGCTAACTTGCGCAAATGAGAGCGAGAAGAGAAGCAACAGAACGGGCGTCATCTAGCAATGACCAAGAAGTGATCCTGAACACCTACTTACGCCATACATAACTCAGACCGTGTTCACTTCCCGGACTCCGCCGAGAAGAGACCATCATGGCTACACATGCAGTGGAAGTATTTTGATTGGGTCAAGTGACAAGTTATCTACAACCGGACATTAACAAATTCCCATCTGCCTCATAACCGCGGGCACGGCTTTCGAAAGATAATACCCTGCAGGGGTGTCCCAACTTAGCCCATCATAAGCTCTCACGGTCAACGAAGGATAAACCTTCTCCCGGAAAGACCCGATCAGTCTCGGAATCCCGGTTTACAAGACATCTCGACAATGGTAAAACAAGACCAGCAAAGCCGCCCGAATGTGCCGACAAATCCCGATAGGAGCTGCACATATCTCGTTCTCAGGGCACACCGGATAAGTCAAGCTACGAGTAAAACCAGACCTCGAGTTTCCCCGAGGTGGCCCCGCAGGCTGCTCGGTTCGGACCAACACTCGAAGGAGCACTGGCCCGGGGGGGTTAAAATAAGATGACCCTCGGGCTCGCGAAAACCCGGGGGAAAAGGCTTAGGTAGCAAATGGTAAAACCAAGGTTGGGCCTTGCTGGAGGAGTTTTATTCAAGGCGAACTGTCAAGGGGGTCCCATAAATCACCCGACCGTGTAAGGAACGCAAACTCAAGGAACATAATCCCGGTATAACAGTAACTAGGGCGGCAAGAGTGGAACAAAACACCTGGCATAAGGCCGAGCCTTCCACCCTTTACCAAAATATATAGATGCATTAATTAAATAAGAGATATTGTGATATCCCAACATATCCATGTTCCGACATGGAACAACTTCAACTTCACCTGCAACTAGCAACGCTATAAGAGGGGCTGAGCAAAAGCGGTAACTTAGCCAAACAACGGTTTGCTAGGAAAGGATGGTTAGGGCTGACATGGCTAAAATGGGAGACATGATATAGCAAGTGATAGGTAGCGGAGAATGGCAATAGAGCGAACAACTAGCATAGCAAAGATAGAAGTGATTTCGAGGGGTGGTCATCTTGCCTGCAAGATTCTCAGAGTTGTCGAAAGCTTGATCCTCGTAAGCGTACTCGACAGGTTCCTCGTTCACGAACTCGTCTCCCGGCTCTACCCAAGACAAGAACACAAACAAACGGAACCACAATCAACAACGAGAAATGCGCAAGCAACATGATGCAAAACATGTATGATATGCAAGATATGATATGCGATGCATATGCGTGCTCCGGAAGGAAAATGATGAACATGGCAGTAACTTGGCAAACCAAGCATACCACTGGAAATATGAGATGATTTCGGTCGAAATCGATATAAAGATCACCGTAATCGGATGCACGGTTTGCAAATGGCGAGCAAAACAAGAATGACACTAATCTGGGATAAACTGCAAGATAGCACTTAAAATGCAACAAGTAACAATGCTACAGCACTCCAACATAGTAACAAAGCACATGGCAGTAATCTACAGAAGATACTTGACAAAAGATGAACACTGAGCTACGGGTAGTTCACAACATATCAAGCTCAAACAAGCATGGCAAAAGAGCAAAAGATTACAGGTTCACAGACTTTGCAGAAAACAGAGCATGGCAGAAATATTAATATGTAAGCCTCTTTGTGAGCTTGATGCACTCACTACAGAGCAATGCATGAGAAACCAAGCATACCTAAAGCAATATGGCATGTTTATGAAGCTAACCATGGAGAGAACAAATGCATAGCATGTATGGATCAACTACAATAAGCTTGGCAAAATTGCATATCATGTTAGGAATCTGCCAGAAATATTTTATAGCAAAAGTAGAGCAAGATTGAGTCATGCTATGGCACTCCATAATTGCAAACAATTGCAGGAATGGATCCATTACAACTATAGCTACAAAACATCTTTACTAAACATCTCCAAAATATTCATGGATCTCTCTGTAGCATCAAGTTTACATGGCAACAAAATTACAGCAGACAAGAACTTAGAGAAATCACCAAGTCCCTGAAATCAGAAATATTACGGGGCCTACTTTGCATGCTTGTGCTAGTCACCACAGAGATCACAAAAATACATGGACTACACCACTGGAAAGATGGCATGGCATACTTCAAAACACATGTAGAGCTCATGCTCAAAAGATGCACAGATTAAATGATACAAAAATGACAAATCTCCAATTTCTGATAAGAACCAGAGAATAACAGCAACTAGCCCTCTTCCAACAGAGATTTGGGCATCAAGATGACCTCTAATGAAGATGATGCAATTGAACAAAATGAAGAGCATCACGAGGCGAACAATTTGACATATTACACGGGCGAATCGGAGCTACGTGCAAGAAGTTATCGCATCACGAACAAGTGCATATGCTGATGAAATTCCAGACTTGGAGAAAAAAAAAGAGGGCGAGGAGAAGTCAACGCTCACGTACAGATCCGATCGGATCGAAGGCTACAGGAGCTCGAGCTCCGGTGATGGCGCTCGTGGCCGGCGACGGAGGAAGGGGAGGAGGCGGCCGGAGGAGGGGCGCCGGCCGGGGCGGCGGAGGGCGGCGCCGGCGAGGCGCGGGCGCGCGGCGGCGGAGGAGCCCGGCGGGGCCGGCCGGCGGCGACGGGGCCACGGCGGCGGCGCGGCGAGGAGGAGGCGGCGGAGCACTGACCGGCGGCGGGGGAAGGCGCGCGGGCGCGCGGGCGCGGAGGCGGCAGGCCGCGGGGGCCGGCGATGGGCCTGCGGGCCGGCGGCGGGGCGAGGCCGGAGGCGGCCACGTGTCGCCACGGGACTGGTCGGGCAGCGCGGCGGACGTTGTCCGGCCGGAGCGGACGCGTCCGGCGCGGCGTGGAGGGAGGAGCTAGGGTTTCGTCTGTGATTCCGTTTTTCGGGGGAGATGGAGTTTTATAGGTAGAGGGAGCTAGGAGACTCCAAATGAGGTGCGGTTTTCGTCCATACGATCGTGATCGAACGACCTAGAGCATGGAAGTGAGTTTGGTGGGTTTTGGGCTGGTTTTGGAGGGGTTTTTGCTGGACACTCAAATGGACTTTGCGGATGCCCGGTTAACCGTTGGAGTACCAAACGACCTCCGAATGGAACGAAACTTGACCGGTAGTTTTCGGGTGGTATATTAATACCACTTGACAAGCCTCGGTCCATTCCGAGAAAGTTTGACACACGCACACGAAAGAAAACAAGAGGGGTGCACCGGAGGAGATAGGAGCGCCGGATTGAAAAACGGACAACGGGGAAAATGCTCGGATGCATGAGACGAACACGTATGCGAATGCAATGCACATGATGACATGATAAGAAAATGCATGACATGACAAAATACAAAACGGAAGACAAAACCCGACAACGGAGGGAAAAACATATCACATAGCCGAAAATGGCAAGAGTCGGAGTTACAAATATGGCAAGTTACATGCGGGATGTTACATCCTTCTTGGGGACCATGACAACATTGGCGAGCCACTCGGAGTGGTAAATCTCTCGGATGAACTCAGCTGCCAGGAGCCGAGCCACTTCCTCACCAATTGCCTTTCTCTTCTGTACAGCGGACCGTCGAAGATGTTCCTTGACTAGTTTCACTTTCGGGTCGACTCGCAAATGGTGCTCAGCCAGTCCCCTGGGTACACCCACCATGTCAGAAAGTTTCCATGCAAAGATGTCCCAGTTCTCACGGAGGAACTAGATGAGTGCTTCTTCTTATTTGCTGTTGAGTGATGTTGAGATATGAGTAGGAGCAGCGTTAGGATCGGTCGGGTGAATATGAATCGGCTTTGTTTCACCGGACGACTGAAATGCAGAGTCTGTGGCAGGCTTCTTGGCTCGCAGCAAATCACTCGGATCTACATTCTTCTGATACTCTTGCATTTCGACTGTTGCCATTTGTGCATCAGCGATTTTTGAGCCCTTCTGGAAGCACTCTTCTGCCTTCTGCCGATTGCCAGTGATTGTGATCACTCCTATGGGACCATGCATCTTCAATTTGAGGTACACGTAACATGGTCGAGCCATAAATTGTGCATAAGCAGGCCTACCCAGAATAGCATGATAAGCACTCTGGAAATCCACTACTTCAAATGTCAACTTTTCCTTGCGTTAATTCTTGGAATCACCGAAAACCACATCAAGGGCGATCTGGCCGAGTGATTCAGCCTTCTTGCCAGGTATAACACCATGGAAACTCATATTGCTTTCACTAAGCTTGGACATCGGAATGGCCATTCCCTTCAAGGTTTCAGCATAAAGGATATTCAGGCTGCTACCACCATCCATCAACACTTTGATCAGTCGGGTGCCTTCAACAACTGGGTCGACCACCAACGCTTGCCTCCCAGGGGTGGCTATACGCGCTGGGTGATCGAACAGGTCGAATGTGATGGCAGTCTGAGACCACTTCAAATAACTGGGTGTTGCCGGAGCAACCATGTTTACTTCTCTGTTGATAACTTTCAATCGACTTTTGCTCTCAACATCAGCAAAAATCATCAGAGTGGAATTGACGTTGGGAAAACCATCGTCATGTTCTTCCTTATCCTCATCTTTGTCCAACTCCTTTTCCTTCTCATTGGGTTGCTTCTCTCGGAATTGCTGGATCAGGAGTCGACATTGTCGAGTGGTATGTTTAGGATAAATCAGATTGCCTTCTTCATCCTTCTTGGTGTTAATGTGACATGGCAAATCCAACACATCATTTCCGGCTTGATCTTTGACTTTCTTGGGGGTCCAGGACCCTTTGGGCTTCCCCTTGAACTTTCCTTGAGCCACAACTAAAGCTTCACCAGGAGCAGCTGGTTCGGCCTTACGCTTCTGTTTCCGATTGGAAGTACCTCCACCGGTGTCCTGACCGACTGGTTTGCTCTTTCCACTGCGGAGTCGATCCTCTTCTTCTCCGTTAGTGTACCGAGTGGCTATTTCCATCATCCGAGTCAGGAACATATCTCCTGTCTGACCGAATTTCAAGACTAGCTCTCGATACTTAACGCCTTCCTTGAAGGCACAAACTGCTTGATGCTCAGACACATTTTCCACTGTATGGTGCAAAGTAGTCCACCTCTGAATGAAATCTCTCAGGGATTCACTCGGTTTTTGCACACAATGCTGCAATTCGGTCAACCTTGCTGGTCGTTTGCAAGTCCCCTCAAAAGTTCTAACAAACACTCGGGCGAGTTCTTCCCAACTGAATATACTGCCAGGAGCTAACTGAGTGAACCATACTCTGGCCGAGCCTTCCAACATCAGAGGAAGGTGCTTCATGGCCACTTCGTCATTGCCGCCAGTGATCTGTACTGCCACTCGGTAATCCTCGAGCCAAGTGTCAGGCTTGACTCACCAGTAAACTTGCTGACTCCAGTCGCCAACCTGAAGTTGGGCGGAATCACTGCGGCCCTGATGGCTCTGCTGAAACACTCTGGACCTGAAACATGCACTCTGCTACCAGTCGGGTGATTTCTGTCATGGCCCTCTCTGTGCGCCCTGTTCCTGTCAACCAGCCCTTGAACGAGAATAGACCTCGCATCAAAGCCCGGCTCCCTCGGGTCGACTGGTGCTCTTCGCTCGCCACTCTGAGGGCATCTGTCATCATGCTGCCGAGGCACACATGACCCACTCCTCGGAGGAGGTGTGGGCACTCGGCGACGGTCATCATGGCCGAGTCAGTGATCATATTGCTCATGGTTCATGTACTGATCCTGCCGGTGCCCACGTCCCTCACGCCGTGGGGGCGATCTTGGGCTGTGAGCCGACTGAACTGTGTCTTCCATCACAGATCTGCTATGAATCCTATTCTGCGACTGAGATACTGCTGTGTTCTGCTCTCCGGCTGCCCGGAGTAAGGCCCGGATCTGCATCAAACCTCTGCCAGCTTCCAATTGGGAAGGCTGAATTGATTCTGCTATTCGGGCCACAGCTGTGAGATTTTGAATCGGAGTGCGGTATATCTGAGGTTGAGGCGGAAAAAGCTGTCGTCGATTGGACTCAGGGATCCACTGCCAAGCACGCTCGTCAAGTGCATGCTGCAGGTTCTCCAGTCAAGTGCGCTCAGCCAAGTTGGCCAGGCACGCCTCCTCCAAGGACTGGGCCTCGGGGGTTTCTCCAACGATGGGAGTGTGAAGTGCACCGATATTGCGGCGGCGAAGCTCTTCCCTCTGCTGCGAAGAAAGGGCTCGGGGCGGTACTCCTCGTGAACGCACGATGGATCGCCGCCACCATCACCGCCGTCGCCGTGGGGGAAGCCAGGAGGACTGCGTG
Source organism: Aegilops tauschii subsp. strangulata (assembly GCF_002575655.3). Lineage (NCBI taxonomy): Eukaryota > Viridiplantae > Streptophyta > Magnoliopsida > Poales > Poaceae > Aegilops > Aegilops tauschii. The sequence continues at coordinate 168,818,024 of NC_053036.3, read as the reverse complement.
GTCCGTTGACCATCAAGACTTCTGCCGCGGGATCGCCGCTATCGCACTCGGATGCGGTCTCGACGGAGCCAGTCGAACAGGCCGTAGAGAGTTTTGTTGGGCTCGATTGCCGCAACTTGTGGGGTGGCTGACTGACGGGCCACCGCATGTCTCACCCACCGCTGGAGCCGCGACCGACCGGATCGGTTGTGCCGGCAAACAGCATGGGGCGAGGACACCATAGGAGCCGACCGATACTGGGTCGACGGCTGCCGGAGAAGGACGCCGTAGACGCATGCCCGAAAGTGCGTTGCCCCGCGGATGGGGAGCGCCTCGACGTCGAGTGGAGCTTCCTGAAGCCAAGCAGAGTCGTCGGCAACGAAAACGAGCGCGCCGAGATGGATCTCGCGGCCCTCAGCCAATCCGCCGGCGGACACCATGACGATGAGAATCGGAAAATATCTTAACTTCACCAAAAAGTCGCTAAGACACCTGCCCCACGGTGGGCGCCAACTGTCGTGGATCTAAGACTGACAGTAGAATGGGGGTAGGTATGAAGAGGCAAGATCCTAGCTATGGCAAAGTTGTACACACGAGTTTTACGAGTTCAGGCCCTTCGCGGAGGAAGTAATAGCCCTACGTCTCGGAGCCCGGAGGCGGTCGACTGGATTATGCGTGTGTGTGTTACACGGGTGTCGGTGTCAAAACCGGCGGATCTCGGGTAGGGGGTCCCGAACTGTGCGTCTAAGGCGGATGGTAACAGGAGGTGGGGGACACAATGTTTACCCAGGTTCGGGCCCTCTCGATTGAGGTAATACCCTACTTCCTGCTTGATTGATCTTGATGATATGAGTATTACAAGAGTTGATCTACCACGAGATCGTAGAGGCTAAAATCTAGAAGCTAGCCTATGATTATGATTGTTGTTGTCCTACGGACTAAACCCTCCGGTTTATATAGACACCGGAGGGGGCTAGGGTTACAGAGTCGGTTACAAGGGAGGAGATCACATATCCGAATTGCCAGGCTTGCCTTCCACACAAAGGAGAGTCCCACCCGGACACGGGACGAAGTCTTCAATCTTGTATCTTCATAGTCCAACAGTCCGGCCAAAGTATATAGTCCGGTTGTCCGAGGACCCCCTAATCCAGGACTCCCTCAGTAGCCCCTGAACCAGGCTTCAATGACGATAAGTCCGGCGCGCAGATTGTCTTCGGCATTGCAAGGCGGGTTCCTCCTCCGAATACTCCATAGAAGATTTCAAACACAAGGATCGTGTCTGGCTCTGCAAAACAAATTCCACATACCACCGTAGAGAGTACAATATCCCACAAATCTAATCTACTGACAAATCTCATAGTGTGACATCACGCCATGGCCCGGTCATTATTCGAACCTTTTTTCTCAACCAGCTACTGCACATATTGCGAGGTGGTTTTCTTGGCACTTCTTGTCGAAGCAGAGATCGTGTCCCCTTATCACGGGATTCTCATCAATAGGGGTGTGGGTAACCCAACCGCGCCATCAATCACGGCGCTTGGGGAATAAGTGCGTTTACCAGGCAAGTGGGGTGGCACAGAATCCCTGCTGCCTTTATAAGGGGATAAGGACTCCCTTTTGCACCCACGCTTTCTTCTTCCTGATCCATTCCCCTTCGCTCGAGCTCCAGCACCCGAGCGTTCGTCTTCTCCGCCCACAAAGGTCTTCCGAAAATGTCCGGATCCGGAGCAGGAGGCAAGTGGATGGGCTCTACCATCCGGGAGAAGGATATCAAAAAGCTTCGAGAGGTCGGGTATCTGGCCAAGAAAATCAGCCACCGTCTCCCGACGGCGGGACAGATCGTTCCTACCCCGGAACCCCACGAGAGGGTTGTATTCCTCCCTCATTTTATCCGTGGGCTAGGGTTTCCCCTCCACCCGTTCGTTCGCGGCATCATGTATTATTACGGGATCGACTTCCATGATCTATCCCCCAATTCCTTCCTCAACATCTCGACATTCATCGTTGTGTGCGAGGCTTTTCTCCGCATCTCGCCACACTTCGGTTTTATGGCTGAAGATCTTTAATGTGAAGCCCAAGGTAGTGAGCGGCGAGCACGCCGAGTGCGGGGGCGCTATGGTGAGCAAGATACCTAATGTCACATGGCCAACAGGTACTTTTAATGATTCCATCAAAGAGTGGCAACAGCAGTGGTTTTACATCACTGAGTCGCGCGGCACGGAATGGGCCGCTGCTCCCGAGTTCCGATCCGGAGCCCCTCTGCGGCTTATGTCCTGGCCCAAGAAGGTCCTGAACTGGTCTTCGTCCGACGAACTGTCGGTGCTCCAGACGCGCGTTAAGGATATGGAAGACAAGAACATCGAACTTGTCAATGTAGTCCAGGTGATGTTAGTTCGCCGGATCCTGCCTTATCAACACTGATCTTGCAATTTATGGGATTTCGATCTGGCCAAGCACCAGACCCTACGAGAGCTCTTTGTCTCCTCGCACAAAGACATCTGGAAGGTGCTTTTCAAGTCTGGCAAATCATGGCCGGACTCAGCCGAGGACCGCGGGTACCAACTGTCCCGCCCTGCAAGCTCGGTAAGTTATTATACGTTTTATCCGCATAACCCAAGGGAAATGCTTAATGTGTTTTCCTCAACTCTCCTAGGGCTGGATGAAGGAGGCAGGGCGGATCCACTGTCCGGCCCCGCTGCCCGAAGAACCAGTCGGCCCAATTCTGACGAAGATGCTGGTCCCGGCGCCTTACACGCCGCCGAAGAAGAAGGCCGAGAAGGAGGCCAAAAAGACCCGGGGCGGCCTTTGTCGCCGCGGCACTTCGGACACAATGTCCGAAGGCTCCAACGCCCGTTCTGCCTCCGAAGAGGACGAGGAGGAGGAGGAAGACGAATCCCCAGTGGGGGGAAGAATGAAGAGGACGGCCTCCATACACTTGGAGGCCGAGTCGCCTAAAAGGGGAAAAACTCCTCTTTTGGAAGAGTCCACTGCCGCCGCCGACAGCAGCCCGGCGTGGGTTCCCAGGGCCCACCCCTGGTGAACTCGTGAGTATATAAAATCCGAACACGTTTATGCGTCCAGACTCATCATGGCATACTATTTTAACCTGAGCCATATTTTTGTAGTCCGGCGAGGTCCCGCACCGAACAATCCTCATAAGAGGATTTGCTTAGCTCGGATGCTATGGAGAGCGGGACGCCCCCGAAGGCCCCTTCCCCCAAATATGTGAATAACACCGAGGCTTCATCCCAGAAGGACCCCGAGCAAGGAGGGGGGGGGGAGATCGTGAAGGCGGCGCCCGGAGGTCAAACTTCAGGGGCCGGAGACATGGGGGAGAAGATTCCCATGGGAGTCGACGGCGGGGGCCATCTTGAATTCGACCCCCAGCCGGACGCAATTCCAGAGATCAATACGGCTCCGGAATCAAGCAGGCGGCCTCCCTCGATTGGAGGGGGCGTGCCTGTTCCACCGGCAACCTCTGTCCAACCATAGGTGCCGGATGCTTTGTTGGCGGCGCTGAAGAGCGCCTCCATCGTCGATGAACACCGTGCCCTTATGGATGCGGTGATTGAGAAGATTCAGTCTGCTGAGAGTGGACTGAATGAAGCCTGTATCTGCCTTATAAGAGGCTTTGAGGTATGTTTTATGAGGTTTCGAAGAGTGTCATAGTATGGATAGTAGCCCCTGATACACTGTTCGGTGAAAGAAAGAACCGGACAGAGGATCAAACTTATGTTCGCAGGAAGACTCACTTGATGACATCTATCTCTCTTCTTTTATAAGAAGGCGTCTGCAGCGGTTGCTGCCTCTCATACTGCGGAGGTCTCCGGACTGAATCAAAGTCTAGAGCAGGCCAAAGAAGAACTTGGCCAGTTGAAAAGGCAGTTGGAAGATAAACAAGGTATGCGCAAGCCTTGTTCGCGTTCAGTGCGAACGAATTTCCAGTATGATAAAATATGTTTCATGATTTGTGCCAGGGGAGATGACCGAAGTCGAGGCTCTGAGGAAGGCTATTGCCGAGGCCGAGGAAAAGGCAGCCGCAGAGCAGGCTCTTCGTGAGAAGCACGAGGCCAGGGTTATTGAAGCTGAGCAAGAGCTTCAAGAGGCCGTGAAGAAATGCGAGACCTTGGAGCAGAGTTTAACGGAGAAAGAATCCAAACTCACCAGGGCTCATCAGTACGCGCGCGATACCTGGGGGGAAACCTAAGGCGCCCTGCAGGAGATCCAGGAGGCGAGGAAGATCACGGCGGGTAATGCTTTTTTCATGTAAAGCAAGTATTTTAAGGAGAAAATCATGTTTCTAATTTTGAGTTCGGATTTCTCCAGGGTATTTGCGGAACTGCCCCGCAGCATATCGGATGCCGCCCAATTCTACCGAGCCGAAGAAAGGAACACTGCAGATAAGCTCTTTGTCACGACCGGTTTTTCAATAAAATAATTATTGAGAGACCAATCCCTTTTACGGACCAGCGAGGAAGAATTCCTTCTCACTGGTAGACAATATCTTGGTCACAGAAGAAAAATACCAGGAGTACTAAATATAATACAAGGTTGAGCAAAGACTGCCCAACAATTTATTACATGCACGCCGCTAAAACAAAAAGGCGGATAGGGTGGCAACTACTAACTCACGATAACAACGGTGGTGGAAATATCACCGCGAAGTGAGTGATATGATTCCAGAAGACTACAGCTCTTCGAGCGTCGGAGTGAGGCTCGAGGAGACTTATTGTGGGTGGCGGAAGCGTATACAATACAAGTGACCAATATCCGGGATCGCGCAGGACTGACTGGGACTCCTCTAGGCATCGGACGCGCTATCAAACTCTTCATCCAAGAGATCGCCTTCGTCAACATCTGGCCAAATCAACAAGCCAGGTGAGTACTATGAAAGTACTCGCAAGACAGTTCGTACATAAGATATAACAAATGTAAACATGAAGATTAACCGGTGCGATTAGACATAGAGGTAGTAAATACTGGGTGCCAAGCGAGGGTCTGAATGACGCCTCGAGCGGAAACTGCAGAATAGTTATACTGGTGCCAAACGAGTGTCTGAAAGACTCCTCGAGCGGAAAATGCAAAATAGTGATACTGGTGCCAAACGAGTGTCTGAAAGACTCCTCGAGCGGAAAATGCGGAATAATGATGCCACAGTCGGGCGTCGGGGCGACACCACATAAAGGGCTTATAACAGAAAATAAATACAGTGCATGCCACAGTCGGACGTCTGAGCGACATCACAAAAAGGGCTTATATTTAAAGTAAGGAACAAGAACACGCCACAGTCGGACGTCTGCGCGACGTCACATAAAGGGCTTATATCATAACTCAATAATACAACAGTTCGGGAACATAAATTATCACAAGCATGAGACAAAAATAAAGTTAGTCCATCCACAGGAATAACAATAAATCTAGATTTACCACCTGAGATTGCTCACCGGGGACAAGTTTTTTTTTCCACGTGGATAGATATGGATATAATGTTTTCATTACTTGGTCATGGATACGATGATTTGGAAAGAATTGACTCTGCAGAGTTTGTACTTAACCACAGCCAACGGATTTCAGTAGTCACGGGGACTAGTTCCGTCTACGGTGTTTTGGAAGAAACACGTCTAACCAGTACACACCCAATTCAACCATCCGAAGCCAGGGATCACCCTCGGCAACGTTCAAGAAAAACCTTGAGACGGGGAGGCTACAACCTCGCGTAGCATGGGATCAAATTTCTATACGCGCGCTCTAAGGGGGTGCCCCCCCTCTCGGTCCCAACCGGAAACACCCATGCCCCCTGACCGGATGACTGGCTTTAATCCTGGGCCAAGGTACCATCATCCCGGCCTCTCTGATTGGTGTGTACACGGAAAGAGGTTACCAACTTACTAAACCGCATCTTGGCGATGAGACATGTGGTAGCACGGAAGGGGGAGAGAACGATAACGTGGCTCTAACCACGTTAACGTCGGAGAAAGTCGGATGACGCAAGGCTGGTATGCTACAACAGTACCACCTTGCTGCCCTTCATGTCACCACATGATTAGGCCACCTCTCATCAGAGGTCATCGCAACTTTGGAACAACCGGGTCGTTGCCTTACAAGCAACGAGGTATTTACCGACACTCATATGCCACGCACAAACTTTCACGCAAACATGCAAAACACCTGTCATATCAAATTTTCAAAACATGCTTGCCTGGTTCGGAGAAGTCGGAGTCTAGCTCGGCGAAGTTCGCGGCTCCGTCACCTCTTTCGGAACCTACGGCAATCACGAAACGGGTACTAACGTGAAAACCAATGGGTGCACAGAAACTTTTCCAAATATTTTTCAAATAAATCCCATAAAAAACTAGACAAAATTTGAAGATTGTCAGAAAAAGAATCACTCAAAAATTCCTTTTTATTAAAAATTTATAAAGGTTTCTGTCCAGGGACTTATCTATAATGAAACAGAAAAGTTCCAGGGTTTTAACTAAGAAAACAGAAAACGGTTCGATTGGGAATGCACAAGCGCAAAGGAGAAAGCGTATTTGCCCGAAGGCGTCAACAGAAAACGGTTCGAGGTGGAATAAAACAGAGGCTGATACGCGGGGTCCACATGTCAGGTTTGAAAAGCTCGCCGGCGCCCGAAGACTGCGGTGGACGCCGGTGTCGAACCACGGTGAGTTAGGAGAAACGGAGGGTACCAAGAGCTTCAGCGTCTTCTTCCGCGTCGGTGGGTGGTGGACTCGTCCAACGGGGAGCACCACGTCGACGGCGACACTTTCTCCGGCGGACGGCGGCTCGGGTGAGGATGGGGAACTCCGGTGGAGGGGGGGGGCGAATCGGGCTGGATCCCGTGGCGGGTCGCGACGGCCGGAGTCGAGAAAGGAGACCTCCTCGGGGCTCTTCCAGTGGCTAGGCGTGCTCTAGGGGGAGTGCAGGGCTGGTGGGTGACCGAGTTGAAGCTCGGGGCCTCTATTTATAGGCGGATCGACGGGGTGGCCGTGAACAGAGAATCTCCGGCGAGCGATTACGGCGGAGCAGTGGATTGGCAGGGGGTTTGAGCGGCCAGGCAGCATCAGTGGAGGTTACTGGAGTCGTTTTACAGCTAAACGGAGATGGTCTTGGCGTAATGGCGTCGGTCCACGGTGTGGTGACCGCACGGGCTCGACGGTGGCAGAGAGCGCGCTCCGCGCCTGCGGTTCACGACGAGGGTGGTCAGCGCGTTCGGGGGAGTGTAAGGCCACGCGGCGAGCTCCGGTGGTTTGGGCGGCGCTGGGTGGCGTCGTCGGCGCCGTGTCTCCCACTGGCGTCCGCAAAGCCGCCGCCGGCGTCGGTCACGGGGCGGCGCACCTTCTGCTGCTCGTCACCGACGCCCGCAAGGCGCCAGGCATTCGTGCGGTGCAGGAACAAGGGGGAGGGGACGAGGAGCAAGGCGACGCAGAGGCACTGGCGAGATCGACGTCCTTCTCTGAAGAAAACGACAGCAGGCCACTGACTGAATCTCTGAACTTTCTGAACTTGACATGACCATGCACTGCAGGTGTTCGACAGAGAGATTTTGCAATGAGATGAATTTTTCTGGAGCTGTAACTTGGTGAGATGACCACTCAATGCACCCAGAGGCTGCCTGATTTTACTTGAAATTTTTGGAGAAGGTTTTGAATGAATTTCACCAAATTTGACAAATCTGGTCCAAACTTGCAGCAAGTGTAGTTTGAAAATTTTGAACTGAAGACCAGTGGATCTTCATGGATCTTGGTTGAGGGTTCAAAGGACTAGGGAGGAGAGTTGGTTTGGGGGCAAAAATCAAAACAGAAAATGGAGTTCCTTTGTAAATCTCCAAGTAGTAGGATAGAAGACAGAAATTTGTTTGAATAAGATTCAAATGGAAATGATCACATGGGGAGGTCCAACTTGCTGGATTTGATGCAGATCATGATCCAAAGGTGAGGGAAGGGTTAGGAGAGAGGATTTGCACTAAGGCCATGGCAAGAAGGAATTGTTGAAAGCGGCAAAGGAGTTTTCCAAAAGCCATAGTGCATTTCCAAAAAGATTTTTAAAAGTTGTTTTCCCCAAAAGAAAAACATTTGGTCTTGAGTCCGAATGAAAAGCAAGAACCTCCAAGACCAAAGACAGATCTTGGGTGAATCCAAATAAAACTTTTGCCATAAAAAAATATTTGAGAGGGAGAGTTCTCTTAAAGGAAAAAATTAAATCACTCCCCTCAAGTCAAATAAAAATCTTTTGAAAAATCCAAATAAAAACTTGGGTGTCACAACACCTACCCCCTTAGGAAAAATCTCGTCCTCGAGATTTCTGCTGCTCCTCAAATAGATATGGATACTCTGCTTGGAGGAAATCTTCCCTTTCCCATGTGGCTTCATCCTCAGTGTGGTTGCTCCACTGAACCCTGAAAAATCTTGTCGTTTTCTGACGGGTCCTCCGTTCAGACTCTTCTAAAATCTTTACCGGCCTTTCTCTGTAGGTGAGATCTGGTTGCATATCAATGTCCTCATGAGGTACATGTTTCTCCGGGTTACTCACGCATTTCCTCAACTGCGAGACGTGGAATACGTCATGGACGTCTGACAGCTCCTTGGGTAGGTCTAGTTGGTAGGCCACCGTGCCTCTTCGTGCCTTTACACAAAATGGTCCAATAAATCTTGGGGCTAGCTTCCCCTCAATTTTGAACCGTTGCAGACCCCTCATAGGAGATACTCGGAGGTATACGGAATCACCAGGTTCAAAGCTGACCTCACGATGCTTCTGATCATAGTAGCTCTTTTGTCGGCTCTGTGCTGTCTTGAGTCTGTCCCTGATTTGTTTAACTTTCTCCTCGGCCTCTTTAAGCATGTCTGGGCCGAAGATACGGCTGTCACCTGTTTCTGACCAATTCAGAGGGGTACGACACCTTCGTCCGTACAACGCTTCAAAGGGTGCCATTTGCAAGCTGGCTTGGTAACTGTTGTTGTAAGCAAATTTGGCATACGGCAAACTCTCTTCCCAACTGGATCCATAGGTGAGCACACAGGCTCTTAGCATATCCTCTAGGATTTGGTTTACACGTTCTGTTTGTCCATCAGTCTGAGGGTGGTATGCTGTACTGAAAGCTAGTTGCGTGCCTAGAGCTTGTTGTAGGTGATCCCAAAATTTGGAGACGAATTGGGTGCCTCGGTCTGATATTATAGTCTTTGGGACTCCGTGCAAGCAAACTATACGGGAGAGATAAAGTTTTGCCAGTCTTTGTGTGGAGTAGGTAGTCCTCACGGGAATGAAATGAGCAACCTTGGTTAGTCGGTCTGTGATGACCCATATGGCGTCATTTCCGCGTTGTGATCGGGGTAATCTGACAATGAAGTCCATTCCTATTTCATCCCATTTCCACTCCGGTATCCTGTTAGGCTGGAGTAGCCCTGCTGGCTTTTGGTGCTCGGCCTTGATGCGCTGACATGAATCGCAACAAGCAATGAATGTGGCTATATCTCTTTTCATACCGTGCCACCAAAATCTTTCCTGGATGTCCTTGTACATTTTGGTTCCTCCAGGATGGATCGAGTATGGGGCGGTGTGGCTTTCCGTCAAGATTTGTTGCTTGAGTTCCTCAATGTTAGGTACGCAAAGTCTGTCTCGGTACCATAATGTTCCTTCACTGTCTGTGACGAACTCTGAAGTCTTACTAAGATTCATTTTCTTCTTTATGCCTTCGATGCTGGGATGTCCCTGTTGAGCCTGCTTAATTTGCTCCACCAGGGTGGGTTGTATCTCCAGGTTCGATACGGTGCCCTCAGAGACTAACATCATGTTGAGCCTAGTGAACTCTCGCTGAAACTCAGGCCTCAAATTTTGCTGACCGTCACTGTCCGGGCTGGGGTTTCGACTAAGGGCATCGGCCACTACATTTGCTTTCCCTGGGTGGTAGTGAATACCGACGTCATAGTCCTTGACTAGTTCCAACCAGCGTCGTTGTCGTAAATTCAGCTCTGGCTGTGTGAAAATATATTTGAGGCTCTTATGGTCCGTATATATTTCACAGCGATTTCCCAATAGAAAGTGCCTCCACTCCTTGAGTGCATGTATAACTGCTGCTAGCTCCAAGTCATGTGTTGGGTAATTTTCCTCATGTTTTCGCAGCTGCCTGGAGGCATATGCGACAACTTTGCCATCCTGCATTAGCACACATCCGAGACCTTTTCGGGACGCGTCACAATACACTTCAAAGCTCTTGTGTATGTCTGGCACAGTTAAGACCGGTGCGGTTGTCAGCTTCTTCTTGAGTTCTTGGAAGCTCCGCTCACATGCTTCTGTCCATACGAATTTCTTGTCCTTCTTGAGTAACTGTGTCATAGGTTTTGCCACAGTGGAGAATCCTTCAATAAATCTCCTGTAATATCCGGCCATTCCTAGGAAACTTCGCACATCTGTAACATTGGCGGGTGGCTTCCAGTCTAGTATGGCCTTGACTTTTTCTGGGTCTACGGCCATGCCTTCTTGGTTCAATATATGGCCCAAGAAACCAACTTGTCTTAGCCAAAAGTCGCATTTGCTAAATTTGGCGTACAACTGATGTTTCCTCAATTCTCCCAAAACAATCCTGAGGTGCTCAGCATGCTCTTCTGGTGTCCTTGAGTAAACCAGAATATCGTCAATGAATACCACCACAAATTTGTCCATGTATTTCATGAACACTTTGTTCATGAGGTGGACGAAATATGAGGGGGCGTTCGTTAGTCCAAAAGGCATCACTGTAAACTCGTATAACCCATATCTGGAAGTGAATGCTGTCTTGGGGATATCTTCTGTCCGTACCTTCAGTTGATGGTATCCCGATCTCAAATCAATCTTTGAAAATACCTTGGCTTGTGCGAGCTGGTCAAACAAATCATTTATCCGTGGCATCAGATATTTGTTTTTGATGGTGACCATATTGAGGGCTCGATAGTCTATACACAGTCTCAGTGTCCCATCCTTCTTCTTGGCGAACAACACTGGCGAACCCCATGGTGAGGAGCTGGCTCGAATAAATCCTTTGTCCAACAACTCCTTTATCTGCTTCTTCAGCTCCACCAATTCTGAGGGTGCCATTCTATACGGCTTCTTATAGATGGGAGCGGTGCCAGGTGCTAGTTCAATGCTGAATTCTATCTCTCGGTCTAGTGGCATGCCTGGTAGTTCTTCAGGGAACACATTAGGAAACTCGCATACCACTGGAACTTTTCTCAGTTCTGCAATGTCCATTTTGTTCAGTTTTGGTTGCTGTGATCGTGGCCTTTCTTGGGCGGAAACCCTTATCGTCTTGCCGTGATGGTGGGTGAGAATCACTGTCCGATTGAAACAGTCGATGAATCCTTTGTTGGTGGTCAACCAGTCCATCCCTAAAATGACATCCAGTCCTTTACTTTCCAACACGATGAGATTCGCGTGGAATTGTAGTCCTTCGAACTCAATGACCACTCCTTGGCAGTAACCCTGAGCGATTTGCTTATTTCCGGGGGACTCGATGATCATAGATTTTTCCAAGGGAAGTATCGGAAAACCATGTTGCGAAACAAAACTCTTCGAAACGAATGAATGGGAATCTCCAGAATCAAACAAAACCGTGGCAGGTACTGTGTTGACAGGGAACGTACCGAGCACGAAGTCTGGGGCATTCTGCGCTTCTTCCCTGGTCACATGGTTCAGGTGACCCTTCCTGTGGTTGTTGCTGGGGTTGAAGTTGTTGCGCTTGGGGGCTGGATTTTTTCCACCATTGTTCGGCTTGGGTGCCGAGTCTCTTGGCTTCGGGCACTGTTTAGCATAATGCCCTTGTTGACCACAAGCATAGCAGGTGACCCCTGGACGGTATGTGTACTCCTTATCCCTGGCATGAAATTGTCCGACGGGCCTTGGCTCAGTAGTCGTGGATCTCCTTGCGTCTGTCCTCGGGACCTCAGTCTTGCCTCGGTTGCTGCGAGCAAGAGTCGTCTTGTCCCTCTTTCGCTTGCGGATATCTTCCAGACTACGGCGCTCATTCTCCAGGGTGATGGCCTTGTCCACCAGCGTCTTAAAATCCGGAAAGGTGTGCACGATCAGTTGGCATCTTAACGCTGGTGCCAGGCCGTCCAGGAATTTTTCCATCTTCTTGCTTCTGTCATGTGCTCGTCGTAGGCATAACGAGACAGTTGGGTAAACTGGCCGTTGTATTCTGTGACGGACATGCCTCTTTGCTACAGGTCATCAAACTCTCTCTTCTTGATCTTTAGGATGCTCCTGGGGATGTGTGCCCCATGGAAGCCTTCCTTGAATTCTTCCCAGGTGATGTTGTGTTCCCTGGGATGCATGTGTAGGAAGTTTTCCCACCATGTTGCGGCTACTCCAGTAAGGTAGTGTGGTGCATAAAGCACCTTCTCATGATCTGAGCACTGAGCAATAATCAGTTTCCTTTCAATCTCACGAAGCCAATCATCGGCTTCCAGCGGTCTATCGGTGTGAGCAAAAGTTGAGGGGCGAGTCTTCTGTAACTCAGATAACTTGGAATGTGGTTGATAGGGTTCACGGTGGTTTCCCATATTGATGACATGATTCATCATCTCTTGGTGCTGTTGCTGGCTTTGCTCGAAGAGACGGCATACTTGAGACAGTGCTGCTTCGCTGTCTTGTTGGCTGGACTGACCCTGAGTGAAATTGTTGCTGGTCTGTGTCCCGTAAACCTCTTCTGGCTGATTGGGCATAGAGCGAGTCCATGGGCGAGACATTTTTCCAGTCTGGGGTATTATTTGCAAAACCCATGAGAAAACTATGTAGCACAAGAAAAATCTTGCAAAGGCAACAATTAAAGAGGCTTCAAGGTTTTCAAGGAAACACAAATGATTTTTCACGGAGAAGAAGTGCTTAACATAAATCCTACATGCGAAAAGCAAACACATGATACATCACTCAGGATGCGTGTACACATCCTGACATGTTATTATAAAACTAGCGTACTACTCCGGAAGGCAGCAAACACACCAATACAAACTAGCGTACAGATAAAACAACACATCATACAAGAAGGCATAACACGCGGCTACTCGGTGCTCTCAGTCGGAGATGGTGAAGATCTCCTTCCCCTTGCCGATGGCAAGGCTCAGCGGTCCCGGAGAATCAACTTCCACCTCCTCTCTAGCTGGCTCCTGGCGCGCGACGCTGCGCTGCGGTGATGGTGCGGGGGCGACTGGTGGTAGAGCGTGTGCGGCCGGTGGTGCGGCTCTGACTGGAGTAGGAGCGATGACACGGTCGAACTCCTCAGTGGTAGGCAGACGGCGAGCAGTGGCCAAAATGGCCGGTGCATACGAGGCTGAAGACGAGACGAAAGTCAGAGGCGGCGTCGTGTGGAGAAGCTCCTTCCTGCTGGCAGGACCGCCCCGGACTAAGTCCATGCGGGCAGCCACAAGATCATCTACGAGGTTGTCGAAAGACTCCTCCAGAGCCTTGAGATACTCCACAACCATCTCGATGGCTTCATCTCGTTCTCCCCGATGGCAGGCGAACTCATAGTGGCTGGTGTATGGCACATGGCATGGGAGGTAGCGGTAGCGACGAGTCTTCATCGTAGGAAGGATGTCCCGAAGGCGAGCTATCGCCTCACGGGCAGCCATCTGCATGGCATGCCTCTCCGTAGGCATGGCCCTTCCCACAAAACGGAAGTGGCGTGCAGCAGAACGTCCTCCCTTGAACTGCACCACAGCTTGGTGCATAGACACGTCGTCACTGAGCTTGTGCTGATAGAGTGTGAACTCCGGGCGAGCTGCTGGCCCAATCGCGAGCTTGGTGATGGAGACGAGGAGCTTGACAAACCCCTCGGGCACGTTGGTGAACACTCAATTCTCACAGCTGCTGCCAGCCATCTACAAAAGTAGGCAAAAATTCTGAGTAGTCATGTCATAAATTTATGATGACCAACAGAAAATGGCTACAATTGCAAAAATGCTGAAAAAGCACAAAAACGCTAATAACCGATTAGCGCTCGCACCTAGTGGCTTCCTACAGTCATCCTGGCTCTGATACCAAGCTTGTCACGACCGGTTTTTCAATAAAATAATTATTGAGAGACCAATCCCTTTTACGGACCAGCGAGGAAGAATTCCTTCTCACTGGTAGACAATATCTTGGTCACAGAAGAAAAATACCAGGAGTACTAAATATAATACAAGGTTGAGCAGAGACTGCCCAACAATTTATTACATGCACGCCGCCAAAACAAAAAGGCGGATAGGGTGGCAACTACTAACTCACGATAACAACGCTGGTGGAAATATCACCGCGAAGCGAGTGATATGATTCCAGAAGACTACAGCTCTTCGAGCGTCGGAGTGAGGCTCGAGGAGACTTATTGCGGGTGGCGGAAGCGTATACAATACAAGTGACCAATATCCGGGATCGCGCAGGACTGACTGGGACTCCTCTAGGCATCGGACGCGCTATCAAACTCTTCATCCAAGAGATCGCCTTCGTCAACATCTGGCCAAATCAACAAGCCAGGTGAGTACTATGAAAGTACTCGCAAGACAGTTCGGACATAAGATATAACAAATGTAAACATGAAGCATATGAACAAGTTAACCGGTGCGACTAGACATAGAGGTAATAAATACTGGGTGCCAAGCGAGGGTCTGAATGACGCCTCGAGCGGAAACTGCAGAATAGTAATACTGGTGCCAAACGAGTGTCTGAAAGACTCCTCGAGCGGAAAATGCAAAATAGTGATACTAGTGCCAAACGAGTGTCTGAAAGACTCCTCGAGCGGAAAATGCGGAATAATGATGCCACAGTCGGGCGTCGGGGCGACACCACATAAAGGGCTTATAACAGAAAATAAATACAGTGCATGCCACAGTCGGACGTCTGAGCGACATCACAAAAAGGGCTTATATTTAAAGTAAGGAACAAGAACACGCCACAGTCGGACGTCTGCGCGACGTCACATAAAGGGCTTATATCATAACTCAATAATACAACAGTTCGGGAACATAAATTATCACAAGCATGAGACAAAAATAAAGTTAGTCCATCCACAGGAATAACAATAAATCTGGATTTACCACCTGAGATTGTTCACCGGGGACAAGTTTTTTTTCCCACGCGGATAGATATGGATATAATGTTTTCATTACTTGGTCATGGATACGATGATTTGGAAAGAATTGACTCTGCAGAGTTTGTACTTAACCACAGCCAACGGATTTCAGTAGTCACGGGGACTAGTTCCGTCTATGGTGTTTTGGAAGAAACACGTCTAACCAGTACACACCCAATTCAACCATCCGAAGCCAGGGATCACCCTCGGCAATGTTCAAGAAAAACCTTGAGACGGGGAGGCTACAACCTCGCGTAGCATGGGATCAAATTTCTATACGCGTGCTCTAAGGGGGTGCCCCTCCTCTCGGTCCCAACCGGAAACACCCATGCCCCCTGACCGGATGACTGGCTTTAATCCTGGGCCAAGGTACCATCATCCCGGCCTCTCTGTTTGGTGTGTACACGGAAAGAGGTTACCAACTTACTAAACCGCATCTTGGCGATGAGACATGTGGTAGCACGGAAGGGGGAGAGAACGATAACGTGGCTCTAACCACGTTAACGTCGGAGAAAGTCGGATGACGCAAGGCTGGTATGCTACAACAGTACCACCTTGCTGCCCTTCATGTCACCACATGATTAGGCCACCTCTCATTAGAGGTCATCGCAACTTTGGAACAACCGGGTCGTTGCCTTACAAGCAACGAGGTATTTACCGACACTCATATGCCACGCACAAACTTTCACGCAAACATGCAAAACACCTGTCATATCAAATGTTCAAAACATGCTTGCCTGGTTCGGAGAAGTCGGAGTCTAGCTCGGCGAAGTTCGCGGCTCCGTCACCTCTTTCGGAACCTACGGCAATCACGAAACGGGTACTAACGTGAAAACCAATGGGTGCACAGAAACTTTTCCAAATATTTTTCAAATAAATCCCATAAAAAACTAGACAAAATTTGAAGATTGTCAGAAAAAGAATCACTCAAAAATTCCTTTTTATTAAAAAGTTATAAAGGTTTCTGTCCAGGGACTTATCTGTAATGAAACAGAAAAGTTCTAGGGTTTTAACTGAGAAAACAGAAAACGGTTCGATTGGGAATGCGCAAGCGCAAAGGAGAAAGCGTATTTGCCCAAAGGCGTCAACAGAAAACGGTTCAAGGTGGAATAAAACAGAGGCTGACATGCGGGGTCCACATGTCAGGTTTGAAAAGCTCGCCGGCGCCCGAAGACTGCGGTGGACGCTGGCGTCGAACCACGGCGAGTTAGGAGAAACAGAGGGTACCAAGAGCTTCAGCGTCTTCTTCCGCGTCGGTGGGTGGTGGACTCGTCCAACGGGGAGCACCACATCGACGACGACACTTTCTCCGGCGGACGGCGGCTCGGGTGAGGATGGGGAACTCCGGTGGAGGGGGGGCGAATCGGGCTGGATCCCGTGGCAGGTCGCGGCGGCCGGAGTCGAGGAAGGAGACCTCCTCGGGGCTCTTCCAGTGGCTAGGCGTGCTCTAGGGGGAGTGCAGGGCTGGTGGGTGCTCGAGTTGAAGCTCGGGGCCTCTATTTATAGGCGGATCGACGGGGTGGCCGTGAACGGAGAATCTTCGGCGAGCAATTACGGCGGAGCAGTGGATTGGCAGGGGGTTTGAGCGGCCAGGCAGCATCAGTGGAGGTTACTGGAGTCGTTTTACAGCTAAACGGAGATGGTCTTGGCGTAATGGCGTCGGTCCATGGTGTGGTGACCGCACGGGCTCGACGGCGGCAGAGAGCGCGCTCCGCGCCCTGTGGTTCACGACAAGGGTGGTCAGCGCGTTCGGGGGAGTGGAAGGCCACGCGGCGAGCTCCGGTGGTTTGGGCGGCGCTAGGTGGCGTCGTCGGCGCCGTGTCTCCCGCTGGCGTCCGCAAAGCCGCCGCCGGCGTCGGTCACGGGGCGGCGCACCTTCTGCTGCTCGTCGCCGACGCCCGCAAGGCGCCAGGCGTTCGTGCGGTGCAGGAACAAGGGGGAGGGACGAGGAGCAAGGCGACGCAGAGGCACTGGCGAGATCGACGTCCTTCTCTGAAGAAAACGACAGCAGGCCACTAACTGAATCTCTGAACTTTCTGAACTTGACATGACCATGCACTGCAGGTGTTCGACAGAGAGATTTTGCAATGAGATGAATTTTTCTGGAGCTGTAACTTGGTGAGATGACCACTCAATGCACCCAGAGGCTGCCTGATTTTACTTGAAATTTTTGGACAAGGTTTTGAATGAATTTCACCAAATTTGACAAATCTGGTCCAAACTTGCAGCAAGTGTAGTTTGAAAATTTTGAACTGAAGACCAGTGGATCTTCATGGATCTTGGTTGAGGGTTCAAAGGACTAGGGAGGAGAGTTGGTTTGGGGGCAAAAATCAAAACAGAAAATGGAGTTCCTTTGTAAATCTCCAAGTAGTAGGATAGAAGACAGAAATTTGTTTGAATAAGATTCAAATGGAAATGATCACATGGGGAGGTCCAACTTGCTGGATTTGATGCAGATCATGATCCAAAGGTGAGGGAAGGGTTAGGAGAGAGGATTTGCACTAAGGCCATGGCAAGAAGGAATTGTTGAAAGCGGCAAAGGAGTTTTCCAAAAGCCATAGTGCATTTCCAAAAAGATTTTTAAAAGTTGTTTTCCCCAAAAGAAAAACATTTGGTCTTGAGTCCGAATGAAAAGCAAGAACCTCCAAGACCAAAGACAGATCTTGGGTGAATCCAAATAAAACTTTTGCCATAAAAAAATATTTGAGAGGGAGAGTTCTCTTAAAGGAAAAAATTAAATCACTCCCCTCAAGTCAAATAAAAATCTTTTGAAAAATCCAAATAAAAACTTGGGTGTCACACTCTTCTGGTCGCAGTATCTGGCATCGAATTATCCGGTGCCTTTTGCCGATCAACTGAAACAGCTGATCGAACTGCATAGGGCGGCCGAACTATCCATGAAGGATTTGATTATCCGACTATGACCCGCCGAGCCGATTCCAAGCAGCTACTTCGGGCTCGTGAAGCGGCTCATGAGTACCTGCCATCGACTTGACGTCGTCAAGTGGTCGGTCTGCATAGAGGGTGCACGAATGGCCTTCGCCCACGCAAAGGTGCACTGGGGGAAGATGGATGCCAAAAAGCTAATGACCGAGGGACCGCCAGGGGGAAAGGAGCACCGCAAGCCCGAATTATGTTATGAAAATGTCCTGAAAGGATCCTACCTTGCAGCGGAGCAATGCAGCAAGGACATTATGTTTCCATGAATACAATCATGTTGTCCTTTGTAATGTTGAACAAGGTCAATTCTATTATTTATTGCCTGTTATAAAAGTTTATCCTCCTGCGCGGCCGTTTTTTATATTAATCCTGAGAGTTGGCCAGTCGTCAGCTTCTGCCCCCACGTAAGGAGTACGGGGGTGTTCGGGATAAACCTGATTACTCTTTATCCCAGTTTTGGGTCCTTCGAAGGAGGTGTTCAGCACAACGAACTAGGCAATCGGACTATAGGGCTTTATCACTCTCACTTAGCCATAGGAGCTTTAGGAAAGGAAGGTAGGCGCAGCCCCTGGTGTTCGGAAGACCGCACGAGGGGCTCTACAAGCACCTGATCGGAAGAAAAAACGATCCATCGCACGCTGCATTGGTTATGGCATTATGCGGGAGAAATCCTTAAAGATTTTACAACCTCTCGAACAGCTGACTAGCTCTTGCCGTATCATGACAGTCAGTTTTCGGCTTTCTCTACTGAGGTGCTCGTCCGGAAGAACCGGGACACAATCGCAGTAGTTCTCCCTGTGCCACCTTAGCCGATATAGCGGAACGTAAGGCAACAAAACATGGGAGCCCGGCAAACCCAACATTTGACCCAAGACATGATTCAGAGCTGATGCATATAATGCTATAAGTTCGGGGTGCCAAACTTCCATGAAGGTGTTCGGACTTTATAGCCGTATTATGGGTAAAACGAAGCCCCTGGCATATTTAAGGCATATCGCGGTGTACGGATGCCACTTGAAAAAAGAATTTCAATAAGAAATAACAACAGATAAGCGTCATATAAATCCACATGTTGTATTTGAATAGTACGTCGATGCGTATGAGTACAGGTAATGTGAGAAAAAAGAGATATGACTGTGGAACCTGCTGAGACCAGGGGGAAGAAGTTGTGTGCGGATCCGGAGTATAGTCGGATTTTCATTGCGGGGAATATCTCAGGATTCCCTTGCGCGTTTGAGCTGCTTCCATATCGCCAGTCCTAGTCGGTGCAAAGGTGAACCTGCAAAGGAAATGTAAGAAATGTTTGTGTGCTGGAGAGCGGTTGAGCCGCGGTATGCGGCCTGTCCTGGCCTTCGCCGGAGTGTTTAATTGAGCTCTGGACGAGCCGGGCTATCCTGCCGCGAAGTAGTTCGGAGTCCTTTGGCTGTGTCCGGGAGCCTGGCCGTCGACTCGAGGTTCGATTGAAAGGTGCCACTCGTTGCTTCTGCTGTTAAAGCAGCGGTATACTCCTTGGTGCCAAGGGAAAGTTCGGCCTTGCCATTAACCATGATGACGCCGCGCGGACCGGGCATCTTGAGCTTACGGTAGGCGTAGTGTGGCACCGCATTGAATCGAGCGAACGTGGTTCGTCTGAGCAGTGCCTGATAATCACTGCGGAAGGGGACGATGTCGAAGATTAACTCTTCGGCACGGTAATTGTCTGGTGATCCGAAGACTACCTCAAGGGCAATGGAGCGTGTACAGCTGGCCTCCACACCTGGTATAATACCTCTGAAGGTGGCTTTAGTGGGCTTGATCACTGAATGATCGATGCCCATCTTGTGCACTGTGCCCTGGTAAATCAGGTTTAGACTGGTGCCTCCATCCATAAGGACTCGTGTGAGGTGGAATCCGTCCATTATTGGGTTGAGGATTAGTGCAGCGGGATTGCCCTGATTGGTGTTAACCGAATGATCCGTCCGGTTGAAGGTGATCGGCCCTAGTTTATATTGTGGGACGACTGGTTCCGTTAAGTCGACATCCCTAAGGGTGCGCATCCGGTCTGGGTTGGGAGTGTGGTCGCCGTTTACCACGTTCACCGTTTGGATTTGAGGGGGAAATTTCTTTTGCCCTCCTGTATTCGGTGATCTGGGCTCCTCGTCACCATCATCGCTTTGAGACCCCTTATCTTTGTTTTTGGCGCCTGACCTGCCATCTTGTTCGAAGACCCAGCATTCTCTGTTGGTATGATTGGCTGGTGTTCCTGGGGTGCCATGAATTTGGCATGGGCGGTCGAGTATGCGATCCAGACTGGACGGACCCGAATTGTCATTTTTGAGTGGCCCATTCCGCTGACCGAACTTAGAGCCACTAAATCCGGCATTGACTGTCGTATCTTCGGCGTTTTCACCATTTTTGCGGCGCTTGTGTTTGTTGCGTTGGGGTTTGCCATTGCTATCTCTAGCCTCTAATGTGCCAGGTTGCTTGCTGTGTTGTTGCTACGGGCCAACCAGCTATCTTCGCCCGCGCAAAAGTGGGTCATGAGTGTCGTGAGGGCTGCCATGGATTTTGGCTTCTCTTGGCCGAGATGTCGGACGAGCCACTCCTCATGGATGTTATGTTTAAAGGCCGCTAGGGCTTCGGCATCCGGACAGTCGACAATTTGGTTCTTTTTAGTTAGGAACCAAGTCCAGAATTTCCTGGCTGACTCTCCGGGCTATTGTGTTATGTGACTTAAATCATCAGCATCCGGTGGTCGCACATAAGTGCCCTGCAAGTTGTCCAAGAATGCATCTGCTAGGTTCTGCCAACTTCCGATGGAGTTTGCCGGCAAGCTATTCAGCCAATGCCGAGCCGGCCCTTTGAGTTTTAGCGGGAGATACTTGATGGCGTGTAGATCATCCCCACGGGCCATGTGAATGTGGAGGAAGAAATCCTCTATCCATACCGCCGGGTCTGTAGTACCATCGTGTGATTCAATGCTCGCGGGTTTAAAACCTTCTGGGAATTTGTGATCCATTACTTCGTCAGTGAAGCATAGGGGGTGTGCGGCGCCTCTGTGCCGGGCTATGTCGCGATGCAGCTCATACGAGTCTTGTCTGCTGTATTCGGCCTTGCCGGATTTGCTTTTAGTATATTCGGCGTGACGGTCATCATCACGCGTTGGGGCGCGCCCCCGTGATCCGTAGATCGATCTTGCATGTCCTGCTTTGTTTTCCAATACGTCTCGCAGGTCCTTCGTGTTACCCCGGGCCTTGGTATTTTTGTATAACCGGCGACGGGGTGCGGGCTAGACTTCGGCCTGATATGCCGCTTTGTCTCGGCCACGAGGTGGCCAGTCCGCCGCATCATACGCTGGAAGCGTAAGCTTTAATGCTTCCTCCTCGAGTTGGGGTAGCAACATGCGCTTTGGGTAACTTTTGGTTGGGCGCTCGAGTTTGTATTCCTCGGCCGCCAGGACCTCAGTCCATTTATCCGCTAGCAGATCTTGGTCAGCTTGAAGCTATTGTTGCTTTTTCTTCAGGCTTTTTGCTGTGGCTATAAGCCGGCGCTTGAAGCGCTCCTGCTCGACGGGATCCTCAGGCACGATAAATTCTTCATCGCCGAGGCTCACCTCGTCTTCGGAGAGAGGCATGTAATTGTCATCCTCTGATTCTTCGTCTGCTGCCTGTTCCTTAGGGCTAGCTTGCCCATCCTCCCGCTCGAGGCCTGGCTGGAGGGGATTGTCTTTGCCTTCGGCACTATCCGCAGCGTTATTGTCTCTTGTGCCGGTATCGCTGCTTTTGCTATGGCGGGGCTTAGAGCGGCGCCGATGACGCCGGTGCTTAGATTGCTTCTCGAGGGGATAATCCTCCGTTGCCTTATTGCCATCACTTTCTTTGGGGGTGTCCACCATGTATATATCATATGATGAGGTGGCAGTCCAGCGCCCTGTGGGCAGTGGTTCCTGTTCCTCTCCTGCATCGTCGTCCATACCTTCGATGTCTTCGGAGTAGAAATCAAGCATGTCGGTTAAATCGTCGACAGTGGTTATTAAGTGGGTGGTGGGTGGGGAACGAATTTCTTCGTCGTCTGTTTCCCACTCGAGCCGGACATAGTTCGGCTGAGGGTCTCCTGACAAGGAGAGAGACCTTAATGAATTTTGCGCGTCGCCGAAGGGCGAGTGCTGGAAAATATCCGCGGAGGTAAACTCCATGATTGGTGCCCTATCAGAATCGATAGGCACGGACGCGAGCGGTTCGGAGCCCGTGGCCGAGGACGAATCCAAGGGTCCGGCAACACAGGTCTCATAAGAGGTGAAGTCAGTATTCGGCTCTATCACTGCTGAGTGTGCGGCGTCCGTGGTGGGGTCCATCCGCCCATCCTTGGACGGCGCGATCTACTCCGGATTGAGGGCCGAAGTAGCCACAGGTGTGATCTCCCGCACACCGTCCGCTGGCAGAGCTAAGTCATGCTCGTCGTAACTGTGCGGTGCACCTGACATGGGCTCGAAACCATCGAAGATCAAGTCTCCGCGGATGTCGGCAGCATAGTTTAAGTTTCCAAACCTGACCTGACGGCCAGGGGCGTAGCTCTCGATCTGCTCCAGATGGCCAAGCGAGTTGGCCCGCAGTACGAAGCCGCCGAATACGAAGATCTATCCGGGGAGAAAAACCTCACCCTGGATCGCATCGCTGCCGATGATCGAAGGAGCCATCAAGCCTTTATCGTGACGGCACAGTGGAACTCTCAATGAAAGCACCAATGTCGGTGTCAAAACCGGCGGATCTCGGGTAGGGGGTCCCGAACTATGCGTCTAAGGCGGATGGTAACAGGAGGCGGGAGACACAATGTTTACCCATGTTCGGGCCCTCTCGATGGAGGTAATACCCTACTTCCTGCTTGATTGATCTTGATTATATGAGTATTACAAGAGTTGATCTACCACGAGATCGTAGAGGCTAAACCCTAGAAGCTAGCCTATGATTATGATTGTTGTTGTCCTACGGACTAAACCCTCCGGTTTATATAGACACCGGAGGGGGCTAGGGTTACACAGAGTCAGTTACAAGGGAGGAGATCTACATATCCGAATTGCCAAGCTTGCCTTCCACGCAAAGGAGAGTCCCACCCGGACACGGGACGAAGTCTTCAATCTTGTATCTTCATAGTCCAACAGTCCGCCCAAAGTATATAGTCTGGCTGTCCAAGGACCCCCTAATCTAGAACTCCCTCAACGGGGTGCGAACCCTTGTGCCAGAGGAGGGGGGTGGCTTATATAGTGAACGCCAAGACCCCAGCCGTTCTCCTGCTACCAAGGGTTCAATGTACATAAAGAGGAGGCGTTGCTGGTAACGCCAGCCTTAAATGCCTTAATGGCCTTAAAGACTACAGAGTGAACACTCGTCCGTTGTTGTTCTAGATGACTCCTGGTCTTCAATAAGTCGAATGGATTCTTGTATGGTCGAGTGGTCGAGTGACTTCAGGAAGGAGGGGTCTCCGAGTAGCTGGTCGGTCGAGTGGATTGCAGTCAACACCTTTGTTGGGCCCTCCCTGTTGTCCCTTGAGCTTCTTTGCTTCTAGGACAGTGACCTTGGATAGGGCGTATAGGTCAGACCTATGACCCTACCCCAGGTCTATATCATCATCAGAGTCCACCTCGCCCTCTTGTTCTTTGCGTCACTTTGTCTTGGCGTTGCCTCTGGTCGCCTTCTGCTCCGGCTCCCCTTCCCTGCCCTGCTTAGTGTGGCCGTGGGCGCGGCTCCGGCTACCCGTGCATAAGTAAAGGGGTAAAAAGGAGAGCCCTTACTTTTGTACACCGACAGGAGCCCCCGGGCCTGGGCCACACATAAGCGCGACACGTTGTTGGGCCAGGCCCAGAACGGTGCGCGGGCAGGCGGGGCAGATTTTTACTGCGGTAAATTTTTGCTCGCTTGCGCTTCCCCACGACCCGCGTTGAACACGCGTCGTGGAGGGTCATGCGTGACGTGGGGGTCATGCATGAGGTGGTTCCCGCACGCATGTGTCAAATCACAGTAAATGGGAAAGAGGCGGCCCGCGCCTTCCCCATAAAAAGGAATAACCACAGGCGCGCTGCTCATTTACCCTCTGTGCCCTCTCCAATCTCGGAACCGCCGTCCCCTTCTTCCTCCCTCTCAAGCTTTTGCCTTTGCTCGCCGCCGCCACCGCATCTTCATCGTTCTTCCCCCTTCGCCTGTCGCAGCCGCCATGGCACCCAAAACCAGTAAAACCAAGGGAGTGGCCAAGGATGCCGGGGCGAAGGAGCAGCCGAAGAGCGAGTTGGCGGTGCGGCGGATGCAGACTGCCTACTTCCCCATGTCGGTCGATGCAGTCCATCTCCGGGACTACTTCAAGCACCTGTGGGGGTGCAAGATGGGGGGGGGGAGACGACGGGGCATCCGGCCACACGCGTCATCCCTGCCGCTTTCGCCGAAGCCGGCCCGAATCGGTACCCATTCTTCGTCGACTACTTTTCTTGCGGTCTCTGCCCCCCCTTCTCTGATTTCTTCAATGACGTCATGCACACCTACGGCTTCCACCTTCTGGATTTTACCCCAAACGCCATGGTGTGCATGGCTCTTTTTGCGCACCTCTGCTAGGGCTTCGTCGAGGTGCATCCCAACACGGCGCTCTTCCACCACTGCTTCTTCCCTCGGATCCAAAAGGGGGGCGCCATTTCTGGCTGTGTCGCCTGGATCCCAAGGTCCAAGGGGACATACCCGGAGGGCGCTCAGAAGGAGAGGTGGGAGGAGTGGCGGGGCCGGTGGTGCTGGATTGAGGAGGAGGATCCACAAGAATTCTGCCAGGTTCGCCAGGCGCCGCCGGTTCGCAGAAATGACTGGAGCAATGTTGACGCCGACGACGCGAAGCTCATGGTTGCCACTACCAGGATTCTTCGCCTCACCGGGCCGGGCACAACCTTGAGATGATCGAGGCAGATTTCATCCGCCGCCGAATCGCTCCGCTGCACAACAAGGGGAGCCGGCCTGGCTGTTCACGAATGCGGCCGACATCATGAGGCTTCGCCCCGGCCTTGACCATAACCTCACGGTGATGGGGCACGCCCACTTTTGCCAGTGGCACTTCCAGCTCGATGTGAACCGCGACGGCAAGGTCGAGCGGTCCGGCAAGGCCACCAAAACCGGCAAGGTTGCCAAGGGGCCCTTGTTTGGGTTGCCGGCGGGGGTCGTCCCGCTGAGCAATAACTCGCGCCGGAATGACATCATCGCCATGATGCCGGAGTTCAACGCGCACGGCCTCGTCCCAAATTGGGCCGAGCCGCCGGAGGATCAAGTGCAGGAGTTCTCTGATACCTTGAAGGAGAAGTACGTCCGCGACGAGCCGCTGCTCGTCCAGGACACCACCCAGGTGGAGCTAGAGTACATCGCTGCGAGGGCGGCGGAGGCGGAGCTCGCCAGGGAGGTGGGCAGCGCTGGCGGCGTGGAGGACAAAGCCGCGGAGGCCGCGGAGGAAAAGGAGCTCGCCAGTGGGCGGAGTCCGCTGGGGAGGCCAGCAGCGCCGGCATCGGGGCCTCTCTCATTGAAGATGAGGTCGACGAGTCATCGGAGGAGGAGGTCGAGACTGTCGACCCTCCGGTCACGGGGAGAGGCCGAGTCCTGCGGCGGCCAGCTCTAGCGAGCCGGTTCGGCCCGGCAGGGCCGTGCAACCGCAGCAAGCTCAGGAGGCGTCCGTGCGCCAGACGAGGGGCGAGGAAGGTGGTGAAGGCCGCGGTGGCGAAGAAGAAAGCAACTGCCTCTTCTTCGTCCAAGCGTCCATGGACTCCATCTGCTTCCCCTCCCCCCGTAGACGACGACACGGGGGTTGCCTTCGATTTTGGGTCCCTCAGCCCAAGGAGGAAGAGGAAGGCAGCAGAAGAGGAGGTGGAGGATGAGTAAGTATCTTGCTCTTTTTTTTGTCATCTCCGTCTCCTCAGACTATGCCGCTTATCTCGATTCGTTTTCATCTTTGCAGGGACGCAAAGATGCTGGCCCAGAGGGTGAAGAGCAGGCGGCCAGCCCCCGACAGGCACTTCTGGTATACCACTGGTGGTGTTGAGCAGCCCGGACATCAGCCCCAGGCACAGCCCCCAGCGTAAGCTCATCACTCGCCCCTAGTCAACGTGTGTTGGGGGCACGATCCCTTGGCGCTGACCTTGACATGATTGCAGGAGGAGGACAGCAACATGAGGAGCCACTGAGGGCTACCCCCAACATGCCGCCCCCATCGACCACGCCGCCCCGAGGGGCATCCCCGGCAAGGGCGCCCAGCACCGACCACATGCACATGAAGGAGGAGGAGGCAAACTTAGGCACTGGTGGCTACGCCTCGACGCCAGGCGTTGGCGGGGAGGGGGCCACTTCTTCCCAGCCCGGCACGGTTAAGTCATTCGCCTTCCGTCCCTGTTCTATTTCTCTTTGAATCTTGGTCTTGGCTTCGCCTCATCCCCTTCTCGATATCCAGATCCTCCCTCGGCGGACCGGGAGGACATAGACACCGTCATCGAGGACGTCACCAAGGATGCCGCGGCGGAGGCCGAGAAGATCGCCACCGAGGAGGCCGCCAAGGGCGCTGCTGAGGATGCCGCCAAGGGGCCTGCCGGGGAGCCTGGCAAGGCAGCTACCGAGGAGGCCGGCAAGGCCGCTGCCACGGAGGAGGTGGTTGATGACCAACCTTCCTCCTCCGCTGCCTCTGGCTCGGGCAGGTACCTGAGGGTGAGCGACGACCTGTTCGTCCACCTCCCAGGGACGGCGAGCACCGGGGCGCCCATCGAGGGGGAGGTGTTCGATGACGAAGTGCTTGCCGCCATCGGGCTTGAGGTCGTTGACGAGCCGAGAGCCGGTGGTGGCGGTTCCCAGGAAGAGCGGCTCCTCCAGGCCATGAGCGCCAACTTCCAGAAGCTCCAAGCGCTTCACTGCGCCCGCCTGGACAAGGCCAAGTCCAGGATGGCGGTGGTGGACAAGGCGGAGGCAGACCTCGAGGGGCGCGTCGCCGAGGCGTAGGCTTGGTTCCGTCGGGCCCATAAGGACATGAAGGCCGCCCAGGATGTGCTGGTTGAGCGCAACCCGGAGCTCATCATGAAGCAGGCCGACATCGAGAAGGCCCAGGAACTAGCGGAGCAGCAGGCTGCCCAGGCCGAGGCTGCTCGGCACCAGCAGCAGGCCGCACTGAACTCCCAGGAGGAGGACCTTGCCGCGCGTGAGGAGATTCTCGCCGCAACGCTCCGCGGCAAGTACGAGGAGGTGGAGCAACTCGTCGTGCAACAGACCCAGGAGCTCGAGCAGAGGCACAAGGAGGCACTCAATGCCCAGGCTCTGGTTCACGCCAGCAAGGTGAAGGAGCTGGAGGTGGAGCGGGACGGGCTGAAGGACCAGGTTCTGAAGCTGGCCAAAGAGAAGGACACGCTCAATGGTGCCCTGGCGGAGGCGCAGGGCGCAGTCCTCGGCAAGGCTGAGCAGCTCTCCAAGGCCAACGACTCCATCAAAGACCTGAAGCTGAAGCTGGAGGGCCTTGAAGAGACGCTTTCGGAGGCCAAGGCCCGGGAGGAGACCCTGGCCAAGGATCTGGAGTTCGAGAAGCAGCAGCGGAAGAACGAAGCCGCCAACCACACGGATTTTGTGGAGGGCGAGAACCGCTGGATCGGCCGCCTCGAAGGTGTCACCGACAGGATCACCACGCAACTGGCTACCATGGGGATGCCAAATGTGAGGTACACCCCGGAGCGCAATGTGAGTCCCAATGCCAAGCTGACCCTATTCTTAGAGAGTGTCTTCGGGGCCCTGGAGTAGCTCCACTCCAATCGGGCGGCCTCTCTGGCCGATGAGGCCCGGAGCCTTTGCTGGGGTGCCATGACCAAGGTCCTCACCAAGGTGGCACACTGGAATCCCAACCTCGACTTCGACGCCGCGTTGGAGAGCTTGCCGGAGGAAGCGGACCTCGCGGTGCTCAAGGAGCGTATCAAGCCCATCATCAGCCGCATCAATGGAATTCAGAGGATAGAGGGCCAGTGCCGGGATTAGGCGCCCCGTCTCTCACCGCCGCTGCAGGTTCACGACCAAGACAATTTTTATCTTTAGTTAGAACCGCAGCAACAATTGAAATAATATAACTCTGCAACACTTTTAATATTATGCATGCTATCTTCCCGTTAGATCTCCCCTTGTATGTTCACCCTACGTTAATCGGGTAGGCTTGCCGGCGTGTAGACCCAGGCCGCGGCACCTTGAGGACGGATCCCCAATGGCTTGCCGGGTGTGCTTGCTGCCAGGCGAACCACCTTACCGCCCTCAACGCGGCTGCTCGAACTGTCGAGCTTGACTCGAGTCAGAGTCGAGAGCGTTGCCAATTGCGGAAGGCTACCCTGCCGCCCTCGACGCGGCCGCTTGAGCTGTTGAGCGGACTCGAAACAGAGCAAGGGTGTTGCCAATAGCGGGAGGGCCCCTTTGCGTGCAGGTTTTCCATACATAGGGCAGGACCTTCGAGGATAATAACCTTATATATAAAAAGAAATTGCTTAAGGTTTCGCACGACTTAGCTTTTCTGTCGTTGTGTGGGCGTGCACCGCACCCGCAGGCGACGCCGCCCGTTTGGTCGTCTTCTTCCTTGGAGTGACGATCACCATGAAGCCGCTGCTCCAACCAGACTAGATTTTCACAACTGCGCCCCCTACCTGGCGCGCCAAAGATGTCGGTGGGAACGACACCTATGGGATCACTGGTATCCCTTCTACGGTTGACGGGCGCGGGGTTGTGCAAAGAGCGGGTCTGACAGGAAGCACAAAGATCGTTTACCCAGGTTCCGGCCGCGAAGACGCGCAATACCCTAGTCTTGCTTTGGTGGATGTATTTGAGTGTTCTTGTGTTCTTGAGCTAGCTACGGGGTGTGGCTTGCCCAAAAGATCCGAATCCTTCTCCTGGTCACCTTGGGCATCCTTTTATAGGAAAAAGGGGTTGCCATAGTGGCACACATGAGGTGGAAAGGTCTACAGTCGATGAGTCTATCTCCTGGCACCGCCGGACAAATGCATTTAATGCGCTGCCAACGCGCCCCTCTTGCTTTATCGGGGACGGCAAGGAAGCAAGTCCCAGCTGTCGCCGCCTCGCCTGGCTTCGACACGGGTCCGAGCTGATGAGGCGTCATGGCGCCACGTCGGCTGGATGCTGGGCTGGTGCGGTGGTGGAGCCTTCACGAAGATCTGCATGCCACCACGCAGGTGCTTGCTGGGTTGGTCGTGGAGGCCGCTCGCCGCCATGCGGGTGCCTGCTCAGCTGGTTGAGCTGGCAGCTGCATGGGGACGGTGGTGGAGCCTTGGCAAACGCGGGTCTGGTCGTGGCCCCATAGGTGTCTTCGGCAAGGGCCTTGCCGGGGCCCCGGCAAGGGTCTTGCCGTGGCATCGTTGTCTTCGCCGGCAAGCATCTTGCCGGGGGTCTCATGGATTTCCTCGGCTAGGATCCCGTCGAGGATCGTCGTCTTCTGATCCTCATCTGATCTTGTGTGTTTATGATCTTGACGAAGATCTGCATTCCACCACAGAGGCGCCTCCCGAGCCTTGGTTCCAATGTAGTTGGTTGGTGGTGTTGGAACCCGCGGGCTCAAGGGTGGCCTGTTCTGCTGGCACCGGGCAAGTTGCCCCAGCAAGGCTTTTTTCGGGGCTGCGGAGGCTGCCCCGGCAAGAGTCTTTGCCGGGGGAGTCCACCTCGCCCTCTTGCTCTTTGCGTCTCTTTGTCTTGGCCTTGCCTCTAGTCGCCTTGTGCTCCGGCTCCCCTTCCCTGCCCTGCTTTGTGTGGCCGTGGGCGCGGCTCTGGCTGCCCATGCATAAGTAAAGGGGTCAAAAGGGGAGCCCCTACTTTTGTACACTGACATATTGCTATTCCTTATAACTTGGTCTATAACGTTGACACTCGTGATGTTATCCCCTTGCCTGCACCTGCTCTGTTTGATTCTGTTGCCAGGGGCGGATACCGGATTATGCCTGCAGACATCCTCGCCTACTGGAACGCTCAGGCTGCTGCTGAGGCTGCACAGGAACCTCCGCTGTGGGATGAGTGGATGCCCGCTCCTCAAGATCCCTACTACCCTCCAGGCTACTGATCGATTACCAACTTAGGCCAAAAGCCTAAGCTTGGGGGAGTACGTGTTTCCACCGACTTTACATTCGTGTTCACATATCATTCTAGTTGTCGGTGCTCACACTTTTTCATTGTATCATCCATGCTTAGAATTATTTTCTTGCTTTCTTCTTGTGTGTTTGAAAAACTTTAGAAAAACCAAAAAAAATTAGTTGTAGTAATTTACTTTCTATGCATGCTTAGTAGTAATATTAAAAAGAAAATACAAAAAGATTTCCTTGTTCTTCTTTTGCTTGTTGGGAGCTTTCCCGTGTAAATAGTTTTTCTCGTTTTTGCTTTTTATTTGCTTGTTGAAGAAAACCAAAAACTCCAAAAACATTTCTGTGTGTTTCTCTGAATTTCTTTTCTTTTTATTCTAGTTGTACCAAGGAGAAGACCACAATGAAAATGTTGAGTGGCTCACATATGAATAATTGTTGAACTAATAAAGACCCCATTTTACCTTGTCTTCTCCTGTTGAATAAAATGTTTGCAGATTCCAGCTTAGTCCATGGCACTCTTGCACTATTATTATTTTCATATCATTCGGTCGTGCAAGTGAAAGGCAATAATGACGACATTTGATGAGCTGGCCGTGGCAAAGAGAAACTGGTATGAACTCGACTTGTTCTGTCTGTGTAAGTATGTTTAACCAGCATCTAGGCTTCAGCCCATTATGATTAAACATGTTTGCATGACAATTAGAGATTATAGTTTCTCATTCCATGCATATGTAGCTAGGAGTTGATAATGATTTATCTTGGATATCAACATAGCGTTAAGATGATTGTGATGCAGTATGATGATATGGTATCCTCCTCTGAATGTTCGAGTGGCTTGACTTGGTACATGTTCGTGCATGTAGTTGAATCAAAACCAACATAGCCTCTATAATGTTTATGTTCATGGTGTTCATATCCTACTCATGCTAGTGTCCAATGTTACTTATGCATAATGCCTGGTCATGATCGTTGTTGCTCTCTAGCTGGCCACTTCCTAATCTTAATTGCTAGCCTTCGCCTGCACTAAGTGGGAATTCTGCTTGTACATCAAAACCTTGAACAAAGTTATTCCAGATGAGTCCACCATACCTACCTATATACGGTATTACCCTGCCGTCCTAAGTAAATTTGCATGTGCCACCTCTAAAAAACTTCTAGAAAATTTATCCGTTTTGTGTGCCTGGATCGTTCATGGAACTACAGGAGGTGGTCAATATCTTCCATGCTAAGAAAGTTATCCCCAGGTCGAGTGTTTATTCACTCGCCGTCGCACGAGGAAATGGGCGGTAATAGGGATTCCCAGTGCTGAACTAAAAAATGCAAATAATTAAACAAAACTCCCCCGAGACTGATGTTGGTATGGACGGCACCCATTGTTTCTGACAAGCCGTGGAGTGTGATTGATGGTGGAGGGGGAGTAAACGTTTACTTTTATCGCTTGGGAACCGCCACTAGCATGCTTAGCATGGAAGATGTTGATAACTGATGGTCGTGAAGTGAATGAGAAGGGGGCATGTCTCAAAATATCATTTATCTCTGTTTAAAAATTGAGCTCTGGCACCTCTGCAAATCACTGCTTCCCTCTGCGAAGGGACCTTCTATTTACTTTTATGTTGTGTCACCACCTTCTAAACACAAGCGCCAGAAACTGAGTAGAGCACAACTGTCATGATTTATGCATTGTGTGTAGCTAATGTTGGGTGCATCATGACTGGATCTTTTCTACCATGAATTACAATGTTTAGTCGCTGCTTGAACTTTGGAGGTGCTGTGCATTAATGTTTTGCGGTCTCAGAAAGGGGTAGCGAGATACCACTATTGTCATATTATGTCATGGTTGTTTTGACAACGTGTTGCTGTTTGAGATATTTTATTATTGCTCGCTAGTTGATTATGTCATTGATATGAATCATTATAATCTTTAAGAGTTATTGTTGACATGGTTAGTTATAATGTTGGCTGAAAACCTGGGTGCTGCTTAAGCTTATTTATGCAAAGAAGAGCAAAAGAGTTCGTAAAAGTTTTTCTTTCTTACTTTCAGTTTAATAACTGAATTGCTTGAGGACAAGGAAATGTTTAAGCTTGGGGGAGTTGATACGTCTCCAACGTATCTACTTTTTATCATGCTTTAACTCTTGTTTTGGACTCTAATTTGCATGATTTGGATGAAACTAACCCCGGACTGACGCTGTTTTCAGGAGAACTACCATGGTGTTGTTTTTGTGCAGAAATAAAAGTTCTCGGAATGGAACAAAACTTTGCGAGGATTTTTTATAGAATAAATAAGGATATTTGGAGCCAAGACCCACGAGAGAGGTGCCGTTGGTTGGGCACAACCCACCAGGGCACGCCCCCTCTCCTGGCGCGCCCAGGTGGGTTGTACCCACCTTGTGGCCCCGCTGATGACCCCTCTAATACTATAAAATCACATATTTCCAGAAAAAAATCAAGGGAGAAAGAATTATCGCGATCCACGAGACGGAGCCGCCGCCAAGCTCTGTTCTTCCTCGGGAGGGCAGATCTGGAGTCCGTTTGAGGCTTCGGAGAGGGGGATCTTTGTTCTTCGTCATCACCAACCCTGCTCCATTGCCAATTCCATGGTGCTCCCCACCGGGAGTGAGTAATTCCTTCGTAGGCTTGCTGGTCGGTTAGGAGTTGGATGAGATTCATCATGTAATCGAGTTAGTTTTGTTAGGACTTGATCCCTAGTATCCACTATGTTCTTAGATTGATGTTGCTATGACTTTGCTATGCTTAATGCTTGTCACTTTGGGCCCGGGTGCCATGAACTCATATCTGAACCGTTTATGAATTCATCATTATATCCATGTTTTAGATCCGATCTTACAAGTTATAGTCACCTACTACGTGTTATGATCCGGCAACCCCGGAGTGACAACAACCGGGTGAAAGGATCGAGAAGAGGTGTCTAGAGGTGGGTGAATAGACTCTTAGCAAGAAAAGCGGCAGTTTTTAATTTCTTTAAGTTGAGGTGGAGTTTTAGCACAAGTTTAAACATTCACAATACGTATCAAGCATGCATGACAAGAGTATATGAGCAGCGGAAAGTAAAGCATGCAATTTGCAAGAATGTAAATGGATGGGATTGGAGTGTGGAAACGCAATTGGAGACACAAAGATTTTTGGCGTGGTTCCGATAGGTTGTGCTATCGTACATCCACATTGATGGAGACTTCAACCCACAAAGGGTAACGGTTGCGCGAGTCCACGAAGGGCTCCATCCACGAAGGGTCCATGAAGAAGCAACCTTGTCTATCCCACCATGGCCATCGCCCACGAAGGACTTGCCTCACTAGGGTAGATCTTCACGAAGTAGGTGATCTCCTTGCCCGTACAAACTCCTTGGTTCAACTCCACAATCTTGACGGAGGCTCCCAAGTGACACCTAACCAATCTAGGAGACACCACTCTCCAAAAGGTAATAGATGGTGTGTTGATGATGAACTCCTTGCTCTTGTGCTTGAAATAATAGTCTCCCCAACACTCAACTCTCTCTCACAGATTTGGATTTGGTGGAAAGATGATTTGAGTGGAAAGCAACTTGGAGAAGGCTAGAGATCAAGATTTATGTGGTTGGAATGGAATATCTTGACCTCAACGCATGAGTAGGTGGTTCTCTCTCAGAAAATGTATGCTGGAAGTGTAAGCATGTTCTGATGGCTTTCTCCACGAATGAAGAGTGGGTGGTGAGGTATATATAGCCTCCACACAAAATCTAACTGTTACACACAAATCACCAAACTCGGTGGGACCGAATAATGAAACTCGGTGAGACCGATTTGGTTCAAAATGTGAACGTTAGGATTTTCTGCGAGACCGATATGATCAACTCGGTGGGACCGATGTGCTAGGGTTAGGGTAAAGCCTCATCTCGGTTTGACCGATTATACAAACTCGGTAGTGTCAGATGTGGGGTTCCGGCAAACCCTTAAGGTTCGAACTCTCGGGGTGCGCGCGAAGTCTTTCCCTCCTACCAATTCACGCCCTAGCTCGCTAAAATCTCGCGGACGAACTCGACGAACTCGCAACACAGAAAGACACGAGATTTATACTGGTTCGGGCCACCGTTGTGGTGTAATACCCTACTCCAGTGTGGTGGTGGATTGCCTCTTGGGCTGATGATGAACAGTACAAGGGGAAGAACAACCTCCTGAGGTTGAGGTGTTCTTGTGTTTGCCGAACTTGTGTGAGTGAGGACTCGATTAGTTCAACCTGCCCCTACTGTGGTGGCTAGCTCTACTTATATAGGCCCTGGTCCTCTTCCCAAATATTGAGCGGGAAGGGAGCCAACAACGGCGGGCAAATTTGAAGGGGGACAGCCAGTACAAGCTATCCTGACAAAAGTGGTCTTCGCCTGCGAAAAGCTCTGGTGGTGACGCCGTCTTGGGCTCCACGATGACCTTCGTCTTGCAGTCCTTCTGGTCTTGGTCTCGTTGCAGCGATATGGCAACCTTTGCCTGATGCCTCGGTACTCCTCACCTGCGCTGGCCTCCTTAGCACCAAAGAGGAAACAAGGACGCTGCGCGCGCTGGCACCCACCTAGAGCCGATCGTCATGGCTCACGTCACGAGAGCCTCGTGAGGTTTGCCCCGTCTTGATATCTCCACTCCTCGTGAGCCCGCCTGGATAGGCCACTCCTGAAGAGGTCTTGGGTCGTCCGCCTCGCGAGGCTTGGACCCTCGCGAGGGTCTTGGATGCCTTGTTGATGAAGATGGGCCGTACAGCCTGCTGACTCAGCCACACCGCGGGCCGCAGGCAGGCAAGTCTGGGGACCCCCGTTCCCAGAACGCCGACAGTAGCCCCCGGGCCCAAGGTGCGCTCGGGCTTGTCCTCGCGGCGAAGCCAAGGGTCAAGTGCGGAGTGCCGCGGGCCCCAAAAGCCTGCGGCCTCTGTTGACGCATGGTGGTTGATTGGACGTGGGCGTCTCAACTTCCCCACGCTGCCTCGACAACTGTTCGACTTGACAAGTCCTTGCGACATGTAAGGAAAACCATCATTACCCGTGGTCGTGGGGGGTGCCGGTTGGCCTTCTTCCGCTATAAATGGGGAGGGGGCGGAGCCCCCATCGCCCATCTCTTCCTTGCTTGCTTGCTTCTTCCTCCTTGCTCCACTGCTAGCAACAATGGTGAGGGAGTCCTGGATTAGGGGTTCCTGGATTAGTTGGACTATGAAGATACAAGATTGAAGACTTTGTCCCGTTTCCGGGTGGGACTCTCCTTGGCGTGGAAGGCAAGCTTGGCAATTTGGATCTGTAGATCTCCTCCCTTGTAACCGACTCTGTGTAACCCTACCCCCTCTGGTGTCTATATAAACCGGAGGGTTTAGTCCGTAGGACAAGAAGAACAATCATAATCATAGGCTAGCTTCTAGGGTTTAGCCTCTACGATCTCGTGGTAGATCAACTCTTGTAATACTCATATCATCAAGATAAATCAAGCAGGAAGTAGGGTATTACCTCCATCGAGAGGGCCCGAACCTGGGTAAACATTGTGTCCCCCGCCTCCTATTACCATCCGCCTTAGACGCACAGTTCGGGACCCCCTACCCGAGATCCGCCGGTTTTAACACCGACATTGGTGCTTTCATTGAGAGTTCCACTGTGCCGTCATCATAAGGCTTGATGGCTCCTTCGATCATCGGCGATCCAGGGTGAGGTTTTTCTGCCTGGACAGATCTTCATATTCGGCGGCTTCGCACTGCGGGCCAACTCGCTTGGCCATCTGGAGCAGATCGAGAGCTACGCCCCTGGCCATCAGGTCAGGTTTGGAAACTTAAACTATACTGCCGACATCCGCGGACACTTGATCTTCGACGGATTCGAGCCCATGTCAGGTGCGCCGCACAGTCACGACGAGCACGACTTAGCTCTGCCGTCAGGGTGTGTTCGGGAGATCACACCTGTGGCTACTCCGGCCCTCAACCCGGAGCAGGTTGCGCCGTTCGAGGACGGGTGGATGGACCCTGCCACGGAGGCCGCACACTCAGTGGTGATAGAGCCGAATACTGACTTCACCTCCTATGAGACCTGTGTTGCCGGACTCTTGGATTCGTCCCCCGCCACGGGCTCCGAACCGCCTGCGTCCGTGCCTATCGAATCTGATTGGGCACCGATCATGGAGTTTTCCTCCGCGGATATCTTTCAGCACTCGCCCTTGGGCGATGTGCTAAATTGATTAAGGTCTCTCTCCTTGTCAGGAGGCCCTTGGCCGAACTGTGTTCGGCTTGAGTGGGAAGCGGACGACGAAGAAATTCGTTCCCCACCCACCACCCACTTAATAGCCACTGTCGACGACTTATCCAACATGCTCGATTTCGGCTCTGAAGACATCGACGGTATGGACGACGATGCAGGAGAGGAACAGGAACCACCGCCCACAGGGCGCTGGACAACCACTTCATCACACGATATATATATGGTGGATACACCCAAAGAAAACAATGACGAGGAACGGAAGGATGCAGCAAAGGATAGTTCCCTCGAGAAGCAACCAAAGCGTCGACGTAGGCGCCACTCCAAATCCCGCCTCGGCAATAACAACGATAACAACGCAAAAAAGAATAATACCCCGGTTGACTCCAAAGGAAACGACGACCACATGGACCCAGCGACAGAGCAGGATGAACCAGCGGACGGCGAACATAGTACAGAGCCGCTGTCCGATCACGGCGACGCCGAGGATAAAGCTAATCAACCTGTCTCTGGAGAGGAGAACAGTCCGGACAACGATGCACACATCATCCCGGAAAGGCACTTGGAGAAAGAGAACCTCCATAGAAAGCTTACTGCCACAGCGAGGAGTTTGAAGAAGCAGAAGCAAAGGCTTAAGGTCACGCAGAATATGCTCAACAATAGATGGAACAAAGTGCTCGACACTGAAGAAAAGTACGGTGGCAGTCGCCACACGAAGAGCTATCCAAAGCGCAAGGTCCTGCCTGAATTCGATAACGAGGCTTTAGAGCCCATACAGCCGAAAAATAAAATGGCCGTGATAGGGCGGCTAACGATGTCGCACATAAGTCAGCACACGATTCACGTGAGGACTCGCATCAAAAAGCCGGTGTGACCAGGTCCATCTACGGACCTAGGAAGCGCGCTCCGACGCAGAATCAAAACCGAACACTACAACCGTCAGAACGCCATGACACATCCAAATACAGGGGTGCCGCGCACCCCCTATGCTTCACCAATGAGGTGCTGGATCACGAATTCCCAGAGGGATTCAAACCCGTGAACATAGAGGCGTACGACGGAACGACAGACCCTGGGGTCTGGATTGAGGACTTCATCCTTCATATCCATATGGCTCGCGGAGATGATCTCCACGCCATCAAATACTTGCCCCTCAAGTTGAAAGGACCAGCTCGGCATTGGCTGAAGAGCCTCCCCGAAAACTCAATTGGAAGTTGGGAAGAGCTTGAGGATGCTTTTAGGGCTAATTTTCTAGGGACCTATGTCCGACCTCTGGATGTAGACGATTTAAGTCATATAATTCAACAGCCCGGAGAGTTCGCCCGAAAGCTTTGGAACAGATTCCTCACTAAGAAGAATCAAATCGTCGACTGCCCGGACGCCGAAGCCATAGCGGATTTCAAACACAGTGTCCGGGACGAATGGCTCACCAAACACCTCGGCCAGGAAAAACCGAGGACAATGGCAGCCCTAACAAGCCTTATGACCTGCTTTTGCGTGGGCGAGGATAGTTGGCTGGCCCGTAGCGGCACTAGCGACCCAGGCATATCCGAGGTCAGGGATGGCAATGGAAAACCACGACGCAACAAAAGCAAGCGTCGAACCAATGAAGACAACCCAGACAACACGGCGGTGAACGCCGGATTCAGGGGCTCATGATCCGGTCAACGGAAAAAGCCATTCAAAGGCAACAGAGATGGACCGTCCAGCCTAAATAAGATTCAGATTATGTCAAATTCATGGCACCCCCGACGAACCTGCAAATCACACCAACAGATAATGCTAGGTCTTCAAGCAGGCCGGCAAGCTAAACGCCAAACACGAGGGGAGGGAGACACCAAGTGAAGACGAGGATGAGCCTCGCTGGCAAAACACTAGGGGACAGAAAAAATTCCCACCAGGAGTCAAAACAGTGAACATGATTCACGTAACGAAGAGCAAACACGCACTCCGAGACGTATGCACCGTGGAGCCTGTCACCCCCAAGTTCAACCCTTGGTCGGCCTGCCCGATCACTTTCGATTGCAAAGATTACCTGACTAGTATCCAGCACGGAGGATCGGCTGCCTTGGTGCTAGACCCAATAATTGACGGATACCATCTCACCCGAGTCCTTATGGACGGCGGCAGTAGTCTTAATATGATATATCAGGACAAAGTCCGCAAAATGGGGATAGACCCGACAAGAATTAGCCAAAGCAATACTACCTTTAAAGGAGTAATACCAGGCACACAGGCCCGCTGCACGGGCTCTCTAGTACTAGAAGTTGTATTCGGTTCTCCCGACAACTTCAGAAGTGAAAAGTTAACCTTCGACATCACTCCATTCCGAAGCGGCTATCAAGCACTACTCGGAAGAACGACCTTCGCTCGTTTTAACGCAGTACCGCATTACGCTTATCTTAAGCTTAAGATGCTCGGTCCACGTGGCATCATCATAGTTAGCGGAAACACAGAATGTTCCTTACATGCGGAAGAATGTGCGGCGGCTTTAGCAGCCAAACACTGAACGGCACCTCCAACCAGAATAAATGATCGGTCGTCAAGACCGCGGACACGGCTAGACGAGTCTGGCGCACCACTGGCTGTAATAGCTCAGATAAACCAGAGACTGGATATATGGATATACCCCCATAGGTGGTGCTAGGGGCTTCCCGCATGTAAAAAGGACTACAGTTCGGCTTGGCCTTATTTAGATTAAATTTTAATGGTCTATTAAGAATAATCAATTTTTCGCACGAAAACTTTCACCTAAGTTTTTCTCTTTTACAGATTATAATCGTGCTACACCCTTCCAGGATTCGGCACAACGGAGATACAGGCGCAGACGTGCAGCACGGCCCCGCTCAAAGGTTTGTTTTTAGATAAGAGCATGTGTAAACCTTTCTTACTGTCTCTTGTTGCTTTACACCCCCCGGATACTCACCACAACCGAGAGGGATGCTGGCGTTATTGGCAATTCGCCACATCAGGCTAATGCACGTACCTGGAAATTCAGGGTTCATTATCAAGGGCGTTACTCCACCCGATATACTTGCTAAAGTCCGAATACCTTAGGGAGTGTTCGGCGTCGCGAGTTTGGCCTTATATGCATCAGCTCCGAATCTTGTCTTTGGTCAATAGTTGGGTTTGCCCGGCTGCCGTGTTTTGCTACCTTACGTTCTGCTCTATCGGCTAAGGTGGCACCAGGAGAACTACTGCGATTGTGCCCTGGTTCATCCGGATGAGCACCTCAGTAGAGAAAGCCGAAAACTGACTGTCGTGATAAAGCGCGAGACTGGTCAACCACTCGATGACTCAGCGGAATCTTCATGATTCCTCTGCATTAACGAAGGGCCGGTTTTCCCGGTCATTTATGTACGCGCCCCGTACTCGGACGAGCGCGAAAGTACCAGGGGCTATATAGTAGCCCCACTGTCAAACTCCTATGGCTAAGTGAAAGTGTTAAAGCAATATAGTCCGATTGCCTTGTTCGCCGCGCTATCACCTCCTTAATGGACCAAGACGTTGGATCAAGTGTGAACACACGCTTTTTCGAACACCCCCGCATTATATGCGTGGGGGCTGAAGCCGACGACTGCAAACTTTCAGGTTATATACATACATAAACGGCCGCACAGGAGGCATCATAATATTTTCAGGCAAAAAAATAAACACAGCCTTTATAATCCAAATAGCATTGTTTTTACAATGGGGATACATGTCACTCGAACATGATACTCTTCAAGCACTGAGCCTCTATTAAACGACCACCTTCTAGGACTTCTTCAAAATAGTGCTCGGCCGAAACTTGGCCTATGGCCGGATTCTGGGTTGCAATAGCGGTGGCCTCCATCTCTGCCCAGTATGTCTTGACATGGGCAAGAGCCATCCGCGCACCCTCTATGCACGCCGACCTCTTTACAACATCGATATGCGGCACAGCACCAAGAAATTGTTGCACTAAACCAAAATAACTATTCGGCCTTGGTCCTTCCGGCCAAAGATGATCCACAACAGACCTCATGGCAAGCCCGGACAACCTATGGAGCTCAGCCCACTCGGCCATTTGCTCATTTAACAGCAGCGGACGGGTTGGAGCACTGAACTACGACCAGAACAACTTTTCCACTTCGTGATCTTTTTGATCTTTGAAAAACTCAGTCGCATCAGCAGCACTCGTTGCCAAGTCCAAGTACGCGTCTGCAGAACTCCATAGTTGATCCAGAAGGGCATACTTTGGATCTCTGAACTTCGTCCGCAACAAAAAGGGCTTCCCAGCTGTGATATCTCCGGCTTGACGGAGCTCCTCCTTCGCCGCTCTGATTTTAGGGTGGGTTTCCGTGGCTGCTTCCATGGCTTTCTTCAGGTCCGCCGCTTGCGCTTGGCTTTCCTTTTCAAGAAGCTCATACCGGTCGGCGGCATCCTTCAGCTCAACAGCCATCTTGGCTATTTTTTCTTCGCTCTGGCGATGAGCAGCCTGTTCGGCTCTTAACTCTTCGGCCGCCTTTAGTGCGGCCGCATCACTTCTCCAGGCTTGTTCCTTGGCTTGGGCAAGCTCCGCCCGAAGGGTCTCCACGGCGGCAGCTCCATCTGCAGTCACAGAATATTATAGATACTAGCATCATGCTCCTCTTAATACCTAGTAACCACCGGAGAATACATACCCCGTGCCTCGTCAAGCCGCTTGTTTACAAGCACGATGTCGGCATCTGCCGCATCAAGTTGCCGCCTCAGTTTGGCAAACTCACCAGTCCGGCTAGCCACCGGACCCTCAACCGCCTGCACATGAAATTGGCATGATCATTACCTGGGACTATGATCCTCTGTTTGCCACCTTTTCGACAGCAACCAGAGTCTCAGGGGCTACTATCTGCATAGGGCACACCTAGCGTGTGCGGTACCGTCAAAAATATATATATTACTTTGCGTACCTCAAAGCCTCTTAGCAGGCTCATAAAAGCTTCATGCAACCCACTTTCGGCAGATGAAATCCTCTCAACCACCGTACCCATTAAAGTACGACGCGCCTCTGAGATAGCCGCTTGCTCCAGAAGACTCATCAGTGCGTCCGGTCGTGCACTGGATAGTCCCGGACTCTTTCTGTTGCTCTCCTTAGGAGCCGAATACTCCGGACCTCGGGTGGCCGAAGGGTTACCTTCTGGCCTTCGTGGATCAGGAGAAATCCTCCGTGACGACACCTCAGGGTCGTCCGCCTCATGAGGCGAGGAGGCACAGGGAGGCATTTCGCTCTCCATCATCTCCGGAAGAAGATCCCCCGAAGACGAACTCTGTTGAGAAGGGCTATGATCCGAACTACAAGACATACGTCTCGGTTATTGTCCTCAGAAATGAAGCAGGATATATTTATGAAAAGTACTTTTGTTTACTTACAGCTCGGTGGAGGGCTGAGCCCCTTGCGGGCACTGTGCAGTAAGGATGCCCTCTGGGGCAGAGCCCCCTGGCGAAGGTTTCTTCCCTCGTTTGGAAACCATTGTTTCCAAGTCTTCAGAGGCGGTCCTCTTCCTTCCGTGGGGAGAGGGAATTTTAGATTCTTCTCCCAGGTTATCCTCCTTCGCGGAGACACTAATTCCCCTAGTTTGGATGAGTAATGAGTGAGGCCCGCTTTCGGCTTCTTTATTCCTCCCTTTATCTTCCCCTGATGGCACTTGATAAGGCGCGAGCTCAAGCATTCTGGCTAGTACTGGATCTGTTGAGCCTTCGGGAAGGGGGGCCGAACACCTGATCATCTTCGCCTTTTTTATCCAGTCCTGGTCAAAGAGCGACTTTTCAGAATGATGTTGTGATAAATAAAGAGACAGCATGTTCGGCCGAAGAATTACTTACTTGGGTGTCTGGACGATTGCAGTTTAGACCCGCATCCTCGGTGGTGTCCAGACACTTTATTCGTGATCCGAAGAACAATCTATACATCTCTTCGAGCGTCACACCGAAGAATTGCTGAATAGTTTGCGGTCCTTCCGGGTTGAACTCCCACATACGGAGAGGTCGACGTTGGCATGGCAGGACCCGACGAACTAGCATGACTTGCATTACCTTGACATGGCTGACATATCTCTTGAGGAGATCTCGGATGCGACTCTGCAATGTCGGCATGTCATTAGCCGGCCCCTAGTCCAGCCCCTTGTTGACCCATGACGCCAGTTGTGGCGGGGGGGGGGGGGGGGGGGGGCGAACGGAAGGCAGGGGCAGCTACCCACTTAGTACTTCGGGGGGCCGTGATGTAAAACCACTCCTGTTGCCATAAGTTGGACATCTCCGGGAAGGTTCCCTTTGGCCATGGAGCATCGACGCCTTTGGTTATTATGGCACCTCCGCATTATGCGTGTCGCCCATCGATCATCTTCGGCTTCACATTGAAGGTCTTGAGCCATAAGCCGAAGTGTGGGGTGATGCGGAGGAAGGCCTCACACACGACGATGAACGTCAAGATGTGAAGGATGGAATCCGGAGCCAGATCATGGAAATCGAGCCCGTAATAAAACATAAGCCCTCTAACAAAGGGATCAATATTATAGCCTAGCCCTCGGAGGAAGTGGGAGACAAATACGACACTCTCGTTGGGTTCGGGAGTGGGGATGACATGCCCTCGAGCAGGCAGCCTGTGCGAGATTTTGGCGGTCATATACCTAGCTTCTCTTAGCTTCTTGATGTCCTCCTCTGTGACAGAGGAGGCCATCCACCGGCCTTGAAGGTTGGATCCGGACATGATTGAAGGCCCGAAGCGCTTAGCCTGAGCCTTGGGTGTTGGAATTCAAGGTGGGGGGAGGGAAGGTTCGAGCATGAGAAGAAAAGGATAGGCCTTGGCCTCTTTATAAAGAGGGTGAATATCAAGCGTCCTCCGCGTGGCCGTTTGGAACTTGCCTAAAATCGAGGAGTCATACCAACGGGCACGATTGGGTTACCCACAC
Source organism: Aegilops tauschii subsp. strangulata (assembly GCF_002575655.3). NCBI lineage: Eukaryota > Viridiplantae > Streptophyta > Magnoliopsida > Poales > Poaceae > Aegilops > Aegilops tauschii. Next base: position 168,774,819 of record NC_053036.3, on the reverse strand, counting down.
CCGTATTGATGAGAATCTCGTGATAAGGGGAACACGATCTCTGCTTCAACAAGACGTGCCAATGAAACCGCCTCACAACACGTGCAGTGGCAGGCTGGTTGAGAAAAACGGTTCGAATAATGACCTGGTCGTGGCGTGATGTCACGCTACGCGGTGTGTCAGCAGATTACATTTTTGGAAATATTATACTCTCTACGGTGGTATGTGGAATTTGTTTTGCAGAGCCGGACACGATCCTTGTGTTCAAAATCTTCTATGGAGTATTCGGAGGAGGAACCCGCCTTGCAATGCCGAAGACAATCTGCGCGCCGGACTCATCGTCATTGAAGCCTGGTTCAGGGGCTACTGAGGGAGTCCTGGATTAGGACGTCCTCGTATAGCCGGACTATATCCTTGGGCCGGATTATTGGACTATGAAGATACAAGATTGAAGACTTCGTCTCGTGTCCGGGTGGGACTCTCCTTGGCGTGGAAGGGAAGCTTGGCAATTCGGATCTGTAGATCTCCTCCCTTGTAACCGACTCTGTGTAACCCTACCCCCTCTGGTGTCTATATAAACCGGAGGGTTTAGTCCGTAGGACAAGAAGAACAATCATAATCATAGCCTAGCTTCTAGGGTTTAGCCTCTACGATCTCGTGGTAGATCAACTCTTGTAATACTCATATCATCAAGATCAATCAAGCAGGAAGTAGGGTATTACCTCTATCGAGAGGGCCCAAACCTGGGTAAACATTGTGTCCCCCGCCTCCTGTTACCATCCGCCTTAGACGCACAGTTCGGGACCCCCTACCCGAGATCCGCCGGTTTTGACACCGACAAATGGCGCCTATCGGAAGGTTCTCCGCTGAAGAGAAGGGAAAGGCCCCGCGCGATGATCCGGGGCCGCTCCCGCCGAAGAAGAGGTCGGTCCACCGCTGTGATGAAGCGGCGATGCAAGTGGTGACTAGGCCTTGGTGCGAGCGGCCTCCTCCAGGGTATCCCCTACCCTTGTATGCCCGAGCCGAGGGCTCAGGAGGACGGAGCGACTAACGGCGCCACCCGCGCCGCGCCCGTGGTCGCCGCACCACGGCGACACGCGCTGTCGCCCTGGAATCCACGCCGCGGACTCCTCGCGCGAGCTCGTGCTAGGGGCGCCGATGCCCCCAAGCTCTTGGATCCGCTTCCCGCGGTTCTTCTCCATTGTGATGCCGCCGAGGGGGCCTCTCGAGCTCTGGTAGCAGCACGCCGACTGCAGCGCTCCAGCGACCGGAGCAGAGATCGAAGCGGTCCCCACCGGCAAGATCTTCATGACTCGCGGCTGGGGCGAGGTCGCGCGGGTCTGTCGTGCGAGGGGCGCCCTCGCGATCCACTTTGAGTACGACGGCGCCTCCACGCTCTTCTTCAAGGTCTTTGATGCGGAGGGCCGCCGCCTGGAGTGCCGCTCTGGAGAGGGGCGTCAGGCTGACGCGATCCCCGCTCGCGGCTGCTCCAGCAGCAGCAGCCCTTGGGAGTCCAGCAGCTCTCCCGAGCTCTATGAGACTCCGGATACAAGCGACGACAGCTACGTGCCCCCGAGCTCTCCCCGCGCTCGGGGCAGAGCCGCGGCGTCCAGCCGTCGCCGCCGCTGATATGGATGGGGTTGGCGCCGGCCTCCCATGGCCCACTGTTGGTGATGGCGTCCGCCGCGGGAGGGTGTAGATAGGATCCCTCTTAGTTCTAGCTTTGGTTCCCTGCGAAGAATCATGAAGTACCCCGTGGGGGCGTGTAAGGGTCTATAATGTCTTTTGCGCTCATCTTCCTTGTTGCGAAAATTTGTGAACGCATGTCCCGTTAAGGCTCGGTCCCCCCTTTCTTCCCCCGTGATAGCTTGTTGCTCTACGCTGACAGGTCTCGGTCCCCAGGCAGGCTACAGCCGTCGCTGGTATGCCAGGTCGCGTGTCATGGTCAAGGCTAGGAGGTGTGCGGCCCGAGGTCCAGTAAGAGCCCCTAAGGCGCGATGCTCAGGAGGTCCCCCTTAGCGCTCAAGCAGCCATGGTAAGGCAAGAAAGGGAGTTGACGTGGGCGCAACGGGGTTGCGGCAAGGCGAGGGTGACCCTTAGGCCCCAACATTTAGCCGATCCAAGAGCGGGACTTATCTTGTCGGTTTCGCGGCGATTCCTAATGGTGCGCTAGGCCCCAGGGCCAGCTTGTGCGGCATAGCTAGGTCGGACCCATATGAGTTTCCCTCCTGCCATGCTCTCCTTAGTGCTCTACGTCCTCAGGTCCCGGCCCTCGAGCGAGCTCAGCCGCCGCTGGTATGCCAGGTCGCGATGCCATGGTCAAGGCCAGGGGGTGAGGGCTGGAGAGCCAGTAAGAGCTCCTGAGTCGCGATGCTCAGGAGCCCCCCTTTCAACGCACAAGCGAATTGCACAAGAGAAAGGAGACTCGCGGTACCGCCTGCTATCCTCCTCATGGGATCCCTGTGAACAGGCACAAGAAGAAACACGGTTCGCCGTTATAGCTGCCAGCCTGCCGCTGGTTGCTCTGAGATGAGGTGAAGGCACTGAGGGCCTGGTGAGGTGACGTGCGCGGGGCCTGCCGCGAGCCAGAGATCGACCGCTCAGATTTGTCGACGTGGCAGGGACGGACCCATGCACCAGCGCCGTGCCTGTGAGGAGGCCCTGTGGGAGGCGATGATTGAGCAGGTGATAACCGTAGGCAGGTTAAGCAGGGAAGGCAAATCAGCTTGGGTAAATGCAGGAAGATACATGCCACTGGGTCCGGCCCGAGCGGCTTGGGGATGATGCAGCCCGAGGGGCGCCCCCAGCAAGGTAAGCTAAAGACATAAGCAAAAGGGATACATGCCACAGGGACGGACCCATGCGGCGTGGGAATAATGCGGCCCGAGGGGCGCTCCCAGCTAAACGAGCTTGGAAAATGTCACCTGGTTCTGTAGACGAAGTAGAGTTGGTGCAGCTGAAGGCGTGCGTCGAAGGAATGACTCTTCACGAGCCACCGGGGCCCTGAGCCTCGGGAGGCTCTGGGGGCTCGGGAGGTTCCCTGAAGAGCATCTCCATCTCTTCCAGGACGGCGTGGTACCTGGCCTCCCGAGCCGCCAGGACAGGCCGCATGTTGCGCTGATAGGCTGACGCCACGCTCGGCAAGCCGAAGGGCATGCGAACGTAGTTGTGTGGCGGGCCCTCGCAACGGCCCACCCGCGAAGGCCCGAAACGCTCCTGAGATGCGGCCCTATTGAGCCCTGGGACGTTGATGCAGACACGCAGCCCAGCATCCTCGCCTGGATGGGGAGTTGCGCCTCACGAGCGGCTGTCGCCGCGCATGGCTCTTGCGTCTTGCAGTTCCTGAGTGGTCTTGGTGATGAACTCCTGAGTGGTGGGCACTCCTTGCCCTGTGTTCTCCTAAGGGAAACATGCCGCGAAGCACGCCTCCACGTGGTGCCCAAGCGCCTCCCTTGTGAGGTTGGCAAGGTCTGAGGCCCTCCAGAAGTGAGTCCCCGAGCCCTGCCCGAGGAGGGCGCCGGGCGCGCCTTCCTATGCGACAGAGGGAGGCGCCCCTGGAGTGGGCGCTGATCCTGACGAGGCTCCAGCTTCGTCGCCGCCCTCCCTGAGATCCTGCTCAGCGCAGCTTCTTCTTCTTGGGGATGGCCTCCGGAGGGCCCTCACTCTTGCTATCGGGGTCATTGATTGCTGCAGCTTGGAAGGCGCGCTCGAGGGAGCACACCACGTCTCTTTCTTCACATGGGACCATGATGATCCCGCCGCTTCCTGGCATCTTGAGGACGTTGTAGCCGTGATGGGTAACTGCCATGAACTTGGCCAGGGCTGGATACCCGAGGATGGCGTTGTACGGCAGGCGGATGTGCGCGACGTGGAAGTCGATGAGCTCGGTGCGGTAGTTATTGCGCTCTCCAAAGGTGACAGGTAGGCGGACCTCCCCTATCGGTGTGGTGGAACCGTCGGTCACTCCTGAGAAAGGCTTGGTAGGCTGAAGCTGCTCATATGGCACTTGGAGGTTGTCGAACGTGTCGACGGACAGGACGTTGAGCCCTGCGCCGCCGTCGATGAGGGTCTTGGTAACTTGCACATTGCTGATGACTGGGGAGCACATCATCGGGAGGGCACCAGCGGTGGCTGCGCACTTGAGCTGATCTACCGAGTTGAATGTGATGGCGCATTGGGACCACTTGAGCGGGCGCGTGGCCTCGAGCTTGGGGAGCACCGCGTTCACTTCGCGAGCGAACTGTTTGAAGATGCATTGAGAAGCTGGGGCTTGCACGTCGCCCATGATGCACGCGATTGCACGCGGCTCCTGAAAGCCCCCAGCCCCCTCGTCCTGATGGTGATCGTCGTTCCTTCTTGGTGGCAGCAGCGGGGGAAGACCGGCGTTGCCTTGGGGGCGATCCTCACGAGGCTGGTCCCTCCAGGCTCCCTCGCGAGGATGGTCCTGCCAGCTGTCCTCACGAGGCCTGTCGCGCCACTCTTGGCGCGGGCCACGGTCGTCCCAGCGTCCGCCTCGACGTCCTCCTCCACGGCCGTAGCCCCGGTCACTGCGCTCGGGGCGTCGACCGAAACGTCCTTCGCGAATGGCTCTGAGCTCTTGACAGTCACTTGTGTTGTGGGTGTTTAGATTGTGGAAGGCGCAGAACGGTCGGCTATTCATGGATGACTCGGGCTGATCTCTGCCCCGCTTGGTGTCGGGCTCTGCGGCTAGCACTGCCGCTTCCTTGCGCTTCACGTCCTTGGCCTTGGCCTTCTTCTCCTCTGTGCCCGTGGCTGGCAACTCGAGGAGAGAGAGGCTCCCCTCCTCAGCTCTTGCGCACTTGGTCGCCAGGTTGAACAGCTCCTGAGATGTGCACAACTCCTCATGGATAGCGAGCTCTTCCTTCATCTTGACGTCACGAATGCCGTCTGAGAACGCGGAGATGATGGCCTCGTCCATGACCTTGGGGATCTTGAGGCGAGTGTTGTTGAAGCGCTGGATGTATTTCTGGAGGGTCTCTCCTGGCTATTGCTTGATGCGACGCAGGTCACCCACGGCCGGTGGGCGGTCGCGAGTGCCCTGGAAGTTGACGACGAAGCGGTCGCGCATCTCGTCCCAGGAGGGATCGAGCCGTGCTGCAGGTTCAGGAGCCGGGAGCGGGCTCCATCCTTAAGAGCCATGGGAAACCAGTTCGCCATGACCTTCTCATAGCCGTTGGCAGCCTCAATGCTTAGCTCGTAGAGCTGCAGGAACTCCACGGGGTCGGCGGTGCCGTCATAGCGAGGAGGCAGATGCGGCTTGAACTTGCCTGGCCAGGCGACGCTACGCAGCTCGGGGGTGAAGGCGCGGCAGCCGGCCGTGGTTGCCGGGGCCCGCCTTGGAGGTGGAGCTTGGTCTTGATGAGGTCCGCGTGGCGCCGCTGCAGGAGGCGCGCGGTCTTGACGAGGCGGCGCGGGGAGCGCGGGTGCAGCTTCTCGCGGCCGAGGGATTTCTTGGCAGCTTCTTTCTTCGCGCGCGGGCGCCGGACATGGCGGATCACGCCGTGGGGCCGCGCGCCTTGGCGCCAAGGCGCAGTCTTGGGGAAAAGGTGGTGGAGGCGCGCCATGAGCCACGTCGCCTGTGGCTGGCGGAGGGTGAGGCAGAGAGGGGGACGGCGTCGGGGAGCCCCTGCGGCACGGACGAGCTCGGCGACACGGTCGAGCCACTCCTCGTAGAGGTCGTCAACCGGGCGGTAGCGCAGGAGCTCGTTTGCGGCGAGGAGTGTGGCCCGCGCCTCCATAGGAGCGCGGTGTGCGTGAGACGAAGAACCGGCCGGGGTCAGCGACGGAGTGGCGGTGCGGCCGTCCTGCCGCATCGATGGATGCAGCGAGGACGCTTGCTGCTCGTTCCCTGCCGGGCCGGTGGCGGCGTTGGCGGCGGGAGACGGAGAACGACGACGTGGCCCACCGACGGGAGCCGTCTGAGCAACGCGGGCGGTGAGGGCAGCCCGGCGCTCAGCCCGAGCGCGGCGAGCGTCCGCCATGGATACGACGGAGCGACGGAGCGATGAATTGATGGAAGGGAAGCTACGACGCACCCCTAGCTGGCGCGCCAAATGTCGGATGTGGGGTTCCGGCAAACCCTTAAGGTTCGAACTCTGGGGTGCGCGCGAAGTCTTTCCCTCCTACCGATCCACGCCCTAGCTCGCTAAGATCTCGCGGACGAACTCGACGAACTCGCAACACAGAAAGACACGAGATTTATACTGGTTCGGGCCACCGTTGTGGTGTAATACCCTACTCGAGTGTGGTGGTGGTGGATTGCCTCTTGGGCCGATGATGAATAGTACAAGGGGAAGAACAGCCTCCTGAGGTTGAGGTGTTCTTGTGTTTGCCGAACTTGTGTGAGTGAGGACTCGATTAGTTCAACCTGCCCCTACTGTGGTGGCTAGCTCTACTTATATAGGCCATGGTCCTCTTCCCAAATATTGAGCGGGAAGGGAGCCAACAACGGCGGGCAAATTTGAAGGGGGACAGCCAGTACAAGCTATCCTGACAAAAGTGGTCTTTGCCTGCGAAAAGCTCTGGTGGTGACACCGTCTTGGGCTCCACGATGACCTTCGTCCTGCCGTCCTTCTTGTCTTGGTATCATTGCACCGATATGGCAACCTTTGCCTGATGCCTCGGTACTCCTCGCCTGCGCTGGCCTCCTTAGCACCAAAGAGGAGACAAGGACGCTGCGCGCGCTGGCACCCGCCTGGCGCCGATCATCATGGCTCACGTCACGAGATCCTCGTGAGGTTTGCCCGTCTTGATATCTCCGCTCCTCGTGAGCCCGCCTGGCTAGGCCACTCCTGAAGAGGTCTTGCGTCGTCCGCCTCGCGAGGCTTGGCCCCTCGCGAGGGTCTTGGATGTCTTGTTGATGAAGATGGGTCGTACGGCCTGCTGACTCAGCCATGCCGTGGGCTGCAGGCAGGCATGTCTGGGGACCCCCGTTCCCAGAACGCCGACAGGTAGGACCGATTTTGGTAATAAGCTAACCAGAGAGTTGGTCAGGCAAACTCGGTGAGACCGATTACAAATCTCGGTAAGACCGAAATTATTGCAACAGGCAACAGAGAGTTTGCAAGCCCATCTCGGTGAGACCGAGATCCCATCGGTGAGACCGAAGTGATTAGGGTTTGTGGTAGTGGCTATGTCAAGTGAACTCGGTGGCACCGGATAGAATTATTCGGTGGGGCCGAGTTTGACTTCTGGTTTGGGACATATGTGGATATGAGAAAGTGGTTGACGGTTTTGGAGCATATCACTAAGCACTTTGAGCAAGCAAGCCATTAAGCAACACCTCATCCCCTTTCAATATTATTGGCTTTTCCTATGGACTCAATGTGATCTTGGATCACTAAAAGTAAAATTTAGAGTCTTGAACTATTAAGCTTGAGCCAATCCTTTGTCCTTAGCACCTTGAAGGGGTTCCACATCCTCTTGTCCATGCCACTCCATCTGTTGAACTTGTCTGAAATATTCTAGATAAAACATTAGTCCAATAGGAGATATGTTGACATTAATTACCAAAACCACCCAGGGAGCACTTGTGCTTTAATCGGGCCCACTCCCGGTGATGACCGTAGTTTGAGGAGTTCATGTATTAACTATGTGTTAATGCTTTGTTCCGGTTCTCTATTAAAAGGAGGCCTTAATATCCCTTAGTTTCCAATATGGACCCCGCTGCCACGGGAGGGTAGGACAAAAGATGTCATGCAAGTTCTTTTAATAAAGCACGTATGACTATTTACGGAATACATGCCTACATTATATCGATGAACTAGAGCTAGTGCCGTATCGCTCTAGGTTATAACTGTCTCATGATGAATATCATCCAAGAAGTCACCGATCCAATGCCTACGAATTTATCCTTATTGTTTTTGCTGCGTTACTACTGCTATCATCACTGTTACACTTGCTACAAAATTACTGCTATCACTGTTACTGTTACCGTTGCTGCTGTCACTACTATCAAAACTATCATATTACTGTGCTACTGATTACTTGCTGCAGATAATTAATCTGCAGGTGTGGTTGAATTGACAACTCAGCTGCTAATACCTTCAAATATTCTTTGGCTCCCCTTGTGTCGAATCTATAAATTTGGGTTAAATACTTACCCTCGAAAACTGTTGCGATCCCGGCGCCGTTGCCGGGGAGCATAGCTATACTTGTTGAGTCACTTGGGATTATTATCATATTATCACTATGAAGAATCTGAAGGATCCTAAACCGAAGATATTTCCCTCAAGTACGAGGGGAGGTAAGAAACTGCCATCCAGTTCTGCTTTAGATTCACCTTCTGTTATGAGTAAATTTGCAACACCACCACATGCTATCTTTGATATGTCGCAAATTATTAATGATGCTACTTCTACTATGGATGATGCTTATGGTGATGCTAGTACCTTGCTTGCTAATGATGATGTGCACTTGGTGACTTTATTCATAAACAAATTGCTAGAGTTATACAACATGATGTTGTTGAATCTGGTTATGAGCTTGAAACTGAATCTCTTGAAACACCTAGCCTTCCTAGATATGAATTGCCTAAGGTACCGGAAGGTTATGTTATGAGTGAAGAAGCAACTAGAGATATTCTTGCTTGCAATGATAGAGATGATCTAGAGAAATTACTATGCAAGTATAAAGAAAAATCTCTGAATGCTAGAATGAAATGTGATCCTAAGTTTGCTACTTCACCTATCTGTATTGATGATAAGGATTATGAATTCTGTGTCGACCCAGAGTTAATTACTTTGGTTGAATCTGATCCTTTCCATGGTTATGAAACTGAAAGTGATGTGGCACATCTTACTAAGCCGAATGATATAGCCACCCTTTTTACTCATGATGAGAAAACTCGCTATTACTTTATTCTCAAATTATTTCCTTTCTCATTAAAGGGTGATGCTAAATCTTGGTACAATACTCTTGCTCCTGGTTGTGTGCGTAGTCCCCAGGATATGATTTATTACTTCTCTGAAAAATATTTTCCTGCTCATATGAAACAAGCTGCCTTACAGGAAATATTTAACTTTGTTCAAACTAAAGAAGAGAGTCTCCCACAAGCTTGATGTTACGTGCAACACACGGGCATCTTGCTAATAAGAATGAAAATGAACGACAAAAAAATATTGGACGGTGGTTCGAAGTCATGACCGCGGGCACAGCGGACAAGGTGGCCTTGTTGCTGAGTCGTCTGTTTTAACACACAGGAGCTGGTGTGGTGATTATACACACACACACGCACGCATGCACACGAGCTGCATGCACGCAACACTGATGTCCCACAAGTATAGGGGATCAATTGTAGTTCTTTTCGATAAGTAAGAGTGTCGAATCCAACGAGGAGCAGAAGGAAATGACAAGTAGTTTTCAGTAAGGCAATGTCTGCAAGTGCTGAAATTGTAAGTAGCGAGTAGTTTGATAGCAAGGTAATTTGTAACGAGCAAGTAACGATAATAGTAACAAGTATGCAGAAATGTAGCTCAATCCTTTTGAGGCAAAGGACAGGCCAAAACGGCCTCTTATAATAAGCAAAGCGTTCTTGAGGGTACAGAGGAATTTCATCTAGTCACTTTCATAATGTTGGTTTGATTTGTGTTCGCTACATTGATAATTTGATATGTGGGTGGACCAGTGCTTAGGTTCTGTTCTTACTTGAACAAACCTCCTACTTATGATTAACCCTCCCGCAAGCATCCGCAACTACGAGACAAGTATTAAGAATAAATTCTAACCATAGCATTAAACTCTAGGATCCAATCGGTCCATTACGGAATAGTGCATAAACTGGGGTTTAAGTTTATGTCACTCCCGCAACTCACCATCTATTTACTACTCCACAATGCATTCCCTTAGGCCCAAATATGGTGAAGTGTCATGTAGTCAACGTTCACATGACAGCACTAAGGGAATCACAACATACATACCATCAAAATATCAAACACATATCAAATTCACATGATTACTTGCAACATGATTTATTACGTGCCTCAAAAATAAAGGCAACAACTCACAAACAATAAACATGCTCATGATCAGAGGGATATTAATATGCATAATGGATCTGAACATATAATCTTCCACCAAATAAACCATATAGTAATCAACTACAAGATGTAATCAACACTACTAGTCACCCCCCAGCACCAATCTATAGTTCCGGTAACAAGATTGAATACAAGAGATGAACTAGGGTTTGAGATGAGATGGTGCTGGTGAAGATGTTTATGGAGATTGCCCTCCGCAAGATGGGAGAGTTGTTGGTGATGATGATGACGATGATTTCCCCCTTCGGGAGGGAAGTTCCCCCGGCAGAATCGCTCTGTCGGAGGGCAAAAGTGCTCCTGCCCAAGTTCCGCCTCGAGACGGCGGCGCTTCGTCCCGAAAGTCTCCTCCTAATTTTTTCTAGGTCAAATGACTTATATACCAAAAGATGGGCACCGGAGGTGGGCCGAGGAGGCCACAACCCACCAGGGTGCGCCAGAGGGGCCTGGCGCGCCCAGGTGGGTTGTGCCCACCTGGTGGCCCCCCTCTGGTGTTCATTGACTCCAGTATTTCGTAAATATTCCATAAAAAATCCTCATGGAGTTTCAGCTCATTTGGAGATGTGCAGAATAGGTGGCCTGACGTAGCTTTTTCAGGTCCAGATTTCCAGCTGCCGGAATTCCCCATCTTGGTGTGTACCTTGTAAATTATGAGAGAAAAGGCATTAGAATTACTCCAAAAAGCATTATTATGGATAAAAATATTATAAATAACAGCAAGGAAACATGATGCAAAATGGACGTATCAACTCCCCCAAGCTTAGACCTCGCTTGTCCTCAAGTGAAAACCGAAATCGAAAAACATGTCCACATGCTTTGAGAGAGAGGTGTCGATAAAAAAAATACGGACATAGAAGCATCATGTTGATTATTCTAACAGCAACAAAATTTAACAGAGGACTTTTATCATAGAACTTGCATCATATACTTCCTATGAATAAGTGACAGTTCATCAGACAATCGAAGCATAAATAAAAAACTCTATTAGAAACCAACAAACTATGTTCTCAGTCAACTTTGCAACTACAATTCATCATCTTTTCAGGAAGGGTCACGTATCGGAGCTCTTAAGCAAGTCCACATACTCAACCATCATATAGTCTTTTATGATTGCTAACACTCACCTTGTACCCATGAGTAAAACGTTTCAATCGGACACAAAGGAAGATAGGGGCTTATAGTTTTGCCTCCCAACATACTCACCTCAAGGGTGATGTCAACAATAATAACTCATGCTATCTATATTCAACTAGACATATGTGCCTAGATCTTTCCTCACCACATGATGCTTGACAAAAGAGTAAATAAAAAGGAATAGAAGGAAAACTTTGACTCTTTGCATAAAAGTAAATACACATAAGTAAAAGATAGGCCCTTCGCAGAGGGAAGCAAAGGTTGCCATGCGCTTATTTGTTTGCATGCTCAATCCATTAGTGCAAGAGAACGTCACGTTGTATTGCCCCTTAAGATGACAACCTTTATTATGCAGTCTGTCGCTTTTATTCTTTGTCATCCAAGTTCGTACAACGCTCAATTTTCTCTTACACTAAATGATCTTACATATTTAGAAGCAATTTTTATTGCCTTTTTGCACCGATGACAACTTACTTGAGGGATCTTGTTCAATCCCTAGGTAGGTATGGTGGACACTTGAAAAGATTTGGGTTTAAGGGTTTTTGGATGCACAAGTAGTATCTCTACTTAGTGCGGATTTTTTGGCTAGCAAAGATAGGGGGCAAGCACCACATGTTGAAGGACCTATGACAATATGACTTCTATGTGAATATAAACAAACATAAACCATTAAGTTGTCTTCCTTGTCCAATGTCAACAATTTTGGCATCTAATATTTTGATGAGGGCTCACAATCACAAAAGATTTCTAGGATAGTGTATTTAGATGCGAATCTTCTCTTCCCTTATTAATTCTTTCATGATTTTGCATCATTGACTAATGCTATGTTTGTAAATCTCTAATAAAATTTTCTTACTTATACTTTTCCTTATGTGGTGCTATCACCTACCATAGGATTAGTATATGATCATATTGATTCATTTCCTTTCTTTTATTTTTTCCTTTCTCTTTTTCTTTCTTTCTTTCTTATTTCTTTTCTTTATTTGCAACATGAAAGTAAAGAAAGCAAAAACTCAAACTAACTTTATGATATAACTTGCACACGATAACAATGATAGATCACTAAGCAAACTCTAAAAGAAGAAAAGATCGAACTAAACTTTATTCTTCTAAGCAAAAGATTTAACTAAGATAAGTAAAAGTAAAAAGATAGTGGGATGATACGGTACCGGGGCACCTCCCCCAAGCTTGGCGGAAGCCAAGGGGAGTGCCCATACCCGATATCAGTTCTCCTTTGGTGATGGAGAAGGTGGTGGAGAAGGTGATGGTGGTGATGAAGCGATCTTGTCTTTAAGGGCCAAGAGATCCTGCAGCCGACGGATGACGCTCCGAAGATAGATGATATGCTCTTGATGCAGAATATTTTCGCGAGTGAGACACTTATTTTATATGCGAACCATTTCAAAGGCACGAAAATCTTTAATCTCAGCATGAGTAAGGTGAGTAAGATAGGGTTTAAGTATATCTTCCTCCTCCTCGTCGGCCAACAGTGCTTGTGTTGCCTCCGGCGATGGATCCACGGAAGTTTCCTTGCCCTTGTCTCCTTTGATAGCGTCTGTGGGCTCCTCCCTCTTCATCTCGATCTTCATTAGCCAAGCATCTTCTTCCATGTGGTTGGAGGAGCAGGAAGACATGATGCCCAGCTTGACAAATCTGACCAGAAATAGCAAGAAATGAGAACAGAGGATTTTCTCCGCGGTACGGTGGTTAATAGGTTCGGGAAGTATATATAGATTTTTTTATCTTGGAGGACAAGCATATGGAAGAAAAATGGAGTACGGGAGGTGTCCCAGGTGGGCACAACCCACCTGGGCACGCCAGGCAAGCCTTGTCTGGCGCGCCCTGGTGTCTTGTTCTCACCAGGGAACGCTTCCTGGTAATTCCTTTATTCCCAAACTTCTAAAATATTCCAAAACTGACAGAAAATATTTTTGCAGATTTTTCGGAGTCCGTTTACTTATCGTATTACGTACCTCCTTATTTTGACGATTCTGGAGTGTTCCTAAAGGACTCTTTTATGTGTTCTTCCGGTGTCAAAGTTTGGACAATATTGCTTTCAACATTAATAGGCGTACCTGAGATATAATGCTTTATTCGTTGCCCGTTGACAACCTTCGGGTTAGTGCCTTCGAAGTTATTAATTTTGATGGCTCCAGACCAGTAAACCTCCTCGATGACATAGGGGCCTTCCCATTTTGAGAGGAGTTTGCCTGCAAAGAATCTAAAACGAGAGTTGTACAAAAGAACATATTCTCCGACTTTAAGCTCATGTTTTTGAATTCTTTTGTCATGCCATCTTTTAACTTTTTCTTTAAATAACTTTGCATTTTCATATGCTTGGGTTCTCCATTCATCTAATGAGCTTATATCAAATAACCTCTTTTCACCAGCAAGTTTGAAATCATAGTTGAGTTCTTTAACTGCCCAATATGCTTTATGTTCTAACTCAAGAGGCAAATGACAAGCTTTTCCATAAATCATTTTATAAGGAGACATACCCATAGGATTTTTATATGCTATTCTATAGGCCCAAAGTGCATCATCTAATTTCTTAGACCAATTCTTCCTGGACCTATTAACAGTCTTTTGCAAAATTAATTTTATTTCTCTATTGCTTAGCTCAACTTGACCACTAGACTGAGGATGGTAAGGTGATGCAATTCTATGGTTGACATCATACTTAGCAAGCATCTTACGAAAAGCACCATGAATAAAGTGTGAACCACCATCAGTCATTAAATATCTAGGGACTCCAAACCTTGGGAAAATAACTTCATTAAGCATTTTAATAGAGGTGTTGTGATCAGCACTACTGGTTTGAATAGCTTCTACCCATTTAGTAACATAATCAACAGCAACCAAAATATGTGTATACCCATTAGAGGAAGGAAAAGGTCCCATGTAATCAAATCCCCAAACATCAAATGGTTCAACAGAAAGAGAATAGTTCATAGGCATTTCTTGACGCTTGCCAATATTACCTATTCTTTGGCATTCATCACAAGATGAGACATACTTACGAGCATCCTTGAAGAGAGTAGGCCAATAAAATCCAGATTAAAATACCTTGTGAGCAGTTCTATCTCCAGCATGATGCCCTCCATAAGGTTTAGAGTGACATTTCCGTAGGATTTGTCCCTGTTCATGCTCAGGTACACAACATCTAATAATACCATCTACTCCTTCTTTATAAAGATGCGGGTCATCCCAAAAGTAATGTCTTAAGTCATAGAAGAATTTTTTTCTTTTGTTGGTATGTAAAGCTAGGTGGTAGGTATTTAGCAACAATGTAATTAACATAGTCAGCATACCAAGGAGTACTATTACCAACATTTATTGCAGCTAACTGCTCATCAGGAAAACAATCATCAATAGGTAGTGGGTGAAAAACACATTTTCAAGCCTAGAAGGTTATCAGCTATGGGGTTCTCAGCTCCTTTTCTATCAATGATATGCAAATCAAATTCTTGTAACAAGAGAACCCAACGAATAAGTCTAGGTTTAGCATCTTTCTTTTACATAAGATATTTAATAGCAGCATGGTCTATGTGAACAGTTACTTTGGAATCAACAATATAAGGTCTAAACTTATCACAAGCAAACACCACTGCTAAGAATTCTTTTTCAGTAGTAGCATAATTTTTTGAGCACTGTCTAGAGTTTTACTAGCATAATGAATAACATTCAATTTTTTGTCAACTCTTTGTCCTAGAACAGCACCAACAAGATAATAACTAGCATCACACATAATTTCAAAAGACAAATTCCAATCAGGTGGTTGAACTATAGGTGCAGTGATTAAAGCTTTCTTGAGTGTTTCAAAGGCTTCAAGACAATCATCATCAAAGACAAAAGGAATATCCTTTTGCAAAGATTAGTAAGAGGCCTAGAAATTTTAGAAAAGTCTGATAAATCTCCTATAGAAACCAGCATGACGTAAGAAACTACGAATACCTTTGATGTCCTTGGGACATCGCATTTTCTCAATTGCATCAACTTTAGCTTTATCCACTTCAATACCTTTTTCAGAAATTTTATGCCGCAATACAATGCCTTCATTAACCATAAAGTGGCACTTCTCCCAATTCAAGACAAGATTTGTTTGTTCACATCTCTGCAAAAATCGATCAAGATTGCTTAAGCAATCATCAAAAGACTTCCCATAAACAGAGAAGTCATGCATGAAAACTTCAACAATCTTTTCACAAAAGTCAGAGAATATAGCCATCATGCATCTTTGAAAGGTAGTAGGTGCATTACATAAACCAAAAGGCATACATATATAAGCATAGGTTCCAAAAGGATAAGTAAAGGTGGTCTTTTCTTGATCAGGTTGAGAAACAGGTATTTGTGAAAAACCAGAATATCCATCAAGGAAGCAAAAGTGTGTGTGCTTAGATAATCTTTCAAGCATTTGATCAATAAAAGGCAAAGGGTAATGATATTTTCTGGTAGCTTTAATTAATTTTCTGAAATCAATTACCATTCTATAGCCTATAACAATTCTTTGTGGAATAAGTTCATTCTTATCATTAGGAACAACAGTAATACCTCTTTTCTTAGGGACACAATGAACAGGGCTTACCCATCTACTATCAGCGATAGGATAGATTATACCTGCTTCCAGAAGTTTTAATATTTCCGTTCTTACCACCTCTTTCATCTTCGGATTTAACCGACGTTGGTGATCAACAACTGGTTTAGCATCAGGTTCCAGATTAATTTTGTGCTGACATAGAGTGGGACTAATGCCCTTTAAATCATCAAGAGTATATCCAATAGAAGCTCGGTGATTCCTTAGAACCTTCAATAATCTTTCTTCTTCATGTCCTGAAAGGTTAGCACTAATAATAACAGGATATATCTTCTTTTCATCAAGATAAGCATATTTCAAAGTGTTTGGAAATTGTTTTAATTCAAACATAGGATCACCTTTAGGTGGAGGAGGACCTCCGAGAGTTTCAATAGGTGAATTGTGTTTAAGCACAGGGCGTTGTTCAAAGAAAATATTATCTATTTCATTTCTTTCATGCATATGTAAATCATTTTCATGGTCTAGCAAGTATTGTTCTAAAGGATCAGTAGGTGGCACAGCAATAGAAGCAAGACCAATTAATTCATCCTTACTAAGCAATTCTTTTTCATGATGGTTTCTACTAAAGTTGGAAAAATTAAACTACCAAAGCTAACACCCACAGTTTGTTTCTGGCAATCTATCTTAGCATTAACTGTGCTCAGGAAAGGTCTTCCAAAGATAATGGGACAAAAGTCATCTTGCAGGGTACCAAGAACAAGAAAATCAGTAGGATATTTTGTCTTCCCACACAAGACTTCAACATCTCTAATAATCCCACACGGTGATATGGTGTCTCTATTAGCAAGTTTAATAGTAACATCTATCTCTTCTAACTCTGTAGGTGCTATGTCTTCCCTAATTTCTTGATATAACTTGTAAGGAATAGCACTCACACTAGCACCCATGTCACATAAACCATGATAACAGTGGTCTCCTATTTTTAACCGAAATAACAGGCATGCCCACAACAGGTCTATGTTTATCTTTTATATGAGGTTTAACAATTCTAGCAGCTTCTTTGCAGAAGTAAATAACATGCCCATCCACATCTTCTTCTAAGAAATCTTTAACCATAGCAATATTAGGTTCGACTCTAATTTGTTCATCTGGTTTAGGTGTTCTAACAGAGCTTTTGTTAACCATAGTTGCAACTTTAGCATGTTCCTTTATCCTCACAGGAAAAGGGGGTTTCTCAATATAAGCAATAGGAACAACTGGATCAATATTATAGAGAAAAGTTTCTTCTTTAACTGGTACCGGTTCTTTAATTTCTTCTTTAATAGGTGGGCGATATTTAAGCCATTCCTCTTTAGGGAGTTCAACATGAGTAGCAAATGATTCACAAAAGGAGGCTACTATCTCAGAGTCAAGTCCATATTTAGTGCTAAACTTTTGAAAAGCATCGGTATCCATAAAAGATTTAACACAATCATGCTTAAGCTTTATACCTGACTCTTTACCTTCTCGAGTTCCCAATCTTCATAGTTGCGTTTAATTCTTTCCAGAAGGTCCCACCAGAATTCAATAGATTTCTTCATAAAAGAACCAGCACAGGAAGTATCCAGCATGGTGCTACCTCTTGAGCATGCGTTGGTTTTCCCTTCAAGAGGAAAGGGTGATGCAGCAAAGTAGCGTAAGTATTTCCCTTGGTTTTTGAGAACCAATGTATCAATCCAGTAGGAGGTTACACGCAAGTCGCCTCGTACCTACACAAACAAATAAGAACCTTGCAACCAACGCGATAAAGGGGTTGTCAATCCCTTCACGACCACTTGCAAAAGTGAGACCTGATAGAGATAATTAGATAAATATTTTTGGTAGTTTTTATGATATAGATGGAAAGTAAAGATTGCAAAATAAATAACGGAAGAAATAGTAAATTGGTAGGAAAATAATATGATGGAAGATAGACCCGGGGGCCATAGGTTTCACTAGTGGCTTCTCTCAAGATAACATAATTTATGATGGGTGAACAAATTACTGTCGAGCAATTGATAGAAAAGCGCATAGTTATGAGAATATCTAGGCATGATCATGTATATAGGCATCACATCCGTGACAAGTAGACCGAAACGATTCTGCATCTACTACTATTACTCCACACATCGACCGCTATCTAGCATGCATCTAGAGTATTAAGTTCATAAGAACTAAGTAACGCATTAGGCAAGATGACATGATGTAGAGGGATAAACTCAAGCAATATGATATAAACCCCATCTTTTTATCCTCGATGGCAATAATACAATACGTGCCTTGCTGCCCCTGCTGTCACTGGGAAAGGACACCGCAAGATTGAACCCAAAGCTAAGCACTTCTCCCATGGCAAGAAAGATCAATCTTGTAGGCCAAACCAAACTGATAATTCGAAGAGACTTGCAAAGATAACAAATCATACATATAAGAATTCAGAGAAGAACCAAATAGTGTTCATAGATAATCTTGATCATAAAGTCACAATTCATCGGATCTCGACAAACACACTGCAAAAAGAATTACATCGAATAGATCTCCAAGAGAATCAAGGAGAACTTTGTATTGAGATCCAAAGAGAGAGAAGAAGCCATCTAGCTAATAACTATGGACACGAAGGTCTGTGGTAAACTACTCACACCTCATCAGAGAGGCTATGGTGTTGATGTAGAAGCCCTCCGTGATCGATTCCCCCTCCGGCGGAGTGCCGGAAAAGGCCCCAAGATGGGATCTCACGGGTACAGAAGGTTGAGGCGGTGGAAATAGGGTTTCGTGGTGCTCTCGGATGTTTTCATGGTACATGAGTATGTATAGGCGAAAGAAGTAGGTCGGTTGAGCCACGAGGGCCCCACGAGGGTGGGGGGCGCGCCTACCCCCTGGGCGCGCCTCCCTGCCTTGTGTCTTCCTTGTTGCTTGCTTGACGTCCACTCCAAGTCTCCTGGATTGCGTTTGTTCCAAAAATAACTCTCCCGAAGGTTTCATTCCGTTTGATATTCCTTTTCTGCGAAACACTGAAATAGGCAAAAAACAGCAATTTGCATTGGGCCTTCGGTTAGTAGGTTAGTCCCAAAAATAATATAAAAGTGCATAAGAAAGCCCATTAAACATCCAAAACAGATAATATAATAGCATGGAACAATCAAAAATTATAGATACGTTGGAGACGTATCAAGCATCCCCAAGCTTAATTCCTGCTCGTCCTCGAGTAGGTAAATGATAAAAACAGAATTTTTGATGTGGAATGCTACCTAACATAATTCTCAATGTACTTTTCTTTATTGTGGCATGAATTTTCAGATCCGAAAGATTCAAGACAAAAATTTAATATTGACATAAAAATAATAATACTTCAAGCATACTAACTAAGCAATTATGTCTTCTCAAAATAACATGGCCAAAGAAAGCTTATTCCTACAAAATCATATAGTTTGGCTATGCTTCATTTTCGTCACACAAAAATTCTCTCATCATGCACAACCCCGATGACAAGACAAGCAATTGTTTCATACTTTAGTAATCTCAAACTTTTTTCCACTTTCACGCAATACATGAGCGTGAGCCATGGACATAGCACTATGGGTGGAATAGAGTATAATGATGGGGGTTGTGTGGAGAAGACAAAAATAAGAAAGTCTCACGTTGACGCGGCTAATCAATGGGCTAGGGAGATGCCCATCAATTGATGTCAATGCAAGGAGTAGGGATTGCCATGCAACGGATGCACTAGAGCTATAAATGTATGAGTGCTCAACAAAAGAAACTAAGTGGGTGTGCATCCAACTTGCTTGCTCATGAAGACCTAGGGCATTTGAGGAAGCCCATTGTTGGAATATACAAGACAAGTTCTATAATGAAAAATTCCCACTAGTATATGAAAGTGACAAAACAAGAGACTCTCTATCATAAAGATCATGGTGCTACTTTGAAGCACAAGTGTGGAAAAAAGGATAGTAGCATTGTCCCTTTTATTTCTTTTCTTTTTTTTCTCTTTTTTTGGGCCTTCCTTTTTTTATTTGGCCTTTCTTCTTTTTTTATTTGGGACAATGCTCTATTAATGATGATCATCACACTTCTATTTATTTACAACCCAATGATTACAACTCGATACTAGAACAAAATATGACTCTATAAGAATGCCTCCGGCGGTGTACCGAGATGAGCAATGAATCAAGAGTGACATGTATGATAAATTATGCATGGTGGCTTTGCCACAAATACGATGTCAACTACATGATCATGCAAAGCAATATGACAATGATGAAGCATGTCATAATAAATGAAACGGTGGAAGGTTGCATGGCAATATAGCTCGGAATGGCTATGGAAATGCCATAATAGGTAGGTATGGTGGCTGTTTTGAGGAAGATATAAGGAGGTTTATGTGTGATAGAGTGTATCGTATCATGGGGTTTGGATGCATCGGCGAAGTTTGTACCAACTCTCAAGGTGAGAAAGGGCAATGCACGGTACCGAAGAGGCTAGCAATGATGGAAAGGTGAGAGTGCGTATAATCCGTGGACTCAACATTAGTCATAATGAACTCACATACTTCTTGCAAAAATCTACAAGTCATCAAAAACCAAGCATTACGCGCATGCTCATTGGGGGATAGATTGGTAGGAAAAGACCATCGCTCATCCCCGACCGCCACTCATAAGGATGAAAATTAAAGAACACCTCATGTTTCAAATTTGTCACACAACGGTTACCATATGTGCATGTTACGGGACTTGCAAACTTCAACACAAGTATTTCTCAAATTCACAACTAATCAACTATCATGACTCTAATATTACCATCTTCATATCTCAAAACAATCATCAAGTATCAAACTTCTCATAGTATTCAATGCACTTTTTATGAAAGTTTTTATTATACCCATCTTGGATGCCTATCATATTAGGACTAATTTTATAGCCAAAGCAAATTACCATGCTGTTCTAAAGGACTCTAAAAATAATATAAGTGAAGCATGAGAGATCAATAATTTCTATAAAATAAAACCACCACCGTGCTCTAAAAGATATAAGTGAAGCACTAGAGCAAAATTATCTAGCTCAAAAGATATAAGTGAAGCACATAGAGTATTCTAATAAATTCCGATTCATGTGTGTCTCTCCAAAAGGTGTGTACAGAAAGGATGATTGTCACAAACTAAAAGGAAAAGACTCAAATCATAGAAGACACTCCAAGCAAAACACATATCATGTGGTGAATAAAAATATAGCCTCAAGTAAAGTTACCGATAGATAAAGACGAAAGAGGGGATGCTTTCCGGGGCATCCCCAAGCTTAGGCTTTTGGTTGTCCTTGAATTTTACCTTGGGGTGCCTTGGGAATCCCCAAGATTAGGCTCTTTCCACTCCTTATTCCATAATCCATCAAATCTTTACCCAAAACTTGAAAACTTCACAACACAAAACTCAACAGAAAATCTCATGAGCTCCGTTAGTATAAGAAAACAAATCACCACTTTAAGGTACTGTAATGAACTCATTATTTATTTATATTGCTGTTAAACCTACTGTATTCCAACTTCTTTATGGTTCATACCCCCCGATACTAGCCATAGATTCAGCAAAATAAGCAAACAACACACGAAAAACAGAATCTGTCAAAAACAGAACAGTCTGTAGTAATCTATATCAAACGTATACTTATGTAACTCCACAAATTCTGAAATAAATTTGTGGACGTGGGTAATTTTTCTATTAATCATCTGCAAAAAGAATCAACCTAAAAGCACTCTCCAGTAAGAAATGGCAGCTAATCTCGTGAGCGCTAAAGTTTCTGTTTTTACAGCAAGATCATAAAGACTTCACCCATGTCTTCCCAAAGGTTCTACTTGGCACAAACACTAATTTAAAACATAAAAAACACATCTAAACAGAAGCTAGATGAATTATTTATTACTAAACAGAAACAAAAATAAAATTGGGTTGCCTCCCAACAAGCGCTATTGTTTAACGCCCCTAGCTAGGCATAAAGGCAAGAATAGATGTAGGTATAGCCATCTTTGGTATGCAATCCATAAGTGGCTCTCATAATAGATTCATTAGGTAGTTTAATTTTATTTCTAGGAAAGTGTTCCATGCCTTTCCTTAACGGAAATTGGAATCTAATATTTCCTTCTTTCATATCAATAATTGCACCAGTCGTTCTAAGGAAAGGTCTACCAAGAATAATAGGACATGTAGGATTGCAATCTATATCAAGAACAATAAAGTCTATGGGAACATAATTCCTATTTTCAACAATAAGAACATCATTAATCCTTCCCATAGGTTTCTTAATGGTGGAATCCACAAGGTGCAAGTTTAAAGAACAATCATCAAATTCACGGAAACCTAACACATCACACAAAGTTTTCTGAATCCTGGAAACACTAGCACCCAAATCACACAAAGCATAGCATTCGTGGTCTTTAAACTTAATTTTAATAGTAGGTTCCCACTCATCATAAAGTTTTCTAGGGATAGAGACTTCCAATTCAAGCTTTTCTTCATAAGGTTGTATTAAAGCATCAACGATATGTTTAGTAAAAGCTTTATTTTGATCATAAGCATGAGGAGAATTTAACATGGATTGCAACCAGGAAATACATTCTATTAAAGAACAACTATCATAATTAAATTCCTTGAAATCCAAAATAGTGGGTTCATTGCTATGTAAGGTTTTTACCTCTTCAATCCCACTTTTACCAATTTTTGCATCAAGATCTAAAAATTCTGAATCATTGGGACGCCTATTAACTAAAGTTGATTCATCTCCAGTTCCATCATTATCAAGATTCATATTGGAAAAAAAGATTTAATAGGAGACACATCAATCACTTTTAGATCTTCATCATTATTATCATGAAAACTAGAAGAATACGCTTTCATAAAGCAATCTTTTTAGCACACATCCTAGCAGTTCTTCCTTTGCACTCATCAATGGAAATTATCATAGCTATGAGAGACTCATTGACATCATGCTTAGGTGGAATAGATCTAAGTTTCAAAGAATCAACATCAAGAGAAATTCTATACACGTTCCTAGCCAACTCATCAATCTTAGGCAATTTTTCTTCAAGCAAAGCATTGAAATTCTTTTGCGAAATCATAAATTATTTAACACTAGTCTCAAAATCAGAGGGCATCTTATTAAAATTTCCATAAGAGTTGTTGTAGGAATTACCATAATTATTAGAGGAATTACTAGGAAACGGCCTAGGATTAAAGTTTCCTCTATAAGCGTTGTTACCAAAATTGTTCCTACCAACAAAATTCACATCCATAGATTCATTATTATTCTCAATCAAGGCAGACAAAGGCATATCATTAGGATCAGAAGAAACACTCTTATTAGCAAACAATTTCATAAGTTCATCCATCTTTCCACTCAAAACATTAATCTCTTCTATCGCATGAACCTTTTTACTAGTAGATCTTTCGGTGTGCCATTGAGAATAATTAACCATAATATTATCTAGGAGTTTAGTAGCTTCTCCTAAAGTGATTTCCATAAAAGTGCCTCCCGCGGCCGAATCTAAAAGATTTCTAGAAGCAAAATTCAATCCGGCATAATTTTTTTTGTATAATCATCCATAAATTCAAACCATGTGTAGGGCAATTACGTATCATTAATTTCATCCTCTCCCAAGCTTGTGCAACATGCTCATGATCAAGTTGCTTAGAATTCATAATATCGTTCCTAAGAGAGATGATCTTAGCGGGAGGAAAATACTTAGAGATAAAAGCATCTTTGCACTTATTCCATGAATCAATACTATTTTTAGGCAAAGACGAAAACCAAGTTTTAGCATGATCTCTAAGCAAAAACGGAAATAGATTCAATTTAACAATATCATTATCCACATCTTTCTTCTTTTGCATATCACACAAATCAACAAAGTTGTTTAGATGTGTAGCGGTATCTTCACTAGGAAGGCCAGAGAATTGATCTTTCATGACAAGATTCAGCAAAGCAGCATTAATTTCACAAGATTCAGCATCGGTAATAGGAGCAATCGGAGTGCTAAGAAAATCATTGTTGTTGGTATTGGAAAAGTCACACAATTTAGTATTGTCTTGAGCCATCGTGACAAACAGTACAACACACAATCACACAAGAAGCAAGCGAAAAAGAGGCGAACGGAAAAAGAGGGCGAATAAAAAGACAAAGGTGAAGTGGGGGAGAGGGAAAACTAGAGGCAAATGCTAAATAATATAATGCGAGGGATAAGAGTTTGTGATGCGTACTTGGTATGTCTTGACTTGACTTGACTTGGCGTAAGCCTCCCCGGCAACGGCGCCAGAAATCCTTCTTTCTACCTCTTGAGCATGCGTTGGTTTTCCATTGAAGAGGAAAGGGTGATGCAGCAAAGTAGCGTAAGTATTTCCCTCAGTTTTTGAGAACCAAGGTATCAATCCAGTAGGAGGTTACACGCAAGTCGCCTCGTACCTACACAAACAAATAAGAACCTTGCAACCAATGCGATAAAGGGGTTGTCAATCCCTTCACGGCCACTTGCAAAAGTGAGATCTGATAGAGATAATAAGATAAATATTTTTGGTATTTTTATGATATAGATTGGAAAGTAAAGATTGCAAAATAAATAACGGAAGAAATAGTAAATTGGTAGGAAAATAATATGATGGAAGATAGACCCAGGGGCCATAGGTTTCACTAGTGGCTTCTCCCAAGATAACATAATTTACGATGGGTGAACAAATTACTTCGAGCAATTGATAGAAAAGCGCATAGTTATGAGAATATCTAGGCATGATCATGTATATAGGCATCACATCCGTGACAAGTAGACCGAAACGATTCTGCGTCTACTACTATTACTCCACACATCGACCGCTATCCAGCATGCATCTAGAGTATTAAGTTCATAAGAACTGAGTAACGCATTAGGCAAGATGACATGATGTAGAGGGATAAACTCAAGCAATATGATATAAACCCCATCTTTTTATCCTCGATGGCAACAATACAATATGTGCCTTGCTGCCCCTGCTGTCACTGGGAAAGGACACCGCAAGATTGAACCCAAAGCTAAGTACTTCTCCCATGGCAAGAAAGATCAATCTAGTAGGCCAAACCAAACTGATAATTCGAAGAGACTTGCAAAGATAACAAATCATACATATAAGAATTCAGAGAAGAACCAAATATTGTTCATAGATAATCTTGATCATAGACCCACAATTCATCGGATCTCGACAAACACACCGCAAAAAGAATTACATCAAATAGATCTCCAAGAGAATCGAGGAGAACTTTGTATTGAGATCCAAAGAGAGAGAAGAAGCCATCTAGCTAATAACTATGGACCCGAAGGTCTGTGGTAAACTACTCACACCTCATCGGAGAGGCTATGGTGTTGATGTAGAAGCCCTCCGTGATCGATTCCCCCTCCGGTGGAGCGCCGGAAAAGGCCCCAAGATGGGATATCATGGGTACAGAAGGTTGCGGCGGTGGAAATAGGGTTTTGTGGTGCTCTCGGATGTTTTCAGGGTACATGAGTATATATAGGCGAAAGAAGTAGGTCGGTTGAGCCACGAGGGGCCCACGAGGGTGGGGGGCACGCCTACCCCCCCCCCCCCAAGGCGCGCCTCCCTGACTCGTGGCTTCCTCGTTGCTTGCTTGACGTCCACTCCAAGTCTCCTGGATTGCGTTTGTTCCAAAAATAACTCTCCCAAAGGTTTCATTCCGTTTGATATTCCTTTTCTGCAAAACACTGAAATAGGCAAAAAAACAACAATTTGCACCGGGCCTTCGGTTAGTAGGTTAGTCCCAAAAATAATATAAAAGTGCATAATAAAGCCCATTAAACATCCAAAACAGATAATATAATAGCATAGAACAATCAAAAATTATAGATACGTTGGAGACGTATCACGTCCTTTGATCATTACGAGAAAGCCGGGCATAAAAGGTGTGAATAATAATTTCTCTTGAGAGGTCGTGATTGGGGCATGAATATAACATTGAATTAAGCCTCCCACAAGCTAGGGCAATACTTTCTCCTTCACGAGGCCAAAAATTATATATATAATTCCGATCACGATGAACTAGATGCATAGGATAATTTTTTTGGTGAAAGTCCAATTTTAAACGATTCCAATTCCATGATCCAATATCAGCGCATAGCCTATACCATGACAATGCTTTTTCCCTTCAAAGATAAAGGGAAAAACTTTTTCATAACTTCATCCCTAGGCAAACCTACAAGCTTAAACAATCCACAAATTTGTTCTACATGTATCAAGTGCATGTCAGGATGTTCGGTTCCGTCTCCTGCATAAGCATTAGCTAGCAGTTGTTCTATCATACCCAAAGGAATTTCATATTCAATATTTTCAGTAGGTGCAGTAGGTTGAGTGGCAATTAATTGTTGTTCTGGACGAGGTGAAGATACCCCGAACGAACCCCTCAAAGGATTGTTTTCCATAGTAACAAGTGACAATAAATTTCTGCACACTATATAAATGTTTCCTTACTGAATTCCACCTACCAAAGGTGCTTCACTCCCTGGCAACGGCGCCAGAAAATAGCCTTGATGACCCACAAGTATAGGGGATCAATTGTAGCTCTTTTCGATAAGTAAGAGTGTCGAATCCAACGAGGAGCAGAAGGAACTGACAAGTAGTTTTCAGTAAGGCAATGTCTGCAAGTGCTGAAACTGTAAGTAGCGAGTAGTTTGATAGCAAGGTAATTTGTAACGAGCAAGTAACAATAATAGTAACAAGTATGAAGCAAGGTAGCCCAATCCTTTTGAGGCAAAGGACAGGCCAAAACGGTCTCTTATAATAAGCAAAGCGTTCTTGAGGGTACACGGGTATTTCATCTAGTCACTTTCATCATGTTGGTATGATTTGTGTTCGCTACTTTGATAATTTGATATGCAGGTGGACCGGTGCTTAGGTGCTGTTCTTACTTTAACAAACCTCCTACTTATGATTAACCCTCCCGCAAGCATCCACAACTACGAGAAAAGTATTAAGAATAAATTCTAACCATAGCATTAAACTCTAGGATCCAATCGGTCCCTTATGGAATAGTGCATAAACTAGGGTTTAAGTTTTTGTCACTCTCGCAACCCACCATCTATTTACTACTCCACAATGCATTCCCTTAGGCCCAAATATGGTGAAGTGTCATGTAGTTGACGATCAAATGACACCACTAAGGGAATCACAACATACATACCATCAAAATATCGAACACATATCAAATTCACATGATTACTTGCAACATGATTTATCCCGTGACCTCAATAACAAAGGCAACTACTCACAAACAATAGACATGCTCATGATCAGAGGGGTATTAATATGCATAATGGATCTGAACATATAATCTTCCACCAAATAAACCATATAGTAATCAACTACAAGATGTAATCAACAATACTAGTCACCCCCTAGCACCAATCTATAGTTCCGGTAACAAGATTGAATACAAGAGATGAACTAGGGTTTGAGATGAGATGGTGCTGGTGAAGATGTTGATGGAGATTGGCCTCCCCAAGATGGGAGAGTTGTTGGTGATAATGATGACGATGATTTTCCCCTCCGGGAGGGAAGTTCCCCCGGCAGAATCGCTCCGCCGGAGGGCAGAAGTGCTCCTGCCCAAGTTCCGCCTTGAGACGGTGGTGCTTCGTCCTGAAAGGCTCCTCCTAATTTTTGCTAGGTCAAAATGACTTATATACCAAAAGATGGGCACCGGAGGTGGGCTGAGGAGGCCACAACCCACCAGGGCGCGCCAGAGGGGCCTGGCGCGCCCAGGTGGGTTGTGCCCACCTTGTGGCCCCCCTCTGGTGTTTATTGACTCCAGTATTTCTTAAATGTTCGATAAAAAATCCTCGTGGAGTTTCAGCTCATTTGGAGATGTGCAGAGTAGTTGGCGTGACGTAGCTTTTTCAGGTCCAGATTTCCAGCAGCCGGAATTCTCCCTCTTGGTGTGTACCTTGTAAATTATGAGAGAAAAGACATTAGAATTATTCCAAAAAGCATTATTATGGATAAAAACATTATAAATAACAGCAAGGAAACATGATGCAAAATGGACGTACCAAACACTCACACGAACACATGCAGCCACGCACGCACGCAACACTCACACGTACACACGCAACAACGCACGCACGCAACACTCACACGCACACACGCACGCACGCATGCATGCACACACCACACGACCAACACACACTCTCACGCTCAAGTGCTCAACCTACACGTGCATGCGCACACATTAGGCCCTGACAGACACATACACAACCAGGTGGTTCCCGCGCACGGGTTGGAGTCTTGTCGCACCTGCGTAAATTTGTGTTTATCTGACCTTTTTCCTATGCGAACTGACAGGTGGGACCCACAAGGAACGCGGTCAATTTAACTATTCAACATGGTGCCACGCAGACTATTTGGCCGGTCAACAGAGTGCAATCCGATACTGAACGGTGAGCAAGTGACCGTATTATCACCGCAAAACGTATAAAGGGACCGTAATGATTGTATTCTGAAGTCCGGTGACCGTATTATGCTTTTCTCTCTGTAGGCCCTCCTAAACTACATCTCTACACGTTCTCGCATGTTACATCTAACAACTATGCAATACAGCATTTGTACTACACTAACACAATAAATCATATGTGTTTTTAGTTATACTAGATATCATATTGTTACTAAATTATTCAGTTTGCATACATTAAAGTTGCCTTTGAAATGTATGGCCAGTATCATCTACCGCGCGGGAAAAATCCCGCCCTTTCCTGTTTAATCGGGTTTGTATCGATGGATTGTGCGAAACAGCAAAACTATAGTACTATATACAGTACAAGTAACAGTTCACTGGGCCGCCGTGTCGTGTCCTCCTCTGTCGTAAGAGTGGAGAGCTCGCTTTCATAAATGTTCTAGTCCCTTTCGCCGACATGTGGGACATCAAGCTACCAGGTCCACGTGCCATACATTGCAGAGTAGCAGGGGTGAAGCACACCAGTCATGGCGTCGGCGTAGTAACGAGCAATGAGGCGTCAAATCACAAAGCTGCACCTTTCCCGCAGTTAAGTTGGAGGGACGAAGTAATAATGCAAAAAAAGTTGGAGGGACGAAGAAACCATCATTTCACTCGTTGCTGAATCCGCTTCTCCCTCATCTTCTTCAAGTTAACCACGTGTTGCTTCTGCCGTTGTTCTGCCTCATGTGGGACGCGGATCGGCTTGGTAAAGCACTGAGACGTGGGACCGCATGTTAGCAAACTGCCAGGCCAACATCCCCTAAAAATAAGAAACCTCCCCCGCCATCTGCGCGGCAAAATCACCTCCTTTTTACTAATCTTGATTCCATAATTTTTCATATCAATATAAGTGAGATTTGTATAGATAGCACACAGGAGCAAAACCAAGTGGTACGGTTAAGGGCATCCACAATGTGTAGCCAAATGTGAAAATAGCTTTTGGCATCGATGGGAACCATTGTGGACGGTGCTGCCAAAGACAAAAAGATGGAACCAAAGCTCCCTGATTGATTGAAGGAGTAGAAAAAGGCAACGTCTCTCTTCTTTCTCTCGTGCTTGGACGCATGTACAGTATAGAGCACAGAGTCTACTCCGGACGAAGCAACCATCATTTCACTCTTCGCAAAGCACACATGGACAAATCACAAAGCAGTGAGGCATCAAATCACGGACGAAGCAACCATCATTTCACTCTTCGCAGACTCCGCTTCTCCATCGTCTTCTTCGAGAAACCACCTCACCGCACTAAGCTGGATGGACGACGCTATTGTGTACTAGTAGTACTAGTAAATTTACGGGTCCTTTGGTTCAACGGACTTCCTAGATGCCAATAAGGCGGTTGTCTCGGCTTGCAGGCAGCACTTGCGAACGACTTACGTGGTCTCCCTCGATGGTGTTCTCCATCGAACGCACTTCGCCAAACCACAACATTCGAGATATCGCCGACATCCCTCCCCCTCCTCCGCCCACGTCATTTATACTACCACTCCCTCCCTTTTATGCGAAGTAAATAAAAATAGAGGGTATACTACGGATTCCCTAACGTGGCCGAACCCATTGAGTAACTGACATGCGGGGCCTAGCAAGCATGAGGTCCGCCAGTAAGTGACCGAAAGGGAGGGTAAGGCAGGGATACCTACGTCAGAGGATCCACTTCTACTAGTACTCCCTCCTTCCATCTACTATACAGGGCCTAATGCGTTTTTCGGGGCTAACTTTGACCAAATGTTAGAATTATAATATATGACATGCAACTTACACAAAGCATACGGTCAAATTCGTATGTGAAAGGAGTATCCAATGATATAATTTTCACATTATACATCTCATGTACTATTAATCTTGTCAATAGTCAAAGGCGGTTTTGAAAAACGCATTAGAGCATGGTTAATAATATAGCCAGCCGATGGCTATAAGGAACTGCCATGTCATCTATAGCCATCATCTATATGCACTCATACAATAGTGTGGGCTATAAGGTTGGCTATTTCCCGCAAAAAATATATATAAGGTTGGCTATTGTATTAGTACTTTTGTCCATCTCCTCTCTATCTCTTTCTTCATATTTATTGTATTTACCTAGGAATGCGTATATAGCTAGGCTCTTGCATGAGAGCTCACTCCCCTTACTTTTTCACATCTCTCTCCTCCACATAGGCAAAAGTGCCATGTAAGTTGGCTCTTAGAATGGCTATTAGGTTGGCTCTAAGCATTTAATATTTGCATGAGCAAGGTATATGATTGGAAGAGAGTTGCATGCATACTATTTTTTCTTGATCTATGTGTTATAGCCGGGCTGTAGAATAAGAGCCCGCTTCACTCTCTCTCCTCTCTTCTCACTCCTCCAAGTAGGATTTTAATGACATGACAAGTCTTATAGCCTGCTGACTAGGCCTTATTAGACTTGCTCTTAGGCCCTATATAAATGGAAGGAGGGAGTACTATGAGCACTGCATACTCTACTACAGATGTTGTAAGTACTCCACTAGTACTATTGGACAGGGAGCTTAAAAAAGTTACTATTGGACTGGCTATACGTGGCGAAATCCTAGTAGGAAGAGTATGTGCGAGAACAAGCACATTCACGTGGTTGAAACAAATTGGAAACCATCTCTGTTTGAATACAAATCTAGGAGTACGTACGAATCTAACAATATTGATTGGGCGTTGTTGAATGTTGATACTTTTTCTGTAAGTTTGATCAAAGTAGAGATACTTTGACTACACATAAAACTTATATGTAAACTAGAAAGGATCGAGGGAGTATATTGTACGTTCAAAAGAGAAACGAACATTGAATACCCTTTATATATGATTTATGGATGCTATGAACACCGGTTCAAAATTTTGAATCCGCCTGAGGTATCACACATGCACCCACTCGTTTTCTCTCAATTTCATCTAGGGGTCCGAAGATCGATTGAAAGAGGACTAGGGTGGGTACAATACGTTCGTTTCACTTATGAACGTACAATATACTCCCTCTGATCCCCACAGACCCCCACCCCCCCCCCCCCCCGCTCGCGGGTCATTTCTATCATAGAAACAGACCAAACCTTTATCTCCTTGCACAACACACAATTGATCTCTCAACATCAATCGATCTCGTTAAGATGTGTCGGGGCATGAACCGAATGGGATGTCAAAACTAAGATGGGAAGCGACACATAGTGGAGGCAGAGTGAAATACAAGCATGGTCTAGGCCCACATGCGAATGATACTCGGCGGAATGTTCAAATGAGGCATGCGGGAGGATGGACTCGACCGGAGGGCGGCATGATTGATGGAGAAGAGGGTTGGAGAGGAATGAGAAATAAGCAATGCCACATGATTATACTTGAACGGCTCAAATAAACAATAAGTTGTCTCGTTTTCCCTTTTGTCTTGGTCACGGAGTAAGATACTCCCTCTGTTTTTATTTACTCTGCATATTAGGTTTGACTGAAGTCAAACTTCATAAAATTTGACCAAATTTATAGAAAACTAGCAAGATGCCCGTGCCTTGCACGGAACATCAGGATCTTGTGGGAGAAAAGGATGAACGAGGGAAGGCCTTATCTGCAATTGTGGAGAGGAGTGCGGGTAAATTGTCATAGTTTCCTTCCTATCCGTTAGATATAGATCGGACGACCTATATTGCAGGATGGTAGGCACATCATCATCACCAACTCTGCTTTTTATCTACACGAGCAAGATGCCCGTGCGTTGCACGGAACATCAAGATGCATTTGTATGAGTAGTTTATCTTGTGGGAGAAAAGGATGAATGAGGGAAGGCCTTATTTGCAAATGTCGAGAGGGGTGTGGGTATCTTTTTGCAAAATTGCCATAGTTTCCTTCCTATCCATAAGATATAAATGAGACGGACTCTTATAAAAAAACAGAGTTGGTGATGATGGTGTGCCTGCCATCCTGCAATATAGGCTGTCCGATTTATATCTGATGGATAGGAAGGAAACTATGGCAATTTTGCAAAAAGG
This sequence comes from Aegilops tauschii subsp. strangulata, assembly GCF_002575655.3. Classification (NCBI taxonomy): domain Eukaryota; kingdom Viridiplantae; phylum Streptophyta; class Magnoliopsida; order Poales; family Poaceae; genus Aegilops; species Aegilops tauschii. Next base: position 168,742,613 of record NC_053036.3, on the reverse strand, counting down.
TACCCACACACCTCTCCACATTTGCAAATAAGGCCTTCCCTCGTTCATTCTTTTCCCTCACAAGATAAACTAGTCATACAAATGCATCTTGATGTTACGTGCAACGCACGGGCATCTTGCTAGTAAGAGTAGAAATATGAACATTTACAATAGCAAATATATATGATGTGAAAGTATATTCAATAATGAATCTAATGGTATTGATTTGTTATTGTATATGTTATTATTTCTGTCTATAAACTTTGTCAAAGTTTACAAAGTTTGACTTTGGGCCAAGCTAAAATGCGGAGTAAATAAAAACAGAGGGAGTACGCAGGGACTAGTATAGTTACTATTGTCGGAACATGGTAAGTGGACCCCTAAATGCGGGCACGGACCGGGCACACCTCAATTATTCTTTCAAATAGTCGGACACCTACATTTAGCACACCATCCAGCTACTTAATCAAGTGTTACACTTCACTACTTGAAAAGGAAAAGGGTGGTACCGTACCCAAAACCACCACACTTGGGGCTAGGGTAATAGCTTGGTACTGTACCACATTTGGACCAGGGCACAAAAACCACCTGCTCTGCGCCTAATGCGCAACGCGGAGCACTGACGGTCGAATATGGCCGGGAAAACAGGGAAACCGACATGTGGGGCACACCTATCGGGACGACGTGGCACAGACTAGTCTAGTGGAGGAGCTGGCCCACGACCTCCTCGCCACCGGCAACTGTTCATGTGGGTCGTGGGGCCCAGCAACGTGGCGCAGCTCCAGCACCGCCTCTGGATAGGGCGACCGCGGTGAGCAACACGCTCATCTTCGTTGGACACGGTCGGTTTCAGTGTGCCGAGGGTGGCGTTAGCGCTGTGGCACGACCAGTAGATCAACACCCGGCTCGTCGACGATGCACGGGGAGCCGAATTGCGTGCGCGTCGCGACGCGTCCGTAGAGTGGTGTAACGCGGCCAACTGCATCCCCAGGACCTGAGACCATGCCGGGTCGTCTTGCTTTTTCAATGACATGTGGGGTCGCAGGTGAGCAAAGGGCATCTCCAACGTTGCCACGACCGCAGCTGACTACCCTGGCACACCAAAAACCCTCGTCCCTCGCGCCATCGCGCGGTGCGTTCCCAGCCGGCGCCAGCTGCCCGCATTCATGCCGTCCGTCTGTATGTCGTCGTTAAGAGGCTCGATGCCCGAGGAACCAACTCCGGCGACTTAATGACGCGCCCGGACGCTTGGGCCTCACTGGAATGTGCTACATAAAGCGGCAATGCCCAGCTAACCTCCACACCATTGCACATTGTCCTGCTACCTGGCACCACATCCGCCATGACCGCGAGCGCGAACGCACTGCAGGAGAGCTTGTCGGTGATGAAGCTCGAGGTCGCCGCCCTCGCTCAAGTCGCCGCTCGTGACGCAATAGCGGCGTAGCCGGACGTGGACGAGACCGCACAAGCGGTGGCCACGCTGGCGGCCGACAACAAGAGCACCGTCAGCCACGCGTCCTACTTGCCGCCGTCCAACGTCTGGCACCACCGAGGTTGGGGACTCCTCCGAGGATGAGTAGGGCATGGGAGGCAGCACGCCGGTCCGTCTCCCGTGTTCTACTCTTCCTCGCCGGAGACCTCACCTTCTTCTTGAACCCCGCCCCCGTACATGGAGATCGCAGATGGAGGAGGTCGGTCACCGCCGTAGAATAGGTTTAGGGTCGGGTATCTTTTATTTTTCTGTCCTATAAAAGTTCAAAATGTAATGAAAATCTGCCGTGTTTGCATTAATCTCGGCCGGTGTAAATGAACTTTCACAATAATATAGTATATTGTAGGAGTACTAGCAAGTTTCCTGTGCGTTGCACGGAACATGAAGATCTTGTGGGAGAAAAGGATGAACGAGGGAAGGCCTTATCTGCAAATGTGGAGAGGAGTGCGGGTAAATTGTCATAGTTTCCTTCCTATCCGTTAGATATAGATCGGATGGCCTATATTGCAGGATGGCAGGCACACCATCATCAGCAACTCTGCTTTCTATTGAACCGAGACAAAGCTAACATGCGAAGTAAATAAACACATAGGGTCTACATACACAATTTATCTTAGTCACTCCAATAGTACGTCCACTACACATTCACGCATTTCACATCTTTCTACATCTACGGGAACCTACGAAAGGGTTAACGTAAATTGCCTCTCTCTTTCCTCCCTGATTTTCATGGTGGTGGGCCCCTCCCTCCCCCCAATCTACAATCAACAGCTCACACGTTTCACATCACGTTAATTACGTAACTGGGATTACGTAGGTGTAGCATTACTCGTTCTAAAAAACCCAACTAAGCCAACCTCCCAGCATATCGCGCGGGAAAAGACCCGGCCGCGCCATTTTAGTCGGGATTACCGGATTACTAGTAGTAGTATCATGGATCGCGCGAAGCACCAAGTTTTTTAGGTGGCGAAGCACCTAGTTTAAAAGGAAAAAAGGCGGTACACTCACAGCACCCCTGTCGCGGTCGCATTGCACCCAACACATGTTCGGTCCTGCACACAGCTCACACAAACGGAACGTGCTTCGGCTTGCCTCTTCACTGACATGTGGGACTGCACTTGGAGAAACCGACCATGCGCCAAACCCCCCCCCCCCCCCCCGCCCACCGCGCGAAACCCCCCCCCCAATTCCCCCCAAATCCCAAATTCAACCGCCCTTCGGCCAACTAGCCAATAATATTCCCCAAACCCCCTCCCCCCATCCCCCTCCACTCCATTCGCTCTGCCAAAGCCGCCCTCCCCGCAGTGCCGATACGTCAGCGTCGCGGTTCGTCGAGGGGACGCACGGCAATCCTCTCGCTCGCATAGTACGCTCTCGTAGACTGCCGTCATGTAGCCGTGCCGCCACCGCTGGCGACGTTCTTGTGGAGGCGCACGACGGTCAGCGCCGCTACCGCTGGTGATGTTCGTGTGGAGACGCACGGCGATCAGCTTCTCCCACGGTACGCGCATTCTAGAATGATGCCCCGTGCATGTCGGTGTAGCGCTGAATGTTAGCTGATAGATGCTATTAATCTCACTGTTGTCCGAAGTAGTTTACAGTCAATATGCTCTGCTTAAGAAGCTTCCTTGCCCTGTTCTGCACTCAATCTGCTTAGCTGAGATGGCATGCCAAGCCCGATTAGTTGCTAAAATACCCTGCCATATATTTATTATGACATAGATTGCCATGGTCTAGTAGCCAATCTGTTAGGTCAAATAGCTCTACACCGTTTTATACTCGATCTTTGTTCATGCGATGGCCTTTTCGATAGTTTGATGGTTGTGTGCTCGGCCTCATTGACTGCTGAAATAGCCTGCCATAATTTAGCACTCAAATCTGTTTGCTGAATTAGCTTTAAATATATTTTGTTACTTAGATCTGCTCATCCAAATATCTTGCCATAGGTTTAGACATCGACCTAGGTATTTTTTCTAGACTTCATAAAAAAGCATGTATGTTTTTCCTGTAAGATCTAGTAGAAGAACTAATTTGTATGTCTAACAGATGGACATGACTTGGATAACTTCTGCTCGAAGATTCTCCGCTGCATATGTCGAGGGGGTTGAAAACTTCATGAACTGTATCAGAGCTGAGTACGGTGGTCCAAAATCAGATGTGCTCTGCCCGTGTAGCAGTTGTATGAATTCGGTTACAAGACCCCAGTCAACTGTGCAAAATCATCTATACTTGTATGGAATGTCAGTCACATATACTAGGTGGGTTCATCATGGTGAAGCTGTGAACGTCAATGTTACTAACTACGTGGAAGCAGCAGATCATCATCTTGATCTGCCTGATGCTCAAGTGGAAGAGGAGGAGGAGGTGGTGGTGGTGGAGCCAGTGAGTTTGACCAACATTGAAACAATGCTACAAAATGCTCGTGCATTTCATGAACTTTCACCTGAAGAAGAAAAATGGTGGGCCCGCATGTTGGAACAATGCAACATGGCTGTCATCCCAGGAAATAAGCTATCAGTATTCTTAGCTATGGTCACCTTTCTTCAGGTGAAGACATCTGAGCGGATGACCAACAAATCATTCGATGCGATGTTGGCTGCTTTCCGCAAAGCTTTCCCAGATGCGCCTGAGCTGTCACACACCTACAGTAAAATGAAGAATTTCCTTCGTGCAGTTGGAATTGGATATGATATGGTCCATGTTTGTAAGAATAATTGTGTTCTGTTCCGGAAGGATTATGCCAACTTAAGTGAGTGCCCGAAATGCAAATCATCAAGATGGAAAGATGGCGATGATGTTAAGAGGATTCCTCATAATGTTTTGAGACATTTTCCAATTATACCAAGATTGCAGAGGTTGTTTCATGATGCTGAAACAAGAGAGGATGTACTGTGGCATTCTAGGAACCAGGAGTACAGAGATCAGAATGTAATGAGCCATCCATCTCATGGTAGTGAGTGGAAAAGCTTCAATCAGAAACACAAAAAGTTTGTTGCTGACCCGAGAAACATTAGACTTGGCTTAGCTTCAGATGGATTTAACCCATTTGGCCACCAGAGCGCCATATATAGCATGTGGGCAGTGCTTGTTATCCCTTACAACATGCCTCCAAATGTCTGCACCAAAGAATCAAACTACATGATGGCCTTGCTCATCCCAGGTCCAAAAAGTCCTGCGAAGGATTTTAATTCATGGAGCCTCTTATGGAGGGACTTCAACAACTATGGAGGGGTGTTCTCACTCGAGACCTATATAGCAGCCCACCAGCTGATTTCTTTCTGCGTGTTGTTATAATTTGGTGCATCCATGATTATCCGACTTTGGGCACTATGTCAGGGCGAACGACACATGGTTACAATGCATGTGTTCGCTGTGACAGGAATCCGCTGTCAGACGCAATACTTAGCAAGATCTATTACCTTGGACACAACTGTTTCCTTGCCAAGGACAAGCCGCGTCCTACAAAATACTGAAGACATGTGTTCAATGCAAAGCATGAAAACCGTGATGCGCCAAAGAGGCTCACCGCCGATGAATTGCAAGTGGAATTAGAGAAGGTCAGGCATATTACACCATCCTTGTAACGGTAGCGGGAAAAGGAAGCATGGCAGGGCAGAAGAGAGATTATTGTTTACCCGCAGGTCCACTTTGTGGGACTTGGAGTATTGGAAAGATTTGGATCTGCGGCATAATCTTGATGTGATGCACATCGAGAAAAATATATGTGCCAGCATTATCGGCACACTTCTTAATATTGAAGGCAAGACGAAAGATACCTTAAAATCTAGGATTGATTTGACACACCTGGGTATTAGACAGGATTTGCAGGTACAAGATGAAGGTAAACCACGGGATATGGCACCAGCTGTGTACGTCTTGGACAGGGTAAAAAGAAAATAATTCTGCAAGGTCCTATCACGTCTGAGATTGCCACATGGATTTGCTTCCAGCCCTGAAAGGAGAGTCAATGGAGATGGAAACAAGGTACAAGGGTTGAAAACTCATGACTGGCACGTCCTACTTCAAAGGGTTTTACCTGTTATCCTTAGAGGATTGTGCTGCCCTGACTTATACACAGCAGTTGCAGAGTTGGGACAATTCTTCAGGGAACTCTGCAGTAGAAATATCAGGGTAGATGCTTTGGAGTGTCTTAGAGATAAGATACCAACTATCCTATGTCACCTTGAGAATATATATCCTCCATATTTGATGTGATGGTGCATTTGGCTATTCATCTACCTGATGAGGCACTACTTAGAGGTCCATTACAGTATGGCTGGATGTACCCTATTGAAAGGCGGCTAGGCACTTTCAAGGCCTATGTTAGGAACAGAGCTAGACTCGATGGTTCCATTGCGGAGGCCTACATTGCTACAGAAGCATTGACATTCTACTCAAAATACATTGAAACAGCTGATCAGCTTAGCAAAGAGGTGGGTGAAGACAATCCCGGGCTTAATGTTTTCGATTATTCTGTTCGAGTTACAGGGAAGAGTCGACAAGAGGAAAAACTTAAAGATTTGGACAAAATGGTTTGGTATGTGTTGAATAACTATCCTGAGATACTACCTTATATCAAGTAAGTGCTAAGTACTACAACTTATACATCAAAGCTACTAAACTTGCAGCACATTCTTATATATTTAGATGTTTGACGCGATCACTATGTTGTGCAGCATCTACAAAAAGGAGTTACTGCCGCAAAATCCAAGAAACATTAACAAACTGGTTATGGCAGGATTTGCGAAATGGTTCAAGAGCCATGTAAGCTTTTGAATTGCACTGTCAGTTTTTTTAATATATTGAGTACATAAGATGACCAGCTTGTCTATTTTTTAACCATAGGTTAAGAAGATGTGGGAGGATGGGCAGGCAGTTGATGATGCCCTTTATGCACTAGCAATGGGTCTTGATACTCGGGTAAGACATTATGAATCTTGCATTGTTGGAGATGTGCGCTACAACACCCTTACACGCGATGAAGGCAGGAAGACACAAAACAGTGCCATCATGAGCATGGATACGTACGACAGAGAGACAACTGAAATGTATGCTAACAGACATTGTTGAGTCGCAGTATATCTCCAGTTTTGAGGATCATCGGTGTGTGGTTCTGTTGTGCTGTCATTGGTATTACCTGTTTTGTAGGATCGCAAAACCCAGAGCTGATGATTATTTCAATCCATCAATGTCAAGGCGGCGTACCAGACCAACGAGCCTTTTATTTTGGCAAATCAAGCAACACAGATATTTTTCTGGGAAGACACATTTGCACGTAGCGATGACTGGAGAGTATTGCAAAGGTTTGAGCAGAGGAATTCGTTTAATGAAGTTGCACAACAAGATGATGCTTACACTGCTCCTGATGTAGAAGATTCCACAGATGTTCCTAATAACTTTGAGAACCATCACGTCAATGACGCTGGCGAAAAGATTGCCTGTCGTGCTATGGACATACAAGAGTTGATCAAGAAGAAGCCAACGTTCGAGGACATTGAGGATGAAGAAGAAGATGACACTTTGGGGAATTACGATTCAGACTGATACACAGGGCGAACATGTTGACGCTGCTGCTGCAGATGATGATTAGATTGCTTTGTCGTATTTGCCTGTTAGAAGACGTTTTTTTATCAACTATGTGAAATTGTGTTTGCTATGACAACTGAAACCTGATGAACGTGTTGTTTAGTATTTCGCTGTGAGAACATCACTTGTTATGTATGTTCATTTGTGTTTGGTGATTGTATGAAGACTAAAACATGATGACATTGTTGTTTAGTTGTACTCATATTTGGCTGTGAAACTAGAATTTGATGACATAGTTTGCTGTTGGACTGCAATTTGCTCGACGCCTTCGAATGGGAACAAAGCTGACCCGACAGGGCCTCTGCTAATTTATTTATTTATTACCAAAAGGGCCTCTGCTATTTATTTATTTATGAGCAAAAGGGGATACCCCCCGATTTCCGTTAACAGAAATCATTAGATGTTCACAACACTATGCCCAGCCTGCCACACAGGTTTCATTCATTACTAGTTTCAGGAAAGTGCTCATGTCATAGCCACTAAATACATCACGAGTGGTACATACACTGCAAATAAAGAGACAATCATCCTACAGAGCACACCGATTTTGCCCATTATCTTCACAAGCTCTTCCATCTCCTCATTGTTGTCAAGTCCGTTCAACAGTTGTTGCTTGGCCATGATTAGAGGAACTGCATCTTTGACCTTCTGCTCTGCATCTTCCTCTTCTGTCGTTCCTTTAGTTACTTGTCCAACACCCCAACCTGCTGGTATTGGGATTCCTCGGCTAACCAAATAATTAGCGCAGTTGCATTCCCCACATCAGCAACTTCCCAGAAATACAAATCACACGAATCTTCCCTTTTCTGCACGAATCAAATTGGAAGATCATCAACCAAACTATTTAAAAAATCAGCAACTGAAAGCAGCAGAACAACACTTAAACATATTATTACCCCATGATTCGGGCATTTGTAGAAGACTCGGCCAGGGTTGAGGATTGTGATTGAGACGCGACTGATGACTCTGGGTGATTTGCAGCAATGGCACCACACCAACGGCAGCGGGTTGCGATGAGCAACCGGCCGTGATGCGTGTGCCGGCGGGGGTGTGATGAGAACCACAAGCGATGGTACGGGTGGCGACTTGGTGCATATCTGGTTGTTGCCTGCTGAAGAGCAGGTGGACGAGCAGTCAGCGGACATGGTTGCTGCGGCCAGAGCTTCTGATGCTAGGCAGAGTAAGTAGAGAAGAGGAGAAGCGAACGTTGGATACGTCAGTTTCATTACTTGCAGAGTAGCATAGCACCATATATATTCATAGTCTAGGTTTGGATTTGAACCAGCTATAGGAGCACGTCTCTCTTTTTTCTAAAACTCAACAACGTCTCTTTACTGGTACACTATCTTGTTCTCTACACCTTCTGAAGTCTTTGATTTTCTTTCTTTTTTCTGCGAGGAAGGAAGGAGCACAAAATTGAGAGTTCCTGGGACTCGAACCCAAGACCTCTCGGTTGAAAACCAAGGGTGCTAGTCACTTATGTGGCGAACTTTCCCTGGGAGGAGGACGGCGGACGAACGCATTTTCCTCACAGTTTTAGTTGCGACGCAAGATCGAACGGTCGCAGTTTTGGGAATGTTATCAGGCGAACGAGCCCAGGTTTTCTTTTCTTCCTATATATATAAAAGTATGCTACTTGGTGTCAGCTTAGTCAACAAACGATTGTGCCAACCTTGACTGTTGGATTGACATTCAACGTCTGTCGTGTTTCTTTAGTCTCTTCTTCCTCCAGCCGCCAAAGCCAAACCAGCACCGGCGGGACCTCCTGCTCCCGCCTCCCACGGCCGGCTGTACTGCCGCGCACGCATCATGGCCACATCGCACCCTAAAACTCTGCGCATCTTCCCCGGCTCCTGTTCGTTCCCATCCGAGGCCTCACCATCGTCCTCCGCCTTGGTTCGCTTGCCGCGGCGCTGCCCTCTGGTGTTGTCAACATGGTCAACAACCGAGACGAATAAGGAGATGACTATACATGGTGAGGATGACAGTAGGGACCCAGTAGCGTGCGCAGTAATTTTGTTTTTTGGGACGGAGAATGGTATCAACTGGGTTGTTCGGGAGCTGTGGCCCGTCTATCCCAGGCTTTTATTTCATATGTTTAGCACATGACCAGCCGAGTTTGTTTTTTTCCTTTCTGAAAATGGCTAGCCCAGCTATTTTGTTTTTTGCAGAATAACCAACGTAGGCCTACTTGCTATTCTACGCCCTGCTGGGCCAGAAGTCTTTCAAGACGAGGAGGAATGCATTTTGCCCAAAAAATGGTCTACAAATAATAAGAAATGGGCTATAAGTAATTTTAAATGGGCTATAAAATGAAAAAATATAGCAAACAAGCAATTAGTTCCAAAAAACTTTTTCTTTCGGATTTTGATATTTTAAATTTCATTGTTTTTGTGCGGGTAAAATTTCATTGGATTTAAATTAAGGTATGTTTAGGTGTTAAATTAATTTGAATCTGGCTAGAAAATTCGGGTTGTATGCTGTTTGGGACAGATTTGGAGGCCGACTTGTGGGTCTACTAGGCTGACGTGTACGAAAAGCTTTGTCAACTTAGTCCACAAACTATTCTAGCAGCATTGACCGTTGGATGTTAATCCAACGACCGTCCTGCTTTTTCAATATCTGATCTTCTTGCTCCAGCCGCCCAAACCAGCGCCGGTGGGACTGCCTTCTCCCGCCTCCCGTGGCCGGCTGTGCTACCGCACCGCCCCACCCTACTCCATTGCTAGCCAGGCCATCCCTCTACTCACCCACACCTCCTGTTATTTTCCGGTGACGGCAGCCGGACCAGTAAACCCTCATAATCCCCACCACATGGGCAACCACTGCCGAGTCTTCCCCGGCTCCGTGTCGTTCCCTTCCTAGGCCTCGCCTCGTCCACCGCCCTGGTGCTCTCGGCGCGCCGTGGTCAACATGGTCAATGAACGACATCCATCGGACGTGGACTGTATGTGGAGAGGCTGACAGCTGGGGCCACGGCCGCACATAAGGAAATGCCTCCTTATTACGCGCAAATAATGATTCCTCCACCTGACATCTGGGACCCACCGGAAGGGCCTCTGTATTTCGCAAAAAAACGTCTCCCCCCACTGACAGGTCGGACCCACCAACTATATCTTCGCACACAAGGAAGTGCCTCCTTATTATGCACAAAAAAATAAATACTCCCCCTTTTAGCTGGGACCCAGCATAGTGGGAGGGTGACATGTGGGCCTACTAAGTTTACAGAGACGGAGGGCGTTGTCAACTTAGTCAATATGAACGATTCCAGCTCCAGTGACCGTATGATGTCCATCCAACGGCCGTAGTGCTTCTTCAACCTCGGGTCTTCTTGCTCCAGCAGCCCAAAGCAGCCGGTCATGCCGCCTGCTCCTGCCTCCCGTGGACGGATGTGCTGCCACGGAGGCCTCACCACCCCTACTACTCCCACCGCTCGCCAGGCCCTGCGGCGACGGCAGCCTCACACCGCAGCCGAACCAGTGAACCCTCGTACTTGATACGTCTCCAACGTATCTATAATTTTTGATTGCTCCATGCTATATTATCTACTGTTTTGGACATTATTGGGCTTTATTATTCACTTTTATATTATTTTTGGGACTAACCTATTAACCGGAGGCCCAGCCCAGAATTGAAGTTTTTTGCCTATTTCAGAGTTTCGCAGAAAAGGAATATCAAACGGAGTCCAAACGGAATGAAACCTTCGGGAACGTGATTTTTAGGAAGAATATGATCCAGGAGACTTGGACCCTATGTCAAGAAACAAAATTGGAGGCCACAAGGTAGGGGGCGCGCCTACCCCCCAGGGCGCGCCCTCCACCCTCGTGGGCCCCCTATTGCTCCACCGACATACTCCTTCCTCCTATATATACCTACGTACCCCCAAACGATCAGATACGGAGCCAAAAACCTAATTCCACCGCCGCAACCTTCTGTACCGACGAGATCCCATCTTTGGGCCTGTTCCGGAACTCCACCGGAGGGGGCATCAATCACGGAGGGCTTCTACATCAACACCATAGCCCCTCCGATGAAGTGTGAGTAGTTTACCTCAGACCTTCGGGTCCATAGTTAGTAGTTGGATGGCTTCTTCTCTCTTTTTGGATCTCAATACAATGTTCTCCCCCTCTCTCGTGGAGATCTATTCGATGTAATCTTCTTTTGCGGTGTGTTTGTTGAGACCGATGAATTGTGGGTTTATGATCAAGTTTATCTATGAACAATATTTGAATCTTCTCGGAATTCTTTTATGTATGATTGGTTATCTTTGCAAGTCTCTTCGAATTATCAGTTTGGTTTGGCCTACTAGATTGATCTTTCTTGCAATGGGAGAAGTGCTTAGCTTTGGGTTCAATCTTGCGGTGTCCTTTCCCAGTGACAGTAGGGGCAGCAAGGCATGTATTGTATTGTTGCCATCGAGGATAACAAGATGGGGTTTCTATCATATTGCATGAATTTATCCCTCTACATCATGTCATCTTGCTTAAGGCGTTACTCTGTTTTCATGAGCTTAATACTCTAGATGCATGCTGGATAGCGGTCGATGAGTGGAGTAATAGTAGTAGATGCAGGCAGGAGTCGGTCTACTTGTCTCGGACGTGATGCCTATATACATGATCATACCTAGATATTCTCACAACTATGCTCAATTCTGTCAATTGCTTAACAGTAATTCGTTCACCCACTGTAAAATACTTATGCTCTTGAGAGAAGCCACTAGTGAAACCTATGGCCCCCGGGTCTATCTTCATCATATTAATCTTCCAACACTTAGTTATTTCCTTTGCTTTTTACTTTGCATCTTTATCATAAAAATACCAAAAATATTATCCTATCATATCTATCAGATCTCACTCTCGTAAGTGACCGTGAAGGGATTGACAACCCCTTATCGCGTTGGTTGCGAGGATTTATTTGTTTTGTGTAGGTGCGAGGGACTCGCGCGTAGCCTCCTACTGGATTCATACCTTGGTTCTCAAAAACAGAGGGAAATACTTACGCTACTTTGCTGCATCACCCTTTCCTCTTCAAGGGAAAACTAACGCAGTGCTCAAGAGGTAGCAGTACTCCTCTCCGCGTGGGCATCCACTGCCGCGTCTTCCCTGGCTCCGCGTCGTCCCCTTCCTAGGCCTCGCCGTCGTCCACCGCCTTGGTGCTCTTGGCACGGCCTGGTCAATGTGGTCAACAACCGACTTCCATTGGAAGAGTACTTTTCGTGGAGAGGCTGATAGCTGGGTCCACGGCCGCAGCAAGGAAGTGCCTCCTTATTACGCGGAAAATAATGATTCCTCCACCTGACAGCAGGGACCCACCGTATTTTGCGAAAAAAATGTTCCCCCCCGACTGTTGGGACCCACCAGCTACATCTTCGCACGCAAGGAAGTGCGTCCATATTACGGGCAAAAAAATGATTCGCCCCCTGACTGCTGGGACCCACCAGCTACATCTTCGCACGCAAGGAAGTGCCTGACAGTCGGGACCCACCTGGTCGAAGCGTACGTAGCGTTGTCATTTTGGTCGCGAACATGTACGTATATACTGGTGGATCGGTCTGTTTGCAGGCGGTAGTGATGAACCGTGGCCGAGTAAGGAAGGGCACGTGTCGTGTAGAGGTGCACACGTAGCATGTACGTACGTACATCCAGGGTGCAAGAAAGTAAATACGGCCACGTACGTACATACGGGCGGGGTCTCGAACGCCTACTCTCACATACGTACGGCCAGGGCTCGTGTACATGGCTAGGTCGGAACGGAGAAACCGCGTCGTCATCATGTTCATCGGGAGCCACTCGGCCTGGACGGAACAACCGATCGAAACGAGGCCTGGCATACCGCAGAACGGAGGAAACAACCTTGTGTTCGACCGGCCACGGTCGAAACGGGATCCTGTTCATCGGGAGGGGTTTGGCGTACAGCAAAATGGAGGAAACAGACTTCTCTTGGACCTCCTACGGTCAAAACGGGGTCCTGTTGATCGGGAGGGGTGTGGCATACGGCAAAATGGAGGAAATGAACTTGTGTTGGAGCGCTACGGTCGAAACGGGGGTCCTGTTGATCGGGGGGTGGCGTACCGCAAAACGGGACTCCACGGGATACTATTCATCTCCACCATCGACCTCCTCCAGCCTCCACGGGCTACTGTTCATCCACCGTCGACCTCCTCGAGCCTCCACCTGCGACTGTTCATACACGGGCTCCTGTTCATCCAGCCTCCACTGCTCCTCCATTGGCTACTGTTCAACTAGCCCTCTCCACGGGGTCCTGTTCAACCACCCCTCCACGGGCTACTGTTTATCCAGCCATCCACCGGCTACTGTTCAACCAGCCCTCCACGGGGTTGTCCTATTCATCCAGCCCTCCAGAGGGTCCCGTTCATCCACCCCCAACTGGCTCGATCGATCGGGGTAATGTTCATCCAGCGGCAACGGCCTCTACTATCACAGGGTTCTGTTCATCCACCCCCGCGATCGGGAATTGTTTATCCAACCCCCCAACAACGTTCACTATTCATCTAGAGGCAGCTGGTTCGGTCGGCTTCATTTAGCAGCAGTAACGAAGGAATCGCTCGATCAGGTTCAGTTAAGAGCCATCGATCGATCGCTCGGGTTTAGTAATGCGTAGCCTGCAGTGCAATCACTCGGGTTTAGTAGGCGAACGCCTCGCTCGAGTTCAGTTAGAGCCCAGCGCCTCACACCCACGCGCGTACGTGTATGAGAGAAACGCGCATCGCTCGGCCCCCGACCACCCACCATAACCGGGAACTCCCCGATATTTTCCTCGCCCTTGCTTCTACCATAGTTTTTTCCATCATGGACGGCCCAAAGAATGTCATGCAGCTGCGTCTCCGGCCCACCCAGGACGAAAAGCCCATTTTCTGTCATGATTTTTTGTCATAGAAGTAGGAGCCCACCACAACTATGATGATACCGGGTTTTGTCGCAATTATCATCATAGAAGTGTCATAAGCATGACAGGAAAAAAATTCGTCCGTCCGAAAATGTCACAGATGTGTCTTTTTTTGTATTGAAACTCCTTCTCTAGAAAGAATCCATTCTTAGCAACAAATATCTTGCCTTTGGATCTGTGATATAAGGTGTACCCAAAAGTTTCTTTTGGGTATCCTACGAAGACACACTTCTCTGATTTGGGTTCGAGCTTATCAGGCTGAAGCTTTTTCACGTAAGCATTGCAACCCCAAAACTTTAAGAAACGACAGCTTAGGTTTCTTGCCAAACCACAGTTCATATGGTGTCGTCTCAACGGATTTAGATGGTGCCCTATTTAACGTGAATGCAGTTGTCTGTAATGCATAACCCCAAAACGATAGTGGTAAATCGGTAAGAGACATCATAGATCTCACCATATCTAATAAAGTACGATTACGATGTTCGGACAAACCATTACACTGTGGTGTTCCAGGTGGCGTGAGTTGTGAAACTATTCAACATTGTTTTAAATGAAGACCAAACTCGTAAGTCAAATATTCGCCTCCACGATCAGATCGTAGAAACTTTATTTTCTTGTTATGATGATTTTCCACTTCACTCTGAAATTCTTTGAACTTTTCAAATGTTTCAGACTTGTGTTTCATTAAGTAGATATACCCATATCTGCTCAAATCATCTGTGAAGGTCAGAAAATAATGATACCCACCGCGAGCCTCAACACTCATCGGACCGCATACATCAGTATGTATTATTTCCAATAAGTCAGTGGCTCGCTCAATTGTTCTGGAGAATGGAGTCTTAGTCATCTTGCCCATGAGGCATGGTTTGCAAGCATCAAATGATTCATAATCAAGTGATTCCAAAAGTCCATACGCATGGAGTTTCTTCATGCGCTTTACACAAATATGACCTAAACGGCAGTGCCACAAATATGTTGCACTATCTGAAAGAACATGCGGTGCCCCCATGTTTGGTTTTGGTAATTAATGACAATCTCTATGGACTAATGGTTGTCTTGAGTTATATTTGAAGGATTTTTTCATAGGCTTTTCTTGAAGTCCATGTGTTAGTTTCAAGGATTTTATTAGTTGACCAAGGTGCTATGAAGGAATTATCCAAAGATTGGTCATGTGAGTGTTGAGCTTATTGCAAGCATGTCTTGCGGAAGAAGATTGTGTGATCATTCATGTTTACCTTCAAGACATCATCCAAATGAAGAGAGTTGGAAAGATTCAAGGTTGATCAAGACTAAGTCAAGAGTGAATCAAGTTGATCAACTCACAAAGCGTAGAAGATGTACCGAGAGGGATCAAGTGATCCCATGGTATGGTAAGCATTGTCCATTGTGCTTTGTGTACTAACCCATGGTCTATGTGAGAGTTCTATGTGGCGTTAGGTACGTGTTCATGGGCTTGGGTCAAGAGGAAGATATCACTCAACCCATGGAGAGGATGACATCAAGTGGTGATCGTCATCAAGATTGTCGTGTGCAAGTTCAAGTGGAGCATGACGAAGTGATCAAGTGCTTGAAGCTTGCCGTCCATTGTTGTGTCAATGGACTTGTGAAGATGTGTTGAAGAGTGGCTCACCCATAGTGGAGTATGGGGGAGCAATCATCTAGTCTTCATCGACCCAACGCAATCAAGAAAGGTGGTCCATCTTGAGGAGGACAAGATCATCATCATCTATCTCAAGTGGATCATGTACAAGGCAAAGGTTTGCCCTTGATAGGTTTTCTATTTTTCCGGTCTCATGGTGGTAGTTTGGAGACCGGGTTATAGGATCGATAGCTGTACTATCAAGGGGGGCTCTCAAGTGAGTAGCTTGATCGTATCATTCGTCGAGAGCTCAAAACATTGCATCCTTGCATCATCTTTCTTGATTCTTATTTCTATTTTCTTTTGAGGTTTTAGAGCTTGTGGTTATCTTCGTGACAAGCTCTAGTTCATCAAAAACGGATTTCATATGCTTCTTCTATCGCGTTTTCGGTGTTGGAGGTTTTACCGGTCTTTTTCGAGGAAGGATTCTCGCCATTTTCTCATGGGACTTTTCTAATTTTATTCTTATTGATATTTCTATCAATATTGTGTTAGCCCTTGTCACTAGCTTTCCAACAAACTTGGTTTCGTTGAATTCGGAGTCTGTTTGCAGAACTTGTGGTAGTTTTGGTGTTCTGAAAAGGCTGCAGCGGTACTACCGCAAATGTAATTTTTTACTACCGCTCCAGAGCGGTACTACCGCGGCTTCTACAGCGGTAGTACCGCTCTGGACCAAAAACTCGTCACAAGTCCAGCGGTGGTAGGCATGGATGTATTTTTTTAGTACCGCTCGCAAGCAGTAGTACCGCTACCCTTTGAGGTAGTACCGCTACCCTTAGCGGTAGCATCGTGAGGTCGAGCGGTAGTACCGCTCGGTGCAGGCTGTGAGCATAATGGTTGGATTTTCCCCACTTATAAAAGGGGGTCTTCTTCCCCAATGAACCTTATCCTTTGAGCTCGTGTTCTTCCCCCATTGTTGACCTTCTTCGAGCTTGCTAACTCTCAATCCCTCCATAGATTCTTGCTAGTTTTTGAGGGAAAAGAGAGAGGAGATCTAGATCCACATTTCCACCAATCACTTTCTCCTCTATGTGAGGTGAACATCTTGGATCTAGATCTTGGAGTTCTTGGTGTTCTCCTTCTTGTTCTTCCTCTCATTTTCCTCCCTAGCATTAGTTGCTTCGGTGGGATTTGAGAGAGAAGGACTTGGGCACTCCGTGTGCCCTTGCCATTGCATTTGGTGCATCGGTTTGAGTTCTCCACGGTGACACGTGGAAGTTACAAGTTGAGAAGCTTATTACTCTTGGGTGCTTGGTACCCTTGAGCTTGTTCCTCTTGGGTGCTTGGGCGCCCTAGACGGTTGGTGGTGTTCGGAGCTCAATCATTGTGGTGTAAAGCTCCGGGAAAGCGTCGGGGTCTCCAATTAGGTTGTGGAGATCGCCCCGAGCAATTTGACGGGTACCAGTGACCGCCCCCAAGGGTTGCCAAAGTGTACGGGTTCGGTGACCGCCCCCAAGGGTTGCCATTTGTACGGGTTTGGTGACCGCCCTCAAGGGTCCCTTAGTGGAATCATGGCATCTTGCATTGTGCGAGGGCGTGAGGAGATTACGGTGGCCCTAGTGGCTTCTTGGGGAGCATTGTGCCTCCACACCGCTCCAAACGGAGATTAGCATCCGCAAGGGTGTGAACTTCAGGATACATCGTCGTCTCCGCGTGCCTCGGTTCTCTCTTACCCGAGCTCTTTACTTACGCACTTTACTTTGTGATAGCCATATTGTTTGTTGTCATATATCTTGCTATCAACTAGTAGTTTATCTTGCTTAGCATAAGTTGTTGGTGCACATAGGTGAGCCTAGTTATTGTAGGTTTTGTGCTTGACAAATTAACCGCTAGGTTTATTCCGCATTTGTTCAGGCCTAAACCGTAATTATTTTAAAGCGCCTATTCACCCCCCATCTAGGCGACATCCATGATCTTTCACTATCATTATCAACTTTGCATCTTTTGGCATCAATATTATGAATATGTGTATCACCACGATCGAGATTCAACAAACATAGACCACTCTTCAAGGGTGCATGACCATAAAAGAATTTACTCATATAAATAGAACAACCATTATTCTCTGATTTAAATGAATAATCGTCTCGCATCAAACAAGATCCGGATATAATGTTCATGCTCAACGCTGGCACCAAATAACAATTATTCAAGTCTAAAACTAATCCTGAAGGTAGATGTAGAGGTAGCGTGCCGACGGCGATCACATCGACCTTGGAACCTTTTCTAATGCGCATCGTCACCTCATCCTTAGCCAATCTTCGTTTAATCCATAGCCCCTGTTTGGAGTTGCAAATATGAGCAACAGAACCAGTATCAAATACCCAGGCACTACTACGAGCATTAGTAAGGTACACATCAATAACATGTATATCAAATATACCTTTGTTCACTTTGCCATCCTTCTTATCCGCCGAATACTTGGGGCAGTTCTGTTTCCAGTGACCAGTCCCTTTGTAGTAGAAGCACTCAGTTTCAGGCTTAGGTCCAGACTTGGGCTTCTTCCTGGGAGTGGCAACTTGCTTGCCATTCTTCTTGAAGTTCCCCTTCTTTCCTTTGCCCTTTTTCTTGAAACTAGTGGTCTTGTTAACCATCAACACTTGATGCTCCTTCTTGATTTCTACCTCCGCAGCTTTGAGCATTGCGAAGAGCTCGGGAATAGTCTTATCCATCCCTCGCATATTATAGTTCATCACAAAGCCTTTGTAGCTTGGTGGCAGTGAAGTCTATCAATAACACTATCATCTGGAAGATTAACTTCCAACTGAGTCAAGTGGTTATGGTACCCAGACATTCTGAGTATGTGTTCACTGACAGAACTGTTCTCCTCCATCTTGCAGCTATAGAACTTGTTGGAGACTTCATATCTCTCAACTCGAGCATTTGCTTGAAATATTAACTTCAACTCCGGGAACATCTTATATGGTCCATGACGTTCAAAACGTCTTTGAAGTCCCGATTCTATGTCGTAAAGCATGGCACACTGAAATATCGAGTAGTCATCAGATCGAGCTTGCTAGACGTTTATAACATCAGCATTTGCTCCTGCAGCAGGCCTTTCACCTAGCGGTGCATTAAGGACATAATTCTTCTGTGCAGTAATGAGGATAATCCTCAAGTTACAGACCCAGTCCGTGTAGTTGCTACCATCATCTTTCAACTTAGCTTTCTCTAGGAATGCATTAAAATTCAAGGGAACGGTAGCACAGGCCATTGATCTACAACATAGATATGCAAAAACTATCAAGATGAAGTTTCATGATAAATTAAGTTCAATTAATCATATTACTTAAGAACTCCCACTTAGGTAGACATCCCTCGAGTCATCTAAATGATCACGCGATCCATATCAACTAAACCATGTCTGATCATCACGTGAGATGGAGTAGTTTTCAATGGTGAACATCTCTATGTTGATCATATCTACTATATGATTCATGTTTGACCTTTCGGTCTCTGTGTTCCGAGGCCATGTGTGTACATGCTAGGCTCGTCAAGTTTAACCTGAGTATTCCGCACGTGCAAAACTTTATTGCACCCGTTGTATGTGAATGTAGAGCTTATCACACCCAATCATCACGTGGTGTCTCGGCACGACGAACTGTCACAATGGTGCATACTCGGGGAGAACACTTATACCTTGAAATTTTAGTGAGAGATCATCTTATAATGCTACCGCAGTACTAAGAAAAATAAGATGCATAAAATATAAACATCACATGCAATCTAAATATGTGACATGATATGGACACCATCATCTTGTGCCATTGATCTCCATCTCCAAAGCACCGTCGTGATCTCCATCGTCACCGTCTTGACACCTTGATCTCCATCGTAGCGTCGTTGTCGTCTCGCCAACTATTGCTTCTACAACTATCGCTAACGCATAGTGATAAAGTAAAGCAATTACATGGCGTTTGCATTTCATACAATAAAGCGACAACCATAAGGCTCCTGCCAGTTGCCGATAACTTCTACAAAACATGATCATCTCATAAATAACATATATCACATCATGTCTTGACCATATCACATCACAACATGCCCTGCAAAAACAAGTTAGACGTCCTCTACTTTGTTGTTGCAAGTTTTACGTGGCTGCTACGGGCTTCTAGTCAGAACAGTTCTTACCTACACATCAAAACCACAACAATGCTTCGTCAAGTTTGCTGTTTTAACCGTCAACAAGGACCGGCCGTAGTCAAATTTGATTCAACAAAAGTTGGAGAAACAGACACCTGCCAGCCACCTTTATGCAAAACAAGTTGCATGTCTGTCGGTGGAACCGGTCTCATGAACGTGGTCATGTAAGGTTGGTCCGGGCCGCTTCATCCAACAATACCGCCAAATCAAAATAGGATGTTGGTGATAAGCAGTATGACTATGATCTCCCACAACTCTTTGTGTTCTACTCGTGCATATCATGTACGTGGCTCGAATGCCACTATTGGGAAACGTAGCATGCAATTTCAAAAAATATTCCTACGCTCACGCAAGATCTATCTAGGAGATGCATAGCAATGAGAGGGGGAGAGTGTGTCCACATACCCTCGTAGACCGAAAGCGGAAGCGTTAGCTTAACGCGGTTGATGTAGTCGAACGTCTTCTCGATTCAACCGATCAAGCACCGAACGTACGGCACCTCTGAGTTCTGCACACGTTCAGCTCGATGACGTCCCTCAAACTCTTGATCCAGCAAAGTTTCGAGGGAGAGTTTCATCAGCACGACGGCGTGGTGACGGTGATGGTGATGTGATCCACGCAGGGCTTCGCCTAAGCACTACGACAATATGACCGGAGGAGTAAACGGTGGAGGGGGGCACCGCACATGGCTAAGAACAATTGATGATCCTAGAGGTGCCCCCTGCCCCCGTATATAAAGGAGGGAGAGGGGAGGAGGCCGGCCTAGGGGCGCGCCTAGTGGGAGGAGTCCCACTTGGACTCCTAGTCCAATTCGCCCCCCCCCCCCTTTCCTTCTACCGGAAGGGGAAAGGGGAAGGAGAGGGAGAGGGAGGAGGAGAAGGAAGGGGGGCCGCTCCCCCTCCCCTAGTCCAATTTGGACTCCTTCCCTTGGGGGGGGGGGGCGCCACCCCTTATGGGCTACCTTGCCTCCCTCCTATGGCCTATATCTTCCTCGGAGGGTTCCGGTAACCTCCCCGGTACTCCGATATGTACCAGATACATTTCGAAACACTTCCGGTGTCCGAATACTATCATCCAATATATCAATCTTTACCTCTCGACCATTTGGATACTCCTCATCATGTCCGGGACTCCGAACAATCTTCGGTTACCAAAACACATAACTCATAATACAAATCATCATCGAACGTTAAGCGTGCGGACCCTACGGGTTCAAGAACTATGTGGACATGACCGAGACACATCTCTGGTCAATAACCAACAACGGAACATGGATGCTCATATTGGTTCATACATATTATACGAAGATCTTTATTGGTCAAACCGTAATGACAACATATGTCATTCCCTTTGTCATCGGTATGTTACTTGCCCGAGATTCGATCGTCGGTATCTTCATACCTAGTTCAATCTCGTTACCGGCAAGTCTCTTTACTCGTATCGTAATACATCATCCCGCAACTAACTCATTAGTCACATTGCTTGCAAGGCTTATCATGATGTGTATTACCGAGAGGGCCCAGAGATACCTCTCCGATACTTGGAGTGACAAATCCTAATCTCGATCTATGCCAACCCAACAAACACCTTCGGAGATACCTGTCGATCATCTTTATGATCACCCAGTTATGTTGTGACGTTTGATAGCACACAAGGTATTCCTCCGTTATTCGGGAGTTGCATAATCTCATAGTCAAAGGAATATGTATAAGTCATGAAGAAAGCAATAGCAATAAAACTTAACGATCATTATGCTAAGCTAACGGATGGATCTTGTCCACCACATCATTCTCCTAATGATGTGATCCCGTTCATCAAATGACAACACATGTCTATGGTTAGGAAACTTAACCATCTTTGATTAATGAGCTATTCAAGTAGAGGCTTACTAGGGACACTGTGTTTTGTCTATGTATCCACACATGTATCAATTTTCTGGTTAATACAATTGTAGCATGAATAATAAACATTTATCATGATATAAGGAAATATAAATAACAAATTTATTATAGCCTCTAGGGCATATTTCCTTCAAGAACTACACATAAGGTATTGACTCATAAGTTTGTCTTGTCTTTGATGAATGCCAAAGAATTGGTAATATTAGTAGACGTCAGGAAATGCCTATGAATTATCCACTTGTTATTGAACCATTGATGTTTTCCTTCCTCTAATGGGTATACACATATTTTAGTTGTTGTTGATTACATTAATAAGTGGGTAGAAGCTGTTCCAACTAGTAGTGCTTATCATAACACTTCTATTAAGATGCTTAAAGAAGTTATTTTTTCTGAGGTTTGGAGTCCCTAGATATTTAATGACTGATGGTGGTTCACATTTTATTCATGGCGCTTTACGTAAAATGCTTGCTAAGTATGATGTTAACCATAGAATTGCATCTCCCTATCATCCTCAGTCTAGTGGTCAAGTAGAATTGAGCAATAGAGATATTAAAATGACTAGTAGAATGCCCGTGCATTGCCACGGGCTCTTGAAATAGTTTACAAGAGTTACATGTTAATTTCCACACGTACAAACAATATATAACAAACACAATTATTTAATAACTGAAGTCCATTTTTGCAATGTAAATTCATAACATAAAGAAAATTAACGATATGTCCATGTAACAAACTGAGCGATGTTCCAACTAAACATCTATTACAAAACTATTAACATCTAGATGATGCGCTTAAGAAATTCTTTCACAATATCAGGAAATTTTCCTTTAGCTTCATTCCCACGATGTTTTAGCAAGTATAGTAAAAACTGCTTCCTCAATTCATACCCATCCTGCACAAACAATACATGTAGTTAGTATGAAAATTTCACGCCGAAGGGCTTAAAACATGTAACGGACAATACTCACCGCGCAAATCGGCTTGACCAATTCGTTACCGTTCCACCAGAGGATAAAATGAAAAACAAAATAGCCAGACACATTCCTGCAAAACTTTAAATTAATAATATAAAGAATATAGTGATAACAAAAGTAAATGTTTTTGTTATGAATTCATTACCCGTCTATACTCATTGGAACACCGAACGGAAATAAACGTTGCCATTTAGATATATCATAATTCCAACCACGCAGCTTTATTTCGAGTGCTTCTTTGAAATCCCTTGCAAAACTTTTTAATTTCAGTGCATGCCTCAATTTTTTTTCCTCTAACGATTGTTATTTTGAATAGGATCCATAATATATAGATGATGTGCCTCTTTGTCGACGACATACAAGATGTATCGGCCGATGGATGCATAGGGAAGATAAATCTAAAAGTGAAGCTATTAGAAACAACAATAAACCATGATAACAATGGACAAAATACTTTACTTACCTTGTTGCACGATGAGATGTCGCTGTCCATCCCAGGCCAGCTATCAAATAATGTTGCCAACGTCTGGATAGTTTCCTTCTCGCAAAACTTCTGACCTCGTGTTGACTCTAGCATCATGGACTAAGCAAAAAAAGAAATATTGTTTCAACATGTTGATACTAATGACACATAGAATGAAGAGTTACGATAACTTACACAAAATCGTAGATCCATGTAGTGTACAGGAGGGTCTGTGAACAATACTCCCTCATCACATGCCAGCATATGCACGGCGGTGTTGAAGCAATCATTGTCCATGGGCTGCTCCATGTTAAGTATGCACTGAAGTTTCTTAAGACTTAAGCCCATTGGATCGGGTGTCGAGCTCCGAACCCATACCTCCCTATAAATTGGATGGTAAGAAGAACAATAATATACATCCGCACATTAAATATTGATACATGATACTTACTCCAAACACCCGGCATCATTGATCGACATGATGTAGTTGCAAAGGCCGGCAAGTAATTCACGTTGGTCCGTGAGTATGATAGTGATTGGGGCAGGACGTTTGTCTTTGAGTACGTCAAATGGATTCTCCAAGATCTCGAGATCAGAATCAGCTAAAGTTTCTTCATCGTCCGGTTGATGGTATATGGGACCTCCTTTTAGCTTATTCAGCTTTGAATCGAGCAAAATGACAGCTAATTTTTGTCGAAAATGTTTTATATCCTCCTACAAAATATATATAAAAACAATTTATAAAATATTTTGAGATAAAATAATGAGATAATGTATAAAAATGAAATACCTGGGTGAACTCGTCTGACAGTCCATGTGATGTCCAGTATTCCATATAATTTAGCATAAACAACCCACATGATACACTATAATATTATAAAATAATGCTTTAGAATATCACACAGATGAATCAAATAAACAAACCATTCTAACAAGTGCTTACCCATCGGTTTGTATTGCCTCATGAAACTGCTCTACAACCGTCCATTTTGTAACATTGAGATCGGGCCACTTATGACCTCTGATAAACTCCGGACTATGCTCTACAAGTTTCAGACGCTTCTCAAGTCCTAGTAACTATTTTATACATGAGAAATATTAGGGATGAAGGCAAACAAAACATATGTTAAGAATGAGTAAAATAGTATGATAGTTACCGTAGTAGCAAGGTCATTGCGTTTGACCCGAGAACCAAGTGAGTCCAATACTTGAATCTCACGTTTTTTGGCATTGGCGACTGCTAGATACCAATGGTAGCCCGGCATGTTAATCGGAATGAATAACTGGTGTAAATATCATACAAGTCACGGTCGCAATTAGATATAAATATTAATAAATTATTATACATATGAATTAAATAAAAACAGTCCATAATTATATGCATGAATAACGAGACAAAAACTAACCATATCTTGCAGTAGATAAGTATTAACATGATGCACAATGCGGTGATATTTTGATGGGTCTATGTCTTTTTCCCCATCTTCTTTTATCTGGCCAGATACAAACGTGCTAATAATGTGTACCTTTTCACCTGCCCTGTCTTGTAGATGGTCGTGAGCAAGCATGCAATATATGTAAGCAATAATCACCTGTAATCAACATTTAGATTATATTTATATTTCATGATATTATATATTGTTCATATTATTAATTACAAGGTTTATGCAATTGGTCTTACACCGTCATGTAAGAACATATCATCTTTCATAAGACATTCCAAATCGTCGGTTGATAACAACGCATCTCCAATGTCCATGAACTGGGTATTCTTGGGGGCAGACTTGATTGATTCGATGACTGTAATATCTCTAGGGGTACAAACATAGTCTGTCGAATTCATAAAAAATGAGCCAACTTAGAAATCCAAATGAGCAAAGTTAGTTGAATACAAAAGGTAATATCACAAAAAAAAGATTGATAATAATATTAAAAAAATACCTTGTGGGATAACATGTAAATTAGCATCCTTTTTTGGTTTGTTATGAGATATAACCTCTTCGACATTATTATGTTGTGAATTTTCGTCCCCTTTCAGCGACATTGCATCTGAACCCTCAATGGATTCTTTCCGTGCATCTCCAAAGTCCATATCCATGTCTCCTATATTCTGAAAAACCAAAAATATAAAAATAGACCTTTCATATTATCATCTATAATATACATAGAGAGGAAGGTTAGCTATATGCACCTCTTCTCGTGGTGTTTCAGTGCAGTCTGTCATCATTACATCAGTGCGTATGTTGGAACCCATCACTTTATAGCTATGCGGAAATATAAATAGTATTTTTTGCTGCATCATATAATGTGAAACTAACACAACTATTTTCTCTGTGATAAAAAAATCTTTTGATTATAATGCTGAAGGCAGGGGCGATTGGGCCGGCCCATTTGGAGGTAACGAGCTCCAGCCGCGTAGAAAAATGGCCCGAAACTAACCACATGTCTTAAAGAAACCTAGTGATAGGCTTGCGGAGCGACCTATTAAGTATCGAACTTACTTTGAAAAAATTCAAAAAATACACACTAAACATTTTGTAATATACGTTGAACATTTTCTTGACATACAATGAACTTTTTTCATTATAGAATGAACTTTTTTTAACATACATGATTTTTTTTAAACATACGAATATATCCTCTGAACAAATTTTGAATACCCATTGAACATTATGTAATATAAGTTGAACAATTTTGTAATACATATTGAACATTTGTGTAATATACACTTAACAAATTTCAAAACACTGTGATTATATATTCATTGAACAATTTCTAATAAATGTTTAACAGTTTTGTAATGGATGATGAACTTTTGTAAAAAAGCATGAACATTTCCTTAATATACCGATGAACACTTGTGTAACATGCAATGAACTTTGTATATTATAATAAAAAGGAAACGATATAAATAAAGAATAAAACAGTATAGGAAAAGAAATATGAACAGAAACAAAAAAAAGATAAGAAAGAGAAAAAGGAAAATAAAAGAAATAGAAAGCAGAAGAAACAGGGAGGCAGCAGCGAAACAAGTATGGGCCGGCCCAAACAGGACGCGGCAAGCCCTTTCCCCTCCCCCCCGCCGCATTCTACCTACCCCCTCGCCCCTTTCCCCTTATCCACATCACCCTCTCCTCTCCTCTCAACTCATTCACTCAAACCATCTCGCCCTTTCCCCTTCCCTTGCCGCATCGCCGCCCGCGTCGATGACCAGGCAGCCGCACTCTTTCGCCCACCGACCACCGCATCGATCTCCTGCATTGACGGACCTTGGTGCTGTGTGCTGTGTGCTGCGCGACCGAGCGGGACGGATGGGGCGCGCTTCCTAGAGCACCTGCGGGTGGTCGATCCGGTCCCGTTCCGGTCGGATCCGCAGCGGCGCTCCTCTCCGGCGATGTCTCAGGTGGATCTGAAGCGAGGCGTCCCGATCTGCAACACCACAGCTCTGGTACGCCACTCCCCATACCTGACAACTCCATTAAACGCATGCTGCTCCGATCCGCCCCCTCCTGGTCTTCTTCGAATCTTTGCGTCCCTGATCTCGTTCCTCTTGTCTTTCTGTGCCGGGGCTCCGTCACCAAACCACACATGCACGGCGAGGACGACGACTACTTCCCGACGCCGCGTCTGACGCATCCATGAGAGGCGCCTGATGGGGCTTGGTTGGGAGGCGCCTGATGATGTAGAAGGCAAGTGAACAGAGGCACTTGGTGGGACAGAAGTTGGGCTCAGGTGATGCGGCGGTCGGAGAGATGCTGTGGAGGAGTTGGCCGGCGACCCCTTTCCTTCTAGCTTCAACGAGTCCGTGCATGCGTGACCTGTGCCGCCGGGGAAAGCGAAGCAGTAGCATGAGTCCTCCCTTTGCCCTTCCTCTTTCTGTCTTATAAGTACTCTTGCTCTATCAAGGTTTGCGTGCTAGGTTTTCATCTTGGTTTAGAAATTGGACAGATTATTTGATTAGCAGATCGTTAGCGTAGATTAGACATCCAGACGATCAAATAAGTAGGTGCTTAATGGATGGGTGGATGCTAGCTTTAAATCGGCTCTCACCTGATCACTGGATTTGATGTGATCTGGATTTGAGGAACTTGGCTCCCTTTTACATTTTGAAGATCTATGCGTCTTGTTTTCGATGTGATCTCGATTCGAGGAACTTGGCTCCCTGTACAGATCATTTTGCTAATGGGTACCTCAACGAGAGTACAATGCACATGGTACACCAATGATAACATCCCATACTGCTATTCAGTATTTATTTGTCATCTCAGTGCTAAATGGAAATTTTCTTTTAATTTATGTATCTATATTGTTGCCCCTAGCAACGCACGGGCATTTAGCTAGTGAACTTCCTAAATCAATTCGTACACGCGGCTTTGCCCTTTGGAAACTTGTTTAGTAGTACAAGACGATAAGAGGCCGAGGGCATCTGTCACCCTCCATCTGAAATTTTTGTGACTAAAGTAACAGGCACTTCTTACTGATTATAGTTTTTGAGAAAAACCATATAGTTAATTCTCATTTTAAGTGTTTGCTGTTTTATCTTGAACATCTTTCTTTCAGAATGATTTGAGTCTTGTTGGTAGGCATTGTTGAATAGTCAACATAAATGCAACTTTGTATTTTGAATGACCAATCTAACTTCTCCATTGAAACAAGCGACAGATCTTCAGTGAGCAAAGAGGGTAGTGGAAGGCAGGAACCCAACCCCAGGAGTTCCTTTGAACCCTTCAGCGTTAATACAATTATGCTTACACAGATCCTGAGAAGCAGGATGCTATAAATGTGTAAGTTAATTTATGTCTGCAAAAATATCACTCTGACAAAACCTTAGGAGTAGAGGGACATTGGTCTAATATAGTTACACACAAGATTTTGATGTTGTGTTTGTTTGAAATGCAGATTCTTGGGCCATTTCCAGCCTCAACAAGGCAAACCTCCTCTTGTGGAAGTTGGACTGAGACCAGCATTACAATATTGGCCGCCAAGGAACTCTAAGTGAAGAAACTGGAAGGTACTGATATAAACTCTTGTACTAACAACAACATTGTTTGATAAGCTGTGTTGTGCCCCTTACTACCATTCTCATCAATTATAGATTCGTGATGGTCTGCAAGATATGCTTTATGAGCCAATATAAAGTTTAAATAGTTGTTTCACTTGGCAGCTACGAAGGTGGTTTAGAATATTTTTGTTATATTCTAGTAATAAAGAAGAATGCCCACAACACAACTTATGCAGAGAGCAAGTGATTAATTTTTATTTATCCCGTCTTTCCTAATCGCCAATTCACTGGATTCTTAATGTGCAGACTGATGCAGAAGCAAAGCATTTCAAGAAAAATTTCCTCCAACTGAGGGCAAGAAGGGGCCTACACCACTGACAGCCATTGCCATGCAGAAATGGTGAGCCTAGTGCACGGTGTTCACTTTCCTAGGAGTGCTAGTAGCATCTGCAAATAGTGCCAGCTCAAAATAAGCACGTGCATCGTATTACTTGCTCTATCTTGAGAATCTAGATTCATTTGGTTGGGATATAGTTGGTATTGGAGTATTACATATCCATTGTGAATAATTTTAGTCTAATCCATCGAAGCATTCTGTCCTCATGCAATTTTTATTACATGAAATGACATAATATTATGACTCTGATGATATATATCTTCAGATGATTTTTTTTGATAAAAGAGATCTTGCCTCTCCGATTTCATATAAAGAAATCATCCGTTCACAGACATTTCTTCAGAAGATAATTATATTTGCTTTTATTGCTATAAAATGTGCTTTAGAAAATCATGTGTTCATAATTGCATGCATAATTTTGTAGGTGAACATACAGAAAATGCAAGATAAAACATACTTTTGATTGTATACCTCAACCTAACATGATCCTAATATAACAACTATTACACTTTTAGAGAAGATAAAGATCCAGAATTGTTCGTACCTAGAGGAACTCGCCTTCTTGATGCTGTTGTGATTTTCCTCCAGGTCTGCTGTTGTGATGGCCGAAGGAAGAGCAAGGAGGGGGAGGAGGGATGGCAGAGGAGGTTAACATCTATAGGTAGGCCATGCGGAGAATAACTGGGTAGCAGATCATGGCTGAATATAGTTGTACCATATATACCATTGTTTTCTACCATATATACCATTGTTGATGGTGCAGATATATTTCCTTTTTCCATCAAATGCACACCTGTTAATAAATTAGAAAAGATGTAAAAATCAGAACTTACTAAAGAATTAAATTATTGTATCTGTTCTTTATCCCAGTATCAGATAATATATTCCCAATTCCATTATTTCAGCCCACTTATTTTGTGAATACAACAGAAAAGGAAATAAAAGAAACTTCCTTTTCCTACTCCCCGTGGTCGTCTGTATGTACAAGCATTATCTCTTTATTAGGAAAATCATATCTCTAGATTTAATACAATCTTATTTCTCTATCCCAGACAAATGAAATATTTAATTTACTAACTCATATTAATGTATACACCGAAGGATTGCAACGGAGTACGTCTGCTAATAAATCAGAGAAGATGTAAAAGATCCAAACTTGCTTAAAACAATTTTCTTTCTTTACTATTTCTTTAGGTTACTGAATAGTTTTTATGAGGTATAAAATTTTCGCATATAAAAATACAATAGTTACAATATGCGATTTGTCTATTAAAATATTAAATTGGTAACGGTGAAATTATAATAAATTTTTTGTTCACTTATTTTCTCACTGAAAAATAAAGCTTTGGCCTTTTATGTCACTTGTTTGGTTGACTGTATATTAACTCATTGTAGTTATCTTTTGATGTGTTGATTGACAGCTTTTATTATGAAGCTAAGCTTCTAGACACACATCTGATCTGGTAGTTATTTGTATGGGTTGACAAGACATTCAACATGAAGCTATTAGAATACACCCCGTTTGATTGGTATGACATATTTTCTTCTCTCTTGAACTCGTCGTGCTCCTGGTAACATGGGATTTCCTTGCTACTAATGTATCGTATTGCATATGTCTGTTTTCAGTGTAAATGTGTTCTTTGATCAACCAAACCTTGGTGAATGTACAATCAGGGGGAGCCTTGATGCCTTCTCATGTAAGAGTAAGATCCACAAAATTTTGATAACTTGAGTCCATTACATCATGACAATAGGGTCAAGCTCCACTTTAATTTGCAGGCAAAGCATGCAGG
This sequence comes from Aegilops tauschii subsp. strangulata, assembly GCF_002575655.3. Taxonomy (NCBI): domain Eukaryota; kingdom Viridiplantae; phylum Streptophyta; class Magnoliopsida; order Poales; family Poaceae; genus Aegilops; species Aegilops tauschii. Next base: position 168,712,338 of record NC_053036.3, on the reverse strand, counting down.
AAATGATTGTTGGCTTTCAATAAGCTTTGAATATGAGGTACATACTTTCCATCAGCCTATGATTTACGACAACTGCTTTTCTTTTAGCGCTGATGTTGATAAGTAGGCATTGACGTGTTAGTTATATATAGTTCGTATTGCCAAATATGTAGTTCATGACTTGTTCTCATTGACGTGATATTTCGAGTTCTAGTTGACATATCTTGGATACAGTTATACGAAACGAGGAATTATAGGGTGCGTCGCAAAACAAATGTTTAATATATCCAAAACAACAAAACAACAAAAAGTAACATGCAACAAACATGCTCCTGACCGCACGGGTATTAAAGTACAAAATATACATAGAAGCCAAAATATATAGATATAACCAAAACAAGCAGACAACGTTGAAGCGAATACGAAGCTAGAGGGTGCCATCAAACCGTTTATTCCCTACATATATATAATCCAATACATTATTCATATTGCCAAAAGGATAAATCTCAATTTGATCCCTAACAAAGTTCTATTAGCTTATTATATTTGTGACATTTGAATATGCATCAGTCCATAGTCATTCGTCCAAAAACCTCAAGGACGCTGTAATTTCAGCTGGGATGTTTCCAGCTGCTTCATTGCCTTTGATCATCAGCATCTGGACCAGCAAGTGCTTTCTGAGCTGTATTGAATCCTGAAAAACATAAATAAAAATTTAATAAATCGCTGAAAAATGAATTGCACAACAGACCTACGTGATAGGAAGAACATAAATTTATAATTAACAAAGCTATGGAAGACAGAAACTTGTTATATATGCATGTACCGAAGTCCTGGACATGTTATGCCCGAGAGTATCATCTTGGTGAGCCATCTCCGATAGGACTTTGAATCCAGAGTCCAGGCTGTGACCAAAAAATCCATATGTTACATCCTATATCAGTGTGTCTATAATATGCATGACCAATTTAAACTATTACCGCGGGGCTGTAATATAGGTATGATCTTGTGGCCAATCCACGAGTTGGGGATTCAAACCAGGCCTCCCCTGTTGCAATACACTGCCAAATTCTTGCAAAACTATCAGGGCTTCCTTCTTAAGTTCCTTGTCATGAAAGTCCTCTGAGCCTAGGAATGACTCATTGGAATGATCAATCAGGAGAGTCCTCCTATTTTCAATATTAACTGCAAGGAGGCCGTAGGAGGAATCCACCAACTACAACGGCAATAGGTACTGCAATAGGTATACAAAGTTAATGGTGAACAGGTAGTATACACACCAATTTTTTAGAATGAAAATCCTTACAATGGACGGGGTCATGAGCACGTTGTATTTCGGCAAAGGCCGTACAATAACAGTGTTAATCAACAAGTTGGTGCGTTCAGCTTGGCCTAAACCAGTCTGACTCAGCCCCCATGCTAGGCGATGGAATTGCAAATCAAACATATGCGTGGAGCCAACAAAGTCTGTTCCTGCGTTCCTCTGTATCGCGTCGCTAGTAAGCTTACGCACTGCAAGATCGAAGCACCTCGGATTGACCCATGTATCAGCTCGCATGGTGTCTTGGATAGTCCGTAGACTTAACTCGATCAAGAATGGATGAGGGCTCCTTATCCATATTATGCTGCAAACAAACCGGCATGATAGCAAAGCTGTTAGAAAAATAAGGGTATCAAAAAAATGTAGTACTTCAATGTGTGGGCAAACAATAGTACATTTTTCAAAACTTTAGTAAGGTCTGAAATGTATGTATCTTCTAATTGGAGTTGTACTGTCATTTGAGGAGAGAAGTACTATTTCTTAAGATAACCAAATCTATTATGACATGTTAGGTTGTAATGTATTTCTGTAGTATTACAGTTATGAAAAAATCTGTAGATGGTACATGTATCATGCACCAGGACCCGTTGCAATATACTACAGTTCAAAGAAAATTTGTAGTTTAAAATAACGTGCTGTGGATGGTACTATCATGGCGTAATGTAAAAGGATAATATTAGCGCATGGCCAGTTTTTTGCAACCATTGCGTTTGATCTTAAGAACCTTATGGACCTAGAAAGGATAGCATGATCCTAACCAGTACATGCATGCAACAACTTATGAACGTGACCAACTAATCGCCATGGTTAGGTGAAAGAACAGATTTTTACTCGGGTTTAAAATAAGAAGCTGATAATGCAAACTATAATGGTAGTGATCTGCAGCCAACAAGTGCAAATAAAGTATAGATGGAGTTTAGGTCTGCCAGAACAAACTCTAATTCCTCCTCGTCTGAGGAAACCATGACGTAGTTGTAGATGTACTCCACTGCGTCGTCCACTCCATCAAAAATCGGCATTGCAGCCATTACCGTGGGTAGAAAGTCGTCTTAGCACCAGGATGAGCGAGCGAGGGGGCATTGGAAAATGGTGGACTCACAGCCGGACCATATATATGAGTGTCGGAGGGGTATTGTCCGGCACCAGGTCGGTGAGGCATTAGCATGTTGTATGGATTGGAAGGTGCCCCTTATCCTTCCATCTTTGCATGTTTCCATTACAAAACCTTGCTAATAAACGGACAAGCAATTATTTTTATTCCTTACTGCACTGGGCAAATAAATAAACGCCGGATTATATATCTATTATATACGTCTCCCTTTCCCGACCAGAACAAGCAGGATTTAACTTTCCTTATAAGCAAATCCGATTAAGGGAAAATTAATGGCCAAACTGGGAAACCCAATGAACGTATGGTAGGCCACACCGGGAGATTGGATACTATAACGTATTGGAAGGAAAGTTGTGATTCGGCGTGATCAACCCAGTAGTACTTTACAAGGAAAAACACCGAACATGCCATTATATAAACACCGGATATGATCACCTGCCGTAATAAATACTAAGTCTGCCGATAATATATTATTTGTTTCAGGATATTATATGGGGATTTTGGCTTCTTTTATTATGGATATATATACTAATAAGTCTGAAGATATTAAAATTAAGTTATTTCCTTTTCCGGTTTTGTTATGTTTTAAACATGCAGAAGATAAATAGTAGGACAAAAACTTAATATTCATCCTTTTAACAGTTTCTTGCTAATGGCATCGACTTTGGCAGGCCCGTGTGTTGCTACTTTGCATTCAAAAGTACTATATAAAGTTATGACTAATGGATCATTTTGTGCAATATGGATGTTATTTCTCTTGCCTTTTACACAATATCACTATAGCTTTCCGGCACACACACACACCGAGTATTTATACAATGTCAAAACCTCGAAAAGCAGATGTATTAGTAATGCCAATTTAGTTGGCACTGCAATATACCTGAGTACTGATTCTCTCTGGGCATGTTTCTCTTTGTTTCTTAGGGCTACTCGTTGTCACCTCATTCATCTACGCTTGGTGGTTTAGTGTCCTCTTTTCTTAAACTCTTAATATTGTAGGTATGGTCATATGAACCACCTTAGGAAATTCCATAACTATCAATATTTATCTGCAATATTTTTTCACTCGCTCTAAAAATGTCAATATATATAGTAATTTCCTTTTCCATTTTATTTCTTAAACTCCTAATAAGATAAAATATGCTTAACCCATTTATAGATCACAAGCGGTGGTAACAGCAAATAAGAAGTACAATAATATCCCGGATTGTGGGGAAGAGAATAGATAACATGAACATAGCAAATATGCAGAAAATGAAACCAGAATGATAGGCTTCCTCCTTGAAACAGAAAGTATAGTAATATTGAAGAGACTTTATTGAAGCGATTAAGAATTAGCATGATGGAAACAATGGTCTCAGAAAATGGCAGAAAATGCACCATCTCGCCACTGACAGCCTCCTGACGCTGCTTTCCTTCTAAGTCGAATCCTTGTTGTCCCGCTACGGCACCACAACACAGTATGCTCGATATCAGCCGAAAACAAGTTCTCATGGACCAGAAATCCATGAAAGGATGCTTGCTCGCTGAACGCATCCTTGCCAGGTCCTAGATTAATGCAGCCTTGTACAAATTTTTAGGTCTGAGCTCTCTTAGATCCGCAGAAAATTCGTGAAGGTAAATGAACCAATGCAAGAAAAAAATATGAAACTTGCTCTGAACTGTTAAATAATTAGTTTAGATGCGTGAAAGTACAAGTAGTCTAACTTTTTCCCAAAGATTGCACACTTCAGCGATCAGACATGTGCATTGTCACATTCTCCAGAGTCGCACGGGCATTTAAACTTATTCGCAAGTACGCAGGCTAGCATTTTACTATTTATTAGGAGTACATATGCAAAATATGTCTTGAAAAGCTACACAACCGTCGACATTCAGAAAGCATTTCACAAGGAGAATTAGGGCAACTAAAAGACTACCAGTTTGTTTTGTTCATATATTCATAGATGGCACTATGCCGGCTGTTAGTTAAAGCAAAGTTAGTAACCTATGAATTGAATTACTAGAATTAGAAGGTGGAAAAACTGAGTCCTAAACTATACTACGGGCGGGTTTCCTATCAACCATCAGTTAGAATGCCTTTGCCCCGCCGACCTGCTAACACGCCCCAGCATCCGTGCATCACACAACATCACCATTTGCATAGCATACATTCAGAATGTTGAATGTCTGAAATTATATGACCTGCCCGTAGCCTGGTCTTGCTGGTAAAGCCTAAGGTGCTCAGGCAGGGCATCACCTGCATAACAAACCACCATGAATCTGAAAATACTTGAAGATAGCTACGAAAGTCTGTATTTGTATCTTCCAGTTGTATGCATGATCATGTGTGGGCACCAGATGAGATTTAGTTGGCAGCGAGATTATTTGACGCACGGGCACTCACATGTACTATGGAGCACTATAGTAGCTTAATAATCATAGCTCACCTTCTGCGTGTGTTGGTCTTATAATTCAGACCAATAATAATCTGATAGTTCCGACCTATCAGAATAATACAGGATAATAAGGATGCCAATAATTTTACATTCAAGCATACTATCAAAATACCAAAATAATAACAACGGATATGATCACTTGCCGTGATACAAGAGTTTCATTTCATGTTCCAGATATTTATCAGGCCAATCATTATATCTGAATCACATATTACACATGAAATACTACGCTGTGTGACATGTACATTCCCAAAAACATTCCGATAGTAGAAAACCTATAACAACGATGATGGTGCCAATGTGACTGATGATTATTGAAATGAAGTTAGTAGCTCAACTAAATGGAGTATACCTCCAACTATCAAAATACCAAATAAAAAGATATATGTAAAAAAACGAATTACAACAAATCTTGACCATCGCAAGAGTAAATGCTCTGTCATTACAAAACCTGCCGGTCTATTAAGACCGGAATTCAGCCTGTAAGGACTTCCTTGTAGACGATGTTCTTCATCGACGTCAGTAAGGACACGGTCGGTCTTTTTCGCTTCTTTGGATTGTCCTTTTGCTTGTTGGCCTTCTCCTTCGGCTTCTCCTTCTGAATGAGTATCTTTATATTTCTTTTCACGGTGGCTCGAGACAGAGCAACATAGAGCTGACCATGAGAGAACACGGGATTGGGTAGGTAGACACCAACAATCGGGATGGTCTGCCCTTGAGCCTTGTTAATGGTCATAGCAAAGCTAAGCCTTATAGGAAATTGCTTCCTTTTAAACTTGAATGGAAACATGTCGTTCTCAGATGGGCAGAGAGGTATTCGAGGAAGGAAGACCCTCCTGCCAGCGTGTTGTCCAATCACGATTTCTGCATCAATGGTGTTCCTCTCAAAACCTCTAACAACAAGCCTAGTGCCGTTACACAGTCCATTAGCTGGATCAATGTTCCTTAGAAGTATGACAGGGCAGTTCAGCTTTAGCTTGAGTGCATGCGGAGGAAGACCGTTAGGAGTCAATCCATTCAGAAACTCCTGAGCGTAGTAGCCATATGGGTCGTCCTCCGCACTGTCAAAGCTATGGTAGATTACTTCATCTCCATGAAAACGCTCTATCATGCGGATGTTTATCTTGTCGACATTGTCGTTTGTCGTGGAAAGGATTGCGCGAGATGTCGTGTAATTCGAATCAGACATGTTGTCATCTAGACTCGGAAACACATGGTCAATAAGCTTCTCCAGGTCGTCAACCTCGCCTGTAGACGGCAGACAGATGTCTTCAGGGAGTAGTATGTTGCCTTGATCGTCGACATCCTCAGTGCCATTGCCGACCCTTAGCAAGTAATCTGCAAACCACGTGTCATTATGAGCCCTCATGTTGGTGATGAGCCGAAGCTGCCGCATACCCTTCCATAGATGAGAACTTCGGAGGGTTGCATCAATTATCTGGCCCCGCGACCCCCTTCTGACGACCGAAGCACCTGCCTAAAGTCCCCACCAAAAACAACAGTCTTTCCTCCAAAGGGTCGGTCGCGTATTCCCATAATGTCGCGCATGCTATTGTCCAATGCCTCGACCGCTTGTCGCTTCATCATGCTGGCCTCGTCCCATATTATCAATGAGGCCATCCTTAGCAGCTTGGCGGTCCCACTCTGCTTGGTGAAGCTGCACGAGGCTCCATCATCGCAACTCAATGGGATCTTGAACCTCGAGTGGGCAGTCCTGCCGCCAGGCATGATAGAAGCGGCGACGCCCGACATCGCGGTAGCGATACCAATCTTGCCATCGCTCCTCACCTTGGCAAGCATCGCCCTGTATAGGAAGGTCTTTCCTGTACCTCCAGGGCCATCAACAAAGAATACACCCCCATCACCGCGTTCAACAGCCGCTAGTATCTCGTCGTATGCGGCCCTCTGCTCCAAGTTCAGGGAAGATGCCAATTTAGTGTCATCCACGTCAAACTCAACGGTTGATTCCTCGATGACCTCTCTTGCCTCGCCCTCGGTTGGGTCAAACGCATCATCGATCCTTGGAAGAGCGAAATCAACAATGTCTTTACCCATGGACTACAACATACCCCTAATGTCAAGCAACACCATCTGCTCCACCTCGTTCGGGGACGTGCATGTTCGACGATAGTCATCTGACATAGGCTCGAGGTGCCTATCCCATAAACCGCGCACGTCGCCTGGCTCGCAGTGCACCAAGATGGTTGCGAAGAGCCTCCTAAGAGAACATGGCATCGCCCACTGCTCAGCCTTAGTAAGACAGTCGTCGAGCGTGTTGTCTGCCTCGATGAGTCCCAACCTTTCAGCAGCATCTCTAAAGCTCCCACATAGCACGCCGTCCACGGTGAGCAAGTTGTCGAAGGATGTTTTGCCCGTAACATGGTTTAGCAACACACGCAGGTAGTATCGCTCCCCCTCGGCAGGATTGGCAGACACGATGCGACCTATTTGAAAACGCTCGACCCTAGGCTTCCAAAACTTCTTTTTCTTCTGCCACGTGAAGCTTCCGGGAAAATCCTTGTACAATATATGCCTAGCCCGAGGGTGTTCCTGGTTAGCCTTGAAATACTCCGTTAACATGGATTTTGAAGCATTTTTGGAGGCGACAACATTTTTCAAGTCAGCCTGTGCATTGAATGCAACCCTGTGCATATTTGGGAGATGAAGAGGCAACTGCAAGACAGGCGGGTAATTGGCGCAAAGTGGGAAGCCAAATATCCTCCAAATAGCCTCCGGAGGGGTGACCCACCTTGCGTCAACGTATCTCTTGATCTCATTGATGTTACCATCGGCATCTGGCTGGTCGATGCTGAAAGAAGCCTTATCATGGCCCTTGTAAATGTACTTGTAAAGATATTTGACGGCCTTTATGCTAGAGCAGACCTCAACATTGATGTGGCAATTGAACATCCGCAGAAGGTAAGGGTTATAAGGCACAACCCATCTGTTGTCCAACATTTTCCCTCGGACCTTAGCACAGCTTCCATCGTCTCTACGCCGATAAACTGGGTATGAGTCCTTGCCTTGTGCTGTGTTCTCATTGAACGTGCGCGGGTATCTGCACTTGCATTTGTTATTTTGCATGCAAACATTCTTCGGGTTGAGAGCACCGCAGGGTCCGTGCATCATATGTTTTACCACCAATGCATGCAATTCCGGATACTTCTGCTTGTTTGGGAGCTCTGCGGAAATTAGTCGGTCATACTGCTCCGGGACGACAAGCTGATATGTTGAATCCATGATCAACAGAAAATGTGCATGGGGGAGGCCCCTCTTCTGGAACTCGACTACGTAAACGTAAGCGACCACAACACCCAGGATATGCTTCTTGAACAACATGTATTTCATAGCCTCTAGTTTGCCGTAGAACACGCGAGCCACAATATCAGGTTGGTCTTGCGCCGTCTGACCAGGAAGCAAATCATTTGTTATCTCTTCCCATTTAGGGCTGCAAGTCATGGTCAAGAAGATGTCAGGCTTCCCGTATGTATGGACAATTGCCATGGCATCCATATGCCTCTTCTTCATGTCGCGGTCGCCACCAGGGTATGTTCCAGGGAGAACTATTCGGGTGCCAACAGCGCTTGCTCTCGTCTCCCCCCGATGTGATCGCATCAACAACTCCTTTATACAAGTCGGCACGAATCTGCGTCTGGTTCTTCCTGTAGCACCTCAACTAACAACTCTCAATCTTGATGTACATGTCGACCGCCCATTGCTGCAGCAGGCGTGCTCCACAGAGTATGGGATTGAAGATCACAGGCCATGTTTGCAACATGTAACAGTAGTAGTCTCTAACGGAGACGCATAACCTGGTATTCCCCTCTGCACATGATTGAGTACCACAAAAATGAGGATACTTTTGAGAAATAATATATTATTTGTAACCAAATCAGACACAAACGACATACCTGCATCCTCCTCATCATCATGGCCCAGTTGAGGATGTTGTACAACCTCCCATGGAACATTACGTTTAGGTAGCTTTGGGTGCCAACCTAGCTCCCCCCTTGGATAGAATAGGGGATAACACAACGGATCATATGCTCCGGAGGTCACACGTATACTGTGCCTTTCGTTGTTGTTACCACAAAGCGTTATCCTCCTGTCAAACCTTTTGGCTAGGTCACTGCCCTCAACCCAAATTGCAGCAACCTCAGTTGACAGCGGTCTATTATATCTTCTTTGGTCAAGCCTCTTATCGGTGTTTAGGTCTATCCTATAATCATCGAGGTTGTCCTTGTGTGCACCCAAACTCCTAAATTGCTGGGAGTATGGGTTTTCTTTGAGTATGTCTACTAACATCTTCACGACATCCTGGTCTAATTGATTGGTCGCTGCCTTACGATGATTAAGGTTTGGGTCGTCATCATAGAAGTACAACTGCAGATGTTCAAGACGGGAGCTAGGCCCGAACGAATGCACATTGTGGTAGATGGTGCCATGTGCCCGGAATGTGTACACCCCAGACTTCATGTTTGTGTAGTTTTCATCAAGGCTGACGCCAAGGGTTGTGAAGGCAAAATGCCCGTTGAAGAACTATATGTTCTCTCGAAAATGTCTAGAATCTGCATCCATGCTGGACCATAGCCTCATCAACTCTGGGACTGGTTCCGGTTGCTTAAGTTCGATCTGGCCATTGCGACAGCAGAACCCGTCAGTCTCAGACTCAAATTTTCTGGCCTTGCAGTGTTCACAGTTTGCGGCGAGTTTCAGGATGTGAGTGTTGTCTGGAATGTTTGAGTAGACAAAGTGAAATGGATCAATCTCACTAGGATTACCACCAGTCATGGTTGCTTCGCTCTCATCATCCATGCTGTCATTATCGGATCCTACGGGCATTTGTTGAAACATCACGTTCAAAATAAAAACTGCACATAATTCTAACTACAATAAAGCCACACGACGTGCTAGTTCAGAGTTGACCATACCTTGGTTGCGAAACATGTAGTACTCCTCGTCCATCAAATTCGGACCTGTCGGCTCATCGCCCATGATGTCGCTTAGGAATACATCGATGTCATCTGCATTGTCATCGTGGCGAATGTGCCAGTAGACTTCATCATGTTACAAGAGGGTTGCTTATAATTACCATAAGAAAAGTGACAATAGTACATTCATACCATCGGTACGGACAGTGTAATTCGGCATGTTCGTCGGAGGGTCGCCATCAGATGAATCATCTCCTCTGGCCCGAGAGACGGGTGATGTGCGGCAGGTGAATGCCGGACATTGAGAGGTTGAGTTTCCCAGGTCTGGACGGGGGATAGCGATGGATTCGTTGCACGGGGTGTTTTTCCTTCTGGCATAATTGGCCTTCCTTTGAGCACTTGACTCCCCCCTTTCAATTACTGACATGCTTTTCCGGCGTTCCATCCGCTTATCTCGTACTTTTTCATTCTGTTTTTGTCTCACATCAACCGTTACCTCCTCCTTTTTCTTCTGATAAGAAGCTCGGCTACGTTCGTTTATCTGCTCCCTTTGCTTGTTTGTTAAATTACATTTCCGCTCATTATCACGTTTCCTCCTAGCAAGATCATTATCATGATTGACACCAGACATGTCTAATGTTGAAGGGGTAAATGTTGCTTCCTCCTGCAATATTTCTATATAGCTCGAGCTATTAGGGGGGGGGCTTGCTATTAACACTATTTGATATTAAGACGTATGGAGGCAGTGTCATCATACATATTCTAATTTAACGTAAATACAAACAATGTGCATTAAGATGAACCGTTAAACTGTACGCTTCGAGCATGATGGTCGCTAAAAAAGTATTTTGCTATGAGCAACAACAAAAATGTAACAGACATGGTGAAACTCAAGGTAATATTTTACCTGATGACGAAAGTGGACGTTTGTTTCCCTCTTCGAGAAGCTTATCCTTGTTCCTCCGATAACAAGCTCTCTGCATGGCGTTTCTACGATCTCTCTTCATTTCTTCATCCGTTTTTGGATTTGTTTCTTGGGCGTCATTCAAGATGACGTCTGGTGTCATTCAGGACATTCACAAAATTTAAAATATAATGTATCCACAGGCCCTTAATTGATCATGGAGTCCCAACAATATGATTACCTTCTAGGTCATTGTCATTAATGAGACCAGATGTGACCGTAGTTTTAGCAGGAAATGTTGACTCATCATGCGAGAATGATGTATAGTTGGAGATAGATGGGTTGTCTTGTTAACAGAGGTTGTCAATACACATCGCCAAGTCACTGGTTAAGACAAGAGTAGTGGTACTGATTATAATTAATATAACTTTTAGAGCTCACCTGATAAATTAATGGCATTAGCATTTTCATCCTGGAGTTGCCGATCTTTTTTCATTCGATATGTAGCTCTCTGCATGGCGTTTCTACGATCTCTCTTGAGTTCTTCCTCCGTTTTTGGATTTTTTCTTGGGTGTCATTCAAGATTAAATCTGAAGTCAATCAGGACACTCACAATTTTTAGATAACAAAACATAACCAACTCAGCAACTGACACTTTAGTACCCACAATTTGTTTACCTTGTAGATCATTGTCATTAATGAGTCCAGATGTGACAGTAGCTGTTGCAGGAAATGTTGACTCATCATGCGAGAATGATGTATACCAAAATAAGCTTGTTGGGTTGTCTACTTAAGCAAAGTAATCAATACATATTGCAATCTCAAAGGTTTTGACATTAACCGCGGTACTGACTATAATTAATAAAACTTTTAAAGCTTACCTGATAAATTAAGGGTCTGTGCATTTTCATCCTGGAGTCGCAGATCTTTTTTCCGCCAATAAGTAGTTCTCCTTAGGGCGTTTCTACGGTCTCTTTTGCGTTCTTCTTCTGTTTTTTGCGCATTTTCTTTGTTGGCGTTCAAGTCATTTACTGGTGACATTCATCCCATTCTCTCAAAAACCAAAGGAAACAACATAATTTGATATGAAATGAAATTGGATTAGGTCCAATCATATTACCTTGTATATCATTCGCAGATATCATACCAGAAGTGTCCGTACCACTACAAGGATATCCCGCATCATTATGCGAGATTGATGTATAGTCCGAGCTACCTGGGTTATCCGATGGGAATGATTGGTTAGTATAAACTTAAATGACAGAACCAGATGTTATTGAATCAATTACGGGACGAATATCGTCTTGTATGGGAATGTTTAGCTGGAGCCGTACAAACATATGAATGTACGGATGTAAGATAAAATAGACTTACTTGAAATACGAAGGGGACATAGATCATCTCGTGTGTGTTTGTTTAGCTGCCCAAGCATATGATCCGACCCGTTTTTGTTGCATTGTCCCATCACTTCATCTCCTATTGTATTCTGGCATAAATGCGGAGAGTAAAAATAAGATAAATAGAAGCTGATCTAGTACACTTATGTAATACGCACATATAACGCACAACATTGCGAAAGTACCAACAATATACCTGGAATCACATATGAAGGTTGTTTCACGTTGGTGATATCACATAGAGAATGGCAATGAACATTATGCCCATCTTCTTGTTGTTTTTTTAAACAATCTGACTTGATTGTGCGATAAGATGCCCGCCTCCACGCGTTGATAAGATCCCTATGGTCTATCATGCGTACCACATATATGAGAGTTTAAGGAGCAATATATAGTTACGTTACTATAACGAATTCTTCGCATACCGTGCCCTTTCAAATAATAATCTATGTAATCCTAAGAGTAGTCAGAAAAATCACGCCAAACTACTTACCAGTCTTTGGAAGGGAAGGCTGATTCTCCTTTTGTAACCTGACCATATTCTCATCTTTTTTATTCCGATAAGCTGCGCGCTTCTGTGCATTGAACTGTTTCCTAGCTTGATCAGCGGATTTATTCCGTTCAAAAAATACAGATCCCGTTGCCTTCTGCTCGCAAGTTGTGTCCTCTGCAGTGTGAATAAAAGGATAAAACAATAACCCCGTACAGGTCATCTCGTCAATCTGAGTAAACCTCACCGATGCTATACCAAAAACGGCGTTTCGGAAAATGGGTAGGCATGCTTGGAGACTACCTTCATTTTCATCCTGTAGGTTAGTCGTATTATCCTTATTGTTTTCAAAAGACTCAAGCAACGAGCATTGAAAAGGTTCTTGCCCTACAAATTAGAAATCAACTCAAATTGCGTTAGGTTGTACATGAAGGATTACACCCATAAATATTATTACTCATGTCACATGAAATAGTCTGAGTCGGTACCATTTCCATGTTGCGCTACAGGTGTGCCAAAATTCAGTGTTCTAATACTCATTGCGGACAACGAAGAATCATGAGCATCATCAATACGTAGCAATTTAGAACCATCTGTAGAGTTGTAATGTTGATGAATACAAGACAAATGAATCAAAGGAGGCATAGGATGTAGGCAACATTCCAAGAAGTACTCACACAGTCTCATACCTAGTTCTGTTGTGGAAGTATCGTCAACATTATCAGCTACGGGTATGATGCCTGCATTGTATTCTTCAACATTTTCAACGCTCGTAAGGACTGCAACACAAAATGCCGACAGTTTGTGCATGTAAGAATTTTGTGTTAGGCAACACATATAAGTAATCTGCACACTGAATTATACCTGGTTCCGTCGCGTAAATATCATCAAAATGTTCAGATACGGGTATGGTGTTTGGGTTGTACTCATCATCAATTACCCCTTTCTTAAGGACTGCAACACATTTCGCTGTCAGAAAAGCACGCATCGCATGTGATCGAATTTACGTTGGACTGCATCATACCTGTAGTTACGTCCTCATCTGTTTGATGCTCACCTGCCGTACTTTTTGAATTCCCCATACTCACCTAAGGTACCAAAAAGATCCATTTAATGAACGATCATTGCTTGATGGGAAGAATATTTGAATTAACTGATGTTTAGCCAAGACAACTAAAACTGATGATGAACTACAATTTGTTTTCTGTACTAATTTTAATGAGTGAGTCTGTCTTAGCATGTCTTTATCTACTCATGCTGGACATCTAAGGGACACTCGAAGCAAACCAGTGATGCTCACTAAATGCAAATACTCAGCAGCACCAGAAAGGGTTTGATGTGGATCTTCAATCTGACAGTCTTGCAATGATTATTCACGACACAAAGAAGATAAGTGTTCTTGCCTAAGCTGATTGATATCCATTTATTTTTTGATGTACATGATCAATATGATAATTTGGTGCCATTGTTACAAGACATATTTCTGGCAGTTGACTTGTAGTGTTACCACATTTTATCAATGAACAAAGAAAAGGCACTAATAATCTTTACTGGTATCCTAGATGTGTTGTCTTACCGTAGGAGCCAAGTTCATTTATGTGTTGTCCTTAGTATGCAGAATTTGAAAGCAGGCTTTGAAAAATAGCACCAAGCTTGAGATTACAAAAAGATTCAATTTACAACAATTTTATTATCACAGTTTTGTCTGAATACATATGGATGTTCGGTGATTCTACATGATCGTGACTTTACTACAAGTTTATTATCACAGTTTTGTTTGGCTACAATTTTTGATGTCCACAAACTTAACACAGAAAAGGCAATAATGATCTTTACTGGTATCAAGTGATCCTCACTAAATGCCATTGATACAAGACATCTTTCTTGCATTTGACTTGTAGTGTTACCACATTTTATCAATGAACAAAGAAAAGTCATTAATGATCTATACTGGTATCCTGGTTGTGTTGTCTAATCATAGAAGCGAACTGGCCCACTTTGCTAAGTAATAAGGACAGTTTAGTTACTTTATGTGTTGCCTCTAGTATGCAGAATTTGAAAGAAGGCTTTAAAATTTTCAAATTGTATGATCATATTGTTGTTCGGTGTATCTCCATGATATTGACTTTTCTAGCTCTGCTGTTCGCGCCTCCCAGGACGCCGGCTGAGGAGACAAGTGCAAAATACAACACCCCCGCCAAGACGCCAGACCTCGGCCTCCCTCTGGTTTTCATGCTACGGTCCCTTACCCTCTCTACCAAACTGGCCAGATCCAGCTCCAGCTGATTCTACATGCATCTGTCATGGCTTATATACATTATTAAATGTTACCATTTAACATGACCTGACTCACACCCCAAGGATATAGGTACCCATCTTTCTGCATTAAAATATAAAATCGAACATGTAGATAGATTTTGCTTCAACTAGAATAGTCTACTATCTCATGCCAGGTTCAATTAGTAAATGACTAAGTGAAATGACTAAGTGTGCCTACAGAATGCTATCTCATTGCAAGTTGGTAGTCGGATCTGTTGTCTTATTGTAGGAGCCAAGTTCATGTATGAATTTGACTAAGTGAATTGACTAAGTATGCAGAATTTGAAAGCAGGCTTTGAAAAATAGCACCAAGCTTGAGATTACAAAAAGATTCAATTTACAACAGTTTTAGTATCACAGTTTTGACTGAATACATACGGTTGTTCGGTGATTCTACATTATCGTGAATTTACTACAATTTTATTATCACAGTTTTGTTTGGCTACAATTTTTGATGTCCACAAACTTAACAAAGAAAAGGCAATAATGATCTTTACTGTTATCCATTGATTCACACTGTATGCCATTGATACAAGACATCTTTCTTGCAGTTGACTTGTAGTGTTACCACATTTTATCAATGAAGAAAGAAAAGTCATTAATGATCTATACTGGTATCCTGGTTGTGTTGTCTAATCATAGAAGCGAACTGGCCCAAATTGTATGATCATATTGTTGTTCGGTGTATTTCCATGATCTTGACTTTTCTAGCTCTGCTGTTCGCGCCTCCCAGGACGCCGGTTGAGGAGACAAGTGCAAAATACAACACCCCCACCAAGACGCCAGACCTCAGGCTCCCTCTGGTTTCATGGTACAGTCCCTTACCCTCTCTACCAAACTGGCCAGCTCCATCTCCAGCTGATTCTACATGCATCTTCCAATGTTACCATTTAACATGACCTGACTCACACCCCAAGGATAAAATCGAACTTGTAGATAGATTTTGCTTCAACTGGAAAAGTCTACTATCTCATGCTAGATTCAATTAGAAAATGACTAAGTGTGCCTATAGAATGCTACATCTAATTTTTCACTGGAACAGGATACTGAAGTCTCACTCATGACGTATGTGAGATGGCCATTGTGAAAGCACTACCAACTTGCAATAAGATGTGTGTATTAGATGTGATGGGAGTATGAGATGCGATGGGTGTATGAGATGTGATGGCTGTATGAGATACATATATTTCGTCAGCGTCTCCTCGAAAACGATCAGCGCCGGATCCTGTACGTGTTTGGCGGCGGTGGATCAATGCATCGGCGTGCGCGTGATACCTATATGATGTTTGTATGAGATGTGATGGGTATAGGTAAACTGGACGTCATACCTGATGGATCTGCGCCGGTAAACTGAACGTCGATCTGCGCCGGATCGCGGACGTTTTCGGCGGCGGCGGATCAATGCATCGGCGTGCGCGTGATACCTATATGATGTTTGTATGAGATGCATCGGCGAGTTGTGATGGTTCTATGAGATGTGATGGGTATAGGTAAACTGGACATCATACCTGATGGATCTGCGCCGGATCTGCGCCGGTAAACTGAGCGTCGATATGCGCCGGATCGCGGACGTTTTCGGCGGCGTCGGATCAATGCATCGGCGTGCGTGTCCAGATGGGGAACGGCTCGGCGGGTTCATTGTGCGACTGGGGCGGCGGCGAACAGATGAAGGGCGGCGGCGGCGACGATCCAGTGCAGGGAGACTGGCGTGCGAGTCGTCCTCGCTCGAGCGCATGTGACGAGGCGGGGTTTTTTTTCGCTGCTCAATCATCCTACGTTTTTTTCGCAGGTTAACCGTCGTAGGTTTTATTTCGTCGCATGTCTCGGGCGCGACCTGAAGAGCGATGGGGCTGTCGGAGGATTTGGTACGTGTTTTTTTCGGTTTTTGACTGGTCAGCGTTAGGCGGCAGGAGGTGGGAGTAGGTACCAAAATAGGTACCAAAAAAACCGGGTGAGGTGGGACGAAAATAAACCTGGAACGGAGACTACCAACTGCTCCATTAGGAGTAGAGATTTTGCAAAAGATTGTTAATAGATCTAGAAAGAATTGGTCTAAAAAACTTGATGATGCATTATGGGCTTATAGAGCTGCTTATAAAAAGCATGTCATTTACCTCTTGAGCTAGAACATAAGGCATATTGGGCTTTTAAGGAGCTCAACTATGATTTTAAACTTGCCGGTGAGAAGAGGTTATTTGACATTAGCTCACTTGATGAATGGAGAACCCAAGCCTATGAGAATGCCAAGTTGTTTAAAGAAAAAGTTAAAAGATGGCATGACAAGAGGATACAAAAGCGCGAGTTTAATGTAGGTGATCATGTTTTGCTATACAACTCTCACTTAAGATTCTTTGCAGGAAAACTTCTCTCTAAATGGGAAGGTCCTTACATCATCGAGGAGGTCTATCGTTCTGGCGCTGTAAAAATCAACAACGCCTAAGGCACAAATCCGAAGGTCGTGAACGGCCAAAGAATCAAACATTATATCTAGGTACTCCCATAAATGTAGAGACCAATATAATTAATACCGTAACACTAGAGGAGTACATAAGGGACACTTTCCAGAATGTTTCAGACTCCGAAAAGGAATATGTATGTGGTACGGTAAGTAAACCGACTCCAAAACATTTTCAATAGTAATTTTTCTCCGTTTGGGAATATTCGAAAAATTAGGAAAATTAATAGTAGTCTGAAAGAGACACGAGACCACCACAAGGGTGGAGGGCGCGCCCCCCGACCTTGTGGCCACCTCGTGTGGCCTCTGGACTTTTTTCTTGCACAATACTTCTTATGGTCGGTAAAAATTCATTATATAATCTCCTGAAGGTTTTGACCACCGTACCACGACAATATCTCATGTTTTTATTTCGAGCTGTTTTCTGCCTGTAACATCCCAAAATTCTAAATTTTGGAATGTTATAATAAATAGATAGATTTGATTGTTTGTTTGATTGTTGTGTGATTGATTGACTGAAAGTGTTTGAAATTCGAACTTTTTGAAAGTTAAATGAGAGGGAATAAAAGGACTGTCCCAAACTTTCATTTTGCATTTATGATCTCCATGAATTCAAATTATTTTCATCACAAAACCTTGGAGAGAAGATGACATGACTTCTTCCATTTATTTAAATGAAAAGGGGTGTTGAAAATATTTGAATTTCATTTGAAAATATTTCCGATTCAGAACTTTAAGCAACTCAATGATTTTCATGAGAGAAGATAAAATGACTTCTTCAAAACATATGAAATATGAGTTGGGAGTTTAAAAGGATCAAATTTAAAGTCCTTTTGGAAATTATTTTCAATTTGGAGTTATTTGGGTTTTATTCAAATTATTTTTCTCCAAAAATAAAATATACGGAAAATAGGGTAACATGATTCCCTACAATAGAAAATTGGGGAAAATTTAATTTGAATTCATTTTGGCATTTTTAAAATGATTTTTAGTGGGTTTTATTGAATCAGTAGCATTGTTTGATTTATTTGAATTTTTTTAGATGTTAGAAAAATGTTCATCTTGTAGAAACTGTTTTTCTGAAAATTTTGATATTTTATATGCCTATATAATATTTTTATTTGTTTTGTTTTGTTTATTTTTTTCGTCTGGAGAATCTTTATTTAAAAAAAACTTTCTCCTCGCCGGACCGGGCCAGCCCATTTCCAGCCTGACCCCGCCCAGTCGCACCTCTCGTCCCCGACGCGAGCTCTGCCCCGCCGCCGTCTCCGATCGGGAAACCGCCGCCGCCTCGCCTCGCCTTGCCCCCTCCTCCACGCCTTGCACCTCCCCTCCCCTCCTATAAAGGGCGCCGCCCCGGGCACCCGTCCCTGCTGTCGCCAGCCGCCCATGCGCCGCATCCCGCCGCCGAGCCTGCACCGCCGCTGCCAGATCCGCACCGCCGCCGCCGCATGCTGCCACCGCCGCTGCACGCCCCGCGCCCTCATTTAGTATTTTTCCTTTTCTTTTTTGATTTCGGCCAGGGACCTATCTGTGAAATTCTTTTCTTATAGTTTAGTCCCTGATATTCAATCGACTACAACTTTTTAGTCGTTTTTCCAAATCCAACGAAACCAACACCCACTTCTTTGTTATGATCCCCTCTATCCAGTAAAACAACTGAAACATGTTTTTGAAAATTTTAAAATTTGAATTAGAACATATTTGTATTCAAACTTCGTTTAAACGTAACTTGAGTTTCGTAGCTCCATTTGAGTTGATTCTTTTTGCAAATCGAAGATCTTGACCTAAACTTTCTGATAAGGGCAAATTCATATAATTTTGGTACTGTTAGAAATTGTTTTATGTTGCAAGAGTTATTTGCTTGGTTTTGATGTTTTCTGAATCGTATTCTTCGTTCTTTCCGATGTTTTGAGTGATTGCTTATGTGTGGTTACTATTGCTTGCTCACGATAGATTGACCGAAGTGTGACGAGTAGAACTATCAAGAGTGTTGAGTGCGAATCATCTTCATCAACATTGCAGGCAAGTTCACACTTTGATCATATCCCTTACATACCCAGTTTTATGCATTAGTTTCACCCTCAAACATTGCATGAGTAGGATTGATAACATGTGGGTATTGGGAAGTAGTTGATGAGCTAGGACCCTATTGCCCTGCATTCAAACCTTGGGAGTTACTATTACGTTGTGTTTATATTGCCATGCTATTCTCATAGATGTGGATTGGGTTTGAGTGTATCCATGACAGATGTGAGATTGTTAATTAATGGTTCAACTTAAGGTGGCAACTTAAATACACATCTGGGTGGATTGAGGCACCTGGGGAATCCAGTGATTGCCTGTATTTTTGGAAATCATGGGGTACCGTGTGATTCTCCTATGGACGGCCACCCAGGCTCAAAGGGATCATAAGATTATTCATGCTAGAAACTTCCATGTGCACCCACAAGCTATTATGGGCTCTAGCATAGTTGATTAAGTCATGTGAACTCTTACAGTGGTAGACTAGCAGATGTAGGGGATGTAGGTGTACCGGTCTACCCATCGTAAGGTGCTAACGCTTCTGATAGACTGTGTCTCGATCATACGTTTCTCAAACACCATGTAGTGCGAGAAATCCAATGGAGGAGATCGAGTCTTGTGGGGAAAAGTGCACAAACCTCTGCAAAGTGTACAAACTAATCATGGTTAGCCGTGTCCCCGGTTATGGACAATCTTGAGTATATGGTTCTTGGATTATCATGTTGATCTCATCATTCTATATAATTAATTTATTGGGTTGTTAACTTTTTAATTGGGATTGAGAGGGGGTTTACCTCTCAATATTTTCAACAAACTTTGCAGTTAAATAAAGTATATTCCTTTGCAGTAGGGAAAAATTGGCTTTTCGCAAAAACCTTATAACCATAGAGCTTTTCCACCAGCCATATATGCATGTAGTGATAGCCATTGTTCATCATTTCTCTGTGGTGTGAATTTGCCAGTACATTCAATGTACTGACCTTTGTGGCTGCAACATCTCATGTTGCAGGACTTCTTACGACGAGTAAGTGATACGTTAGGGTTACGATTTCTACACTCAACTTTGTCGGTGTTGATGGGAATCCACAACCTTGTTACTTCCGCTATTTGGATTGAGGTAATAGTGTTTACGTTATTTTATACATGTGATTTACCTCTGTTATAAATCCTCGAGTATTGTGTGTGTCAGCATACCGATCCAGGGGTGACACTTAAACACAGAGACTTGACCGTCTGAGGTCGGGTCGCTACACTGCCAGAGTTTTCCAGGCCAGGCATCATGTCGTCCCCCTCCTCCAACGACGCGGGCGACGATGCATGGCTAATGAAGATAGAGATGAAGAGAGAAGAACTTGGGGAGATCAACGAGGGTGATAAGATCAAGAAGGCCATGGAGGATCAAGTTCCGGCAGCAGCAGAAGAAGACATCCTTCAATCTTACTACAATCATCTTACCCCTACTGAAATTGAAGCTTTCAAGATAATTGAAATAGTTCGTGTGCAAAACAAGTATCTCACTCGTGAAAATATTATGTTGCAAGAGCATATCACTGCACTCAAGGGCAATATTCGTAAATTGGAGCATCTCCTACGCTCGATGTGTGGCACTACTTCATCAACAAGTCCATCATCATCACCTCCGAAGAAAGAGACATAAATACATGGGTATGGGCACTCCCCTTGGCAACTGCCAAGCTTGGGGGAGGTGCCCCGGTATCGTATCACCATCACATCTTTACCTTTATCTTTTTCTTAGTTTGATCCTTTTGGTTATATCTTGATCTAGAAGAGTAAAGTTTTTGTATGATCTAGCTTTGAGTTTTGTTTCGATCTCTATCTATGTAATCGAGTCCGTGAGTGATATATAATAAAAGATTAGTTTTGAGTTGAGGGCTTTGCTATTTTGCTATGATCTTGAGGGAATTAAATAAAAGAAAGAATAAAAAGAAATAAAAAGATCATATATTGATCTTATGGAGAGTAATGACTTCACATATAAAGAGTATGATGAATAAAAGTTGTTGGGAGTTGACAAACGTAGTTTTGGTCATTGTTGCAATTAATAGGAAGTAATAAAGAAAGGAGGCTTCACATATAAATATACTATCTTGGACATCTTTTGTAATTGTGATCACTCATTAAAATATGAAATGCTAAAAAGTTGATGTTGGACAAGGAATACAACATAATGCGTTATGTTTTCTTCTATCCGAATAGAAATTATATTATCATGGATCATCCAACATGTTGAGCTTGCCTTTCCCTATCTTGCTAGCCAAATTCTCTGCACCAAGTAGAGATACTACTTGTGCTTCCAAACATCCCTTAAACAAGTTTTGCCATGAGAGTCCATCATACCTACCTATGGATTGAGTAAGATCCTTCAAGTAAGTTGTCATCGGTGCAAGCAATAAAAATTGCTCTCTAAATATGTACGATCTATTAGCGTGAAGAAAATAAGCTTTATACGAACTTGTGATATGAAAGAAATAAAAGTGATAGACTGCATAATAAAGGTCTTTATCACAAGCGGCAATATAAAGTGACATTCTTTTGCATTAAGATTTTGTGCATCAAACCATAAAAGCGCATGACAACCTCTGCTTCCCCTTGCGAAGGGCCTATCTTTTACTTTTATCTTCTACCCTTATACAAGAGTCATGGTGATCATTACCTTTCCTTTTTACACTTTTTCCTTTGGCAAGCACTATGTGTTGGAGAGATCCGGATATATATATCCACTCGGATGTAGGTTTTCATAAAATATTATTGTTGACATGACCCTTGAGGTACAAGGTTGGGAGGCAAAACTATAAGCCCCTATCTTTCTCTGTGTCCGATTGAAACTTTGTACCCATAAGTATCGCATGAGTGTTAGCAATTGTGAAAGATTAAATGATAGTTGAGTATGTGGACTTGCTGAAAGCTCTTATATTGACTCTTTTCGATGTTATGATAAATTGCAATTGCTTCAATGACTCAGATCATAGTTTGTTAGTTTTCAATGAAGTTTCCAATTCATACTTTACCTTGTGAACGAATTGTTACTTTAGCATAAGAATTTATACGGCATTATATGTTGCTGTCTTAAAGATGATTATGAAGCCCTCATGTCCGCATTTTGTTTTATCGACACCTCTATCTCTAAACATGTGGACATATTTTTTGATTCCGGCTTTCACTTGAGGACAAGCGAGGTCTAAGCTTGGGGGAGTTGATACGTCCATTTTGCATCATGCTTTTATATTGATGTTTATTGCATTATGGGCTGTTATTACACATTATATCATAATACTTATGCCTTTTATCTCTTATTTTATAAGGTTTACATGAAGAGGGAGAATGCCGACGACTGGATTCTGGACTGGACAAGGAGCAAATATTAGAGACCTATTCTGCACAACTCCAAAAGTCCTGAAACTTCACGAAGAATATTTTTGGAATATATAAAAAATAGTGGGCGAAGAAAGCACCAGAGGGGGGACACCAGCCAGCTAAGAGGGTGGAGGGCGTGCCCTACCCCCTGGGCGGGCCTCCCGTCCTTGTGGGCCCCCTGGCAGGTCTCCGACGCCCATCTTCTGCTATATTGTGTGTTTTGACCTGAAAAAAAAGAAGGAAGCTTTCGGGACGAAGCACTGCTGTCTCGAGGCGGAACCTGGGCAGAACCAATCTAGGGCTCCGGCGGAGCTGTTCTGTCGGGGAAACATCCTTCCGGGAGGGGGAAATCAAAGCCATCGTCATCGCCAACGATCCTCTCATCGAGAGGGGGTCAATCTCCATCAACATCTTCACCAGCACCATCTCCTCTCAAACCCTACTTCATCTCTTGTATCCGATCTTTGTCTCAAAACCTCAGATTGGTACCTGTGGGTTGCTAGTAGTGTTGATTACTCCTTGTAGTTGATGCTAGTTGGTTTATTCGGTGGAAGATCATATGTTCAGATCCTTAATGATAATTAATACTCCTCTGATTATGAACATGAATATGCTTTGTGAGTAGTTATGTTTGTTCCCGAGGACATGGGAGAAGTCTTGTTATAAGTAATCATGTGAATTTGGTATTCATTTGATATTTTGGTGAGATGTATGTTGTCTTTCCTCTAGTGGTGTTATGTGAACGTCAACTACATGACACTTCAACATTATTTGGGCCTAGGGGAAGGCATTGGGAAGTAATAAGTAGATGATGGGTTCCTAGAGTGACAGAAGCTTAAACCCTAGTTTATGGGTTGCTTCATAAGGGGCTGATTTGGATCCATATGTTTCATGCTATGGTTAGGTTTACCTTAATTCTTCTTTCGTAGTTGCGGATGCTTGCGAGAGGGGTTAATCATAAGTGGGAGGCTTGTCCAAGGAAGGGCAACACCCAAGCACCGGTCCACCCACATATCAATTTTAACGAACGCGAATCATATGAGCATGATGAAAACTAGCTTGACAACAATTCCCATGTGTCCTCGAGAGCGCTTTGCTTTATATAAGAGTTCATCCAGGCTTGTCCTTTGCTACAAAAAGGATTGGGCCACCTTGCTGCACCTTGTTTATTTTTGTTACTTGTTACCCGTTACGAACTATCTTATCACAAAACTATCTGTTACTGATAATTTCTATGCTTGCAGAGAATACCTTGCTGAAAATCACTTGTCATTTCCTTCTGCTCCTTGTTGGGTTCGACACTCTTACTTATCGGAAGGACTACGATAGGTCCCCTATACTTGTGGGTCATCACAGATGCAGGCAGGAGTCGGTCTACTAATCTTGGACGTGATGCCTATATATTGATCATTGCCTTGGATATCGTCATAATTATTCGATCTTCTATCAATTGCCCAACAATAATTTGTTTACCCACCATGTGCTGTTTCTCGAGGGAAGCCACTAGTGAAATCTACGCCCCCCCCCCCCGGGTCTATTCTTTATCATATTTGCTTTGAGATCTATTTTTATTCGCTTTTATTTTCAGATCTATTATTCCGAAAACCTAAAAATACCCTGCTGCACTTTATATTGCTTATTTTATTTTGCATTTTATCGAGAGCTATTTATCCAATCTACCACAAATTTATCTATCTTTACCGTGGAGGGATTGACAACCCCTCTTATGCTTCGGGTTGCAAATATTTGTTCTTTGTGTGCAGGTACCGTTTACATAGTGTTGCTTGGTTCTCCTACTGGATTGATACCTTGGTTTCAAAACTGAGGGAAATACTTACCGTAGCTATACTGCATCATCCCTTCCTCTTTGGGGAAATACCGACGCAGTTTCAAGCGACATCAAAAGGAATTTCTCACATCGTTGCCGGGGACACATCATCAACATCTATCAGTTTCCTAATCACAAATCTCATCTCCTTGCAATTTACATTATTTGCCATTTGCCTCTCGTTTTCATCTCCCCCACTTAATTTTTTTGCCATTTTATTCACCTCTTTTTTGTTTTCCTTTTTCTCGTCAGATCTGTTTTTTGGTTTGCAATCATGTTTGCGTAGTCACGGTGTCTCAAGAAAACACCAAGTTGTGTGATTTTTCCAATACCAATAATAATGATTTTATTAGTACTCCTATTTCTTCTTCCGCCACTAGTGCAGGATCTTTTGATATTAATGCAGCTTTGTTGAATCTTGTTATGAAAGATCAATTTTCTGGTCCACGAAATGAGGATGCCGCGTCCCATCTAAACACATTCGTAGAATTGTGTGATATGCAAAAAAATGTGGACAATGATATTGTGAAGTTGAAATTATTTCCTTTCTCTTCGAGGGATCATGCAAAAATTTGATTTTCTTCTTTGCCTCACAATAGTATTGATTCTTGGGATAAGTGCAAAGATGCTTTTATTACTAAGTATTTTCCACCCGCGAAAATTATTTCACTTAGAACTCAAATCATGAATTTTCAACAACTTGAGCATGAACATGTTGCACAATCTTGGGACAGAACGAAGTTGATGCTAAATTTTCCTACTCATGGTTTAAATCTTTGGGCTGATCATACATTTTTTTATGCGGGATTGAACTTTGTTTCTAGAAATCTTTTAGATTCCGCCGCGGGTGGTAATTTTATGGAAATTACTTTGGTTGAGGCTACTAAATTGCTAGATAATATCATGTCAAATTATTCACAATGCCATACCGAAAGAACACCTACTAGTAAAATGGTTAATTCGGTTGCAGAAATTAGTATGTTAGTGAAAAGGTTGATGCTCTTATGAAATTGGTTGCTAATTAAAGTGCTCCTATTGATATTAATGATGTTCCTTTGTCTACTTTGATTGAGCAAAATAGTGATCCCGTAGATGTGAATTTTGTCTCGCGAAACAATTATAATAACAATGCTTATAGAGGTAATTTTAATCCTAGGACCTTTCCTCGAAATACTTCTAATAATTATGGTAATTCCTACGGTAATTCTTCTTACAATAATATTGGGAACCCCTATGATCTTGAGAATAGTATTAAAGAATTTATCAATGCTCAAAAAGTTTTCAATACTACGATAGAAGAAAGTTGAGTGAGATTGATGATATGTCTAGGAGCATTGATAGAATTTCTCATGATGTAGAAAATCTCAGGATTAAATTTTTCCACCCAAGGTTGATATCAATGAATCAATTAAATCTTTATATGTTTCTCTGGATCAAAGTAAGAAAAGAACCACTATGCTTGGAGCTAAAAGAGAATTTTTAGAAATAGCATTTCCTAGTGATTGCTTTCATGAAAATGATGAAGATCTTAAAATGATTGGTGTTTCTTCTATTGATTCCTTTTTTAGTAAAATTAAAATGGATGATAAAGGGACAGAAGAAGAGTCAACTTTAGCTAGAGGGCGTCCCGATAATTTGGAGGGTGAAAATCTTGATGAGAAAATTGATAAAAGTGGGTTTGGAGAGGTCAAAACTTTAACTAGTGATGTGCCCACTCTTTTGGATTACAAAGACATTAATTATGATAACTGCTCTTTGATTGAATGTATTTCTTTGTTGCAATCCATGATAAATTCACCTCATGCCTATGAAAAAATAAAGCTTTTACTAAACATATCCTAGATGCCATTATGAAAGCTTTCAAAGAAAAATTGGAATTAGAGATTTCAATTCCTTGGAAATTACATGATGAATGGGAACCTACCATTAAAGTCAAGAAAAAAATTATGGGTGTTTTGATTTATGTGATTTGGGTGCTAGTGTTTCCACAATTCTGAAATCTTTATGTGATGTGCCTGGTCTCACCGATATTGAAGAATGTTCTCTTAATTTGCTTTGGCGAGTTCTACTAATAAAAAGCCTTTGGGAATAATTAGTGATGTTATTATTCTTGCAAATAGGAACTATGTGCCCATTGATTTTATTGTTCTTGATACTAGTTACAATCTGTCTTGTCCAATTATACTTGGTAGACCGTTTTTACGTACTATTGGTGCCGTGATTGATGTGAAAGAAGGCAATATTAAATTTCAATTTCCACTAAGAAAGGCGATGGAACACTTCCCTAGAACAAGAATTAAGCCACCATATGAATCAATCATGAGGGCATCCAATGGATCAAAAACTAAAGATGATAATACTTCAATCTATGAATTATGCCTAGCTAGGGGCGTAAAACGATAGCGCTTGTTGGGAGGTAACCCAAAAAATAAAATTTATTTTTGCCCTTTTCTTTTTGTTCTTGAGTGATTGCGCAATTATGCCTCTGTTATGAATGTGTTTTTTATGTTTTAATTAGTATTTGTGCCAAGTAAAGCCTTTGTGATAGCTTTGGTGATAGTTGATTTGATCCTGTTGAAAAATAGAAACTTTTGCGTCCAGTAGCAGAATTGTTTAAATTCACTAGAGCTACAAAAAATTCTGAATTTTTTACACAAGATTTATATACAAATTTCCTCTATTATAATAATTTTTTAGAAGCTTTTCAGTTACATAAGTATGAGAACAATTTGCATCTTTATAGACTCTTCTGTTTTTGACGGATTCTGTTTTCTTTGCATTGTGTGCTTATTTTGATGAATCTATGGATTGTATCGGGGGGTATAAGCCATGAAAAATTTATAATACAGTAGATATAATTCAACAACAAAATTCGAATGGGTTTCCAACAGTACTTAAAGTAAAGATTGGTTTTCTTATACTAACAGATCTCATGAAGGTTTTGTTAAGTTTTGTGTGATTGACGTTTTCAAGTTTTGGGTGAGATCGCGATGGATGAAGGAATAAGGAGTGAAAAGAGCCCAATCTTGGGGATGCCCCATGGCACCCCAAGTTAATATTCAAGGATAACCAAGCAACTAAGCTTGGGGATGCCCCGGAAGGCATCCCCTCTTTCTTCTAACGACCATCGGTATTTTACTTGGAGCTATATTTTTATTCGTCACATATCATGAGTTTTGCTTGGAGCGTCTTGTATTATATGAGTCTTTGCTTGTTTTGCTTTTTAGTTTGTCACAAGATCCTTGCTAGACACACCTATTTGAGAGCCAAAATTATGCTACGATTTGTTAGAATTGTTCTTTATGCTTCACTTAAATTTTTTGATCTATGGAATTGCTCTAGCGCTTCACTTATATATTTTTGAGCACGGTATGGTTTATTATTTTTGAAGAAATGCTCTCATGATTCACTTAGATTAATTTGAGAGTTGGTAATTTTTTTAAGAAATTCCCTCATGCTTCACTTATATTATTTTGAGAGACGAAAATTTTTATGCTCATGTTCTTCACTTAAATTTGTTTGAGATATTTAAAGGCAATTGCAATATATGAAACTAGTCCCAAAGTGATAGATATTCAAGAGGGATATAATAAAAACTTTCATGAAGATCATTGGACAAAATAAAGTTGATTCTTTGTAACAGTTTTGAGATATGATGATAGTGATATGTGAGTAATGTTGGTGAGTAATTATGCTTTAGTAAGAATATTGGTGTTAAGGTTTGTGATTCCCGATGCAAGCATGAAAGTCAATAGTTATGCAATTAAATTACATCCTACTTATGGTGCATTATTCGGTGTTAGTTATGCTTAATGCCAGCTTATGTGAATTGTCCTTTCTTGGTTGGTTGCTGTAAGGGCATATTTATCCCTAAGATGTTTTGGTGATTGATGACAATGCTTTTGTGGACTAATCGTGTGCATTGAGTGTTTTCAGAGATTCATCCTTTTGGCACGAGACGATTCCCTCCCCTTGGAGCTTGAAGCAAAGACGGTGTAGTCCTTTCGAATTAGTTTGGTGGACTAGTTTCATAGGGATCACCGTACTATCAAGAGGGGGTCCGCTTTGGAAAGGCTAGGGCGGAATCATCACGTACACTTCCTTTGTCCCCCTCCGAGCCTTTCTGCTTCTATGATGGGCTCGTTCCCCTTCTCAGTGTGCCCTCTCTGGTCCCAGCGGTAGTACCGCGGGCCGGAGCGGTAGTACCGCTTATGGCTACAAGCGGTAGTACCGCTCTAAGAGCGGTAGTACCGCTGGTAGCCCCCAGCCGTAGTACCGCTGCGGTCTCGTGCTAGTACCGCCTCGATTCGAGGGGTCTTTTTCGTGTTGGGTTTTACGGTACTAGCCGCGGCAATGGGGGCCGTAGTACCGCTCGTATGCGGTAGTACCGCCCTGACCACCGCGGTAGTACCGCTCTGGGCCCAGCGGTAGTACCGCCCGGGGGAGCGGTAGTACCGCTGTGATCAGCGGTAGTACCGCTGCCTCCTGCGGTAGTACCGCTCTCTGCGGGGCTGGTGTGGGGGGTAACGGTTGGATTGTTCCCCCCACTATATAAGGAGGTCTTCTTCCCCAAAGTTGACCTACCTCTTCCCCCAAAAGCTCCATTGTTGCTCCAAGCTCCATTTTCGCCCGATCTCTCTCCCTAGCCAATCAAACTTGTTGATTTGCTCGGGATTGGTTGAGAAGGCCCCGATCTACACTTCCACCAAGAGAAATTTGATTCCCCCCACTTATCCCTAGCGGATCTTGTTACTCTTGGGTCTTTGAGCACCCTAGACGGTTGAGGTCACTGCGGAGCCATAGTCCATTGTGGTGAAGCTTTGTGGTGTCGTTGGGATCCTCCAATTAAGTTGTGGAGATTGCCCCAACCTTGTTTGTAAAGGTCCGGTCGCCGCCTTCAAGGGCACCAATAGTGGAATCACGGCATCTCGCATTGTGTGAGGGCGTGAGGAGAATACGGTGGCCCTAGTGGCTTCTTAGGGAGCATTGTGCCTCCACACCGCTCCAACGGAGACGTACTTCCCCTCAAAAGGAAGGAACTTCGGTAACACATCCTCGTCTTCACCGGCTCCACTCTTGGTTATCTCATCCCTTTACTTTCGCAAGTTTACTCGTGTTATATCTCTTATTTGCTTGCATGCTTGTTGTCATTGCATCATATAGGTTGCTCACCTAGTTGCATATCTAGACAACCTATTTTGACGCAAAAGTTTAATTTGGTAAAGAAAAGCTAAAAATTGTTAGTTGCCTATTCACCCCCCTCTAGTCAACTATATCGATCCTTTCAATTGGTATCAGAGCCTCGTCTCTTTATTAAGGACTTTACCATCCAAAGAGTATGGTTGACGTCGTAGACAGTGTGGAGGAGCACTCTGGTGTGAATACGGTCTCGTCTACGGGAGATGGGGGAACCGCGGTCTCTCGTGAGGAATTCAATGTGGCGTTGGACACATTGAAAACCTCCATGAGGACCGAGGTCGAAAGCATGTTTAATAAATTCTTAGAAGGGCTTAAACTTACCACCGCACCATTGAAAGTGGGTGATCCCGCTAACAAGGTGACGGATGCTACCTCGGACAAAGGGGAAGCTACTAGCGAGAAAGCTCCTTCTTCTAGTGGTAAAAATGGGACCGGCATCTTTGCCCATGTGGAACCTCCACCTGTCTATGGTGGACCGCTCCCTTCCACTCATTTGAATCATGCCGGCCCGGCCCCTAAGATTGAGAAGAATGTAGATTTTGATTCTTGGGTCTATCGTTTTAAGCATCATTTAAATCATGTGAACACTAACCTTTGGAGAATCATTGAAGAAGGTTTTTATCCGCATGACCGAAGTAACTTCACTCCTAGAGAAGTTGTGGATCATCAATTCAATGAGAATGCTCTCTTCATCATCCAAGAAGCATTCCCACCCGAAGATCTTCCTCATCTCCGGCCTTACACCGTGGCCAAAGATGCTTGGCTCCAAGTTGTTTCCCTCTATCGGGGAAGCGAAAGCATTCAACGCTCCAACTATGAAGTGGTGCAAGATGAAGCCGACGAGTTTGCAATGAAAGAAGATGAAGAACCTCGTGAGCTTTTTCGGAGAGTAACCAAACTCGCGGCCTCTCTCCGAGATCATGGAAGTAAGGACACGGATGACAATTGGATCAAGTGCAAATTCCTCAAGGCAATGATGCCCTACCACAAAGCCATGTCCTCTGTAATTCGTCAAAGGCCGGACTTCCACACCTTGTCATCAAGTGAAGTGTTGGATGAGTTTGTTGCTATGAGCATCATGGACAAGACCGCCGACAATGCGGTTCTTCGCTCTCAAAGAGTAAAGAAGCCCAACCTTGCTCTAAAGGCCAAGGTTAGTATGGAGGAAGAGGATGAAGAGGAAGAAGAGGAGGGCAACCTCGAAGATACGAAGTATGCCTATCATGAACACATGGCTATTGCTTCAAGGCAATTTTGGAGCAAGAAGAACACAAGGCCAAACTTCAACAAGAGCAATTCAAGTGGTGCAAAGGGCAAGCAACGAGTGAGGACTTGCTTCAATTGTGGCAATGTGAGCCACTTTGTTGCGGAGTGCCCTTACGAGAAGAGGGAAGACAATGGTGGCAAGCTCATTAGAAAGGACAAGGCCAAGTCGTTCCCCAACAAGAGCAACTTCACCAAGAAGACTCCTCCCAAGGCATTGGTGGTACAAGAAGAGTACAATAAGGATGATGACGACGATGAAGATGGTGAGTCGGTTGCCATGGCCTCCGTTGCCATTGCGAAGACTTCACGGGTGTCTCTCTTCGACTCACCCAATGAGAACATCACCGCCAAGTGCCTCATGGCTAAAGCCACCAATAAGGTAACCTCCAACATCAAAACTACCATCATTAATCATCCTTCTTCGACGGATAGCATTGATAAACATGAGGGGACAAATGTGGAGGAAAATGAGTTTGAGACATTTATGGGTAAACTCAAGGGTAAATCCAAGAAGCACTTCGTTGCTCTCTTGGAACAACTTGGTGAAGCCAATGACATGATCGATGCTCACGAAGATACCATCTCTAAGATGGAGGGGCATAGTCGTGACTATGCCGATGAGATTTCGGATCTTTCCAATGCTCTTGACGAAGAGCGTGGTCTTCGTTTGGCTCTTGAGGAGTCATACAACGATGATCATGCTAAGTTAAAGAAAGATCTTGATCATGCTCTTGTTGTGTCTCGTGTGCTAAACTCTGAGAAGGCAAAACTTGGGGTTGATCTTGCTAGACTTAAAGAGGAGTTTGACATTCTCGACAAGGCTCACAAAGTCTTGAAGGGCGTTCATGCTAGCCTCAAGGAGTCTCATGATCAACTCCAAGTAAAGCTAACTAAGGAGAAAGCCACCTTTCCTCATATGGTGTGAATTGATAATGCAAATGCTACTAACCCTTGTTGTGAGCATGTGCATCTTGTTGAGGAGAATGCTAAGTTGAAGGAGAAACTTGAGAAAGGCCTTGTGTCATGCATACAAGGTGAGAAGAACCTCAACGACCTTTTGAGAAACCAAAAGGAAGTTGTGGCCAAGGAGGGGATTGGGTTCGCACCCAAGCCCAAGAACAAGAAGAAGAATGACAAGACCAAACGACCTCCTCCTCTCAAGCAAACTTTTGTGAACGAGGGAGAGGGTGCTTCCAAGGAGAAGAAGAACAATGCGAAGGGTGATGGTGTCAAGAAGGGCAATACCACCCCATCCAACAAAGCCGGCGACTTTAATCCTTCTTATGTGTTATGCCGTGCAAGTGATGGGCATGTTTATGCCAAATTTGTTGGTTCTCCTCATGAGTATATTGAATGGTCCATTTGGGTTCCTAAGACCCTTGTTACTAACATCAAAGGACCCATTACAGAATGGGTACCTAAAACCAAGCATTGATCTCTTGTAGGTGTTTGCTTCCGGTGGGGGATCATGGTTGCTCGATAGTGGAGCTACAAATCATATGACCAGAAGCAAGGACTTGGTGGTGGACGTGCACAAGATTCCATCTATGCCCACCAATGTCGAGTTGGGTGATGCCTCGTCTTCTAAGGTATTGGGACTCGGCAAAGTTGTCATTTCTCATGATCTCACGATCGAGAAGGTCATGCTAGTTGAGTCCCTTGCATACAATTTACTTTCCGTTCGTCAACTTGCTACCATGGGCTTTGCCACTTTCTTTGATATTGACACTGTGGCCCTCTTGTGGAGCAAGACTCTTAAAGTAGCCTTTGTTGGGCATGTCGAGAACGGTCTCTATGTGATTAACTTTTCGGAGCGACCCACTAAGACCGCGACATGCCTAATGGCTAAAGTTGACGTGGGATGGCTTTGGCATCGCCATTTAGCCCATGTCAATATGAGATATTTGCAAAGTCTTCTCAAGGGGGACCATGTCCGTGGACTAACGAACGTTAGTTTTGCTAAAGATCGTGCTTGCAGTGCTTGTATCGAAGGAAAGCTTCATGAGAAGGCTCACCCTCCCACGAATCTCATTTACTCGAAGAGGCCTTTGGAGCTCCTTCATTTGGATCTCTTTGGGCCTCCATCCTTTGATAGTCTTGGGGGTAGAAAGTATTGCTTGGTAATTGTGGATGACTATTCAAGATACACTTGGGTGTATTTCTTCAAGAGGAAGAGTGAGACCCAACAAACCGTCATTGACTTTGCAAATGAAGCCCAACATCAACACAATGCAAAGATCTTGACAATAAGAAGTGACAACGGCACCGAGTTCAAAAACTACACCTTGGATGAGTTTCTCAGTGATGAGGGGATCAAGCATCAATATTCCGCACCTTACACCCCTCAACAAAATGGTGTTGCGGAGAGGAAGAACCGGACGTTGATGGATGTGGCAAGGACCATGATGGTGGAGTTCAAGTCTCCATACAACTTTTGGGCCGAAGCCATCAACACCGCGTGTCATGCTTCAAATCGGCTCTATCTCCGCAAAGGCTTGAACAAGACTCCATATGAGATACTCACCGGTAACAAGCCCAACCTCAAGTACTTTCGGGTGTTCGGGTGTAAGTGTTTCATTCTCAAGAAAGGTGTTCGTTTGTCTAAACTTGAGTCTAGAGCTCATGAGGGCATATTTGTTGGTTATGCTACAAACTCCCATGCTTACCGTGTTCTCAATAAATCCACGGGACTTATTGAGGAGACATGTAACGTGGAATTTGATGAGAATAACGGCTCCCAAGTGGAGCAAAGTAGTACTTGTGATGTAGGTGATGAAATTCCTCCCCAAGCCATAAGAAGAATGGGTGTTGGTTATATCCTACCCATTGAGGAACCCCTTGTGGCCGAAGGAGAAGGACAATGCTCCACTCAAGTGGAGCCATCACCAACCCAAGACCCACACGCTTCCGAAGAAGAAAGTGAAGGCTCTCAACCTCATGAACAAGATCAAGGGCAAGATCAACCTCAAGATGGTGGTGATCCACCAAATGATGCCCAAGGTCAAGTTCTCCCCCTCGAGCAAGTTCAAGATCAAGGACAAGCTCAAGACGACGCTCAAGATGATCAAGTAACCCCTCCTCATTTCACTTCCGAGGAGGAATTGGAGCGTCGTGCCGCTAAGATCGCTTCCAAGCTCACCACCAAAGGTCATCTCATGGAGAATGTGGTTGGAAGCCTAAGAAAGGGGGTAAGCACTCGTAGACAATTAGCAAACTATTGTGAACATCATGCGTTTGTTTCTTGTGTCGAACCCCAAAAGGTTTATGAAGCGCTCGAGGACCCGGATTGGCTCAATGCCATGCATGAAGAACTCAACAACTTCGAACATAACCAAGTGTGGAAATTAGTGCCAAGGCCAACCGGGAACCATAATGTCATAGGAACCAAGTGGATATTCAAGAACAAGCAAGATGCTCATGGGATCATTGTTCGCAATGTTGGAAATATGCCCTAGAGGCAATAATAAATGGTTATTATTATATTTCTTTGTTCATGATAATTGTCTATTGTTCATGCTATAATTGTGTTATCCGGAAATCGTAATACATGTGTGAATACATAGACCACAACGTGTCCCTAGTAAGCCTCTAGTTGACTAGCTCGTTGATCAACGGATAGTCATGGTTTCCTGACTATGGACATTGGATGTCATTGATAACGGGATCACATCATTAGGAGAATGATGTGATGGACAAGACCCAATCCTAAGCATAGCATAAAAGATCGTGTAGTTCATTTGCTAGAGCTTTTCCAATGTCAAGCATCTTTTCCTTAGACCATGAGATCGTGTAACTCCCGGATGCCGTAGGAGTGCTTTGGGTGTACCCAACGTCACAACGTAACTGGGTGACTATAAAGGTACACTACGGGTATCTCCGAAAGTGTCTGTTGAGTTGGCACGGATCGAGACTGGGATTTGTCACTCCGTATGACGGAGAGGTATCTCTGGGCCCACTCGGTAATGCATCATCATAATGAGCTCAATGTGACTAAGGAGTTAGTCATGGGATCATGCATTACGGTACGAGTAAAGAGACTTGCCGGTAACGAGATTGAACAAGGTATTGGGATACCGACGATCGAATCTCGGGCAAGTAACATACCGATTGACAAAGGGAATTGTATACGGGATTGATTGAATCCTAGACATCGTGGTTCATCCGATGAGATCATCGTGGAACATGTGGGAGCCAACATGGGTATCCAGATCCCGCTGTTGGTTATTGACCGGAGAGGCGTCTCGGTCATGTCTGCATGTCTCCCGAACCCGTGGGGTCTACACACTTAAGGTTCGGTGACGCTAGGGTTGTAGAGATATTAGTATGCGGAAACCCGAAAGTTGTTCGGAGTCCCGGATGAGATCCCGGACGTCACGAGGAGTTCCGGAATGGTCCGGAGGTGAAGAATTATATATGGGAAGTCCAGTTTCGGCCACCGGGAAAGTTTCGGGGGTTATCGGTATTGTACCTGGACCACCGGAAGGGTCCCGGGGGTCCACCGGGTGGGGCCACCTATCCCGGAGGGCCCCATGGGCTGAAGTGGGAAGGGAACCAGCCCTTAGTGGGCTGGGGCGCCCCCTTGGGCCTCCCCCTGTGCCTAGGGTTGGAAACCCTAGGGGTGTGGGCGCCCCACTTGGCTTGGGGGGAAGCCACCCCCCTTCCCCTTTGGCCGCCGCCCCCCTTGGAGATCTGTTCTCCCAGGGCCAGCGCCCCTCCAGGGATCCTATATATAGTGGGGGGAGGGAGGGCAACACAACAACAGCCCCTGGCGCCTCCCTCTCCCCCTGCAACACCTCTCCCTCTCGCAGAAGCTTGGCGAAGCCCTGCCGGGATCCCGCTACTTCCACCACCACGCCGTCGTGCTGCTGGATCTCCATCAACCTCTCCTTCCCCCTTGCTGGATCAAGAAGGAGGAGACGTCGCTGCTCCGTACGTGTGTTGAACGCGGAGGTGCCGTCCGTTCGGCACTCGGTCATCGGTGATTTGGATCACAGCGAGTACGACTCCATCAACCTCGTTCATTGGAATGCTTCCGCTCGCGACCTACAAGGGTATGTAGATGCACTCCTTTCCCCTCGTTGCTAGTATACTCCATAGATGGATCTTGGTGATGCATAGGAAATTTCAAAATTCTGCTACGATCCCCAACAGTGGTATCAGAGCCAGGCCTATGCATAGTTACTATGCACGAGTAGAACACAAAGCAGTTGTGGGCGTAGATGTTGCCAATTCTTCTTGCCGCTACTAGTCTTATCTTGTTTCGGCGGTATTGTGGGATGAAGCGGCCCGGACCGACCTTACACGTACGCTTACGTGAGACAGGTTCCACCGACTGACATGCACTAGTTGCATAAGGTGGCTAGCGGGTGTCTGTCTCCCCCACTTTAGTTGGAACAGATTCGATGAAAAGGGTCCTTATGAAGGGTAAATAGAAATTGGCATATCACGTTGTGGTTTTACGTAGGTAAGAAACGTTCTTGCTAGAAACCTATACAAGCCACGTAAAAACTTGCAACAACAACTAGAGCACGTCTAGCTTGTTTTTGCAGCATGTGCTATGTGATGTGATATGGCCAGAAGATGTGATGAATGATATATGTGATGTATGAGATTGATCATATTCTTGTAATAGGAATCACAACTTGCATGTCGATGAGTATGACAACCGGCAGGAGCCACAGGAGTTGTCTTTATTTTTGTATGACCTGCGCGTCATTGAATAACGCCATGTAAATTAGTTTACTTTATTGCTAAACGCGTTAGCCATAGAAGTAGAAGTAATCATTGG
Source organism: Aegilops tauschii subsp. strangulata (assembly GCF_002575655.3). Taxonomy (NCBI): domain Eukaryota; kingdom Viridiplantae; phylum Streptophyta; class Magnoliopsida; order Poales; family Poaceae; genus Aegilops; species Aegilops tauschii. The sequence continues at coordinate 168,675,512 of NC_053036.3, read as the reverse complement.
CGTGACAACTTCATGAAGACACAATGATGGAGATCATGGTGTCATGCCGGTGACAAAGATGATCATGGCGCCCCGAAGATGGAGATCAAAGGAGCATAATGATATTGGCCATATCATGTCACTATTTGATTGCATGTGATGTTTATCATGTTTTGCATCTTATTTTCTTAGAACGACGGTAGTAAGTAAGATGATCCCTTATAATAATTTCAAGAAAGTGTCCCCCCTAACTGTGCACCGTTGCGAAGGTTCGTTGTTTCGAAGCACCACGTGACGATCGGGTGTGATAGATTCTAACATTCGCATACAACGGGTGTTGACGAGCCTAGCATGTACAGACATGGCCTCGGAACACACGCAATACACTTAGGTTGACTTGACGAGCCTAGCATGTACAGACATGGCCTCGGAACACGGAGGACCGAAAGGTCGAGCATGAGTCGTATAGAAGATACGATCAACATGGAGATGTTCACCGATCTTGACTAGTCCGTCTCACGTGATGATCGGACACGGCCTAGTTAACTCGGATCATGTTTCACTTAGATGACTAGAGGGATGTCTATCTGAGTGGGAGTTCATTGAATAATTTGATTATATGAACTTAATTATCATGAACTTAGTCTAAAATCTTTACAATATGTCTTGTAGATCAAATGGCCCACGTTGTCCTCAACTTCAACGCGTTCCTAGAGAAAACCAAGCTGAAAGATGATGGCAGCAACTATACGGACTGGGTCCGGAACCTAAGGATCATCCTCATAGCTGCCAAGAAAGATTATGTCTTAGAAGCACCACTAGGTGAAGCACCCATCCCAGAGAACCAAGACGTTATGAACGCTTGGCAATCACGTGCTGATGATTACTCCCTCGTTCAATGTGGCATGCTTTACAGCTTAGAACCGGGGCTCCAAAAGCGTTTTGAGAAGCATGGAGCATATGAGATGTTCGAAGAGCTGAAAATGGTTTTCCAAGCTCATGCCCGGGTCGAGAGATATGAAGTCTCCGACAAGTTCTTCAGCTGTAAAATGGAGGAAAATAGTTCTGTTAGTGAGCACATACTCAGAATGTCTGGGTTACACAACCGCTTGTCTCAGCTGGGAGTTAATCTCCCGGATGACGCGGTCATTGACAGAATCCTTCAGTCGCTTCCACCGAGCTACAAGAGCTTTGTGATGAACTTCAATATGCAGGGGATGGAAAAGACCATTCCTGAGGTATATTCAATGCTGAAATTAGCGGAGGTGGAGATCAAAAAGGAACATCAAGTGTTGATGGTGAATAAAACCACTAAGTTCAAGAAAGGCAAGGGTAAGAAGAACTTCAAGAAGGCCGGCAAGGGAGTTGCCGCGCCCGGTAAGCCAGTTGCCGGGAAGAAGTCAAAGAATGGACCCAAGCCTGAGACTGAGTGCTTTTATTGCAAGGGAAGTGGTCACTGGAAGCGGAACTTCCCCAAATACTTAGCGGACAAGAAGGCCGGCAACACCAAAGGTATATGTGATATACATGTAATTGATGTGTACCTTACCAGTACTCGTAGTAGCTCCTGGGTATTTGATACCGGTGCGGTTGCTCATATTTGTAACTCAAAACAGGAACTGCAGAATAAGCGGAGACTGGCAAAGGACGAGGTGATGATGCGCGTCGGGAATGGTTCCAAGGTCGATGTGATCGCCGTCGGCACGCTGCCTCTACATTTACCTACAGGATTAGTTTTAAACCTCAATAATTGTTATTTAGTGCCAGCTTTGAGCATGAACATTGTATCTGGATCTCGTTTAATTCGAGATGGCTACTCATTTAAATCCGAGAATAATGGTTGTTCTATTTATGTGAGAGATATGTTTTATGGTCATGCCCCGCTGGTCAATGGTTTATTCTTGATGAATCACGAACGTGATGTTACACATATTCATAGTGTGAATACCAAAAGATGTAAAGTTGATAACGATAGTCCCACATACTTGTGGCACTGCCGCCTTGGTCACATTGGTGTCAAGCGCATGAAGAAGCTCCATGCAGATGGACTTTTGGAGTCTCTTGATTACAAATCATTTGACACGTGCGAACCATGCCTCATGGGTAAGATGACCAAGACTCCGTTCTCCGGAACAATGGAGCGAGCAACCAACTTATTGGAAATCATACATACCGATGTGTGCGGTCCAATGAGTGTTGAGGCTTGCGGAGGATATCGTTATGTTCTCACTCTCACTGATGACTTAAGTAGATATGGGTATGTCTACCTAATGAAACACAAGTCTAAAACCTTTGAAAAGTTCAAGGAATTTTAGAGTGAGGTTGAGAATCAACGTGACAGGAAAATAAAATTCTTACGATCAGATCGTGGTGGAGAATATTTAAGTCACGAATTTGGTACGCACTTAAAGAAATGTGGAATCGTTTCACAACTCACGCCGCCTGGAACACCTCAGCGAAACGGTGTGTCCGAACGTCGTAATCGCACTCTATTGGATATGGTGCGATCTATGATGTCTCTTACCGATCTACCGCTCTCATTTTGGGGCTATGCTTTAGAGACTGCCGCATTCACTTTAAATAGGGCTCCGTCGAAATCCGTTGAGACGACACCGTATGAATTATGGTTTGGGAAGAAACCTAAGCTGTCATTTCTAAAAGTTTGGGGATGCGATGCTTATGTCAAGAAACTTCAACCTGAAAAGCTCGAACCCAAGTTGGAAAATGCGTCTTCATAGGATACCCCAAGGAAACTATTGGGTATACCTTCTACCTCAGATCCGAAGGCAAGATCTTTGTTGCCAAGAACGGGTCCTTTCTGGAGAAAGAGTTTCTCTCGAAAGAATTGAGTGGGAGGAAAGTGGAACTTGATGAGGTGATAGTCACCCCTTCCGAACCGGAAAGTAGCGCAGCGCGGGAAGATGTTCCTGTGGTGCCTACACCGACTGGGGAGGAAGTTAATGATGATGATCATGAAGCTTCGGATCAAGTTACTGCTGAACTTCGTAGGTCCACAAGGACACGTTCCGCACCAGTGTGGTACGGCAACCCTGTCCTGGAAATCATGTTGTTAGACAACGGTGAACCTTCGAACTATGAAGAAGCGATGGCGGGCCCGGATTCCGACAAATGGCTAGAAGCCATGAAATCCGAGATAGGATCCATGTATGAAAACGAAGTATGGACTTTGACTGACTTGCCCGATGATCGGCGAGCCATAGAAAATAAATGGATCTTTAAGAAGAAGACAGACGCGGATGGTAACGTGACCATCTATAAGGCTCGACTTGTCGCTAAGGGTTATCGACAAGTTCAAGGGGTTGACTACGATGAGACTTTCTCACCCGTAGCGAAGGTGAAGTCCGTCCGAATCATGTTAGCAATTGCCGCATTCTATGATTATGAGATATGGCAAATGGACGTCAAAACGGCATTCCTTAACGGCTTCCTTAAGGAAGAATTGTATATGATGCAGCCAGAAGGTTTTGTCGATCCTAAGAATGCTAACAAGGTATGCAAGCTCCAGCGCTCCATCTACGGACTGGTGCAAGCATCTCGGAGTTGGAACATTCGTTTTGATGAGATGATCAAAGCGTTTGGGTTTACACATACTTATGGAGAAGCCTGTGTTTACAAGAAAGTGAGTGGGAGCTCTGTAGCATTTCTCTTATTATATGTGGATGACATACTATTGATGGGAAATGATATAGAATTCTTGGAAAGTATAAAGGCCTATTTGAATAAGTGTTTTTCAATGAAGGACCTTGGAGAAGCTGCTTATATATTAGGCATCAAGATCTATAGAGATAGATGAAGACGCCTCATTGGTCTTTCACAGAGTACGTACCTTGACAAGATATTGAAGAAGTTCAATATGGATCAGTCCAAGAAGGGGTTCTTGCCTGTATTGCAAGGTGTGCAATTGAGCACGGCTCAATGCCCGACCACGGCAGAAGATAGAGAAAAGATGAGTGTCATCCCCTATGCCTCGGCCATAGGGTCTATTATGTATGCCATGCTGTGTACCAGACCTGATGTAAACCTTGCCATAAGTTTGGTAGGAAGGTACCAAAGTAATCCCGGCATGGAACACTGGACAGCGGTCAAGAATATCCTAAGTACCTGAAGAGGACTAAGGATATGTTTCTCGTTTATGGAGGTGACGAAGAGCTCGTCGTAAAGGGTTACGTCGACGCTAGCTTCGACACAGATCTGGATGACTCGAAGTCACAAACCGGATACGTGTATATTTTGAATGGAGGGGCAGTAAGTTGGTGCAGTTGCAAGCAAAGCGTCGTGGCGGGATCTACATGTGAAGCGGAGTACATGGCAGCCTCAGAGGCTGCGCAAGAAGCAATCTGGATGAAGGAGTTCATTACCGACCTAGGGGTGATTCCCAATGCGTCGGGCCCGATGACTCTCTTCTGTGATAACACTGGAGCTATTGCTCTTGCCAAGGAGCCCAGGTTTCACAGGAAGACCAGGCATATCAAGCGTCGCTTCAACTCCATTCATGAAAGTGTTCAAAATGGAGACATAGATATTTGTAAAGTACATACGGACCTGAATGTAGCAGATCTGTTGACTAAACCTCTCCCTAGAGCAAAACATGATCAACACCAGGACGCTATGGGTGTTCGATTCATCACAAAGTAACTAGATTATTGACTCTAGTGCAAGTGGGAGACTGTTGGAAATATGCCCTAGAGGCAATAATAAATGGTTATTATTATATTTCTTTGTTCATGATAATTGTCTATTGTTCATGCTATAATTGTGTTATCCGGAAATCGTAATACATGTGTGAATACATAGACCACAACGTGTCCCTAGTAAGCCTCTAGTTGACTAGCTCGTTGATCAACGGATAGTCATGGTTTCCTGACTATGGACATTGGATGTCATTGATAACGGGATCACATCATTAGGAGAATGATGTGATGGACAAGACCCAATCCTAAGCATAGCATAAAAGATCGTGTAGTTCGTTTGCTAGAGCTTTTCCAATGTCAAGTATCTTTTCCTTAGACCATGAGATCGTGTAACTCCCGGATGCCGTAGGAGTGCTTTGGGTGTACCCAACGTCACAACGTAACTGGGTGACTATAAAGGTACACTACGGGTATCTCCGAAAGTGTCTGTTGAGTTGGCACGGATCGAGACTGGGATTTGTCACTCCGTATGACAGAGAGGTATCTCTGGGCCCACTCGGTAATGCATCATCATAATGAGCTCAATGTGACTAAGGAGTTAGTCACGGGATCATGCATTATGGTACGAGTAAAGAGACTTGCCGATAACGAGATTGAACAAGGTATTGGGATACCGACGATCGAATCTCGGGCAAGTAACATACCGATTGACAAAGGGAATTGTATACGGGATTGATTGAATCCTCGATATCGTGGTTCATCCGATGAGATCATCGTGGAACATGTGGGAGCCAACATGGGTATCCAGATCCCGCTGTTGGTTATTGACCGGAGAGGCGTCTCGGTCATGTCTGCATGTCTCCCGAACCCGTGGGGTCTACACACTTATGGTTCGGTGACGCTAGGGTTGTAGAGATATTAGTATGCGGAAACCCGAAAGTTGTTCGGAGTCCCGGATGAGATCCCGGACATCACGAGGAGTTCCGGAATGGTCCGGAGGTGAAGAATTATATATGGGAAGTCCAGTTTCGGCCACCGGGAAAGTTTCGGGGGTTATCGGTATTGTACCTAGACCACCGGAAGGGTCCCGGGGGTCCACCGGGTGGGGCCACCTATCCCGGAGGGCCCCATGGGCTGAAGTGGGAAGGGAACCAGCCCTTAGTGGGCTGGGGCGCCCCCCTTGGGCCTCCCCCTGCGCCTAGGGTTGGAAACCCTAGGGGTGGGGGCGCCCCACTTGGCTTAGGGGGGAAGCCACCCCCTTCCCCTTTGGCCGCCGCCCCCCTTTGGAGATCTGTTCTCCCAGGGACGGCGCCCCCCCAGGGGTCCTATATATAGTGTGGGGGAGGGAGGGCAGCACAACCACAGCCCCTGGCGCCTCCCTCTCCCCCTGCAACACCTCTCCCTCTCGCAGAAGCTTGGCGAAGCCCTGCCGGGATCCCGCTACTTCCACCACCACGCCGTCGTGCTGCTGGATGTCCATCAACCTCTCCTTCCCCCTTGCTGGATCAAGAAGGAGGAGACGTTGCTGCTCCGTACGTGTGTTGAACGTGGAGGTGCCGTCCGTTCGGCACTCGGTCATCGGTGATTTGGACCACGGCGAGTACGACTCCATCAACCTCGTTCATTGGAATGCTTTCGCTCGCGATCTACAAGGGTATGTAGATGCACTCCTTTCCCCTTGTTGCTAGTATACTCCATAGATGGATCTTGGTGATGCGTAGGAAATTTTAAAATTCTGCTACGATCCCCAACACGCAACAAGGCTCGTTTGGTGGCACAAGGCTACTCCCAAGTCGAGGGTATCGACTACGGTGAAACCTTTGCCCCCGTCGCTCGCCTTGAATCTATTCGTTTGTTGATTTCTTATGCTTCTCATCATAATTTCACGTTGCAACAAATGGATGTGAAGAGTGCTTTTCTTAATGGTCCCATAAATGAGTTGGTGTATGTCAAACAACCCCCTGGGTTCGAAGATCCCTATTTCCCCGATCATGTGTATCAACTCCACAAGGCGCTCTATGGCCTTAAACAAGCCCCACGTGCGTGGTATGAGCATCTTACGGAGTTGTTACAAGATCGTGGATTCGAAATCGGGAAAATCGACCCCACTCTTTTTACTAAGAAGGTCAAAGGGGAGTTGTTTGTGTGCCAACTATATGTTGATGATATTATTTTTGGTTCCCCTAACAAAGCCTTCAATGAAGAATTTGCCGCTCTCATGACCTCAAAGTTCAAGATGTCTATGATGGGAGAGTTGAAGTTCTTTCTCGGATTTGATATCAAACAAAGAAGAGAAGGAACCTTCATCAACCAAGCCAAATACACTCAAGACATGCTAAAGAGATTCAAGCTAAGTGATGTCAAGCCGGCTTCCACTCCAATGCCCACCAAGTGCCAACTTGACATTGATCCCAATGGTAAAGTGGTGGATCAAAAGGTATATCGCTCCATGATTGGATCCTTGCTTTACCTTTGTGCATCTAGACCGGATATCATGTTGAGTGTGGGAATTTGTGCACGGTTTCAAGCCGCACCTAAGGAAAGCCACTTTGTGGCGGTCAAGCGAATCTTTCGATTTTTGGCTCATGCCCCAAACTTTGGCTTATGGTACCCAAGAGGAGCAAACTTCAAGCTTGTAGGTTATTCGGACTCCGATTGGGCGGGAGACAAAGTGGATAGGAAGTCCACTTCCGGAGGGTACCAATTTTTTGGTTGCTCTTTGGTAAGTTGGTCTTCTAAAAATAAAAGTTGTGTGTCTCTCTCGTCCACCGAAGCGGAGTATGTGGCGGCCGGGAGTTGCTGTGCACAACTCTTATGGATGAGGCAAACTTTAAAGGATTACGGTGTCCTTTGTGACAAAGTGCCTCTTTGGTGTGACAATGAAAGTGCCATCAAGATTTCTCTCAACCCGGTGCAACACTTCAAGACGAAGCATATTGAGATTCGGTACCACTTCATCCGGGATCATATTAGGCGAGGGGAGATCGAGCTCAACTATGTCAACACTCATGATAACCTTGCAGATATTTTCATGAAGCCATTGGATGAAGCAAGATTTCGCGAGTTAAGGCATGAGCTAAATATCATTGATTCGAGCAATGTGGTTTGAACCTTTGCACACCCCTCACATTCATCATGCATTCTTGTCTAGGTGTAGGCATGGACTTAGGGGGAGTGTTGTTCTCTCAATGAACTCTTCCTCCCCCCATAATGCATAAACTAATCTCACTCTTTCACATTAGCCATTTTTGATGGTACTTGTGCTTCAAAGACGAGTTTTGGTCATGGGCCCAAGGATAATTCTTCGCGGTGCCATACCAATTGACTCAAACATAGGTGGCCTCGGCCACCGCCCTCTCGTGTAGAGGTGTGTGGTTCTTGTTCTCGTGCTGGTGCTCTTGTTGCTTTGTGTTGGTTTTCTCTTCTTGCCGTCGTTTCCCTTCTTTTCTTTTTGTGCCATAGGTGTTGAGTCTTGTTTTGAGTTGCGCTGGGCGGTACTACCGTTGTGAAGGCGCGGTACTACCGCTGGAGCGGTACTACCGCCCATCACCACGGTACTACCGCTGAGGGGCGGGGCCAGGGGGTTAAGTCGTGGGCAGGGGTGGTTTCCTCCCCCATACCCATTTACTTCGTCCCCTCGTTCCTCTTCCTATCTCTCCAGCGCCATCTCGCCGCGGGAGGGCTCCGGCGGCCCTCCGTCTCCGGACCGTTCCTCTCCATTTCCTTCGGTGGAGTCGATCCCCACCTCGTCCTCTTGCCATGGATGCCGGTATTGCCCCCGTTCCTCTTCTCTTCTTGTCTAGTTTTCAGATCTCGCGTTTTAGGGGCAATAGTGGTTGCATCTCTAGATTTTTGGCCAAATCTAGGCTTGAGTAGGTTGCAGAAGGCAACTAGACTCTTTGGATTGATGTTTGGTAGGTTTATTTTTGAATTTGGCATCCCCGGTAGTGCCGGATCTGACCACGGTAGTAGGAGTCCTCTGTGACCTGTCTCGGGCGGTACTACAGCCCATCTGGCGCGGTACTACCGTTGGAGCGGTACTGCCGCTCTGGAGGCGCGGTACTACTGCTGGTGCGGTACTGCCGCTGTCCAGACACGGTACTACCGCCGGATGCCCAGTTCCATCGTTTCCTACCACATGTTGATCCATATTTGTTCTGTTTATTTGGTTTTGATCATTCCTTCTGCTTGTTTCGTGTGTCTGTGTGTTCGGTTCCAGGTGATGAACATCCTGAGCAGCAAGTCCGCCGTGTCAACCCCGGGCGTTCAACGTCAAAGCGGTACCACACATCTGAGGTTGCAGGTGGTTCTTCCAGTGCTCCACCGCCGCCAGTGGGTGCTTCCTCAAGTGCCAATCCTCCTCTCAAGAAGAAGACTGGCAACAGGCCGAAGCCAAGTGGCAAGAAGGTGACTGAGATGACTAGCAAGGAATTCTGGGACAGGCGTCGCCGCAACCCATATGAGGAAGACCAAGAACCCAACCTTGTCAATCGCCCGTTCTGAAACCGGTTTCAGTATGCCACCTACTTTGACGTGATCAAGGCTAAGAAGAACCTCTTTGTCAATGTTCATTCCATCAACACGGACGCTATGGAGAAGGACCCTGAGTACTTTGGTGATGCCCTTCAGATGTGCTCTCAGTTGAACATTCTCAGGATCATGCAGTTCAACAAGGACTTTGATGCAGATTTGCTGGCTCAGTTCTTTACCACTGTCCACCTAGGAACTGATGAAGATAGGACTCTAACTTGGATGACTAATGGGAAGGTGCTAGCTGTCAAGTGGAAGGCCTTCATGGGGTTGCTAGAGGTGGAAGATCAAGGGCTCGAGACTCCAGTCGGATTTCGTCCTCACCACAATGTTACCTCCACTCACAAGCAAGCCCTCTAGCCTTACTGTACTCGGAAGGTCAACCCTGAGACCAGGAAGGAAACCTATGAGTTGTCTGCCTATCTGGACATCCTTCACCGTATCTTCCGCGAGACTCTCTTCCCTCGTATCGGGAATCTGGACATGGTACACTCTTATCTCGTGGACATGCTTCTCTTCTGCCAGCGTGAGAAGGAAGCAAACACTAGCGAGTCCCTGGACATCTCTCATGTTATGTGGTCTGAACTTCTTGCTGCTATTTCTGAGCGCAAGTGCCCGATTTATGGTCCGTTCATTATGTTGCTCATTGAGAAGGCCTGGAGACGTACCTATCCTGAGGAGCAGCTGGAAACTGGAGAGTTGGTTTCTCATGAGATCAAGCGTCTGAGGAAGCAGGATAATTGGGGCATTCCTAGATCTGGAGTTCCATCTTCTGCTGCTGCCATGGAGACCGAGGGCGAGACTGATGCCGATGATGACGATGAGGATTATGTGCCTTCTGGGACAGAGCCTTCTGCGGCAGAGCCCTCTTGGGCAAAGAAGCTCAAACACAAGATGAAGAAGCTGTTCTGCATGGAGTCTCACGGTCAGTACATGACTCATGTGGCTGAGAAGAAGGCAAGGGGGCGTCACAAGGAGCTTATGCGTCAGTTGGGTGCGACAGTCACCAGCGGCTCTGAGGGTCAGATCACTGAGGAGGAGGAGTGGATCCAGCAGCACTGTCCGTGGACCGATTCAGATGCCGAGCAGTTTCCGGCCGAGGACGGCGGTGCAGATGATCACGCAGAGTCCTGATGTTCGAGATCATCAGCATGCTCTCACCTGGAGCCGTAGGTTAGCTCTTTGCCCCTTTTGGTGTCTCGATGCCAAAGGGGGAGAGAGTTTAGGGATTTGCGTCGTTGTGTTGCGAGTGTGTCTTTGTCTTTGTGCTTTCGTTGTGTTTGCTACCTTGTGCTTTGTTTGGTTTTGTGTTCAGTGAGACCTTAGTTCCAGTCATATGGTGTGAGACATATGCTACCTTATCCTTATCATATCTTTATCTATGTCTCTAGTCATTTGGTATCTCATGAGTTGCATGCTTATTATGTTATATCCTGCTCTCTTGAATCTCGCTTAGGTTGTTGGTCTCTAAAATACAGGGGAGTGTTGATCCTAGTATGTGTGTCGTGCAGTCCAAAGCACTTATCTTGATGGCACACATCTAGGGGGAGCCCTGCTATATTTTAGAGATTTGGGGTTTGCTTATGTCCTTGGTCTTTTCCCGTTTTTGCGAATCCCGTATTGTCATCAGTCCACCAAAAAGGGGGAGATTGTAAGGGCATATTTATCCCTAAGATGTTTTGGTGATTGATGACAATGCTTTTGCGGACTAATCGTGTGCATTGAGTGTTTTCAGAGATTCATCGTTTTGGCACGAGACGATTCCCTCCCCTCGGAGCTTGAAGCGAAGACGGTGTAGTCCTTTCGAATTAGTTTGGTGGACTAGTTTCATAGGGATCACCGTACTATCAAGAGGGGGTCCGCTTTGGAAAGGCTAGGGCGGAATCATCACGTACACTTCCTTTGCCCCCCTCCGAGCCTTTCCGCTTCTATGATGGGCTCGTTCCCCTTCTCAGTGTGCCCTCTCTGGTCCCAGCGGTAGTACCACGGGCCAGAGCGGTAGTACCGCTTATGGCTACAAGCGGTAGTACCGCTCTAAGAGTGGTAGTACCGCTCTAGAGCGGTAGTACCGCTGGTAGCCCCCAGCCGTAGTACCGCTGCGGTCTCGTGCTAGTACCGCCTCGATTCGAGGGGTCTTTTTTCGTGTCGGGTTTTACGGTACTAGCCGCGGCAGTGGGGGCCGTAGTACCGCTCGTATGCGGTAGTACCGCCCTGACCACTGCGGTAGTACCGCTCTGGGCCCAGCGGTAGTACCGCTGCCTCCTGCGGTAGTACCGCTCTCTGCGGGGCTGGTGTGGGGGGTAACGGTTGGATTGTTCCCCCCACTATATAAGGAGGTCTTCTTCCCCAAAGTTGACCTACCTCTTCCCCCAAAAGCTCCATTGTTGCTCCAAGCTCCATTTTCGCCCGATCTCTCTCCCTAGCCAATCAAACTTGTTGATTTGCTCGGGATTGGTTGAGAAGGCCCCGATCTACACTTCCACCAAGAGAAATTTGATTCCCCCCACTTATCCCTAGCGGATCTTGTTACTCTTGGGTGTTTGAGCACCCTAGATGGTTGAGGTCACCGCGGAGCCATAGTCCATTGTGGTGAAGCTTTGTGGTGTCGTTGGGAGCCTCCAATTAAGTTGTGGAGATTGCCCCAACCTTGTTTGTAAAGGTTCGGTCGCCGCCTTCAAGGGCACCAATAGTGGAATCACGGCATCTCGCATTGTGTGAGGGCGTGAGGAGAATACGGTGGCCCTAGTGGCTTCTTGGGGAGCATTCTGCCTCCACACCGCTCCAACGGAGACGTACTTCCCCTCAAAAGGAAGGAACTTCGGTAACACATCCTCGTCTTCACCGGCTCCACTCTTGGTTATCTCATCCCTTTACTTTCGCAAGTTTACTCGTGTTATATCTCTTATTTGCTTGCATGCTTGTTGTCATTGCATCATATAGGTTGCTCACCTAGTTGCATATCTAGACAACCTATTTTGATGCAAAAGTTTAATTTGGTAAAGAAAAGCTAAAAATTGTTAGTTGCCTATTCACCCCCCCTCTAGTCAACTATATCGATCCTTTCAGTTGCTTCTCAATCTTTTTGCTAGTCTCCACTTGTACTAAGTAGAAATACTACTTGGGCATCTCAAATCTTTAAACCCAGTTTTTCCATATGAGTCCACCATACCTACCTATATGCGATATTTCCATGCCATTCTAAGAAAATTTGTATGTCTCTAATTTTCAAAATGAATTTCCTTTTTGTGTGCTCGTACCGTTCATGAAGCGGTAGGTGGTGGCCAATATTTTCCATGCTAGATGTGTTATTCTTAACATGAGTGTTTATTCACCTGTCATTGCACGAGAGTGCGGCGGTAATGAAAAAGAAATTTACTTTACGTTGTCAAATAATAAATTCCTTGCAAAGTGTTGGTATGGAAGGCACCCATGGATACGGCTAGCCATGGATTTTGAAAGAGTGGAGGAAAAAGGAATATGTGATGAACATGTTAGGCAGCATTCCACATCAAAAAAATTGTCTTTATCATTTACCTACTCGAGGACGAGTAGGAATTAAGCTTGGGGATGTTGATACGTCTCCAGCGTATATATAATATTTGCTTGTTCCATGCTGTTATATTATCATTCTTGGATGGTTTATATTCATTTTATAGGAAATTTACATCATTTTCTGGGACTAACCTATTAACATAGTTCCCATTGCTAGTTACTGTTTTTTGCTTTTTTTTACTTCGCAGAATATCAGTACCAAACAGAGTCCAAACCAGGGCGCGCCCAGGAGCCCAGGCACTCCCAAGGGGGTTGTGCCCCCCATGGAGACCTCCGGCACCACCTCTTCGCCCTATAAATTCCCAAATATTCTAGAAAACCTAGGGGAGTCAACGAAACACAATTCCAGACGCCACAAGTTCCAGAACTAGGAGATCCAATCTAACACCATCATAGAGGGGCTCATCATCCTCATTGGTGCCTCTCCGATGATGCGTGAGTTGTCCACCATAGACCTAACGGTCCGTAGGCAGTAGCTAGATGGCTTCTTCTCTCTTTTTGATTCTCAATACTATCGTCTCTTGGAGATCTATTTGATGTAACTCTTTTTGTGGTGTATTTGTTGGGATCCGATGAACTTTGAGTTTATGATCAGATCTATGTCCATGAATATTAATTGTTTCTTCTTTGACCTCTTATATGCATGATTATTTATAGCCTCATATTTCTTCTTTGAATCTTTGGTTTAGTTAGGCCAACTAGATCGATTTTTCTTGCCATGGGAAGAGGTGCTTTGTGATGGGTTCGATCTTGCGGTGTTCTTTCCCAGTGACAGAAGGGGCAGCAAGACACGCATGTATCATTGCTATTAAGGATAACAAGAGGGGGGCTATTCCTACATGAATAGATCTTTTCTACATCATGTCATCGTTCTTATTACATTACTTTGTTTCTCCATTAACTTAATACACTAGATGCATGCTGGATACCGGTCGATGTGTGGAGTAATAGTAGTAGATGCAGGCAGGAGTCGGTCTACTAATCTTGGACGTGATGCCTATATATTGATCATTGCCTTGGATATCATCATAATTATTCAATCTTCTATCAATTGCCCAACAGTAATTTGTTTACCCATCGTGTGCTATTTCTCGAGAGAAGCCACTAGTGAAATCTACGGCCCTCGGGTCTATTCTTTATCATATTTCCTTTGAGATCTATTTTTATTCACTTTTATTTTCAGATCTATTATTCCAAAAACTCAAAAATACCTTGTTGCACTTTTTATTACTTATTTTATTTCGCATTTTATCGGGAGCTATTTATCCAATCTATCACAAATTTATCTATCTTTTTACCGTGGAGGGATTGACAACCCCTCTTACGGTCGGGTTGCAAGCATTTGTTCTTTGTGTGCAGGTACCGTTTACATAGTGTTGCTTGGTTCTCCTACTGGATTGATACCTTGGTTTCACAACTGAGGGAAATACCTACAGTAGCTGTACTGCATCATCCCTTCCTCTTTGGGGAAATACCGACGTAGTTTCAAGCAACATCAAGCACCTACTAGTAAAAAGGTTAATTCTGTTGAAGAAATTTGTACTTTGAGTGATAAAGTTGATGCACTTATGAAATTGACTGCTAGTAAAAATGCTCGTATTGATCTTAATGATGTGCCTTTTTCTACTTTGATTGAGCAAAATAATGATCCCGTAGATGTGAATTTTGTCTCGCGAAACAACTTCAATAATAATGCTTATAGGGGTAATTTCAATCCTAGCCGTTCCCTAGAAGTTTCTCTAATAATTATGGCAATCCTTATGGTAATTCTTATAATAATAGTAATAGGATGCCCTCTGATCTTGAGAATAATATGAAATAATTTATTAGTGCTCAAAAGGTTTTCAACACTACAGTAGAAGAAAAATTAAGTAAGATTGATGACATGTCTAGGTGCATTGATAAGATTACACATGATATAGAAAATATCAAGATTAAAATTTTGCCACCCAAAGTTGATATTAATGAATCAATTAAAGCTTTATATTTCTCTATGGATGAGAGCAAAAAGAGAACCGCTATGCTAAGAGCCAAACGAGAACTTTTTGAAGAAGCGTTTTCGCCCGATTGCTTTCGTAGTAATGATGAAGATGTTAAAATGATTGGTGTTTCTTCTATTGATTCCTTGTTTATTAATATTAAACTTGATGATAAGGGGACTGAAGAAGAGTCAACTTTAGCTAGAAGGTGTCCCCATAATTCGGAGGGTGAAGATCTTCTTGAAAAAAAATGATAAAAGTGGGTTTGGAGAGATAAAAAATTATGATAGTTGTTCTTTGATTAAATTTATTTCTTTGTTACAATCCATGTTAAATTCACCCAATGCTTATGAACAAAATAAAGCTTTTACTAAACATATCGTAGAAGCGATGATGAAAGCTTTCGAAGAAAAGATAGAATTAGAGATTTCAATTCCTAGAAAATTATATGATGAATGGGAACCCACCATTAAATTAAAGATTAAAAATTACGAGTGCAATGCTTTATGTGATTTGGGTGTTAGTGTTTCCACAATTTGAAATCTCTATGTGATGTGCTAGGTTTTACCAATATGGATGAACGTTCTCTTAATTTGCACTTGGCGGGTTCTACTATTAAAAAGCCTTTGGGAAGAATAAATGATGTTCTTATTCTTGCAAATAGGAATTATGTGCCCATAGATTTTATTGTACTTGATATTGATTGCAATCCATCTTGCCCTATCATACTTGGTAGACCATTTCTTGAAGGTTTTTGTTTTATTATACTAACGAATCTCTTGAAGGTTTTTGTTAAGTTCTGTGTGATTGCAGTTTTCAAGTTTTTGTGAGATCACGATGGATGACAGAATAAGGAGTGGTAAGAGGCTAAGCTTGGGGATGCCCATGGCACCCTAAGGAAATATTCAAGGACTCCCAAGCAACTAAGCTTGGGGATGGCCTAGAAGGCATCCCCTCTTTCTTTTAATGACCATTGGTAATTTTACTTGGAGCTATATTTTTATTCGTCACATATCATGAGTTTTGCTTGGAGCGTATTGCATTATATGAGTCTTTGTTGGTTTTGCTTTTTAGTTTGTCACAATCATCCTTGCTGACACACCTATTTGAGAGAGCCATAATGATATTATGATTTGTTAGAATTGCTCTATGTGCTTCACTTAAAATTTTTGACCTAGGCAATTGCTCTATGTGCTTCACTTAAATCTTTTTTAGCACGGTGGTGGTTAAATTTTTGAAGAAATGCTCTCATGCTTTACTTAGATTATTTTGAGAGTTAGCAGAATTTTGAAGAAATGCTCTCATACTTTACTTAGACTATTTCGAGAGTTAGTAAATTTTGAAGAAATGCTCTCATGCTTCACTTAGATTATTTTGGGAGTTAGTAAATTTTTTAAGAAATGCACTCTCATGTTTCATTTATATTATTTTTAGAGTTGAAAAGAAACTATTTTGAAGAAATTTATGCTCTCGTGCTTCACTTAAATTTATTTTTGAGAGATTGTTAGTAGCAATGGTAATTTGCATAAGAAATTAATTTGGTCCCAAAGTGATAGATATTCAAGAGGGATATAATAAAAACTTTCATGAAGATCATTGGATATTATAAACTTGGTTCCTTGCAATAGTTCTGCAACATGGACGTAGTGATATGTGACTCATGTTGGTGAGTAATTATGCTTTAGTAAGGACTAGCACATATGCTCGTGCACTGCAATGGGAGAAATATTTTTTATGAGAATTATCGGGAGAGATAGAATATGTGTCACTCAAAACGGTCTCCCCAGCTGTGGGGCTACAGAGCGAGGAGCTGCGGTGTTGATGCGGCTTGAAGCTACGTCGGTATTTCCCCAAAGAGGAAGGGATGATACAACACATCAGCGGTAGGTATTTCCCTCAGATGTGAAACCAAGGTTATCGAACCAGTAGGAGAACCAAGAAACACAACATAAACAACATCTGCACACAAATAACAACTTCTCGCAACCCGACGTGTAAAAGGGGTTGTCAATCCCTTTCGGGTAGCGGTGCCCCAGATGGGCAAAGGGACGTGAATAAAATTGTAGTATATTGATAGATCAAACGCCAAATAAAATAAATAAGAATAAATTGCAGCAAGGTATTTTTGTATTTTTGGTTTAATAGATCTGAAAATAAAAGCAAAGGAAAATAGATCGGAAAGGCAAATAATATGAGAAACAGACCCGGGGGCCGTAGGTTTTACTAGTGGCTTCTCTCAAAAAAATAGCAAACGGTGGGTGAACAAATTACTGTTGGGCAATTGATAGAACTTTAAATAATCATGACGATATCCAGGCAATGATCATTATATAGGCATCACGTCCAAGATTAGCAGACCAACTCCTGCCTGCATCTACTACTATTACTCCACACATCGACCGCTATCTAGCATGCATCTAGTGTATTAAATTCATGGAGAAACGGAGTAATGCAATAAGAACGATGACATGATGTAGACAAGATCTATCTATGTATAGATAGACCCCATCATTTTGTCCTTAGTAGCAATGATACATACGTGTCGGTTCCCTTTCTTTCACTGGGATCAAGCACCGTAATATCGAACCCACTACAAAGCACCTCTTCCCATTGCAAGATAAATAGATCAAGTTGGCCAAACAAAACCCAAATATCAGAGAAGAAATACGAGGCTATAAGCAATCATGCATAAAAGAGATCAAAGAAACTCAAATACTTTCATGGATATAAAAAGATAGATCTGATCACAAACTCAAAGTTCATCGATCCCAGCAAACACACCACAAAAAGAGTTACATCATATGGATCTCCAAGAGACCATTGTATTGAGAATTCGGCAAGAGAGAGGAAGCCATCTGGCTACTAACTACGGACCCGAAGGTCTATAAAGAACTACTCACGCATCATCTGAGAGGCACCAATGGAGGTGGTGAACCCCATCTGAGATGGCGTCTAGATTGGATCTGGTGGTTCTGGACTCCGCGTCGGCTGGAATGGATTTTCGCCGAGTCCCCTAGGGTTTCTAGAATATTGGGGTATTTATAGAGGAAAGAGGTGGTCCGGGGGGCACCCGAGGTGGGCACAACCCACTAGGGCACGCCTGTGCCTCCTGGCGCGCCCTGGTGGCTTGTGCTCTCCTCAGAGCACCCAGGGCGCAGCCAGGGCCCATTAGGTGTCTTATGGTCCAAAAAAATCTCCGTAAAGTTTCGTTGCATTTGGACTCCGTTTGGTATTGATTTCCTGCGATGTAAAAAACATGCAGAAAACAACAACTAACACTTGGCACTATGTCAATAGGTTAGTACCAAAAAATGATATAAATGACTATAAAATGATTATAAAACATCCAAGATTGATAATATAACAGCATGGAACAATAAAAAATTATAGATACGTTGGAGACGTATCTGCATCCCCAAGCTTAACTCCTACTCGTCCTCGAGTAGGTAAGTGATAAAAACAAAATTTTTGATGTGGAATGTTGCCTATCATGTCATATCATATTTCTTTTCTTTGTAGCATGGACATTTGGACTTTTATATTGTTCAAAGCAAAAGTCTAGTTTTGACATGATAACTTAAATACTCAAGCATATCAACAAGCAACCATGTCTTTCAAAATATCAACGCTAAAATAAGTTATCCCTAGCCCATTATGCTCAATCATTGATCCATTCATGAAACACACTCGTATATTAGCTACAGCCAATACTCAAGTACGATCATATTGCCTCCTAGTTGGTGCTTTTATAAGAGAAAATGGAGACTCAAATTCAAAATAAAAATTGCATAAAGTAAAAGAAAGGCCCTTCGCAGAGGGAAGTAGGGATTTGTAGAGGTGCCAGAGCTCAAAGTGAAAAACTTAGAGATAAAAACATTTTGGGAGGTGTATCCTTCTCACCAACGAAAATGACTTAGAGTTCCCAACACTTTCCATGCTAGATATATCATAGGCGGTTCCCAAACAGAAAATAAAGTTTATTCCTTTTTCAACCATACTTTCACTTTCCATGGCTAGCCGTATCCACGGTTGCCCTCCATACCAACACTTTCCAAGGAATTTATTATTTGACAACATAAAGTAAATTCTTTTTTCATTTTGGGACTGCGCATCCCTAATACCTTTGCCTTACTCTCGTGCAATGACAAGTGAATAAACACTCAGCGTGAGAATAACACATCTAGCATGGAAAATATTAGCCACCCCTCACCGCTCCGCGAGCGAAACGAACACACAAAAGAGAAGTTTATTTTGAAAATTAGAGATGGCACATACAAATTTGCTTAGAACGGCAAAATAATACCACATATAGGTAGATATAATGGACTCATGTGGCAAAACAGGTTTAAAGGTTTTTGGATGCACAAGTAGAGATCATACTTAGTGCAAAATGAAGGCTAGCAAAAGATTGAGAAGCGACCAACCAAGAAACAGATAATCTCATAAGCGAGCATTAAGCATAATTAACACCGAATAATGCACCATAAGTAGGATATAATTCCATTGCATAACTATTGACTTTCTTGCTTGCATAGGGAATCACAAACCTTAACACCAATATTCTTACTAAAGCATAATTACTCATCAACATAACTCACATATCACATCATCATATCTCAAAACTATTACTAAGAATCAAGTTTATTTTGTCCAATGATCTTCATGAAAGTTTTTATTATATCCTTCTTGGATATCTATCACTTTGGGACTAATTTTGATGTGTTTCTTTTGACAAGCTCAAATAAATATAAGTGAAGATCATGAGCATAATTTTTCTTTCTCTCAAATTAATTTAAGTGAAGCAAGAGAGAATTTCTTGAAAATTTTACTAACTCTCAATAAAATCTAAGTGAAGCAAGAGAGCATTTCTTCAAAAAATACTAAAGCACACCATGCTCAAAAAGATATAAGTGAAGCACTAGAGCAAGTCCATAGCTCATAAAAATTTAAGTGAAGCATAGAGAGCTATTCTAACAAGTCATGACATAATTTTGGCTCTCTCAAATAGGTGTTTCCAGCAAGGAATCAAGACTTAAAACGCAAAATAAAACAAGCAAAGACTCATATCATACAAGACGCTCCAAGCAAAACACATGGTATGTGACGAATAAAAATATAGCTTCTTGTAAAATACCGATGGTCGTTAGAAGAAAGAGGGGATGCCCTCGCGGCATCCCCAAGCTTAGTTGCTTGCGCTCTTTTGGATAATAGCTTGGGATGCTGGGGCATCCTCAAGCTTAGGCTCTTCTCACTCCTTATTCCTTCATCCATCGTAAGATAACCCACAACTTGAAAACTTCAATCACACAAAACTCAACAAAACCTTCGTGAGATCCGTTAGTAAAAGAAAGCAAATCACTACTATAAGTATTGTACCAAACCAATTCATATTTTGTTTTTGCAATTTATCTACTGTATTCCTACTTTTCTATGGCAAAAACTCATCAAAGAAAACCATAGAGCCATCAAAATAAGCACACAACGCAAAGAAAACAGAATCTGTCAAAACAGAACAGTCTATAGCAATTTGACTATTTTGAAAATTTCTGGAACTCCAAAAATTCTGAAAAATTAGGACGACCTGAGAAATTTGTATTTTAATCTACTGCAAAAAGAATTGGCATTTTATCACGCTCTTGTAAAAAATGAGAATTGTTTTCATGAGAGCAAAAGTTTCTGTTTTTCAGCAAGATCAAACAACTATCACCCAAGAAGATCCTAAAGGATTTACTTGGCACAAACACTAATTAAAACACAAAAAACAAAATCATAACAGTAGCATAATTGTGCTAACACTCAAGAACAGAAAGCAAAAAGCGAAAATAAATTTTATTCATTGGGTTGCCTCCCGACAAGCGCTATAGTTTTACGCCCTTAGCAGCAAGGATCTAAGTTTTGTCCTCCGTAGTCTTGGCATCTTTTGTAAGGGTTTTCTCAAACCCGGGAGGCTCATTATGCTTCCCTAAATTCTCCGGAAAAGAAACCATCTTTAGATCCAAAATATCCAATCGCTTACTGCAAAGAGTAATCAAGGTATTCATGCGATTGATACTACCATTGAAGTGTTTCAGGGGTTCATTATACTTCTGTATTTCAACCATGTGTTTATGCAAATCACCAAGTTTGTCCAACATTTGAACTCCCTCAGGGGTGAAACAAAACCCCTTCTTTTGAGGTGTAACTCCCAAAATTCCTTGTAAAATTTCATAGGCAGCATTGGCATCAAGCTCAATAAAATTCCCTTTAGCGGCAAAATCTAGGAGTTGTCTATGATGCATCTAGTGTATTAAATTCATGGAGAAACGGAGTAATGCAATAAGAACGATGACATGATGTAGACAAGATCTATCTATGTATAGATAGACCCCATCATTTTGTCCTTAGTAGCAATGATACATACGTGTCGGTTCCCTTTCTTTCACTGGGATCAAGCACCGTAATATCGAACCCACAACAAAGCACCTCTTCCCATTGCAAGATAAATAGATCAAGTTGGCCAAACAAAACCCAAATATCAGAGAAGAAATACGAGGCTATAAGCAATCATGCATAAAAGAGATCAAAGAAACTCAAATACTTTCATGGATATAAAAAGATAGATCTGATACAAACTCAAAGTTCATCGATCCCACCAAACACACCACAAAAAGAGTTACATCATATGGATCTCCAAGAGACCATTGTATTGAGAATTCAGCAAGAGGGAGAGGAAGCCATCTAGCTACTAACTACGGACCCGAAGGTCTACAAAGAACTACTTACGCATCATCTGAGAGGCACCAATGGAGGTGGCGAACCCCATCCGAGATGGTGTCTAGATTGGATCTGGTGGTTTTGGACTTTGCGGCGGCTGGAATTGATTTTCGTCGACTCCCCTAGGGTTTCTGGAATATTGGGGTATTTATAGAACAAAGAGGCGGTCCGGGGGGCACCCGAGGAGAGCACAACCCACCAGGGCACGCCAGGAGGCCCAGGCACCCCCCAGGGGCAGCCAGGGCCCATTAGGTGTCTTCTGATCAAAAAAAATCTCCGTAAAGTTTCGTTGCATTTGGACTCCGTTTGGTATTGATTTCCTGCGATGTAAAAAACATGCAGAAAAAAACAACTGGCACTTGGCACTATGTCAATAGGTTAGTACCAAAAATGATATAAAATGACTATAAAATGATTATAAAACATCCAAGATTGATAATATAATAGCATGGAACAATCTGAAATTATAGATACGTTGGAGACGTATCAGGTGTTCTCATGGGTCATGTTTGGCCCATGATATCTTAATAGTGATGGGGTTGGTCGGAGTGGTGTCCACCACCCAATTTGTGCCTTTTTTTTCTCCGGGTCTGCCTCCGTATCTATGTTGTGGTTGCCTCCTCATTTTGTGGCAGCACGGCGACCTTCGGGGCATAGTTGCTTCGACTACTCTCTCCTATGATAGTGTAACCGAATGGAGTACGAATTGCAGAGAATCTCATTTCATTGGTATAATCAGCACATAACCAGGTATAGTCCCTACTTTAACAGGGTTTATTCTTTGTAATTATTTCATCGCTCACTTGCCCACTTTTTTAATTAGAGCCAAACCAGCATATCCTCTTTTATTGGCATGTGCCCACAATTTCTTTTAATTATAGTCAACCAACATATTCTCTTTTATGGTCAAATAGAACGTCGGATGCACAACAATTCAAGTCTCGCCAGGCCACTGGCGCGCACCAAAATGACATGTGTTTGTAAGGCGCGAATTTTTTTCCCAAAACAACCACAGAGTTGAAGGATCAAACTCACGACCTCAAAAACTCAACCACGTGTTGCTAGCCACTCGAACAAACAGCTCCTCCTAACAAATGGCCATCACGAATGTTTAAGAATATACTGTAGCGTAACATTCAAAACATTTTTTATTTTTCTCATGCTTTTTGAACTTATCAAAAAATAAATTAATAATTATGATATTATGAATATTCTTTGAAACGTGAACAATTTATTGAACTTCATATTTTTTGAAAACATGAACCTTTTATAAGAAAACGAACATTTTTTGAATATGTGAACAATTTTTGAAAATGAAAACATGTTTTGAACATTGAAACAATTTTTCAAAACATGCTTTTTTAAACACAAACATTACTTTGAATTCGCCAACATTCCAATAAAAATTAATATTTTTCGAATTTGTATCATTTTTTAAAATGCAATTTATTTTGAAAATATCGAACAATTTTGTAAAACATGAAAACAAATAAAATACGAAAATTTTCTGTAGTTTTGAATAAACTTTGGAATGGGAAGGGAAAATGAAATTTGGAAACTTTTTTCAAAATGGAACAACAAATTTAAATTTTGGAGAGTTCACAAAAATTTAATCAAAAACTAAAATTCTGAAAAATTGAATTTATGAAAAAAGGAAAACAAACTTTGAAGGGAAAATAGAAAAAGGAAAAGAGAAAAGAAAAGGAGGAAGAAAACAAAGCAGCGGAATAGTAAAAAAACGGGCCGACCCAATATTGGGCGCCCTATACGAAGCTTCCCCTATTTGTCGCCCTGTGCGGTAAATACGGTTTCTCAGTTGCATGGGCAGGAAATAAATGGGATGGCTTCGCTAGGCCTCAGCGCGCGTGGCCCACGTATGAAATTTTGGACAAAACTGTCTTTTCTTTTCTAGCAGATGGGCGCACAAAAAATTAGTAGCACCTTGGATAGAACAAGAAAAAATCGGTGGTGAACATATGAAAAAATCAGAGAAACATGAACATTCCAATAAAAATTAATATATTTCGAATTTCTATCAGTTTTTAAAATGTAATTATTTTCAAAATATGAAAGAATTTTGGAAAACGTGAAAAACAGTTGAAATACTAAAAATTTCTGTAGTTTTGAATAAATTTTGGAATGGGAAGAAAAATTGAAAGTTTGAATATCTTTTCAAACTGGAACAAAAACTTTAAATTTTGGAGAGTTTACGAAAATTTAATCAAAAACTAAAATTCTGAAAAATTGAAAATTTTAATTTATGAAAAAAGAAAAAAACTTGGAAGATAAAAAGAAAAAGGGAAAGAGAAAAGAAAAAGAGAAAGGGAAAGAAAAAAAAATAGCAAAATAGAAAAAAATGGGCCGACCAATATTGGGTGCCCTACGTGAAGCTTCGCCTATTTGCCGTCCTGTGCGGTAAATAAGCTTTCCCAACTGCATGGGCAGGAAATAAATGGGCTGGCTTCGCTGGCCCTCAGCACGCGCGGCCCATGTAGGAAATTTTGGACAAAACTGTTATTCTTTTCTAGTAGATGGACGACAAAAAATTTGTACCACCTTGGATAGAAAAAAAATCGGTGGTGAATGGGTGAAAAAATTGGAGAAACATGCCTTGCTTTATTAGTAGGTATAGATATAGATATTGGTGTTAAGGTTTGTGATTCCCTATGCAAGCACGAAAGTCAATACTGATGCAACGAACTTACATCTTACTTGTGGTGCATTATTCGGTGTTAGTTATGTTTAATGTGTGTTTATGACCATTTTTGTTTTTTGGTTGATCGCTTCTTAATCTATTTGCTAGCCGTCATTTGTACTAAGAGAGAATACTGTTTGTGTATCCAACTCCCTAAACCAAAATTTGTGCCAAATGAGTCCACTGTACCTAACTATATGTGGTATTTCCATGTTGTTCCAAGTAAATTTGTATGTGCCAACTGTAATATTCAAAATAAATTTCCATTTTGTGTGGCCGTACCTCTCATGAAGCGGCAGGGGTGGCCAATATATTCCATGTTAGGTATGTTATTCTCAAGATGAGTGTTTATTCACTTGTCATTGCACGAGAGTGTGGCAGTAATAGGGATGTCTAGTCC
The DNA here is from genome assembly GCF_002575655.3 of Aegilops tauschii subsp. strangulata. Classification (NCBI taxonomy): domain Eukaryota; kingdom Viridiplantae; phylum Streptophyta; class Magnoliopsida; order Poales; family Poaceae; genus Aegilops; species Aegilops tauschii. Next base: position 168,650,972 of record NC_053036.3, on the reverse strand, counting down.
AGAAATGAAAAAAAATTATATATGTTGTTCATAATAAATTCCTTGGAAAGTGTTGGTATGGAAGACATCCGTGAATACGGCTTGCCATGGATTGTGAAAGAATGGTGGAGAGGAAGTAAACTTTATTTTATGTTTGGGAACCACCTATGATTTATCTAGCATGGAAGATATTGGAAATTCTCGGTCGTTTTCATTGACAGGAAAAGCATGCCTCTCAAAATTGTTTTTTATCTCTCAATTCAAACTATGAGCTCTGGCACCTCTACAAATCTCTGTTTCCCTCTGCGAAGGGCCTTTCTATTTACTTTTATGCAATTTTTATTTTTATTTTGAGTCTCCATCTTCTCTTATAAAGCACCAACTAGGGAACACTATTGTCATACATGTGCATTGGATGTAGCTAATATTTGAGTGTGTTTCATGAATGGATCAATGACTGAGCATAATGGGCTAGGGGTAACTTTCTTTAGTGTTGATATTTTGAAAGACATGGTTGTTTGTTAATATGCTTGAGTATTGAGGTCTTCCTGTCAAATTATAGATTATTGTTTTGAATCATTTAAAGTCCAAATGTCCATGCTACAAAGAAAATATTATGTGATGACTATGTTAGGTAGCATTCCATATCAAAAATTTTGTTTTTATCATTTACCTACTCGAGGGCGAGCAGGAATTAAGCTTGGGGATGCTTTATAAATCTCCAGCGTATCTATAATTTTTGATTGTTCCATGCTATTAAAGTATCAATCTTTGATATTATATATACATTTACAAGCAACTTTATAGCATTTTTTTGGGACTAACCTATTAACCTAGTGCCCAATGCTAGTTGCTATTTTTTTTGCTTGTTTTTGGTTTAGCAGAATATCAGTACCAAACGAAGTCCAAATGCCATGAAATGTTTTGGAGATTTTTTGGACATAATGAACACTAGAAGCTTTGGGAGAAGAACAGACATCACTACAAAAAAAAGACACATCCGTGACATTTTGGGCCGAACGAATTTTTTTTTGTCATGCTTATGACACTTCTATGATGAAATTGTGGCAAAACCCGGTATCATCATAGATGTGGTGGGCTCCTACTTCTATGAAAAAAAATCATGACAGAAAATGGGCTTTTCGTCCTGGGCGGGCCGGAGACGCAGCTGCATGACATTCTTTGGGCCGTCCATGACGGAAAAAACCGTGGTAGAAGCGAGGGCGAGGAAAATATCGGGGAGTTCCCGGTTACGGTGGATGGTCGGGGGCCGAGCGATGCACGTTTCTCTCGTACACGTACGCACGTGGGTGCGAGGGCTTTAACTGAACCCGAGCGAGGCGTTCGCCTACTGAACCCGAGCAATTGCACTGCAGGCTATGCGTTACTGAACTTGAGCGATCGATCGATCCCTAGCTGTTAACTGAACCCGATCGAGCGATTCCTTCGCTACTGCTGCTAATTGAAGCCGATCGAACCCTGCTGCCTCCTTCCCTTGATGAACAGTGAGCGTTGGGGGGTTTGGATGGATAGGACCCCGTGGTAGTAGAGGTCGTTGTCGCTAGATGAACAGGACCCCGATCGAGCCGGTTGGGGCTGGATGAACAGGACCCCGTGGAGGGCTGGATGAACAGGCCCCCGTGGAGGGCTGGTTGAACAGTAGCCGGTGGAGGGCTGGATGAACAGTAGCCCGTGGAGGGGTGGTTGAACAGGACCCCGTGGAGAGGGCTGGTTGAACAGTAGCCAGTGGAGGAGCGGTGGAGGCTGGATGAACAGGAGCCTGTGGATGAACAGTCGTAGGTGGAGGCAGGAGGGGAGATGCTGTGGATGAACAGTCGTAGGTGGAGGCTGGAGGAGGTTGACGGTGGATGAACAGTAGCCCGTGGAGGCTGGAGGAGGTCGACGGTGGAGATGAACAGTATCCCGTGGAGTCCCGTTTTGGGGTACGCCACACCCCTCCCGATGAACAGGACCCCGTTTCGATCGTAGCGCTCCAACACAAGTCCGTTTCCTCCGTTTTGCGGTACGCCACACCCCTCCCGGTCAACAGGACCCTGTTTCGACGGTAGGAGGTCCAAGAGAAGTCCGTTTCCGCCGCTTTGCGATATGCCAGACCCCTCCCGATGAACAGGATCCCGTTTCGACCGTGGCCGGTCGAACACAAGGCCGTTTCCTCCGTTCTGCGGTACGCCGGGCCTCGTTTCGATCAGCTGTTCCGTCCAAGCCTGTTGGCTCCCAATGAACACGACGATGCAGTTTCTTCGTTCCGACCCAGTCTTGTACACGAGCCCTGGCCATACATATGCACGAGTAGGTGTTCGAGACCCTGCCCGTATGTACGTACGTGGCCGTATTTACTTTCTTGCATTCTGGTTGTACGTACGTGTACACGATATTAATGGGACTATGTGACATGCTACGTGCGCACCTCTACTATGACACGTGCGCGCCTCTACCTTGCGTGCTAATCATTTTTTTGCCCGTAATATGAACGCACTTCCTTGCGTGCGAAGATGTAGCTGGTGGGTCCCAGCAGTCAGGGGGAAACGTTTTTTCGCGAAATACGATGGCCCGTCCAGTGGGTCCTTGCTGTTAGGTGGAGGAATAATTATTTTGCACGTAATAAGGAGGCACTTCCTTGCTGCGGCTGTGGACCCAGCTGTCAGCCTCTCCACGTACAGTACTCTTCCGATGGAAGTCGTTCCTTGAGCACGTTGACCACGCCGCACCGAGAGCACCAGGGTGGTGGACGACGGCGAGGCCTAGGAAGGGGACGAAGCGGAGCCGGGGAAGACACGGCAGTGGAAGCCCATGCGGAGAGGAGTACGAGGGTTCACTGGTTCGGCTCCGGTGTGATGCTGCCATCGCCGCAGAATAACAGGGGATGTGGGTGAGTAGAGGGATGGCCTGGCCAGCGGTGGAAGTAGTAGGGGGTTGTGAGGCCTCTGCGGCATCACAGCCGGTCACGGGAGGCAGGAGCAGGTGGCACGACCAGCGCTGGTTTGGGCGGCTAGAGCAAGAAGGCCAGAGATTGAAGAAGCACTACGGCCGTTGGATGGCATCGTACGGTCATTGGAGCTAGAATTGTTCATATTGACTAAGTTGACAAAGCCCTCCGTCCGCGTCAACGTAGTAGGCCCCCAAGTCAGCCTCCCACTATGGTGGGTCCCAGCTAGCAGGGGGTGTATTCATTTTTTTGTGCGTCATAAGAAGGCACTTCCTTGCGTGGGAAGATATAGCTGGTGGGACCGAGCTGTCGGCGGGGGAACATTTTTTCGCAAAATACAGAGGCCCTTTCGGTGGGTCCCAGCTGTCAGGTGGAGGAATCATTATTTTGCGCGTAATAAGGAGGCATTTCCTTGTGTGCGACCGTGGACCCAGCTGTCAGCCTCTCCACATACAGCCCACTTCCGATGGATGTCGTTCGTGGACCACACCGTGCCGAGAGCACCAGGGCGGTGGACGATGGTGAGGCCTAGGAAGGGAACGACACGGAGCCGGGGAAGACTCGGCAGTGGTTGCCCACGCGGTGGGGAGTACGAGGGTTTACTAGTTTGGCTGCCGTCGCCGGAAAATAACAGGAGGTGTGGGTGAGTAGAGGAATGGTCTGGCTAGCAATGGACTAGGGTGGGGCGGTGCGGCCTATGCGGCAGCACAGCCGGCCACGGGAGGCGGGAGCAAGCAGTCCCACCGGCACTGGTTTGGACGGCTGGAGCAAGAAGATCAGATATTGAAGAAGCTGGACGGCCGTTGGATTAACATCCAATGGTCACTGCTGCTAGAATCGTTTGTGGAATAAGTTGAGAAAGCCTTTCGTACACATCAACCTAGTAGACCCAAAAGTCAGCCTCCAAATCTATCCCAAACTGCATACAGCCCGAAATTTCTAGCCAGATTCAAATTAATTTCAAAAACTAAACATACCTTAATTTAAATCCAATGAAATTTTACCCACACAAAAACAATGAAATTTAAAATATCAAAATCCGAAAGAAAAAAGTATTTTTGAACTAATTGCCTGTTTGCTATATTTTTTCATTTTACAACCCATTTATTATTACTTATAGCCCATTTCTTATTACTTATAGCCCATTTTCTGGGCAAAATGAATCCCTCCTCGTCTTGAAAGATTTCCGGCCCAACAGGGCGTAGAAAAGCAAATAGGCCTACATTGGTTATTCTGCAGAAAACAAAATAGTTGGGCTAGCCATTTTCAGAAAGGAAAAAAACAAACTGGGCTGGTCATGTGGTAACCATATGAAATAAAAGCCTGGGCTAGATGGGCCACAGCTCCCGCACATCCCAGTTGATACCCTCTCCGTCCCGAAAAAACAAAATTACTGCGCGCTGCTGGGTCCCTACTGTCATCCTCACCATGTACAGTCATCTCCTTATTCCTCTCAGCTGTTGACCATGTTGACAACACCGGAGGGCGGCGCTGCGGTGAGCGAACCAAGGCGGAGGACGATGGTGAGGCCTCGGACGGGAACGAACAGGAGCCAGGGAAGATGCGCAGAGTTTTAGGGTGCGATGTGGCCACGATGCGTGCGCGGCAGCACACCCAGCCGTGGGAGGCGGGAGCAGGTGGTCCTGCCGGCACTTGTTTGGCTTTGGCGGCTGGAGGAAGACAAGACTAAAGAAACATGACAGACGTTGAATGTCAATCCAACGGTCAAGGTTGGCACAATCGTTTGTTGACTAAGCCGACACCAAGTAGCATACTTTTTTATATATAGGAAGAAAAGAAAAACTGGGCTCGTTCGCCTGATAACATTCTCGAAACTGCGACCGTTTGATCTTGCGTCACAACTAAAATTGCGAGGAAAATGCATTTGTCTGCCGTCCTCCTCCCAGGGAAAGTTCGCCACATAAGTGACTAGCACCCTTGGTTTTCAACCGAGAGGTCTTGGGTTCGAGTCCCAGGAACTCTCAATTCTGTCCTCCTTCCTTCCTCGCAAAAAAAGAAAGAAAATCAAAGACTTGAGAAGGCGTACAGAATAAGCTAGTGTACCAGTAAAGAGACGTTGCTGATTTTTAGAAAAAAGAGAAACATGCTCCTGTAGCTAGTTCGAATCCAAACCTAGACTATGACTATATATGGTGCTATGCTACTCTGCAAGTAATGAAACTGACATATCCAACGTTCACTTCTCCTCTTCTCTACTTACTCTGCCTAGCATCAGAAGCTCTCGCCGTAGCAACCATGTCCGCTGGCTGCTCGTCCACCTGCTCTTCAGCAGGCAACAACCAGATATGCGCCAAGTCGCCACCCGTACCATCGCCAGTGGGTCTCATCACACCCCTGCCGGCACACGCACCGCAGCCGGTTGCTCATCGCAACCCGCTGCCGTTCGTGTGGTGCCACTGCTGCAAATCACGCAGGGTCATCCGTCGCATCTCAACCACAATCCTCAACCCTGGCCGAGTCTTCTATAAATGCCCGAATCATGGGGTAATAATATGTTTAAGTGTTGTTCTGCTGCTTTTAGTTGCTGATTTTTTTTAATAGTTTGGTTGATGATCTTCCAATTTGATTCGTGCAGAAAAGGGAAGATTTGTGTGATTTGTATTTCTGGGAAGTTGCTAATGTGGGGGAATGCAACTACATTGATTATTTGGTTAGCCGAGGAATCCCAATACCAGCAGGTTGGGGTGTTGGACAAGTAACTGAAGGAATGGCAGAAGAGGAAGATGCAGAGTAGAAGGTTAAAGATGCAGTTCGTCTAATCATGGCCAAGCAACAACTGCTGAACGGCCTTCACAGCAATGAGGAGATGAAAGAGCTTGTGAAGATAATGGGCAAAATCGATGTGCTCTACAGGATGATTGTCTCTTTATTTGCAGTGTATGTAGCACCCGTGATGTATTCAGTGGCTATGACATGAGCACTTTGCTGAAACTAGTAATGAATGAAACCTGGGTAGCAGGCTGAGCGTAGTGTTGTGAACATCTAATGATTTCTATTCCCGGAAATCGGGGGTATCCCCTTTTGCTCATAAATAAATAAATAGCAGAGGCCCTTTTGGTAATAAATAAATAAATTAGCAGAGGCCCTGTCGGGTCAGCTTTGTTCCCATTCGAAGACGTCGAGCAAATTGCAGTCCACCAGCAAACTATGTCATTAAATTCAACACTACTAGGAAAAGGCCTACTAATGGCGCACCTAATTTGGCCATTAATGGCGCATTAGTGGTGCGCCATTAGTGCCACGCCATTAGTATATTTTACTAATGGCGCACCACTGGTGCGCCATTAGTATCTGGTATACTAATGGCGCACCCTAGATGCGCCATTAGTATATACAACAGTCCGCCATTAGTATGCCTCCCAGGGGGCCATCTATACCCAGGTGCTTTGGCATACTAATGGCGCACAACAACAGGATGCGCCATTAGTAACTTCGGCATACTAATGGCGCACTGTTTAGCGATGCGCCATTAGTATCCTTTGGCATACTAATGGCGCACTATGGTGTGATGCGCCATTAGTATGAATATTAGGTTTTTTTTAATTTTCTGTTTTTTGCACAGGTTACAAAACGTATAATTGGACAAAATATAGACAGCACACATCAACAACAGATTCATCGAATACAATAGAAGATTAGTCTCTGAATACAATTCATCATTTTAGTCTCCGAATACAATTCATCATATTAGTCTCCGAATTGAAAAGACCGAACAAAGATAGAACATTATATTACAAGTCTCGAGACCGCGAGTTTGTCTTCACATTACAAGTCGATATTGATCATCTAAACTACCATCACATAGAAGAGAGCTGCGGTCATCACGATGAGCATCATCACGATGAAACTCGTCTTCATCCGGTTTCTCCAACGCTCCCTCCCTTCTCCCGCTAGATAGCGGGCGTATCTAGATTCGGCCTCGGCCCTAGTGGCGTACCCTTTGTAACTGTTACCGCTGAATCGGTGAACCTGTCTCCGACACTCCTCCCAGTCGTCGTAGACTCCGGGAACCTTACCCTTGTACACGACATACCACGGCATCGCTATGCAGTAGCCAAACGAAACGTTAGTACCAATTCACAGACAATACATAAGCAATATATAAGTATGCAACAGAACGATCGGAAGAGAAAAGCAAGACATTAATAGCATCGATTACATCTAAGTTGAACGACTCTCGAAACCAAAGAGACATACTACAAGTTCATTAAAGTTTAATTACAACATGAGCCAATCGATGTTTCAGAACTAGACACAGCATCACTGCTTTCGACTCGACTCAAGGGACCGGAGCATGGATGAAGCCGCCGTCTATCATGGGAGTCATGAAACAACGGGCGTTGTCAGCCTGCATTTGTAGGATTGTGTCGATGTCACTGTTGGACGGTTGATTTCTGAGGTAGAACTGCCCCGAGGTACGAAGGACATCTTGATGGATGATTTCCGCAAACTCCGACTGGATGCGAAAGAATTCTTGTCTGATGTCCGCGTCCTGGATTGCCGACATGCTCGCGGCCCAATCTTTGAGTCTACTCGGTAGCAGAAGTTGATGATGGTCCCGTACGATCGCCCGCATGTGATGGATGGCGTAGTAGGCACCCTTCTGACCGCCAGGCGGCTGCTTGACGCAGCAGAACGTCGTATTGTGGGAGAACACGTGCTTGCCGTACTTACGAATAGGCCTGGTGAAGGTGCCTCCAGATTTGACGTAGCCGGGGAGAACATCATCAAGAACCTTCTTGACATTTGTGTAGTCTACGTTCGACTGACGGTCCGGGTCGAAATACGTGGCCATGGAATATTTGGGGCTTAGGAGGATGAGCGTGCAATGTGTGTCACTGCAGAAAACACGGAATGTTAAAAGAAAAACGATCGAAATCTAAGAATTCATATGTTACGGGGCGGTTGAGGGGAGGACTTACTCGGGAAAGTAAGGCACGAGGAAGTTATCCTTATCTTGGTTTGCCAGAATGACGCCTTCGAGGTAAGAACTCGCGACTTGCCGGTCCCCAGCGCTGCCCAAGATCTTGGCACGCATGTAGAAGGGGTCGACTATCACGATGTCCGGGGTCTTGTCGCGAATGATCCGCATCTCCATACTCAGCGAAAATAGCCGAACGAAGGTGTAGTGCAGCGGATGAAGGTTCAACATAGCATGGATGTCATCAAACCGCAGGACGATCGTACCCCCGATGGAGTTATCCACAAAGCCCTTGCCCTCTGGCACCTTGGCCGCGAAAACCGGGTATGCCACATCCTTCTCTCCGAGACGCCGCTTCTCCAAAGAAAGAACACTGTCATGCAGACTCCGCATAGCACCGGTTGCAGCATCGAGCATATTTCTCGGTAGCATCGGCCTACCCGCCACATGCACCCTCCTCGAGATATCCTCAGTTGAAGGTGGCCCGTCCTGAGCACGGATCGTACTCGGTGCCGGCTGGCCCGCACCCTTGTTAGTCTTTCTTTTGCGTGCCTTCTTCTTCTCCTGTAATGGGACCAAGTTCTGCTCACAGACCGCCTTCTTGAGTGTGTTGGGGCTGATCATATTTCGCACCTCGCCTATCTGAGGCTCGGTGAAGTCGGCAGCTGGAGGCGTCTCCTGAGAGCTGAACTGCAGACGACGCCTGTTGCAACTTGGCTTCTCCGCGGTACCAGCTAGATCGCGCACGTCTTTTGTTGGGTTGGGTTCTTGAGAAGGAGGCCCCATGAAGTCGCCACCGTACCCATGATCGGCAAAGTACTGATCGACGTTGGCTAATGTATCGTCGTCGTCGTCGTTCTGATCCTGTGCCATATGCATGTTTGGATCCAGTGGCATAGGGATGTCCGGCACCGTTGCGGCGGTCTTGCCATGGGGCCGACTTGGCACCGGCACGACTGGCGGTGTTGTCTTTGGGGTGGTGTCCCCCGCCCCCAAACGAATCTGGCTCTTCGTCCAAAGCAGGGGCCAGCTCAGGCACGCGCTGAGGGTCATCACGTCATCATCGTCGGCCCCGATGGGTCGAATCGGAGGTAACAACTCGTCGCAGCCTGGCAGCACCCGAACCAGTTGAACCCTAAAAAAGTTGGGTGGCATCTGGGTACCGTGGAACAAGGGGTTGCCCGGTTGAACGATTTTGCCCTTGGCGACATCGACCAACTCGTTGTTCACGAAGTGCAGGAGAGTGCACGGAACGTCGGCGGCGCCCTGTAAAAACATGTAGGGCGTTAGGGATGCCCAGTCAAAGGCAAGGAGATGAAGTCCTCGGCTGAGAGAGGCTTAATTAGTTACCATGATGATGGCGTCGAGCTCGGCTAATGTCGAGGCACCGCCAACGGCGGGCGTGCAGTTGACGGAGGGGCCGCTTGCTGCAGAGGTGCCGGCCGGCGTACACCCGGTGCATTAAGCTCCCGTGCCAGCGTCGGAGACACCAATGCCGCCTCCGCCGGAGACACCAATGGCCCCGCCATCGCGTTCTGCGAGTTGCTGGCCGTGAAGCTAGGAATCGGGGGCGGCCCCTGTTGGCCGCCCGCAATCCACGCACTAATCCCCTGGATCAAGGTAGGCACAATGGCGGTGGTCGTCACTCCAAGTTGTTGTTGCACTTGCTCTTGGACAATCTCCGGAATCCGCGCCACCTGTGCCCTGAGTTCTTGAACCTCGCGCGCCTGGCTTTCCGAGCTGGTCTTTTTCTCCTTTCGCCCACCAGTGTTATAGTATGACGACCATTTTGTCGACAAGCCTTTGCCGGCCACACGACCAGCTGACGTCGGCTTACTGAGCTTATCCTTGTTCTTCATTACATTCAACGCCCTATTTAGAGTGGTGTCCCAAGGGTTGCTCTTAGTCGACCCCGTGCTACTGCTTTCAGTCGCCTGCGGAAGGAATGTGAACCATTTAGAAATTTGGCTTCATTAATTAGAATGCAACCATATGGAGCTAATTACGCGGGGGTGTATTCCTTACCAGAACAAGCTCAAGCGCCCTGGTCTTCGGATCCGTGGTAAGCTCCTTTGTTTTCGGGTCCTTCTTGTACCGGGCCCTGACAAAGTTCCTCGTCTGCTTGTCACCGTATTTATCGAAGAGGGGCGGTAGGCCTTGCTCGGCACGGTCCGCCTCCTCCTTGTCCCATATAGGCTCCGCCACTCTGTAACCGCCGGGACCGAGTGTGTGTTCCCCTAAGTTCAGCTCCCGCATTTCTTTCCCCCACTTACTTGATTCGGAGTTGGCGGTGCTCGAGCAATTGATCTTGAAGTCGTTGTAGTCATCTTCGGTGATCGAAGGATTTTTCTCCTTGATCTTCTCATAACTCTCACCTTTCTCGATCATTCTCTTCACATTGCTTTTCCAAGTAGACAGGGCCTTGCTCATCTTCGTGAGGGCAACATTGTTCACTTTATTCCCTTTGAGGCTTGTGTTTTCAAATTCAGCGGGGAACTTGTATCGTTCGTGCAGCTTCGTGAAGAGGAGGTTGCGCAAATTCCCTCGGTCAGGATGCCTCAGGTTCTCGGTGTTGATCGAGACGGTGCTCTGGAGAATGCACCCGAGCTGAAGCGAGTACCCCTTGACTATTCGTTCGGGCGCCGTTGGATTCCCGTCGGAGTCCACTTCAGTAACTTCCTCCTTGAGGGTGCGGAGCACGGTCGGGCGCCGGTCCTTCCGTTGCCTCTTCGGTTGGCTGCCATCTGTGCGTGCGCCGCCATCATCAGTGGTGGCATCCTCGGCGGCACCATCAGTGGTGGCATCAGTGGGGTCATCCTCGGCGGTACCATCAGTGGTCTCAGGATCGGTGGGGAAGGCGGCGTCCTCATACAAGTGAGGTTGTTCCTCCATCTCCTGGGACAGCTTCCAGAATGCCTTGACGCCCGAACCCCCGGCCTCATCGTTGTTGGCCATGTTTCTCTCTAAATAGGAACAAAGCTTGGTCAAAAAGTTGGTTATTGTCAAGGAACAAGATCATGGTCTCATCATTTAGGGTTTGTCGACACCGAGGCATCCTAAAAGCTAAGCTTTTATCATTGAGGGTTTTTCGATGCCGAGGCACCCTAAAAGCCTAAGCTTTCATCATTTCATTTTTTATCGACACCGAGGCACCCTAAAAGCCATGCATTAGTCACAAGTACGCCAGGGAACTTGATCCTACTTAATTAACTACTAAGATACCCCGGCCCATGCATTAGTCACAAGTACCCCATATGTCCTATTTTTAGCAAAGTCATGCTAAAATTCACGGAAAATTTCAGCATGACCTTTGCTGAAAATAGGACATATGGAGTACCCGAATTTGCCGGAACGGAAGTTAATCGACATTCCGGCAAACTCAAGGGCCTCTCGGGTGGACAAGGCAAAAAAGGCCTCCATCACAACATGGAAAATACATTGGCATGTGAAGAGGTGAAACAATATATGCATCTCCAAGCAGTATCATTCAACATTTTGGACAAAACACTACAAGCAACATGAGACACTAAAAACAATTGCTACCAATGAATCTACACTTCTATAACAAAATAAATCAGAAACTTAGTCTGTCATCATTAGGCAGCCACCATTAGTTATTCCGTTATGTTAAAGCAGAAATAGAAAAATAGACTGAAAACACTAAAATCATAAACAAATCCAACTGTACAGGCCAATGCATATAGGAAAAGTGAGGGGTTGAACTTCATTTTTTTTCAGGTTTTCTTGGGTGTATGAGGTCTGCTCTAATTTGTTTTGAAAAGTGAACCTGCTGTACTGGCCAATGCATATAGGAAAAGTGAACCTGCTGTACAGGCCAATGCATATAGGAAAATTAAGTCATGGAGAGTTGTTCATGATGTTCCTTGCCTTTTTTGTGATACATAAGGTAAGGTTGAACAGCTTCAGAACTTTTTCTGTGATACAAATACTGCTTCGGTTTAAGAACATGTCTTAGTTTTGAATTCTCTTAGTGAAAACCTACTTCAGAGCATCAACACAAGTTGGGATACACAGCCAGACAGACGCACATGAACATAAATGAATTCAGATCTAAAAAACTCATACAAAATTCGTTTTGCAGGAATTCGTTTACTCCCTATGCACACTCTATCAGTATAACAAACTTCCAACTAAACAAAGAAAGAAACTACGGGTGTTGGTAGCAAGAAACAATGCAACCACCTGAAAACTTCTTATGTTTCAGTCAATCATCACAACCAATATGATTTGCTTGGAGATTCAGAGCACAACCATGATACTGAGGATATCAGAGTGGTGGAGACATTGACTGCAATAAAGATGACTAAAAGAGAACTTTTCTGCCTCCTTAGATCTATCAAACGAAAAAGTGTACAAAATGGGCTGTCTTTGAGTGGAATGCATTTTCTCAAGGTAAAACAATCCAAGGTAAACCAGATATAAAGTTGTATTCCTTTATGCTGATCTTGACCATCAAAACTACTCCTCGAAAACAATTATAATGACCTGGTGTTTATAGTGATTCCATCAGGACTCATGCATAAGCTACTCATAGTGTACAAGCTGATTTCTCTTGCTAACCCCATTCTCTTTAAAAGGCAACCGAAACAAACAAGACAAGAAACACAATTATGTTCCTGAGCTTTCTTAGTTTTCCCATGAGCACAAGAAATGAGACGCTACTAAATCAAACAAGAATTAGCAATTGTCATAATGAACATGAAGCAATAGACAAGTCCGGGTGGTGGTGGAGCTCACGGGGGCGGTGGTGTGGACGGGGCGACGAGGAGGGGCGACGAGGTCCGGGTGGTGGTGGTGCGATGAGGTCCAGGAGGCGACGAGGTCCGGGTGGTGGTGGTGCTCCGAGGAGACGAGGAGAGCGGCGCCGAGGAGACGAGGACGACGGGGCGGCGGGGCGGCGGCATCGGGAGAGGAGAGGGCGGCGTCGGGGCGTCGGGGCGGAGACGAGGACGACGGGGCGGGGTCGAGGCGGCGGGGCAGCGGCGTCGGGAGAGGAGAGGGGAAGGGGATCGAGGGCGAGGGCGAGGGAGAGAGAGGAGATAGGTTTGGGCCGGGGATAGGAGAGGGGAAGGGGATCGAGGGCGAGGGCACAATACTAATGGCGCACCACCCCTCGGTGCGCCATAAGTACATCCATACTAATGGCGCACCTCACCCTGGTGCGCCATTAGTATTATTTTTTTCTGCTCGAGCCAACAGGTTATCTTCCACCTGACCTGATCCACACCAAGTTCCCTCTACTAGCTCGACTGGTCAGCAGCCAGTTCTCACACCAGGAGGTCCTGGGTTCGATTCCCAGGCTCCACAATTTTTTTATGCATTTAAAATGCTGTTTGATATTTATTTGTGTTTAAATATGTTCAAACTTGTTTAAATCATAACAGTAATAAATTTTTATAAGACAGTAATATTTTTTTTAAAATATCATCAAACAGTAATGCCGGTGGAGCGGGGGAGGGTGCACGGGGTGCGGGGGGCCGGTGGACCGGGGGGTGCTCGGCGGCGAGGGGGGCCGGATCTGGCGAGGTGGGATAGCGATCGAGATGGAGGGGGATCGAGATCGAGTGTCCATGAAATTTAAAAATATTCATGATAGTTCAAAAAGTGCCCATGAAATACAATCGAGAAATAAAGGCTACGATTTAAATACAATCGATCTTAGCTAGCTATCTGTTCACAATCTTCTTGCCCTTCTTTTTCGCAAATGGAGTTCTTCTGTGGAACGGACGTCCTTTAGGTAGGGTGGTCCTGCTTCTTCTTGTGGTGTATGCTGCTACTTCATCATCGTCGTCATGTTCGATTCTCGGGTCGCCGTACTTGTCGAAGTCTTGCTCATTGGCTACTCCATCCATTCCGATGATCTTCCTTTTGCCTCTCCTCACGACAACACGACTGGGCTTTGACGGGTCGGTAATGAAGAAGCATTGGTCCACTTGGGAAGCCAGTACCCATGGCTCATTTTTCGCGGTGACGTTTGCGCCTGCGGTCTTGGATTTGGCTTCGGGTATAACCATGGTGGTGAAATATCGGTCTTCTTTTAGGACGCTCTTGGGCCATCTGACATGGAACATCGGGACCTTCTCTCCAGCGTAGCTCAGCTCCCAGATCTCCTCGATCCTTCCGTACTATCTGTCCTTGTCGTTACCGGTGTAGGATTCCATCGTTACCCCGGAGTTCTGATAACCATCGCTCTTCATGTCCTTGGCCTCGGTGTAGAATGTGTAGCCGTTGATATCGTACGCCTCATAGGTCATCAGGTTGTGCTCGGCGCCCTGTGACAAGGCGAATATGAGTTGTTCTTCCGCGGAAGAATCCTCATGTAAAGGGTACGACAGAAGCTTCTGCTTGAACCAACGCGTGAAACATGAGTTGTGCTCTTTGAGTATATCTCCGTCCGTCCTCTGTTGGCCTCGGTCATTGTACGTCTTCTTAATAAAGGTTTTGTGCTCTACCACCCAAGGATCGACCATGTCTATGTGTTGTAGCGCGACTAGGTTTGCTCTTTCAAAGTCGGCGAGTCGACCCTCGAAGTCGACATGCATTTTGCGGTGACCCTCACGGTGACCCCATCCAGCGAGCCTGCCGAGGTGCCTGTTGACGGGCAGACCAACGGGGTTCTCGATGCCTCAATAATTCGTGCAGTAGGAGATGCACTCTTCGGTCAGAAAGCCCCTGGCTATGCTTCCCTCTGGACGTGACATGTTGCGAACGTATCCTTTGATGACACCATTCATCCTTTCGAACGGCATCATGCTGTGCAGGAACGTCGGCCCGAGTTGGATGATATCGTCCACGATATGGACCAGCAGATGCACCATAACGTCGAAGAATGCGGGCGGGAAGTACATCTCAAGCTCGCATAGTATCACCACGATCTCTTCCTGTAGCCTTCTGAGTTGCCTCACGCCAACAGACTTCCGAGAGATGACGTCGAAAAAGTTGCATAGGCCAAATAGCGTTTCACGGACGTGCGCGTCCATGATCCCACGCATTGCATCTAGAAGTATCTGCGTCATCAGCACGTGACAGTCGTGAGACTTCATCCCGCTGAACTTCAGCTTCGCTAGGTCTAGGTATCTGCTTATCTTCCCCGCGTAATCGTAAGGAAGTTTTACTCCTACGAGGCAGGTGAAAAACTGCTCGATCTCCTCCTGACTTAGAGTGAAGCACGCGGGAGGGTAGTCATTTCCGGTCTTCTTGGCCTTTTTGCCTTTGCGACGACTTTCCGTGTCCTGCTTCGCCTCATCATCATCATCATCATCGTCATCATCATCATCATCATCATCATATATAGCGTGAAGCTCCTGCCTGATGCCCATTGATTTCAAGTCTGCCCTTGCTTTCGGCCCATCTTTGGTCCTCTCTGGCATGTTGAGCAGGGTACCAAGCAGACTCTCGCACACTTTCTTCGTGATATGCATGACATCAAGGCTGTGAGGCACACGGTGGATCTGGCTCGTTTTCCATACCTTCAGCAGCGGCTCTGGCGCCTTTCGCTTCTTTCCCGGCTCTGGCGCCTTTTGCTTCTTTCCCGGCAGTGGGCAGTCTTTCCAATTTTTCAATAGCTCGTCTATTTCCTCGCCGCTCCTCGTACGCGGGCGTCCTCGGGGTTCGGTTTCACCAACGAATAGATCCTTGTGTTTTCTCCACGGGTCATCGTCGCGAAGCCACCTTCGATGTCCCATGAACACGGTTTTCGAAGACTCGGGATCTCTATCTAGCTGGCGATACGTTGTGTCATCCATGCACCTGACACATCCAGAAAATCCGTGGACCACCTGCCCCGCGACATATCCGTAACCGAGATAGTTGTGCACCGTCGTGAGCAGCGCGGCTCTCATAGGGAAATATTCTTTCTCTGCGGCGTCCCACGTATTGGCTGGCGTTTTCCACAGCGTGTCAAGCTCCTCTTTCAGCAGCCCCAGATACAGATTGATGTCGTTCCCTGGTTGTTTCGGTCCTTCAATTAGCATACTCATGTGAATGTACTTCCTCTTCATGCACAACCAGGGGGAAGGTTGTACATCCACACAAACACAGGCCAGGTGCTATGTGTGCTTCTCTGGCTGCCAAACGGATTGACTCCATCGGTGCTCGCGCCCAGCACGATGTTCCTTGGATCGTTCCCAAATTCTAGGTCTTCGAAGTTCAACGCTTGCCACTGGCTCGCATCCTTAGGGTGACTCGGCATCTTGTCTTTTTTATCTATCTCCGGATCATTTGCGTCATCTTCTCGCTTCTTCTCCTCCCTATCCGCGTGCCAACGCAGGAGCTTTGCTACCTTAGGGTCCACGAAATACCGCTGCAGACGAGGAGTGATCGGAAAGTACCACACCACTTTTCGAGGAGCTTTCTTCCTCTTCTTGTATCGAGTGACGCCGCACACTGGACATATGGTAGACTCCGCGTGCTCGTCCCGATAAATGATGCAATTGTTCATGCACACATGGTATTTCACGTGCGGTAAATCCAGAGGACACACGATTTTCTTCGCCTCCTCCAAACTGGTCGGGCACTTGTTCCCCTTGGGAAGACGTTCGTGCCAGAATGACATGTTCTCGTCGAAGCATGCGTCGGTCATTTTGTGTTTTACCTTCATCTCCAGAGCCATGAGCGTTACTTTCAGGCGGGTATCCTCGGTCCTGCATCCTTCATACAATGGAGTAACCGCGTCTAACTCAAGTTGATCCATCTTGGCTTTCTCTCAGGCGGCAGCTCTTGCGTTATCCGTCTGCTTGAGAAGCAGCTCTTGAATACGCGGGTCCTGCACCCAGCCCATCGATGGTCCAGCGTCGTCTGCTCCGCCGGCATCATCATCTTCATGATCATGCCCGTCGTCTGCTCCGGCATCTTCCTCATCATCATGTCCTGCATCTTCTACATGATGACTGTGTACAGCATCACCGTCGTGATCATCTCCTGGGGATTCTTCGTCTTCTCGCCCGCCCGAGCCGCGGTGGTTGTCTTGTTGCCCTTCCTCATTTCTTGCCCGGCCCCCATGGACGACTTCGTAGTCATCTTCATCACCTTGCCACCGATAGCCATCCATGAAACCACGCAAGAGCAGGTGGTCCCGCACCTGCCCGAATTCCGGGTCCGCAATAAGGCTCTTCAGCTTGCATCTTCGACACGGACATCTTATCTCCGTCTCGTTCTTTTGAAGCATCTCGGCCTTCGCGGACCTCAAAAACCTATTCACGATGCCTTCGGTCATCATGCGGACCATGGTCGCCTGCGGGGTAGAGCAAAACGATATTTTAGAACCAAGAAAAAATTTGGCATGACTTTCCCTAAAAATAGGACCAAAAAGAATGCTTAATGCCAAAATTCTCGCCGAAACGGAAATGAATCAACATTCCGGCAAAATATTGGCAACTATCGCATTTCAAATACCGGTACACCTCCAAACACAAACACATATGCAACACCACAAACATATGCAACACCACGAACATACATAGATCTAGCTAGGCCATAAAAAGTGCATGTGCACATTGTTGTAGGGAGAACAACATAAATATAGCTTCCCCCCTTACTTACCTATCAAAACAAGGTAATTTAACCACTTAAATTGAATGAATCTATGGTGGAAATGAGGTGAAAAAGAGGAGGCACCCGAGACAAGGAGGAGGTGGAGAGAATGAAGTGGGGAGAAAGTGAGTGTGGGTAGGAGAGGCTGTCCAAAATATCTTGTTGCTGCCCACTTACTAATGGCGCACCAACTCTAAATGCGCCATTAGTAATCCAGGTTACTAATGGCGCACCTTCTGGTGGTGCGCCATTAGTAGTTTTGCAAAAAAAACATACTAATGGCGCACGGTGGAAAAGTGCGCCATTAGTAGTTTTGCAAAAAAGGGAATAAAAAATATAATAGAAAAAACAACATTAGTGGCGCACTTTCCGGCAGGTGCGCCATTACTAGTTACAACTAGTAATGGCGCACTGTGTCTGGATGCGCCATTAGTATGTTTGGACAGGTGCACTAGTTAAAAAAACAATTTGATACTAATGGCGCACCCTGGGCCAGGTGCGCCATTAGTAGTTTCAACTCTAATGGCGTATCAGAAGGTGGTGCGCCATTAGTATATACTAATGGCGCACCGCTTGTCTGGTGCGCCATTAGTGTCAATCCCATCTATAGCCCTTTTTCTAGTAGTGCAAGTTTCACAGCCAAATATGAGTACAACTAAACAACAATGTCATCATGTTTTAGTCGTCATACAATCACCAAACACAAATCAACATACATAACAAGTGATGTTCTCACAGCAAAATACTAAACAACACGTTCATCAGGTTTCAGTTGTCATAGCAAACACAATTTCACATAGTAGATAAAGAACATCTTCTGACAGGCAAATACGACAAAAGCAATCTAATCATCATTCGCAGCAGCAGCGTCAACATCTTCACCATGTGTATCAGTCTAAATTGTAATTCCCCACGGTGTCATCTTCTTCTTCATCCTCAATGTCCTCGAACGTTGGCTTCTTCTTGATCAACTCTTGTATGTCCACATCACGACAGGCAATCTTTACGCCAGTGTCATTGATGTGATGGTTCTCAAAGATATTAGTAACATATGTGGAATCTTGTACATCAGGAGCAGTGTAAGCATCATCTTGTTGTGCAACTTCATTAAACGAATTCCTCTGCTCAAACCTTTGCAATACTCTCCAATCATCGCTACGTGCAAATGTGTCTTCCAAGAAAAATATCTGTGTTGCTTGATTTGCCAAAATAAAAGGCCCGTTGGTCTGGTACGCCGCCATTGACATTGATGGATTTGAAATAATCATCAGCTCTGGGTTTTGCGATCATGGAAAACAGGTTATACCAACGACAGCACAACAGAACCACACACCGATGATCCTCGAAACTGGAGATATATGGCAATTGAACAATGTCTGTTATGTTAGCATACATTTTTGTTGTCTCTCTGTCGTACGTATCCATGCTCATGATGGCACTGTTTTGTGTCTTCCTGCCTTCGTCGCGTGCAAGGGTGTTGTAGCGCACATCTCCAACCCGCAAGATTCATAATGTCTTACCCGAGTATCAGGACCCATTGCTAGTGCGTAAAGGGCATCATCAACTGCCTGCCCATCCTCCCGCATCTTCTTAACCTATGGTTAGAAAATAGACAAGCTGATCATCTTATGTACTCAATATATTAAAAAAATTGACAGTGCAATTCAAAAGCTTCCATGGCTCTTGAACCATTTTGCAAATCCTGCCATAACCAGTTTGTCAATGTTTCTTGGATTTTGCGGCAGTAACTCCTTTTTGTAGATGCTGCACAACATAGTGATCGCGAACATCTAAATATATAAGAATGTGCTGCAAGTTTAGTAGATTACGATGTATAAGCTGTAGTACTTAGCACTTACTCTATATAAGGTAGTATCTCAGGACAGTTATTCAACACATACCAAACCATTTTGTCCAAATCTTTAGATTTGTCCTCTTGTCGACTCTTCCCTGTAACTCGAACATAATAATCGAAAACATTGAGCCCGGGATTGTCTTCACCCACCTCTTTGCTAAGCTGATCAGCTGTTTCAATGTACTTTGAGCAAAATGTCAACGCTTCTGTAGCAATGTAGGCCTCTGTAATGGAACCCTCGGGTCTAGCTCTGTTCCTAACATAGGCCTTGAAAGTGCCTAGCCGCCTTTCAATAGGGTACATCCAGCCATACTGTACTGGACCTCTAAGTAGTGCCTCATCAGGTAGATGAACAGCCAAATGCACTATCACATCAAAGAAGGCTGGAGGATATATCTTCTCATGGTCGCATAGGATAGTTGGTATGTTGTCTCTAAGACGCTCCAAAGGATCTATCCTGATATTTCTACTGCAGAGTTCCCTGAAGAATTGTCCCAACTCTGCAACTGCTCTGTATAAGTCAGGGCGGCCCAATCCTCTAAGGATAACAAGTAAAACCCTTTGAAGTAGGATGTGGCAGTCATGAGTTTTCAACCCTTGTACCTTGTTTCCATCTGCACAGACTCTCCTTTCAGGGTTGGAAACAAATCCATGTGGGAATCTCACACGTGACAGGACCTCGCAGAATTCTTGTCTTTTTACCTTGTCCAAGATGCACACAGCTAGTGCCATATCCCATGGTTTACCTTCATCTTCCACCTGCAAATCCTTTTTTGATACCCAGGTGTGTCAAATCAATCCTAGATTTTAAGGTATCTTTCGTCTTGCCTTCAATATTAAGAAGTGTGCCGATAATACTGTCACATATATTTTTCTCGATGTGCATCACATCAAGATTATGCCGCAGATCCAAATCTTTCCAATACTCCAAGTCCCACAAAGTGGACCTGTGGGTAAACAATAATATCTCTTCTACCCTGCCACGCTTCCTTTTCCCGCTACCATTACCAGGATGGTTTCCTGGTGTAATATGCCCGACCTTCTCTAATTCCACTTGCAACTCATCGGCGCTGAGCCTCTTTGGCACATCACAGGTTTCATGCTTTGCATTGAACATATGTCTTCGGTATTTTGTAGGACGCGACTTGTCCTTGGCAAGGAAACAACAGTGTCCAATGTAACCGATCTTGCTAAGCATTGCGTATGACAGCGGATTCCTGTCATAGCGAACACATGCATTGTAACCATGTGTCGTTCGCCCTGACATAGTGCCCAAAGCTGGATAATCATGGATGCACCAAATTCTAACAGCACGCAGAAAGAAATCATCTAGTGGGCTGCTATATAGGTCTCGGGTGAGAACACCCCTCCATAGCTGTTGAAGTTCCTCCACAAGAGGCTCCATGAATAAATCAAAATCCTTCCAGGACGTTTTGGACCTGGGATGAGCAAGGCCATCATGTAGTTTGATTATTTGGTGCAGACATTTGGAGGCATGTTGTAAGGGATAACAAGCACTGGCCACATGCTATATGTGGCGCTTTGGTGGCCAAATGGGTTAAATCCATCTGAAGCTAAGCCAGGTCTAATGTTTCTCGGGTCAGCAGCAAACGTTTTGTGTTTCTGATTGAAGCTTTTCCACTCACTACCATGAGATGGATGGCTCATTACATTCTGATCTCTGTACTCCTGGTTCCTAGAATGCCACAGTACATCCTCTCTTGTCTCAGCATCATGAAACAACCTCTGCAGTCTTGGTATAATTGCAAAATGTCTCAGAACAGTATGAGGAATCCTCTTCAGAGCATTGCCATCTTTCCATCTTCATGATTTGCATTTCGGGAATTCACTTAAGTTGGCATAATCCTTCCGGAATAGAACACAATTATTCTTACAAACATGGATCATATCATATCCAATTCCAATTGCACGAAGGAAATTCTTCATTTCACTGTAGCTGTGTGGCAGCTCAAACGCATCTGGGAAAGATTTGCGGAAAGCAGCCAACATCACATCGAATGATTTGTTGGTCATCCGCTCAGATGTCTTCACCTAAAGAAAGGTGACCATAGCTGAGAATACTGACAGCTTATTTCCTGGGGTGACAGCCACGTTGCATTGTTCCAACATGCGGGCCCACCATTTTTCTTCTACAGGTGAAAGTTCACGAAATGCATGAGCATTTCGTAGCATTGTTTCAATGTTGGTCAAACTCACTGGCTCCGCCACCACCACCTCCTCCTCCTCTTCCACCTGAGCAGCACGCAGATCAAGATGGTGATCTGCTGCTTCCACATAGTCAGTAACATTGACGTTCACAGCTTCACCATGATGTACCCACCTAGTATATGTGACCGACATCCCATACAAGTGTAGATGATTTTGCACAGTTGACTGGGGTCTTGTAACTGAATTCATACAACTACTACACGGGCAGAGCACATCTGATTTCGGACCACCGTACTCAGCTCTGATAAAGTTCATGAAGTTTTCAACCCCCTCGACATATGTAGCAGAGAATCTTCGAGCAGAAGTTATCCAAGTCATGTCCATTTGTTAGGCATACAAATTAGTTCTTCTACTAGATATTACATGAAAAATATATATGCCTTTTTATGAAGTCCAGGAAAAAATACCTAGGTCGATTTCTAAAGCTATGGCAAGATATTTGGACGAGCAGATCAAAGTAATGAAATATATGTAAAGCTAACAGCAAACATATTTGAGGGCTAAATTATGGCAAGCTGTTTCAGCAGTCAATGAGGCCGAGCACACAACCATCGAACTATTGAAGGCCATCTCAGCAACAAAGATCGAGTATAAAATGGTGTAGAGCTATTTCACCTAACAGATTGGCTAGTAGACCATGGAAATCTACGTCATAGTGAATATATGGTAGGATATTTTAGCAACTAATCGGTCTTGGCATGCCATCTCAGCTAAGCAGATCGAGGGCAGAACATGGCAAGGAAGCTTCTTAAGCAGAGCATTTGACTGTAAACTACTTCGGCAAACAGTGAGATTAACAGCGTCTATCAGTTAACATTCAGCGCTACACCGACATGCACGGGGCCTCAGTCTAGAGTGCGTGTATCGTGGGAGAAGATGACAGCAGTGCGTCTCCACACGAACGTCGCCAGCGGTGGTGGCGCTGACCGCCGTGCGTCTCCACAAGAACGTCGCCAGCGGTGGCGGCACGGCTAGAGGACGGTAGTCGTACTATGGAAGCGAGAGGATCGCCGTCCGTCCCCTCGATGAACCGCGACGCTGACGTATCGGCGCGGCAAGGAGGGCAGCTTTGGCGGAGCGAATGGAGTGGAGGGGGACGGGGGGAGGGGGTTTGGAGAATATTATTGGCTAGTTGGCCGAAGGGCGGTTGAATTTGGGATTTGGGAGGAATTTTGGGGGGGGGGGGGATTTCGCGCGGTGGGCGGGGGGAGTTTGGCGCATGGTCGGTTTCTCCAAGTGCAGTCCCACGTGTTAGTGAAGAGGCAAGACGAAGCACGTTCCGTGTGCGTGAGTCGTGTGCAGGACCGAACGTGTGTGGGGTGCAATGCAACCGCGACAGGGGTGCTGTGAGTGTACCGCCTTTTTTCCTTTTAAACTAGGTGCTTCGCCCACTCAAAAAATATTTTTTGGTGCTTCGCGCGATCCATCGATACTATTAATAGTAATCTGGTAATCCCGACTAAAACGACGCGGCCGGGTCTTTTCCCGAGCGATATGCTGGGAGGTTGGCTTAGTTGGGTTTTTTAGGACGAGTAATGCTACACCTACGTAATCCCAGTTACGTAATTAACGTAATGTGAAACATGTGAGCTGTTGATAGTAGATTGGGGGGAGGGAGGGGCCCACCACCATGAAAATCAGGGAGGAGAGAGAGAGAGGCAATTTACGTTAACCCTTTCGTAGGTTCCCGTAGATGTAGAAAGATGTGAAATGCGTGAATGTGTGGTGGACGTACTATTGGAGTGCCTAAGATAAATTGTGTATGTAGACCCTATGTGTTTATTTACTTTGCATGTTAGCTTTGTCTCGGTTCAAACCTTCTAAGTTTATACACACGAAAACGAATCATCATTCCATATCTATCTACTCTTATATATATATATATATATATATATATATATATATATATATATAGACACACACACACACACACACTCTTATAAGAAGCAGAGTTGGTGATGATTGTGTGCCTGCCATCCTGCAATATAGGCCGTCCGATCTATATCTAACGGATAGGGAGGAAACTATGACAATTTAGTAATTTACCCGCACTCCTCTCCACCTTCGCAGATAAGGCCTTCCCTCGTTCATCCTTTTCTCCCACAAGATCCTGATATTCCGTGCAACGCACAGGCATCTTTCTAGTACTCCTACAATATACTATATTATTGTGAAAGTTCATATACACCGGCCGAGATTAATGCAAACACGACAGATTTTCATTACATTTCGAACTTTTATAGGACACAAAAATAAAAGAAACCTGACCCTAATCCTATTCTACGGCGGCGACCGACGTCCTCCATCTGCGATCTCCATGTACGGGGGCGGGGTTCAAGGCCCGTGAAGTGAAGGTGCGGTCTCCGGCAAGGAAGAGTAGAACACGGGAGACGGACCGGCCAGTTGGCACACCATGCTCTGCCGCCTCCCATGCCCTACTCATCCTCGGAGGAGTCCCTGACCTTGGCGGTGCCGGACGTTGGATGGCGGCAAGTAGGACGTGTGGCTGACGGTGCTCCCGTCGTCGGCCGCCAGCGTGGCCACCGCTTGTGTGGTCGCGTCCGCGTCCAGCTACGCCGCTATTGCGTCGCGAGCGACGACTTAAGCAAGGGCGGTGACCTCGAGCTTCATCCCCGAAGACAAGCTCTCCCGCAGAGCGTTTGCACTCGCGGTCATGGCGGATGTGGTGCCAGGTAGCAGGACGATGCGCTATGGTGTGGAGATTAGCTCAGCATTGCCGCTTTGAGTAGCACATTACGGTGAGGCCAAGCGTCCGGGTGCGTCATTAAGTCGCCGAAGTTGGTTCCTCGGGCACCGAGCCTCTTAACGACGGCATACGGATGGACGGCATAAATGCGGGGACTAGTTCCGTCTACGGTGTTCTGGAAGGAACACGTCTAACCAGTACACGCCCAATTTAACCATCCGAAGCCAGGGATCACCCTTGGCAACATACAGGAAAAACCCTGAGTCGGGGAGGCTACAACCTCGCGTAGCATGGGATCAAATTTCTATACGCGCGCTATAAGGGGGTGCCCCCCCTCTCGGTCCCAACCGGAAACACCCATGCCCCCTGACCGAATGACTGGCTTTAATCCTGGGCCAAGGTACCATCATCCCGGCCTCTCTGTTTGGTGTGTACACGGAAAGAGGTTACCAACTTACTAAACCGTATCCTGGCAATGAGACATGTGGTAGCACGGAACGGGGAAGGGACGATAACACGGCTCCAACCATGTTAACGTCGGAAAAGTCGGATGACACAAGGCTGGCATGCTACAACAGTACCACCTTGCTGCCCTTCATGTCACCACATGATTAGGCCACCTCTCATCAGAGGTCATCGCAACTTTGGAACATGCGGGAAAAGATCGATAACGTGGCTCCAACCACGTTAACGTCAAAGAAAGTCGGATGACGCAAGGCTGGCATGCTACAACAGTACCACCTTGCTGCCCTTCATGTCACCACATGATTAGGCCACCTCTCATCAGATGTCATCGCAACTTCGGAACAACCGGGTCGTTGCCTTACAAGCAACGGGGTATTTACCGACACTCATATGCCACACACAAACTTTCACACGAACATGCAAAACATCTGCCATATCAAATGTTCAAACATGCTTGCCTGGTTCGGAGAAGTCGGAGTCTAGCTCGGCGAAGTTCGCGGCTCCGTCACCTCTCCCGGAACCTATGGCAATCACGAAACGGGGAACTAGCGTGAAAACCAACACATGCACAGAAACCTTGCCAAATATTTTTCAAATAAATCCCATAAAAAACTAGATAAAATTTCAAGATTGTCAGAAAAAGAATCACTCAAAAATACCTTTTTATTAAAAAGTTATAAAGGTTTCTGTCCAGGGACCTTTCTGTAATGAAACAGAAAAGTTCCAGGGTTTTAACTGAGAAAATAGAAAACGGTTCGTTTGGAAATGCGCAAGCGCAAGAGAGAAGACGTATTTTGCCTGAAGGCGCCAACAGAAAACGGTTCGGGGAAATAAAACAGAGGCTGACACGCGGGGCCCGCATGTCAGGTTTGAAAGCTCGCCGGCGCCCGAAGACGGCGGTGGATGCCGGCGTCGAACCACGGCGAGTTAGGAGAAACGGAGGGTACCAAGAGCTTCAGTGTCTTCTTCCGCGTCGGTGGGTGGTGGACTCGTCCAACGGGGAGCACCACGTCGACGGTGACACTATCTCCGGTGGACGGCGGTTCGGGTGAGGTTGGGGAACTCCGGTGGAGGGCTGCAAAGCACGAATTGAAGCGCGGGTCAGAAAGGGTGATGCAAGGAGAAGCTACTGGCAAGAGAATGGGGGCTGCGGAGCACACACGGAGGCGAATCAGGCGGGATCCCGTGGCGGATCGCGGTGGCCGGAGTCGAGGAAAGAGACCTCCTCGGGGCTCTTCCAGTGGCTAGGCGTGCTCTAGGGGAAGGGTAGGGCTGGTGGGTGCTCGAGTTGAAGCTCGGGGCCCCTATTTATAGGCAGCTCGACGGGGTGGCCGTGAACGGAGAATCTCCGGCGAGCGATTACGGCGGAGCAGTGGGTTGGCAGAGGGTTTGAGCGGTCGAGCAGCATCAGAGGATGTTACGGGACTCGTTTTGCAGCTAAACGGGGCTGGCCCTGGCGTAATGGCGTCTGTCCACGGTGAGGTGACCGCACGGGCTCAACGGCGGCAGAGAGCGCGCTCCGCGCCCTGGGGTTCACGACGAGAGCGGCAGCGCATTCGGGGGAGTGGACGGCCACGCGGCGGGCTCCGGTGGTTTGGGCGGCGCTGGGTGGAGTTGGCGGCGCCGTGTCTCCCGCTGGCGCCCGCAAAGCCGCCGCCGGCGTCGGTCACGGGGCGGCGCACCTTCTGCTGCTCGTCGCCGACGCCCGCAAGATGCCAGGCACTCGTGCGGTGCAGGAACGAGAGGGCAAGGACGAGGAGCAAGGCGACGCGATGGCACTGGCGAGATCGATGCCCGTCTCTGAATAAAACGACAGTGAGCACTGACTGAACTCTGAAGTTAACTGAACCTTGACAGTGACCAAGCAATGCAGGTGTTCGACAGTAGGTTTGGTAAAGAGATAAATTTTTCTGGAGCTGTAACTTGGTGAGATGATCACTCAAAGCACCCAGGGGCTGCATGAATTTACTTGGAATTTTTGGAGAAAGTTTTGAATGAATTTCACCAAATTTGGCAAAACTTGCAGCTGATGTAGTTTGAAAATTTTGAACTGGAGACCAGTGGATCTTCATGGTTCTAGGTTGAGGGTTCAAAGGACTAGGAGGGGAAAGAAGTTTGGTGGTAAAAGTCCAAACAGAAAATGGAGTTCCTTTGTAAATCTCCAAGAGGTAGAATAGAAGGCAGAAAAATATTTGAATGAAATTTGAATGGAGATAAACACATGGGGAGGTCCAACTTGCTGGATTTGATGTAAATCATGATCCAGAGGTGAGGGATGAGTTAGGGGAGATCATTTGCACTAGGGCCATGGCAAGAAAGAATAGTTGAAAGTGGCAAAGGACTTTCCAAAAGCCATAGTGCAAACTTCAAAAAGTTTTACAAAAGTTATTTTCCCAAATGAAAACCATTTTGTCTTGAGTCCAAAAGAAAAGCAAGAACCTCCAAGGTCAAAGGCAGATCTTGGGTGAACCCAAATAAAGTTTTTGCCATAAAGAAAGTATATGAGAGGGAGAGATCACTTGAAGAAATTTTTTTAAATCACTCCCCCCCCCCCCAAGTCAAAATAAAAATATTTTTTGAAAAATCCAAATAAAAACTTGGGTGTCACAACACCTACCCCCTTAGGAAAAATCTCGTCCTCGAGATTTCAGCTGATCCTCAAATAGATATGGATACTCTGCTCGAAGGAAATCTTCCCTTTCCCATGTGGCTTCATCCTCAGTGTGGTTGCTCCACTGAACCCTGAAAAATCTTGTTGTTTTCTGACGGGTCCTCCGTTCAGACTCTTCTAAAATCTTTACTGGCCTTTCTCTGTATGTGAGATCTGGTTGCATATCAATGTCCTCATGAGGTACATGTTTCTCCGGGTTACTCACACATTTCCTCAACTGCGAGACGTGGAATACGTCATGGACGTCTGACAGCTCCTTGGGCAGGTCTAGTTGGTAGGCTACCGTGCCTCTTCGTGCCTTCACACAAAATGGTCCAATAAATCTTGGGGCTAGTTTCCCCTTAATTTTGAACCATTGCAGACCCCTCATAGGAGATACTCGGAGGTATACGGAATCACCAGGCTCAAAGCTGACCTCACGATGCTTCTGATCATAGTAGCTCTTTTGTCGGCTCTGTGCTGTCTTGAGTCTGTCCCTGATTTGTTTTACTTTTTCCTCGGCCTCCTTAAGCATATCTGGGCCGAAGATACGGCTGTCACCTGTTTCTGACCAATTCAATGGGGTACGACACCTCCGTCCGTACAATGCTTCAAAGGGTGCCATTTTCAAGCTGGCTTGGTAACTGTTGTTGTACGCAAATTCGGCATACGGCAAACTCTCTTCCCAACTGGATCCATAGGTGAGCACACAGGCTCTTAGCATATCCTCTAGGATTTGGTTTACACGCTCTGTTTGTCCATCTGTCTGAGGGTGGTATGCTGTACTGAAAGCTAGTTGCGTGCCCAGAGCTTGTTGTAGGTGATCCCAAAATTTGGAGACGAATTGGGTGCCTCGGTCTTATATTATAGTCTTTGGGACTCCGTGCAAGCAAACTATGCGGGAGAGATAGAGTTTTGCCAGTCTTTGTGTGGAGTAGGTAGTCTTCACGGGAATGAAGTGAGCAACCTTGGTTAGTCGGTCTGTGATGACCCATATGGCGTCATTTCCACGCTGTGATCGGGGTAATCCGACAATGAAGTCCATTCCGATTTCATCCCATTTCCACTCCGGTATCCTGTTAGGCTGGAGTAGCCCTGCTGGCTTTTGGTGCTCGGCCTTGATGCGCTGACATGAATCACAACAAGCAATAAATGTGGCTATATCTCTTTTCATACCGTGCCACCAAAATCTTTCCTGGATGTCCTTGTACATTTTGGTTCCTCCAGGATGGATCGAGTATGGGGCGGTGTGGCTTTCCGTCAAGATCTGTTGCTTGAGTTCCTCAATGTTAGGTACGCAAAGCCTGTCCCGGTACCATAATGTTCCTTCACTGTCTGTGACGAATTCTGAAGTCTTACTACGGTTCATTTTCTTCTTTATGCCTTCGATGCTGGGATGTCCCTGTTGAGCCTTCTTGATTTGTTCCACTAGGGTGGGTTGTATCTCCAGGTTCGATATGGTGCCCTCAGAGACTAACATCATGTTGAGCCGAGTGAACTCTCGCTGAAACTCAGGCCTCAAGTTTTGCTGACTGTCACTGTCCGGGCTGGGGTTTCGACTAAGGGCATCGGCCACTACATTTGCTTTTCCTGGGTGGTAGTGAATACCGACGTCATAGTCCTTGACTAGTTCCAACCAGCGTCGTTGGCGTAAATTCAGCTCTGGCTGTGTGAAAATATATTTGAGGCTCTTATGGTCTGTATATATTTCACAGCGATTTCCCAACAGAAAGTCCCTCCACTCCTTGAGTGCATGTATAACTGCTGCTAGTTCCAGGTCATGTGTTGGGTAATTTTCCTCATGTTTTCGCAGTTGCCTGGAGGCATATGCGACAACTTTGCCGTCTTGCATTAGTACACATCCGAGACCTTTTCGGGACGCGTCACAATATACTTCAAAACTCTTGTGTAAGTCTGGCACAGTTAAGACTGGTGCGGTTGTCAACTTTTTCTTGAGTTCTTGGAAGCTCTGCTCACATGCTTCCGTCCATACGAATTTCTTGTCTTTCTTGAGTAGTTGGGTCATAGGCTTTGCCACAGTGGAGAATCCTTCAATAAATCTCCTGTAATATCCGGCCATTCCTAGGAAACTCCGCACATCTGTAACATTGGCGGGCGGTTTCCAGTCCAGTATGGCCTTGACCTTTTCTGGGTCTACGGCTACGCCTTCTTGGTTCAGTATATGGCCTAAGAAACCAACTTGTCTTAGCCAAAATTCGCATTTGCTAAACTTGGCGTACAACTGATGCTTCCTCAATTCTCCCAAAACCATTCTGAGGTGCTCAGCATGTTCTTCTGGTGTCCTCGAGTAAACCAGAATATCGTCAATGAATACCACCACAAATTTGTCCATGAATTTCATGAATACTTTGTTCATGAGGTGGACGAAGTATGCGGGGGCGTTTGTTAGATCAAAAGGCATCACTGTGAACTCGTATAACCCATATCTGGAAGTGAATGTTGTCTTGGGGATATCCTCTGATCGTACCTTCAGTTGATGGTATCCTGATCTCAAATCAATCTTTGAAAATACTTTAGCCTGTGCGAGCTGGTCAAACAAATCATTGATCCGTGGCATCGGATATTTGTTTTTGATGGTGACCATATTGAGGGCTCGATAGTCTATACACAGCCTTAAAGTCCCATCCTTCTTTTTGGCGAACAACACAGGCGAACCCCAAGGTGAGGAGCTGGCTCGAATAAATCCTTTGTCCAATAATTCTTTTATCTGCTTCTTCAACTCCACCAATTCTGAGGGTGCCATTCTATACGGCTTCTTATAAATGGGAGCGGTGCCAGGTGCTAGTTCGATGCTGAATTCGATCTCTCGGTCTGGTGGCATGCCTGGTAGTTCTTCCGGGAACACATCAGGGAACTCGCATACTACTGGCACTTTTCTTAATTCTGCGATGTCCATCTTGTTCAGCTTTGGTTTCTGTGATCGTGGCCTTTCTTGAGCGGAGACTCTTATTGTCTTGCCGTGATGGTGAGTGAGAATCACTGTCCGATTGAAACAGTCGATGAATCCTTTGTTGGTGGTTAACCAGTCCATTCCTAAAATGACATCCAGTCCTTTACTTTCCAACACGATGAGATTCGCGTGGAATGGTAGTCCTTCGAACTCAATGACCACTCCTTGGTAGTAACCCTGAGCAAATTGCTTATTTCCGGGGGACTTGATGATCATAGACTTTTCCAAGGGGAGTATCGGAAAACCGTGTTGCGAAACAAAACTCTTCGAAACGAACGAATGGGAAGCTCCAGAATGAAACAAAACCGTGGCAGGTACTGTGTTGACAGGGAACGTACCGAGCACGATGTCTGGGGCATTCTGCGCTTCTTCCCTGGTCACATGGTTCAAGTGACCCTTCCTGTGGTTGTTGTTGGGATTGAAGTTGTTGCGCTTGGGGGCGGGATTGTTTCCACCATTGTTCGGCTTGGGTGCCGAGTCTCTTGGCTTCGGGCACTGTTTAGCATAATGCCCTTGCTGACCACAAGCATAGCAGGTGACTCCTGGACGGTACGTGAACTCTTTGTCCCTGGCTTGAAACTGTCCGACGGGCCTTGGCTCAGTAGTCGTGGATCTCCTTGTGTCTGTCCTTGGGACCTCAGCCTTGCCTCGGTTGTTGCGGGCAAGAGTCGTCTTGTCCCTCTTCCGCTTGCGGATATCTTCCAGACTACGGCGCTCATTTTCCAAGGTAATGGCCTTGTCCACCAGCGTCTTAAAATCCGGAAAAGTGTGTACAATCAGCTGGCATCTTAGTGCTGGTGCCAGGCCGTCCAGGAATTTTTCCATCTTCTTGTTTTCTGTCATGTGCTCGTCGTAGGCATAGCGAGACAGTTGGGTAAACTGGCCGTTGTATTCTGTGACGGACATGCCTCTTTGCTTCAGGTCATCAAACTCTCTTTTCTTGATCTTTAGGATGCTCCTGGGGATGTGTGCCCCACGGAAGCCTTCCTTGAATTCTTCCCAGGTGATGTTGTGTTCCCTGGGGTGCATGTGTAGGAAGTTTTCCCACCATGCTGCGGCTGCTCCAGTAAGGTAGTGTGGTGCATAAAGCACCTTCTCATGATCTAAGCATTGAGCGATAATCAGTTTCCTTTCAATCTCGCGAAGCCAATCATCGGCTTCCAGTGGCCTGTCGGTGTGAGCAAAAGTTGAGGGGCGAGTCTTCTGTAACTCAGATAACTTGGAATGTGGTGGATAGGGTTCACGGTGGTTTCCCATATTGATGACATGGTTCATCATCTCCTGGTGCTGTTGCTGGCTTTGCTCGAAGAGACGGCACACTTGAGATAGTGCCGCTTCGCTATCCTGTTGGCTGGACTGACCTTGAGTGAAATTGTTGTTGGTCTGTGTTCCGTAAACCTCTTCTGGCTGATTGGGCATAGAGCGAGTCCAAGGGCGAGACATTTTTTCTAGTCTGGGGTATCATTTGCAAAACCCATGAGAAAAATTGTGTAGCGCAGGAAAACCCTTGCAAAGGCAATAATCAAAAAGGCTTCAAGGTTTTCAAGAAACACAAATGATTTTTCACGGAGAAGAAGGGCTTAACACAAAGCTTACATGCGAAAACAAACACAAGATACAGCACTCAGGTTGTGCGTACACAATCCTGACATGTTATTAAAAGCTAGCGTACTACTCCGGAAGGCAGCAAACACACCAATACAAACTAGCGTACAGATAAGAACAACACATCATACAAGCAGGCATAACACGCGGCTACTCGATGCTCTCAGTCGGAGATGGTGAAGATCTCCTTCCCCTTGCCGAGGGCAAGGCTCAGCGGTCCAGGAGAATCAACCTCCTCCTCTCTAGCTGGCTCCTGGCGTGCGACGCTGCGCTGCGGTGATGGTGCGGGGGCGACTGGCTGTAGAGCGCGTGCGGCAGGCGGTGCGGCTCTGACTGGAGTAGGAGCGATGACTCGGTCGAACTCCTCAGTGGTAGGCAGACGGCGAGCAGTGGCCAAAACGGCCGGTGCATACGAGGCTGAAGACGAGACGAATGTCAGAGGCGGCGCCGTGTGGAGAAGCTCCTTCCTACTGGCAGGACCGCCCCGGACTAAGTCCATGCGGGCAGCCACAAGATCATCTACGAGGTTGTCGAAAGACTCCTCCAGAGCCTTGAGATACTCCACAACCATCTCGATGGCTTCATCTCGCTCTCCCCGATGGCAGGCGAACGCATAGTGGCTGGTGTAAGGCACATGGCATGGGAGGTAGCGGTAGCGACGAGTCTTCATCGTAGGAAGGATGTCCCGAAGGCGAGCTATCGCCTCACGGGCAGCCATCTGCATGGCATGCCTCTCCGTAGGCATGGCCCTTCCCGTAAAACGGAAATGGCGAGCAGCAGATCGTCCTCCCTTGAATTGCACCACGGCCTGGTGCATAGACACGTCGTCACTGAGCTTGTGCTGATAGAGGGTGAACTCCGGGCGAGCTGCTGGCCCGATCGCGAGCTTGGTGATGGAGACGAGGAGCTTGACAAACCCCTCGGGCACGTTGGTGAACACTCGATTCTCACAGCCGCTGCCAGCCATCTACAAAAGTAGGCAAAATTCTGAGTAGTCATGTCATAAATTTATGATGACCAACAGAAAATAGCTACAATTGCAAAATGCTGAAAAAGCACAAAAGACGCTAATAACCGATTAGTGATCGCACCTAGTGGCTTCCTACAGTCAGCCTGGCTCTGATACCAAGCTTGTCACGACCGGTTTTTCAATAAAATAATTATTGAGAAACCAGTCCCTGTTACGGACCAGCGAGGAAGAATTCCTTCTCACTGATAGACAATACATTGGTCACAGAAGAAAAATACCAGGAGTACTAAATATAATACAAAGTTGAGCAGAGACTGCCCAACAATTTATTACATGCACGCCGATAAAACAACACGGCGGATAGGGTGGCAAACTACTAACTCACGATAAAAAAAACGGTGGTGGAAATATCATCGCGAAGCGAGTGACATGATTCCAGACTACTACAACTCTTCGAGCGTCGGAGTGAGGCTCGAGAAGACTTATTGCAGGCGGCGGAAGCGTAAACGATACAAGTGACCAATATCCGGGATCGCGCAGGACTGACTGGGACTCCTCTAGGCGTCGGACGCGCTATCAAACTCTTCATCCAAGAGATCGCCTTCGTCAACATCTGGCCAAATCAACAAGCCAGGTGAGTACTATGAAAGTACTCGCAAGACAGTTCGGACATAAGGTATAACAAATGCAAACATGAAGCACATGAATAAGTTAACCAGTGCGATCAGACACAGAGATAATAAATACTGTGTGCCAAGCGAGGGTCTGAATGACGCCTCGAGCGGAAACTGCAGAATAGTAATGTGGGTGCCAAACGAGTGTCTGAAAGACTCCTCGAGCGGAAAATGCGAAATAATAATACTGGTGCCAAACGAGTGTCTGAAAGACTCCTCGAGCGAAAAATGCGGAATAATAATAATACTGGTGCCAAACGAGTGTCTGAAAGACTCCTCGAGCGGAAAATGCGGAATAATAATACTGGTGCCAAACGAGTGTCTGAAAGACTCCTCGAGCGGAAAATGCGGAATAATAATACTGGTGCCAAACGAGTGTCTGAAAGACTCCTCGAGCGGAAAATGCGGAATAATAATACTGGTGCCAAACGAGTGTCTGAAAGACTCCTCGAGCGGAAAATGCGGAATAATAATACTGGTGCCAAACGAGTGTCTGAAAGACTCCTCGAGCGGAAAATGCGGAATAATAATACTGGTGCCAAACGAGTGTCTGAAAGACTCCTCGAGCGGAAAAATGCGGAATAACAATGCCGCAATCGGGCGTCGGGGCGACACCACATAAAGGGCTTATAACAGAAAATAAAGACAGTACATGCCACAGTCGGACGTCTGAGCGACATCGCATAAAGGGCTTATATTTAAAGTGAGAAACGAGTACACGCCACAGTCGGACGTCTGCGCGACGTCTCATAAAGGGCTTAAATCGTAACACAACAATACAATAGTTCAGGAATATAACTTATCACAAGCACGAGACAAATATAATGTTAGCCCATCCACAGGAATAACAATGAAATTGAATTTACCACTTGAGCTTGTTCACCGGGGGCAAGTTTTCACACGGATAGGTTTGGATGTAAGGTCTACATTACTGATCATGGATACGATGATTTGGAAAGAATTGACTCTGCAGAGTTTGTACCTAACCACAGCCAACGGATTTCGGTAGTCACGGGGACTAGTTCCGTCTACGGTGTTCTGGAAGGAACACGTCTAACCAGTACACACCCAATTTAACCATCCGAAGCCAGGGATCACCCTTGGCAACATACAGGAAAAACCCTGAGTCGGGGAGGCTACAACCTCGCGTAGCATGGGATCAAATTTCTATACGCGCGCTATAAGGGGGTGCCCCCCCCCTCTCGGTCCCAACCGGAAACACCCATGCCCCCTGACCGAATGACTGGCTTTAATCCTGGGCCAAGGTACCATCATCCCGGCCTCTCTGTTTGGTGTGTACACGGAAAGAGGTTACCAACTTACTAAACCGTATCCTGGCAATGAGACATGTGGTAGCACGGAACGGGGAAGGGACGATAACACGGCTCCAACCATGTTAACGTCGGAAAAGTCGGATGACACAAGGCTGGCATGCTACAACAGTACCACCTTGCTGCCCTTCATGTCACCACATGATTAGGTCACCTCTCATCAGAGGCCATCGCAACTTTGGAACATGCGGGAAAAGATCGATAACGTGGTTCCAACCACGTTAACGTCGAAGAAAGTCGGATGACGCAAGGCTGGCATGCTACAACAGTACCAC
Source organism: Aegilops tauschii subsp. strangulata (assembly GCF_002575655.3). Classification (NCBI taxonomy): domain Eukaryota; kingdom Viridiplantae; phylum Streptophyta; class Magnoliopsida; order Poales; family Poaceae; genus Aegilops; species Aegilops tauschii. The sequence continues at coordinate 168,615,820 of NC_053036.3, read as the reverse complement.
CTTGCTGCCCTTCATGTCACCACATGATTAGGCCACCTCTCATCAGAGGTCATCGCAACTTCGGAACAACCGGGTCGTTGCCTTACAAGCAACGGGGTATTTACCGACACTCATATGCCACACACAAACTTTCACACGAACATGCAAAACATCTGCCATATCAAATGTTCAAACATGCTTGCCTGGTTCGGAGAAGTCAGAGTCTAGCTCGGCGAAGTTCGCGGCTCCGTCACCTCTCCCGGAACCTACGGCAATCACGAAACGGGGAACTAGCGTGAAAACCAACACATGCACAGAAACCTTGCCAAATATTTTTCAAATAAATCCCATAAAAAACTAGATAAAATTTCAAGATTTTCAGAAAAAGAATCACTCAAAAATACCTTTTCATTAAAAAGTTATAAAGGTTTCTGTCCAGGGACCTTTCTGTAATGAAACAGAAAAGTTCCAGGGTTTTAACTGAGAAAACAGAAAACGGTTCGTTTGGAAATGCGCAAGCGCAAGAGAGAAGACGTATTTTGCCCGAAGGCGCCAACAGAAAACGGTTCGGGGAAATAAAACAGAGGCTGACACGCGGGGCCCGCATGTCAGGTTTGAAAGCTCGCCGGCGCCCGAAGACGGCGGTGGATGCCGGCGTCAAACCACGGCGAGTTAGGAGAAACGGAGGGTACCAAGAGCTTCAGTGTCTTCTTCCGCGTCGGTGGGTGGTGGACTCGTCCAACGGGGAGCACCACGTCGACGGTGACACTATCTCCGGCGGACGGCGGTTCGGGTGAGGTTGGGGAACTCCGGTGGAGGGCTGCAAAGCACGAATTGAGGCGCGAGTCAGAACGGGTGATGCAAGGAGAAGCTACTGGCAAGAGAATGGGGGCTGCGGAGCATACACGGAGGCGAATCGGGCGGGATCCCGTGGCGGATCGCGGTGGCCGGAGTCGAGGAAAGACACCTCCTCGGGGCTCTTCCAGTGGCTAGGCGTGCTCTAGGGGAAGGGTAGGGCTGGTGGGTGCTCGAGTTGAAGCTCGGGGCCCCTATTTATAGGCAGCTCGACGGGGTGGCCGCGAACGGAGAATCTCCGGCGAGCGATTACGGCGGAGCAGTGGGTTGTCAGAGGGTTTGAGCGGTCGAGCAGCATCAGAGGATGTTACGGGACTCGTTTTGCAGCTAAACGGGGCTGGCCCTGGCGTAATGGCGTCTGTCCACGGTGAGGTGACCGCACGGGCTCAACGGCGGCAGAGAGCGCGCTCCGCGCCCTGGGGTTCACGACGAGAGCGGCAGCGCATTCGGGGGAGTGGACGGCCACGCGGCGGGCTCCGGTGGTTTGGGCGGCGCTGGGTGGAGTTGGCGGCGCCGTGTCTCCCGCTGGCCCCCGCAAAGCCGCCGCCGGCGTCGGTCACGGGGCGGCGCACCTTCTGCTGCTCGTCGCCGACGCCCGCAAGATGCCAGGCACTCGTGCAGTGCAGGAACGAGAGGGCGAGGACGAGGAGCAAGGCGACGCGATGGCACTGGCGAGATCGATGCCCGTCTCTGAAGAAAACGACAGTGAGCACTGACTGAACTCTGAAGTTAACTGAACCTTGACAGTGACCAAGCAATGCAGGTGTTCGATAGTAGGTTTGGTAAAGAGATAAATTTTTCTGGAGCTATAACTTGGTGAGATGATCACTCAAAGCACCCAGGGGCTGCATGAATTTACTTGGAATTTTTGGAGAAAGTTTTGAATGAATTTCACCAACTTTGGCAAATCTGGTCCAAACTTGCAGCTGATGTAGTTTGAAAATTTTGAACTGGAGACCAGTGGATCTTCATGGTTCTAGGTTGAGGGTTCAAAGGACTAGGAGGGGAAAGAAGTTTGGTGGTAAAAGTCCAAACAGAAAATGGAGTTCCTTTGTAAATCTCCAAGAGGTAGAATAGAAGGCAGAAAAATATTTGAATGAAATTTGAATGGAGATAAACACATGGGGAGGTCCAACTTGCTGGATTTGATGTAAATCATGATCCAGAGGTGAGGGATGAGTTAGGGGAGATCATTTGCACTAGGGCCATGGCAAGAAAGAATAGTTGAAAGTGGCAAAGGACTTTCCAAAAGCCATAGTGCAAACTTCAAAAAGTTTTACAAAAGTTATTTTCCCAAATGAAAACCATTTTGTCTTGAGTCCAAAAGAAAAGCAAGAACCTCCAAGGTCAAAGGCAGATCTTGGGTGAACCCAAATAAAGTTTTTGCCATAAAGAAAGTATATGAGAGGGAGAGATCTCTTGAAGAAAAAATTTTAAATCACTCCCCCCCCCAAGTCAAAATAAAAATCTTTTTTGAAAAATCCAAATAAAAACATGGGTGTCACAGTGCGTTTTGCCGCACATCTTCTTGATGGACCCGCAGCATCATGGTGGGAGAATTACGCAGCCACTCACCCCATTGACACCGTCACATGGGACCAGTTTCAGCAAGCTTTCCGTACTGCCCATGTTTCAGCAGGAGCTATGGCCATGAAGACGCGTGAGTTTTGCAACTTACACCAAGGAGGACGTACCGTTGGCCAATACGTGGAGGATTTTAGTAAGTTAGCACGTTATGCCCCAGATGACGTTGCTACGGATGCAACTAAGCAGGAGAAGTTTCTGGAAGGACTGAATGATGAGCTGAGCATGCAGTTGATGGTGGCAACTTTTAACAACTACCAGGAGTTGGTAGATAGAGCTCTCATGATTGAAGGGAAGCAGCAGCAGATTGAGAGCCGTAAGAGGAAGTATGGACAAGGAAAGTACAGTACAGGAGCTCATCAGAAGCCTCGTGTTACCCCGAACTCGGGAGGACACCTTCAGCATAACCACGGAGGTCACAATCACAATGGAGGGAGCTCGCACAATCATAGTGGCCCCAGGAATGGCAATGGGAACGGAGGAGGCAATGAACAGAACCGTTCAAACCCATCAACCCTAGCCAAGAGGGATCTAAGCCACGTTACTTGTTTCAAGTGCCAGAAGACTGGACATTATGCCACTGATTGTCCGGAAGCTAAGAATGGAAATGGCAATGGAAGCTCGGGGAAGAAGCCGAACCCTTTCAACAGGGGACAGGTGAACCACGTTAACGTGGAGGAGGTTGAAGCACAGCCTGATGCAGTAATAGGTAAGTTTTTGGTAAAGTCAATTACTGCAATCGTTCTTTTTGATACTGGTGCATCGCATTCATACATATCAAGGGGATTTGTGGATAAGTTTAAGTTGCCCACCAAAGTTCTTAGAACACCTATGTTAGTAACCTCGCCAGGAGCATAGTATATGGCAAGCCAAGGATGTTTTCAGATGCCATTGGCCGTAGGTAGGCATGTTTTCCCCTCAGACCTAATAGTTTTGGAGTCACAAGGTTTGGATGTGATTTTGGGAATGGATTGGCTATCGATGTATGGAGGAAACATCGATTGCGCCAGTAAGACGATCTTTCTTACTACCCCAGAAGGAAGAAGGATTAAGTATGTATCCCGGCATGTGCCGAAGAGGACTCAAGTGAATTCCTTATTAGGAGTTGTACAGGAGGAAGTGCCAATGGTGAAGGATTTCCCTGACGTATTTCCAGAGGAGTTGCCAGGCATGCCACCGGATAGAGACATTGAGTTTTTGATTGAGCTTTTGCCAGGCACAGGGCCAATATCTAAGAGACCGTATAGGATGCCCGCTAAGGATTTGGAAGAAATTAAGAAGCAGATTAAGGAGTTACTGGATAAAGGATATATTCGCCCAAGTTCATCACCTTGGGGATCACCAGTACTTCTAGTGGAGAAGAAAGATGGATCGTTGAGGATGGTTGTTGATTATTGTGGATTGAATGAAGTAACAATCAAGAACAAGTACCCACTGCCGATGATCAATGATCTGTTTGACCGACTACAAGGAGCTAAAGTATTTTCCAAGATTGATTTGCGATCAGGATACCACCAGTTGAAGATTCGAGACCAGGATATACCCAAGACAGCTTTTACCACAAGGTATGGGCTATATGAGTACACCGTTATGTCATTTGGCCTGACTAACGCACCTGCCTATTTCATGAACATGATGAACAAAGTGTTTATGGAGTTTTTGGATAAGTTCGTCGTAGTGTTCATTGATGATATTCTGGTCTATTCGAAGAATGAAGAAGAGCATAAGGAGCATTTGCGTTTGGTACTTGGAAAGCTCAGAGAACATCAGTTATATGCCAAGTTCAGCAAGTGCGAGTTTTGGTTAAAGGAAGTTGGATTCCTTGGACATGTTATATCCGGAGAAGGAATAGTAGTAGACCCCACCAAGGTTAACACTGTGACAAATTGGGAGTCACCCACGACAGTTGGAGAGATCCGGAGTTTCCTTGGACTCGCAGGATACTACCGGAGATTCATTGAGAATTTCTTGAAGATTGCAAAACCCATGACCGAGTTGTTGAAGAAGGACACCAAGTTCAATTGGACGGAGGAATGTGAGGCTAGTTTCCAGGAGTTGAAGAAACGTTTAGTTACAGCGCCAGTGTTGATTCTGCCAGATCAACGCAAGGATTATGAAGTATATTGCGACGCTTCTCGTCGAGGACTTGGAGCAGTGCTTATGCAGGAGGGAAGAGTTGTTTCATATGCCTCACGACAGCTTAAACCCCATGAGTTGAATTATGCTACACATGATTTGGAGTTAGCAGCCATAGTGCATGCGTTGAAGACGTGGAGAGATTTTCTCATCGGAAACCATTGTGAGGTGTACACGGATCACAAGAGTTTGAAGTACATTTTCACGCAGAAGGAGTTGAATCTCATGCAAAGGAGATGGTTGGAGCTCATTAAGGATTATGATATGAGATTGCATTATCACCCAGGGAAGGCTAACGTATTAGCTGATGCGTTGAGCCGCAAGAGCCATGTCAACACACTCATGACTGGAGAGTTACCCAAGGAGTTAGGAGAGGATCTTCGCGAACTATGTTTGGAAATAGTTCCGAGAGGCTATGTAGCAGCATTGGAGATTCAGTCCACTTTGATGGATAAGATCAGAGAAGCTCAGAAGACAGACAAGGAAATTGCCGAGATAAAGGAAAGGATGAGTAAAGGAAAAGCCAAGGGATTCCGTGAGGATGAGCATGATACCTTATGGTTTGAGGACCGCGTTTATGTGCCCAATGATCCAGAGATCAGGAAGTTGATTCTGCAAGAGGCCCATGATTCACCATATTCGATTCACCCAGGAAATACCAAGATGTACCTAGATTTAAAGGACAGTTTCTGGTGGACCGGAATGAAGAAGGATATTGCGGAGTATGTAGCAGTTTGTGATGTATGTCAGAGAGTGAAGACAGAGCATCAGAAGCCAGCAGGATTGCTACCACCATTGCCGATACCCGAATGGAAGTGGGATAAGCTAGGCATGGATTTTATTAAAGGATTGCCCAGGACTCGTTCAGGCTATGACTCGATATGGGTTGTAGTCGATCGTTTGACGAAGGTAGCTCATTTCATCCCAGTAAAGACCACTTATACCAGTGCTAAGTTGGCAAAGATATACATGACCAGGATCGTATGTCTGCATGGAGTTCCGAGGACCATTGTATCAGATAGAGGAACCCAGTTTACTTCAAAGTTTTGGAATCAGTTACCCAAACTTTGGGTACCAGGCTAGAGTTCAGTACAGCCTTTCAACCGCAAACAGATGCACAGACCGAGAGAGTCAATCAGATTTTGGAGGACATGCTGTGAGCTTGTGCGCTAGATTATGGATCCAGTTGGGATGACAATTTGCCATATGCAGAATTTTCTTACAACAATAGCTACCAATCCAGTTTGAAGATGGCCCCTTTCAAAGTTTTGTACGGAAGGAGGTGCAGGACACCGTGGTTGTGGGACGAAGTTGGAGACCGTCAGTTGTTTGGACCAGATTTGATTAAAGAGTCTGAACAGAAGGTGAAGTTGATTCGCGATAGGCTCAAGGTAGCCCAGTCTAGGCAGAAGAGCTATGCAGATTCTAAACGCAAGGAGACAGTTTACGAAGTCGGAGACAGAGTTTATCTTCGAGTATCACCACTTAGAGGAGTGAAGCGCTTTGGAGTTGAGGGAAAGTTAGCGCCACGTTTTGTAGGACCATACAAAGTTTTGGAACGTATGGGAGAAGTTGCTTACAAGTTGGAATTGCCCGAAGGATTGTCGGGAGTTCACGATGTGTTCCATGTTTCTCAATTGAAGAAGTGCCATGCGGAGATGGCTGAGATACCCCTGAGAGATATAGTGCCACTGGAAGCGATTCAGTTGGATAGCAATCTGACCTATGAGGAGAAACCAGTTAAGATTCTTGAGTTTGCCAGCAGAGTCACCCGCAGCAAGGTTATCAAGTTTTGCAAAGTTCAATGGAGTCACCATACCGAGGATGAAGCCACCTGGGAGCGAGAGGAAGATTTACAGAAGGACCACCCTCACCTATTTTCTAGCCAACCCGAATCTCAAGGGCGAGATTCATCTTAAGGGGGGTAGGTTTGTAACATCCAAAATTTTCAATTTGGAATGTTATACATTAGATCATCATGCATAACATATTTTATTGCATTTTGTTTTGCGACCCTCGAAAATTCTAAGCAACTCAAGGACCCACGGAGAGAGTTGGGGATTTCACGATTTTCATATTTGAATTTTATCAAATATCGAAACGAGGGTCATTTGTTTTAATTATTTTTCTCTCCGAAAATATTTCATATTTAAATTATATGAGAGGGGATCATATGACTTCTCCAAAAATAACGAAATATTGGAGGAAAAATATTAAAAACAAATATTTGATTTTATTTGGATTTTATTTTATTTTATTTGAATTAGGAAAATACATGTTTTTCAATATTGCATTTTAGGCCCAAATAAATGTTCATCTTGTCCGGCTTATTTTTAGAGGACGGGGAAATTTTATTTCGGGATTTTTGGAGTCTGTGTAGTATTTCTTTTCTTTCTTTTTCTGCACATCCGAATTATTTAAAAAAATGAACCGACCTACCGGGCCGTGTCTGGCTAGGACTCTAGCCCGGCCAGCCTTTATAAGCCAGGAGGCCGAGCCCCGCAGCCTAGCCCGAGCCGCGCCGCCAACCCTAACACTAGCCGCGCCGCCGCCCGATCCGCCGCCGCCGCCGATGCCGCCGTCGCCCGCGCCGCCGCCGCCGACCGCCCTCGCCGCTGAGCGCCGCCCCGCCAGAGCCGACCGCCGCCCCCCGTTGACCCGCCGCCGCCGCCGTTGACCCGTCGGAGGTAGTCACCGCCGCCGCCGTGGTTTTCGAGAGAAAACTGTCGGTTTTTTTAGGAACCCGGTTTATTTTTTTATTAGATCGGTTTTATTTTTTTCCGGTTTAGTCTATTTAGCGAACGTTCGTCCGTGCGTTCGTTTTAACGAATGGTTTTCATTGTTTCACCGCAGACAGCGAACGTTCATTCGTCAGTTTTTCTTTTTCTCGGATTTGTCGCGATTATTTTCGATCGCGATTTCCGATCTGTTTTTCATTTTATACTTTTCGCTCGTTTATCGGAATCAGGCGATTCAAGCGCCTAGAGTTTCATCTCAAAACCCTCTTTCTGTTTAACCAACTTAAACAGGTTTTTGCTACTGTAAAATTTGACTTAGGTCCAGATTAGTAAATGAAGCTTGTTTCTTTCGCCGTTTGAGTTTCGTTGCTTCGTTCGATTTGATTCTTTTTGCAAACCGGAGTTCTTAAGTTGAAATTTCTGGTTAGATCTCTTATTTTGAGTTTTACCCATGCACCCTTGCTTGATTGCTTATGTATGTATTGTTTGTTTGCGATAGAGTACCCGGAGTGCGAAGCGTGCTACTACGAGTCTCTAGGTTTCACGGATCATCAGCAAGGCAAGTAACACTTTGATCATACCTCTTTACCACCCATTTTTATTGCATTAGATCAACCCTCAAACTATTGCATGGTTAGGAACTGTTTAATATGTGGGTTTTGGGAAGTAGATGAGGTAGTACTTATTGTCCTGTTTATTATCAAACCTTTGGGAGTTACTTCTATGTTTGCTTATATTGCTATGCTATGGTCGTAGACGTGGATTGGGTTTGAGTGAATTTCCATGAAAGATGTGAGATGGTCAATTAATGGTTCAACTTAAGGTGGCTACTTAAATAAACATCTGGGTGGATTTAGGCACCTGGAGAATCCAGTGTTGCCTGTATTTTTGGATATCCCGGAGTACCCGTGTCATTATCCTATGGACTGCCACCCAGGCTCAAAGGGATCATGAGATTATTCATGCTAGAAACTTCCGTGTGTAGCCACAAGCTATTATGGGCTCTAGCATAGTTGAGTAGGTTACATGACCTCTTGAAGAGGTGGGCTAGCAGATGTAGGGGGAAGTAGGTGTAAATGTCCACCCGGAGTAAAGAGTTATTGTTTCTGAAAGACTGTGTCTCGGTCATCCGTTTCTCAAACACCATGAAGTGCGAGAAATCAAACAGAGGAGATCGAGTCTTGTGGGGAAAAGTGTGCAACCCTCTGCAGAGTGTACAAACTAATCATGGTTAGCCGTGTCCCCGGTGATGGACATCTTGAGTATCTAGTTCTTGGATTATCATGTGAATCTCATCATCATGTTACTTAATTTATTTTGATTGAGTTAATCATGTTCTTAATTGGGATTGAGTTGGAGGTATATTCTCAATGTTTAACAACCACCATGATAGTTATATAAAATTTATTCCTTTGTTGTAGGAAAAAATTGGCTTTTCGCAAAACTGTAACCATAGAGCTTTCCACCAGCCAAATATGCATGTAGTGATAGCATTATTCTGTTCATTACTCTCTATGTGTTACTTTGCCAGCATATTCCATGTGCTGACCCATTTTCGGGCTGCAACGTATCATGTTGCAGACTTTTCAGACGACAAGTAAGGTGCCATAAGTCGTGGTCTTATACTCAGTGATGTCGTTGGAGTTGATGGACTCACTTTATCTTCCAAGCCTTCCGCTGTTATCATATTTAGATGGCCTTAAGCCATATTTAATGTATTAAGTTCTCTCTTGAGACTATTCGATGTAATAAGTGTGTGATTGCTACTCTGATATAAATCCTTCAAGTACTGTGCGTGTCAGCATTACCGATCCAGGGATGACACTGATGCATAGAGACTAGACTGCTTGAGGTCTGGTCGCTACATCGATGATATGTCTAAAGAATTTGATGGTTTGAGATCCCAAATTGCTCGTCTTGAAAAGTTGATAGCTGAAATATCGGATAAGCAGGCTACCTTAGTTAATAAGATGGCCGCTAAACTGGATTTCTATGAAAATAAAGATGAAGATCTAAAAGTTATTGATGTGTCCCCTATTAAATCTTTGTTTTGCAATATGAATCTTGATAATGATGGGACTGAATATGATCCACCTTTACCTAGAAGGTGTTCCAAGAATTCAGAGTTTTTAGATCTTGATGCTAAAATTGATAAAAGAGGGATTGAAGAAATCAAAACCCTAGATGTTAATAAACCCACTATTTTGGATTTCAAGGAATTTAACTATGAAAATTGCTCTTTGATAGATTGTATTTCCTTGTTGCAATCCGTGCTAAATTCTCCTCATGCTTATAGTCAAAATAAAGCTTTTACCCAACATATCGTTGATGCCTTGATGCAATCTTATGAAGAAAAGCTTGAGTTGGAAGTTTCAATCGCTAGAAAACTTTATGATGAGTGGGAACCTACTATTAAAATTAAGATTAAGGATCATGAGTTCCATGCTTTATGTGATTTGGGTGCTAGTGTTTCCACTATTCCCAAAACTTTGTGCGATTTGCTAGATTTCCGTGATTTTGATGATTGCTCTCTAAACTTGCATCTTGCGGATTCCACTATTAAGAAACCTATGGGAAGAATTAATGATGTTCTTATTGTTGCAAATAGGAATTATGTGCCCGTAGATTTTATCGTTCTTGATATAGATTGCAATCCTTCATGTCCTATTATTCTTGGTAGACCTTTCCTTAGAACGATTGGTGCAATTATTGATTTGAAGGAAGGGAATATTAGATTCCAATTTCCATTAAATAAAGGCATGGAACACTTCCCTAGGAATAAAATAAAATTACCACATGAATCTATCATGAGAACCACTTATGGATTGCCTACCAAAGATGGCAATACCTAGATCTATCCTTGCTTTTATGCCTAGCTAGGGGCGTTAAACGATAGCGCTTGTTGGGAGGCAACCCAATTTTATTTTTAGTTTTTTTGCTTTTGCTTCTGTTTAGGAATAAATATTTGATCTAGCCTCTGGTTAGATGTATTTTTATGTTTTAATTAGTTTTTGTGCCAAGTTAAACCTATAGGATCTTCTTGGATGATAGTTATTTGATCTTGCTGTAATTTCCAGAAACTTTCTGTTCACGAAAACGATTGTTAAAAATCACCAGAACGTGATAAAATAGTGATTCCAATTGCTGCTGATCAATAAACAAATTGTCTAGGTCTTCCTATTTTGTCTGATTTTGTGGAGTTCCAGAAGTTTGCGTTAGTTACAGATTACTACAGACTGTTCTGTTTTTGACAAATTCTGTTTTTCGTGTGTTGTTTGCTTATTTTGATGAATCTATTGCTAGTATAATAGTTTATAAACCATAGAGAAGTTGGAATACAGTAGGTTTAACAGCAATATAAGTAAAGAATGAGTTCATTACAGTACCTTGAAGTGGTCTTTTGTTTTCGTTCGCTAACGGAGCTCACGAGATTTCTGTTGAGTTTTGTGTTGTGAAGTTTTCAAGTTTTGGGTGAAAGATTTTGATGGATTATGCAACAAGGAGTGGCAAGAGCCTAAGCTTGGGGATGCCCATGGCACCCCCAAGATAATCTAAGGATACCAAAAAGCCAAAGCTTGGGGATGCCCCGGAAGGCATCCCCTCTTTCGTCTACTTCCATCGGTAACTTTACTTGGAGCTATATTTTTATTCACCACATGATATGTGTTTTGCTTGGAGCATCTTGTATGCTTTGAGTCTTTGATTTTTAGTTTACCACAATCATCCTTGCTGTACACACCTTTTGAGAGAGCCATACATGATTTGGAAATTATTAGAATACTCTTTGTGCTTCACTTATATCTTTCGAGTTATATAGTTTTGCTCTAGTACTTCACTTATATCTTTTAGAGCACGGTGGTGGATTTGTTTTATAGAAACTACTGATCTCTCATGCTTCACTTAGGTTATTTTGAGAGTCTTAAATAGCATGGTAATTTGCTTAAATAATCCTAATATGCTAGGTATTCAAGAATAGTAAACACTTTCTTATGAGTGTGTTGAATACTAAGAGAAGTTTGATGCTTGATGATTGTTTTGAGATATGGAGGTAATAATATCAAAGTCGTGCTAGTTGAGTAGTTGTGAATTTGAGAAATAGTTGTGTTGAAGTTTGCAAGTCCCGTAGCATGCACGTATGGTAAACGTTATGTAACAAATTTGAAACATGAGGTGTTGTTTGATTGTCCTCCTTATGAGTGGCGGTCGGGGACGAGCGATGGTCTTTTCCTACCAATCTATCTCCCTAGGAGCATGCGTGTAGTGCTTGGTTTTTGATGACTTGTAGATTTTTGCAATAAGTATGTGAGTTCTTTATGTTGAGTCCATGGATTATACGCACTCTCACCCTTCCATCATTGCTAGCCTCTTCGGTACCGTGCATTGCCCTTTCTCACACTGAGAGCTGGTGCAAACTTCGCCGGTGCATCCAAACCCCGTGATATGATACACTCTTTCACACATAAACCTCCTTATATCTTCCTCAAAACAGCCACCATACCTACCTATTATGGCATTTCCATAGCCATTCCGAGATATATTGCCATGCAACTTTCCACCATTCCGTTTATCATGACACATTCATCATTATCATATTGCTTAGCATGATCATGTAGTTGACATAGTATTTGTGGCAAATCCACCATTCATAATTCTTTCATACATGTCACTCTTGATTCATTGCATATCCCGGTACACCGCTGGAGGCATTCATATAGAGTCATACTTTGTTCTAGTATCGAGTTGTAATCGAGTTGTAAATAAATAGAAGTGTGATGATCATCATTTTCTAGAGCATTGTCCCAAGTGAGGAATAAAAAAAGAGAGAAAGGCCATAAAAAAAGAGAAGGCCCAAAAAAATGAGAGAAAAAGAGAGAAGGGGCAATGCTACTATCCTTTGCCACACTTGTGCTTCAAAGTAGCACCATTATCTTCATGATAGAGAGTCTCTTGTTTTGTCACTTTCATATACTAGTGGGAATTTTTCATTATAGAACTTGGCTTGTATATTCCAACAATGGGCCTCCTCAAGTGCCCTAGGTCTTCGTGAGCAAGCAAGTTGGATGCACACCCACTTAGTTTCGTTTGTTGAGCTTTCATACATTTATAGCTCTAGTGCATCCGTTGCATGGCAATCCCTACTCCTTGCATTAACATCAATCGATGGGCATCTCCATAGCTCATTGATTAGCCTCGTTGATGTGAGACTTTCTCCTTTTTTGTCTTCTCCACATAACCCCCATCATCATATTCTATTCCACCCATAGTGCTATGTCCATGGCTCGCGCTCATATATTGTGTGAAAGTTTATAGGTTTGAGATTACTAAAGTATGAAACAATTGCTTGGCTTGTCATCGGGGTTGTGCATGATGAGAGCATTCTTGTGTGATGAAAATGGAGCATGACTAAACTATATGATTTTGTAGGGATGAACTTTCTTTGGCCATGTTATTTTGAGAAGACATAATTGCTTAGTTAGTATGCTTGAAGTATTATTATTTTTATGTCAATATGAACTTTTATCTTGAATCTTTTGGATCTGAATATTCATACCACAATTAAGAAGAATTACATTGAAATTATGTCAAGTAGCACTCCGCATCAAAAATTCTGTTTTTATCATTTACCTACTCGAGGACGAGCAGGAATTATGCTTGGGGATGCTTGATACGTCACCAACGTATCTATAATTTTTGATTGCTCCATGCTATATTATCTACTGTTTTGGACAATACTGGGCTTTATTATCCACTTTTATATTATTTTTGGGACTAACCTATTAACCGGAGGCCCAGCCCAGAATTGCTGTTTTTTGCCTATTTCAGAGTTTCGCAGAAAAAGAATATCAAACGGAGTCCAAACGGAATGAAACCTTCGGGAGCGTGATTTTTGGAACGAACATGATCCAGGAGACTTGGACCCTATGTAAGAGAAGCTTCCAGGAGGCCACGAGGTAGGGGGGCGCACCTAGCCCCCCAGGGCGCGCCCTCCACCCTCGTGGGCCCCACGTTGCTCCACCGACGTACTTCTTCCTCCTATATATACCTACGTACCCCCAAACGATCAGATACGGAGCCAAAAACCTAATTCCACCGCCGCAACCTTCTGTACCCACGAGATCCCATCTTGGGGCCTGTTCCGGAGCTCCGCCGGAGGGGGCATCCATCACGGAGGGCTTCTACATCAACACCATAGCCTCTCCGATGAAGTGTGAGTAGTTTACCTCAGACCTTCGGGTCCATAGTTAGTAGCTAGATGGCTTCTTCTCTCTTTTTGGATCTCAATACAATGTTCTCCCCCTCTCTCGTGGAGATCTATTCGATGTAATCTTCTTTTTGCGGTGTGTTTGTTGAGACTGATGAATTGTGGGTTTATGATCAAGATTATCTATGAACAATATTTGAATCTTCTCTGAATTCTTTTATGTATGATTGGTTATCTTTGCAAGTCTCTTTGAATTATCAGTTTGGTTTGGCCTACTAGATTGATCTTTCTTGCAATGGGAGAAGTGCTTAGCTTTGGGTTCAATCTTGCGGTGTCCTTTCCCAGTGACAGTAGGGGCAGCAAGGCACGTATTGTATTGTTGCCATCGAGGATAACAAGATGGTTTTTTTATCATATTGCATGAATTTATCCCTCTACATCATGTCATCTTGCTTAAGGCGTTACTCTGTTTTCATGAACTTAATACTCTAGATGCATGCTGGATAGCGCACGATGAGTGGAGTAATAGTAGTAGATGCAGGCAGGAGTCGGTCTACTTGGCTCGGACATGATGCCTATGTACATGATCATACCTAGATATTCTCATAACTATGCTCAATTCTGTCAATTGCTCAACAGTAATTCATTCACCCACCGTAAAATACTTATGCTTTTGAGAGAAGCCACTAGTGAAACCTATGGCCTCCGGGTCTATCTTCATCATATTAATCTTCCAACACTTTGTTATTGCCTTTGCTTTTTTTACTTTTTTTTTATTTTACTTTGTATCTTTATCATAAAAATACCAAAAATATTATCCTATCATATCTATCAGATCTCACTCTCATAAGTGACCGTGAAGGGATTGACAACCCCTTATCGCATTGGTTGCGAGGATTTTTTTTGTATTGTGCAGGTGCGAGGGACTCGCGCGTAGCCTCCTACTGGATTGATACCTTGGTTCTCAAAAACTGAGGGAAATACTTACGCTACTTTGCTGCATCACCCTTTCCTCTTCAAGGGAAACCAACGCAGTGCTCAAGAGGTAGCACAGAGTCAGCGAAGAGTGAAATGATGGTTGCTTCGTCCATGCTTTGTGATTTGATGCCTAACTGCTTTGTGATTTGTGATAGCAGGGGCAGGGGAGTAGACTCTATGCTCTATACTGTACATGCGTCCAAGCACGGGAGAAAGAGGAGAGACGTTGCATTTTTCTATTGCTTCAATCAATCAATCAGGGAGCTTCGGTTCCATCTTTTTGGCTTTGAAAGCACCATCCACAATGGTTCCCATCGATGCCAAAAGCTATTTTCACATTTGGCTACACATTGTGGATGCCCTTAACCGTACCACTTGGTTTTGCTCCTGTGTGCTATCTATACAAATCTCAATTATATTGATCTAAAAAATTATAGAATCAAGATTAGTAAAAAGGAGGTGACTTTGCCGCGCAGACGGCGGGGGAGGTTTCTTATTTTTAGAGGACGTTCGCCTGGCGGTTTGCAAACATGCCGTCCCACGTCTCAGTGCTTTACCAAGCCGATCTGCGTCCCACATGAGGCAGAAAAACGGCAGAAGCAACATGTGGTTAACTTGAAGAAGATGAGGGAGAAGTGGATTCAGCACAGCAACGAGTGAAATGATGGTTGCTTAGTCCCTCCAACTTCTTTTTTTAGCATTATTACGTCGTCCCTCCAACTTAACTGCGGGAAAGGTGTAACTTTGTGATCTGATACCTCATTGCTCATTACTACGCCGGCGCCATGACTGGGGTGCTTCACCCCTGCTGCTCTGCGTTGTATTTCGGTATGGCACGTGGACCCGGTAGCTTGATTTCCCACATGTCGGTGAAAGGGACTAGAACATATATGAAAGCGAGCGCTCCACTCTTACGACGGAGGAGTACACGACACGGCGGCCCAGTGAACTGTTACTTGTACTGTAGTACTATAGTACTATAGTACTATAGTACTATAGTACTATAGTACTATAGTTTTGTTGTTTCGCACTATCCATCGAAACAAACCCGATTAAACAGGAAAGGGCGTGATTTTTCCCGCGCGGTAGATGATACTAGCCATACATTTCAAAGGCAATTTTAATGTATGCAAACTGAATAATTAAGTAACAATATGATATCTAGTAAAACTAAAAACACATATGATTTATTGTGTTAGAGTGTTCTAGTAGTGTTGTATTGCATAGTTGTTAGATGTAACATGCGAGAACATGTAGAGATGTAGTTTTGGAGGGCCTACACAGAGAAATGCATAATACGGTCACCGGACTTCAGAATACGCTCATTATGGTCACTATATACGTTTTGCGGTGATTATACGGTCACTTGCTCACCGTTCAGCATCGGATAGCGCTCTGTTGACCGGCCAAATAGTCTGCGTGGCACCATGTTGACTAGTTAAATTGACCATGTTCCTTGTGGGTCCCACTTGTCAGTTCGCATAGGAAGAAGGTCAGATAAACACAAATTTATGCAGGCATGGGACTCCAACCCCTGCGCGGGAACCACCTGGTTGTGTATGTGTTTGTCAGGGCCTGATGTGTGCGCATGCACGTGTAGGTTGAGCACTTGAGCGTGAGAGTGTGTGTTGGTCGTGTGGTGTGTGCATGCATGCGTGCGTGTGTGCGTGTGAGTGTTGCATGCGTGCGTGGCTGCATGTGTATGTGTGAGTGTTGCGTGCGTGCGTGGCTGCATGTGTTCATGTGAGTGTTGCGTGCATGTAGTTCGTGTGCATGTGTGTGTGTGTGTATAATCACCACACCAGCTCCTGTGTGTTAAAACAGACGGCTTAGCATACCAATACAAGGCCACCTTGTCCGCTGTGCCCGCGGTCATGACTTCGAACCACCATCCAATATTTTTTTGTCATTTGTTTTCATTCTTACTAGCAAGATGCCCGTGCGTTGGACGTAACATCAAGATGCATTTCTATGACTAGTTTATCTTGTGAGAGAAAAGGATGAACGAGGGAAGGCCTTATTTGCAAATGTGGAGAGGTGTGTGGGTACCTTTTTTGCAAAATTGCCATAGTTTCCTTCCTATCCGTCAGATATAAATCGAATGGCCTATATTGCAGGATGGCAGGCACACCATCATCACCAACTCTATTTTTTATAAGAGCTAGCAAGATGCCCATGCGTTGCATGGAACATCAAGATGCATTTGTATGAGTAGTTTATCTTGTGGGAGAAAAGGATGAACGAGGGAATGCCTTATTTTCAAATGTGGAGAGGGGTGTGGGTATCTTTTTGCAAAATTTCCATAGTTTCCTTCCTATCCGTCGGATATAAATAGGATGGCCTATATTGTAGGATAGCAGGCACACCATCATCACCAACTCTTTTTTATAAGAGTAGAGATGTAGAGTAGATACACGCCGATAGATGGGCCCAATGGTAGTGAGATAATGTGATGCAACACTAGAGGTGCCACGTGGAGCGTTTAACTCGTCAACGAGTCATGTCTTGAGCAAATACAGAGCTGTACGGTGAGCCCGTGACTTTATAATAACCACAAAACATAAATGGTGACCATAATGAGTGGATTCTGAAGTCCAATGTACGTATCTTGCTTTCGCTTTAAATACAATGATTGTCACTGTATATATATTGCGAGGGAAAGATGAAACATGCGTGAATGTGCTGGGGGCGTACTTTTAGAGGACCTAGAGATAGTTTGTGTGCGTATGTGAAAGGGGCGTAGAGGGGGTGTATGCGATGGAGAGAGAGATGCTCTTCGTTTCACTTTATTATGACTAACTTTATATATAGTATAAAAATATAAAAATTCACAATGCGGAATAAATATCATTGTGGGCACCATGCAATTCAAATTAACGTTCATACTCCTCCATATAAATTTGTAATGTTGTATATATGTACAAATTCTAAAATAATTTTTTGGCCACACTTTATTCAAAAGGAATGTTGTATGCGAAATAAACGTGAAGAGAGGGCTTTTTAGATCAATGGGGTACGTGATGTAACATGTGTGAATGTGTAGTTGATGTATTTGGCAGGGCCTAGAGAGGTATGTGTGTGTATTACGTATTCGAGAGAGGCATGGATAGAGGGGCCGACGGGGGGAGGGGGGACGTGGGAGAGATAGCACGAGAAATGAGAGAGGACTAGAGAGACAGACGAATATGATGTCACGGCGAGAGATGCCCTTGAGTGTGTATATGCAAGGGGGAGGGGATAGAGGCACGAGGAGAATTTTTTTTGTGTTGTGTCTGTGTTGGTATGTGTGCTTGTGAGAAGATAACGAGACCTGCGGGCAGAGGGTGTGTCACCGCGTGAGGTCTGGTGGGCCGAGGTGAGGCCCTTGGTTCAGTTCCGTCATGCGCCACATTGGTCGGCCCGTGACGCATTTAGGGAGACCCATGGATGACTAGTCGTACAAGACAAAGATAGCAAAATTGTGAAGGACTCTGTGTCCACTGACAAAGCCGGCTAGGATTTGTAACCCTAGGTCCTCGGACTAAGGTAACCCCTTATCTCTGATATTACTATTCATCCAACCTAACTTTAAGGGGCATCCAACAGAATGCTCTACTAGAATCATACTCGACGATTAGGAAGAGAGGTGTGAGACAATGCGTGAGAGATAGGCCTAAAGAGAATGTGCGTACGGGAGACACGTAGGCAGGTCTATGTATATAGAAAGGGTTGATGGGGATTGTGCGTGTGTATGCTTGTGAGAGGAAGAGTGCTTGTGATAAAGGTTAGTGAAAACAGTCGTAAATGGTTACGAGAGGGAGGGAGGGTTATATCGAGAGCATGTCTGCGAGGAAGACACCTCGAGAGAGAGAGAGTGTGAGCATGTGTGAGAGACCACTGATGGAGAGTGAAAGTACACGTAAAAGACTGATGTACACATTGATTAAAAATATAAATTGTATCCAAATATTAGGATGGGATCATGATATTTGCAATTCGCGTAAGGAACAATCATTGATCCATCAGACATCTAGATTCTATCAAATTTGAGCATGTCTATGTTATTATTCGACATAATTGATCCACATAGTTAGTATTTTGAACTCCAGACAATGCATCACTTTAGCAATCGAATATAAACGGAAGTATAGTTCATGTTGTGTGTGTAAAGCAAATTATACATACGAAAGTTACACAATGAACATTATAAATACCTAGCTATGAACTAGCATACATTTTAATTCAACTTAAGGTGGTTTCAAAAATTCAAATTCAACATGAAGTCCATTCAATTATTTGAATTCGATATCATGGCATTTGTAAATCATACCTAAATTGTGGGGGCACCAATCTTTGCTCTGCTTTTGTACATAATAGCACATATAGTCGTGTACAAAATAGATTCAAATTTAGCTCCTACATTCCAAAATAAGCGTAGTTATAGGATTTTCAAGTGTCAAAATTTCCAAAAGAAACGGATAATTTAATGAGGTTTTCAAACATACAAGGTCAAATTTAACGTTGTCTATTTAAGTCAATCCTCAAAGTTCAAGAGTACTCTAAACGTGAATGCTTCTGTTTCAAAATTTCGAACGAAGCATCAAAAGAGCCTCTACTCGCCCGAAACCGCGTGAGAGCAATGTTTGGTAGTAGAAGGAAAGTACTTTTCTAACTCCGACCCATGAAACCTACCGGCCCGACGTCCAAAGGTCTAAATCGAGGTAGGTTTGTAGCTTCATCTAGACGCCACGCAACCGCCTCCGGAAAAAATTCATACACAATGGCCGCCTAAGCACACATGCGCGCGGCCGAAATCACTCCCGCCCACTATTTGGGACACCCGGGATTACCATCCTACCCCCGACCCGTAGTAGGTCCGAAATTTAAGAGGGGGGCAAAGTTTGTACTTTCCCCAAATTTCAACCAAGCGCGTCCCATCTGTTAAAAAAAGCCAAAAACAAGCGCGTCCCAGACAGAAACATGGTTCTCCCTTAGCTCCCCCCCGCCCCCCCTCCCGATTCCCCATTCGTACTCTATGGGCGCCAAAACTACCTCTCCACCAGCCGTGAAACCCCGGCGTCCTCCGTCCGCCACCCCATCCCACCCATCAACCGCCGCCCTCCTCCATCACGCCGGAGCCGATACCCCGACATCGTCGTCCACCGCAACCTCAATTGCAACACCCTCCATGGCTAGTACTTGAAGCCGAGGCCGAGCTGTCCGTACCCGAGCCAGTTCAACCACGCCGTCTTCCGCCTCACCGCTGCCGCTCCAACTTCGCCACTGTCCACCGCACCGGAGCTGTTCCTGCTACGCCGTCCTTTGCCGCCTCGGATCTGCTTCCCCTCCTCCGACATACGGCCACGCAACACAGTCAACAATTTGCCCATGGGTTCGTCCAAGGCTGCACCCTCCTCCAAAACATCGGTTCCCCTGGCGAAAAGAAGAAAATCGCCGCGACATATGGAGAACACAGCACTGGCAACCGGAAATGGTACTCCTCTTCCCTTATTCATGCAAATCTTACGTGTCTGCTTGCACGGTGTTCATCCCACAGAAGACACTAGTTGACCGCTTCTTCTTGATACTAGATGTTACTAGTAACTCGCGATGCACAAGGTTTCTCCTCATATACTATTTCACCTTAGCTAGAGGTCCGTCGCCCCCCTAGATTCCAATTCCTGGTCAGTTGATTCCCAATTAAAGGAAGCATTCCCCGGTGTAACAGGCGCTAGTCCACCTATTACGCCGGGGAAGCGGCTCCTCGGTGTTTATCTTAGAGGCGTGTGGGGCCTAGAGCTGCTGGCACCCGATCTGGAGGTCGGCCGTGATTAAAGGGATGGCCGGGGGGCGCTGCCAAGCACGACGGTGGTGTGAGGTCGAGGGGAGGGCGGGGCGGTGGAGGCAGGGGTCAGGGCGGGTGGCCGCCGGCAGTTCGAGAAAGATCGTGAACAGTGACTGGCGGGAGGTAGACGAAGGCCATCTGCCCGTTTCTTATAGATCGGACGGTTCATAAAAAATCGACTGACCTATTTATTTTCAGTCGGCTGTTATTTTGATAGGACCACATGTGGTGGTGTGCTGGAGGAGTACCTGCATTTCCCAGCCATCCCTGTGCTCATATATTACAAAATCATACGGAGTAAAATCTAATTTTCTTTGCCATGCAATGTTGTAGAGCTATCATATGTCTCCTGTCATTTATTTTTCAGCCACCTGCTATCTGGTACTTTTACAGTGCACTAGTTCTGCACACACTTCACCCATACTCTCACTATTGTGTTTTTATGCAAGGGTATTTCAGACTATGCCTTGATAGAAGCAGAAAAGAAAAGAGAGAAGTCGCTCCAGCTTCGTACGCGGCTAGGCCAGACACGTTTCAGCACCTTAAAGGGTGTAGTGTCAGCAGATGGAGACGGTAAACGTAGCTCTGGAGTTGATGATCTCGCTCACAATGAACCACCATCCCCGGTGCCTGCTTTAACTTTGTGGTGTCATATGTGGTTGCATGTTGCATATGGTGTCTAGCTTGTATTCGGAAGGCCAAAGTTGGTCTTTATTAAGATAAGGAAAGATAATTTTTACATGAACCACCATCCCGGGAGCACCATAAGACAAATAGCTAGTCAGGGCACTGGCCGAGCCAGTGACAAGCCTAGCACAGACAGTCATCACCTGGAAGCCAACTAAAAAGCCATGATGGTGGCGAAGCGGCCCACCTCCCACCAGGCTATCTGGTCCTAGATGATCATGCTCACCACTCCAGCTGGATGTCTAGCTTGTATTGCTTCCAATTTGGTTAAATTGCATCTTCTTAGCTTACACATTATACCTTTGTATTGCCGCTGCCAAGCCCTGTTCTTCCTAGAGAGGGCAGATCTGGAGTCCGTTTGGGGCTCCGAAGAGGGGGATCTTCATTCTTCGTCATCACCAACCCTTCTCCATCGCCAATTCCATGATGCTCCCCACCGGGAGCGAGTAATTCCTTCGTAGGCTCGTTGGTCGGTGAGGAGTTGGATGAGATTCATCATGTAATCGAGTTAGTTTTGTTAGGGCTTGATCCCTAGTATCCACTATGTTCTTAGATTGATGTTGCTATGACTTTGCTATGTTTAATGCTTGTCACATTGGGCCCGGGTGCCATGATTTCAGATCTGAACTGTTTATGATATCATCATTATATCCATGTTTTAGATCCGATCTTGCAAGTTATTTTCACCTACTACGTGTTATGATCCGGCAACCCCGGAGTGACAATAGTCGGGACCACTCCCGGTGATGACTGTAG
The DNA here is from genome assembly GCF_002575655.3 of Aegilops tauschii subsp. strangulata. Classification (NCBI taxonomy): domain Eukaryota; kingdom Viridiplantae; phylum Streptophyta; class Magnoliopsida; order Poales; family Poaceae; genus Aegilops; species Aegilops tauschii. The sequence goes on along the minus strand of NC_053036.3, from coordinate 168,594,081 downwards.
TTTGAGGAGTTCATGTATTCACTATGTGTTAATGCATTGCTCTGGTTCTCTATTAAAAGGAGGCTTTGATATCCCTTAGTTTCCAATATGACCCCGCTGCCACGGGAGGGTAGGACAAAAGATGCCATGCAAGTTCTTTCCATAAGCACGTATGACTATTTATGGAATACATGCCTACATTATATTGACGAACTGGAGCTAGTGCCGTATCGCCCTAGGTTATTACTGTCTCATGATGAATATCGTCCAATAAGTCACCGATCTAAAGCCTACGAATTTATCTTATATTGTTCTTGCTAAGTTACTACAGCTATCATCATTATTACACTTGCTACAAAATTACTACTATCACTGTTACCATTACCATTGCTACCGTCACTATTATCAAAACTATCATATTACTTTGCTACTGATCACTTTGCTGCATATAATTAATCTCCATGTGTGGTTGAATTGACAACTCAACTGCTAATACCTTCAAATATTCTTTGGCTCCCCTTGTGTCGAATCTATAAATTTGGGTTGAATACTCTACCCTCAAAAACTGTTGCGACCCCCTATACTTGTGGGTTATCAAGACCTTTTTTTGGCGCCGTTGCCGGGAAGCATAGCTATATTTTCTGAGTCACTTGGGATTATTATCATATTATCACTATGAAGAATCTGAAGGATGCTAAGACTAAGATATTTCCCTCTAGTACGAGGGGAGGTAAGAAACTGCCATCCAGTTCTGCTTTAGATTCACCTTCTGTTATAACTAAACTTGCAACACCACCACATGCTATCAATTCTGATATGTCGCAAGTTATTGATGATGCTACCTCTGCTATGGATAATGCTTATGATGATGCTAGTACCTTGCTTGATAATGATGATGTGCTCTTGATAAACAAATTTCTAGAGTAATACAACATGATGTTGTTGAATCTGATGATGAGCTTGAAACTGAATCTCCTAAAACATCTGCTAGAACTAGCCCTCCTAGATATGAATTGCCTAAGGTACCGGAAGGTTATGTTTTGAGTGAAGAAACAACTAGAGATATTCTTGCTTGCAGATATAGAGATGATCTAGAGAAATTATTAAGCAAGTATAAAGAAAAATCTCTGAATGCTAGAATGAAATATGATCCTAAGTTTGCTACTTCACCTATCTTTATTGATGATAAGGATTATGAATTCTCTGTCGACCTAGAGTTAATTACTTTGGTTGAATCTGATCCTTTCCATGGTTATGAAACTGAAACTGTTGTGGCACATCTTAGTAAGTTGAATGATATAGACACCCTTTTTACTCATGATGAGAAGACTCGCTATTACTTTATTCTCAAATTATTTGCATTCTCATTAAAGGGTGATGCTAAAGCTTGGTACAATACTCTTGCTCCTGATTGTGTGCGTAGTCCCCAGGATATGATTTATTACTTCTCTGAGAAATATTTTCCTGCTCGTAAGAAATATTTTCCTGCTCATAAGAAACAAGCTGCCTTACAGGAAATATTTAACTTTTTTCAAACTAAGAAGAGAGTCTACCATAAGCTTGGGGGAGGCTTTGCCAGTTACTTAATGCTTTGCCTGATCATCCTCTTAAGAAAAATAAAATACTTGATTTCTTCTATAATGGACTAACCGATGCTTCGAGGGACTTCCTAGATAGTTGTGCTGGTTGTGTTTTCAGAGAACGAACTTTTGGACAAGCTGAAGAATTATTGAATAACAAATTGAAAAAGTATGATGATTGGACCCTTCCTGAACCACCTCCTAAACCCACTCCGAAGAAGAGGGGTATATTATATCTTAGTCCTGAAGATATGCAAGAGGCAAAGAAATCTATGAAGGAAAAAGGTATTAAATCCGAGGTTAAAAATTTACCTCCTATTGAAGAAATACATGGGCTTAATACACCACCACTGCCTAAGGTGGTAGAGGTAAATTCTCTAATGAAGTTCAATGATAATCACAATCCTCACAATATGCATCCTAGCCAATGCCTTTATGAGTTCGAAAACTATATTAGAAAACAAGATTACTTCAATGCAAATGTTATGAAACAATTGAAATATAATTCTGATATGATTGCTCGCTTGAGTGACTTGTTATTTAGAATCTCAAATGATGTTAGAGGTGTTGGAAAACATGCTTCTATGGTTCAAACTCAATTAGAACAAGTTGCTAAATCTCAAAGAGGTTGCTTGATGAAATGAATAATAATATACATGCCTTTGCTGTTAGAGTTGCAACTAGAGGAGGTAAAATGACTCAGGAACCACTTTATCCTATGAGACACCCAAAAAGAATTGAACAAGATTCACAAAGAGTCAACACTGATGCATTGAGTCCTTCTAGAAAGAAAAAGAAGAAGAAAATTGATAGGACTTTTCATACATCTAGTGAACCTGAAATAGAAAAACCTCCTGATAATGATAATGAAACTTCTATCTCTGATGCTAAAACTCAATCTGGTAATGAACACTCACCTAGTGATAATGAAAAAGATAATGATGAGGTTCATGAAGATACCCAACCAAATGAAAAAGAACCAAACAATGATGTTGAGATAGAACCACGAGTTGATCTTGATAACCGACAACCTAAGAATAAAAGATATGATAAGAGAGACTTCACAGCCAGAAAACACGGTAAAGAAAGAGAACCGTGGGTTCAAAAACCTATGCCTCTTCCACCTAAGTCAAATAAAAAGAAAGATGATGAAGAGTTTGAACGCTTTGCTGAAATGCTCAGGCCAGTCTTTTTGCGTACTCACTTGACTGATATCCTTAAAATGCCTCCTTATGCAAAGTATATGAAAGACATCATCACTAATAAGAGAAAAATACCGGAAGTTGAAATATCCACTATGCTTGCTAATTATACTTTTAAAGGTGGAGTACCTAAAAAACTTGGAGATCTGGGAATACCAACTATACCTTGCTCTATCAAAAAGAATTATGTGAAAACCGCTTTGTGTGATTTAGGAGTTGGTATTAGTGTTATGCCTTTCTCTTTATATAAAAGACTTGATTTGAATAAACTCACACCTACTGAAATATCTTTGCAAATGGCTGACAAATCAACTGCCATACCTATCGGTATTTGTGAGGATGTGCCCGTTGTTTGTGCTAATGTAACTATTTTGACTGACTTTGTTATACTTGAGATGCCCGAGGACGACAACATGTCGATTATCCTTGGTAGACCCTTCTTGAATACTGCAGGGGCTGTTATTGATTGCAATAAAAGCAAGGTCACTTTTCATATCAATGGTAATGAGCATACGGTGCACTTTCCGAAGAAACAATTCCAAGTGAATGGTATTAATGTTATTGAAAAATCTCCGACAATCACTATTGGAAGTTTTCAAATACCTCTACCTACTGTCAAAAAGAAATATGAAATGCTTATTGTTGGGGAAATGCATATCCCCATTGAGGTAACTTAGTGATTTACGAAAGTTCTTCGGTTCCATGCTAATCGAAAGTGGTTGTTAATAATACCTGATCAACCTTATTAATGAATCATTTTTTAACGGTATGAAGTTGATGAATTTAGTAAGCACTACCTTCTGTCCCTACTTTTTGTTTTCTGTTCTTATTAGTTAAATAAAATAAAATGCCATGTTTTGTCTGTTTTCTGAATTTCCCGTGCAATAAAAAAATGACCCAAAAATAAAAGTTCTCAGAATTCCCAGAAAATTTCATACGATTTTTTCTGAATATTTCTGAATTTCTAGTGCAAATAATATCAGAGGGAGGTGCACCAGGTGGGCACAACCAACCTGGTCGCGCCAGGACCCCCAGGCGCGCCTTGGTGGGTTGTGGTCCCCACGTGGGCCCCCTCACTTATCCCTTCAGCCCACTTCATCACTCACCTCCAGAAAAAATAATCCCCATTGCTCTCTGTCCCGTGTTCTTGCTCTCAAACCCACGGATTTTGATCTCTTTGCTCGAAGCTCCGTTTCCGTAACTGTTTCAGGGGATTGTTGCTTGGTATGTGACTCCACCGTTTGTCCAATTAGTTTTTGTTTTAGTGGTTTATATTTTGAATAATTAGCTACTCTTGGTGCTGCTGTAGATGAGCTTGCATGTTGAATTCTTAGAGTTCTAAGTAGTTTGAATGCTTGTTATGGCCTCTATGCATCCCTATGAGTAGCTGCTACCAATTTATTGAAGTTTTGTTGAAAAAAATTTGTCACCCAAAATTTTACAAAAAATTGTACGCGAACATGATGAACTTGTTTGGAAGGAGTTCTTCGAGGAGGAGATCTCGGGGGCATCTTCTAGTGACAGTTCCGCTCAACGGTCTTATGTTGAACTAAGTGAAAGCTCCACTCGAGATGCCGCCACCAAAACATTCTTATGGCCTTGCGATGAGTATATGATGCTTGTGGGTATTCAGGAGGAATTTGAGAAATATGTTCACAATGCCGATCTCGGACCCTACCTTTAAGATAAGTGCGAACAAGTCCACCTTCTCACTGAATCATTTGCCAAAGGATTTAAATTCCTTCCTCGTGAGTCTAGGGTGTCGTTTATGCTTTATGATAATCCATTTACCATCCCACTAGAGAATTTTGCTTACCACTGCAAACTCCCGTTCTGGGGTTTGACGAACCGCCAAGGGCTAAATACCAAACATTCTTAACTAGTCTTTGCTGCGGTGAGACAAGGGGAGTGACACAAGGTAGAATAAAGAGCATTCATTTCCCTGCAATTTAGTACTTAGCATTATCTATTGGGAAATGTATACTAGGCAAGCAAGACTGTAGTACACTCTGTGCTCCACACTTGAGCCTCATTCGCACTGCTCTCACTGGTGAAAGGAATTATAACCTTGGAGCAATTGTTGCATGCAGACTTCAGCACAACGCTAACAGTGGCTATTTCTATGGTGGAATATATGCCATGTGTTTAGCACGAGGGCTGGGTGTTTCACCTTTGCCCTTTGATCCTATCCTACCCACGCAGTATTTAGATTTTGACACCTTAAAAGATCATAAGATTCTCAAGGGAAAGGTTGATAACTTCACTTATAATCTATTGTTTAACCAAATGTCTGTTGTGCACACATATTTGCCTGCGCCTGCTCTTTTTGACTATCATAGCAAAGGAAGATATTTTGTTCTTGAGAGCGAGCCCCGAGCTCACACCGCAGCAGTAGAGGCAGCACGGCAGGCCGAGGCATCTGCACCGAGAGCCTTCGTGAGCTACCACGTCAACTACTATCCATGCTACTGATCGACTACCAAGTTAGGCCAAAAGCCTAAGCTTGGGGGAGTACGTGTTTCCCACTGACTTTACATTCATGTTCACTTATTCCATTAGTCGGTGTTCACCCTTTTTCATTGTATCATCCATGCTTAGATTTATTTTTCTTGCTTTTTCTTCTGTGTTTGAAAAACTTTAGAAAAACCAAAAAATAGTTGTAGTTAGTTTACTTTCTATGCATGCTTAGTAGTAATATTAAAAAGAAAACCCAAAAAGATTTCCTTGTTCTTCTTTTGCTTGTTGGGAGCTTTCCCGTGTAAATAGTTTTTCTCATTTTTTGCTTTTCCCTTTTATTTGCTTGTTCAAGAAAACCAAAAAACTCCAAAAATATTCCAGTGTGTTTCTCTGAATTTCTTTTCTTTTTATTTGAGTTGTACCGAGGAGAAGACCACGATGAAAATGTTGAGTGGCTCTCATATGAATAATTGTTGATCTAATAAAGAGCACATTTTACCTTGTCTTCTCCTGTTGAATAAAATGTTTGCAGATTCCAGCTTAGTCCACGACACTCTTGCACTATTATTCTTTCCATATCGTTCGGTCGTGCAAGTGAAAGGCAATAATGACGACATTCGATGAACTGGCCATGGCAGAGAGAAACTGGTATGAACTCGACTTGTTTTGTTTGTGTAAATATGTTTAACCTAGTATCCATGATTCAGCCCATTATGATTAAACATGTTTGCAATGACAATTAGAGATTATAGTTTCTCATGCCATGCATAAGTAGCTGGGAGTGGATAATGATTTATCTTGGATATCAACATTGCGTTAAAATTATTGTGATGTAGTATGATGATATGGTATCCTCCTCTGAATGTTTGAGCGGCTTGACTTGGCACATGTTCATGCATGTAGTTGAATCAAAACCAACATAGCCTCTATGATATTTATGTTCATGGTGTTCATATCCTACGCATGCTAGTGTCCAATGTTACTTATGCATATATAATGCATGGTTATGACCGTTGTTGCTCTCTAGTTGGCCGCTTCTCAATCTAATTGCTAGCCTTCGCCTGTACTAAGTGGGAATTCTGCTTGTACATCAAAAACCTTGAACCCAAAGTTACTCCAGATGATTCCACCATACCTACCTATATGCGGTATTACCCTGCCGTCCTAAGTAAATGTGCATGTGCCACCTCTAAAAACTTTTAAATAAATATCCTTTTTGTGTTCCTGGATCGTTCATGGAATGACAGGAGGTAGTCGGTATCTTCCATGCTAAGTGGGTTATTCTCAGGTCCAGTGTTTATTCACTCACCATAGCACGAGAAAAGGGCGGTAATAGGGATGCCCAATCCCAAACTGCAAACTGAAAAGGAGTTAATCTCTCAAATAATCAAACGAAAACTCCCAATGGAGTCAAAACCTTTACTTTTATTGCTTGGGAACTTCCACTAGCGTGCTTAGCATGGAAGGTATTGATAACTGATGGTCGTGAAGTAAATGAGAAGGGTGCATGTCTCAAAATATCATTTACCTCTGTTTTAAAAACTTGAGCTCTGGCACCTCTGCAAATCGTTGCTTCCCTCTACGAAGGGACTATCTATTTACTTTTATGTTGCATAATCACCTTCTAAAACAAGCGCTAGAACCTGAGAGCACAGCTGTCATGACTTATGCATTGTGTGTAGCTAATGTTGGGTGCATCATGACTGGATCTTCTCTTCCATGAATTACAATGTTTAGTCGCTGCTTGAACTTTGGAGGTGCTCCGCATTTATGTTTTGTGGTCTCAGAAAGGGCTAGTTAGATACCACTATTGTCATATTATATCATGGTTGTTTTGACAACGTGTTGCCATTTGAGATATCTTATTATTGCTCGCTAGCTGATTATGTCATTGATATGAGTCATTATAATCTTTAAGAGTTATTGTCGACATGGTTAGTTATAATGTTGGCTGAAAACCTGGGTGATGTTTAAGCTTTTTTATGCAAACAAGAGCAAAAGAGTTCGTAAAAGTTTTTCCTTTTCACTTTCAGTTTATCAACTGAATTGCTTGAGGACAAGCAAAGGTTTAAGCTTGGGGGAGTTGATACGTCTCCAACGTATCTACTTTTCCTAACGCTTTTCCTCTTGTTTTGGACTCTAATTTGCATGATTTGAATGAAACTAACCCCGGACTGACGCTATTTTCAGCAAAACTACCATGGTGTTGTTTTTATGCAGAAATAAAAGTTCTCAGAATGGAACGGAACTTTGCCAGGAATTTTTATATGATATATAAGAATTTCTGGAGCCAAGACCTACCGGAGAGGGGCCCCTGGGTGGGCACAACCCACCAGGGCGCGCCCCCCTCTCCTGGCGCACCCAGGTGGGTTGTCCCCACCTGGTGGCCCCGCAGACCCTGAAACCGACGCTATAAAATCACATTATTCCAGAAAAAAATCAGGGAGAAATAATTATCATGATCCACGAGACGGAGCCGCCTTCACCTCCTCTTCTTCATCGGGAGGCCAGATCTGGAGTCCGTTTGGGGCTCCGAAGAGGGGATCTTCGTTCTTCGTCATCACCAACCGTTCTCCATCGCTAATTCCATGATGCACCCCACCGGGTGTGAGTAATTCCTTCGTAGGCTCGCTAGTCGGTGAGGAGTTGGATGAGATTCATCATGTAATCGAGTTAGTTTTGTTAGGGCTTGATCCCTAGTATCCACTATGTTCTTAGATTGATGTTGTTATGACTTTGCTATGCTTAATGCTTGTCACTTTGGGCCCAAGTGCCATGATTTCAGATCTGAACCATTTATGTTATCATCACTATATCCATGTTTTAGATCCGGTGTTGCAAGTTATAGTCACCTAGTACGTGTTATGATCCGGCAACCCCGGAGTGACAATAGTCGGGACCACTCCCGGTGATGACCGTAGTTTGAGGAGTTCTTGTATTCACTATGTGTTAATGCTTTGTTCCGGTTCTCTATTAACAGGAGGCCTTAATATCCCTTAGTTTCCATTATGGACCCTGCTGCCATGGGAGGGCAGGACAAAAGATGTCATGCAAGTTCTTTCCATAAGCACGTATGACTATTTACGGAATACATGCCTACATTGATGAACTGGAGCTAGTGCCGTATCGCCCTAGGTTATAACTGTCTCATGATGAATATCATCCAACAAGTCACCGATCCAATGCCTACGATTTTATATTATGTTGTTTCCACTAAGTCACTACCGCTATCATCATTGTTACACTTGCTACAAAATTACTGCTATCACTGTTACCGTTACCGTTCCTGTTGCTACTATTATCAAAACTATCATACTACTTTGCTACTGATCACTTTGCTGTAGATAATTAATCTCCAGGTGTGGTTGAATTGACAACTCAGCTGCTAATACCTTCAAATATTCTTTGGCTCCCCTTGTGTCAAATCTATAAATTTGGGTTGAATACTCTACCCTCGAAAACTGTTGTGATCCCCTATAATTGTGGGTTATCAACTACCATGAGTAAAGATCCTCATTTAAAGAATGCAGCGTCAGCCTCCCGACATGATTCTCAAGAAACAACAAGGCTAGATGAAGATAGTGAACGTAGCTCTGTAGTCGATTACTGCATTTCCCCTACACGAGCATCGCAGGTGCTTTCTCTAACTTGGCAGCGTGATATGTGGTTGCATGTTGCATATGGTGTCTAGACTGTAATTCTTCCAAACTGGTTAAATTGCATGTGCTATTCTGCTTAGTTTATACATTATACATGTTAATGTGACATGCCTTCCTGTTTTTAGTACATAGTACATCTGTCTATTAAGCATGTCCTTACATAAAACAATTGTTTTTCTGTATCCCGCATGAATCAATATGACGATACACCTTTAGTATATGCAATGTGATATTAGTTGCATATTTCATATGGTTTATAGCATGCGCTGCTTCTAATTTGTTGAAACGCCATTTATGATGGGACGCTTTTAACTTGGCAGAGTCATATTGGTTGCATCTTTCATGTGGTGTCTAGCTTGCATTGCTTCTTATTTGTTGAAATGGCTTCTGCTTAGTTTACACAAACAGTTGTGAATATGCCATGTCGTCCTGTTTTTCGTACATATTCCATCATGGTATCATGTGTTTGCTTTACATCAAAGTAGTGATTGTCAGTACCATGCACGAATGAGTTCTGAAGAGTGAATTTTATTGCTTTTTCTTGTGGGTTTTACTTGACAATTCAAAATCTATAAAGCGGAAGTAAAGTAGCAAGGCAGTGGATAAAGGTGCTCCTTCCAAACTGAGGGCCTCTACAAATTCTACTCCGCCACCCCCAAGAAGATTTGCAAGACAACACATGCATAGACACTCAACGTAGCTGTGTTGATGATCAGCATGTGAAAGGATCGAGAAGAGGTGTGTAGAGGGGGGTGAATACTCTTAACAAAGAAAAGTAGCAGTTTTTAATTTCTTCAAGTTAAGGTGGAGTTTTAGCACAAGTTTAAACTTTCACAATACATTTCAAGCAAGCATGACAAGAGTATATGAGCAGCGAAAAGTAAAGCATGCAAGTTGCAAGAATGTAAAGGGATGGGATTGGAGTGTGCAAACGCAATTGGAGACACGGAGATTTTTGGCATGGTTCCGATAGGTGGTGCTATCGTACATCCACGTTGATGGAGACTTCAACCCATGAAGGGTAACGGTTGCGCGAGTCCACGGAGGGCTCCACCCACGAAGAAGCAACCTTGTATATCCCATCATGGCCATCGCCCACGAAGGACGTGCCTCACTAGGGTAGATCTTCACGAAGTAGGCGATCTCCTTGCCCGTACAAACTCCTTGGTTCAACTCCACAATCTTGACACAGGCTTCCAAGTGACACCTAACCAATCTAGGAGACACCACTCTCCAAAAGGTAATAGATGGTGTGTTGATGGTGAACTCCTTGCTCTTGTGCTTCAAATGATAGTCTCCCCAACACTCAACTCTCTCTCACAGATCTGGATTTGGTGGAAAGATGATTTGAGTGGAAAGCAACTTGGGGGAAGGCTAGAGATCAAGATTCTTGTGGTTGGAATGGAACATCTTGGTCTCAACACATGAGTAGGTGGTTCTCTCTCAGAAAATGTATGCTTGAAGTGTAGGCACGTTCTGATGGCTCTCTCCACGAATGAAGAGTGGGTGGAGGGGTATTTATAGCCTCCGCACAAAATCTAACCGTTACACACAATTTACCAAACTCGGTGGGACCGAATCATGAAACTCGGTCAGACCGATTTAGTTAAAAATGTGAACGTTAGGATTTTCGGTGGGACCGATATGATCAACTCGGTGGGACCGATGTGCTAGGGTTAGGGTAAAACCTCAACTCGGTTTGACCAATTACACAAACTCGGTGGGACCGATTTTGGTAATAAGCTAAATAGAGAGTTAGTCAAGCAAACTCGATGGGACCGATTGCTTATTTCGGCGGGACCGAAATAATTGCAACAGGTAACAGAGAGTTTGCAAGCCCATCTCGGTGAGACCGAGATCCCATCGGTGAGACCGAATTGATTAGGGTTTCTGGCAGTGGCTATGTCAAATGAACTCGGTGGCGCCGGATAGATCAAATCGGTGGGGCCGAGTTTGACTTTTGATTTGGGACATATGTGGATATGAGAAAGTGGTTGAGGGCTTTTGGAGCATATCACTAAGCATCTTGAGCAAGCAAGCCATTAAGCAACACCTCATCCCCTTTTAATAGTATTGGCTTTCCTATGGACTCAATGTGATCTTGGATCACTAAAATGAAAATGTAAAGTCTTGAGCTTTTGCCAATCCTCTGTCCTTAGCATCTTGAAGGGGTTCCACATCCTCTTATCCATGCCACTCCACTGTTGAACTCATCTGAAATATACTAGATAAAAGTATTAGTCCAACAAGAAATATGTTGACATTAATTACCAAAATCACCCAGGGAGCACTTGTGCTTTCAGCACGTCTCGCCTAGTGCACCATCACAGGTGCTCCCTCTAACTTGGCACTGTTATATGTGCTTGCATGTTATGTATGATGGCTAGCTTGTATTGCTTCTAATTTTGTTGAATTCCATCTGCTTACTTTACACATCATACTTGTGAATAAGACACGTGTCCCTGTTTCTAGAACATACAATATCTATCTATCACACCATGTTCTTACATCAAAGTACTACTGTTGTGTAACCTGCAACAATCACTTATCATAAGACACTTTTGACTTGGGAGTGTGATATAGGTTACATCTCGCATTCTTTTCTAGCATGTACTACTTCTAATTTGTTGAAATGACACTTATGACGAGACAGTTTTAACTTGGTAGAGTGATATTCGTTGCATCTTTCCTATGATGTCTAGCTTTCATTGCTTCTAATTTGTTGAAATGCCTTCTCCTTATTTTACACATCATAAGCTGTGAATATGCAATGCTGTGAATATGCAATGGCACTAATGACGAGAGACCTTTAACTTGATAGTGTGATGTTGTTTGCATCTTGCATATGATTTATTTCTTGTACTGCTTCACATTTGTTTAAACGCCAGTTATGACAACACACTGTTAACTTGGCAGAGCGATATTTGTAGCATCTTTCATATGGTGTCTACTTTCCATTGCATTGCTTCTAATTTAGTGAAATGTCTTCTGCTTAGTTTACACATCATAGTTCTGGTTATCTCATGTCGTCTTGTTTTTCGTACATATTACATCCTCCTATCATGTGGTTGTCTAACATTGATACGTCTCTGTCGTATCTATAATTTTTGATTGTTTCATGCCAATATTATACAAGTTTTACATACTTTTGGCAACTTTTTATATGATTTATTGGAGTAACCTCTTGATCCGGTGCCTAGTGCCAGTTCCTGTTTGTTGCATGTTTTTTGTATTGCAGAAAATCCATATCAACCGAAGTCCAAACGCGATAAAAATTGATGGAGATTTATTTTGGAATTTATGTGATTTTTTGGAGGTGGAATCAACGCAAACGGGGGCCCACAGAGCCCACATCCCACTAGGGCGTGCCCAGGTGTCTTGTGCCCTCCTCGAAGGTCGGTTGGGGCCCTTCTTCTGGTGCAAGAAAGACACCGGGGCCCTCCTCGAAGATCTTCTTGTGCCCTCCTCCACTAGGGCGTGCCCAGGAAGAAGAAGAGGGGGGCTCTCTCCCCCTCGCTTCCGGTGGCACCGGAATGCCACCGGGGCAACGATCGGGATGGCGATCTACATCAACAATCTTGCTACCGTCAACACCAACTCTCTCTCCCCCTCTATGCAGCGGTGTAACACCTCTTCTCCCCGCTGTAATCTCTACTTAAACATGGTGCTCAACTCCATATATTATTTCCCAATGATCTATGGTTATTCTATGATGTTTGAGTAGATCTGTTTTGTCCCGTGGGTTAATCGTGATCTTGGTTGGTATGATTGTATATTTTCTTTATGGTGCTATCCTACGGTGCCCTCTGTTCTCGTGCAAACGTGAGGGGCCCCCGCTGTAGGGTGTTGCAATATGTTCATGGTTCGCTTATGGTTGGTTGCGAGAGTGACAGAAGCTTAAACCCGAGTAAGTGGGGTATGATGTATGGGAGTAAAGAGGACTTGATACTCAATGCTATGGTTGGGTTTCACGACCTTAATGATCTTTAGTAGTTGTGGATGCTTGCTAGAGTTCCAGTCATAAGTGCATATGATCCAAGTAGAGGAAGTATGTTAGCTCATGCCTCTCCCTCATATAAAATTACAAGAATGATTATCGGTACTTATTATCGATTGCCTAGGGACAAATAACTTTCTTGTTGACACAAACCCTTTTACTAAACACCTAACTTTTATTATCTTGCAAAGTACTTCTAGTGTTATTCTTGCTAAGTAGTTCTAGCATCACACCTACAAAATAGTTTCATACTTGTTTTCGGTAAAGCAAACGTCAAGTATGCGTAGAGTTGTATCGGTGGTCGATAGAACTTGAGGGAATAATTGTTCTGCCTTTAGCTCCTTATTGGGTTCGACACTCTTATTTATCGAAGAGGGCTACAAACGATCCCCAATACTAGTGGGTTATCAAGACCTTTTTCTGGCGCTGTTGCCGGGGAGTAATAGCGTGGGGTGAATATTCTCGTGTGTGCTTGTTTGCTTTATCACTAAGTAGTTTTTATTTATTTTTCTAAGTTGTTCTCTATCTTTAGTTTTGGACATGGAACACGAAACACCAAAAAAATTAGTTGTACTTGCTGCTCATGGAGATGGGGAACCTCCTAAAACCCTCGATGCTCGTTATGTAAAACATATTATGCACTACTTTGATAATCCTGAGAAAACCCCATTCAACATGATAATTGGAGTAACGTTGGATCAACGTGATTACTTTAGGGATTATCGATTGACACAAAAAGGGAAACTTTTTATGGGATCAAATTTATATGTTGCATTGGTACGCTCGAGATTTATGCTTGAGATATGATTTTACTTGTTGCTCTAGGATGAATGCTCCACACCTTCCCTTTTCATGCAAATTTAATGATAATGAAACCTTAGCTTCTTATGCTAATGGTATATATGATTACTATGATGTGGAACGAATAGAAGAATTTGTTGCTTTTAAGGGTGCTTATGAAATTGGATCTTTGTTTGAAAAGTATGAAGCTTTTGATGATGATGTTTATAGACCTAAAAATTTTGCCATCCTTAAATATTGCTATGATAATTATAAATTCAATTCCGATATTGATGAATTTATTGAGAAAGTCTCCGCTGTCCAAGAAGAGACTAATATTTTGCAGGAGTCTATGGAAGAAGAAATTGATGAAACTGCGAGCTCATTGGATGAAAAATATGATGAGGAGGGTGAAGAACAAATGGAGGAAGAACGGATTAGCTACCCGTTCCCACCTTCTAATGAGAGCAATTCTTCAAGTCATACATTATTTAATGTCTCTTCCTTCTTACCGAAGGATGAATACTATGATAATTGCTATGATCCCGTTGATTCTTTTGAAATATCCCTTTTTGATGAACTTGATGCTTGTTATGCTTGTGGCCAAGATGCCAATATGAATTATGCTTATGTAGATGAACTTGCTATAGTTTCTTATGTTAAGAATGAAATTGTTGCTATTGCACCCACACATGATAGTCCTATTATCTTTTTGAATTCTCCAAACTACACTATATCAGAGAAGTTTGCTCTTATTAAGGATTATGTTGATGGGTTGCATTTTGCTACTACACATGATGATTTTGATGAATATAATATGCATGTGCTTGCTGCTCCTACTTGCAATTATTATGAGAGAGGAACTACGTCTCCGCCTTTCTATGTTTCCAACACGATAAAATTGCAAGAAACTACTTATGCTATGTATTGGCCTTTACTTGATGTGCATGAATTGTTCTTGTATGACATGACGATGCATAGGAAGAGAGTTAGACTTCACATTGCATGATTTATGCTGATTTGTTCTCACTACTAAATTACAAATCATTGTTGATTCAAATTGGCTTTGATATACCTTGGGATCCAGGTGGATTCGTTACTTGAGCACTTTATGCCTAGCTTTATGGCGTTAAAGAAAGCGCTGCCAGGGAGACAACCCGGAAGTTTTAGAGAGTCATTTATTCTGTCGAGTTCTTTTATAAAGTTTAAAAACAAAAAATATAGAGGGGAACACAAAACTTTTCAAAAAGGAAAGTGAAAGTGAGAGAGACAAGCATTGTTGAAGTGGGGGAGCTCCTTGAACTTTGTTCATGCGCACGGAAACTTTGTGAATCTTAATTACAGAAACTTTTCAACAAAAATAATTATCCCCTTTTGCAAATCCATTGTATTCTAAAAATAATGTGCCAAGTTTTGTCTTTAGGATGTTTAAATTGCTTGTTGGTTTGTGCGGTGCAAAACAGAAACTTTGGCTATAGTCCACGATTTTACATTTTTTACTGGAACGTCAAACGGTTCTGAAACCTTTTGTAATGTCTTTATATACAAATTTTTTTCCTAATTGTTTCAGAATTTTTAGAGTTACAGAAGTATGGTGGATGTTCGAATCTTTACAGACTGTCCTGTTTTCACAGATTGTTGTTATAGCTTCATTATTTGCGTATGTTTGAATTCTTGTTGAAGCCTCCTTGACTTGGGGCCATAGAATTGTGATAGCATACAGTGGGTAATGTTTGTTTATAATTATACAATAATGTTACAGCAGTACATGATGGGATTTCATTGCCATATTCACTAACCTCGCCACTAAAAGTTCGGTTAAGTTTTGTGTGGATGAAGTGTTCGAAGATCGAGGAGGTCTCGATGTGAGGAGAAGGAGGAGAGGCAAGAGATCAAGCTTGGGGATGCCCAAGGCACCCCAATTAAATATTCATGGTGACTCAAGCATCTAAGATTTGGGATGCCCCGGAAGGCATCCCATCTTTCTTCAACAAGTATCGGTATGTTTTCGGATTCGTTTCGTTCATGTGATATGTGCAAATCTTGGATTGTCTTTTGTGTTTATTTTTCAATTTTCTTTTATGCACCATGCTGGTATGAGATAGTCCATGGTTGATCTATAGAATTCTCATTGCACTTCACTTATATCTTTTGAGTGTGGCTTTATAGAATGCTTCATGTGCTTCACTTATATCATTTCAAGTTTGGATTGTCTGTTTCTCTTCACATAGAAAATCGTTGTTTGTAGAATGCTCTTTTTCTTAACTTATACTTGTTAGAGCATGATCTTTTATAGAAATAATTAAACACTCATGCTTCACTTATATCTATTTAGAGAGTCAACATGAATTGGTTATTTGCATGGTTAGTCATAAAATCCTAAATAAAACTTATGGATCACTGAATATGATATGCTTGATTCCTTGCAATAGTTTTGCAATATAGAGATGGAATATGTGGGAGGTACTAGTAAATGTTTGTGTTTAGTAGGAATATTGGTGTTAAGGTTTGTGATTCCCGAAGCATGCACGTATAGTCTCTAGTTATGCTATGATGTTGGAGCATGATTTATTATTGATTGTCTTCCTTATGAGTGGCGGTCGGGGACGAGCAGGTCTTTTCCTACCAATCTATCCCCCTAGGGGCATGCGTACTAGTACTTTGCTTTGAGGGCTAATAAACTTTTGCAATAAGTATATGAGTTCTTTATGACGAATGTGAGTCCATGGATTATACGCACTCTTACCTTTCCGCAATTTGCTAGCCTCTACGGTACCGTGCATTGCCCTTTCTCCCGTCGAGACGTGGTGCAAACTTTGCAGGTGCATCTAAACCCCGTGATATGATACGCTCTATCACACATAAGCCTTATTATATCTTCCTCAAAACAGCCACCATACCTACCTATTATGGCTTTTCCATGGCCATTCCGAGATATATTGCCATGCAACTTCCACCGCTTCTGTTTGATGACTTGAGCATTTATTGTCATATTGCTTTGCATGATCATATAGCTGATATAGTAGTTGTGGCTCAGCCACCGTTCATCATTTTTCATACATGTTACGCTAGATCATTGCACATCCTGGTACATGCCAGAGGCATTCATATAGAGTCATACTTTGTCATACGTATCGAGTTGTATTTTTTATTTCTTTTGAGTTATAAGTAAATAGAAGTGTGATGATCATCATTATTCATTTTTAGAGCAGTGCCCCAGTGAGTAAAGGATGATGGAGACTATGATTCCCCCACAAGTCGGGATGAGACTCGAGACAATGAGAGAAAAAGAAAAATAGAACGAAAAAAAGAAAAAAAAGGAAAAAAGGAAAGAAAGAAAAAGAAAAAGAAAAAATAAACAAAGAGAGAAGGGGCATTGTTAGTATCCTTTACCACACTTGTGCTTCAAAGTAGCACCATGTTTTTCATATGGAAAGTCTCCTATGTTGTCACTTTCATAAACTAGTGGGAATTTTTCATTATAGGATTAATGCACACCTACTTAGTTTTCATATTGAGCTTTCATACACTTATATCTCTTAGTGCATTAGTTGCATGGCAATCCCTACTCCTCACGTTGATATCAATTGATGGGCATCTCCATAAGCCATTGGTTAGCCGCATCGATGTGAGACTTTCTTACCTTTTTGTCTCCTATTTATTTACCCCTATCATCATACACTACTAGAATCAACTTCTTTGCCGTCCGCCATGGTGGACGGCAAAGGCACAGATCACGGACGGCAAACTTCTTTGCCGTCTGCCAGCAGACGGCAAAATGTCCGGACGAACACGTGCCAGCAAAGGCCTTCTTTGCCGTCCGCTTCTTAGAAACGGACGGCAAAGGATTGTGCCATCCGCCGTTGGTGGCCAGCAGACGGCAAAGATCGTGGACGACAGTGAGGTGGGGTGAGAGCCGTTAGGGGTTAACGGCGTGCTTTGCCGTCAGCCAACGGACGGCAAAGAGGCTAAGGTCTTTGCCATCCGCTGGCGGACGGCAAAGTGCTTAAACATGCCAGTTCCAAGAATCACAGGTAGCTGCCATGTGGCATGTTTGCCGTCAGCTAGCTGACGGCAAAGAGCCTGTACAACCCTGTTTTTAATTTAATTCATTCAATTTGACAGCAATTCATAGATATAAACAGATATACATATATACACGACAAGCATATCCAACACACTAGTTTCATCGTATATACATACATAACCAACACATATATAGTTCCATCCTTACATATTACAAAAGTTTCACATTTGTTCATCCAACACCGTTATCCATCCATCCATATAACATGTTCCAACCATGCAAGTTCATTGATACAAAATAAAATCACAAATGGAAAAGAAGCACTCCATCCATGCAAGCTTCCGTGAATTAAATCAAATCTACAAAATGATAAACAAGATGTTAGAAGAAGAAAAAGAAAATGAAGAAGAAGAAGAAGAAGAAGACTATAAGAAGTAAGCATACTTATTATGTAAACTTGGTCATTTTGTGCTAACATAAGTAATTTTGGAGTTAACCTATAGGAAACTAAGCATATTAGAGCTAACTTATGTCATTTTGGAGAAGAAGAAGAAGAATAAGAAGAAGAAGACTATAAGCTTATTATGTAAACTTGGTCATTTTGTGCTAACATAAGTAATTTTGGAGCTAACCTATAGGAAAATAAGCATATTAGAGATACCTTAGCATATTAGAGCCAACTTAGGTAAAATGGAGCCAACCTAGCTAATTATGCCATCTTTAAGTGAACTAAGCATATTAGAGCTAACTTAGAGCTAACTTATGTCATTTTGGAGAAGAAGAAGAAGTAGAAGAAGAAGAAGAAGAAGAAGAAGACTATAATCTTAGTTATTATGTAACCTTGGTCATTTTGTGCTAACATAAGTAATTTTGGGCTAACCTATAGGAAAGTAAGCATATTAGAGCTAACTTATGTCATTTTGGAGAAGAAGAAGAAGAAGAAGAAGACTATAAGATTATTATGTAAACTTGGTCATTTTGTGCTAACATAAGTAATTTTGGAGCTAACATATAGGAAACTAAGCATAGTAGAGATAACTTAGCATATTAGAGCTAACATAGGTAACTAAGCATATTAGAGCTAACATAGGTAACTAAGCATATCGGAGGAAACAAAGCTAAGTATATATAGATCATTTTGGAGATCAAACATACCTGACATAGTTCAGTTGTCATTGTTCTTCTCCTTCTCCTTCCTCAGCCTGATGCGCCAAGAGCGGCGAGGCGGTGGAGGCAGTGGGATGTAGTCTTCTACCACAATTGGCATGATCATGTCGCCCAGCTGTGGGATCGCCGGCGCCACCACCGGTGCGAGGTCATTGTCAGGCACCACCACCATCGCGAGGCCATCTTCAGGCACGACAGGCACGACCATCGCTAGGTCATCCTCAGCCACCACCATCTCTTGCCCATGGTCAGCCACCACCATCTCTTACCCTTGGTCAGCCACCACCATCGCTAGGTCGTCCTGAGCCTGATGCCCACTCTGCTCCTCTTCTTCCCCACTCCAGTCCGGATCATCCTCCTTGTTGTCTTTGCTGCAGCCAGAATCGCTGCTGCTTTTGCTACAGCCAGAATCGTTGTTGCTTTTGCTACAGCTAGAATCGCTGCTGTTTTGGTTGTAGCCAGTGTCGCCGCTGCTGCTCCCATTGCCTATCCAAATGCAACAATGACCGTTAACAATCGATGCGAGACAAAGCCAAATGTAGAGGAATAAGTAGACAGTAAAGAACGTACTGGCATCATTGTTGTCAACGTAGCGCATGCGACACATAGTCGCGTTGAACACCTTCATGATGAGCATGGTGGCGTCGTCGTCGTACCTGAAGAGAAGGAAGTACCCCTGCTGCAGGTCGTAGGCACGGTAGAACTTCTCCCAGCCATGACACAGGTACATGTGGCCCTCCTTGATCACCAACTCCACCTCCCACAGCCTGCGAAACCCGCTGCCGGCCTGTCGCAGCTTCACATTATTTGGCGGATCTTCACCCAGCATGTTCATAAAAGTGTCAGGCAGCCTCTGCAGTTTGGGACAATGAGTGATGTAGCAAACAACAGAGTTATCATAATGAGATGGGTGAAGGGGAGGTCTCTCCTTTTATATACCTGCCTCGTGGATGATATTGAAGTCCCAAGTATGATACTGAAGAACTCGAAAGCATCCAACTCGTACTCCGGTGTGGCAGACCAGAGTCTGCGGTGGCGGCTTCCCCCCATCTCTGATAAGCAGCAGAAGAGACCAATTAGTACCCTTACAACATTATCATACAACATTATAACATAAGAAATTTTGAGCAGAAGATATTCAACTACACCAAGTTATCAATTCTCATTCAAAAAACAATGCACTTGTGGACATATGATGGCTCTAGTTGAATTTGTTAGTAGCACTAGTGGTCAAAAAGGTTGACTTTAGTTGAATTTCATATAATAACTATTTTAACTTCTTTGGGTCAGCAAACTAGGCAACTAGGTAGCAGCATAAAAACATTCAACTATAAAGAAAAGAAAGATACTGCAAAACATGACAGAACCCTAAATAAGAAAGTATAAAAACATGTCTTTTTCTTCTTCTTTTTTCCTCTTTTTCCTTTCTTCTTCTTCCTCTTCTTCTTCTTCTTTTTATTCTTCTTCTTCTTCTTCTTCTTCTTCTTCTTCTTCTTATTCTTCTTCTTCTTCTTCTTATTCTTCTTCTTCTTATTCTTTTTCACCTCCTCTTCTTCTTCTTCCTTTCCCTTTCCCTCTTCTTTGCTCCTCCTCCTTGAACTCAGAGGCTCCTCCTCGGACCAACCCATCTCCCACCCTACCACCACATGTTAAAGCAAGAGAGGTGAGTTGTTTCTTTGCATTTACCCTCGCCTTTGCAGCCAACAAGGCAGTAGGTACATTTTCTAGGCTCCATAGTGAAAGGCAATTGAGCTGGGAAAGAGGCCCCAACTCTTCCATACAACACCAGTCAGCATCAATATAGGCTGGAAACCCACATAGTACCCTCAAATTTGTAAGAGCCCGGTTAATATTAGTGACCTAAGCAATTTTGAGGCTTCCGGTTAATATTAGTGACCTAAGCAACTTCTGCTCTCTACTCAAATACATCTGATCCCACTCCTTTGGTTTCTATAGACAATCTAAGATTAGTGTGGCATAGCGGAGTCTGCGGTGACGGGGGGAGGTTTTCCTTTCCTTCTTCTTCTTCCTCTTCTTCTTCTTCTTCTTCTTCTTCTTCTTCTTCTTCTTTCTTCTTCTCCCTCCTCCTCCTCCTTCTACTCTACTTCTTCTTCTAAACTAAAACTAAAACTAATCTAAAATAAAACTAAACTAAAATAAACTTAAACTAAAACTAAACTAAACTGAAAATAAAACTAAACTAAAACTAAAACAGAAACTAAACTAAAACAAACTAAAAAACTAAACTAAAAAAAGGGGGGAAGAACTCACCTGCAGGGGATCGCCGGTGGAGGAGGCGCGGGGCGGCCGGTGGATGGGAGGGTGGCCGGTGGAGGAGGTGGCGGCCCGGTGGAGGGGGAGGCCGGACAACCGCGGTGGGACGGGGCGGGGGGGGGGGGGGCGACGCCGGGGAGGGCCGGGGCGGCTGGGCGAGGGGGCGGCGGCGGCTGGGCGAGGGGGCAGCGGCGGCGCGGTGGAGATCGAGGCGTCACAGAGGAGGGGTGTGGGGCGACGGGGCGAGGCAAGGTGGCGGCAGCGGGGGGGGGGGGGCGGCGGGTCATCGGGGAGAGAGGACGAGAGAAACACACACACACACACACACAGAGAGAGAGAGAGAGAGAGAGAGAGAGAGTGGCTCAGCCCGTTAGTTAGGTCAACTCTTTGTCGTCCGCCATCCTTTGTCGTCCGCTATTTTGCTCTTTGTCGTCTGCTAGCAGACGACAAAGAGGGGGCCGTTAGGTTTTTTCTACGCAGCTCGTTAGTGGGGTCCACCTCTCTCTTTGCCGTACACCAGCTGACGGCAAAGATTCTTTGCCGTCCGCTAGCGGACGGCAAAGACCTTCTTTGCCATCAGCCAGTTCTTTGCCGTCCGTTTTATGTAAGCTGACGGCAAAGACCTTCTTTGCCGTCAGCCAGCAGACGGCAAATAAGCTAATTCCAGTAGTGATACTCTATTCCACCCATAGTGCTATATCCATGGCTTGCGCTCATGTATTGTGTGAGAGTTGAAAAAGCCGAAGCGCGTTAAAAAGTATGAACCAATTGCTCGGCTTGTCATCGGGGTTGTGCATGATAAATACTTTGTGTTAAGAAGACAGAGCATGACAAGATTATATGATTTTGTAGGGATAGCTTTCTTTAGCGTTGATATTTTGAAAGACATGATTGTTTGTTGGTATGCTCGAGTATTGAAATCTCCTCCCATCTAGGGGGGAGGCCAAGGAAGAATAAGAAGGAGGGCAGCTGTCTCCCCCTCGCTTCCGGTGGCACCGGAGTGCCGCTGGGGCAACGATCGGGACGGTGATCTACATCAACAATCTTGCTACCGTCAACACAAACTCCCTCCCCTCTATGCAGCGGTGTAACACCTCTTCTCCCCACTGTAATCTCTACTTAAACATGGTTCTCAACTCCATATATTATTTCCCAATGATCTATGGTTATTCTACGATGTTTGAGTAGATCCGTTTTGTCATGTGGGTTAATCGTGATCTTGGTTGGTATGATTGTATATTTTATTTATGGTGCTATCCTACGGTGCCCTCCGTTCTCGCGCAAACGTCAGGGGCCCCTGCTGTAGGGTGTTGCAATATGTTCATTGTTCGCTTATGGTGGGTTGCGAGAGTGACAGAAGCTTAAACCCGAGTAAGTGGGGTATGATGTATGGGAGTAAAGAGGACTTGATACTTAATGCTATGGTTGGGTTTCACGACCTTAATGATCTTTAGTAGTTGCGGATGCTTGCTAGAGTTCCAATCATAAGTGCATATGATCCAAGTAGAGAAAGTATGTTAGCTCATGCCTCTCCCTCATATAAAATTACAAGAATGATTACCGGTACTTGTTATCGATTTCCTAGGGACAAATAACTTTCTTGTTGACACAAACCCTTTTACTAAACACCTAAATTCTATTATCTTGCAAAGTACTTCTAGTTTTATTCTTGCAAAGTAGTTCTAGCATCACACCTACAAAATAGTTTCATATTTGTTTTTGGTAAAGCAAACGTCGAGTGTGCGTAGAGTTGTATCGGTGGTTGATAGAACTTGAGGGAATATTTGTTCTGCCTTTAGCTCCACGTTGAGGGAATAGTTTAATGAGAACAGAAATAATTTAAGGATATAGTAATAGCGAGTTTTCTCATCACTAGTGAACAGGGTGGCTATATCATTCAATTTAGTAAGATGTGCCACAACAGTTTCAGATTCATAGCCATAAAAAGGATCAGATTCAACCAAAGTAATTATCTCAGGATCAACAGAGAAATCATAATCCTTATCAGTAACAAAGATAGGTGAAGTAGCAAAAGCAGGATCATATTTCATTCTAGCATTCAAAGATTTTTCTTTCAGCTTAGCTAATAATTTCTTAAGATCATTCCTATCATTGCAAGCAAGAAAGTCTCTAGCAGTTTCTTCATCCATAACATAACCTTCAGGCACAACAGGCAATTCATATCTAGGGGGAGAATCTTCATCATCACTTTCATCAATATTATCAGTTTCAATAATTTCATTCTCTCTAGCCCTAGCAAGTTGTTCATCAAGAAATTCACCTAGTGGCACAGTAGTATCAAGCATAGAAGTAGTTTCATCATAAGTATCATGCATAGCGGAAGTGGCATCATCAATAACATGCGACATATCAGAATTAATAGCAGAAGCAGGTTTAGGTGTCGCAATCTTACTGAAAACAGAAGGTGAATCAAGTGCAGAGCTAGATGGCAGTTCCTTACTTCCCCTCGTAGTTGAGGGATAAATTTTGGTTTTCTCATCTTTCAAGTTCCTCATAGTGATCAGCAGATATAAATCCCAAGTGACTCAAAGAATAGAGCTATGCTCCCCGGCAACGGCGCCAGAAAATAGTCTTGATAACCCACAAGTATAGGGGATCGCAACAGTTTTTGAGGGTAGAGTATTCAACCCAAATTTATTGATTCGACACAAGGGGAGCCAAAGAATATTCTCAAGTATTAGCAGTTGAGTTGTCAATCCAACCACACCTGGATAACTTAATATCTGCAGCAAAGTATTTAGTAGCAAAGTAGTATGGAAGTAACGGTAACAGTGGCAAAAGTAACGGTAGCAGTTTTGTAGCAATTGTAACAGTAGCAGCGGTAAAGTAACTAAGCAAAGAGCAATATGTGAAAAGCTGGTAGGCATTGGATCGGTGATGGAGAATTATGCCGGATGCGATTCCTCATGAAATAGTTATAACATAGGGTGACACAGAACTATCTCCAATTCATCAATGTAATGTAGGCATGTATTCGGAATATAGTCATACGTGCTTATGGAAAAGAACTTGCATGACATCTTTTGTCCTACCCTCCCGTGGCAGCGGGGTCCTATTGGAAACTAAGGGATATTAAGGCCTCCTTTTAATAGAGTACCGGACCAAAGCATTAACACTTAGTGAATACATGAACTCCTCAAACTACGGTCATCACCGGTAGTGGTCCTCATTATTGTCACTTCGGGGTTAACGGATCATAACACATAATAGGTGACTATAGACTTGAAAGATAGGATCAAGAACTCACATATATTCATGAAAACATAATACGTTCAGAGCTGAAATCATGGCACTCGGGCCCTAGTGACAAGCATTAAGCATAGCAAAGTCATAGCAACATCATACTCAGAACATAGTGGATACTAGGGATCAAACCCTAACAAAACTAACTCGATTACATGGTAAATCTCATCCAACCCATCATCGTCCAGCAAGCCTATGATGGAATTACTCACGCACGGCGGTGAGCATCATGCAATTGGTGATGGAGGATGGTTGATGATGACGACGGCGACGGATTCCCCTCTCCGGAGCCCCGAACGGACTCCAGATCAGCCCTCCCGAGAGAGATTAGGGCTTGGCAGCGGCTCCGTATCATAAAACATGATGAATCCTTCTCTCTGATTTTTTTCTCCCCGAACGTGAATATATAGAGTTGGAGTTGAGGTCAGTGGAGCACCAGGGGGCCCACGAGGCAGGGGGCACGCCCAGGGGGCGTAGGCACGCCCCCACCCTCGTGGGCAGGGTGTGGGCCCCCTGGCCTTGATTCTTTCGCCAGTATTTTTTATTAATTCCAAAAATATTCTCCGTCAAGTTTCAGGTCATTCCAAGAACTTTTATTTCTGCAAAAAAATAACACCATGGCAATTCTGCTGAAAACAGCGTCAGTCCGGGTTAGTTCCATTCAAATCATGCAAGTTAGAGTCCAAAACAAGGGCAATTCAGTTGATAAACTGAAAGTGATAAAAAAAACTTTTACAAACTCTATTTGCTCTTGTTGTTGTAAATATGTAAAGCCAGCATTCAAGTTTTCAGCAAAGATTATGAACTAACCATATTCACAATAACATTTAGATCTCATGTTTACTCATATCAATGGCATAACCAACTAGCGAGCAATAATAATAAATCTCGGATGACAACACTTTCTCAAAACAATCATAATATGATATAACAAGATGGTATCTCGCTAGCCCTTTCTGAGACCGCAAAACATAAATGCAGAGCACCTCTGAAGATCAAGGACTGACTAAACATTGTAATTCATGGTAAAAGAGATCTACTCATACCCAATATAAATTAATAGTAATGGATGCAAATGATAGCGGTGCTCTCCAGCTGGTGCTTTTTAATAAGAGGGTGATGACTCAACATAAAAGTAAACAGATAGGCCCTTCATAGAGGGGAGCAGGGATTTGTAAAGATGCCAGAGCTCGATTTTTTAAAATAGAGATAAATAATATTTTGAGCGGCATACTTTCATTGTCAACATAACAACCCTGAGATCTCGATATCTTCCATGCTACACACATTATAGGCGGTTCCCAAACAGAATTGTAAAGTTTATACTCCCCCTCCAGCAACAAACATCATTCCAGGGCTTGTCCGAAACAACGGGTGCCTCCAACTAACAACAATCCTGGGGGAGTTTTGTTTGCAATTATTTTGATTTGATTTGCTTAGAGCATGGGATTGGGCATCCCGGTGACCAGCCATTTTCTCGTGAGTGAGGAATGGAGTCCACTCCTCTTGAGAATAACCCGCCTAGCATGGAAGATACAGACAACCCTAGTTGATACATGAGCTATTCGAGCATACAAAACAGAATTTCATTTGAAGGTTTAGAGTTTGGCACGTACAAATTTACTTGGAACGGCAGGTGGATGCCGCATATAGGAAGGTATAGTGGACTCGTATGGAATAACTTTGGGGTTTATGGAAGTGGATGCACAAGCAGTATTCCCGCTTAGTACAAGTGAAGGCTAGAAAAAGACTGGGAAGCGACCATCTAGAGAACGACAACAGTCATGAACATGCATTAAAATTAATAAACATTGAGTGCAAGCATGAGTAAGATATAAACCACCATGAACATAAATATCGTGGAGGCTATGTTGATTTTGTTTCAACTACATGCGTGAACATGTGCCAAGTCAAGTCACTCGAATCGTTCAAAGGAGGATACCACCCTATCATACCACATCACAACCATTTTAATAGCATGTTGGCACGCAAGGTAAAGCATTATAAACTCCTAGCTAATTAAGCATGGCATAAGCAACTATAATATCTAATTGTCATTGCAAACATGTTTCATTCATAATAGGCTGAATCAGGAACGATGAACTAATTATATTTACAAAAACAAGAGAGGTCGAGTTCATACCAGCTTCTCTCATCTCAATCAGTCCATCATATATCGTCATTATTGCCTTTCACTTGCACGACCGAACGGTGTGAATAATAATAGTAGTGTACGTGCATTAGACTAAGCTGGAATCTGCAAGCATCTGACACACAGGAGAAGACAAGATAATATAGGCTCTTGTTAAATCAACAATAATGCATATAAGAGCCACTTCAACAATTTCATTAAAGTCTTCTCCTCTCGACACCCAAAGAACAAGAAAATAAATAAAACTATTTACACGGGAAAGCTCCCAACAAGCAAAAGAAGAACAAGAAATCTTTTTGGGTTTTCCTTTAATTACTACTACTACAAGCATGGAAAGTAAACTAGCTAAAAGCTACAACTATTTTTTTTCTTAAGGTTTTTCAAACACACAAGAAGAAGGCGAGAAAAAGGAAAATAAACTAGCATGGATATTACAATGAAAAAGTATGAGCACTGACAACTAGAATGAGTGTGTGAACATGAATGTAATGTCGGTGAGAAATACGTACTCCCCCAAGCTTAGGCTTTTGGCCTAAGTTGGTCTAGGGCCATGGCTGGCCTGGCGGATATCCAAAGTTATAGTTGGCGTCGTACTGTGATGCAGCAGCTATTGCCTCATGAGCTGCCGCTTGGAGGCGAGCTGCCTCCGTCCTCCTCTTATACTCGTTCGCCTCCTCCCTGGTTATAATATATCTCCCTTTTGTTTGAAAGTCAAAGAAAGTAGGAGCAGGGAGAGCAACATGGAAAATGCGGCGTCTATCAAACATTAGTCGGTACTAGAGAGGTTGTTCGTTCCTCTCAATAAACTGATGGCGAACCATAGCCTCATATCCTAGATAAGTGGGAGGAAATTCCATATCATTTTCATGTATGGGTATCCCAAGAAAGTTAGCCACACGGGTTGCATAGATTCCACCAAACAAGTCTCCACTCAAACCATTATTATGCAACTCCGTGCAACAATGCCCCCCAAGTTATATTGTTTATCTCCTAAAACAGCACTCTTGAGAACACTAAGATCAGAGACACACATGTGACATGCTTCATCCTTACCATTTATGCACCTACCTATGAAGAGAGCAAAATAATGTATAGCAGGAAAATGAATGCTCCCTATGGTAGCTTGTGTTATATCTCTAGATTCCCCCACTATAATACTAGCAAGAAAATCTCTAAACTCATATTTGCGAGGTTCACTAGCACTACCCCATTGTGGAAGTTTGCAAGCAGTATTAAAATCCTCTAAGTCCATAGTATAAGATTGGCCATAGATATCAAATAGGACAGTGTGAGAATTACGTGAAGATGAAAATTTGAACCTTCTCACAAAGGAATCAGTTAGGTGATAGTACTGAGGGCACTTATCTAGCATGAAGCCCTCGAGTTCAGCATTACGCACATACGCGTCAAATTCTTCCCTAATTCCTGCTCGGACCATGAAATCTTCTGACGGCCATTCACAAGGTCGTACTTGAGCTTCTCTTGGTGGTTCATGGTCCGACTCACGCATTGCGGGTCTGGGTCCTTGCTTCCTTGAAGAACCACCTTGGTACATTTTCCTAAACATATTTCACCCTCTAAAAAATTTCTAAATTTTTTAGTAACTTAAAATAAAAGTGAACCAAACTCAGCAAAATTGATAGCAACTACTCCCACAAGTGACTATATCATGCATTAGAACTACTTGGGACCATATAAATTTGTCATGCAAGCTCAAGAACAAGGTCACCTAGGCAGCAAAAATTTGCAATGAATAAAGCACTAGAACAAGAACTAATTGGACCATTGGAGGAGTCACACACCAAAGAACAATCCCCCAAAGTAGTTTTGTGAGTGGTGCTTTGAGCAAGGAGATCGAAAATCGCAGCAAGATGAGCTAGAACTCGTGCTTGAGCTGGTTGGTGATTTTTTTGGGAGGAAGAAGGAGTGTGTGGTAGCTGGAATAAGTGGAGGAGAGCCACTAGGGGCCCACGAGGCAGGGGGCACGCCCAGGGGGGTGGGCGCGCCCTGGACCCTCGTGGCCAGGTGCTTGCTCCCCCTGATGTGTTCTCAGTGCCAGATATTCTCAAATATTCCAGAAAAAATCATATTTCATTTTTGGTGCATTTGGAGAACTTTTATTTTCGGGGTATTTTTTTATTGCAAGGATAATTCAGAAAAGTGACAGAAAAATACTATTTTTGCTTTATTTAATCTAAATAACAGGAGATAAAAGGAGGGTACAGAAGGTTGTGCTTTCTAACTTCATCCATCTCATGCTCATCGAAAGGAATCCACTAACAAGGTTGATCAAGTCTTCTTAACAAACTCATTCCGAATAACATGGAACCGGAGAAATTTCGAATAACACTATGTTACCTCAACGGGGATATGCACATCCCCAACAATAAGAATATCATATTTCTTCTTGACAGTAGGAAGAGGAAATTCAAAACCTCCAATAATAGTCGATGGAATTTTTCCAATAGAATTGATACTGTGGGCTTGAGGTTGTTTCCTCGGAAAGTGTACCATATGCTCATTACCATTAACATGAAAAGTGACATTGCCCATGTTGCAATCAATAACAACCCCTGCAGTATTCAAAAAGGGTCTACCAAGGATAATCGACATACTATCCTCCTCGGGAATATCAAGAATAACAAAGTCTGTTCAAATAGTAACATTTGCAACCACAACAGGCACATCCTCACAAATACCGACAGGTATAGCGGTTGATTTATCGGCCATTTGCAAAGATATTTCAGTAGGTGTCAACTTATTCAAAGCAAGTCTACGATATAAAGAGAGAGGCATAAGACTAACACCGGCTCCAAGATCACATAAAGCAGTTCTAACATAGTTTCTTTTAATGGAGCATGGTATAGTTGGTACTCCTGGATCTCCTAGTTTCTTAGGTATTCCACCCTTAAAAGTATAATTAGCAAGCATGGTGGAAATTTCAGCTTCCGGTATCTTTCTTTTATTTGTGACAATATCTTTCATATACTTAGCATAAGGATTCATTTTAAGCATATCAGTAAAACGCATACGCAAGAAGATAGGTCTAATCATTTCGGCAAAGCGCTCAAAATCCTCATCATCCTTTTTCTTGGATGGTTTGGGAGGAAAGGGCATGGGTTTCTGAACCCATGGCTCTCTTTCTTTACCGTGCTTCCTAGCAAAGAAGTCTCTCTTATCATAATGTTGATTCTTTGATTGTGGGTTATCAAGATCAACAGCAGGTTCTATCTCTACATCATTGTCATTGCTAGGTTGATCATCAACATGAACATTATCATTAACATTGTCACTAGGTTCATGTTCATCACCAGATCGTGTTTCGGCATCAGATATAGACATATCATTGGGATTCTAAGGTGTGTCAACAACAGGTTCACTAGAAGCATGCAAAGTCCTATCATTTTTCTTTTTCTTCTTTTTAGAAGGACTAGGTGCATCAACATTGGTTCTCTGGGAATCTTGCTCAATTCTCTTAGGGTGGCCCTAAGGATACAAAGGTTCCTGAGTCATTCTATCCCCTCTAGTCACAACTCTAATAGCATTATAATTTTTCTTATTATTTAATTCATTGAGCAAATCATTTTGAGCTTTAAGCACTTGTTCTACTTGAGTGGTAACCATAGAAGCATGTTTACTAATGAGTTTAAGTTCACCTTTAACTCTGGACATATAATCACTCAATTGTTCAATCAAATAAGCACTACGTTTCAATTGTCTACCAACATAAGCATTGAAGTTTTCTTGTTTAACAATAAAATTATCAAACTCATCTAAGCATTGGCTACCAGACTTATAACGAGGAATATCACCTTCATCAAATCTATAGAGAGAATTTACCTTTACTACCTGTGTCGGGTTATCAAGACCATGTATTTCTTCAACGGGCGGCAAATTAAGACCATCTATTTCTTCAATAGGAGGTAAATTCTTAACATCTTCAGCTTTAATACCTTTTTCTTTCATAGATTTCTTTGCGTCTTGCATATCTTCAGGACTGAGAAATAGAATACCCCTTTTCTTCGGAGTTGGTTCAGGAAGTGTCCAATTATTTTCATTAGTCGACATATTATTCAATAGCAATTCAGCTTGATCAACTGTTCTTTCCCTGAAAACACAACCAGCACAACTATCCAGGTGGTCTCAGGAAGCATCGGTTAGTCCATTATAAAAGATATCAAGTATTTCATTTTTCTTGAGAGGATTATAAGGCAAAGCATTAAGCAATTAGAGAAGCCTCCCCAAGCTTGTGGGAGACTCTCTTCTTCAATTTGCACAAAATTATATATTTCCCTTAAAGCAGCTTGTTTCTTATGAGCGGGGAAATATTTAGCAGAGAAGTAATAAATCATATCCTGGGGACTACGCACACAACCAGGATCAAGAGAATTAAACCATGTTTTAGCATCACCCTTTAATGAGAACGGAAATAATTTAAGGATATAGTAATAGCGAGTTTTCTCATCACTAGTGAACAGGGTGGCTATATCATTCAATTTAGTAAGATGTGCCACAACAGTTTCAGATCCATAGCCATAAAAAGGATTAGATTCAACCAAAGTAATTATCTCAGGATCAACAGAGAAATCATAATCCTTATCAGTAACAAAGATAGGTGAAGTAGAAAAAGCAGGGTCATATTTCATTCTAGCATTCAAAGATTTTTCTTCCAGCTTAGCAAATAATTTCTTAAGATCATTCCTATCATTGCAAGCAAGAAAGTCTCTAGCAGTTTCTTCATCCATAACATAATCTTCAGGCACAACACGCAATTCATATCTAGGGGAGAATCTTCATCATCACTTTCATCAATATTATCAGTTTCAATAATTTCATTCTCTCTAGCCCTAGCAAGTTGTTCATCAAGAAATTCACCTAGTGGCACAGTAGTATCAAGCATAGAAGTAGTTTCATCATAAGTATCATGCATAGCAGAAGTGGCATCATCAATAACATGCGACATATCAGAATTAATAGCAGAAGCAGGTTTAGGTGTCGCGAGCTTACTCAAAACAGAAGGTGAATCAAGTGCAGAGCTAGATGGCAGTTCCTTACCTCCCCTCGTAGTTGAGGGATAAATTTTGGTTTTCTCGTCTTTCAAGTTCCTCATAGTGATCAGCAGATATAAATCCCAAGTGACTCAAAGAATAGAGCTATGCTCCCCGGCAACGGCGCCAGAAAATAATCTTGATAACCCACAAGTATAGGGGATCGCAACAGTTTTCGAGGGTAGAGTATTCAACCCAAATTTATTGATTCGACACAAGGGGAGCCAAAGAATATTCTCAAGTATTAGCAGTTGAGTTGTCAATTCAGCCACAACTGGATAACTTAATATCTGCAGCAAAGTATTTAGTAGCAAAGTAGTATGGAAGTAACGGTAACAGTGGCAAAAGTAACAGTAGCAGTTTTGTAGCAATTGTAACAGTAGCAACGGTAAAGTAACTAAGCAAAGAGCAATATGTGAAAAGCTGGTAGGCATTGGATCGGTGATGGAGAATTATGCCGGATGCGATTCCTCGTGAAATAGTTATAACATAGGGTGACACAGAACTATCTCCAATTCATCAATGTAATGTAGGCATGTATTCGGAATATAGTCATACGTGCTTATGGAAAAGAACTTGCATGACATCTTTTGTCCTACCCTCCCGTGGCAGCGGGGTCCTATTGGAAACTAAGGGCTATTAAGGCCTCCTTTTAATAGAGTACCGGACCAAAGCATTAACACTTAGTGAATGCATGAACTCCTCAAACTACGGTCATCACCGGTAGTGGTCCTCGTCATTGTCACTTCGGGGTTAGCGGATCATAACACATAATAGGTGACTATAGACTTGAAAGATAGGATCAAGAACTCACATATATTCATGAATACATAATAGGTTCAGAGCTGAAATCATGGCACTCGGGCCCTAGTGACAAGCATTAAGCATAGCAAAGTCATAGCAACATCATTCTCAGAACATAGTGGATACTAGGGATCAAACCCTAACAAAACTAACTCGATTACATGGTAAATCTCATCCAACCCATCACCGTCCAGCAAGCCTATGATGGAATTACTCACACACGGCGGTGAGCATCATGAAATTGGTGATGGAGGATGGTTGATGATGACGACGGCGACGGATTGCCCTCTCCGGAGCCCCAAACGGACTCCAGATCAGCGCTCCCGAGAGAGATTAGGGCTTGGCGGCGGTTCCGTATCATAAAACATGATGAATCCTTCTCTCTGATTTCTTTCTCCCCGAACATGAATATATAGAGTTGGAGTTGAGGTCGGTGGAGCACCAGGGGGCCCACGAGGCAGGGGGCGCGCCCAGGGGGGTAGGCGCGCCCCCACCCTCGTGGACAGGGTGTGGGCCCCCTGGCCTTGATTCTGTTGCCAGTATTTTTTATTAATTCCAAAAATATTCTCCGTGAAGTTTCAGGTCAATCCGAGAACTTTTATTTCTGCACAAAAATAACACCATGGCAATTCTCCTGAAAACAGCGTCAGTCCGGGTTAGTTCCATTCAAGTCATGCAAGTTAGAGTCTGAAACAAGGGCAGAAGTGTTTGGAAAAGTAGATACGATGGAGACGTATCATGGCCCATGTGAATCATGGGTCGTTAATGGGTACAAAAAAAATACCGTTCATTATGGGCAAGAGTCACTGTGGGCCACTAAAGGGCCTAAAGATACGAAAGGCCTCATATGGGTCGAACGACGTCGCGGGCCATACATGGGCTGAAAGTGAAACGAGCTGGTGTTATATTCGACGGCCCACATGACATTGTTGGGCCGATTTCCGGAAGGCCCTAACGGCCGTGAGTTACCGGTTCTTAAAATGGGATTTTTGTGAAGAGACCGTTAACAGGCTTTTCATGGGCCGGCCCGCTAACTTTTGACCAAGTCAAACGGGCCGGCCTTTGTAAGATAAATGGGCCAGTGGTAAGCCGTGGCATGTGTCGACATATCATAGGCACCTATCTGACCCAATGATGAGTTGACACGTGTTTCCTTCGGCCAATGAGAATTTTACACGTGGAAAATCCCCATTGGTCCGGGCTGTTAACGGGTTATCGGATCCAAAACCAGACCCGACAGCTTAACGGCGACCCGTTACGGTGGATGCCACATATCGGTTGCCCTTGACGAAAGCACTTCCATGACGCGTCATTTATCGTCATGGAAGTGAACACTTCCGTGATGATAATTTTGGTATTGTCATCGAACACTTCTACGACAGCACAGGTATGACTATCTTGATTCTGTCATAAAATCGTCATGGATGTACATACATGACAAAAAATGTGACCTACTGTGACAAACACATATCATCATGGAAGTGTATGTTTTTGTAGTGCGTGGGAGCATGGGCCCACCACCCACCAGGGTGCGCCCAGGGGGGTGGGCGTGCCCTGATGGGTGGTGGGGCCCCTGAGGCTCCGTCTGACCTAATTCTGACTCTATAAATATCCATGAATCACAAAACCCTCAGGGGAGTCCACAAAATACTTTTACCGCCACCGTACGTTGTAGAACCACGAGATCCAATCTACAGGCTTTTTCCGGCACTCTGCCGAAGGGGGAAACAATCACGGAGGGGTTCTTCATCAACCTTGTTGCCCCTCCGATGATGTGTGAATAGTTTACTATAGACCTACAGGTCCATAGTTAGTAGCTGGATGGCTTCTTCTCTCGCAATGTTCTTCAATACAATGTTCTCCTTGATGTTCTTGGAGTTCTATTCGATGTAATTCTTTTTTGTGGTGTGTTTGTTGAGATCCGATGAATTGTGAACTTTTGATCAGATATATCCATGAATATTATTTGGGTTTCTCTGAACTATTTTATGCATGATTAATATAGCCTCGTATTTCTTCTCCGATTTATTGGTTTGGTTTGGCCAACTAGATTGATTTATCCTGCCATGTGAAGAGGTACTTCGTGATGGGTTCGATCTTGCGGTGCTCAATCCCACTGACAGAAAGTGACATCACACGTATGTATAGTTTCCATTAAGGGTAAAAAGATGGGGTTTATTCATACATGATTTTATCTTGTCTACATCATGTCATCTTGCCTAATGCATTACTCTGTTTTTTTCATGAACTTAATACACTAGATGCATGCTGGATAGCAATCGATGTGTGGAGTAATACTAGTAGATGCAGAATCGTTTCGGTCTATTAATTTTAGACATGATGCCTATGTATGATCATTGCCTTGGATACCGCCATAATTATTTGATTTTCTATCAGTTGCTCAATAGTAATTTGTTTACCCACCGTATGCTATTTTCTCGAGAGAAGCCTCTAGTGAAAACTATGGCTCCCGTGTCTATCTTTTATCATATAAAAATCCTAAAAATACCTTGCTAAAATTTTCTTTTATTTATTTTATTTTGCAATTTAGTTAGATCTATTTATCAAATCCTATACAATTTAATCTTGCTCGTAACAGTTGAGGGATTGACAACCCTTTTACACATTGGGTTGCAAGTATTTGTTGTTTGTGTGCAGGTGTTTTTTACATAGTGTTGCTTGGTTCTCTTACTGGATTGATAACCTTGGTTTCATAACTGAGGGAAATACTTATCTCTATTATACGACATCATCCTCTTATCTTCGGGGAAATACCAACGCAGATCACAAGTAGCACAAAGCTCGAAGTTCAATAGGTCACCTTTCTCACAGACAATCTTTCATTCGCCAAGTTTGTTAAACTCAACCACATCAATGCCCCTTCTTCTCACTGGGATATCAGGCAACATTTAGCGGCCTTCAATTGCAATTCTAACAGATCAAACCCAAGCCTATTCCATACATCCAAGAGTTTTAATGGAATTGCACATGATTATGCTCACTAGGTGTTGAAATCATCTTCAGAACATGTCATTGCATGCTACAGTCAAGCTCATAGGCAATCTAGGTGTCATTTCGTTCAAAAACTTGTTATTATTGAAGAAATATGCCCTAGAGGCAATAATAAAATTGTTATTTTATATTTCCTTATATCATGATAAATGTTTATTATTCATGCTAGAATTGTATTAACCGGAAACTTGATACATGTGTGTATACATAGACAAAACACTGTGTCCCTAGTAAGCCTCTACTAGCCTAGCTCGTCAATCAAAGATGGTTAAGTTTCCTAACCATAGACATCTGTTGTCATTTGATGAACGGGATCACATCATTCGGACAAGACCCATCCGTTAGCTTAGCATTTGATCATACAGTTTATTGTTGCAGCTTTCATGTATGTCAAATACATATTACTTTGACTATAAGATCATGCAACTCCCGGATACTGGAGGAATGCCTTGTGTTCAATCAAACATCACAACGTAACTGGGTGATTATAAATATCCTCTACAGGTATCTCCGAAGGTGTTTTGTTGGTTTGGCATGAATCGAGATTAGGATTTGTCACTCCGAGTATCGGAGAGGTATCTCTGGGCCCTCTCGGTAATACACAACATAAGCTTGCAAGAAAATGACTAAGGAGTTAGTCATGAGGTGATGTATTATGGAATGAGTAAAGAGACTTGTCGGTAAGGAGATTGAACTAGGTATGAAGATACCGACGACCAAATATCGGGCAAGTAACACACCGATTGACAAAGGGAATTACGTATGTTGTCATAACGGTTCGACCGATAAAGATCTTCGTAGAATATGTAGGAGCCAATATGGGCATCCAGGTTCCGCTATTGGTTATTTACCGGAGAGGTGTCTCGGTCATGTCCACATAGTTCTCGAACCCGTAGGGTCCGCACGCTTAACGTTCGATGATGATTTAGTATTATATGAGTTATGTGATTTGGTGACCGAATGTTGTTCGGAGTCCCGGATGAGATCACGAACATGAAGAGGAGTCTCGAAATGGTCGAGAGGTAAAGTTGATATATAGGACGATGATATTCAGACACCAGAAGTGTTCTGGAGGGTACCGGGTACTTATCGGGTCACCGGAAAGGAGTTTCGGGCACACCCGACAAAGATACGGGCCTTATGGGCCAAGTAAGGGAACACACCAGCCCTAGTGCCCTATGAGGAGGAGAAGGAAAGAGGGGAGGGCAAGAAAAGTGTGGATAAGGATTCCTACTTCCTTCCCTCTCCCCCCTCTTTCCTTCCACCTCGTTTATATATGGCAGGGCGGCGCGCGGCTTGGGAGGAACTCCATGTAGGATTCCTCCTACTTGGGGCGCCCCCCTTGGCTGCTCCCTCTCCCTCCCACCTATATATATAAGGGGGGAGGTGCCTAGAACACACAACAACATCAATTGTTTCTTAGCCGTGTGCGGTGCCCCCCTCCACGTTTACTCCTCTGGTCATATTGTCGTAGTGCTTAGGCGAAGCCCTGTGCGGATCACTTCACCATCACCATCACCACGCCGTCGTGCTGACAAAACTCTCCCTCGACAGTTATCTGGATCAACAGTTCGAGGGACATCATTGAGCTGAACGTGTGCAGAACTCGGCGGTGCCGTACGTTCGGTGCTTGATCGGTTGAATCGAGAAGACGTTCGACTACATCAACCGCATTAAGCTAACGCTTCCGCTTTCGGTCTACGAGCGTACGTAGATGCACTCTCCCCCTCACGTTGCTATGCATCTCCTAGATAGATCTTGCATGAGCGTAGAATTTTTTTTGAAATTGCATGCTATGTTCTGTAACAATGGCATCCGAGCCAGGTCTATGCATAGATGATATTCACGAGTAGAATGAAGCGGCCCGGACCAATGTCTTATTTTGATTCATCGGTATTGTTGGATGAAGCGGCCCGGACCAACCTTACATGACCACGTTCACGAGACCGGTTCCACCGACAAACATGCAACTTGTTTTGCATAAAGGTGGCTGGCGGGTGTCTGTTTCTCCAACTTTAGTTGAATCGAATTTGACTACGGCCGGTCCTTGTTGAAGGTTAAAATAGCAAACTTGACGAAACATCGTTATGGTTTTGATGCGTAGGTAAGAACGGTTCTTACTAGAAGCACGTAGCAGCCACGTAAAACTTGCAACAACAAAGTAGAGGATGTCTAACTTGTTTTTGCAGGGCATGTTGTGATGTGATATGGTCAAGACATGATGTGATATACGTTGTTCTATGAAATGATCATGTTTTGTAAGTTATCGGCAACTGGCAGGAGCCTTATGGTTGTGGCTTTATTGTATGAAATGCAAACGCCATGTAGTTGCTTTACTTTATCACTATGCGTTAGCGGTAGTTATAGAAGCAATAGTTGGCAAGACGACCACGATGCAACGATGGAGATCAAGGTGTCGAGCCGGTGAGAATGGAGATCATGACGATGCTTTGGAGATGGAGATCAAAAGCACAAGATGATGATGGCCATATCATGTCACATATTTTGATTGCATGTGATGTTTATCTTTTATG
The DNA here is from genome assembly GCF_002575655.3 of Aegilops tauschii subsp. strangulata. Taxonomy (NCBI): domain Eukaryota; kingdom Viridiplantae; phylum Streptophyta; class Magnoliopsida; order Poales; family Poaceae; genus Aegilops; species Aegilops tauschii. The sequence continues at coordinate 168,556,145 of NC_053036.3, read as the reverse complement.
CATCTTATTTTGCTTAGTATGACGGTAGAATTATAAGATGATCCCTTACTTAAATTTCATAGTATAAGTGTTCTCCCTGAGTATGCACGATTGTGACAGTTGGTCATGCCGAGACACCATGTGATGATCGGGTGTGATAAGCTCTACGTTCACATACAACAGGTGCAAGACAGTTTTGCACGTGCGGAATACTCGGGTTAAACTTGACAAGCCTAGCATGTACAGACATGGCCTTAGAACACTGAGACCGAAAGGTCGAACGTGAATCATATAGTAGATATGATCAACATAAAGATGTTCACCATTGAAAACTACTCCATCTCACATGATGATCGGACATGGTTTAGTTGATATGGATCACGTGATCATTTAGATGACTCGAGGGATGTCTATGTAAGTGGGAGTTCTTAAGTAATATGATTAATTGAACTTAATTTATCATGAACTTAGTCCTGATAGTTTTTGCATATCTATGTTGTTCTAGATCAATGGCCCGTGCTACCGTTCCTTGAATTTTATTGCGTTCCTAGAGAAAGCTAAGTTGAAAGATGATGGTAGAAACTACACGGGCTGGGTCCGTAACTTGAGGATTATCCTCATTGCTGCACAGAAGAATTACGTTCTGGGAGCACCGCTAGGTGCAAGGCCCGTTGTAGGAGCAACTTCGGACGTTATGAACGTCTGGCAGACTAAGGCTGATGACTACTCGATAGTTTAGTGTGCCATGCTTTACGGCTTAGAATCGGGACTTCAAAGACGTTTTGAACTTCATGGAGCATATGAGATGTTCCAGGAGTTGAAGTTAATATTTCAAGCAAATGCCCGAGTTGAGAAATATGAAGTCTCCAACAAGTTCTATAGCTGCAAGATGGAGGAGAACAGTTCTGTCAGTGAACACATACTCAGAATATCTGGGTACCATAACCACTTGACTCAGCTGGGAGTTAATCTTTCGGATGATAGTTTTATTGACAGAGTTCTTCAATCACTGCCACCAAGCTACAAAGGCTTCGTGATGAGCTGTAATATGCAAGGGATGGAAAAGACTATTCCCGAGCTCTTCGCAATGCTCAAAGCTGCGGAGGTAGAAATCAAGAAGGAGCATCAAGTGTTGATGGTTAACAAGACCACTAGTTTCAAGAAAAAGGGATGAGGAAAGAAGGGGAACTTCAAGAAGAATGGCAAGCAAGTTTCTACTCCTGGGAAGAAGCCCAAGTCTGGACCTAAGTCTGAAACTGAGTGCTTCTACTGCAAAGGGACTGGACACTGGAAGCAGAACTGCCCCAAGTATTTGGCGGATAAGAAGCATGGCAAAGTGAACAAATGTATATTTGATATACATGTTATTGATGTGTACCCTACTAATGCTCGTAGTAGCGCCTGGGTATTTGATACTGGTGAGGGAGTCCTAGATTATGGGGTCCTCGGGTATCCGGGTTGTATAACATGGGCCGCACTCATGGGCCGTGAAGATACAAGGAAGAAGACCTTTCCCGGTGTTTGGATGGAACTCTCCTTGCGTGAATGGCAAGATGGGCATCCGGATGTGTAGTTTCCTTTCTCTGTAAACTGACTCTGTACAACCCTAGGCCCCTCCAGCGTCTATATAAATGGAGGGTTTAGTCCGTAGAGGCTATCAGAATTCATATAGGCTAGACAGCTAGGGTTTGGCCATTACGGTCTCGAGGTAGATCGACTCTTGTAACCCTTATACTCATCAAAGTCAATCAAGCAGGAAGTAGGGTATTTCCTCCATTTAGAGGGCCCGAACCTGGGTAAACATCGTGTCCCCTTTGTCTCCTATTACCTTCGATCCTCAGACGCACAGTTCGGGACCCCCTACCCGAGATCGGCCGGTTTTAACACCGACATTGGTGCTTTCATTGAGAGTTCGACTGTGTCGTCGGCAGAAGGTTCGATGGCTCATTCGATCATCAACAACGATGCTGTTTGTGGGGAAACTTTCCTCCCCAGTCTACTTTTTGTATTCGACGGCTTCGCTCTACGTCCCAATTCAATTGGTCACCTTGAACATATTGACAGCTACGCCCCTGGTCATCAGATCAGATTCAGAAGCCTGAATTACGTCGCCGACATCCGAGGAGACTTGATCTTCGAAGGTTCACGGCCTCGACCACCGAAGGAAGACCATTGGATTCGCCATCAGGCTCCGTTCAAGGACTGACTGTCATCCCTGCCCTGGCCTTAGATCCAGAGCGGGCCGCTTCATCCGAAGAAGGGTTTCTGAAACCCACCGGACTCCACTCTCCCACGGAGCTCTTATCCGGAGACGCAGAGGCAACAATGTCTTCGGTAAGCCGGGAATCAAGCCGGACTCTCCCTGTCATCAGAGAGCTGAACTCGCTGAGGGAGTCCTGGATTAAGGGTCCTCGGACATTCGGCCTATGTGACGTGGGCCGGACTGATGGGCCATGAAGATACAAGATAGAAGACTTCCTCCCATGTCCGGATGGGACTCTCCTGTGCGTGGAAGGCAAGCTTGGCATTCGGATATGAAGATTCCTTCCTCTGTAAACCGACTCTGTACAACCCTAGGCCCCTTCGGTGTCTATATAAACCGGAGGGTTTAGTCCATAGAGGCAATCATAATCATACAGGCTACACATCTAGGGTTTAGCCATTACGATCTCGTGGTAGATCAACTCTTGTAATCCTCATATTCATCAAGATCAATCAAGAAGGAAGTAGGGTATTACCTCCATCAAGATGGCCCGGACCTGGGTAAACATTGTGTCCCCGTCTCCTGTTACCATCGACCTTAGACGCATAGTTCGGGACCCCCTACCCGAGATCCGCCGGTTTTGACACCGACATTGGTGCTTTCACTGAGAGTTCCGATGTGTCGTCATCAGAAGGATCAATGGATCCATCAGTCATCTACAACAATGCCACCCTGGGGAAGATTTTTCTCCCCGGCCAGATCTTTGTATTCGGCGGCTTCGCACTGCGGGCCAACTCCCTTAGCCATCTAGAGCAGATCGACAGCTACGCCCCAGGTCACCAGATTAGTTTTGGAAATCTGGACTATGTCATTGATATCCGAGGATACTTGATCCTCCAAGGGTTCACGACCCCAACCTCTGCTCTGGCCTTAGATCCGGAGCACATCGCCAGGTCCGAAGACGCGATTCCTGAGCCCGCCGGACTATCTGCGGACACTAAGCCTAGTACGGGAGAGCCGAAGGAAGTAGTGTCACTGGCAACCATCATGAAGCCAGACTCTTTTCCGGACACTGGCTCTGAACCCTCGGAGTCAACATCGTGTGAGCTCGGCCAAGGAGTCTCCTTCCCGCCATACTCCACAGACTCTCTTCTCCCTGGCCAAACCTCGCCTTTAAGCGAGGCTCTGGACTTGATGCGATCCCTTGTCATTACAGAGGAGCAACGTCTGAACTACGCCCAGCCCGGACTAGGGGCTGAGAGTGTGGAATTTTACATCCCACCCACCACCCACTTCATAGCCACTGTCAAGGACTTAACTGACATGCTCGATTACGGCTCCGAAAATATCGACGGTATGGACGACAATGCCGGAGAGGAGCAGGCCCAAAACCCGTCGTTTACCGGACGCTAGACGGCCACCTCTTTGTATGACGTGTACATGGTGGATACACCCAAAGAGGGTAACGACAACAATACTCTGAACGACGCCAAGGACGAAGAAGAACCCGTCGAGCCAACCTCCGAACAGGACGATCGGGAAGATGGGCAAGTTAGCCCTGATGAACAGGCCGTAAACGAAGATCAGAGGACAGCAATTATCTTCCACTCTCCGAGGATGAGGTGAGCCTCGGCAACAAAGACTTTATCGTGCCTGAGGAACCTCTCGAGCAGGAGCGCTTTAAGCGCCGGCTAATAGCCACTGCGAGGAGCCTGAAAAAGAAGCACCAGCAGCTTCAAGCGATCAAGATCTACTCGATGACAGGTGGACTAATGTCCTGGCAGCCAAGGAATATGGCCTCGAGCGCCCAACCAAAAGTTACCCGAAGCTTAAACTTCTACCTCAATTCGACGACGAGGCACTAGACCCCGTACCATCAGCGCGTAATGTGGCTGACCGACCACCACGTGGCCGGGACAAAACGGCAACTCAAGCCCAACACCAGCCCATACCACCTCGCCGTAAAGGTAGAGACACAACAGCTCGGGGATATACATATGACCTACGGCAGGACCTAGAAAATAGAGCAGGTCAGACCAGATCGATCTACGGATAGCGGGGGCGTGCCCCGACGCGCGACGACGGCTATCTAGCCGGACATGACAAGCATAACCACGTCTGTGCCGAAAACTGCTGACGGACTCCATCCGAGCTATGTCACGACTTGGCCCGATATAGAGGTGCCACACACTCCCTCTGCTTCACTGATGAAGTAATGGAGCACGAATTCCCAGAAGGGTTTAAACCCGTGAATATTGAATCATATGATGGAACAATAGATCCCGCGGTATGGATTGAGAACTTCCTTCACCATATTCATATGGCCCGCGGTGACGATCTTCATGCCATCAAGTATCTCCCGCTAAAGCTCAAGGGACCAGCTCGGCACTGGTTAAACAGCCTGCCAGAAAAATCCATTGGCAGCTGGGAGGACTTGGAAGACGTCTTCCGCGACAACTTCCAAGGTACATATGTCCGACCTCCGGATGCCGATGACCTAAGTCACATAGTTCAACAGCCCGAAGAGTTAGCCAGGAAATTCTGGACTAGGTTCCTAACTAAAAAGAACCAGATCGTCGACTATCCGGATGCCGAAGCCCTAGCGGCCTTTAAGCATAGCATCCGCGACGAATGGCTCGCCCGACACCTCGGCCAAGAAAAGCCGAAGTCCATGGCATCCCTCACGGCACTTATGACCCGCTTTTGCGTGGGTGAAGATAGCTGGCTAGCCCATAGCAACAGTAATGCACGCGAACCCTGGCACCTCTGAAGACCGAAATAGCAATGGCAAGCCCCGATGCAACAGGCAAAGCAACGGTGACTATACCGATGACACGGCGGTCAACGCCGGATTCAGTGGCTCCAAGTCCGGCCACCAGAAGAAGCCATTTAAAAGAAATAATCTGGGCTCATCCAGCTTGGACCGCATACTCGATCGTCCATGTCAAATCCACGACACCCCCGATAAACCAACCAATCATACCAATAGAAGCTGTTGGGTCTTTAAACAGGCCGGCAAGTTAAATACCGAGAACAAGGAGAAGGGGTCGCAAAGTGAGGACGACGATGATGAGCCCCGTCCGCCGAACACAGGGGGAGAGAAGAAGTCCCCCCCCCCCCAGGTTAAAACGGTGAGCATGATACACGTTACCCATATCCCCAAGAGGGAGCGCAAACGCGCGCTCAGGGACGTCTACGCGATAGAGCCAGTCGCCCCAAAATTCAACCCATGGTCGTCCTGTCCGATCACCTTCGATCGCAGGGACCATCCGACCAGTATCCGTCATGGCGGTTCAGCCGCATTGGTCCTCGACCCAATCATTGATGGATTCCACCTCACGCGAGTCCTCATGGACGGTGGCAGCAGCCTCAACCTGCTCTATCAGGATATAGTCCGCAAGATGGGTATCGATCCATCAAGGATCAAGCCCACAAAAACTACCTTTAAAGGACTAATACCAGGTGTAGAAGCCCGCTTCACGGGCTCAATCACATTGGAAGTCATCTTCGGATCCCCGGACAACTTCCGAAGTGAAGACTTGATCTTCGATATCGTCCCCTTCCGAAGTGGTTATCATGCACTGCTCGGACGAACTGCATTTGCTCGATTCAATGCGGTGCCACACTATGCTTATCTCAAACTCAATATGCCCGGACCACGCGGTTTCATAACAGTCAATGGAAACACGGAACGATCCCTCTGTACCGAGGAGCACACCGCGGCCCTGGCAGCGGAAGTTCAGGGCGGCCTTACCAAGCAGAATTTTAATTCAGTGGCCAAGCTCCCGGACACTGTCAAACGAGTCCGGACTACTCCGCAGCTTGACTGTCCAGCTCGCTAGGAGTTCGACTAGCAATTCCGCCTCCATCTCAATCCCGACCAAATGGCGGCGTATGTACCGCGCGTACATAACTACGTAGTCAAAATACCATGGGCAAAGACGGAGGCACAACTCGATTGTGGTCCATAATACGGCTCGACCTCCCCCGGGCACACATACTTTTACTTTTCTTTTTATCCTTTTTTGGTTTCTTTTCCACAGGCCCCTCATGATGGCCTGATCATCGATCCTTTTGAAGGATGGATATACCAAGGCGGCAAGCAGCAAAGACGTATGGGGGAACCTCTAGGTGGTCTTCTTGACGACCACTCTACCTGTTTTCAGGACCCGCACGCAGCTCCCCCTTGGTCTCGGCATGTTAAATAGCCCTGTTGCTTATCGCATTATTCGTACAAATACGCTTTGATGTATTAATCAAATTATAATGAAAACTGTTTGCGGCCCAACTTATGTGACACTAGCATACTACTTCATTTTATTTCACTATTCTTATCGACACCGGTACACTTTGGTACGCTTTAATTCGCTAGGGGCTTCATTGCGCTCCATACTTTGGCAACAAAGTCCGAACACTTTTTGCAGTATAGTTTGGCACCCCGAATTTAGCATTATATGCATCGGCTCCGAATCATGTCTTTGTTCAATAGTTGGGTTGCCCGGCTCCTGTGCTTGATACCTTACATTCTCTCCTATCAGCTAGGGTAGTAAAGGGAGAACTACTGCAATTGTGTTTCTGGTTTATCCGGGTAAACACTTAGTAGAGAGAGCCAAAAACTGACTGTCATGATGCGGCGAGAGCTGGTCAGCTATTCGAAGATTAAAATCTCTTGCGATTTTTTCCCGCATTGTGCGACAGATCGGCCTCCACCCGGTCAGGTGTCTACAGCACCCTAGTCCGGATTAACAAATACTAACTAGGGGCTGCGCCTACATTTCTATTTGTCGGATTTCGGGTTTCGGCAAAACCCTCAAGGTTCGAACACTGGGGTGCACATGAAGATCTTTCCCTCCCCTAACTCACACACTCGCCACGATCTTAGAGCTCAGCGCGTCGAACTCGAAGAACAGGGGAAACAAGAGTTTATACTGGTTCGGGCCACCGATGTGGTGTAATACCCTACTCCAGTGTGGTGCGGTGGATTGCCTTGTAGGTTGAGGATGATGAACAAGTACAAGCGAAGAACAGCCTCCTGAGGAGAGGTGTTCTAGGGCTCAGTGAGCTTGTGTGGTTGAGGATGGTCCGAATGATCCCTTGGGGCTGAATCAGTTGCCCCCTACGGTGGTGGCTAGTCCTATTTATAGAGGCTCGGGTCCTCTCCCCAAATGTTAGGCGGGAAGGGATCCCACAACGGCCAATTTGAAGGGGGATAGCTAGTACGAGCTATCCTAACAAAAGGTGGTCTTCGCCTGCCAAAGGCTCTGGTGGTGACACCGTCGTGGGCTCCGCGATGACCTCCGTCCTGCCGTCCTGCTGGTCTTGGTCTCATTGCACTGATATGGAAACCTTTGCCTGATGCCTCGGGACTCCTCGCCTACGCTTGCCCCTTTAGCACCAAAGAGGCAACGGGTATCCTGCGCCCACTGGCGCCCGCCTGGCGCCTGCCTGGCCTTGGTCATCATGGCTCACATCATGGGAACCTCACGAGGTGCCCCTCGCCTTGATCTCTCAGCTCCTCGTGAGCCAGCCTAGTGAGGCCGCCCCTGAGGAGGTCTTGCATCGTCCGCCTCGCAAGGCTTGGCCCCTCGCGAGGGTCTTGAGAGTTTGCTAGTGAAGATGGGCCATACCAGGCCGCTGCAGGAGCCACGCCATGGGCCGTAGGCAGGCAAGTCTGGGGATCCCCATTCCCAGAACGCCGACAGTAGCCCCCGGGCCCAAGGCGCACTCGGACTTGGCTTCGAGGCGAAGCCAAAGGGCAAGTGCGGAGCACCGCGGGCCCCAACCGCCTGCGGCCTTGATTGACGCGTGGCGACTGAAGGGACGTTGGCGTCTCCGCTTCCCCGCGCTGCCTCGGCAACTGCCCGACTGAAAAAAGGCTGGCGCGGGCTGCGCTGCCTTCATTGCTCTCCTTTGTCTTGCTCCAGATCCCCTTTCTTGCTCTTCGCTTCCAAAGACTCCGGATCCACCCAGTTCCTCCTTCAAGCCTGCTGCCAATGGCGCCCAACAAAGCTCGGGCTGCTCCTCCGCCTTCCTGGTATGAGCCGCCGCTCAGTGCGCCGAGCGTCTCGGAGAAGAACCTTGCCGCCGTGCTCCTAATGACGGCGGAGGGTGATGAGAAGAGGAAGACTGCGCTCCGGGCCGGCTCCGCTAAGCCGGAGGCCTCGGGCAGCACTTTCTACCCCTTCTTCATGAGCAGCGTCGTCGCAGGGTTGGTTCCCCCCTTCTCTGACTTCTTCTATTCCGTCCTCAGCCATTATAAGATTCACGCCCTCCATCTTCATCCCAGCTCCATCCTCCTCCTGTCGATCTTCGCCTTCTACTGCGAGGCATACGTCAGAGTGATGCCGTCTGTGGCACTGCTGCACCACTTCTTCCTCCGGATCAAGGAGGGCCACTGGTCGGGGTGCGTTGGCTTCATTGCAGCCAACAAGACCAACGTGATCTCGAAGGCCGGGAAGAAGGCCGAGGGCTTCAGGAGCAAGTGGGTCTTGATGGATGCCAAGTGCTCCCACCCCCGGCTGGTGCTGTCGACGGAGATGCATGTGTCCCAAGAAGGGTGGCTTCGGGCAAAGCTCACCGACCCTCGGGTGGTGCAGGTGCTGGAGAGGATGACCGCCGACCTGAAGCCTGGTGACTCAAGGGCGGCGAAGCTGGCAGGGGCCATGGTCGTCAAAGAATTCATGATGCAGTGCGTGGCTCCCCTCCAGGCGCGCCCGCACCCCTTGTGGAAGCTCGGAGACGAAGGAGACGTCCTCCGCCTGCGTCCGGAGGCCCTTTCCATCGAGGAGTTGGGCTCGGCCCTCCGCTCCTTGGTTGGGGACGACCAAGGGTACTCGCCGGACTCCTTCGTTCCCTTGTACCACCGCCCGCATGGGGCGGAGGTCGCTGCCACCATGCTCGTCTTTGATGGGCGTGGGCTCGTGCTGCCTGCGCCCTCTCATGCCCTGGTGACGGCAACTCCGGCCACCCTGGAAGGGTCTAGGGAGACCTCTTATCCGTGCAAGCCTAATCTTCTTCACGCCCTGCCCGATGACGACAACGACGACGACCACCTGGCGAAGGAAGCCCGCCTCCCGCAGGGGTTACGACGAGGCCCAGGGTTTCCCCCTCGGGGAAGCCGTTGTCCCGCGTCCCGACGAAGAGCATGTCGTCACTGGTCTCTCAGGGTGACGCCCCCACTTCGCCGCCGCCCAGGGCCACCGCGGCCTTGCACACTCCCGGGGACCGTGCGCCTGCGCCTCAGGCCACGAGGCCTCTAAGCTTCGCACTTCTGAAGAGGCGCCGGGACTATGCCACCGTGGACCAGTGAGTTTCCGGTCCTGACCTTGCCCTTGTTCTAGCTCCTGTCACGGCTTCCTGATGCCTCCTCATTGATCTTCTAGGCCGACGTCGTCATCGAAGAAGAAGAAGGAAGGGGCGGCCACACCCTTGGGGACCAAGCAGCCTGGCTCAGCCGCACCTCCTCCGGCGCGGAAGGGGGGCGATGGTGCCCGCACTTCTCCTACTCGGTCGATCTCGCGAGGCCCAGTGGAGCACCCCCAGGAGAGGGCGACCGCCAAGGCCCCGCCTGTTCCTGAGGCGCTCGTCCCCAGCCCGCCGGCCGAGGCCCCGCAGGATCCGGAACTCCTAGCCTCTTCTTCTACCGCCCTCAACCTGCGGGTCTTGGCGCCGACGCTGCCTCCTCCTTCCGCCTCACCATTAGCTCACAATCCTTCTACCTCGCCTGACGTCCTGGAGCATGATCTTTCTGCGCTGACCCTACTGCGGGATGATCTTCAAGGCCCCGACCATCGCATGGTGGCCGGGTGCCTGGAGCTGATCTCTGGCTGGCTTCATTCCGATGCGTCCGTCCGGGCGGTGCCGAGCCAAGCCGCGGCGACCTCTGAGAAGGACAAGCAGGTCGTCGCCCAAAGCTGCGGCCACTTGCGAGGTGGCGCGGAAGGACGCCGAGGCTGCCCAGGATCGCTGCCCGTCGCTGGAGGCCGAGCTGGAGACCATGCGCAACGAGCGTGCAGCCGAGGTTCGAGGCCGCCAGACGGAGGAGGGAAAGATGAAGGCCCGAGAGGACGCCATCAGAGGTCGCGACGCCGAGCTGGAGCAATTGGCGAAGGCGCAGGCCATGGAGCGCAGCCAGCTGGAGAAGCTGGAGCAGGACATGAAGGCAGAGAACGCCGAGCTGGAAGCCAAGGCGAAGGTCCTGGCTGAGGACCGCTGGCCTTCAAGTCCCTTGAGGAGAAATCTCGCGTGGCGCTGCGGGCACTCTCGGAGAAGGGCTTGGAGGAGCCGCTGGCGACAGATGACGAGGGCCCTGCCCAGCTGCTTCCTCATCTGGTCAAGGCGCTTGAGGGCGTCGTGGACGGGATCGGCCCCTTGGTGGAGGGGGAAGCCCGCGCACTCTCCTTGGCTGCACTAACGCACGTCCTCAGCCACATTCAGCTTCGCGATCCTGACGCCGAGCTTGACGAGCTGCTCGAGCCTGTGGACGACGAGCGCTGCGCAGCTGCTGCCGAAGCCGTGAAGAGCCAGGTGGAGGCCTTGCTGAAGAAGTTCCGCGCCTTCGACCCTGCGCCCTCAACTGGTGGTGCTGATGAACTTGCAACTCCGACGGGCGGCGCAGGTGAGGGCAACGTTGTTGTGCAAGGAGCATCTCTCGCGAGTGACGGCAGCGTCCAGGGATGACGAGATGACTTGCTGGCGGCTCCTTTCCATTTTGCTTCTGCAACATGCAACATGCCTCGTGGAGGCGTTTAAACTTGTGTTTGGTATTAGGAGAACAATATGTCTTGTAATATTTGGTTGAGATTCCGCAATTTCCTTCCCGTTTGCTTGATGTTCTACGTCGGCAGGGCCCGACCCCGCGCATACCTCAGCCGTCGTTGGATCGTCCGGATTGCCAGGACGAGACCAAGGGGTGAGGGGCTATGTGGCCAGTTAGGCTCCTGAGTCGCGATGCTCAGGAGTCCCCCATGACGCGGATACAGCTTACAGAAAGGAGATGCAGGAGTAGGCCTAGCATTCTACGTTGGCAGGGCCCAACCCCATGCATACCTCAGCCACTGTTTGGTCGTCCGGATCATCGGGACGAGACCAAGGAGTGAGGGGCTACATGGCCAGTTAGGCTCCTGAGTCGCGATGCTCAGGAGTCCCCCTTGACGTCCAAACGACCTTCATACCTTGGCTCCGCTCGGGAGGGCGCGTGACGACCAGGTCCGAGAGACCTGGCAGGGCGGCGTACGCTTGCGCGTGACCCGAGCGCAGCCCCAGTGCTCAGCCCCCTCGCGCGGCTCTCTTGAGGGGAAAGCATTGCGGTGAGGCCGGACACTGAGCCGGGTGGCTCCCTGAGGTTGGTACGGCCATGGGGCCACCCTTAGTTGTTTATCACCAGCGCGGAGCATAGCGCTTCCGCACTTGCACGGGCATAGCTGCTCCTCGACCGTGTCGACTGTCAGCACGGAGCATGGTGCTTCCACTGGTGCGTGGGTGAGGGCTCCCTCTGAGTGGAGCCCCCGGGGCGTGTACAGCCCCACCCTGACACGTGGCTTGCACGGCAGGGCTGGACAAGGTGTGTCTTTGCACTCGTGAGCCAGCGCGAGACTCACGAGGCCCTACCTCAAGGCGAGTTGCGCCTTGTCTTGATTCCTAACGGTTGCGATGGTCCTGCAAGATGGTTAGGCAACCTGCGCTGGGCGAATCTCTCGAGGCGATCACATGAGAAAGCCAGACACCAATGACCCCAGGAGGTGACGTGAGCGGGGTCGGCCCGCCAGATAGAGCTCAGTTGTTGGCTTTATCGACGCTGCAGGGACGGACCCGAGCACAGACGCCGTGCCTAGTCTTCTCATGCGAAGAATCCTGAAGGAAGACGACCGGCGCGCGGCTCCCGCGGTGGCGAGGCACCGGGTCGCGCGCCCTAGCATGTCCATCCATGACTAGCTCATGCAAGAATGAGGCACCAAGGGCCACGGGAGGTGACGTACACGGGAGCGGGCCCGCGAGCCGGAGCTCAGCCTCTTGGGTTTGGTGACGCTTCAGGGACGGACCCGAGCACAGACGCCGTGCCAGTCCTCCATCATGAGGCGATCGTGAGTAGGCTTGCTAGGGCGTGCGACGTTCATGGCATCGTAATGCCAGGCAGGCAGGTGATGATCGTAGGTAACTCACAAGATGGAACAAGCTAGCTTACATAGATGCAAGAACGATACATGCCGCCGGGACGAACCCGAGCGGCATGGGGATGATGCAGCCCGAGGGGCGCCCCCGACAAAGCAAGCTAAAAGTGCAAAAAGATACATGCCGCAGGGACAGGCCCGTGCGACCTGGGAATCGTGTAGCCCGAGGGGCGCTCCCAGCTGAGTAAACTTGGAAAATGTCACCTGGTATCGTTGTCGAAGGAGGGTTGAGGTAGCCGAAGGCGCGCGATGAAGGAGTCGCTCCTCATGAGCCGCCAGGGCCCCAAGCCTCCGGAGGTCTGGGGGCTCGGGTGGTTCCTTGAGGACCATCTCCGTCTCCGCCAGGAGTACGTGATGCCTGGCCTCCTGAGCCGCCAAGATGCTCCATAGATGACGCTGGTAGGCGGCCGCCATGTTCAGCAAGCCAAATGGCATGCAGATGTAGCTGCGAGGTGGACTCTCGCAACACCCTATGCGTGCAGGCCAGAAGCGCTCATGAGACGCGGCTCTGTTGAGCCCTGGAATGTCGATGCAGACGCGTAGCCCGCCGGCCTCGCCAGGATGGGGAGCTGCGCCAGGTGGGCGGCGGTCGCCGCGCATGGTCCTTGCTTCTTGAAGCTCTTGGGAGGCATTGTCGATGAACTCCTGAGCACCAGGTGCTCCTTGCCCAGTGCGTTCTTGAGGGAAACGTGCCACTATGCACGCCTCCATGTGGTGCCCGAGCCCCTCCCTCGTGATGTTGGCTAGGTCTGAGGCCCTCCAGAAGAGATCCCCCGAGCCTCGCCCGAGGAGGGCGCCGGGCGCGCCTTCCTATGCGGGGGAGGGAGGCGCCCCAGGTGCGGGCGCTGATCCTGAGGCGGCGCCGCTGGAGACGCCGCCCTCCTGAGGCCCTGTGCGGAGTAGTTGCTTCTTCTTCTTGGAGATGGCCTCAGGAGGGCACCGGATGCCCTCGTTGTTGGGGTCTTCGATTGCTGTGGCTTGGAAGGCGCGCTCCAGGGAGCACACCACATCTCTTTCTTCGTAGGGAACTGTGATGATTCCGCTGCTTCCCGGCATCTTGAGGACGTTGTAGCCATGGTGGGTCACTGCCATGAACTTGGCTATTGCTGGGTATCCAAGGATGGCGTTGTACGGCAGATGGATGTGGGCGACGTCGAAGTCAATGAGCTTGGTGCGGTAGTTGTTGCGCTTGCCGAAGGTGACAGGGAGACGGACCTGCCCTATCGGGGTGGTAGAGCCGTCGGTCACACCTGAGAACGGTTTGGTAGGCTGTAGCTGATCATATGGCACTTGGAGGCTATCAAATGTCTCGACAGACAGGACATTGAGACCTGCGCCGCCGTCAATGAGGGTCTTGGTGACTTGGACGTTGCTGATGACGGGCGAGCAGAGCATCGGGAGGGCGCCAGCAGTGGCCGCACACTTGAGCTGATCCGTTGAACTGAAGGTTATGGCGCACTTGGACCACCTGAGCGGGCGCGTGGCCTCGAGCCTGGGAAGGGCTGCGTTCACTTCGCGAGCAAACTGCTTGAAGATGCGCTGGGAAGCTGGGGCCTGAGCGCCGCCCAAGATGCAAGCGATGGCGCGCGGCTCCTGGAAGCCCCCTGCCCCCTCGTCCTGATGGTGGTCGTCGTTCCTTCTTGGTGGTGGCGGAAGTGGAGGGAGACCAGCATTGCCCCGAGGGCGATCCTCGCGAGGCTGGTACATCCATTCACCCTCACGAGGCTGGTCTTGCAAGCGGTCCTCACGCGGCCGGTCGCGCCACTCCTGGTGGGGGCTGCGGTCGTCCCAGCGTCCTCCACCTCGTCCTCCTCCTCGGCCATAGCTTCGGTCATTGTGCTTGGGGCGTCGACCGAAGTGTCCATCTCGGATGGCCCTGAGCTCCTGACAGCTGTTGGTGTTGTGGTTGTGTACGTTGTGGAAGGCGCAGAATGGGCGGCTGCTCTTGGACGACTCGGGGTGGTCCTGGCCGCGCTTCGTGTCTGGCTCCGCCGCGAGCACGGCTACTCCCTTGCGCTTCACTTCTTTGGCCTTGTCTATCTTCTCTTCTAGGTCGGCGGCAGGGAGCTCGAGGAGGGAAAGACGCCCCTCCTCAGCTCTTGCACACTTGGTCGCCATGTTGAACAACTCCAGTGCCGTGCATAGCTCCTCGTGGATGGCGAGCTCCTCCTTCATTTTGACGTCGCGGACACCATCGAAAAACGCTGAGATGATGGCCTCGTCCGTCACCTTTGGGATCTTGAGGCGAACGTTGTTGAAGCGCTGGATGTACTTTTGCAAGGTCTCTCCTGGCTGCTGCTTGATGCAGCGCAGGTCACCCGCGGCCGGAGGGCGTCCGCGAGTGCCCTGGAAGTTGGCGACAAAGCGGTCGCGCATCTCACCCCGGGAAGAGATCGACCCCGGGGGCAAGTTCAGGAGCCACGAGCGAGCACCATCCTTGAGAGCCATGGGGAACCAATTCACCATGACTTCTCGTCGCCGTTGGTCGCCTCGATGCTCAGCTCGTAGAGCTGCAAGAACTCCGCAGGGTCGGGGGTGCCGTCGCAGCGAGGAGGTAGGTCTGGCTTGAACTTGCCTGGCCAGACGATGCTACGCAGCTCCGGAGTGAAGGCGCGGCAGCCAGCGGTGGACATCGGGGCCCTTTGCAGCGGCGGAGCCTGCCCTTGATGTCCGCGCACCGCCATCGCAGGCGGCATGCGGTCCTGTCGTGGTGGCGCCAGGAGCGCAGGAGCGTCTTCTTGCGGCCAGGGAACTTCTTGGCAGCTTCCTTCTTCTTGCGCGGGCGCCCGGTGTGCTGGGTCGCGCCGAGGGGCCGCGCGCCTTGGCGCTAGGGCGTCGTCTTGGTGCGGACGTGGCGGAGGCGCTCCGTGGGCTACGTCACCCGCGGGTGGAGGAGGGCGAGGTAGCGAGAGAGACGGGGCAGGCGAGCCCTAAGCGGCGCTGATGAGCTCGGCGATGCGGTCCAGCCAGTCCTCGTAGAGGTTGTCGACTGGGCGGTAGCACAGGAGCTCGCGTGCCATGAGCAGCGCGGCCTACGCGTCTGTGGGCGCGCGACGAGCGTGTGATGATGAACCGGCCGGAGTTAGCGACGGAGTAGAAGTGCGGCCGTCCCGCCGCACCGAGGGGTGGAGCGAAGATGCTTGCTGCTCGTTTCCCGCCGGGCCGGTGGCGGCGTTGGCGGCAGGTGATGGAGAACAACGGGGAGGCCCACCGACAGGGGCTGTCTGAGCGACACGGGCGGCCCGGCGCTCGGCGCGACACTACAAAATAAATACACTTCGGTGATGATACGTGTTTGTCACAGTAGGTCACGTTTTTTGTCATGCATGTACATCCATGACGATTTTATGACAGAATCAAGATAGTCATACTTGTGCTGTCGTAGAAGTGTTCCATGACATTACCAAAATTATCATCACGTAAGTGTCCACTTCCATGACGATAAATCGCGCGTCACAGAAGTGCTTTCGTCAAGGGTGACCGACACGTGGCATCCATCGTAATGGAACGCCGTTAAGCTATCGGGTCCGGTTTTGGATCCGATAACCCGCTAACAGCCCCGACCAATGGGGATTTCCACATGTAAAATCATCATTGGCTGGAGGAAACACGTGTCGGCTCACCGTTGGGACAGATGTCATCTACTCATTGGACCGAAGGCACCTATGATACGTCGACACATGGCACGGCCGAATAGAGGCCCATTCCTGTGAAAAGGCCGGCCCGTTTGACTTGGTCAAAAGGTGGCAGGCCGGCCCATGGAAAGCCACTTAACGGCCTGTTCGCATATAGCCCATTTACAGCCCGCTAACCCAGGGCCCGTTATGACCTATCCGAATTAGGCCCAGTAGCATCATATGGGCCGTCCAATATGATTCCAGCCCATTTTAAGTTCCGGCCCATGTATGGCCCATGACGTCTTTCGGCCCATATGAGTCCCTTTGTAACTCTTGGCCCATTAACGGCTCGTGGTGAAACTGGCCCATAATGAACAGTGTATCACTTTATACCCATTAACGGCCCATTAATCCATTGGGCCGTTTGCAGCCCATGTTATCTTTCGGCCTTCTCAGGGCCCATTTGTTCTTGGACTCATTTCCAACATTCGGTTACTTACGGCCCGTTACTGCCATTTTCTGCTTGTGGGCCAAATTCAGCCCGTGGTTACAGTCGGCCCGTTTGTGGCCCATTAATACGTTGGGCCGTTTTCATAGCATCATCAAATACGGCTGATTAACGACGGCCCGTTATGGTCGGCCCATGAATGGACGACTCCAACTCTAGCCCGTTTACGGCCATAATGCGGTCTGTTTTTGGCCCATGTTTGGCCAATCGATCATACAGCCCGTATAAGGCCCATTGATGACACGGCCCGTAGAAGGCCCATTGTTTCTACGGCCCGTAGGAGGCCCAGTGTCACTATAGTAAATATGTAGCCCATGGTTATTGTGGCCTAGTTTTAAAAAATAGGTTATTGCGGCCACTAGCAAACCGCGGAAAAAGAACTGCATTGACTACAAGCAAACAAATAAACAAGACAACAAGGAAATAAATAAGCAGCAAACTTACGCTAGGCTATCATGGCTATTACACATGTTACATCCACTGGGCATCAAAGTTCGCCACCAGTGGAAATAAATGTGCCGACAAAATAATATACAAAACTGAGAGCACTTCAGAAGGCACTAGGCCTGGCCAGGTCGGGCCCCCCCAAACAGCCGAACAAGCTGATTAGACCTCATTTGTGTCAACGATAGATGCATCACCCATAGCTGTATGGCATGATGTTGCGCAAGGCAGTCCTCTGACATCTTCATTACATCTTTGACTTCAAGTCGGAGCTGAGCTAAAGCAAGCCTTTCCGCTTTCAGTTGAGACTGAAGAAGTTGAACTGATTGAGGCAGCGACTGCACAGAGGTTGTCTCACACCTGCTGGTGAGTAGCTTCAACTCACTATCTTCATCGAGACAGGACCTTGGGGTCATCTCGCTGTCCTCAAGATGGTTTGGCTCACTATCTTCCCTAAAGTTCTGCCTGGCATAAGAGATACGACTCTGAAAGAGAAACAAGGAGACACGTAACAGGTTTCACAATTATATAAGCAAATAAATGGATCTGTTCTGCATAAGGAACATGTTTTTACAACTACAATTTGAAACTGGTAGTTGATGCAAACATCCAATCAGATGTAAACAGCAAAGCAAACAGCAGTGGAGGAAATGATTCCTATCCAAATCTATACTAGAACAAAGTTTGAAGGCTTGAGAAGGATGAACTTACATTACATGTTAACACGGGCTGGACAAAGCCCTTCTCCATGTTGATGGAAGGATAATTCAATAAATTCGCCAAAGAAAATTCTTTATAAGCGTTGCCATTATTCTACATTTTGCAAAGAGTAAATATAGATCAAATAATATTGGAAGAAACAGAGGATAATGAAGCTCAGGTGCAGACTGATGATACATAATAAAATAGCAATTAATTAAGTACAGCGTTACAAGGCAAAAGGGAGAGAGGTACTGACAAGAGCAATGCAGAGCCCAATATTGTTGTGAGATCGTATGATCCTTTAAGCAAGGAGATTCATCTGAAATTAGTTTTCATACAAGAGAGAAGGTAAGGCACATGCAGAAATTTAGGAGTTCAAATTTTGAACTGATATCATAGACAGTACCTGACACTGGGCTCCCAGCAGTTCTAATAGGGGTTTGGCCAGTGGAGTAGGGGTAAAGTGTGGTACAGTTGGGCCTGTGTTTTCTGTGGCTGTTGATCTATCTGATTTAACAGGTATCACTACCTTTTCCAAATACCTAGTTTGTACTCCTTGAGGACCTGCACTCACCCTCTTCCTTTTTGACACCTATTATGTAAGAACAATATTTGACTGGAAAAAATAGTATGACAACACATGGAATAGGTACAGAAAATGGATAGGTATGGCATATACTCATATATGATGCTTAAACTAAGCAGATGGTGTAACAAAGTAGAAGTAATGCAAGAGGTCAGATGCAAAATATGTGCGACCAATCCAACCTTGCCAAGTTAGAGCAAGCACCTTCATGGGTGAATAAGATAGGCCATCCCCCACCATGCATATTTTGTTAGCCAGTGGATTGTTCTGCAATATTCCTCTCGTGCGCCAATTCTCATATTCATTTAGATACTGTTCAATATCTGACATGCATGAAAACATAAAAACAAGTGAGATTATCTTTGTAATGCAGAAGTGATTCTAATCCAATACTGCCTCCCTATAAACCCCTTTGTGCTATCTCTGCAATTCTTTTAAGAGATGCCATGCATGCTGTAATTTGGTGTGTGCATTAATATAATGTGGCCTACTACTCAAAATATGAGAGCTCCAGAAGTGATGACACTTCGCAGATGACAGCTTCAACATATAGTAAAGAAGAACAAGTCGACCTGACCTGACAGATTTAAAATATACTAAGGGAGAACAACTAGACCTGACCAGTCGACCGCAAGAGAAGAGGATCATCTTAAAGAAGAGCAGAAGAGCAAGCAGATTGAAGATATTACAAGTCTTTCAATACAATGTCGGTTGGCCACCCATGATGAACCAGAGCGCACAGAGAAATACTATTCTTTCCAGTCTCTCCATATGTGGCTAACATGCATTTTGAAACTAAAGTAGGAACATTTAGCCGACCAATTAAACATCTCTCGGTTTTACTAATATCAGCATTAATATCAGATATGAATTTGTACAACTAAGCTTGTTTAGCTCGATGGGTGGAGCAGTGCTATTACGACACGGACCACGTAGGCTGATCGTGGTCATCATAAAATGGGGAAACCATAAGCATGATGAGTACAGTGTTGACCGTGGCAGTGGGATGGCAGATCTAAAGCTGCAAACCGTGCAAAGGGTAGTTAGCAACCGATGTTTGCTTTGAAATAACAACTAAGATTTGGTATGGACAAGAAAGTACAGTCAACAAGTGACAAAGAAATGCAATTCTGCTGTCTCTCTATATGTCGCGACATGCATTTGGAAACTCAAGTGGGGCCTTTAGCTAACCAATTAAATGTGTTTGTTAACTAATATCAGTATCATATCACAATCATATTTGAACAACTAAGCTTTCAAATTTTGAGTATTGTGTTGTTTAGCTTGAAGGGTGGAGTAATGCTAGTACGACAGAAAGCACCTACGCAGATCATGTAGAGTAGATAAAAGAGGAAAACCCTAAGCATCAAGAGAAAAATCAGGAAAGTGGAACTAGCTGGACCAGTGGGTGGCGCACATGCTTTTAGAAACGAATATAGCAACATTAGGTGACCAATTAAATGTTCTCTGGTTTAGTGATATGAGCATCATATCAGATTCTTATTTCAACACGTAAGCTTCGGGTTGAGGTCTTGGGGAGCAATGCCAGCACGACACGAAGCACCTACGATGATGGTAGTGAATATAAAGGGGGAACCCATAAGCTTTACGAGTATAGTGACCGTGCCATGGCGGATCTGAAGGTGCAAACCAGACAAAGCTACTTCGCAACCAATGTTTGGTTTCAACTAGCCACTACGATTTGGTACGGACAAGAAAAGTACAGTAAACAAATTACGATCTATTTTCCGGGTGAGATCAATAACTTAAGCACATATGGAAGAGTAGCACCTCTCTTGCGACGCCGTGTAGGCCTCTGCTGATACGTTGAGGGTGCTGCGGGTGCGATGGCTGTCGGCGGCGGGGAAGAAGACTTTAGACGGCAGACGGCCGGGTCGGGGGATAAATCCTGTTGTCGTGGACGAGGCGGTCGTAGGAGTGGCAATGGCAAGGTGGACGACGGCGCCGATGAAGCGAGAGGACGCGATGAAAGGATCCTAGTCCAGCACCGTCAATGAGAGACGTCCATCTCTTGCAGTGGACGACGGGGTAGGGGTAGCGGCTCCGGCAAGGTGGAGGATGGGGTGGCGGACGGAGGAGGCTGGCCGTAGTGGGGATGTTGTCGTGGCACCAACGGTGTATGAATGGGGAAATGGAGGGGAGGGGGGATCTCAAACTTTGGGACGCGCTTCTCTGAAATGTGGGAAAGTTACGAACTTATCCCCTGATTAAAATTTCGGACATCGCGTCGGTTGGGGATGGGACGGTAATCTCGCATCTCCCAAATATTTGCCGGTAACTATTTCGGGCGAGGAGAGGGTGTTTTGCCGCCCACGGTAGGCGCCCACGGTGTATGAACGGGGCTGACAGGTAGGGCGGTTGTGTCACGTCTGAGGGAAGTTACACATCTGCCCTTATTCAAAATATTAGCCTACATCGATTTCGGACGAGGAGAGTTTGTTTTGCCGCCACCGTGTATGAATGGGGAAATGGAGGGAGACACACATGTCTTTTGGACGAGCATGAATCAAATGTGTTTTGCCACCCACGTTTGGCGCCCACCGTGTCTGAATGGGCTCAGAGGCCGTCGTGTCACGTCTGATTGAAGTTACTAGTCTACCCCTACCGACAGCAGTGTAAATCCGGTTGATAAGGATGCAAGTGTCAGGGGTAGACAGTAATTTCCATCTCGCAAACACTTGCTTCGGGCAGCCCACAAATTATAGTGGGTGTTTAGCCGCTTCGTTCAGAACTTGGGAGAATTAGCATTCACGTTTGCCCTGGGCCCTGGCAAACTAAATTCAAATCCAATTTGTATTCGATTACAAATATCCACAGATAATTTTACGTTTTGTTATTTATTTCTTCAAAACCACAACAAAGATTTATTCCACCTTTATATATGATTATGATTTAGAAATGCCGTGATCTTCGAATTCAGTAGGTTGGATACACTTTGAGTCAAACAGTTATTTCATCCAATACAATATGCTCACATGAAAAACAGTTCACCTTATGTCAATCATACAAGTACTGAGGATTACCTCGCCTAAAAAATTCGGATCATTACAACACATGGACAACATAGGGGGTCTTACAACATAATCCATTCAGAGACATGACACAACATGCAAGTACAATAATCTAATGACAATTTCAACTGGTATCTAAAGAAGAACCGGGATTACCCTGGGCTTCAGATAGCAGAAACAGCAGGACCTCCTCCATCTTCAAATGCAACATTCTTACTTCCTCCAATTCTTGGGTTGCTTGCATAATGCGTGCCGCTAATTCCATAATTTCCAGCCTCAAGATAAAGATTACCTCATTCATGGCAGCCACACCATCTCTTTCTGCCTCTAGTAGAGCCTCAAGAACTATAATATTTGTGCTCAGACTGCTCTCTGGTGGTGTTGCCTTTGAACTGCTACCATCTGGTAACATGGATGGCGCACTGCTTCCACAAACAGATTCTGGGGTTGTACATTGTGTCCTAGTGTGAACGGCATCCTGAAACGTTTCCGCTGGACATAAGTAAGAGATAGTTATCGCATGACCCAGGTAGTAAGCTTACATGGTAAACGACATACGAATTATTGCCGAGCATGGCAAGCTATATTTAACTGGTTCGAAGCAGCATCAGCCGAAAAGAAATTAAAATGGTAAGATGAAAGTTGAAAGGGAGTGTACCACCGCTATATTTAAGTTGCCAACGCATCTAAGCAGTTGAAATAATCTGAGAAAGCACTTAACATTGTGGCCTCATATAAACTACGAAGACAGTCTTGTGATGAAGTTCAGAGGAAAAGTTAAGGAATCAAATAAACTAGGCATGCATTTCTTTACGATAGTACAGCAGGCACTGCTGACATATTGGCCAACTCAGGTATAGCGTAACAACAAACAAGCATTCGAATCAAGCAATACGGCAAAGCAGACAACTAAACTATTTGTAATTCTGTAGGATTACAGGTTGAGGGCACAAGCCAAGAAAGCAGCCCACTCGCATTACATTTCACATGTACTAAAACACACTGGCTTACCATATGTTGTTGTGAAGCCTCGCTGTTGTTGCAATGTTCTTTGAAGATATCGTCAGCATCCCGTTGTTGCAAATCTAGTTGTTGTAGTTTATTCTGCATCCTCTATTTAGGTAAAATTAATTTTAATCGCATGCACTGGTCCAAATTGATCATCAATGGTTCATCTAAACTAATGAAAGAAGGGTGTGTGCAGCCCCAAAAGAACAAAATATCTGCTTCCCTCTATTTTTATGCTTGTTCGAGGTGCCAGCCCCAAAAGAACAAATACTTTGCTTGATGGGGTTGGCAGCTCCATAATTAATAGAAGCATCAAATTAGTCATGCAACTTGGGAAGATCAAGAACACACAAACAACTAATGAATAGAGGCTCGGAGCAGTGATGTAATAGCTAGCATCAGAAAATGTAGGGTAAAACGAACAAAAAGCAGCGGAACCACATGCTAGTTTGCTGATGTGTAATTAAGCATAGAGAACATTAAGCAGTCTAATGGAACCAAAAGGTGGCATCAGAACAACACCATTATCATAAATATAGCATTTAAGAAGTAAAATAGTAGGCAGTGATATCTAGGAAGTACAGTAATACTTAGGACAAAACTAAAGCATATTAACTATATGTGCACTGGTATGTAATTTAGCACATGTAACATGTTCACTGCCAGAAGTATGGCCCTACAGGTGCAAGCAGAATAACGTGTCTCATGAAAAACTGAATGATGCCCTGAAGAAATTCAAAGGTGCGGTGCTTATGCTAAGAAAGTGAATGTAGGTGCCGGCCGTTGGATAATAGTACCTGATTCTCGGCAGCGTATGGGTATCGTTGTCAAACTTGATAGCTAAGGATCGTCGATGGTGCTCATGTTGCGGTTGAGTTTGGGCCGGCTGTCGCCGTCACTGAAGCGGCTCCGGTGCTACGGTTGCGGCGCCTGTCGACATACAAGAAAGCTCATCTGTGGTAAGTGAACAGTTGCACGATAAAGAGAAAAACCAAAGGAATAAAAATAGAAATAACCTGATGAGACCGCGGCGTCGGTAAAGCAGGGCCGATGGAGTTGAATATGGCATCCGTGGAGCGGGTCCGGTGCAGTGGACGAAGGCTTCGGCGGGCGTGTTGTATAGTGCTTTCGGTGAGGCAGATCTGTTGCGGCGGACGAGGGCTTGTATGAAGGGCCGGCGAAGGGGCGGACGAGGGAGTCAGCGAAGGGCCTACACTGTGGTGGACGAGGGCGCCGGTTAAGCAGATCCGGTGTGGTGGACCATGATGGCGGTCAAGGAGATCTGGAGCGGTGGACAAGCCAGTCGCTGAAGCGGCTCCGGTGAAGTGGTGAGTTGGCAGTTGGGGGTTCCAAGGTGCGGAAGGTGGATCCGTCGGGTGTGAGGTCCACCGCTGTGGCGGAGGACTAGATTCGGCGGCTTGCCATTGTTGTGGGGTCGGGGAGGGGAAGGGGAGGGGCTCTGGGGAAGAATGTTGGGGCAAAGAGGGGAAAATAATGGAGTTACCAAAGCAGCCCTTTTCCGTTCATGTGGCAGGGGTAAAACAGGAATATCACAGGGCTAAACTTTCGGGCGCGAGATATTTCGATGTGAGCGGGAAGTTTGAAAGCTTTTGGCGCCTGAAATTATATTCTGCTCTTGTACGGCTGACTATGATATCATGGCCGAGAATTTGTTTGTTTTGCACGCAAAAAAGTGCAAGTTTTGAAAATCAATGTCTCCAACTCGAAACATAGATTGTCCATTCAATTCCAATATGGATCATTGAGCTACTACAAGCAAATACCATCATACGGTCCAATTCAAATGAAATTCCAAATGTGTTTATCCTAAATATGATGACAAAAGCAAAAAAAATGTGTATGTGTATGAATAAAGTGGATGATTATAAAGTTTGAACATGCCCGTATGTGTATATCTCTAGGTTTGATATATGAATTTGAAATCACGAAATCCCGGCTTAAAAAATGTACCTCTGTTTAAATGAATTACAAAAGCTAATGATGGAGTCGAATTCCAAAATTCCAATCTTAGGTTTGTAATTCTGGTACATCAAGGTATATCACGCATGTTCAAAAGTATCGTTATCTCATAGTCCAAACTGTGAAAGAAATTGCTCAAC
The DNA here is from genome assembly GCF_002575655.3 of Aegilops tauschii subsp. strangulata. Taxonomy (NCBI): domain Eukaryota; kingdom Viridiplantae; phylum Streptophyta; class Magnoliopsida; order Poales; family Poaceae; genus Aegilops; species Aegilops tauschii. The sequence goes on along the minus strand of NC_053036.3, from coordinate 168,531,777 downwards.
CATGAGTGCACACACTATTGACCATGTATATCTCAATTACGCTAAAGTCCCTCAAATATAGACACCTCACTCTTTATCTGAAGCCAACCCCCCCCCCCTCGTCGCCCACCCCCCCCCCCACACACACACACAGAGAGAGAGAAGTCGTTCTCTCCCCCAAACACCAACACGCGAGCACATTAACACCCCTCTCTCTTCTAAAGTCCGGACCCCAATATAGGTCTCTATCACTTTGTCTCTTGGGCATGCACACATCTCTTCCCCCACTCTCTAGCTAGGTCTCCCGGCATCTCTCTTTCCCAAGCACACGCACTATCTAGAGTGTATCTTTCCCATACAAACAAAACGTCGCCCCCAAACGTCTATCTCCCTAGTTATGTGGTTCTCGCACACTCACCTCACGCACCACCCCCACTGCAAACAAGCACACTTTGTCTCCTTGTGCACCACTCTCCTCTTTCTATCTCTCCCACATCCGGACCCACCCCAGCTCCTTCCCTGTATACATATATGTCGTGACTCTTTCCATAGCTCCCTAATGTATCATCGTTCTCGATCTCGCACATTGTTCTCTACACCATCTATTCTAGATCTCTCATGAAGTCCCTATCACACACACGATGACTCGCTTCCCTTGCGTCTCCGTACATAGGCCAATTTCAAACAACGTCAACATTGTCTCCCTATCTATACGCCATTTATGGACACAAATGCCCCCTCTCTCGCCCCCTGTCCTCCTCTCTCTCTCTCTATCTCTCCGTCGCTAGCTCTCTCTCTCTCTCGCTCTCACACCCCTCTCCCACACACACTCGATGTCTCTTCCAAATAGTCTGCTCCCCCCGCCCGCACCCATGCTATCCCGCTACTACACATGTCACACCATTCCCCCTTCCCTTATACTAGGTTTACATCATTAGTGGTCTCTCTACTCCACATACACACACTCCATCTCACGCACAAACGCGCGCACAAACACACACAGACACGCACAAACACCCATTAATCTGGATCCTCATCTCTCCCCATGTCCGCATGTGTATCTCACACACTCACTCTCTAATTATGTATATGTGTGTCCACGTTACACAACACAAAGCCCCATGTACATGTCTCTCTCTATCCTCCACACACATAGACACAAAGAATTTGTTATCATTGCCTCAGTCTCTAGACATATCACACACGCACACTGTCTCTCTCTCTCGCAAACACGCTCAACAAGGGTTTCCCCGTGAATAACTTACCATCTATTCATCAACACTCGTGGCAGTACGGCGAACATGATACGTGAAAAAGAATAAATCTACACGTGCTTAGACCACCTTGTATGACTACCAGGACTAGAGCAAGCCAAAAAGCGTGCTGCCATCACCCCCTCCTTATCGGCGACGGGAAAACCTTTGTTTTACACAGTCGAGAAGTCATTGTGCTAAGGCCCCACATGCTGAGGCGTTGAATAGAATGTAGATGCTAGTTTACGGAAACAAGTATCGATAATACGTTTGTATCTCCATACTTATATTTCTTCTCTTATAAAAATCCGAGTTGGTGATGATGGTACGCGTGCCATCTTGCAATATAGACCGTCCGATCTATATCTGACTCATGGAAATTAAACTAAAAGATACCCGCACCCCTCTCCACATTTGCAGACAAGGCCTTCCCTCGTTCATCCTTATCTCCAACAACCTCATTGTTGATCAATTAAGAAAGGAAGCCTCTGGAACAAACTGGCCTGGTGGCCGCTGCCAGCGTCGTGAATCCCCATGCCTCCGCTCAGTCCGACCACCAATCACCACCACGCCCCACTCCTCTTCACCTTATCTCCTATTTCTCGAGATATCATTAGTTTTTACACATGGGATTACTCCCGCATGGGTCAATCACAACGAGTGTTTTATAAAAAATGCATCTTGATGTTCCATGCAATGCACGGATCTTACTAGTACTCCTACAGAAGACTAAGTTGGTGATGATGGTGTGTCTGCCATCCGTCGTTTGTGACCATTAGATCTACATCGAACGACTATGAGGTAAGTTGTTGCCTTTTCTCACCAACATCCCACTTGTCTACCAATTTGCAGAAAACCCATAATTAGTATCTGAAAACCAACCACATCCCTCCCTGACCTCACCAAAACTGCCCAAGGAATATATTCTAATTGAAACATAATATATCTCTAGTGATATATGTATATCAAAATTAGAGTGTATTGTATCAAGTTTGTGAATAAGTATTATTCTAATTATGATTCGTTGCAACGCACATGAACATTGCTAGTATTTCCAACCATGCAATTTTTTCCAAGTATTCCATAGTTTCGAATTTTCCATCAAGATATTAGTCACTCATGGTTGATATTTACTTTCAATCATGTACACATATGCACTATGTAACTAGCCTTGCTTATTGGGTTCCAAAGCTTAACTTTCACTCCTACTTACAATATGTAGAGTATTTAACAAAAAACTACCACTTTCAACCAGCCCTAGGAAAAATAGCAAAAACATACCCAAAATTTCTTAATCCACGCCAAAAACTACTACCTAGTACTCCCTCCGTCCCACAATGTAATACGTTTTTGCAAGCTAGTTTAGCTTGCAAAAACATCTTATATTATGGGATAGAGGGAGTACCATATAGGTTAGTTTAAACCCTTTTATGACAGCGTTGGCCCACACGTTCGTGCTGACAAGGCAACTTAAACCAACACATTTTGTTTGACCGTTGACACGAGGGACCCACATCTGACCTTCTATCCTGTTATTCCCCCTCAAATCATTATTTTTCCTGAACATTACTTCAAATAGTATTGATGCGTGTTCGTCGGTGGCGCCGGTGATGAGCGAGTTGGCAGCCGCTCCGCCGGACGGGTCGGACGCCGCGCTGGCCTCCGCACGGGTTGGTAGGCTGGCCCGAGCGTGACTCACGAGCGAGCAAGCCGCCGCACTGGCCTTCGCTCGAGCCAGATGGCTGGCCTTAGCGCAGCGCGCGCGAGCAAGCCACCGCGTCGCCGTGCCAATCTAGCTAGCAAACCTTGCAGACAAGCAGCTGGACGGAGCTATCTTGGCTAGCTAGCGGCCACGAGCGCTGGACGGAGCTGGCATCTGGGCTGCCGCAAGATGGGCTCCGCACCACCGGCGGTTTTAACCTCGCCTTCTGCAGGCGGCGGTAGCTGCGTCCCATGGCCGAGGATAACTAGGTGGACGGGCCGGGGGTAGGAGGTCACTCGGGGATTTTTATGCAGACTGACATGTAGGTCCCACAAGTCATAACGCCCGTTTGAATAGAAGACATTGACTTAATGGGCGACATGGGCCTTGTTTGGATACTCTAAGTCAGAGGTTAGAGTTAGATTCTAACCCTGAACTAACTCTAACCAAAGTGGTGTTTGGATGGCAGGGTTAGATTGACAACAAATGTATCCAAACAGGGCCATGGGTTGAAACGTGCCTATAATGGCACTTTGTAGAGTAGTCGTTTCTTGGTAGGGCTGGTTGGTAAGAGCATGTACAATGGTTGATAAGGTAGTCTTATCTTAAGTTTGCCAAGTATGCAAGTGGTAGTAGTTTCTTGGCATTATTAGTGGTTTCTTGCATTATTAGGGGTTTCTTGTAAGGAACAATGTACTACTAGCGACAAAAGGCGATTCTAGGTTGTGTTGTACTCCAACGAGTACTACTAGTGGTCGCGGGAGTGTATACCTCGTTTTGTGGGTTCGATCCCGGCCGAACGCACGGCGGCCTTTTTTTTAAATAGTAACTTCGCTGCGAGCCAATATTTTATACGGGTAGTTTGAGTTTTGAAGTCAAACGGACGTACGGCACCACAATCTGGGTGCACTGGATAGCCTAGCCACGTGAACGGGTTTTCCTTCCCAGCCTCTCGTGGCTCGCATGCTCGCCCTAGCCGCACCTCGCTTGCAGCTTCCTCATCAGCTAGTAGCATATTTAAACTAGCGCCTCCCAATTAAGCCCGAGGAGCCGGAAATGCCTGGCGGGGCATTGGGAATTGTGCAATATGGCTCTATACGTAAAGTGCTCTACTACTACTCTGTAGCTTGTGGCGTTGCACGCATGGACTTCACTCCATTATCGGCTCTACTATAAAAGAAATTCCTCTTGACGTGTTTTTTTAAACGGAGGCAAAAGCTTTGCTTCATCTCATTCATAAAGAAGGAACTACTAACAAAGTTCGATGAGATCCATTACACCTCCACAAATGGAAGCAAAAAGCCTAGTCTCGGTGTATCTTTTAACTCAAATGTTCTGCCCCCGCAGTAACCGTCGCTGATAAACAGGCTCTAGTGTGTGCGTGAGAGGAGCGGCTGAGTAGGCCAGCTACGTGAGAGGAGCGGTTGAATAGAGCACCGAGAGTACCCACTAGGCCACTACGTAGGTGTACTTTCCCTGCATTGATAGTACAACGATGGTTCTAGAGAACAGTAGTACCCTCCACTTCCAACTGTAGCTCCTTGGCCCTGAGATTAAAGAGTTCAAAACTGGTGCACTATACAAGAAGTACAGTACATCGCACTACTAGTTGAGAAAGTAGTACTAGTACTGCTACAGTACGAGTAAGTACTCCTCCATCACATAATGTAAGACGTTTTTTGACACTAGTTGGCGTGTACAAAAAATAGCAAAAACATACCCAAAATTTCTTAATCCACGCCAAAAACTACTAGCTAGTGCCAAAAATTTCTTACTAGTGCTATTATTTACAGTATAATGCAATCCCATAACGTCCCATAATGCTAGTACTAGTAGTAAATAATAGCCTCACCCCTTCGCTAAGGAACGATCTATAGTTGGAAGGGACGAGGCCCTATGGTTACTACGCTCTTATCTCCTCCTCGCCACTTCCCCTCCCCCCGAAGAGAAGTCAGTTCGTCGCTGCTCCCATGGATTCGCCAGGCGGTTCTCCTCCTCGTCGGGGCTGGGAGACCTTGGACGACGATCCTCTGGGAGAAATCGCACGCCGCTCCGACGTCCTCACCGCCGCAAGACTCGGTGCTTCCTGCACCAACTTTTTCAAGACGGTGCTTAAAAAGGCTTGGGAAAAGGCCATGCTTGTTGGTCTGCCATGCGTCCTCGAGGAGAAGGTCCTTCTATGGGACAATCCTTAGAACAGTCCACCGCTCCCTGGCCTTGGTTGCACGTTGACTCCGCTACAGTTGCCGACGTTGAGAGGTAGTCGGATTTTGTCCGATCAGCAGGTCAGTAATGGAGTTTGATCATGTAGTACTTAGTTATTCCATTTCCATCCATAATTTCTCCGCTGCCCACCGTCTTATATATAGGTCTGGGTCGGTGTTAGCGAAGATTGGCTTGCATACCTCCGGCCAGATACCACCATCATTTTGCACAACATCCACAGCAGTGCGGCCGTTCCGGTAGACCCCTTCTCCACCATTGGGATCGGCCTTCCGGACTAGCTGGGCTTGAATACGTATGATGATGCCTACATGAGATTGAAGAAGATAGCAATTGCGGACCCGCCGACAAAGCGACGCGGCTACGACGATTACTATCTCATCGCGGTGTTCGACATAAGGATTGCCATCAATGCAAGACGCAGTAACGCCAGAGTGTGACGCCCCCGATTTGACCGTACACTAATCATGCACGCAAATGTGTACGATCAAGATCAGGGACTCACGGGAAGATATCACAACACAACTCTAAAACATAAATAAGTCATACAAGCATTATAATACAAGCCAGGGGCCTCGATGGCTCGAATACAAGTGCTCGATCACAGACGAGTCAGCGGAAGCAACAATATCTGAGTACATACATAAGTTAAACAAGTTTGCCTTAAGAAGGCTAGCACATACTGGGATACAGATCGAACGAGGCGCAGGCCTCCTGCCTGGGATCCTTCTAACTACTCCTGGTCGTCGTCAGTGGCCTGCACGTAGTAGTAGGCACCTCCAGTGTCGTAGGAGTCGTCGTCGACGGTGGCGTCTGGCTCCTGGACTCCAGCATCTGGTTGCGACAACCAGATAGAAAGGAAAGGGGAAAAGAGGGAGGGAAGCAACCGTGAGTACTCATCCAAAGTACTCGCAAGCAAGGAGCTACACTACATATGCATGGGTATATGTGTAAAGGGGCATATCAGTGGACTGAACTGCAGAATGCCAGAATAAAAGGGGGATAGCTAGTCCTGTCGAAGACTACGCTTCTGGCCATCTCCATCTTGCAGCATGTAGAAGAGAGTAGATTGAAGTCCTCCAAGTAGCATCGCATAGCATAAATCCTACCCGGCGATCCCCTCCTCGTCGCCCTGTTAGGGAGCGATCACCGGGTTGCATCTGGCACTTGGAAGGGTGTATTTTATTCGGTATCCAGTTCTAGTTGTCATAAGGTCAAGGTACAACTCCGGGTCGTCCTTTTACCGAGGGACACGGCTATTCGAATAGATAAACTTCCCTGCAGGGGTGCACCACATAACCCAACACGCTCGATCCTATTTGGCCGGACACACTTTTCTGGGTCATGCCCGGCCTCGTAAGATCAATGCGTCGCAGCCCCACCTAAGCTCAACCGAGAGGTCAACACGCCGGTCTAACCCTATGCGCGCAGGGGTCTGGGCCCATCGCCCTATGCACACCTGCACGTTGCGAGGGCGGCCGGAAGCAGACCTAACCTAGTGGCGTTCTAGTCCAATCCGGCGCGCTCCGCTCCGTCGCTGACGTCAAAAAGAGCTTCGGCTGATACCATGACACCGGGATACCCATAACTACTCCCGCGTAGATGGCTAGTGCGTATAGACCAAATGGCCAGACTCAGATCAAATACCAAGATCTCGTTAAGCATGTTAAGTAACCGCGAACGTCGACCAGGGCCAGGCCCACCTCTCACCTAGGCGGTCTCAACCTGCCCTGTCGCTCCGCCATAAAGATCCACTTGCGGGTACTCCTTCGAGCCGACCCGACTTTAGTCATCACATGTGTCATGTGTATAGTATATAAGTATATACCCGTGATCACCGCCCAGGTGATCACGGCCCGATAGTATAGCACAGCAGACGGACAAGAATGTAGGGCCACTGATGGAAAACTAGCATCCTATACTAAGCATGTAGGATTGCAGGTAAAGGTAACAACAGTAGTAGCAAGGATAGGCTATGCATCAGAATAGGATATCGGAAAGCAGTAACATGCTACACTACTCTAATGCAAGCAGTATAGAGAAGAATGGGCGATATCTGGTGATCAAGGGGGGGACTTGCCTGGTTGCTCTGGCAAGTAGGAGGGGTCGTCAACTCCGTAGTCGAACTGGGCAGCAGCAGTGTCGGTCTCGTAGTCTACCGGAGAGAAGAGGGGGAAGAAACAGTAAATACAATGCAAACATAAACATGACGATGCATGACATGACAATGAGCAGTGCGAGGTGTGTCCTAACGCGACAGTAGGTGGTACCGGCGAAGGGGGGGGACATCCGGGAAAGTATTCCCGATGTTTTGCGTTTTCGGACAAATGGACCGGAGGGGGAAAGTTGCGAGTTCGATAGGTTAGGGAGGTGTGGTGGACGAACGGATTGCGTATCCCGATTCGTCTCGTCGTTCTGAGCAACTTTCATGTTGAAAATATTTTAATCCGAGTTACGGATTAAAATATATGATTTTCTAAAGATTTTATTAATTTCTAGAATTTAATTAATTATTTAATTTAATTCGAAATTTGGATTTATGACATCAGCATGATGTCATGCTGACATCAGCAGTCAACTGGGGTTGACTAAGTCAAACTGACATGTGGGTCCAGTGGGACCCACCTATCATTCTCTGATTAGGTTATTAGGGTTTAGCTAAATAATTACTGTTTAACTAAATTAACTAATTAATTAGATTAATTTAAACAGGATAATTAACTTAATTAATTTAGTTAATTAATTAATTAATTAATTAAATTTATTTTTATTATTTGTTTTATTATTAATTTTATTTTTATTTATTTATTTATTTATTAATTTTTATTAACTAGTTTATTATTTTTATTATTATTATTATTATTTTTCATCATTTCCTTTTTAAACACGTTCTCTAGGCACTGGGCCCCATATGTCATTGGGCCAAAGGGCCACAGCGGGTCGGGCAACGGGCGCCGCCCGAACGGCGCGGGGAAAGCGGGCGATGGGCGAACGGGTGCTCGCACCCGAGGCCAAGGGAGGCGAGGGCGAGTGCGCCCGGGGTCTCGGTGGCCGGCGACGGTGGGAGCGGCGCCGGGAGCAGGGCGCAGCGGGGCCGCGTGGGGCCAGCGACGGAGCAGCGTACGACAGCAGCGGCTACACGCAGGGCTGGCCGACGCGGTCGGCGAGCAAGGGGGGAACGGAGGCGAGGGCGCCGTCGACGGGGCGAGCGGCGAGCGGTGGTGCTCGCGCGGGGACAGAGGGGAGAGGGAAACGGCGCGGGAGTGGGGCAATGGTGCGGGGCGAGGCCACGGTGAGTGCGGGCCGCCGTGAGCGCGGCCGGGGCGCGTCTTGAGGCCGGACGGGGCATGGGGAAGAGGAGAGGGAGGGGGTCCTCACGGGGGGGATGCGGTCTGGGCAGCGAGCGCGGGGAGGAGTGACGGGGACGACAACGATGGGGAGGCAGGCCGTCGGGGACGAGACGAGGTCGAGGCGGCGTCGATCTAGGCGGCGGGGTCGTCGTGCGAGCGGGGGACTCCAGGGAGGAGGCGGCGCGGTGGCCCCGGCGAGGTGGCCGTGGCGGTGGCGTTCCGGGCGGCAGCGAGGAGGCCAGGAGGGGCGGCGAGGCGGGCGACGGGTGGCGTCGGGGGCGATCCCGATCCAGGAGGGGATCGGGGGAGTGGGGGGGAAGTGGGGAGGAGGTGTCGGTGGTGAGTGGGGGGGAGTGGATAAGGTGTCGGTGGTGGGGGGGTGGCCGGCCGGCTGGGCCTGGGGTCGGCCCAGTTGGGCCAGGGCCCAGTAGGGGGAGGGGGGTTCCTTTTTTTGTTTTTTTTTGTTCTGTTTTCTTTTCTTTTCTTTATTTGCTTTTCTGTTTTATTTCAATTTAAACTATTTAGGCATTTTATAAAAATGTGTTTACCACACCATATTTACTTATGCAAAATATGGTATCTCCCGAACATTTTTATTTTAATATTTGAATACTTTTGTCGTTTGACTTATTTAGGATTTAAATTTGAAACGGTTTTGAATTAACCCGAGATTAATTACGGTGACAGAGGTGACGTGCCATCATTAACGTGAGATTACTGTAGCATGATTATCCGGGCGTTACAAATCTCCTCCACTACAAGAAATCTCGTCTCGAGATTTAGGAGGTAGAAGGAAACAGTGCGGGGTATTCTTCGCGCAGACGATCCTCTCGTTCCCAAGTGGCCTCATCTTCAGAATGGTGCGACCACTGGACCTTGAGAAACTTGATCGCCTTCTGACGTGTGCGGCGTTCAGCTTGGTCGAGAATGCGGACCGGATGCTCCTTATAGGAGAGGTCCTGCTGCAATTCGAGCACTTCATGATCCACTGCTCGGATTGGGTCCTTGAAGCAACGGCGGAGCTGTGACACATGGAACACATCGTGAACCTGAGAAAGGTTCGGCGGAAGCTCCAGTTGGTATGCCACTTTTCCACGTCTTTCGAGAATAGTGAATGGGCCAATATAGCGAGGAGCTAGTTTTCCCTTGATCCCAAAGCGGTGAGCACCCTTCATAGGTGTGACTCGGAGATAAGCCTTTTCGCCAGGTTGATAGACCATGTCTTTATGATGACGGTCATACTGACTCTTTTGACGTGACTGAGCAGTCTTGAGATTCTCGTGAATAATGCGGACTTGTTCTTCGGCATGTTGGATAATATCCGGACCGAAGAGTGGACGTTCCCCAGTTTCTGACCAGTTCAGAGGGGTTCGGCACTTTCGTCCATATAACACTTCGAAGGGGGCCATCTTCAGACTAGCTTGATAGCTATTATTATAAGAGAACTCAGCATACGGGAGAGATTCCTCCCATTTCTTGCCGAAGGAAATAACACAAGCTCGAAGCATATCTTCGAGAACTTGGTTGACGCGTTCAACTTGCCCTTGCGACTGAGGATGAAACGCAGTACTGAATGACAGATGAGTTCCCATGGCTTCTATGAAACTTGCCCAGAATCTTGAAGTGAATAAGCTACCACGGTCTGAGCTGATAACCAATGGAATACCGTGGAGTGAAACAATCCTGGACATATAGAGCGTTGCCAGCTGACTAGCAGTGATCGTTTCCTTGACCGCCAGAAAATGTGCAACTTTGGAAAGCCGGTCAATGACGACAAGAATAGCATCATTACCTTTCTGTGATTTGGGAAATCCAGTGACGAAGTCCATCTCAACATGGTCCCATTTCCATTCAGGAATAGAGATAGGTTGCAGAGTTCCAGCGGGCCTTTGATGTTCTGCTTTGATACGACGGCAAACGTCACACTCAACAACATAACGAGCAATGTCTTGCTTCGTATTAGACCACCAGAATCTCTGACGGATGTCTTGGTACATCTTTGTACTACCAGGATGGATACATAGAGGCGTATCATGAGCTTCTTTCATAACTTCCTGTGTCATATCCAGGTTTTTCTCTGCACATGGCACCACTAGGCGGCCCTTAAAGTATAAGGTGCCATCTTCAGCAATGGTGAAGAATGAGGGCTTTCCTTCTCCAAGGTAGCGCTTAATCTTGTGGGCTTCAGAGTCATACTTCTGTAGCCTTTTGATGCTGTCCACGAGATCTGGTTTAGCAACTAGGGTATTGAGGGAACCCTGGGTAACAACGTGGAGGTTCACCTTGCCAAACTCCTTAGGAGGGGGAGCGAGTGCACCCGGAGGAACAATATGGAGGTTCAGCTTCCTGAATTCTTCAACAAGTGAGGGCTGAACTTTGTGAACCTGGAGGTGGTTGCGGTAAGACTTGCGGCTCAAGGCATGAGCCATTACATTAGCCTTGCCTGGCGTATAGGAAATACCCAAGTCAAACTCTACAACAAGCTCCATCCATCTCTGCTGACGGAGGTTCAGGTCTGGCTGAGTAAACAGATACTTCAGACTTTGGTGGTCAGTGAAGATCTCGCAACGATTACCAAGAAGGTAATGTCGCCACTACTTCAGCGCATGAATGACAGCAGCAAGTTCGAGGTCGTGAACTGGGTAGTTCTCTTCGTCAGGGCGCAATTGCCGAGAGGCATAAGCAATCACTTTGCGGTCTTGCATTAGGACACAGCCTAGTCCTTGACGGGAAGCGTCGCAGTAAATGACGAAGTCCTTCTTAGTATCAGGTGGAGCTAGAACTGGGGCAGAAGTCAACTTGTCTTTGAGTGCCTGGAAACTTTCCTGACATTTGTCTGTCCATTGGAACTTGACGCCCTTATGCAACAGGTTAGTGAGAGGCCTGGCGATCTTGGAGAAGTTCTCGACGAATCGACGGCAATAGCTGGCGAGACCGAGAAAACTTCTGACTTGCTTAACGTTCTTGGGAGGAGTCCAATCAAGGATAGCCTGGACTCGTTCAGGGTTGACGGCAATACCATCCTTAGAGATGACATGCCCAAGATAGGTTACCTCCGGTAGCCAGAATTCACATTTGGAGAACTTGGCATATAGTTGATGCTCTCGTAGCTTCTCCAGCACAAGTCGAAGATGTTCAGCATGTTCTTCTTCGTTCTTGGAAAATACCAGGATATCATCCAGATAAACCACAACGAACTTGTCGAGGTAATCCATGAATATATAGTTCATCAGACGAGAGAAGGTGGCTGGAGCATTGGTTAAACCGAAAGACATGACGGTGTACTCGTATGAACCATAGCGAGTCACGAAGGCAGTCTTTGGGATATCCTCTTTGCGAACACGGATCTGGTGGTAACCCAGTCTCAAGTCGAGCTTAGAGAACACTGACGAACCCGCCAGTTGATCATACAGATCATTGATCCGAGGAAGAGGGTATTTATTCTGAATGGTAGCTTGGTTTATCGGACGGTAGTCTTGAACCAATCGGTTAGTCCCATCCTTCTTCTTGACAAAGAGAGAAGGTGCTCCCCAAGGAGAGCAACTTGGGCGAATGAATCCTTTGCGAAAAGAATTGTCGATTTCCTCCTTAAGCTCAAGGAGTTCATGCGGCGGCATTTTGTAGGGTCGCTTGGCTATAGGAGTGGTGCCTGGTTTCAAGTCGATGATGAATTCGACAGCTCTAGCAGGGGGAATCCCTGGAAGTTCTTCAGGGAAGACGTCGAGGAATTCACGCACGACGGGAATGTTTTCAATGCCCTCGAGTGGTGCAGCGTTCAATGCATTCAATGCATAGAGCCTTGCCTCGGCATTTTGCACCAGATGGGCTTGGTAAGTAACTATCTCATCTGAAGGGTGTAGCAGATGGACGGTCTTAGCGGTGCAAACGATTGAAGCAGTATGCGATTTTAGCCAATTCATTCTCAGAATGAGATCAATGCTACAGGACTTCAGTACGATGGGAGAGACAAGAAATTCCAGTCCTTCGATTTCAACGGGGACGTCGTTGCAAATCATGGAGGTTCAACATTGGCCCGCAGGGGTGTGTACTAAAAGTGAAGCATTCATGTCTTCGCTTCTAATGCCATGCATGAATGCAAAATCTTCTGACATGAATGAATGTGATGCACCTGTATCAAATAAAACGGATGCTGGTACTGAATTTACGAGGAGTGTACCCATCACAGTAGCAGGCTGGTCTTGAGCTTCGTTGAGATCAACGTGGTTGGCATGAGCACGACCATAAGACTTAGCATTGTTGTTGCGGGGCTGGTTGTTACCACGGCCAGTTGCTGGAAGGGCCAGTTGATTCTGGTTCTGGTTGCATTCTCTAGCACGGTGTCCTGGTTGACCACACCTGAAGCACAAGCCATTATTGGGAGTGGGAACAGGGGCTTGGGACGGTGGAGCTGGAAGTCTGGACTGCCTAGATGGTGGTGGAGGCAGACGAGGTGCAGCATAGGTCTGCCTTGGGGCAGATGCATTTGGACGGTACATGCTGTTCAGGGTCCATATCTTACGCTTCTGTGAGGGCGAGCCCGAAGATGAGCCCGTGTCACGGTTGCGCCTGTGAGAGCTCTGGTATTCCTGCAGACCAGTTTCGACATTGATGGCCTTGTTCACCAGGGTGGCGAAATCAGCAAAGTCATGCACTAGAAGTGCGAGCTTGATGTGAGCTTGAAGGCCATCACGGAACTTCTCCTGTCTGCGTGCATCAGTTGCAATGTCCTCTTCAGCATAGCGAGACAAGTCCAGAAACTCCCGCTGATAAGCTTCAACAGTTTTATTGCCTTGGGTGAGGTTGCGGAACTCACGCTTCTTCCGGTCCATGACTCCTTGAGGAATGAAGCGGGCACGGAAAGCAGCTTGGAAGTCTGGCCAGGTGATGATCGTTCCAGCTGGCAGAGTACGCCTGTGGTTGTCCACCATTGAGCTGTGGGTCCCTTCAGAAAGAAGGAAGCAAAGTTGACGTAGCTGGCAGAGGCTACATCGGCAGACTCCATCTCATAGGTGATGTCACGGAGCCAGTCATCAGCATCCAGAAGCTGAGTTGAGCTGCGGCACACAGTTGGATTCAGGCGCATGAAATCCTGCAGAGTTACTGGGGTTGGTTGCTGGTCCATATTGGGGCGAGGAAACTGAGCCATCATATTTTCCATGAATTGGCGGTTCAGTTCGAACTGTTGGATCATACCAGCCATGTACTCAGGTGGTGGTGGGGCATCGCCACCACGACCACGACCACCTGGTCTAACCATCCTGCTAATATATAACAGGGGTAGTTCAGCATTGAGAAATATTTGCAAAGACAAGAATCATTCATGATGAAACATGCATAATGAAAGGAGCACGATAGCTACTACATAGTAGTCGGCATAACTTACAAAAGGGGTCATGCATAGAGTTCAGTACATAGAGTTCAATACATAGACTAAAACATCATAGGCGGCACACAGGCTCGCGGCGAATGCATCTAACACTACAAGCAAACCTACATCAGTCCCAAGAGGTACTGTGGAGGTAATCGTAGCCCGACAGCTGGTAGTGGGGTAACGGATAGCCCTCCACATCAGCAGACTGGGGGCCGCGGATACTCAGGTGTAGAGCCCGTCGCTCAGGTGGCAGAAGAGGACCAAGTGCGGGAGAGTAGCCTCCCACCTCTAGCCAACCGACACCGTGGGGCATCACGGTCCTGGCTGGGTAGATCGCAGTACGCGGTAGCTGTCCAGATCGGACAAAGGGGTGCAGCAGCGTCAGAGCACGGTAAAGGTGCTGACGGGTGGTGTACATATCGTGGCGAAGAGCTCGGTTAGCTCGATCCAGCCCATCAGCATGCAGAACCAGGTTCTGATGGTAGAAGGGCTCTCGGGTGACAGTGGAGTAGGCAGCAGTATAGTATCCCTCCGCACCAACATCAGATGCGATAGCAATGAGCCTGAAAGGGGAGGTGTCCAACTCACGATACTCTCCACGAAGACGTGTCAGAGCAGCATAGGCAGCATCGTGGACAGCCATATCGATGGTCACACCGACACCATGTGCGGTGTGCAGCACAGTAGTGGAGTCATACTCCCGCGAGTAGAGGTGGACGATGGCACGGTACTGCTCCTGGTTAAAGTCCTGGTACTCCTCGTAGACGGTGTACTCAGGGTGCCAGCGATAACCCAGATAGGTCATCATCTCAGCTAGCACCGCAGGTGATCCCGAGGCACCAATGGTCGTCGTGTGGCGCACGACCTGCCTCGTGGGTTCCATCTGAAAGCAAAGACATTTCAAAGGAGTCAAATGACAGTGTGTGAATTGTTCAAAATACTATTCTAAGAAACAACTATGGCTTATCCAACTTTGGGGTGAATGCGGTCACGGGATCCTAGTGTTAGAGTTAGTAAATTCGTTTAACCCGAGTAGAAGAGAGTTCAGAGTCCCAGAGTAAAGGTCGAGGAGTAAAAGATCCTAGTACCACCCAATGGCGACGTGGGCCCGTAAGACACACAGCCATGTTAGTAAAAGTTTTGTAATGTCTAGACTCGACTTCGGACAAGGAGTGTGGAAAGGGGGATTCCTACAGGCAGTCGGCTCTGATACCAACTTGTGACGCCCCCGATTTGACCGTACACTAATCATGCACGCAAATGTGTACGATCAAGATCAGGGACTCACGGGAAGATATCACAACACAACTCTAAAACATAAATAAGTCATACAAGCATTATAATACAAGCCAGGGGCCTCGAGGGCTCGAATACAAGTGCTCGATCACAGACGAGTCAGCGGAAGCAACAATATCTGAGTACAGACATAAGTTAAACAAGTTTGCCTTAAGAAGGCTAGCACAAACTGGGATACAGATCGAACGAGGCGCAGGCCTCCTGCCTGGGATCCTTCTAACAACTCCTAGTCGTCGTCAGTAGCCTGCATGTAGTAGTAGGCACCTCTAGTGTCGTAGGTGTCGTCGTCGACGGTGGTGTCTGGCTCCTGGACTCCAGCATCTGGTTGCGACAACCAGATAGAAAGGAAAGGGGAAAAGAGGGAGGGAAGCAACCGTGAGTACTCATCCAAAGTACTCGCAAGCAAGGAGCTACACTACATATGCATGGGTATATGTGTAAAGGGGCATATCAGTGGACTGAACTGCAGAATGCCAGAATAAAAGGGGGATAGCTAGTCCTGTCGAAGACTACGCTTCTGGCCATCTCCATCTTGCAGCATGTAGAAGAGAGTAGATTGAAGTCCCCCAAGTAGCATCGCATAGCATAAATCCTACCCGGCGATCCCCTCCTCGTCGCCCTGTTAGAGAGCGATCACCGGGTTGTATCTGGCACTTGGAAGGGTGTATTTTATTCGGTATCCAGTTCTAGTTGTCATAAGGTCAAGGTACAACTCCGGGTCGTCCTTTTACCGAGGGACACGGCTATTCGAATAGATAAACTTCCCTGCAGGGGTGCACCACATAACCCAACACGCTCGATCCCATTTGGCCGGACACACTTTTCTGGGTCATGCCCGGCCTCGTAAGATCAACGCGTCGCAGCCCCACCTAAGCTCAACCGAGAGGTCAACACGCCGGTCTAACCCTATGCGCGCAGGGGTCTGGGCCCATCGCCCTATGCACACCTGCACGTTGCGAGGGCGGCCGGAAGCAGACCTAGCCTGGTGGCGTTCCAGTCCAATCCGGCGCGCGCCGCTCTGTCGCTGACGTCAAAAAGAGCTTCGGCTGATACCACGACGCCGGGATACCCATAACTACTCCCGCGTAGATGGCTAGTGCGTATAGACCAAATGGCCAGACTCAGATCAAATACCAAGATCTCGTTAAGCGTGTTAAGTAACCGCGAACGTCGACCATGGCCAGGCCCACCTCTCACCTAGGCGGTCTCAACCTGCCCTGTCGCTCCGCCACAAAGATCCACTTGCGGGTACTCCTTCGAGCCGACCCGACTTTAGTCATCACATGTGTCATGTGTATAGTATATAAGTATATATCCGTGATCACCGCCCAGGTGATCACGGCCCGATAGTATAGCACAGCAGACGGACAAGAACGTAGGGCCACTGATGGAAAACTAGCATCCTATACTAAGAATGTAGGATTGCAGGTAAAGGTAACAACAGTAGTAGCAAGGATAGGCTATGCATCAGAATAGGATATCGGAAAGCAGTAACATGCTACACTACTCTAATGCAAGCAGTATAGAGAAGAATGGGTGATATCTGGTGATCATGGGGGGGCTTGCCTGGTTGCTCTGGCAAGTAGGAGGGGTCGTCAACTCCGTAGTCGAACTGGGCAGCAGCAGTGTCGGTCTCGTAGTCTACCGGAGAGAAGAGGGGGAAGAAACAGTAAATACAATGCAAACATAAACATGACGATGCGTGACATGACAATGAGCAGTGCGAGGTGTGTCCTAACGCGACAGTAGGTGGTACCGGCGAAGGGGGGGAACATCCGGGAAAGTATTCCCGATGTTTTGCGTTTTCGGACAGATGGACCGGAGGGGGAAAGTTGCGAGTTCGATAGGTTAGGGAGGTGTGGTGGACGAACGGACTGCGTATCCGGATTCGTCTCGTCGTTCTGAGCAACTTTCATGTTGAAAATATTTTAATCCGAGTTACGGATTAAAAAATATGATTTTCTAAAGATTTTATTAATTTCTGAAATTTAATTAATTATTTAATTTAATTCGAAATTTGGATTTATGACATCAGCATGATGTCATGCTGACATCAGCAGTCAACTGGGGTTGACTAAGTCAAACTGACAGGTGGGTCCAATTCTCTGATTAGGTTAATTAGAATTTAGCTAAATAATTACTGTTTAATTAAATTAACTAATTAATTAGATTAATTTAAACAGGATTAATTAATTTAGTTAATTAATTAATTAAATTTATTTTTATTATTTGTTTTATTATTTTTATTATTTTTATTTATTTATTTATTAATTTTTATTAACTAGTTTATTATTTTTATTATTATTATTTTTCATCATTTCATTTTTTTAACACGTTCTCTGGGCACTGGGCCCCATATGTCATTGGGCCAAAGGACCACAGCGGGTCGGGCAACGGGCGCCGCCCGAACGGCGCGGGGAAAGCGGGCGATGGGCGAACGGGTGCTCGCACCCGAGGCCAAGGGAGGCGAGGGCGAGTGCGCCCGGGGTCTCGGTGGCCGGCGACGGTGGGAGCGGCCGGGCGCGGGGAGCAGCGGGGCCGCGTGGGGCCAGCGATGGAGCAGCGTACGACAGCAGCGGCTGCACGCAGGGCTGGCCGACGCGGTCGGCGAGCAAGGGGGGAACGGAGGCGAGGGCGCCGTCGACAGGGCGAGCGGTGGTGCTCGCGCGGGGACAGAGGGGAGAGGGAAACGGCGCGGGAGTGGGGCAATGGTGCGGGGCGAGGCCACGGTGAGCGCGGGCCGCCGTGAGCGCGGCCGGGGCGCGTCTTGAGGCCGGACGGGGCATGGGGAAGAGGAGAGGGAGGGGGTCCTCACGGGGGGACGCGGTCTGGGCAGCGAGCACGGGGAGGAGTGACGGGGACGACGGCGATGGGGAGGCAGGCCGTCGGGGACAAGACGAGGTCGAGGCGGCGTCGATCCAGGCGGCGGGGTCGTCGGGCGAGCGGGGGACTCCAGGGAGGAGGCGGCGCGGTGGCCCCGGCGAGGTGGCCGTGGCGGTGGCGTTCCGGGCGGCAGCGAGGAGGCCAGGAGGGGTGGCGAGGCGAGCGACGGGTGGCGTCGGGGGCGATCCCGATCCAGGAGGGGATCGGGGGAGTGGGGAGGAGGTGTCGGTGGTGAGTGGGGGGGGAGTGGATAAGGTGTCGGTGGTGGGGGGGTGGCCGGCCGGCTGGGCCTGGGGTCGGCCCAGTTGGGCCAGGGCCCAGTAGGGGGAGGGGGGTTCCTTTTTTTGCTTTTTTGTTCTGTTTTCTTTTCTTTTCTTTATTTGCTTTTCTGTTTTATTTCAATTTAAACTATTTAGGCATTTTATAAAAATGTGTTTACCACACCATATTTACTTATGCAAAATATGGTATCTCCCGAACATTTTTATTTTAATATTTGAATACTTTTGTCGTTTGACTTATTTAGGATTTAAATTTGAAACGGTTTTGAATTAACCCGAGATTAATTACGGTGACAGAGGTGACGTGCCATCATTAACGTGAGATTACTGTAGCATGATTATCCGGGCGTTACACAGAGGCTGGCGCATGTTGGCGGCGACAGATTTGTACCCCTACATGTTCGAAGACGCCGTGCGCCATCTAGGCCGCATCTTCGCGGTGACAAGCCAGGGGACTTGTTTCATCTGGTTGCCATCCTACGGTACAGGAGATTACAAACGGAATGCACAAACCATCATTTGCATCCCTGACGGTACTCCATTATTTTGCAGGGACTAGTCATCCCGCGATCAAAATAAGATCGCCGATCCTGGATGTGCATTTCCATCCGCGATTCGGTCTAACCTGGAACCTTGTAGCTGACTTTGGAATATTGGGATCAACTATCTTAGCAGTCGTTACCCATGGTACCACTGATGTGCAACATGGTCACACAATCTACCACGATCGGACCGTCACCATCTACCCAGGTATTCCATTTTTTAACCCTCTCGCCTTCTCTTTCATTGTTGTACTAGTACTCTACTTACGTACTAGTAGGAGTACTTTTTACCTTGGAGGACGCGTATAGCTAGCTAGGCCCTTGAAGACTTGAACCCACTAGCTGCCACCATTTTTGTTTTTCCATGTCTTACTGTCTCATCCATGTAGCCAAGAGTGGCTATATATAATAAGCCGGTTATTTTACTTCCTCTATACCGGAGTAGTACTATTTGCTACACAGTATTACTGACCGCCATATTTGAGCACAACATTATTATGCATGGACCTTGACTATGTACGTCACCATTAGTCCAGATCTGAGATGCCGCGTGTACCAGATGAATGGCGCCGAGTTCGACCCCCGTGATGCTACGTGGGTGCCGAGGAACACTCTTGGAGAGTACTCGCTTTTCATTGGAGACAGCTACCCCATTTTGAAGCGGATGCCACCTTCCGTGCACGACACGGAAGGCCTGCCGTTCATGAAGCATGGTTGTGTCTTCAGTGCACACCGCCGGATGAACGACATGCTGGGACACGCTATCCTTGATTTATGCCGCTTCAGCTTGGATGAGTCTCCAACGTGTGGAACCGGACTAGAAAGCTCCGACAATGATTCCCGTTGCCCACCGCTATGGATCGTGCCATCCATGAAGAACACCTGGGACTGGAACCTGGAGGACATGTAGCCCATCTATAACGTGTAAGTGGAGTACGGTAAATTGTGAACAGTAGCGCTGTGAATATATGTAGACTAGTCGTGCACAAATTTATCACATGAATTGGAGATGAACCTGTGTGGCATACTGGCACTTGTCCTTTAGAATTTATTACTAGTAAATGTGTTATGTGTACATGCAACTTGTGTGGCTGTTGCACGTGCTCCAACACACTCTTTGAGAAAAAATGGTGGCACAGCTTTGGATATACGTGACGTGGCGGCATCATATAGTAGCATCATTCGCTATAGTTGTAGTACACTCCTACTAGGACGACAACTCCTATAAAACCTTGCGCTTGGCTCTTTGCCTCTTCGGGAGGTTCAACAGTTCGTACTCGTGTGAACCTTGCACTTGGCTCTTCGCCTCTTCGGAAGGTCCAACAATGATGATACTACAGTACATTATGCTTCTGGCAATCTGACACCAATTGAACCGCTGCACGTCCACCGCGAGGGCGAGGGAGAGAGAGAGGGAGAGGGCGTTGTAGTCAAAACCCTCTCCTCGCCCTGCGAACCACCGCGTGCGTGGGCGAGGGAGAGGCGTAGTAAGCAAGCTTTTCCTCGTTCGGCGAGTTGACAGGACACATCAAAGTAGTACTAGTACTAGTCCATACTGAATCCTTTCCGGTTAATATGGCTTAATTTGAAACGAGAAAGATACACTGGCGGTCAACGTATGCAACAATACGCTCTTTACAGTCACTATATATAGTTTTGCGGTGATTATACGATCACTAGCTCATCGTAGAGCACCGTATTGCACCCTACTAACCGGCCACATAGTCGACGTGGCACTTTGTTGACTGGTTAAATTGTCACCTGGTTTCTGGGTCCCACCTGTCAGTTGGCAGAGCAAAGAAATCAGCTAAAAACAAAGAGTGTACTCCCTCCGTCACAGTTTATAAGGCACCCTTCAGATTTCATGCATTTCCAGAATTGAGAAGGATTAAGGCGCGTTTCATTTACTGCCTAGTAGTACAACATGCATGAGTAATTAGGAGTGCTAGTACTAGCTGCATGCATGGTGTGAATGTGGGGTGGAAACCCGGGGTGTGAACTTGGTGTGGAATTTGTCTCCACCAATGCATGCAAGGAGGCTGCTCGTTTATTGGAGTTGGGGTTTACCGAAGCATTAACTTCTCAGCTAATTACGCGCATACAATTAGCTACGCTATTTTTCAGTCGAACGCATGGAGGAAATGGAGCCAATCGCTGCATGCCTTGGTTCCATCGATCTGGGCTAGGCGCCTTATAAATTGTGACGGAGGGAGTAGTACATCTACACTTCCAATGCATTTAGCCTTTAATCCAAATCGATATTGATTGACTAATGCACCAACTTGTGCTTTAGGTATAGGCTACATGTCTATCCTTAATTACATCATGCAACGACCTTCATTTAATCTTCTTCTCTCAATGGTTGCATGCACACATAAGTCTGCTACTTTTGGGCGTTAATTATACCCTGGTCAATGTGTAAATCTCTAAATGTACAGTCTTTCACGGACGTAGGGAGTAGGTTGAGCACTTGAGCATGAGCGTGTGTGTAAGTGCATCTAGTGCCACCCCTAGTTGGTTTTGGAGTATTGACGACAAACCTGGTTGAGGGACTAATGTGTTTGTGAGAATTGTAGGATAACACATGTAGTAGTCCCTTATTGATTCGGTTTACCTACCGGAGATGACCCCTAAAAATGTATGAAGACATTGAAGACAATGGTGGTATGTGAAGATATTCACACTGAAGACTATGACAAGAGAAGACATCACGTGAAGACTATGGAGCGTGAAGACTTGGTTGTTTCGTTGTTTCCTTTTCTTCTTTGTTGAGTCATAGGAACCACCGTACTGTTAAGTGGGGTCCCAGTGAACAAAGTCAGAGTGACTGAAGTGATGCTCAACCAAAATCCTATGTCTTCGAGCGAAGACTATGAGAGCAAATCTTATCCAAAGCTGGGTGAGTCAGCTTTACTTTTAGCCCAATTCAAGCTGCTACGTGTGTTTGAAATCTGACCGTTGGAACACGTGTCAGTTCCTTAGTGACCCAGGGTCATTACGGACAAATCAGGTCGGGTTGCCTAGTGTCTATAAATAGCCCACCCCCTACACCATAAATTGGTGGCTGCTCAGAGTTAGTGCACGGCTTTTGTCGTTTGAGAGCAACCCACCTCTGAAGCTTTTGAGAGAGAGAAATCCTTGCGAGAACAAAGCCCAAACACCCAGAGCCAAAGAGTGTTAGGCATCATTGAAGTCTTTCTGTCCGCGTGACCTGCAGACTTGTTACACTTGAGGACAGTGAATCCTCTAGCCGGTTAGGCGTCGCGTTCTGAGCATCCAAGAGTCATTGTGGATCGCCGGTGAACGAAGTCTGTGAAGGTTTGGAAGTCTACCTTGAAGACTTACCAGAGTGATTGGGCGAGGACTGGGTGTCCTTAGCTCAAGGGGAATAAGGTGAAGACACGGTCTTCTGAGTTGATTCTGAGCCTCCCAAACCAGACGTACAATTGTCACAGCAACTGGAACTGGTCCAACAAATCCTTTGTCCCCACCAAGTGTGTAACGCCCCGAGACCGACGCTCCAGATGCCTTTCATGTTTTGCATGTCAGCTCTGTTATTTATTTGTTTGTTGCATTCGTCATCGCATTGCATCCGCATGTTTTCATAAAACTTGCATCCGCTCGTAGTTGCCGCGTCCCCCCTTGCGTTCGTTGACCGTTCTGAGTCTAACCGGATTTTCGATTCTCTCTTGTCTGACCGTTTGACCCTCTCTGCACAACCACCGACCCCCCTCTGGCGTTCGTCCGAAAACATCCCTGAACCTGACCCGGGTTGATGTTACCGTTGGATTCGGGTCATCCCCAAACATTTACAAAATATCTCCGTTTTCTTTCTTGCACGCCATAGCCCATTTTTCTCGACCATCTGTTTTCGATCGGAGGGACTAGGTAGCCCCTAACCTAATCCCCTGCTATATATATAGGTCCAACCCTAGATCCTAGGTACCTTGTCCCATGCATCCCATCGCGCCGCCGCCACTCCTCCAGTCCCTTCTTCCTCGGGATCCCGTCCCGATCCAGCCCACCAATCGCAGCCTCCTACCACCTCGCTTGTTCTCCACGCCGCTCCATTCCCAGCCTCCCGCGCGCAGCCGCATGCCCGACCTCGAGCTCTCCCACAGCCAGCCAGCGCTTGCTCCAGGTTGGATCGAGGCCACGGCCTTGCTCCCCTTTGTCTCCTCCGCCCAAGCCATCGCACGGGAGATGCTCGGCGCTCCACCCCAAGAAGCAAAGGTGCCCAAGCGCTCCTCCTACTCGTGACCCGCAGCTCCGGCGAACCTCGCCACCGGCGACCACCTCCCGCAGGCCCGTACCGCCTCCTTCCTCCCTGCACCCCTTCTCTTCCTTCCCTTTTCTCTAAGCGCCATCGCTTCCTCGTGTTTCTCTTTGCACAGGAGCTCCAACCCCGGCCATGGACACTTGTGCTTCCCCGTCGACCCTGCCGACTTGAACCCCGCCGAGTCAGGTGCCTCGTCGTCCGCGCCAAGACCAGCTAGCAGCCGCCTGCGTTCGTCGTCCCAAACCTCTCCTTCACCCCACACCTCCACCTCAACTCCGGCCGGATCGGCTCGGTTCCCCGCCGCCCCGCCAAGTCCATGGAGTCGCCTCCCCGTCGCACGTCCGGTGAGGTCACCGGAGAGTGCCGTGCCTCTGCTGCCTCTCTATCCCGCCGTCGCTCCTAGCTTTCCTTCCCTGTTCCCTCTTTGAATCCTCTCCCTGACCTTCTTTTCTTCAGGCTTCAATAGCAGCCATGGAGCCGCCTCCGCTTCGATTCGGCAGGGAACGGGACCCCGACGAGCGCCACCGCCCGGATCCGTGTCTCCCATGCCGCCAGCTTTCGCGTCTGCTTCTGCTACCCCACGCCGGCGCGCCGCCCTTTGCCAAGTCCACCGTCGCCGGCCTCTGCTCGCTCTGCTTCGAGCAGAGTATCTTCGCTCGTCCTGCACGAGCGCCTTGACCCTGCCTCGCTCGCGTTGACCGCGCCTCTAGCGCGCCAGGCCGCTGCCCAGCAGCGCCCCAAGCCCTCTGGTGAGAAGCCCAGATCCAGCGCCCCGCCTTGCACAAATGGGCCAGCCAGTTTCAGCCCATGGACATTTTTTTTCAGTTCTGGACGATTTGCTAATTACCCAGAGTTTTACTGTTTTACAGAAAAACCCTTGAACTTCATGCATATAATAACTCACGAACCATGCATCATATTAAAATGTTTTATATATGTAAAATGCTTATAATTTTATCTAGTTTCACATTATGCCACTCTCATCCGTGTTTAAAATGTTTAAATTGTTGTTTGATTAAATTTGCTCAAAGGCCATGTTAAAATGATTTAATTCATAACTAAATAACCGTAGCTCCAAATTTAATAAACTTTATATGTAAATGGGGTAGAAAAATGCATAGATTAACTTGGCGCACTTCATTTTGCTGTTTAACAACATTAAAATTGTGTTTATGGCAGAACAGTACCAATTCCAAAATATGCACATGGGGATTTTCCGGAATTGTTGTTGTTTGTCTCCGGCCTCATTTAACTTGCTTAAATAGTTAGTTTACTTATGCTTCACCTCTTGCCATGTTTAATAACATTTAATATTGTTGGGTACATAAACGGGAGAGAACTAAACAATTGATGTGGTGTTTCGTCAATATGCAACTCGTTGCATATTGAGCTCCATTTAACTTGTAGTATTGTTTGTTGCACTTTGACATGCTATGCATATTTAAACCGGACATGCATCATACTTGACTGTGCATCATGCCATGTGTATGTGGTGGTTGTTTACTATGTTGTTTGTTTCTTTCTGGGTTGCTTCTCTCGTTAGCTTCGGTTTCTTTCCGGAGTTGTGAGGATTCGTTCGACTTCGTCTGTTTGTCTTCTTCATGGACTCGTTCTTCTTCCTAGCGGGATCTCAGGCAAGATGACCATACCCTCGAAATCACTTCTATCTTTGCTTGCTAGTTGTTCGCTCTATTGCTATGCTGCGCTACCTATTCACTTGCTCTTCAAACCTCCCAAATTGCCATGAACCTCTAACCTTTGTCACCCTTCCTAGCAAACCGTTGTTTGGCTATGTTACCGCTTTGCTCAACCCCTCTTATAGCGTTGCTAGCTGCAGGTGAAGATGAAGATTGCTCCATGTTGGATTATGTTTATGTTGGAAGGCTCGGCCTTATGCCTGGTGTTTTGTTCCACTCTTGCCACCCTAGTTTCCGTCATACCGGTGTTATGTTCCTTGATTTGGCGTCCCTTATGCGGTTGGGTGATTTATGGGACCCCCTTGACAGTTCGCTTTGAATAAAACTCCTCCAGCAAGGCCCAACCTTGGTTTTACATTTGCCTCACCTAGCCTTTTTCCCTTGGGAGTCGCGCTCCCGAGGGTCATCTTATTTTACCCCCCCCCCCCCCGGGCCAGTGCTCCTCGGAGTGTTGGTCCAAACTAGAGCCACTTGCAGCGCCACCTCGGGGAAACTTGAGGGCTGGTTTTAGTTGTACGTAGTGTTCATCCGGTGTGTCCTGAGAACGAGGTACGTGCGACTCCTATCGGGATTGTCGACACATCGGGCGGCTTTGCTGGACTTGTTTTACCATTGTCGAAATGTCTTGTAACCGGGATTCCAAGACTGATCGGGTCTTCCCGGGAGAAGGAATATCCTTCGTTGACCGTGAGAGGTTATAATGGGCTAATTTGGTACACCCCTGCAGGGTGTAAACTTTCGAGAGTCGTGCCCGCGGTTATGTGGCAGATGGGAATTTGTTAATATCCGGTTGTAGAGAACTTGACACTTGACCTTAATTAAAACGCATCAACCGCGTGTGTAGCCGTGATGGTCTCTTCTCGGCGGAGTCCGGGAAGTGAACACGGTTTCTGGGTTATGTTTGACGTAAGTAGGAGTTCAGGATCACTT
The DNA here is from genome assembly GCF_002575655.3 of Aegilops tauschii subsp. strangulata. Lineage (NCBI taxonomy): Eukaryota > Viridiplantae > Streptophyta > Magnoliopsida > Poales > Poaceae > Aegilops > Aegilops tauschii. The sequence continues at coordinate 168,505,991 of NC_053036.3, read as the reverse complement.
CTTGATCATTGCTAGCTCACGACCGTTCCGTTGCTTGTCTTCTCGCTCTCTTTTGCGTATATTAGCCACCATATATGCTTAGTGCCTGCTGCAGCTCCACCTCATTACACCATCCTTTCCTATAAGCTTATATAGTTTTGATCTCGCGGGTGTGAGATTGCTGAGTCCTCGTGACTCACAGATTCTACCAAAACAGTTGCAGGTGCCGATGAGACCAGGGCAGGCGATGTCACCGAGCTCAAGTGGGAGTTCGACGAAGATCTTGTTCGTTGTGTTGTTTCTTTTCATGTTGATCAGTAGTGGAGCCCAGTTGGGACGATCGGGGGATCTAGCAGTTGGGTTGTCTTCTTTTCTTTTGGTTCCGTAGTCGGACCTATGTGCGTACTCTGATTGACGCATGATTTATTCGTGTATTGTGTGAAGTGGCGATTGTAAGCCAACTCTTTATCCCATTCTTGTTCATTACATGGGATTGTGTGAAGATGACCCTTCTTGCGACAAAACCACAATGCGGTTATGCCTCTAAGTCGTGCCTCGACACGTGGGAGTTATAGCCGCATCGTGGGTGTTACAAGTTGGTAATCAGAGCCATCCCCGACTTAGGAGCCCCCTGCTTGATCGAATCGCTGGCGTTGTTGAGTCTAGAACAAAAATGTTTTGAGTCTTAGGATTATATATATCGGAGAGTAGGATTCTTTTTACTCCTCAGTCCCTTCGTCGCTCTGGTGAGGACTCCTGACGTAGAAGTTTTGACTTTTTCTCTCCTCAAATTTCACTAAAAAAAATTTAGAATCACGCGGGTATCTTGGAATCGTTCCGATGGTTTTGTGAAGAGAACATTGTTCTTGGTGCCTCCTGACATTTAGGGGTTGTGGCAGTGTCCCGGGGAGTTGAGCTCCGAGGTGTTGTCGTCACAATTTTATCGTTGCAGTTCTGGAATACCTGAGTTTCACCGACATCAAAAATCTCTTTTATGCAGTTGTTGGTGAGATCGCCTCGACGCCACCCAGTACTGGGGCGGGAGTTCGGGAGTATTGCCATAACTCATATAACGGATGCTTTTCGAAGGTTGAGGTAAATGATTTCCGAAGGTTTCTTGGTTATGTGTTGAAGGATGGATACAGCTGGATCTAGGTATTGTTAGTTTCGGTGATATATTTTCTGTCCCCTGTATCCCCAACACCTGATTGCATAACCAGAAAGTTTCGGGAGTTTATAAGTGGGAATTCAAGTAGCTCCTAGGATATCTTCCCGACAGACGCATGATATGAGATTGGGGTTCGACGTCTAGTGGTCCGCCTTTCCACGGTTGGTTTTACAGTGGTCTCGTAGTGTCTTAAAAGAGTCCTTGGCTATGCCGACTCGGGGACGCTTCGTATGTAATGTGCACTGCCTTGTACATGATGGTGTTGTACGGTCGAGCCCGTGTGGGCCCCACCACGAAAACTTCGGACGAAATCTCTATCATATGTTTGTTCCGGCTTATTTTGCAAGCCAATCCTTTGTTTTGTTTTGTTTGTGGTATTCGAGTTGCTTCGAAGTCAAATGTGGATTCCATACCTTTTCTGAGCGGTGTTCTCATATTGCTATGTGAATACTAATCCTTCTTGATCATCGAGGTCGTCATGTTAGTTCTTTTCCAACCGGTGCGTTTCTCTTCAAGATGATCCCATCATTCTCCCCATCCGCAAGATCAATTCTAAGCTTTTTCTCAACGGTGTTCGTTTCATCCGACCCAAGTTGCCTTTGTTTTCCCACCCTCCCACCCTCTTTCTTCAAGGACTCAGATTTCTTAATCAAGTATCCTTTTTATTGATGCGAAGTCCCTTCATTCTTTTCAATCAATGTTCTTACCCGGTGGTTCTCATGAAGATGTTCTTCAAGTTTATCATTCTTCATTCTTTTTCTTCTCCGGTAGAATAAATTCAAGCCGTCAATGTTGGTCACATTCCTTTCCTTGTTTCAAATGTTCTTCTCACGCCGGTGTATCTCTTAATCATTCACCTCTCGCTTCCATTTGTTCCGGAGTGCTGAAGATATCTCTGAAGATTCGTGTTTCCACTCCGCATCAATTCTAACTATTTCGAGGTTGTTACCTCATTCAAGCCATTTAATTCAACCGGTGCTATCTCCTTTTTCAAGTAATCATTTCAACGGTGTTTCTTTTGAGTGGACCCTAACCCACAGGTCTTTTCCCAGGATCTTACCTGACTCTTATAATTCTTTCCGGAGTTATTCTCAAATTCATTGCAAAGTTTGACGTAAGAATGAATTATCATCAGTCAAATGTCTTTCTCCAAGATTTTTCAAATTCTTTTCATTGTTGGTTCAACCTTTCTAATTTTCATCTCGAAGTGTCGCAATAATTCATGGTGGTGTTTCTCATCGTCATTCTCAACATTTGAAGACCGAAGAAGAATTTCTCCTAAATCTTGGTCCGTTCTCTTGAAGATTCATAGTTCTAGCTTATGCCATCCTCTCATAATTGTTTTCGATTGTGAGAATTCTTTTCTTGCCCATCCGGAGCATTTCAGAGTTGTTTTCATTTCTTGATCATCCAAAGGCCATCATTTCAGAAAGAATTATTCATTCAAGCTTTCAGCTCTCGTTCTCCAAATCATACCGGTGCATCACTCAAATATCCTCTAATCAGTTCATGATCTCTTCGTTCTCGTGTATCTAAATTATGTCAAGTATCTTCATTCATTTTCTAATTCTTTCTGTTGAATTGTGCCTTTGCTACTTTCATTTTCAATTCTCGCGGTGGTTCGTTCAAGATTTCTCTTCCGTGGTTATCGTATCAATTCATTCGTTCTTTCCAATCCTACCGGCGGATAGTTGAAGAATTTTCTCAAGTTTGCACTATATCTCTCTTAATCCTTTCTACGAGAATAAGTAGTATGCCAAATCCGTTGCTTGTCATCAATCTAAATTGGTGAAGGATACGCGTAATGTAATTCTTATTCTTGTTTCCTCCAAGTGATTAATTCCTTCTTCCGGAGTTCGTTCATGATATCAAATTCTCGGTTCCAAGTTGTTCATCTTTTCTTTCCGGAGCTGCAAGTTATTTCAATTATATCATTTCAAAGCTTCATCTAATCATTGCAAGGCTTCTCCCGGAGTTCTTTTCAACTTTCCCTTTCGTTTGATCATTCTTTTATTATCGTAGTTCTTCATGGAGGATCAACATGGTGCTTCGTCAAGGATTCTTTTCATGCTTCAATTGTTCTTCAAGATTTCTCTCGGAGTCAAGATCCGTCAAGCTATACTCTAAAATAAATATGGTGCTTAACACATGTCTCTCTTGAGGAGTTCAAGCATTCTTCATCTCGCATTCCGAAGTGCAATTCTTTCTACCTTATCTTTTGAGATGGTGCTATGTCATTCTGGATAATTTCCCTTCGGGTTCATGATTCACAAAGTTTTCAAAAGTGACATATCTAAATCCATCATTTTATCTTCGTTCAAGAGGGTTTTTTCAACCAATCAATATTTTTGTTGGAGTTGTATTGGGTTATATTTCACCTATAGCCTTCCCTAAGGAATGTAGCTATTTGTGGTCTTCATCAATGATCCAAATTTTCTCCTATCCTCTCGGCGAGAGAAGTTTTCATCTCTTCGTTGATCTCAAGCAAGCAATTGTTTTCGTTAGTGGCAGAATTTCACCTCAAGTTTTGAGATGTCTCCATAAGCCCACGAAGTTCATATCCTTTCTTTGTTGATTTTTCAACAACTCCGTTCTTCTCCGTTCTTTTCATTGCATTCGTTCATTTCTACCGGAGGCATTGTGATATCGCTCTCTTCGAACCCATCTTCTTGTTTTGTCAAGATAATCTTCTTTCCCTGTTTATCCTTTCAACCGGAGTGCTGTCTGAAATCTTTCTTACCCCTTGTGCCATTCTTTTAATAGTTCCGGAGGCAGTGTGTTGTTGATTTCGTCAAGTATCCCCTCATCTTGTCAAATTCATGTTCAATTCCTTCCATTTACAGTCGGAGTGCTGTCCAGATTTTATCACAATTATTCCTTCTCTATCTTGTTTTAACCGGAGTGTTTTCAACTTTGTTCATCTTCGTTGTATTCCTTCTTTATATTTGTTCAACCTCGCAAGGTTCTTTGGTTTCATTCAATTGTCAGAGAAGCAATTTGTTTTACCTCTTCCTCTTCCGCTTTTTCTCCAGTGCGATCCTAGATCTCGGGACGAGACCCTCTCGTAGTGGTGGAGTGTTGTAATGCCCCGAGACCGACGCTCCAGATGCCTTTCATGTTTTGCGTGTCAGCTCTGTTATTTATTTGTTTGTTGCATTCGTCATCGCATTGCATGCGCATGTTTTCATAAAACTTGCATCCGCTCATAGTTGCCGCGTCCCCCCTTGCGTTCGTTGTCCGTTCTGAGTCTAACCGGATTTTCGATTCTCTCTTGTCTGACCGTTTGACCCTCTCTGCACAACCACCGACCCCCCCCTCTGGCGTGCGTCCGAAAACTTCCCCGAACCCGACCCGGGTTGTTGTTACCGTTGGATTCGGGTCATCCCCAAACATCTACAAAATATCTCCGTTTTCTTTGTTGGACGCCATAGCCTATTTTTCTCGATCGTCTGTTTTCGATCGGAGGGACTAGGTAGCCCCTAACCTAATCCCCTGCTATATATATAGGTCCAACCCTAGATCCTAGGTGCCTTGTCCCATGGATCCCATCGCGCCGCCGCCACTCCTCCAGTCCCTTCTTCCTCAGGATCCCCTCCCGATCCAGCCCACCAATCGCAGCCTCCGACCACCTCGCTTGTTCTCCACGCCGCTCCATTCCCTGCCTCCCACGCGCAGCCGCATGCCCGACCTTGAGCTCTCCCGCAGCCAGCCGGCGCTTGATCCAGGTTGGATCGAGGCCACGGCCTTGCTCCCCTTTGTCTCCTCCGCCCAAGCCACCGCACGGGAGATGCCTGGTGCTCCACCCCAAGAAGCAAAGGTGCCCGAGCGCTCCTCCTCCTCTTGACCCGCAGCTCCGGCGAACCTCGCCACCGGCGACCACCTCCCGCAGGCCCGTACCTCCTCCTTCCTCCCTGCACCCCTTCTCTTCCTTCCCTTTTCTCTAAGCGCCATCGCTTCCTCGTGTTTCTCTTTGCACAGGAGCTCCAACCCCGACCATGGACACTTGTGCTTCCCCATCGACCCTGCCGACTTGAACCCCGCTGATTCAGGTGCCTCGTCGTCCGCGCCAAGACCAGCTAGCAGCCGCCCGCGTTCGTCGTCCCGAACCTCTCCTTCGCCCCACACCTCCGCCTCAACTCCGGCCGGATCGGCTCGGTTCCCCGCCGCCCTGCCAAGTCCATGGAGCCGCCTCCCCGTCGCACGTCCGGTGAGGTCACCGGAGAGTGCCGTGCCTCTACTGCCTCTCTATCCCGCCGTCGCTCCTAGCTTTCCTTCCCTGTTCCCTCTCTGAATCCTCTCCCTGACCTTCTTTTCTTCAGGCTTCAATAGCAGCCATGGAGCCGCCTCCGCTTCGATTTGGTAGGGAACGGGACCCCGACGACCTCCACCTCCCGGATCCGTGTCTCCCATGCCGCCAGCTTTCGCGTCTGCTTCCGCTACCCCACGCCGGCGCGCCGCCCTTTGCCAAGTCCACCGTCGCCGGCCTCTGCTCCCTCTGCTTCGAGCAGAGTATCTTCGCTCGTCCCGCAAGAGCGCCTTGACCCTGCCTCGCTCGCGTTGACCGCGCCTCCAGCGCGCCAGGCCGCTGCCCAGCAGCACCCCAAGCCCTCTGGTGAGAAGCCCAGATCCAGCGCCCCGCCTTGTACAAATGGGTCAGCCAGTTTCAGCCCGTGGACGTTTTTTTCAGTTCTGGACGATTTGCTAATTACCCAGAGTTTTACTGTTTTACAGAAAAACCCTTGAACTTCATGCATATAATAACTCACGAACCGTGCATCATATTAAAATGTTTTATATATGTAAAATGCTTAGAATTTTATCTAGTTTCACATTATGCCACTCTCATCCATGTTTAAGATGTTTAAATTGTTGTTTGATTAAATTTGCTCAAAGGCCATGTTAAAATGATTTAATTCATAACTAAATAACCGTAGCTCCAAATTTAATAAACTTTATATGTAAATGGGGTAGAAAATGCATAGATTAACTTGGTGCACTTCATTTTGCTATTTAACAACATTAAAATTGTGTTTATGGCAGAACAGTACCAATTCCAAAATATGCACATGGGGATTTTCCGGAATTGTTGTTGTTTGTTTCCGGCCTCATTTAACTTGCTTAAATAGTTAGTTTACTTATGCTTCACCTCTTGCCATGTTTAATAACATTTAATATTATTGGGTACATAAACGGGAGAGAACTAAACAATTGATGTGGTGTTTCGTCAATATGCAACTCGTTGCATATTGAGCTCCATTTAACTTGTAGTATTGTTTGTTGCACTTTGACATGCTATGCATATTTAAACCGGACATGCATCATACTTGACTGTGCATCATGCCATGTGTATGTGGTGGTTGTTTACTATGTTGTTTCTTTCTTTCCGGGTTGCTTCTCTCGTTAGCTTCGGTTTCTTTCCGGAGTTGTGAGGATTCGTTCGACTCCGTCTGTTTGTCTTCTTCATGGACTCGTTCTTCTTCCTAGCGGGATCTCAGGCAAGATGACCATACCCTCGAAATCACTTCTATCTTTGCTTGCTAGTTGTTCGCTCTATTGCTATGCTGCGCTACCTATTCACTTGCTCTTCAAGCCTCCCAAATTGCCATGAACCTCTAACCTTTGTCACACTTCCTAGCAAACCGTTGTTTGGCTATGTTATCGCTTTGCTCAGCCCCTCTTATAGCGTTGCTAGCTGCAGGTGAAGATGAAGATTGATCCATGTTGGATTATGTTTATGTTGGGATATCACAATATCTCTTATATTATTAATGCATCCATATACTTGGTAAAGGGTGGAAGGCTCGGCCTTATGCCTGGTGTTTTGTTCCACTCTTGCCACCCTAGTTTCCGTCATACCGGTGTTATGTTCCTTGATTTTGCGTCCCTTACGCGGTTGGGTGATTTATGGGAACCCCTTGACAGTACGCTTTGAATAAAACTCCTCCAGCAAGGCCCAACCTTGGTTTTACATTTGCCTCACCTAGCCTTTTTCCCTTGGGAGTCGCGCTCCCGAGGGTCTTCTTATTTTACCCCCCCCCCCCCCCCCGGCCAGTGCTCCTCGGAGTGTTGGTCCAAACTAGAGCCACTTGCAGCGCCACCTCGGGGAAACTTGAGGGCTGGTTTTAGTTGTATGTAGTGTTCATTCGGTGTGTCCTGAGAACGAGGTACGTGCGACTCCTATCGGGATTGTCGACACATCGGGCGGCTTTGCCGGACTTGTTTTACCATTGTCGAAATGTCTTGTAACCGGGATTCCGAGACTGATCGGGCCATCCCGGGAGAAGGAATATCCTTCGTTGACCGTGAGAGCTTATTATGGGCTAAGTTGGGACACCCCTGCAGGGTATAAACTTTCGAGAGCCGTGCCCGCGGTTATGTGGCAGATGGGAATTTGTTAATATCCGGTTGTAGAGAACTTGACACTTGACCTTAATTAAAACGCATCAACCGCGTGTGTAGCCGTGATGGTCTCTTCTCGGCGGTGTTCGGGAAGTGAACACGGTTTTGGGTTATGTTTGACGTAAGTAGGAGTTCAGGATCACTTCTTGATCATTGCTAGCTCACGACCGTTCCGTTGCTTCTCTTCTCGCTCTCTTTTGCGTATATTAGCCACCATATATGCTTAGTGCCTGCTGCAGCTCCACCTCATTACACCATCCTTTCCTATAAGCTTAAATAGTTTTGATCTCGCGGGTGTGAGATTGCTGAGTCCTCGTGACTCACAGATTCTACCAAAACAGTTGCAGGTGCCGATGAGACCAGTGCAGGCGATGTCACCGAGCTCAAGTGGGAGTTCGACGAAGATCTTGTTTGTTGTGTTGTTTCTTTTCATGTTGATCAGTAGTGGAGCCCAGTTGGGACGATCGGGGGATCTAGCAGTTGGGTTGTCTTCTTTTCTTTTGGTTCCGTAGTCGGACCTATGTGTGTACTCTGATTGATGTATGATTTATTCGTGTATTGTGTGAAGTGGCGATTGTAAGCCAACTCTTTATCCCATTCTTGTTCATTACATGGGATTGTGTGAAGATGACCCTTCTTGCGACAAAACCACAATGCGGTTATGCCTCTAAGTCGTGCCTCGACACGTGGGAGTTATAGCCGCATCGTGGGTGTTACGAAGTGGCTGGTTCTACCCTCTCCCTCTCTTTACTTACAGTTTGTCTTCGTGAAGTCATTGCCTACTTACACTACCTGTTTGAATTCACTGTGTGACTACTATCATTGTCTGGCTTCATACTATCTTCCATCCTGATCTTTACTACCTAGCTGCTATTAGTCTTCGTGCTTTCACTTCATTGAATACTTGACTATGGCTTGCTTAGTGTAGTCTACCTTCCGCTGCATATCAATAGGTTCATTTCTATTGTTTGTCTTTGAAACTTCCATGTTTTGAAGACTTTCATAAAAATCGCCTATTCACCCCCCCTCTAGTCGATAACTAGCACTTTCAATTGGTATTAGAGCAAGGTACTCCCTTGTTCTGTGTGATTCGGTTTAACCACCTGCAGTTTTAGCTATGTCGACTGCAGGGATAATCAAAGTCTCCGTTGCGTGCCCCGTATTCGATGGAACTGAATATCCCTACTGGAAGAATAAGATGCGCATGCATCTTGAAGCCATTGATGTCAACCTCTGGTATGTCGTCAAGAATGGTGTTCCCAAGACTGGTGAAGGTGTCACCCCTGCTGATGTTAAGAAGTTCATTCAACTGGATTCTACTGCCAAAAACATCATCTGTGGTCATCTGACCAAAGGACAGTATGGCCGTGTGAGTGCTCTGGAAACGTCGAAGCTAGTTTGGGACTGGCTCTCCAAGGTCAACGAAGGCGTCTCAACCCAGAGAGATCAAAGGATCAGTGTTCTTCGCAACCTCTTCAACCGCTTGCAGAGAAACGACAATGAGAATGTCCAGATCACGTTTGATCGCCTCACTGACATCACAAATGAGCTTCGTGCTCTCGGCGCCACTGAGATCACCAAGCATGAAATCATCAAGACACTGCTGAGATCACTTTACAGCTCGTTCGACACCCTTGCCCTGATGATACAAGAACGCCCTGACTTCAAGACACTCGATCCATCTGACATACTTGAGAGGCTCAACACACATGAGTTCTAGCTATCTGAGAAAAGAGATATCTATGGTCCCAACTATGGCCAAACTCGCGCTTTGAAGGCAAAAGTTGTTTCCTCATCTGAAGAAGAATCTGACTGCAGTTCTGGTGATCCTGAAGACATTGGAAAGGAGCTTGCTATGCTTGTGAAGAAGTTCCAGAAGTTCACTAAGAAGAAGGGCTTCAGAAAGTCTTCACGATCCAGCTCAATAAATGATGAAGCTTCCACTCATGACTACAAGAAGAGAACATGTCACAAGTGCAAGAAACCTGGACACTACATCTCTGAGTGTCCACAGTGGGACAATGAGAACAAGAAGAAGAAGAAGAAGAAGAAGAAGAAGAAGAAGAAGAAGAAGAGCAAGGAATATGATTCTGATGACAAGAAGAAGAAGAAATCCTCAAAGTCTTCTTCCAAGTCCTCGTCCAAGTCTTAATCTCATAAGAAGAGCTCATCTGGCAAGGCTCGTGCTTTTGTTGGCAAGGAGATGGATTCACATTAGGAGTCTGCTTCTGAGGAGGCAGAAGTGGAGTCTAGGGAGGAGTCCGACCCTGGCGTTGCAAGTCTGGCTCTAGCTACAGCCTACGTTGCCAAGTCCATCTTCAACACTGAAGACAATAGCCCCTTCACCAACGCTGATGCTAATGACAAGGACGACTCTGCTCCCACCTACCGCTTCATGGCACGTGGTGCCAAGGTAAAATCACGTGATGCTTACTTTGAAACATCAAGTGAAGATGACTCTGATTGTGAATCCAAACCCAGCTACAAAACACTTGCTAAAATTGCCACTGAACAACAGAAAGCTATGGAACATACTCAAAAACTGTTAGACAAAAGCGATGACCTGTTGGACGCGGAAATGACCCGTTCTCAGTCCTTAATTGAAGATACAAAAAATCTTCATGTTAAGTACCAGGAACTTGAAAGTCGTCATGAGACACTCTCAACCACTCATGAAAAGCTTTCTTATGATTATCTTCAAAGGAAGCAAGAGCTTGAGAAATTGAGAGCGGCTCATGAAGATCTTCAAAAAGAGAATGAGTCACTTCGCGCTCAACAGATCAGTCCCGCTCAGGAAGGATTTGAACCACCATGTCTAAAATGCCTTGAGCGTGATAACGCTACTTCTGTTGCTGAATGTTCTACTGCTGCTACTGTTGAAATATCTTCAATTGTTGATGTGGTAACTAACCCCTCTGCTGAGGATACCCACTACTATTGCTGATTAAAATGCTAGGTTGAAGACATAGCTTGAAACAGGGATGTACAAAAGTCTCAAAGGGCATCAGACACTGTGCGATGTCCTCAAAAAGTAGATTCTGAACCAAAACCCAAGGAAAGAGGGTGTTGGGTTCGAGAGGAAAATGAATGTTGATGGCTCCTACTGGAAGCCTGAGCAGTACCCCAAAACCACATGGGTTGCTGCAAAGGTACCTTCAGTGGATCCATCCAGCTTATCTGGCTTCACTTGTGCTAACCCTATTATCATTGATGAATCCTTTGATGCAAACTATAAACTGTTTAAGAATCAGAATGGTGAACTGTTTGCCAGGTATATTGGTACCAACTGCAGGAATGGGCCACCTATGAAGAAGATCTGGGTTCCCAAAAGTTGTCTTTAGAATCTTCCTATGAATGTCATCATGACACCACCTGGGAAGAAGACAAATCCCAGACCAAAGGCTTCTTATGGTCCAAAGGCTTCATACAGACAGAGGACTCACCTGAGTCACCCTAACGCCAATGTTTTGCAGGGAAATCATACTCAGACTTATGAATATGAGCGTGTTTCTTCAAACCGCTATGTTCATAAAACTAAGAACTTTTCTGCTTATTCATATGAGTACTATTCACCTCCTGCAAGGCTATTTGCTAGGGCTTCAAAGCCGAAGTTCTCAGATGCTGCACTTAGACTCATTGCTTCTAAGCCACCCTTGAAGATGTGGGTGGTTAAGAAGAATTAACTTTCTTTTGCAGGGAAAGGTCTCCAGCCAAAAATCGAAGGCGTCTGATGCTAATGCTGGGGACCTAAAACATCTTGTAGGGCGCAAGATCAAATGCCCAAATGGTCTTACTATGTATTTTGCTCCTGAATCACTTGCCAATCATCCTATCAGTCCTAATCTTGATCTGAGCTTTGATAATCCTCTTGTGCGTCAAATGTTTATGCTTCACAATACTCTTGGTGAAGCCTATCCCCCTAACTGTACTGAAGGGTATGACACCTCATGCTTCAGAATGGATTATGGACAGTGGATGCACTAATCATATGACTGGTGATCAAAGTCTTCTCATGTTCTCAACCTTACGTCCATCTAACAAGAGTCACATCACATTTGCTGACACTGGTAAAAGCAAGGTATTGGGTCTAGGTAGAGTTGCAATCTCAAAGGATCAGCACATGGATAAAGTGATGCTTGTTGAATCCCTTGGTTTCAACTTAATGTCTGTCTCAATGCTTTGTGACTTGAACATGATTGTGATATTTGGAAAATATCGTTGCCTTGTACTAATGGAATCTGACAAGTCTCTAGTCTTTGAAGGGTATCGGAAAGATGATCTGTACATGGTAGATTTCTCAGCAGGACCACAGCTTGCCGTATGTCTTCTAGCAAAAGCTTCAGAGTGCTGGCTCTGGCATCGGAGGCTAGGGCATGCTGGCATGAGGAACTTACACACTCTCGCAAAGAAGAAGCATGTCATAGGCATCGAGGGCGTCAAGTTCAAGAAGGATCACTTGTGCGGTGCCTGCGAAGCTGGAAAGATGACAAGGGCCAAGCATCCCTCAAAGACAATCATGACGACATCTCAACCCTTCGAGCTGCTACACATGGACTTATTTGGCCCTACTCACTACTACTTCTTGTCTCTATGGCTTCGTCATTGTTGATGATTATTCAAGATATACGTGGGTGCATATAATTCTCTACAAGACTGAAGTGCAGGATGTCTTCAGACGCTTCGCCAATCATGCCATGAACAACTATGGCATCAAGATCAAGCACATCAGAAGTGAGAACGGCACAGAGTTCAAGAACACTGGCCTCGACCTTTACCTGGATACGTTGGGCATCACTCATGAGTTCTCAGCTCCGTACACACCTCAGCAGAATGGCATTGTGGAGCACAAGAACAGAACACTCATTGAGATGGCACGGACGATGCTTGATGAATACAAGACTCCAAGAAAGTTCTGGCCTGAAGCTATTGATACTGCATGCCATGTCATCAACCGTGTTTATCTTCACAAGCTTTTGAAGAAGACATCCTATGAACTCCTCACTGGTAAGAAGCCAAATGTCAGTTACTTCAGAGTATTTGGTGCTCGGTGCTGGATCAAGGATCCACATCACACTTCAAAATTTGCACCGAAAGCACATGAAGGTTTTATGCTTGGTTACGGAAAGGATTCGCACTCCTACAGAGTCTTCAACCTCTTTCACTATAAAGTGGTTGAAACTGTGGATGTGCGATTCGATGAGACTAACGGCTCGCAAAGAGAGCACGTGCCAAATGTGCTAGATGAAGTTCCACCTAGTGAATCCATCAAGCTAATGGGAACAGGAGAAATCATACCGTCTGAAGCACAGCCTGAAGAGGAACTTATCATTTCTGCACCCAATCAACCTGAAGACAATGCTTAGCCCGAAGACAATCCTTCTAACGATGACAATGATCAGCAAGAGCAAAATCTTCGTCCAGTTCATCCTCGTGTTGCAAATGAAGTACAGATTGAGAAGATAATTGATAGCATCAATGCACCTAGTCCACTCACTCCTTCAAGAGCAACATAGCTAGCAAATTTTTGTGGGCACTTTGCATTTGTCTCAATATCTGAACCCAAGAAAGTTGTTGAAGCCTTCATGGAACCTGAATGGATTCAAGCTATGCAAGAAGAGCTTCAACAGTTCAAGCTGAACAATGTCTGGGAACTTGTCAAGCGTCCTGACCCTCGCAAGCATAACATAATTGGCACAAAATGGATTAATCGCAACAAGCAAGATGAGCATGGTCAAGTTGTCAGAAACAAGGCTCGTCTCGTTGCTCAAGGATACACTCAAGTTGAAGGGATTGATTTCGATGAAACATTTGCTCCTGTGGCTAGGCTTGAAGCTATCCGCATATTGCTAGCCTATGCAAATCATCACAACATCCTTCTGTATCAAATGGATGTGAAGAGTGCATTTCTCAACGGCAAGAAGTGTATGTTGCACAACCTCCTGGCTTTGAAGATCCAAAACATCCTGATATGGTGTACAAGCTAAACAAGGCACTGTATGGCCTCAAACAAGCCCCTCGCACTTGGTATGACACACTCAAAGACTTCCTGAAGAGAAAAGGATTCAAACCTGGTTCCCTGGATCCCACACTCTTCACGAAGACATATTATGGTGAATTGTTTGTGTGCCAAATATACGTGGATGACATTATCTTCCGCTGCACCAACCAGAAATACAATGATGAGTTTGGACACATGATGCAAGAGTAATATCAGATGTCCATGATGGGTGAGCTGAAGTTCTTCCTTGGCCTTCAAATTCGTCAGCAAAGAAATGGCATCTTCATATCTCAAGAGAAATATCTCAAAGATTGCCTGAAGAAGTTTGGAATGCAAGACTGCAAAGGTTACATGACGCCAATGCCAACCAAGAGTCATCTGGGTCCTGACGCCAATGGTAAAGATTTCGATCAAAAGGTATACCGCTCCATGATTGGTTCTTTACTTTACTTATGTGCAACTAGGCCAGATATTATGCTTAGTGTTTGCATGTGTGCTCGATTCCAAGCGGCACCAAAGGAATCGCATCACTTAGCTGTGAAGCGAATTCTTTGATATTTGGCTTACACCCCAACATTAGGATTATGGTATCCAAAGGGCTCAGAGTTTGATCTAGTTGGATTCTCGGATGCTGATTATGCTGGTGACAAGGTGGATCGCAAGTCTACATCAGGCACATGTCACTTTCTGGGACGATCACTTGTCTGTTGGTCTTCAAAGAAGCAGAACTGTGTATCACTCTCCACTGCTGAATCTGAATACATTGCTGCTGGATCTTGCTGCGCTCAGCTTCTATGGATGTAGCAAACACTCAAGGACTATGGCATCCATTTGAAACAAGTACCACTCTACTGCGACAACGAAAGCGCCATCAAGATTGCCAACAACCCAGTTCAGCACTCGAAGACAAAGCACATTGAAATTCGTCATCACTTTCTCACAGATCATGTCATGAAGGAAGATATTGATATCATACACGTCAACACTGAAGAGCATTTGGCAGATATCTTCACAAAGCCCTTGGATGAGAAAAGGTTTTGCAAGTTGCGGTGTGAGCTAAATATCTTGGAATCCTCGAATGTCCTGTGATCAGGCACACATCCTAACACTTATGCATGTTGATGACTTAGATGTGCAACACACGAAGTAATGTATGTCTTCAATCAATGAAGACTTACACTCTGAGTGTGAATACATTAATGCGGAATTTGACTTCAGAGCGCCACGATAATTGTGCGCCATGTCTGGGTCTAATACTTCCTATACGGTGGGTAACGCCACCACCAAATTCTTCTTTTGAAGTGTTTTTCTCATGGCGTTACATTTGCTAAGTCTTCGCATTTAGTTTGTCTTCAATATTAACATGACTCCATGTTTATCTTCAAAATGTTGATTTGGTCTTATTCTGATATATACATATATTAATGTTCTGTCCTCAACAGCATTCACGTATAGCTATGTCTTCTCGTTTGAATCTTTTGAACTAAGTGAATGCGATCGGACCCTAACCTCTATATGCTTCTACCTCAAACTCTATCTATCCAAATCATATGCATTCTGTTGAAAACCGTCGAATGTCTTCTCTGTGTCCTTGTCAGCAGAAGATACAGAGACAAACATTAAATCTGTTTTAAATGCTCAATTCTTATTGCCTGAAACCCGGAGAAGCCGGAACGACCACCCGACAGTCCAGGCGTGCGTGGGAACATGGAACAACTCCCAATGTATTGCATGTTCGCCACGTGTCCCTCAGATGTGAACCGCCAGGGGCAGCTGCGTAATTGCGCTGTGCCATCCCTTTCCTTATAAATGCACATCCCATCGCGGTCAAAAATCCTTCTTCCACCTCTCCACCTCGACAAACCCTAGCGCCACCGCTAGCTCTCGACGACGCCGGCGACGAAGCGCTTAGCTGTCGTGACCTCACCGACGCCGTCTTCACGCCGGCCGCGGACATCGTCTTCTCCGCCGCCGCCTTAGGTGTCCTCCGTCGCCAAGTTAGGGCACGGAAGATCGAACTGCTCGGCCTCATCTTCTACTCCGTCTAGCAGTTCATCGTGTGGTAAATTAAAACTCTCTTTTTACCGTCTTTTTGATCCGATAGATTCATCCTTTCTACCAAAAGTTGTTTCTGCCTCCACAAATTTGGATCTATCCGGTTTTGCATCTCATATGATGCCTAGTATGTTCACTTATGCTTCACACATAGTTAGATTCCTCACTTGTACCTATTCTTGGATTCGTACAAATCTGGAACCAACTCTCAACATATAAGTGAATGTCTTCGCGCTATGAGGTTAATGTCTTCTAAACTGATTTATCTTCAAAATCTTCTGAGAATGCATATAACCTCTTCCCCTTCCCTCGCATCTCTAATGCTGTCACAGGTACATGTCCGTGGGAGAATCCCTTGGTTCTCATAGTCTGCATTCATTTGCAGAATTCTTACAGCACCAGATCAACTGTCCCGAAGCCAGTTCATGTCTAGCCAGCAGACGGAAGCCTTTGACAGTGTTGAAGCCCTTCAGTCTAAACTTCATGGCAACAGAAAAATCAGCAAGGAAGGGTGGCAGACAGCGCCATGGGGGCACATCAATGGATCTGCCCGAAGATCTCTATGAACTATATAAAACTGATCCTGAAGAGAGCTATGGTCAGCGGAAGACACGAATCCAATGGATTCGAAGATATTGGGCCGAGCAATGGTTCAAGTATAGATTCGTCACCAAGGAACATGCTGAAAAGAATGCTATCAAGCGTCCTTGGGGAGATATTCTCTATAAAAATCTTCAACCCAAGACCAGATATGAAGCTATTGCTCAGGGTTTCTACCCTTGCATGGTCCGTGGACCACAGCCTGCTGATGCCGACCCATCTTCTCTGCTATGGTGTCATGACGACAATCTGTTCAAGCGCAACGAACTCGGCCAAAGAGAACAGGAAGTCGCGGGGATTAGACTTCAACCCAGGCCCCTCTGCTCCTCGTGCCGATGGCACACGCGAAGCTGAACCCAATCTTGTTGGGCCCTTCTACAACCTAGAGGGTCTCATCACTCACATCATGGTTCAAGGGGCAGCCGTGGATCACTCTGCAGATGACGCTGATTCTGACGAAGCACCTGCACCACCGAAGCCTAAGAAGCTGAAGAAACCAAAGGCTTCGAAGCCTTCCACTGCACCAAAAGCTTCGCGAGTAAAGCCTCTGGCCACTGCTCCTCTTGCACCAAGTGTGCTGTCTGAAGATCTCTCACGTATCTCCAAGTCTGAGAAGAAGAAGAAGAAGAAGCCGATGAACACCACTGGTCAAGCACTGACCCCAGCTGCTGTTCTAAGAAATGAGAACGACGCCATTGATCTGTCGAGTGACGACGATCTTGCTGATGATGCTCTTGGGCTGCTGATAAAGAGCAAGCAAGAGGCAGAAATCTTCAATGATCTTCCCCTCTTCGATGTGGACATCCTGAACAAGTTCATTGATGAATGGTGTGATAGCCCGGACCTCAGTTTTGATGATTTGCAACTCCCCATTGGCCTCAGCGTCTCCTTCCATGGCGCCATTGCTCCTGAGCTGGCTCTAGCTCAGAAAATCGTTGAATTGAAGCACAAAATTGATTATGAGAAGGCTCAGTTCAAGAAGCATATGGCCAAGCTCAGTGTGACAAACGTCCAAAACTTCAAGACCATGATGCATGAGCTCAAGGAGGCATTTCACAAGAAGCGTGATGAAGCCAAAGGTTCTCGAGAGCGCATGAAGCTCTTGGCTGCCAAGTGTGTTCAAGCCTACAACAAAGCTGAGAAGCGCAAGGCACTTGGGCGTCCTGGCATCGACCCCAAGATGGCTGCCAAGCAGAAGAAGCCTGTTGTGGACCAAGCTGATAAATCTAGGCGGGAAGAACCTCGCATTGTCTTCCCCGCTAGCATGACAGGCGTGAAGCCTAAGGTCCCCACAGTGGCTTCAGAGCTTCAGAAAACAAGGGCAGCTGAAGCCAAAGCCAGAAAGCGAAAGACCAAGAACACCACTGACGATGCTCCACCTACCAAGAAGCGAAAAACCAAGAAGAAAGATCGGGCTACTCCCACAGAGCCCCTTGTCGTCGAGCCAATTTATGTTGCTCGTCCTGCATCTGCACATCAAGAGCGTCGTATGATAGTTCATGAGCCTGCTTCCACAGAGGCTCCTGAAGCGGAAGACATTCCAGCTGTTGACCCCACCGCAGCTGAAGACATTGGTCAACATGAAAATGTAGAAGATGATGAAGTCCTTGCTCAGATCGAGCAAAATGTGGTATCATCGCCTGTTCTCAGGAACAGCGAACTCATCAGCATTGGTCGTCCCTTGACGCCAATTGCTCAGGATGATTCATGGGCTGATCACCCTCAAGACTCCCCCCGTCAAGCAGAATCCCCACGTGCTCCCCCAACTCAAGTCACCACTCCGGTACTTGATGATGTAGACTTTGTGGCCCAGACAACTCCATCTCCACAAGCGTCGTCAGCATTTCGCAGGCTTCATAAAGGACCAAGGCCACAAGGCACTCTGTCGAGTGTTCCAGAAGGAGAAGAGCACCAATCAGTATCTCGCCAAGTATTTCCTGAAGCCTCTCCAACTGCGAACAACTCTGAGTCTGAAGCCAACGCGGCTGAAGATATTCCGGCTGCATCAGCCGATGAACAAGAAGAGCCAAGAGATGAAGAAGAATGTGTTGCTACACCCCCAACCAACCCTGAAGTTGTTCTCGAGGAGAACGTGTCCGACCCTCCAGCTACTCGAGTGGAGGTTGATAACATTGAGGCGACCACCAACACTAACACTGAAGCCAATGACGTTGTCATGGTTGACGCTCATGTGGCGCCTAAAGTTAATGTGGTGTCCGAAGTGATTGGACCTGAAGTCAATGCTGCACCTGATGCAAATCTGCAGCCTGAAGTCACCACCACAACCACTGCCACTGCTCTTGTTCCGCCTCCAAGGCCACACACCATCGAGCAAGCATTTGATCGTGGTCAGTTGGTTACTGTCAGATGGCCCATTCTGGTTCCTCCACCTGCTGCCGGTCCACAATTTGACTATCATGTCGAGCACATACCTCAGGTCCAGAAGCCTAAGCCAAGACTGCCAAGGTTTCCAGGTACTGCAACTTCACCTGGGTCGTTCAATGCTAATGGCTTCATTGCGCACAACACTTTCTTCGATAGTGCCAAGAACCCCTATTCCAATCCAAGGATCTCATCTGATCGGTTCTGGAGCTATCAGCAGCGCAATCACTATTCTTGTGTTCTCTATGACCAAGGGCGCATCTTCCCACATATGCGTCTAGACTGTGAAGCCATTGCTGGACTGCCCTGCCTTGAAGAAGCCCTTGATTGCTTACGTGATGCTGGTCTGCTGAACTTTGTGACTGATGAAGAGCATTGGAATGAAGAGCTTCTGCTACAATTTTATGCTACCCTTCACATTCGCGGCTACAATAGGGACCCGAAGACTTGGGTCCTTGAGTGGATGACAGGCAATGTCCATCATGAAGCCAAAGCTCTTGATATCATTGAGCTAACTGGCCTGCCCACTCCAGGTGAACTCTTCGAGCCTGGTTGTCAGCTTCACCGCAATGCATTGGAGAGCATCTTTCAGAAGCCAGAGCCCAACATGAGCCAAATGCTAAGCATGATGAAGCCTCTGCCACGCGACGCCGAATACTTCTGGCCCATCAAGGGACATTCTTCTGCAGCGAAGCTTGAAGCAGCGATGAAGACATTGGTCTTCTATATCTTCAATGGCATCAGCTTCAATGCTCAAGACTTCTTTATCAGGCAATTGGCTGCATCAGGCTCTGATCTCTTTGGTCTGAAGTTCTACGCTCCATGGGTTATGCGCCTTATCAAGCTTCACTCAGCTGTCAACTATCAGCCCTCTGCACGCAACCATCTGATATTCTTGCCAGAGGTTGATATGTCTATTGAAGCCATATACCCAGAGCCTGCCAAGGAGCCCATTTATCTTCACAATGCTGATCACCAAAGCTTCACACAGCCCATTGCAGGAGTCCAGGCAGTCATGCGTGTTTATCCTTTGGCTGGCAATACACGTGGCCCTCATCGTGCCAATACTGAAGCCATTGAGAGCACAATTGTGCAAAGGCCTCGAAAGCGATTTCGTGTTCTCAATGACCGAGAGCTTCTCGTCGCCCTGCATCAGAAACAGGATAAGCATCACTACTGGCTGAAGTGACAGATGCAAAGCCTCTTGGTGGATGTCAATCGCATTCGCAACCTTGCCACCAAGAATGCCTTTGTCACTCATGAAACTTGTCGGAGGTCATGGAAGAGTTTGACATTGCTGAGTGCTGAAGCAGATCTTCAAGACGATGGCTTCACTGAAACATTCAAGTTTGACTCCACTCCTCCAAGGAATGTTGTCTTGCATCAAACTCCCTCTCTTGAAGACTCTGATTATTCCTACTCAGCTGCAACGGTGAATGCCAGAGGCATAGATGATCAAGATGATGCTACCTCACCACCTCCAACTTCAGCGCGTGTCGACACTGCACCAAGTTCTTATGCACCGCCAAACCCCGACGCCGACCCTGCCGCTTCACCTACTCCTTCTGGGAACGAGTAGAGGCTCTATGTCTTCAAACCTTTCTGTTCCTTACTGACAAAAGGGGGCGAAGCATATGAGTTGATAGTCTTCAAGCGGGTCCATATGGGCGGTTGCTTTATATTTTTCCTAGTGTTTACAACTCTCGCTTTTGATACATTTGGTTCTTCGAGTTGTAACACTTAAACTTGATGGTCGTCTGCTACTTGTTTGCTATTCTGTGATGCGATGATAAATTCCGCATGTGCGATGATAAATCCCGCACGAAGTCATATTGCAGACGTCCATTTTTCATTTTGCATGTCATTATCTTCTTAATATCATATCATGCATAATGAATTGTCTTCATAAGTTGAAAAGGATCTCCACAAGTACAACCTGCCATGTGCATTTGCATTCCAAAAGCAAATTACTTATATGCACATCTTTAGGGGGAGCCTGTTGCTACTTATGAAGACAATACCTTTAATCTTTACAATTTCACATACTTTTATCCCCATTGAAAACTTCAACCAGTTTGTCATCAATCACCAAAAAGGGGGAGATTGTAAGTGCATCTAGTGCCACCCCTAGTTGGTTTTGGAGTATTGACGACAAACCTGGTTGAGGGACTAATGTGTTTGTGAGAATTGCAGGATAACACAGGTAGTAGTCCCTTATTGATTCGGTTTACCTACCAGAGATGACCCCTAAAAATGTATGAAGACATTGAAGACAATGGTGGTATGTGAAGATATTCACATTGAAGACTATGACAAGAGAAGACTTCACGTGAAGACTATGGAGCGCGAAGACTTGGTTGTTTTGTTGTTTCCCTTTCTTCTTTGTTGAGTCATACGAACCACCATACTGTTAAGTGGGGTCCCAGTGAACAAAGTCAGAGTGACTGAAGTGATGCTCAACCAAAATCCTATGTCTTCGAGCGAAGACTATGAGAGCAAATCTTATCCAGAGCTGGATGAGTCAGCTTTACTTGTAGCCCAAGTCAAGCTGCCGCGTGTGTTTGAAATCTGACCGTTGGAACACGTGTCAGTTCCTTAGTGACCTAGGGTCATTTCGGACAAATCAGGTCGGATTGCCTGGTGGCTATAAATAACCCACCCCCTACACCATAAATTGGTGGCTGCTCAGAGTTAGTGCACGACTTTTGTCGTTTGAGAGCAACCCACCTCTGAAGCTTTTGAGAGAGAGAAATCCTTGCGAGAACAAAGCCCAAACACCCAGAGCCAAAGAGTGTTAGGCATCACTGAAGTCTTTCTATCCGCGTGACCTGAAGACTTGTTAGACTTGAGGACTGTGAATCCTCCAGCCGGTTAGGCGTCGCGTTCTGAGCATCCAAGAGTCATTGTGGATCGCCAGTGAACGAAGTCTGTGAAGGTTTGGAAGTCTACCATGAAGACTTACTAGAGTGATTGGGCGAGGACTGGGTGTCCTTAGCTCAAGGGGAATAAGGTGAAGACACGGTCTTTTGAGTTGAATCTCAGCTTCCCTAACTAGACGTACAGTTGTCACAGCAACTGGAACTGGTCCAACAAATCCTTTGTCCTCACCAAGTGACTGGTTCTACCCTCTCCCTCTCTTTACTTACAGTTTGTCTTCATGAAGTCATTGCCTTCTTACACAACCTGTTCGAATTCACTGTGTGACTACTATCATTGTCTGGCTTCATACTATCTTCCATCCTGATCTTTACTACCTAGCTGCTATTAGTCTTCGTGCTTTCACTTCATTCAATACTTGACTATGGCTTGCTTAGTGTAGTCTACCTTCCGCTGCATATCAATAGGTTCATTTCTATTGTTTGTCTTTGAAACTTCCATGTTTTGAAGACTTTCATAAAAATCGCCTATTCAACCCCCCCCCCTCTAGTCAATAACTAGCACTTTCAGTGTGTGTTGCATCGTGTGCTGTGAGCCGCATGGGTGCGTGAGTGCTGCGTGCATCCGTGTGTACGTGTGAGTGTTGCATGTTGCATGCATGGATGCATGGGGCTTACTCCCTCCCATTGACATGTTCATATTTCAAGCTTCCTCTGTTCCCTCCATATGGTGATACTCCCTCTGTTCCCAAATACGGAGTAAAATCCTCCCTTTGTTCCCAAATATGAAGTATTTGTCTTTCTAGAGATTTCAACAAGTGACTACGTACGGAGCAAAATGAGTGAAGTGAGCGTAGAGGCATAGGGATAATGTAGAAAGGAAGTCTTCGTGATCCATTATTCCCCATCTCGGTCAGAGAGAACTATTCAACTAGTCTTCGCAGTGAAGTGACAATACACGTTGCAGCAGATGGGACACTTAATTAATAAGTTGAACCAGCGTGTCGGTGTTACTAAATCAGCCTTACCCAGTACTGCCATCATGTTTGCCAGTAGAGCACGCTTCTGTCCTCCATTAACTGACATATGGGCCCTCTTGTGGTAGACCCACATGTCATCGGTGTAACTATTTACACTCCGAAGGACGGTATATCCTGGTAGTAGTACTAGTAGAATTGAGATTTAATGCACTTTCTTCCCCGTCTTCCACTCTTCTTCCTCCTCTCTTCTTCTTCCTCCTCTCTTCCCCATCATCGGCCGCACACCATTTCCCCCCGCTCACTTCTCGCCCGCCCGCGCTATCTTCCTTGGTAGCTCGTGCGTACCATATCCCCCCGCTCACTGCTTGGCCACACGAGGAGAAGCTTCTTCGCTCGCCCGCCTGAATCCACTTCCCCGCTGGTTCACAGGCACCGAAAACCCCAATGGCAGAACCGACTGACACGCAGAGCCGCGATTGGAATTCCCTCCCCGATGTTCTCTTGGAGCAGATCTATAATTGTATGGACCTACTCAGCACCGTCCATCTGGCCGCATGCTCGGTGGCTTTGTACCGTCTACTCGTCTGCAACCGGCCGGCTCTTTTCAAGACACCCTGCTTGCTGATGCCCGATCCTCGCAGGTGGCCCAGACACTGACTTGACGATCCTACGGAGGTTGCCGTGGTGCCCCTCGACATGCTACCACTACCCGTCCACCTGTCCTTCATGTGTGGCCACTACTGGGCGGGCATGAAGGCCAACTAGATCGTCCTCATCCACCAATCCGGTAGTCCGTGGCGTCTCGTGGATATCTACACCCAGCGAGAGATCACCCTTCCATCGTTGGATAGCGGCGCCATCGAGCCTCGCGGCCCGCCGGACACTCCTGCCTACTACGCACGAGACGCGTCAAGCTTTTGGCTCGACCTCTGTTTGCTGAAAGTTGTAATCTGCGAAGTGCCCACACCATCACAAGACTACATGGATTACAAGCTCATTGCCTTGTTCAACATGGGATTAGTCTATCTGGAATCCGGTCGCCATACATGGTTATGGCTCATCGTCAATCCTGTTGAGGCAACATTTCTGTCTGATGCTCTAGTGCATGATGGCATCGTTTACTCGGCCGACACACAGATTGGCTGCCTATACTAGTGGAATCTATCGTCATGTAATTGTTCTACCTCATCTCATCTTTACCTTATGAATAGGACTGCCTGTTCATTGTTACAAATTTAGAATAGATAGTATGTCTATAACCACATCATTGTTATATGTTCCTCTCATTTCCTAGATTTTTATGACCACACATGTTATTTAGAGTTGATATGAGAACAGTTGGCATCTAATGATTGTTAGAATAGATATTATGAGCATAACATCATGATTGTTGTATGTTACTCTCATTTCCAAGATTTTTATAACAACGCATGTTATTGCTTATAGTTGATATGAGAACAGTAGTAGTAAGTGCTATGGTAGAATATGAGTAGGCTCTGTCATAGCTGTTTTCCTCTCATTGTTACATGATGTTTGAACCATGACATATTGCTAGAATATGAAAGCCATTGGCTTATTTTTTTTAACTTGGGGTATGATTATGACCACGGCATTGCAATTCTCTGTCTATGATATGTGTCACTGTTATAATAATCTTAATTCCACACATACTCTGAACATGATTGTTTATTTTTGTCCTTTTAGTCTCCAATTTGAATTGTTGCAACAGACGCAAATGCGCTGGCCTTCATGATTCCAGGACCTGGAATCATACCAGCCGATGGGTGGTGGTTTATCACTCGTTCACCTGACGGCGGTCATTTGATGCTCATCCGCACGTACCAAATTGACCAAACCATTACATCAAACCACATGCAGTGCAATGCCTGGGGCGTTCATGACATTGATGGCCATGGCTGCTTCGTGTTCGAGAAAGATCCTAGCTCCATTGGGCCAGGCGTATTCAACTGGAGGCGAGTTTACAGCCTCGGCAACCACTCCATGTTCCTCGGGCTCAATTATCCGATCGTCCAACCAATCATCGATCCTATCACCGGCGATGATTACCATGCTATGCAACTTCCATTCGCCAGGGGGGACTATGTTTACACATCATACCATGGGTTTCATGAATCACCATATCCACAGATTCGTCGACACAGCTTGTTGCCAGATAATCTTCAGTGTGTGAAAGGCATCAAGCTTCCATGCGATGGATGGCTTTTGCAAACCCGACATGTGGCGATGTTCTTCATGCCAACAGCAAATATGCACAACTTGATTCGTACTGATATCTAGACTGAGCCATGTATTCTGCTGCTGTAGCACGACCCTCTTTTGTTGGATATTATGTACTGTTGTTAGTTTGAAGCACTCCTCTAGTTTGAAGGATAGATACATTTCTGGGATCAAGTGCATCCTAACTCACCTGCGCAGGATGTACTGATAATGATGATGGAGATGTTGTGCAGTATATATATATCAATTAGGCTTAAAGTGCGTACTTGTTAGTTAAACCTATGGTTAAAATGTGACACTAAATATGACTAGTAAGTAGTACAGTAGCAGTACTAGTGTACGTCGGTCAAATTATTCATCATGTCCACACATTGAATTGACATGACAACACGCTGCGCGTGAGGTGACACAAGAATCCCAGCGGCGTGTTCGGGTATTATGGACTTCAGATTTGGAGTACCACTTATCTGTCGAAATCTTTCATCATTCACTTAAAACAGTTGATTGGTCCTACATTGAGTACCATGTAACTGGAATTAACCGATGCAAGTAGAAGAAGGATTGGCCC
Source organism: Aegilops tauschii subsp. strangulata (assembly GCF_002575655.3). Lineage (NCBI taxonomy): Eukaryota > Viridiplantae > Streptophyta > Magnoliopsida > Poales > Poaceae > Aegilops > Aegilops tauschii. Next base: position 168,480,748 of record NC_053036.3, on the reverse strand, counting down.
GTGCTGCCGGCTGGCGTCAAGTTTGATCCCACGGATCAGGAGCTGATCGAGCACTTTGAGGCCAAAGTGAGTGCTAGAGCGAGATCTCACCCTCTCATCGATTTTTTCATACCAACCATCGACAGCGAGCACGACATATGCTACACCCATCCTGAGAAACTTCCAGGTAAGACACCGATCGGCCGTCTACTTGCACAAACATATTCCTTTGTTTATAGCTCTATTTTTCTTTTTAGACGCAGACCTGGTGAAGCAATTATAATTTGACAGTTAATAAAAAGTGAAACAAGTGACTGCAACATGCCAAAGATGTTATGAAAATGCCAACTACGTACACTAAAACCTGTACTCGACAATACTACAGGTATCACACTGAGTGGCCTAAGCAAGCATTTCTTCCAGCACAATTCCAGGGCGTTCAAAAGAGGCATGTGGACGCGTCGCAAGATACAGTCGGAGTGCGGCATGCACGCGATGTGGCACAACACTGGCAATACCTTGCCGGTGATGGTCAACGGCCGGCAGACAGGCAGCCAAAAGGTTCTGGTGCTGCACACCAACAAGAACTTTGACCAGCAGAGGACCAACTGGATGATGCACCAGTACCACCTCGGGGACCTGGAGCAAGAGAAGGAGCGGGAGCTGGTCCTCTGCAAGATTTTCTACCAGACAAACACTAGGGCCAGGAGTAAAAAGATTAGAAGTTAGTTTGGTATTGGCACTTGTACTACCTTGTCGTCTGCAAGTTGGTATTGTTGTTAATGATCTTTTGGTATGAACTTGGCATTTTCTTCCAACCATCATGCCGAGGGTCGACGTGGATATAAAGCTGAATCATTTGTTTCGAAACGAATTTTTAGGCACCTGATTTTTATTTGATGGGTAGCATAAGCACCTGCCGTTCGAATTCCCAGTTCTCCAAATTTTTCGAAACAAGTGCATGCACTTATTATCACGATGAAAAAACAATATCCCTACTGCATCCCAGTTATCAGTCTGTACTTGCAGAATTCTCTCATTTATTGAGCACGTATATTGTTTTTCAAGTCGAGCAAGTTTCAACTGGGCTGTAGACTGCCCAGGCTTGGTTTTGTTTTTAACAGGCCCAGCCCATGACGACAACGGGGCACAAAGATCCAGCAGGTATCTACTGGCCTCTGGCCCGCCAGCGTTAGTTATATTTTGTCTTACAATATCCGCATGCAGTTTTTTTACTAAATCAAACACACAGCCCAGTTCTATTTTCCTCTTGAAACACATGTCCTACATCCGTTTTCTAATCTCTACCTATATTTTTACTAGTTCATATACACGTATAATTATATTGAAAATACATAAAATTCCCTTTTCATATTTACATCCTTATATTTGTTGTTGTTTTCCCTCCCAGCGCTGATTTTTTTACCTCTGGTTTTCCCTTAAACCAACTCAATTGTCTCACGTCTTATTTGCTTACAAAACAAAACGATTTTTTTGGCAATCAATAATTTCTTTAAAAAATGTTTATCATTTCAGGATTACAAAAGTTCGGACTCCACCAAAATATGCAAAATAAGGTTGAACTTTTTGACCGTGGTCCTGAGCAGAAAATGGGCTATAATAAATTACTTAAGAATTAGCAAATGGGCTGCAAATTATTAAAAAATAGCAAATGGGCTCTATGTTGTCTGCCACAGATTTGGAGGCTGACTTGTGGGCCTACTAAGTTCATGCATACACAAGGTTTCTCAAAAAAAGAAACTTAGTCAACAATCGACTCTACCAGCGTCAGACCGTTAGATGTCAATCTAACGGCAATCGTGCTTCTTCAGTCTCTGATCTTCCTGCCCCAGCCGCCCAAACCAGCGCCGTCGGAACCGCCTGTTCCCGCCTCTCGTGGCCGGCTGTGCTGCCGGGCAGGCCTCACGACCCCATCATATACTCTCATCCTTGGCATGTCTATCCCTCTACTCACCCACACCTCCTGTTATTTTCCAATGACGGCAGCCGAACCAGTCAACCCTCGTACTCTCCATCGCGTGGGTAGCCACTGTCGTGTCTTCCCCGACTCCGTGTCGTTCCCTTCATAGGCCTCGCCGTCGTCCACCACCGTGGTGCTCTCGGCGCGACGTGGTCAACGTGGTCAATGAACGACATAAATCGGAAGTGGACAGTACGTGGAGAGGCTGACAGCTGGGTCCATGGCCGCACACAAGGAAATGCCTCCTTATTACGTGCAAAATAATGATTCCTCCACCTGACATCTGGGACCCGCCGGAAGGGCCTCTGTATTTCGTGAAAAAAATGTTCCCTCCACTGACAGGTCGGACCCACCAACTATATCTTCGCACGCAAGGAAGTGCCTCCTTATTGCGCACACAAAAATGAATACCCCCCTGCCAGCTGGGACCCACCACAGTGGGAGGCTGACTTGTGGGCCTACTAAGTTGATGGGGACGGAGGGCTTTGTCAACTTAGTCAATATATGAACGATTCTAGCTCCAGTGACCGTACGATGTCCATCCAACGGCCGTAGTGCTTCTTCAACCTCTGGTCTTCTTGCTCCAGCCGCCCAAACCAGCACCGGTCGTGTCGCATGCTCCTGCCTCCCATGGTCGGTTGTGATGCCGCGGAGGCCTCACCGCCCCCTACTACTCCCACCGTTGGCCAGACCATCCCTCTACTCACCCACACCTCCTGTTATTCTGCGGCGACGACAACCTCACACCGCAGCCGAACCAGTGAACCCTCGTACTCCTCTCCACGTGGGCATCCACTACCGCATCTTCCCTGGCTCCGCGTCGTCCCCTTCCTAGGCCTCACCATCGTCCACTGCCTTGGTGCTCTCGGCGCGGCGTGGTCAATGTGGTCAACGAACGACTTCCATCGGAAGAGTACTGTACGTGGAGAGGCTGACAGCTGGGTCCACGGCAGCCGCAAGGAAGTGCCTCCTTATTACGCGCAAAATAATTATTCCTTCACCTGACAGCAGGGACCCACCGGACGGGCCACCGTATTTCACGAAAAAAACGTTTCCCCCTGACTGCTGGGACCCACCAGCTACATCTCCGCACGCAAGGAAGTGCGTCTGGGCAAAAAAAACGGTCGCCCCCCTGACTGCTGGGACCCACTAGCTACATATTCGCACGGAAGGAAGTGCCTGACAGTCGGGACCCACCTGGTCGAAGTGTACGTAGCATTGTCATTCTGGTCGCGAACGTGTACATACATACTGGTCGATGTAGAGGCGCGCACGTGTCGTAGTAGAGGCGTGCACGTAGCATGTACACATACGTACAGCGGCCAGTGTGCAAGAAAGAAAATACGGCCACGTACGTACATACGGGCGGGGTCTCGACGCCTACTCGCGCATACGTATGGCCAGGGCTCGTGTACACGGCTGGGTCGAAACGGAGAAACTGCGTCGTCGTCGTGTTCATGGGGAGGCAACAGAATGCGTCGTGTTCATGGGGAGGCAACGGAACGCGTGGGAGCCAACCGGCTTGGACGGAACAGCCGATGGAAACGAGGCCTGGCGTACCGCAGAATGGAGGAAACGGCCTTGTGTTCGACCGGCCACGTTCGAAACGGGATCCTATTCATCGGGAGGGGTCTGGCGTACCGCAAAACAGAGGAAACGGACCTCCTACGATTGAAACGGGGTCCTCTTGATTGGGAGGGGTGTGGCGTACCGCAAAACGGAGGAAACGGACTTGTGTTGGAGCGCTACGGTCGAAACGGGGGTCCTGTTCATCGGGAGGGGTGTGGCGTACCACAAAACGGGACTCCACGGGATACTGTTCATCTCCACCGTCGACCCCCTCCAGCCTCCACGGGCTACTGTTCATCCACCGCCGACCTCCTCCAGCCTCCACCTGCGACTGTTAATCCACGGGCTCCTGTTCATCCAGCCTCCACTGCGCGCTACTCCACCGGCTACTGTTCAACCAGCCCTCTCCACGGGCTCCTGTTCAACCACCCCTCCACAGGCTATTGTTCATCCAGCCCTCCACCGTCTACTGTTCATCCAGCCCTCCACGGGGTGGTCTTGTTCATCCAGCCCTCCACGGGGTCCTGTTCATCCAGCCCCAACCGGCTCGATCGATCAGGGTCCTGTTCATCCAGAGGCAACACCACGGGGTCCTGTTCATCCACCCCCACCGGGAACTGTTCATCCAAACCCCCCAGCAACACTCACTGTTCATCCAGAGGCAGCATCGATCGGCTTCAGTTAGCAGCAGTAGCGAAGGAATCGCTCGATCGGGTTCAGTTAACAGCCATCGATTGATCACTCGGGTTCAGTAACTCGTAGCCTGCAGTGCAATCGCTCGGGTTCAATAAGCGAACGCCTCGCTCGGGTTCAGTTAGAGCCCAACGCCTCGCACACACGCGCGTACGTGTACAAGAGAAACGCGCATCGCTCGGCCCCGACCACCCACCGTAACCGGGAACACCCCGATATTTTCCTCACCCTCGCTTCTACCATGGGTTTTTTCGTCATGGACGGCCAAAAGAATGTCATGCATCTGTGTCTCCGGCCCGCCCAGGACGAAAAGCCCATTTCCTATCATGATTTTTTGTCATAGAAGTAGGAGCCCAGCACATCTATGATGATACCGGGTTTTGTCACAATTATCGTCATAGAAGTGTCATAAGTATGACAGAAAAAAATTCGTTTGGCCCAAAATGTCACGGATGTGTCTTTTTTTTGTACTGCGAGCTCGGCGCGCATCTGCGATGGACATGGTGGAGCGGTGGAGTGCGGATCGATGGCAGGAAAGCTTCAGCGCACCCCTACCTGGCGCGCCAAATGTTGGATTTCAGGTTCCGGCAAAACCCTCAAGGTTCGAACACTGGGGTGCGCACGAAGATCTTTCCCTCCCCTTGCTCACACACTCGCCACGATCTCAGAGCTCAGCGCGTCGAACTCGGAGAACAAGGGACACGAGTTTATACTGGTTCGGGCCACCGATGTGGTGTAATACCCTACTCCGGTGTGGTGCGGTGGATTGCCTTGTAGGCTGAGGATGAACAAGTACAAGGGAAGAATAGCCTCCTGAGGAGAGGTGTTCTAGGGCTCAGTGAGCTTTTGTGGTTGAGGATGGTCTGAATGATCCCTTGGGGCTGAATCAGTTGCCCCCTATGGTGGTGGCTAGTCCTATTTATAGAGGCCCGGGTCCTCTCCCCAAATGTTAGGCGGGAAGGGATCCCACAACGGCCAATTTCAAGGGGACAACTAGTACAAGCTATCCTGACAAAAGGAGGTCTTCGCCTGCCAAAGGCTCTGGTGGTGACGCCGTCGTGGGCTCCGTGATGACCTCCATCCTACCGTCCTGTTGGTCTTGGTCTCGTTGCACCGATATGGAAACCTTTGCCTGATGCCTCGGGACTCCTCGCCTGCGCTTTCCCCTTTAGCACCAAAGAGGCAACGGGTACCCTATGTTGGGGAACGTAGCAGAAATTCAAAATTTTCTACGCATGACCAAGATCAATCTATGGAGTAATCTAGCAACGAGGGGAAGGGGGGTGCATCTACATACCATTGTAGATCGCGATGCGGAAGCGTTGCAAGAACACGGATAAAGGAGTCGTACTCGTAGCGATTCAGATCGCGGTTGATTCCGATCTAAGCGCCGAACCACGGCGCCTCCGCGTTCAACACACGTGCAGCCCGGTGACGTCTCCCACGCCTTGATCCAGCAAGGAGAGAGGGAGAGGTTGGGGAAGACTCCGTCCAGCAGCAGCACGACGGCGTAGTGGTGGTGGAGGAGCGCAGTACTCCAGCAGGGCTTCGCCAAGCACTATGAGAGACGAGGAGGGAGGGAGGTAGGGCTGCGCCAAGAGGGAGAGGAAGTCTCATGTCTGTGGCAGCCCCAAAAACCCCACTATATATAGGGGAGGGGGAGGGGCTGCGCCCCCATCTAGGGTTCCCCCCCCCCCCAAGGGGTGCGGCCAGCCCTATATGGGACTTGGAGGGGCGGCCAAGGGGGGAGAGAGGGGGGCGCACCACTAGGTGGGCCTTAGGCCCATCTGAGCCTAGGGTTTCCCCTTTCCCCCTTCCCTGCACCTTGGGCCCCTTGTGGGAGGCGCACCAGCCCACCTAGGGGCTGGTCCCTTCCCACACTTGGCCTACGCAGCCCTCTGGGGCCAGTGGCCCCACCTGGTGGACCCCCGGGACCCTCCCGGTGGTCCCGGTACGTTACCGATAGCACCCAAAACTTTTCCGGGAGCAAAACAGGACTTCCCATATATAAATCTTTACCCCCGGACCATTCCGGAACTCCTCATGACATCCGGGATCTCATCCGGGACTCCGAACAACATTCGATAACCACGTATATCTATTCCCTATAACCCTAGCGTCATCGAACCTTAAGTGTGTAGACCCTACGGGTTCGGGAACCATGCAGACATGACCGAGACGTTCTGCGGCCAATAACCAACAGCGGGATCTGGATACCCATGTTGGCTCCCACATGTTCCACGATGATCTCATCGGATGAACCACGATGTCGGGGATTCAATCAATCCCGTATACAATTCCCTTTGTCTACCGGTATAGTACTTGCCCGAGATTCGATCGTCGGTACCCGATACCTTGTTTAATCTCGTTACCGGCAAGTCTCTTTACTCCACTACTAGAAAAAGGCTTACTAGTGGCGCACCAGTTTTGCCTACTAATGGTGCACTACTGGTGCGCCACTAGTATTTTTTACTAATGGCGCACCAGGCAGTGCGCCATTAGTATAGGCCACGGTGCGCCATTAGTATGCCTCCCAGGGGAGCATATATACCCATGTGCTTTGCCATACTAATGGCACACTGCGGTGTGATGCGCCATTAGTATCCTTCGGCATACTAATGGCGCACTGCTGGGTGATGCGCCATTAGTATCCTCTGGCATACTAATGGCGCACTGCGGTGTGATGCGCCATTAGTGTCCTTTGGCATACTAATGGCGCACGTTGGCGTGATGCGCCATTAGTATGTATATTAGGGATTATTATTTTTTCTTTTCTGATTTTTGCACAGACTACAAAATATATTATTGGACAGAATATAAGCAGCACCACACAGCAACAGCAGATTCATCGAATACAATAGAAGATTAGTCTCCGAATACAATTCATCATATTAGTCTCCGAATTCAAAAGACCGAACAAAGATAGAACATTACAAGTCCCGAGACCGCGAGTAGCGAGTTTGTCTTCACATTACAAGTCGATATCGATCATCTAAACTACCATCACATAGAAGAGAGCTGCGGTCATCATGATGAGCATCATCGCGATGAAACTGGTCTTCATCCGGTTCCTCCAACGCTCCCTCCTATCTCCCGCTAGATAGCGCGCGTATCTAGATTCCGCCTCCGCCCTAGTGGTGTACCCTTTGTAACTGTTACCGCTGAAACGGTAAACCTGTCTCCGACACTCCTCCCAGTCGTCGTAGACTCCGGGAACCTTACCCTTGTACACGACATACGACGGCATCTCTATGCACTAGCCAAACAACAGACAATACATAAGCAATATATAAGTATGCAACAAAAGGATCGGAAGAGAAAAGCAAGACATTAATAGCACGATTCATGGTCCTACTAACAAATAGCCTCGATTACATCTAAGTTGAACGACTGTCCAAACCAAAGAGACATACAAGTTCATTAAAGTTTAATTACAACATGAGCTAATCAATGTTTCAGAACTACACATAGCATCACTACTTTCGACTCGACTCATGGGACCGGAGCATGGATGAAGCCGCCGTCTGTCATGATGGTCATGAAGTCGCGGGCGTTGTCAGCCTGCATTTGTAGTGTTGTGTCTATCTCGCTGTTGGACAATTGAAATTTGAGGTAGAACTGCCCCGAGGTACGAAGGACATCTTGATGGATGATTTCTGCAAACTCCGAATGGATGCGAAAGAATTCTTGTCGGATGTCCGCGTCATGGATTGCCGCCAAGCTTGCGGCCCAATCTTTGAGATTATTTGGTAGCAGAAGGTGATTATGGTCCCGCACGATCGCCCGCATGTGATGGAGGGCGTAGTAGGCATCCTTCTGACTGCCAGGCGGCTGCTTGACGCAGGGGAACGTCGTATTGTGGGTGAACACGTGCCTGCCATACCTACGAACTGGCCTCTTAAAGGTGCCTCCAGATGCGGCGTAGCCGGGGAGAGCATCATCAAGAACTTTCTTGATATTTGTGTAGTCTATCTTGGAGTCACGTTCCGGGTCGAAATACGTGGCCATGGAATATTTCGGGCTTAAGAGGATGAGTGTGCAATGTGTGTCACTGCACAGAACACGGAATGTTAGAAAAAAAAGAACGATCGAAATCTAAGAAATCATATGTTACGGGGCGGTTAGGAGATGACTTACTCGGGAAAGTAAGGCACGAGGAAGTTATCCTTATCTGGGTTTGCCAGAATGACGCCTTCGAGGTGTGAACTCGCGACTTGCCAGTCCCCAGCGCTGCCCAAGATCTTGGCATGCATGTAGAAGGGGTCGACTATCACAATGTCCGGGGTCTTGTCTCTAATGATCCGCATCTCCATACTCAGCGAAAACAGCCAAACGAAGGTGTAGTGCAGCGGATGAAGATTAAGCATAGCAAAGATGTCATCAAACCGCAGGACGATCGTACCCCCGACGGCGCTATCCACAAAGCCCATGCCCTCTGGCACCTTGGCCACGAAAACCGGGTATGCCACATCATTCTCTCTGAGACGCCGCTTCTCCAAAGAAAGAACACTGTCATGCAGACTCCGCATAGCATCGGTTGCAGCATTGAGCATATTTGTCGGTAGCATCGGCCTACCCGCCACATGCACCCTCCTCGAGATATCCTTAGGTGAAGGTGGCCCGTCCTGAGCACGGATCGTACTCGGTGCCGGCTGGCTCGAACTGGCGCCCTTGTTAGTCTTTCGTTTCCGTCCCTTCTTCCTGATCTGCTGTAATGGGATCGCGTTCTGCTCACAGACCGCCTTCTTGAGCGTGTTGGGGCTGATAATATTTGGCACCTCAGCTATCTGAGGCTTGGTGAAGGCGGCAGCTGGAGGCGTCTCCTGAGAACTGAACGCCAGACGACGCCTGTTGCAATTGGGTTTCTCCGCCGTACCAGCTAGATCGCGGTTGTCTTTTTGAGGGTTGGGTTCTTGAGAAGGAGGCTCGCAGAACTCGTCACCGTACCCATGTTCGGCAAAGTACTTATCGACGTTGGAAAATGTACCGCCGTCGTTGTCGTCGTCGTCCGGATCCTGTGCCATATGCATGTCCGGATCCTGTGCCATAGGGATGTCCGGCATGTCCGGTAGCGTTGCGGCGTTCTTGCCATGGCTTGGCGCTGGCACGACTGGCGGTCTTGTCTGTGGGGTGGTGTCCCCCGCCCCCAAACGAATCTGGCTCTTCGGCCAAAGCAGGGGCCAGCTTACACAGGCGCTGAGGGTCATCACATCATCTTCGTCGGCCCCAGCGGGTCGAATCGGAGGTAACAACTCGTCGCAGCCTGGCAGCACCCGAACCAGTTCAACCCTATACAAGGTGGGTGGCATCGGATTACCGTGGAACACGCGGTTGCCCGGTTGAACGATTCTGCCCTTAGCGACATCGACCAACTCGCCGCCCACGAAGTGCAGGAGAGTGCAAGGAACATCGGCGGCGCCCTGCGAAAACATGTAGGGCGTCAGGGAAGCCCAGTCAAAGGCAAGGAGATGAAGTCATCGGCCGAGAGGCTTAGTTACCGTGATGCCGTCGAGCTCGGCTAATGTCGAGGCACCGCTAACGGCTGGCGTGCGCGTGCAACTGACGGAGGGGCCGCTTGCTGGCGAGGTGCCGGCCGGCGTACACCCGGGTGCATTAAGCTCCAATGCCCGTGCCGGCGCCGGAGACACGAATACCGCCTCCGCCGGAGACACCAATGGCGCCGCTTGCGCGTTGTGCGAGTTGCTGGCCGTGAAGCTGGGAACCGGGGGAGGCCCCTGTTGGCCGCCCGCAATCCACGTCGTCAGCCCCTGAATCAAGGTAGGCACAATGGCGGTGAGCGTCGTTCCCAGTTGTTTTTGCACTTGCTCTTGGACAATCTCCGGAATCCGCGCCATTTGTGCCTTGAGTTCTTGAACCTCGCGCGACTGGCTTTCCGAGCTGGTCTTTTTCTCCTTTCGCCCACCAGCGGTATAGTATGACGACCATTTTGTGGACAAGCCTTTGCCGGCCACACGACCAGCTGACGATGGCTTACTGAGCTTATCCTTGTTTTTCATAACGTTCAACGCCCTATTTAAAGGGGTGTCAAAAGGGGAGCTCTGAGACGACCCCGCGCTACTGCTTTCAGCCTCCTGCGGAAGGAATTTGAACCATTTAGAAATTTGGCTTCATTAATTAGAATGCAACCATATGGAGCTAATTACGCGGGGATGTATTCCTTACCAGAACAAGCTCAAGCGCCCTGGTCTTCGGATCCGTGGTAAGCTCCTTTGTTACCGGGTCCCCCTTGTACCGGGCCCTGACAAAGTTCCTGGTCTACTTGTCACGTAATTTCTCGAAGCGGGGTGGTAGGCCTTGCTCGGCACGCTCCGCGTCCTCCTTGTCCCATATAGGCTCCGCCACTCTGTAACCGCCGGGACCGAGTTGGTGGACCCCTAAGTTCAACTCCCGCATTTCTTTCCCCCACTGACTTGATTCGGAGGTTGCGCTGCTCAAGCACTTGATCTTGAACTCCTTGTAGTCATCTCCGCTCATCAAAGGATATTTCGCCTTGATCTTGTCATAACTATCACCTTTTTCAATCATTGCCTTCACCATGCTTCTCCATGTAGACAGGGCCGTGCTCATCCTCGTGAGGGCGGCACTGTTCACTTTATTCCCTGAGAGGCGTGTGTTTGAAAACTCAGCGGGGAACTTGTATCGTTCGTGCAGCTTCGTGAAGAGGAGGCTGCGCAAATTCCCTCGGTCCTTATGCCTTAGGTTCTCGGTGTTGATCAAGACGGTGCTCCGGAGAATGCACCCGAGCTGAACCGAGTACCCCTTGACTACATGTTTGGGCGCTGTTGGATGCCCGCCGGAGTTCACTTCAGTAAATTCCTCCTTGACGGTGCCGAGCACGTTTGGGCGCCGGTCCTTCCGTTGCCTCTTCGGTTGGCTGCCATCTGTGCGTGCGCCGCCATCATCAGTGGTGGCATCCTCGGCGGCACCATCAGTGGTGTCATCCCCGACGCCACTAGGGGTTGTGTAGTCAGGATCGGTGTCTTCCGCGGCGTCCTCATAGCGGTGAGGTTTCCTCCATCTCCTGGGACAGCTCCCAGAATTGCTTGCCGCCCGAACCGCCGGCCTCATCGTTGTGGGCCATGTTTCGCTCTAAATAGGAAAAAAAGTTTGGTCAAAAAGTTGGTTATTGTCAAGGAACAAGATCATGGTCTCATCATTTAGGGTTTGTCGACACCGAGGCATCCTAAAAGCTAAGCTTTTATCATTTAGGGTTTGTCGACGCCGAGGCACCCTAAAAGCCTAAGCGTACATCATTTAGGTTCTCATCGACACCGAGGCACCCTATAGAAGCCAAGGTTTCATCATTTAGGGTTTGTCGACGCTGAGGCACCCTAAATGCTAAGTTAAGTTTTCATCATTTAGGGTTTATCGATGCCGAGGCACCCTAGGTTGGGCCTAATCACTTGGCACTAATCACTTGGCTCTATTGCCACCTATGCAGCAAGAATGGCGGTGCAGTTGATCCTACTTAACTAAGTACTAAGATACCCCGGCCCATGCATTAGTCGCAAGTACCCCATATGTCCTATTTTTAGCAAAGTCATGCTAAAATTCACGGAAAATTTCAGCATGACCTTTGCTGAAAATAGGACATATGGAGTACCCGAATTTGCCGGAACGAAAGTTAATCGACATTCCGGCAAACTCAAGGGCCTCTCGGGGTACCTGCAATATCATTATCCCCGCATAATGAAGTTGCCAATGGGTGATTTCAGAAGATCACAAGTAGCATCATCACAAGTACAACATCATCTATAGCTTTATATTAACAAAGCATCAGCACATATAAAAAAGACCACTTATGCCAACAGTATGGTTTATATCAGATTCAGAGTTAGAAACAGGAAAAACCGGTGCTTCAAAGCCTACTGGACACAATTTACATCTATCAGTATGGGATGTCCTGACTAATTTCAAGTGTTCACAGGTGAACTTGTACCATGGATGAGCCTAGTGCTTCATTAGTCAACTGAACAGAGATAACAGGGCATAACACCATACATAAAGTGATGAGCATACATACTATTGTCCGAGCAAATTAACTGAATAGTATTGTGTGAAGTTCAGTTTGAAAATTCAGTTACTGCTTGAGTGATTTGACACCAAAAATTACTCCCAAAAATTACAATGATTGTATATTGGCTGCATATATTCACTGTACAGGACTGAATTCAGTCAAGAAAACCTGTCAATTTCTGTTCACTGCATATATTCACTGTATAAGCTGTCAAGTTCTATTTCAGCTCCAGTTTCATTACAACACAAACACTGTAATTCATCTGCTCACAGAAAAATTAATAATCAAAATCAAATTACAATAGGGGTCCCAGGTTTGACCCCATGATAGGTGCTATCCTGGGATTATTCCTCTTCTGAACAAACCATCATGCATCATTTTCTAACCAAGGCATAGCTCAGGAAAACCACTTGCTTTGACCAGAACTAGCTGATTACCCCAAATCTCATGGTAAAATTAGCAAGGCAGAGCATCATGCATCATTTTGTCTGTATCTTTAGATTATGTACTTTAGGCACAATCATACACAATTCTGACTAATTCATCACTGTAGGCCAGCATGAAACACACTCCTCCAAAAAAAAGCCTAAAATTCCACTATTATTGCCTGTAAAAAGGCCTAATATCCACTAGTATTGCCTCTAAAAAAGCCTTAAAAGTCCACTATTGTTGACAATCAAAATATGATCTGAACTGTAAGGAGTTAACTGAAAAATGAGTGGTTGTTGGCATGAGGGAGTAAACTGATTGTTGGCACAAAAATATTGGTTCTGCAAGCATGAAAACAGTCACAAAAATAATGCACTTGGTTTGTGTTGAGTTTTTGTTTCAGGGATTGGTTTGTGTTGAGTTGTTAACCTAAAGGTTCGGTAGTTTGAATCTCCTTTAGCTAGTTTGAATCCATGGACTACCCTGTTAGATTGGGACTGAAGATAGGTACCTGCTTATCTTTCTATTCCGTCACCAACAGTGGCTTTTCCAAGAATAATATCCCTGCATGAACATAGGTGAGAGGTTAACTAACTGCCTCAAAGGCATAATCAATGGTTATACATGGAACAAATTGCCAACGGTCAGATGACCTACACTGCCACGGTCGAGGGGAGGGAGGGAATGGGGAATGGTGGAGAGAGGGAGGAAGGAGGAAGGAGGAGAGGTACCTGGTCGCCGGAGGGGTCGGCGAAGGGGTCGCGGTCGGGGTCCGAGCTCGTCCGGGTCCTCGCTCGCCGTGGTCGAAGGAGAGCAGGGGCCGGTGACGGAGGACGGCAGGGGCAGGCGGGATGGGCGCGTCGGGGCCGTGCTCGCCGGCTGCTGCAGGGGCCGGAGGAGGCCCTCGCTCGTCGGAGGGAGGAGGAGAGGAGCGGGCGGCGCGCGCTCGGCCGATCAAGTTCGGGGGCGCGGGGGCGGCGGGGGTGGAGTCCCGCGGGGGTCGGGGCGGCGGCGTCGAGGCAGCGCAAGACCACAGCGGCGGCGGCGTCGCCGACGGCGTGCAGGCACGGCGGACGGAGGGGGCGGAGCAAGGGGGCGGCGGCGTACGGTTGGGGTCGAGTGGGGGATCTGGCGAGGGAGGGAGGGAGGTCATAAGTACGTCGATTCTAATGGCGCACCTCCCCCTAGTGCGCCATAAGTACATCGATTCTAATGGCGCACCTCCCCTGCTGCGCCATTAGAATTTTGTTTTAATTACTAGCCCAACTGGTGAGGTTACATTCCACCTAACCCTATCTCCATCAGAACACGCCCACTAGCCCGACTAGTCAGCACGCAGCACACACACTAGGAGGTCCTGGGTTCGATTCCCAGGCTCCCCAATTTTTGTTTTTATGCATTTAAAATGTTGTTTGATATTTATTTGTGTTTAAATATGTTCAAACTTGTTTAACTCATAACAGTAATATTTTTTTATAAAAACAGTAATGATTTTTTTTTAAAATATCATCAAATTTGTTATTTGAAAATATTTATGAATATGAAAAAATATCATCAAATTTATTATTTGAAAATATCATCAAATTTGTTATTTGAAAATATAATCAAATTTGCTTTTTTTGCAATTTTAGTTGCATTCATTTGTGACGGTGGAGCGGGCCGGGGAGGGTGCAGGGGGTCGTCGGCGGCAGTGGAGTGGGGGAGGGTGCGGGCCGGGGGTCGGCGGCGATGGCCGGTGGAGTGGGGGAGGGTGCGGTGGGTCATCGGCGACGTTGGAGTGGGGGAGGGTGCGGGCCGGGGGTCGGCGGCGGCGGCCGGTGGAGCGGGGGAGGGTGCGGTGGGTCGTCGGCGGCGGTGGAGTGGGGGAGGGTGCGGGGGGTCGGCGGCGGCGGCCGGTGGAGCGAGGGAGATGGTGCGGGGGGTGCTCGGCGGCGAGGGGGACCGAATCTGGCGAGGTGGGATGCGATCGAGATGGAGGGGGATCGAGCTCGAGTGTCCATGAAATTTAAAAACATTCATGAGTTCAAAAAGTGCCCATGAAATACAATCGAGAAATGAAGGCTACAATTTAAATACAATCGATCTTAGCTAGCTATCTGTTCACAATCTTCTTGCCCTTATTTTTCGTAAATGGAGTTCTTCTCTTGAACGGACGTCCTTTAGGTAGGGTGGTCCTGCTTCTTCTTGTGGTGTATGCTGATACTTCATCGTCGTCGTCATGTTCCATCTTCGGATCGCCGTACTTGTCGAAGTCTTGCTCATTGGCGACTCCATCCATTCCGATGATCTTCCTTTTGCCTCTCCTCACGACAACACGACTAGGCTTTGATGGGTCGATAATGAAGAAGCATTGGTCCACTTCGGAAGCCAGTACCCATGGCTCATTTTTCGCGGTGACGTTCGCGCCTGCGGTCTTGGATTTGGCTTCGGGTATAACCATGGTGGTGAAATACCGGTCTTCTTCTATGACGCTCTTGGCCCATCTGACACGGAACATCGGGACCTTCTCTCCAGCGTAGCTCAGCTCCCAGATCTCCTCGATCCTTCCGTAGTATCTGTCCTTGTCGTTACTGGTGTAGGATTCCATCGTTACCCCGGAGTTCTGATAACCATCGCTCTTCATGTCCTTGTCCTCGGTGTAGAATGTGTAGCCATTGATATCGTACGCCTCATACGTCATCAGGTTGTGCTCGGCGCCCTGTGACAAGGCAAATATGAGTTGTTCTTCCGCGGAAGAATCCTCATGTAAAGGGTACGACAAAAGCTTCTGCTTGAACCAACGCGTGAAACATGAGTTGTGCTCTTTGATTATATCTCCGTCCGTCCTCTGTTGGCCTCGGTCATTGTACGTCTTCTCAATAAACATTTTGTGCTCTACCACCGAAGGATCGACCACGTCTATGTGTTGTAGCGCGACTAGGTTTGCTCTTTAAAAGTCGGCGAGTCGACCATCGAAGTCGACATGCATTTCGCGGCGACCCTCACGGTGACCCCCCAGCGAGCCTGCCGAGGTGCCTGTTGACGGGCAGACCAACGGGGTTCTCGATGCCTAGATAATTCGTGCAGTAGGAGATGCACTCTTCGGTCAGAAAGCCCCTGTCTATGCTTCCCTCTGGACGTGACATGTTGCGTCCTTTGATGACACCATTCATCCTTTCGAACGGCATCATGCTGTGCAGGAACTTCGGCCCGAGTTGGATGATATCCTCCACGATATGGACCAGCAGATGCACCATAACGTCGAAGAATGCGGGAGGGAAGTACATCTCAAGCTCGCATAGTATCACCACGATCTCTTCCTGTAGCCTTCTGAGTTGCCTCACGCCAACCGACTTCCGAGAGATGACGTCGAAAAAGTTGCATAGGCCAATAGCGTTTCACGGACGTGCGCGTCCATGATCCCACAGATTGCAACTGGAAGTATCCGCGTCATCAGCACGTGACAGTCGTGGGACTTCATCCCGCTGAACTTCTGCTTCACTGAGTCTAGGTATCTGCTTATCTTCCCCGCGTAACCGTAAGGAAGTTTTACTCCTACGAGGCAGGTGAAAAACTGATCGATCTCCTCCTGACTTAGAGTGAAGCACGCGGGAGGGAAGTCATTTCCGGTCTTCTTGGCCTTTTTGCCTTTGCGACGACTTTCCGTGTCCTGCTTCGCCACATCATCATCATCATTAGCGTGAAGCTCCTCCCTGATGCCCATTGATTTCAAGTCTGCCCTTGCTTTCGGCCCATCTTTGGTCCTCTCTGGCATGTTGAGCAGGGTACCAAGCAGACTCTCGCACACGTTCTTCGTGATATGCATGACATCAAGGTTGTGAGGCACACGGTGGATCTTCCAGTATGGCAAGTCCCAGAAAACAGACCTCGTTTTCCATACCTTCAGCAGTGGCTCTGGCGCCTTACGCTTCTTTCCCGGCTCTGGCACCTTTTGCTTCTTTCCCGGCAGTGGGCAATCTTTCCAATTTTTCAACAGCTCGTCTATTTCCTCGCCGCTCCTCGTACGCGGGCGTCTTCGGGGTTCAGTTTCACCATCGAACAGATCCTTGCGTTTCCTCCACGGGTCATCATCGCGAAGCCACCTTCGATGTCCCATGAACATAGTTTTCGAAGACCCGGGATCTCTATCTAGCTGGCGATACATTGTGTCATCCATGCACCTGACGCATCCAGAAAATCCGTGGACCACCTGCCCCGCGAGATATCCGAAACCGAGATAGTCGTGCACCGTCGTGAGCAGTGCGGATCTCGTAGGGAAATATTCTTTCTCTGCAGCGTCCCACGTATTGACTGGCGTTTTCCACCGCGTGTCTAGCTCCTCTTTCAGCAGCCCCAGATACAGATTGATGTCGTTCCCTGGTTGTTTCGGCCCTTCAATTAGCATACTCATGTGAATGTACTTCCTCTTCATGCACAACCAGGGGGGAAGGTTGTACATCCACACAAACACAGGCCAGGTGCTATGTGTGCTTCTCTGGCTGCCAAACGGATTGACTCCATCGGTGCTCGCGCCCAGCATGATGTTCCTTGGATTGTTCCCAAATTCTGGGTGTTCGAAGTTCAACGCTTGCCACTGGCTCCCATCCTTAGGGTGACTCAGCATCTTGTCTTTTTTATTTATCTCCGGATCATTTGCGTCATCTTCTCGCTTCTTCTCCTCCCTATCCGCGTGCCAACGCAGGAGCTTTGCTACCTTAGGGTCCGCGAAATACCGCTGCAGACGAGGAGTGATCGGAAAGTACCACACCACTTTTCGAGGAGCTTTCTTCCTCTTCTTGTATCGAGTGACGCCGCACACCGGACATATGGTAGACTACGCGTGCTCGTCCCGATAAATGATGCAATTGTTCATGCACACATGGTATTTCACGTGCGGTAAATCCAGAGGACACACGATTTTCTTCGCCTCCTCGAAACTGGTCGGGCACTTGTTCCCCTTGGGAAGACGTTCGTGCCAGAATGACATGTTCTCGTCGAAGCATGCGTCGGTCATTTTGTGCTTTACCTTCATCTCTAGAGCCATGAGCGTTACTTTCAGGCGGGTATCCTCGGGCCTGCATCCTTCATACAATGGAGTAACCGCGTCTATCTCCAGTTGATCCAGCTTGGCTTTCTCTCGGGCGGCAGCTCTTGCGTTATCCGTCTGCTTGAGAAGCAGCTCTTGAATATGAGGGTCCTGCACCCAGCCCATCGATGGTCCATCGTCGTCTGCTCCGCCGGCATCTTCATCTTCATGATCATGCCCTTCGTCTGCTCCCGCATCTTCCTCATCATCATGTCCGGCATCTTCTACATGATGACTGTGTACAGCATCACCGTCGTGATCATGTCCTGGAGATTCTTCGTCTTCTAGCCCGCCCGAGCCGCGGTGGTTGTCTTGCTGCCCATCCTCATTTCTTGCCCGACCCCCATGGACGACTTCATAGTCATCTTCATCACCTTGCCACCGATAGCCATCCATGAAACCACGCAAGAGCAGGTGGTCCCGCACCTGCCCGGAATCCGGGTCCGCAATAAGGCTCTTCAGCTTGCATCTTCGACACGGACATCTTATCTCCGTCTCGTTCTTTTCAAGCATCTTGGCCTTCGCGGAGCTCAAAAACCTATTCACGATGCCTTCGATCATCGTGTGGACCATGGTCGCCTGCGGGGTAGAGCAAAACGATATTTTAAAAGCAAGAAAAAATTTGGCATGACTTTCCCTAAAAATAGGACCAAAAAGAATGCATAGTGCCAAAATTCTCGCCAAAACGGAAATGAATCAACATTCCGGCAAAATATTGGCAACTATCGCATTTCAAATACTGGTACCTGCAAACACAAACATATATGCAACACCACAAACATATGCAACACCACAAACATACATAGATCTAGCTAGGCCATAAAAAGTGCATGTGCACGTTGTTGGAGGGAGAACAACATAAAGATAGCTTCCCCCTTACTTACCTATCAAAAAAGGGGGTTTAACCACGTAATTTGGATGAATTTATGGTGCAAATGAGGTGAGGAGGAGGAGGCAGCCGAGACAAGCTTGGAGGAGGAGGAGGAGAGAATGAAGTGGGGAAAGTGAGTGGGTAGGTGTGGGTGTCCAAAATATCTAGCTCGTCCCAGGTTACTAATGGCGCA
The DNA here is from genome assembly GCF_002575655.3 of Aegilops tauschii subsp. strangulata. NCBI lineage: Eukaryota > Viridiplantae > Streptophyta > Magnoliopsida > Poales > Poaceae > Aegilops > Aegilops tauschii. Next base: position 168,461,930 of record NC_053036.3, on the reverse strand, counting down.
CCACCACCTAATGCGCCATTAGTAACCCTGGTTACTAATGGCGCACCTGCTGGTGGTGCGCCATAGTAGTTTTGCAAAAAAACACTAATGGCGCACCAGGGAGCAGTGCGCCATTACTAGCTTAAACTAGTAATGGCGCACTGTCCCCAGGTGCGCCATTAGTAGTTTTGCAAAAAAGTAAAAAAAAATTGTAGTGGCGCACTAGGTGGCTGGTGCGCCATTACTAGTTAGAACTAGTAATGGCGCACTGTGCCCTGGTGCGCCATTAGTATGTCTGGAAAAATAAAAAAATTGTTACTAATGGCGCACCAGCACATGGTGCGCCACTGCTACATAGCAATGGCGCACCACATGTCTGGTGCGCCATTAGTGGCCACTCCATCTATAGCCCTTTTCCTAGTAGTGCTCGTTCCGTAACACATCATCCCGTGATCAACTCCTTGGTCACATTGTGCACATTATGATGATGTCCTACCGAGTGGGCCCAGAGATACCTCTCCGTTTACACGGAGTGACAAATCCCAGTCTCGATTCGTGCCAACCCAACAGACACTTTCGGAGATACCTGTAGTGCACCTTTATAGCCACCCAGTTACGTTGTGACGTTTGGTACACCCAAAGCATTCCTACGGTATTCGGGAGTTGCACAATCTCATGGTCTAAGGAAATGATACTTGACATTAGAAAAGCTCTTAGCAAACGAACTACATGATCTTGTGCTAGGCTTAGGATTGGGTCTTGTCCATCACATCATTCTCCTAAAGATGTGATCCCGTTATCAACGACATCCAATGTCCATGGTCAGGAAACCGTACCCATCTATTGATCAACGAGCTAGTCAACTAGAGGCTTACTAGGGACATGGTGTTGTCTATGTATCCACACATGTATCTGAGTTTCCTATCAATACAATTCTAGCATGGATAATAAACGATTATCATGAACAAGGAAATATAATAATAACCAATTTATTATTGCCTCTAGGGCATATTTCCAACAGTCTCCCACTTGCACTAGAGTCAATAATCTAGTTCACCTCACCATGTGATTAACACTCACAGGTCACATCACCATGTGACCAACATCCAAAGAGTTTACTAGAGTCAACAATCTAGTTCACATCACTATGTGATTACCACTCAATGAGTTCTGGTTTGATCATGTTATGCTTGTGAGAGAGGTTATTAGTCAACGGGTCTGAACCTTTCAGATCCGTGTGTGCTTTACGAATATCTATGTCATCTTGTGGATGCTACCACACGCTACTTGGAGCCATTTCAAATAACTGCTCTACTATACGAATCCGGTTTACTACTCAGAGTCATCCGGATTAGTGTCAAAGTTCGCATCGACGTAACCCTTTAGGACGAACTCCTTTTTCACCTCCATAATCGAGAAAATTCCTTAGTCCACTAGATACTAAGGATAAGTTCGACCGCTGTCATGTGATCCATTCCCGGATCACTATTGTACCCCTTGACCAACTCATGGCAAGACACACTTCATGTGCGGTACACAGCATAGCATACTGTAGAGCCTATGTCTAAAGCATAGGGGACGACCTTCGTCCTTTCTCTCTCTTCTGCTGTGGTCAGGTCTTGAGTCTTACTCAATACTCACACCTTGTAACACAGCCAAGAACTCCTTCTTTGCTGATCTATTTTCAACTCTTTCAAAATCATGTCAAGGTGTGCGTTCTTTGAAAGTATCATCAGGCGTCTTGATCTATCTCTATAGATCTTGATGCCCAATATGTAAGCAGCTTTATCCAGGTCTTCCTTTGAAAAACTCCTTTCAAACAACCCTTTATGCTTTCCAGAAATTTTACATCATTTCGGATCAACAATATGTCATTCACATGCACTTATCAGAAATGTTGTAGCGCTCCCACTCACTTTATTGTAAATACAAGTTTCTAACAAACTTTGTATAAACCCAAAAACTTTGATCACTCCATCAAAGTGTATATTCTGACTCCGAGATGCTTGCTCTAGTCCATGGAAGGATCGCTGGAGCTAGCATAACTTTTAGCATCCTTAGGATCGACAAAACCTTTCTGATTGTATCACATACAACCTTTCCTTACGAAAACTGGTAAGGAAACTTGTTTTGAAATCCATCTGCCAGATTTCATAAATGCAGCTAATGCTAACATGATTCCGACGGACTTAAGCATCACTACGGATGAGAAAATCTCATCGTAGTCAACTCCTTGAACTTGTGAAAATACTCTTTGCCACAAGTCGAGCTTCATAGACTGTAACATTACCGTCCATGTCCGTCTTCTTCTTAAAGATCCATTTATCTCAATGGCTTGCCGATCATCGGGCAAGTTCACCAAAGTCCATGCTTTGTTCTGATACATGGATCCTATCTCGGATTTCATGGCTTCTAACCATTTGTCGGAATATGGGCCCACCATCGCTTCTCCATAGCTTGTAGGTTCAGTATTGTCTAACAACATGATATCTAAGACAGGATTACCGTACCACTCAGGAGTAGTACATATCCTTGTCGACCTACGAGGTTTGGTAGTGACTTGATCCGAAGTTTCATGATCACTATCATAAGCTTCCACTTCAATTGGTGTAGGTGCCACAGGAACAACTTCCTGTGCCCTGCTACACACTAGTTGAAGTCATGGTTCAATAACCTCATCAAATCTCCACCATCCTCCCACTCAATTCTTTCGAGAGAAACTTTTCCTCGAGAAAGGACCTGTTTCTAGAAGCAATTACTTTTGCTTCTAGATCTGAAATAGGAGGTATACCCAACTTTTTGGGTATTCTATGAAGATGCATTTATCCGCTTTGGGTTCGAGCTTATTAGCCTGAAACTTTTTCACATACGCATCGCAGCCCCAAACTTTTAAGAAACGACAGCTTAGGTTTCTCTAAACCATAGTTCATACGGTGTCATCTCAACGGAATTGCGTGGTGCCCTATTTAAAGTGAATGCGGTTGTCTCTAATGCCTAACCCATAAACGATAGTGGTAATTCGATAAGAGACATCATGGTATGCACCATATCCAATAGGGTGCAGTTATGATGTTCGGACACACCATCACACTGTGGTGTTCCAGGCAGTATTAATTGTGAAACACTTTCCACAATGTCTTAATTGTGTGCCAAACTCGTAACTCAGATACTCATCTCTATGATCATATCACAGACATTTTATCCTCTTGTCACGACGATCTTCAACTTCACTCTGAAATTACTTGAACCTTTTAATAATTCAGACTTGTGTTTCATCAAGTAAATATTCTCAGCATCTACTCAAATCATCTGTGAAGTAAGAACATATCGATATCCACTGCGTGCCTCAGCACTCATTGGACTGCACACATCAAATGTATTACTTCCAACAAGTTGCTCTCTTGTTCCATCTTACTGAAAACGAGGCCTTTCAGTCATCTTGCCCATGTGGTATGATTTGCATGTCTCAAGTGATTCAAAATCAAGTGAGTCCAAATGATCCATCTGTATGGACTTTCTTCATGCATATATACTAATAGACATGGTTCGCATGTCTCAATCTTTTCAAAAACGAGTGAGTCCAAAGATCCATCAACATGGAGCTTCTTCATGCGTTCTATACCAATATGACTCAAATGGCAGTGCCACAAGTATGTGGTACTATCATTACTATTTTATATCTTTTGGCACGAACCTGTGTATCACTGCGATCGAGATTCATTTTAGGTGCAAGACCATTGAAGGTATTATTCAAATAAACAGAGTAACCATTATTCTCCTTAAATGAATAACCGTATTGCGATAAACATAATCCAATCATGCTCAACGCAAACACCAAATCTTGATGGTAGAGGGAGCATGCGATGCTTGATCACATCAACCTTGGAAACACTTCCAACACATATCGTCATCTCACCTTTAGCTAGTCTCCGGTTATTCCGCAGCTTTTATTTCGAGTTACTAACACTTAGCAACCGAACCGGTATCTAATACCCTGGTGCTGCTAGGAGTGCTAGTAAAGTACACATTCATATAATGTATATCCAATATACTTCTGTCGACCTTGCCTGCCTTCTCATCTACCAAGTATCTAGGGTAGTTCTGCTTCAGTGACTGTTCCCCTCATTACAGAAGCACTTAGTCTCGGGTTTGGGTTCAACCTTGGGATTCTTCACTAGAGCAGCAAATGATTTGCTGTTTCATGAAGTATCCCTTTTGCCCTTGCCCTTCTAGAAACTAGTGGTTTTACTAACCATCAACAATTGATGCTCCTTCTTGATTTCTACTTCCGCGGTGTCAAACATCGCGAGTTGCTCAAGGATCATCATGTCTATCCCTGATATGTTATAGTTCATCACGAAGCTCTAATAGCTTGGTGGCAGTGACTATGGAGAACCATCACTATCTCATCTGGAAGATTAACTCCCACTCGATTCAAGTGATTGTAGTACTCAGACAATCTGAGCACATGCTCAACGATTGAGCTTTTCTCCCTTAGTCTGCAGGCTTAAGAAACTTGTCAGAGGTCTCATACCTCTTGACGTGGGCACTAGTCTGAAATCCCAATTTCAGTCTTCAGAACATCTCATATGTTCTGCGATGTTTCAAAACGTCTTTGGTGCCACAATTCTAAACCGTTAGCATTACGCACTGAACTATCACGTAGTCATCAAAACGTGTATGTCAGATGTTTCGCAACATCCACAGACGACGCTGAGGTTCAGCACACCGAGCGGTGCATTAAGGACATAAGCCTTCTGTGCAGCAATGAGGACAATCCTCAGTTCATAGACCCAGTCCGCATAATTGCTACTATCAACTTTCAACTAAATTTTCTCTAGGAACATATCTTAAACAGTAGAACTAAAGCGTAAGCTATGCCATAATTTGCAAAGACCTTTTGACTATGTTCATGATAATTAAGTTCATCTGATTATTTAATGAACTCCCACTCAGATAGACATCCCTCTAGTCACCTAAGTGATACATGATCCGAGTCAAACTAGGCCGTGTCCGATCATCATGTGAGACGGACTAGTCATCATCGGTGAACATCTCCATCTTGATCACATCTACTATACGACTCATGTTCGACCTTTCGATCTCTTGTGTTCCGAGGCCATGTCTGTACATGCAAGGCTCGTCAAGTCAACCTAAGTGTTTCGCATGTGTTCCGAGGCCATGTCTGTACATGCTAGGCTCGTCAACACCCGTTGTATTCGAACGTTAGAATCTATCACACCCAATCATCACGTGGTGCTTCGAAACAACGAACCTTCGCAATGGTGCACAGTTAGGGGGAACACGTCTCTTGAAATTTTAGTGAGGGATCATCTTATTTATGCTACCGTCGTTCTAATCAAATAAGATGTAAACATGACAAACATCACATGCAAATCATAAAGTGACGTGATATGGCCAATATCATCTTGCGCCTTTGATCTCCATCTTCGAGGCACGGCATGATCACCTTCGTCACCGACATGACACCATGATCTCCATCATCGTGTCTTCATGAAGTTGTCTCGCCAACTATTACTTCTACTACTATGGCTAACGGTTAGCAATAAAGTAAAGTAATTACATGGTGCTTTCATTGACACGCAAGTCATACAATAAATTAAGACAACTCCTATGGCTCCTGCCGGTTGTCATACTCATCGACATGCAAGTCGTGATTCCTATTACAAGAACATGATCAATCTCATACATCACATATATCATTCATCACATCCTTTTGGCCATATCACATCACATAGCATACCCTGCAAAAACAAGTTAGATGTCCTCTAATTGTTGTTGCATGTTTTACGTGGCTGCTATGGGATTCTAGCAAGAACGTTTCTTACCTACGCAAAAGCCACAACGTGATATGCCAATTTCTATTTACCCTTCATAAGGACCCTTTTCATCGAATCCGATCCGACTAAAGTGGGAGAGACAGACACCCGCTAGCCACCTTATGCAACTAGTGCATGTCAGTCGGTGGAACCTGTCTCACGTAAGTGTACGTGTAAGGTCGGTCCGGGCCACTTCATCCCACGATGCCGCCGAATCAAGATAAGACTAGTAACGGCAAGTAAATTGACAAAATCGACGCCCACAACTACTTTGTGTTCTACTCGTGCATCGAAACTATGCATAGACCTAGCTCTGATACCACTGTTGGGGAACGTAGCAGAAATTCAAAATTTTCTACGCATCACCAAGATCAATCTATGGAGTAATCTAGCAACGAGGGGAAGGGGAGTGCATCTACATACCATTGTAGATCGCGATGCGGAAGCGTTGCAAGAACGCGAATGAAGGATTCGTACTCGTAGCAATTCAGATCGCGGTTGATTCCGATCTAAGCGCCGAACCATGGCGCCTCTGCGTTCAACACACGTGCAGCCCGGTGACATCTCCCACGCCTTGATCCAGCAAGGAGAAAGGGAGAGGTTGGGGAAGACTCCGTCCAGCAGCAGCATGACGGCATGGTGGTGGTGGAGGAGCACGGTACTCTAGTAGGGCTTCGCCAAGCACTACGAGAGACGAGGAGGGAGGGAGGTAGGGCTGCGCCAAGAGGGAGAGGAAGTCTCATGTCTGTGGCAGCCCCAAAACCCCCACTATATATAGGGGAGGGGGAGGGGCTGCGCCCCCATCTAGGGTTCCCCCAAAAGGGGTGCGGCCAGCCCTAGATGGGACTTGGAGGGGCGGCCAAGGGGGGAGAGAGGGGGGCGCACCACTAGGTGGGCCTTAGGCCCATGTGAGCCTAGGGTTTCCCCTTTCCCCCTTCCCTGCGCCTTGGGCCCCTTGTGGGAGGCGCACCAGCCCACCTAGGGGCTGGTCCCTTCCCACACTTGGCCCACGCTGCCCTCTGGGGCCGGTGGCCCCACCTGGTGGACCCCCGGGACCCTCCCGGTGGTCCCGGTACATTACCGATAGCACCCGAAACTTTTCCGGTGACCAAAACAGGACTTCCCATATATAAATCTTTACCTCCGGACCATTCCGGAACTCCTCGTGACATCCAGGATCTCATCCGGGACTCCGAACAACATTCACTAACCACGTATATCTATTCCCTATAACCCTAGCGTCATCGAACCTTAAGTGTGTAGACCCTACGGGTTCGGGAACCATGCAGACATGACCGAGACGTTCTCCGGCCAATAACCAACAGCGGGATCTGGATACCCATGTTGGCTCCCACATGTTCCACGATGATCTCATCGGATGAACCACGATGTCGGGGATTCAATCAATCCCGTATACAATTCCCTTTGTCTACAGGTATAGTACTTGCCCGAGATTCGATCGTCGGTATCCAGATACCTTGTTCAATCTCGTTACCGGCAAGTCTCTTTACTCGTTCCGTAACACATCATCCCGTGATCAACTCCTTGGTCACATTGTGCACATTATGATGATGTCCTACCGAGTGGGCCCAGAGATACCTCTCCGTTTACACGGAGTGACAAATCCCAGTCTCGATTCGTGCCAACCCAACAGACACTTTCGGAGATACATGTAGTGCACCTTTATAGCCACCCAGTTACGTTGTGACGTTTGGTACACCCAAAGCATTCCTACGGTATTCGGGAGTTGCACAATCTCATGGTCTAAGGAAATGATACTTGACATTAGAAAAGCTCTTAGCAAACGAACTACACGATCTTGTGCTAGGCTTAGGATTGGGTCTTGTCCATCACATCATTCTCCTAATGATGTGATCCCGTTATCAACGACATCCAATGTCCATGGTCAGGAAACCGTAACCATCTATTGATCAACGAGCTAGTCAACTAGAGGCTTAGTAGGGACATGGTGTTGTCTATGTATCCACACATGTATCTGAGTTTCCTATCAATACAATTCTAGCATGGATAATAAACGATTATCATGAACAAGGAAATATAATAATAACCAATTTATTATTGCCTCTAGGGCATATTTCCAACACCCTATGCCCACTGGCGCCACATGGCGCCTGCCTGGCCTTGGTCGTCACGGCTCACGTCATGGGAACCTCACGAGGTGCCCCTCGCCTTGATCTCTCTGCTCCTCGCGAGACAGCCTAGTGAGGCCGCCCCTGAGGAGGTCTTGCATCGTACGCCTCGCGAGGCTTGGCCCCTCGCGAGGGTCTTGTGTGTTTGCTGGTGAAGATGGGCCTTACCAGGCCGCTGCAGGAGCCACGCCGTGGGCCGCAGGCAGGCAAGTCTGGGGACCCCCGTTCCTAGAACGCCGACACTATTGTCAAACTCATATGGCTAATTGAGGGTGATAAAGCCACATAGTCCAATTGCCTGGTTCGCTGCACTAAACACCTCCTTCCAGGACCAAACTCTTGGATCAAGAGTGTTTAGGTTTCAACCCGAACACCCCCGTACTACCAGATGGGGGCTGAAGCCGACGACTAGCCAACTCTCAGATTTAATAAAGCGGCCGCACAAGAGGAAATTTTTTAAATAAACAACAAGCATTATATTACATATCAGCTTTGTTTCATAATACGGGATGGGATAGCATGAATGTCTTCATTCAAAGATAATGTCTTTTGCACACTGGCCCTCTACAATGCGGGATCCCTTCAGGACATCATCAAAATACCGCTCGGGCGTGCGGTGCTCCTTGCCCACGGGCGGTCCCTCGGTCACGAGCTTGACGGCGTCCATCTTCGCCCACTGCACCTTGACACGGGCGAAGGCCATCCGCGCACCTTCGATGCAGACCGACCGCTTGATAGCATCAAGCCGAGGGCAGGCCTCGACCAGCCGCTTCATGAGCCCGAAGTAGCTGCTGGGTATGGCTTCGGCAGGCCATAGACGGATTATCAAATCCTTCATGGCCAATTCGGCCACCCTATGCAGTTCGGTAAGCTGTTTCAGCTAATCGCTAAAGGGCACCGGATGCTCTGGCGCAAGGTATTGCGACCAGAACAGCTTCTCAGTTGAGCTCCCCTCTTCGTCTCGGAAGAACTCTGCAGCATCAGCAACACTGTGCGGCAGATCCGCAAATGCTCCTGGAGAACTCCAAATCTGGGTCAGCAAGAGGTACCTTTTCTTCACATATTTGCTCTGCATAGTAAAGGCCTTACCCGCCACGATTTTCCTGGCCTCCTGGATTTCCTGGAAGGCGCCCTGGGCTTCAACCCGGGTCTCTTGTGCGCTTTGGCGGGCCTTAGCAAGTCCGGACTCTTGATCCGCACTCTTGCGCTCCAAGGACTCGCATTTCTTTATGGCGTCCTGGAGCTCCTGCTGGACCTCCCCGACCCTGGCCTCGTTTTTTTCGCGGGCGGCTTGTTCATTTGCCGCTCTCTTCTGGGCCTCGGCCAGCGCATTCTTGAGGGACTCCACCTCGGCCGCAGCTCCTACGAAATCTCATGGTAACATGATCACCACAAACAATTCATATGTTTCTAGATCTGAATAGGCCATTGCATACCTTGCTTGTCCTCTAGTTGTTTTTTCACACGGCCGAGCTCTTCCTCGGCCCGCTCCAGACTCTGCTTCAGTTTGGACACTTCGGCAGAATGGGAGGTCGTAGCTAGCATCGACGCCTTCTTATTCACATAGACATGTATGGTTAGTCTCCTGCAAAAATTATTTGATTCTCTATCCGGCTTTTCTTTTCGAACACCGGACAGAGTCTCAGGGCTACTGTCTATACTATGACATTCTTTTTGCATAATTACGTCACATACCTTAAAGCCTGTTAGAAGGTTGGTGCAGGCTTCGGTCAGTCCGCTCTTAGCGGACCGAACCCTCTCAACCACCGTACCCATGAGGATACGATGTTCCTCAACAATGGAAGCACTTTGCAGCGCTTCTAGTAGAGTATCCGGTGCCTCTAGATGGACAGAGGTCACCGGCGGAATAGGTGCACCTCCTTCTTTCGAAGGAGGTTGCTTGCCTGATACCGGAGCCGTATGGGCCTCCGCAATAGTATCCAGCTCAGGGCCGAATTGGATATGGCCCCCATCGCCAGTCTCCAGGGGGATCTGCTCCCCCATGTGTCCGGCGGCCGAGGTATCACCCTCTGGCACCACCCTGACGGCCTCCTGTACCTCTCCCTAGCCTGGGAAGGTCCTTCAGGACAACACCTCGGTGTCGTTCGTGGCCTTGGGAGAGGAGGCCGCTGGAAGAGACCCGCTGTCCATCACATTTGGATCCAGCGAATTCCCCGAAGATGAGGATCGCTAGGGGCGGGCGTGAGTCAGACTGCAGCACATGATTCGACATATTAAAACCACAAAGTAAACAAGTTGGATGTATGTGTATATAAGTGCCTTCGAGTACTTACGATTCGGGCAGGGGCTTCTCCCTGGGGCGCCACTCGGAGCTGCTATCAGTGTCCAACGCGGAGTTGTCCGCGAGGGAGACCCTCCCCTTCTTGGACGCCTCTGCCTCCAGATGCGTGGAGGCCGCCCTTTTCTTCCTTCCCCCTCAGGGGGAGAGTTGCTTTCCTCCTCCTCCTCGCCGTCCTCAGTGGGGGAGGAGTGGGTTTCAGTGTCTTCAGACGTGACCTTTTCGGCGGAGGCCACTTCTGGTCTCCTTGGCCTTCTTCTTGGCCTTCTTCTCCGGCACCTGGTAGGGCGCCGGAACCAGCATCTTTGTCAGAAGTGGCATTGCTGGGTTTTCGGGCAGTGGAGCCAGACACTGGATCCGCTCCGCCTTCTTTGTCCATCCCTGAAAAGACAGATAGGGCAGCTCATACATCTTCCTTGAATGTACGGGTGAAGGATACACCTTGAAATACGAAAAACTTACCGAACTGGCGGGATGGGTCAGGTTGTACCCACAGTCCTCGGTCGTCTTTGGCCACGTCTCATTGGCCTTAAAAAGCACCTTCCAGATGCCTTCATGTGTAGCGCCGAAGAACTGTTGCAGGGTCTGGAGCTTGGCCGGATCAAACTCCCACAGATGGCAAGTCCGGCTTTGGCAAGGAAGGATCCGGCGAAAAAGCATCACCTAGATCACATTGACAAGCTTGATGTTCTTGTCCACCATGCTCTTGATGCGCGCCTGCAGCGCTGTCAGCTCATCCGACAAAGCCCAGTCTAGGCCCTTCTCTAGCCAGGAGGTGAGCCGCATCGGGTCCCCGGACTTAAATTCAGGAGCCGCGGCCCAGGTGGTGTCACGGGGCTCTGTGACGTAGAACCACTGCTGTTGCCACCCTTTGACTCTCTCCATGAAGGTACCTTTGGGCCACGTGACGTTGGACAGGTTGCTCACCGTAGCACCTCCGCACTCTGTGTGTTGACCACCCACCACCTTCGGCTTCACATTGAAGGTCTTCAGCCACAATCCGAAGTGGGGTGGGATGTGCAGGAAGGCCTCGCACACGACAATGAATGCCGAGATGTTGAGGAAGGAGTTTGGGTCCAGATCATGGAAATCTAGCCCGTAGTAGAACATGAGTCCGCGGACGAATGGGTGGAGAGGAAATCCCAACCCGCGGACGAAGTGGGGGATGAATACCACCCTCTCATAGAGCTTCGGGGTGGGGACGATCTGCACCTTGGATGGAAGCCGGTGGGCGATTTCCTGGGCCAAGTACCCCGCCTCCCGGAGCTTCGTGATGTCCTTCTCCGTGACGGAGGAGGTGTAACACCCACGATGTGGCTATATCTCCCACGTGTCGAGGCACGACTTAGAGGCATAACCGCATTGTGGTTTTGTCGCAAGAAGGGTCATCTTCACACAATCCCATGTAATGAACAAGAATGGGATAAAGAGTTGGCTTACAATCGCCACTTCACACAATACATTACTTAAACATACATCAACCAGAGTACACACATAGGTCCGACTACGGAACCAAAAGAAAAGAAGACAACCCCAAATGCTAGATCCCCGATCGTCCCAACTGGGCTCCACTACTGATCATTAGGAAACGAAACATAGTAACGATCAAGGTCCTCATCGAACTCCCACTTGAGCTCGATTGCACCATCTGCATTGGTATCATCGGCACCTGCAACTGTTTTGGTAGAATCTATGAGTCACGAGGACTCAGCAATCTCAAACCCGCGAGATCAAGACTATTTAAGCTTATGGGTAGGAGAAGGTAGGGAGGTGGAGCTGCAGCAAGCACTAAGCATATATGGTGGCTAACATACGCAAATAAGAGCGAGAAGAGAAGCAACGGAACGGTCGTCAACGATTAATGATCAAGAAGTGATCCTGAACTCCTACTTACGTCAAACATAACCCCAAAAAAAGTGTTCACTTCCCGGACTCCGCCGAAAAGAGACCATCACGGTTACACACGCGGTTGATGCATTTTAATTAAGTTAAGTGTCAAGTTCTCTACAACTGGACATTAACAAATTCCCATCTGCCACATAACCGCGGGCATGGCTTTCAAAAGATAATACCCTGCAGGGGTGTCCCAACTTAGCCCGTTATAAGCTCTCACGGTCAATGAAGGATATTCCTTCTCCCGGGAAGACCCGATCAGTCTCGGAATCCCGGTTTACAAGACATTTCGACAATGGTAAAACAAGACCAGCAAAGCCGCCCGATGTGCCGACAAATCCCGATAGGAGCTACACATATCTCGTTCTCAGGGCACATCGGATGAGACATCCTACGAGTAAAACCAGCCCTCAAGTTTCCCCAAGGTGGCCCCGCAGTCTACTCGGTTCGGACCAACACTTGAAGGAGCACTGTCCCGGGGGGTTAAATAAAGATGACCCTCGGGCTCCGGAAACCCAAGGGAAAAAGGCTTAGGTAGGCAAATGGTAAAACCAAGGTTGGGCCTTGCTGGAGGAGTTTTATTCCAAGCGAACTGTCAAGGGGGTCCCATAAATCACCCAACCGCGTAAGGAACGCAAAATCAGGGAACATAACACCGGTATGACGGAAACTAGGGCGGCAAGAGTGGAACAAAACACCAGGCATAAGGCCGAGCCTTCCACCCTTTACCAAGTATATGGATGCATTAATAATATAAGAGATATTGTGATATCCCAACATAAACATAATCCAACATGGAGCAATCTTCATCTTCACCTACAGCTAGCAACGCTATAAGAGGGGCTGAGCAAAGCGGTAACATAGCCAAACAACGGTTTGCTAGGAAGGGTGACAAAGGTTAGAGGTTCATGGCAATTTGGGAGGCTTGAAGAGCAAGTGAATAGGTAGCGCAGCATAGCAATAGAGCGAACAACTAGCAAGCAAAGATAGAAGTGATTTCGAGGGTATGGTCATCTTGCCTGAGATCCTGCAAGGAAGAAGAACGAGTCCATGAAGAAGACAAACGGACGAAGTTGAACGAATCCTCACAAACGCGACGTTATCGGAACTAACCCGAAGAAGCAACACCGGAAAGAAGCAAACGACATGGTAAACAACCATCACATGAACATGGCAAGATGCACAATCAAGTATGATGCATGTCCAGTTTAATGATTCATGGCATGGCAAATGCAACAATCAACAGTACAAATTAAGTGGAGGTCAATATGCAACGAGTTGCATATTAACGAAACACCACATCAAATATTTAGTTCTCTCTCGTTTATGTACCCAACAATATTAAATGTTGATTAACATGGCAAGAGGTGAAGCATAAGTAAACTAACTATTTAGGCAAGTTTAAATGAGGCCGGAACAACAAACAACAATTCCGGAAAATCCCCATATGCATATTTTGAATTTGCTACTGTTCTGTCCTAAAGCATATTTTATTGTTGTTAAACATGCAAGATAGGTGCACCATGTTAAACTAGGCATTTTTCTAGCCCATTTACATATAAAGAACATTTAATTTGGAGCTACGATTAATTAGTTATGAAATAATTCATTTTAACATGCTATTTATGCAAATTAATTCAAACAACACATTTAACATCTTAAACATGGATGAAAGTGGTATATTATGAAACTAGATGAAATTCTAAGCATTTTGCATATATAAAACATTTTAAACCGATGCACAGTTGTGGAGTTATTAAATGCATGAACATGAGGGTGCAATCTGTAAACATGCAGTTTCCTGGTTACTTAGCAAAATCGCAGATCTGAAAAAAAACGTACGCGGGCCGAATCTGGCTGGCCCGATAGTGTATAGGAAAGGGGCTGGAGGGGCTGCTCACCCATGGGCTCAGCCCAGTCGGTGGAAGAGGCGCTTGGCCTTCGTGCTGGACGGGACCCGCGCGCGGGTCAACGCGCTGCGGCAGCGTGCGCTCATTCTCTGCTCGAACGAGGACGAGGCAGAAGACAGGGGGCGATGCAGGGGAAGCAGAGGTGCGGAACTTGGGGACGAGTGCTCCGGCGAGGGACTTGGCGAAGGCAGTGGCGAGGAGAAGGACTCCGGCGAGGACAAGCGCGAGCTCGGGCTACAGATCGACGGGACTTGGGTCTCGGAGCAGCGGGGCGGCGGCCATCCATGGCGCCGGGCAGGGAGGCCCACGGGCGGCGAAGACGGCGAGTGGACAAGGTGCTGCTGCGCTGGCGCGGCGCGCGAGGCTGAGGCCACAAGAAGGAACAGGTCAGGCATTGCACGAAGCACCAAGGGGCGGCCATGGCGTGGAGCTCCTGGTTCCTGCGGGGCAGAGAGAAAAACTGAGAGAAAGAGAAGAAAGGGAGGAGAGGCGATGAGGCCTGCTGGGAGTGGTTGCCGGCGGCGAGCTTCGTCGGGGCAGCAGGGTCGCGAGGAGGTCGGAGGCGACAAGGGCGTGGACGAAGGAGCTCGGGCTGCAGGAGAGTCTTGTTGGTGTTGCTGTTCGTCGCTGGCGGGGAGGCACGGCTGGCTATGCGAGAGCTCGAGGTCGGGGTTCGAACGATGGTTGGCTGGGTTTGCAAATCAAGGAGGTGGATGGAGGGTGGATCGATTGGATGGATGGATCGAGGGGATGGCTGGCTACGAGATGGATCTGGGGAGATCCCGAGGTGGAAAAGGAGTGGGTAGTTGGCTAGCGGCGACGGGAGGGATGGGACAACTCTTAGGGTTGGGTCATTATTTATAGCAGATAGATTTAGGTTAGGGCTACCTCGTCCCTCCGATCGCAATCGGACGGTCGAGAAATAAATAGTTAGGGAGTCCAAAAAGAAAACGGAGATATTTTATAGATGTTGGGGGATGATCCGGACCCATCGGCCAAGACTGCCCGGGCCGGGTTCGGAGAAGTTTCGGACGCGCACGCGAGGGGTTTGAGCACTGAGCAAGCAGATTAAGCGGCCAGACAAGAGGGACTCGAAAACTCGGTTGGTCTCGGAACGGACAACTGAGAGACGCGACAACTACGAACGAACTAAGAGTTTTAAGAAAGCATGCGGAGGATGCGATGATGAATGCAACAAATAAATAAATACACACAACGATAACTAAAAATATGGAAGCCGTCTAGAGCGTCGGTCTCGGGGCGTCACAACACTCCTCCACTTACAAGAGATCTCGTCCCGAGATCTAAGGATGGCACCGGAGAGAAGCGGAAGAGGAAGAGGTTAGACTAAGTTGCTTCTTTGACAAACGAGTGAACCAACGAACCTTGAGAGGTTGAAAACTTGAAAGAAAGAATACAACGGAGATGAACGAAGTTGAAAACACTCCCTTAGAAAAGAGGAACAAGGAACATTACGAGAACCTTGTCGGTTGAAAGACATAAGAAAAGGGTTACAATGGACAAGAAGTACATGCAAGCACTCCGGTTGAAACGAGATGTACCAGGAACGATAAAGATCAATTACGACAACACTCCGGTTGGAAATGGAAGGCATAGAATATGAACTTGGCAAAATGAAAGCACTTGGGTGAGACTCCAGTTAGAAGAGGAATGATAGACACAACACTCCGGTTAAAACAAGGTAGAGAAGGAATAAGAATGATATAATTTGGACAGCACTCCGACTGTAAAAGGAAGGAATTGAACATGAACTTGACAAGATGAGAGCACACTTCATGAAATCAACAAGACACTGCCTCCGGAACTATTGAAAGAATGACACAAGGGGTAAGAAAGATTTCAAACAGCACTCCGGTTGAGAAGGGAGGCAAAACTTGATAAGACGAGAGAACTTGAATGGAGGACACGAAACTCCGGTTGAATGTATAAGCAAAGGAAAGAACATGATCTTTGCCAAAAATGGGATGATGTGTCGAAGATTGCAACATCACAATGCTTCCGGAACGAACGAATAGAAGCTAGATCGTTAGGAAGAAAGAAAGTAGAAGAAAATGATAACTTCTACCACCAATGAATTTGAAGGCATCCTTAGAAACAAGGATTGAATGGAGTTGGTGAAAATTAAACAACAAAAGAATAAGGTTGTTGTGGGCTTATGGAAAATGTCTCAAAATTATGAGGTGAAATTCTGCCACTAACGGAAACAATAGATTGGATTGATATCAACAAGGAGGCCAGAAACTTATTTCACCAGGAGGATAAATGAAGAACTTGGGTCATTTATAAGCACCATAAATAGCAAAAATCCTTAGGGAAAGCTTAAGGTGAAATATAACCCAAGATAACTCCAAAGAAGAGATTGATGGGTTTAAATATCCCATTCCTTACAACTTGTGAATCATGAAACATGAAGGAAATTGTCAAGAATGACATAACACCATCTCAAAAGATAAGGTAGAAATAATTGCACTTCGAAATGCAAGAAGAAGAATACTTGAACTCCTCAAAACAAACATGTGTTGAGCACCATGTTTATTTTAGAGTATAGCTTGACGGATCTTGACTCCGAGAGAAATCTTGAAAATAATAATTGAAGAATGAAAGGAATCCTTGACGAACCACCATGCAGAGCCTCCATGAAGAACTCCGGTAAACAAAAGGATGATAGAAAGAAAGAGAAGTTGACAACACAAGGAGAAGCCTTGCAATGATTTAGATGGAGCTTCAGGACGATATAATGAGAAAACTTTGAACTCCGGAAAAGAAAAGATGAAGCATCTCGAACCGAGAATGTGATATGATGAACAAACTCCGAAAAGAAGAGATGAACAACTTAGAACTGAGAAATTGATACCATTACGAACTCCGGAAGAAGGAACTAATCACTTGGATGAAGCAAGAATAAGAATTATGTTATGCTCATCCTTCACCAATTTAAATTGACGACAAGCAACGGATTTGGCATACTACTTATGCCTGTAGAAAGGATTAAGAGAGATATAGCGTAAACTTGAGAAGGTCTTCAACGAAACACCGGTAGGATTTGGAAAGAACGAATGAATCTATATGATAACGAAGGAAGAGAACTCTTGAATGAACCACCGTAAGAATTGAAAACGAACGAAGTAACGGGATGAATCACCGGTAAGAATTTGAAAACGAACGAAGATACTTGGGGAACTTTAGATACAAGAGAATGAAGAGATCACGAGTTGACTAGGGAATACTTGAGCGATGCACCGGTAAGATTTGGAGAACGAGAGCTGAAAGCTGGAATGAGTAATTCTGAGATGATGAGTTCCGGAGAATCAAACTGAAAAGACTCCTGAATTGCTCCCGATGGGTGAAAAGAATTCTCACAATCAAAACCAATTATGAGAGGATGGCATCAAGCTAGAACCATGAATCTTCAAGAGAATGGACCAAGATTCAAGAGCAATTCTTCTTCGGTCTTCACATGTTGAGAATGATGATGAGAACCACCCTGACAATTGTTGAGATACTCCGGGATGAAAATTAGAAAGGTTGAACCAACGATGAAAAGAATTTGAAAGACCTTGGAGAAAGACATTTGACTGATGATAATTCGTTCTTACGTCAAACTTTGAAATGAAATTGAGAATAACTCCGGGAAAGTTAGAAGAGTCAGGTAAGATCCTAGGAAAAGACCTGTGGGTTAGGGCCCACTCAAAAGAAACACCGTTGAAATGATTACTTCAAAAGGAGATTGCACCGGTTGAATTAAATGGCTTGAATGAGGTAACAACCTCGAAATAGCTAGAAATGATTAAGAATAGAAACATGAATCCTCTGGGATACCTTCAGCACTCCAGGTAAACATGAATATCAAGAGGTGGATGATTAAGAGATGCACCGGCATGAGAAAACATTTGAAACGAGGAAAGGATATGATCGACAAAGCTTGAATTGAATCCACCGGAGAAGAAAAAGAACGAAGAATAATAAACTTGAAGCTCCGTTAGTATCTTCATGGGAAATCACCGGATAAGAACATTGAAAGAAAAGAATGAAGAGACTTCGCATCAACAAAAAGGATACTTGATTAAGAAATCTGAGTCCTTGAAGAAAAAGGGTTGGAGGGTGGGAAAACAAAGGCAACTTGGGTCGGATGAAACGAACATTGTTGAGAAAAAGCTTAGAATTGATCTTGCGAATGTTGGAATGATCGGATTTACTTGGAGAGAAGCACACCGGTTGGAAAGGATTGAGAAGACAACCTTGATGAACAAGAAGGATTAGCATCCACATAGAAATATGAGAACACCGCTTAGAATAAGGTATGGAATCAACACTTGGCATTGAAGCAACTCGAATACCACAAAACAAGACAAAAACAAAGGATTTGGCTTGCAGAATAAGCCGGAAACAAACATATGATAGATCCCATATCGTATCATGTGTGTGTTGGAAAGATATCCTACGAGATACTTGAATTCCCACTTATAAACTCCCGAAACTTTCTGGTTATGCAATCTGGTGTTGGGGATACAGGGGACGCAATATATCTCACCCAAACTAACAATACCTAGATCCAGCTGTATCCATCCGTCAACACATAACCAAGAAAACTCCGGAAATCATGTACCTCAACCTTTGAAAAGCATCTGTTATACGAGTTATGGCAATACTCCCGAACTCCCGGCCCAGTACTGGGTGGCGTCGAGGTGATCTCACCAACAACTGCATAAAAGAGATTTTCGATGTCGGCGAAACTCAGGTATTCCAGAACTGCAACGATAAAATTGTGACGACAACACCTCGGAGCTCAACTCCCCGGGACACTGCCACAACCCCTAAATGTCAGGAGGCACCAAGAACAATGTTCTCGTCACAAAACCATCGGAACGATTCCAAGATACCCGCGTGATCCTAAAAAAAATATTAGTGAAATTTGAGGAGAGAAGAGTCAAAACTTCTACGTCAGGAGACCTCACCAGAGCGACGAAGGGACTGAGGAGTAAAAAGAATCCTACTCTCCGATATATATAATCCTAAGACTCAAAACATTTTTGTTCTAGACTCAACAACACCAGCGATTCGATCAAGCAGGGGGCTCCTTAGTCGGGGATGGCTCTGAATACCAACTTGTAACACCCACGATGCGGCTATATCTCCCACGTGTCGAGGCATGACTTAGAGGCATAACCGCATTGTAATTTTGTCGCAAGAAGGGTCATCTTCACACAATCCCATGTAATGAACAAGAATGGGATAAAGAGTTGGCTTACAATCGCCACTTCACACAGTACATTACTTAAACATACATCAACCAGAGTACACACATAGGTCCGACTACGGAACAAAAAGAAAAGAAGACAACCCCAAATGCTAGATCCCCGATCGTCCCAACTGGGCTCCACTACTGATCATCAGGAAACGAAACATAGTAACGATCAAGGTCCTCATCGAACTCCCACTTGAGCTCGATTGCACCATCTGCATTGGTATCATCGGCACCTGCAACTGTTTTGGTAGAATCTGTGAGTCACGAGGACTCAGCAATCTCAAACCCGCGAGATCAAGACTATTTAAGCTTATGGGTAGGAGAAGGTAGGGAGGTGGAGCTGCAGCAAGCACTAAGCATATATGGTGGCTAACATACGCAAATAAGAGCGAGAAGAGAAGCAACAGAACGGTCATCAACTAGTAATGATCAAGAAGTGATCCTGAACTCCTACTTACGTCAAACATAACCCAAAAAAACCGTGTTCACTTCCCGGACTCCGCCGAAAAGAGACCATCACGGTTACACACGCGGTTGATGCGTTTTAATTAAGTTAAGTGTCAAGTTCTCTACAACCGGATATTAACAAATTACCATCTGCCACATAACCGCGGGCACGGCTTTCGAAACATAATACCCTGCAGGGGTGTCCCAACTTAGCCCAATATAAGCTCTCATGGTCAACGAAGGATATTCCTTCTCCCGGGAAGACCCGATCAGTCTCGGAATCCCAGTTTACAAGACATTTCGACAATGGTAAAATAAGACCAGCAAAGCCGCCCGATGTGCCGACAAATCCCGATAGGAGCTGCACATATCTCGTTCTCAGGGCACATCGGATGAGACATCCTACGAGTAAAACCAGCCCTCAAGTTTCCCCAAGGTGGCCCCGCAGTCTACTCGGTTCGGACCAACACTCGAAGGAGCACTGGCCCGGGGGGTTAAATAAAGATGACCCTCGGGCTCCGGAAACCCAAGGGAAAAAGGCTTAGGTAGGCAAATGGTAAAACCAAGGTTGGGCCTTGCTGGAGGAGTTTTATTCAAAGCGAACTGCCAAGGGGGTCCATAAATCACCCAACCGCGTAAGGAACGCAAAATCAGGGAACATAACACCGGTATGACGGAAACTAGGGCGGCAAGAGTGGAACAAAACACCAAGCATAAGGCCGAGCCTTCCACCCTTTACCAAGTATATAGATGCTATAAATAAATAAGAGATATTGTGATATCCCAACATAAACATGGTCCAACATGGAGGAAACTTCATCTTCACCTGCAACTAGCAACGCTATAAGAGGGGCTGAGCAAAAGCGGTAACATAGCCAAACAACGGTTTGCTAGGAAAGGTGGGTTAGAGGCTTGACATGGCAATATGGGAGGCATGATATAGCAAGTGGTAGACAGCGTGGCATAGCAATAGAGCGAACAACTAGCAAGCAAAGATAGAAGTGATTTCGAGGGTATGGTCATCTTGCCTGAGATCCCGCAAGAAGAAGAACGAGTCCATGAAGGAGACAAACGGACGAAGTCGAACGAATCCTCACAAACGCGACGTTATCGGAACTAACCCGAAGAAGCAACACCGGAAAGAAGCAAATGACATGGTAAACAACCATCACATGAACATGGCATGATGCACAATCAAGTATGATGCATGTCCGGTTTAATGATTCATGGCATGGCAAATGCAACAAACAACACTACAAATTAAGTGGAGGTCAATATGCAACGAGTTGCATATTAATGAAACACCACATCAAATATTTAGTTCTCTCTAGTTTATGTACCCAACAATATTAAATGTTGATTAACATGGCAAGAGGTGAAGCATAAGTAAACTAACTATTTAGGCAAGTTTCAATGAGGCCGGAACAACAAACAACAATTCCGGAAAATCCCCATATGCATATTTTGAATTTGCTACTGTTCTGTCCTAAAGCATATTTTATTGTTGTTAAACATGCAAGATAGGTGCACCATGTTAAACTAGGCATTTTTCTACCCCATTTACATATAAAGAACATTTAATTTGGAGCAACGGTTAATTAGTTATGAAATAATTCATTTTAACATGCTATTTATGCAAATTAATTCAAACAACACATTTAAATATCTTAAACATGGATGAAAGTGGTATATTATGAAACTAGATGAAATTCTAAGCATTTTGCATATATAAAATATTTTAAACCGATGCACAGTTGTGGAGTTATTAAATGCATGAACATGAGGGTGCAATCTGTAAACATGCAGTTCCCTGGTTACTTAGCAAAATCGCAGATCTGAAAAAAAATGTACGCGGGCCGAATCTGGCTGGCCTGATAGTGTACAGGAAAGGGGCTGGAGGGGCTGCTCACCCATGGGCTCGACCCAGTCGGTGGAAGAGGCGCTGGGCCTTCGTGCTGGACGCGACCCGGGCGCGGGTCAACGCGCGGCGGCAGCGTGCGCTCATTCTCTGCTCGAACAAGGACGAGGCAGAAGACAGGGGGCGATGCAGGGGAAGCAGAGGCGCGGAACTTGGGGACGAGCGCTCCGGCGAGGGACTTGGCGAAGGCAGCGGCGAGGAGAAGGACTCCGGCGAGGACAGGCGCGAGCTCGGGCTACAGATCGACGGGACTTGGGTCTCGGAGCAGCGGGGCGGCGGCCATCCATGGCGTCGGGCAGGGAGGCACTCGGGCAGCGAAGACGGCGAGTGGACAAGGCGCTGTTGTGCTGGCGCGGCGCGCGAGGCTGAGGCCACAGGAAGGAACAGGTCAGGCGTTGCACGAAGCACCAAGGGGCGGCCATGGCGTGGAGCTCCTGGTTCCTGCGGGGCAGAGAGAAAAACTAAGAGAAAGAGAAGAAAGGGAGGAGAGGCGACGAGGCCTGCTGGGAGTGGTTGCCGGCGGCAAGCTTCGCCGGGGCAGCGGGGTCGCGAGGAGGTCGGAGGCGACAAGGGCGTGGACGAAGGAGCTCGGGCTGCAGGAGAGTCCTGTTGGTGTTGCTGTTCGTCGCCGGCGGGGAGGCACGGCTGGCTATGCGAGAGCTCGAGGTCGGGGTTCGAATGATGGTTGGCTGGGTTTGCAAATCGAGGAGGTGGATGGAGGGTGGATCGACTGGATGGATGCATCGAGGGGATGGCTGGCTACAAGATGGATCTGGGAAGATCCCGAGGTGGAAGAGGAGTGGGTAGTTGGTTGGCGGCGACGGGACGGATGGGACAACTCTCCTCAAATTTAGGGTTGGGTCATTATTTATAGCAGATGGATTTAGGTTAGGCCTACCTCGTCCCTCCGATCGCAATCGGACGGTCGAGAAATAAATAGGTAGGGAGTCCAAAAAGAAAACGGAGATATTTTATAGATGTTGGGGGATGATCCGGACCCATCGGTCAAGACTGCCCGAGTCGGGTTCGGAGAAGTTTCGGACGCGCACGCGAGGGGTTTGAGCACTGAGCAAGGAGATTAAGCGGCCAGACAAGAGGGACTCGAAAACCTGGTTGGTCTCGTAACGGACAACTGAGAGACGCGGCAACTACGAACGAACTAAGAGTTTTAAGAAAACATGCGGATGATGCGATGATGAATGCAACAAATAAATAAATACACACAACGATAACGAAAAATATGGTAGCCGTCTAGAGCGTCGGTCTCGGGGCGTCACAGGAGGCCATCCACTTGACCTGCGCTCCAGATCCGGACATGGTCGGAGTGATTTTTTGAGGCGGAAAGGATGGAAGCTTGGGCGCTGGAGCTTGAGAATGGGTGGGCAGAGAGAAAGAAGGCATGGGCTTTGACAAGATGTGCCAATGGAAACCGCATCTCGAAACACGGAGCGGGAAGCTAAAAACGGTTCGAAATAATGACCGGGCGGAGACGTGGTGTCTCACTACAAAAGATGTTAGTAGATGGGACTTGTTAAATACTATACTCTTTGCGGAGCTTATTTTGCAGAGCCGGACACGTTATCTGTGTTCGAAGACTACTTTGAAATATTCAGAGGAGGAACCCGCCTTGCAATGCCGAAGACAATCTGCGCTCTGGACACATCGTCATTGAAGCCTGGTTCAGGGGCTACTGAGGGAGTCCTGGATTAAGGGGTCCTCGGACGTCCGGCCTGTGTGACGTGGGGCAGACTGATGGGCCATGAAGATACAGGATAGAAGACTTCCTCCCGTGTCCGGATGGGACTCTCCTTTGTGTGGAAGGCAAGCTTGGCGTTCGGATATGAAGATTCCTTCCTCTGTAAACCGACTCTGTACAACCCTAGGCCCCTCCGGTGTCTATATAAACCGGAGGGTTTAGTCCGTAGAGGCAATCATAATCATAAAGGCTAGACATCTAGGGTTTAGCCATTACGATCTTGTGGTAGATCAACTCTTGTAATCCTCATATTCATCAAGATCAATCAAGCAGGAAGTAGGGTATTACCTCCATCAAGAGGGCTCGAACCTGGGTAAACATCGTGTCCCCTGTCTCCTGTTACCATCGACCTTAGACGCACAGTTCGGGACCCCTACCCGAGATCCGCCGGTTTTGACTCCGACACTCGCCTCTGGATACTTACTCCGAACTCTCAAGGTCTGCGTCTAGTGAGCGCAGCCTGGTTGAATCTACTGTGCCTAGCCCTGTAGGACCTGGGTTCCTTGTCCGGTCTGCGCTCTTATGCGAGGCCTTGGACCAAATGCTATCCCTCACCGTTACGGAAGTATCGCCTCTAAACTACACCCGCCCCGGACTAGGGGCTGAGAGTGGAGAATTTCACGTCCCACCCACCACCCACTTAATAGCCACTGTCGAGGATTTGACCGACATGCTAGATTATTCCTCCGAAGACATTGACGGTATGGACGACGATGCCGAAGACAGACAAAGCCAAGACCCGCCATTTACCGGGCGCTGGACGGCTACCTCCACATATGATGTGTATATGGTGGATACACCCGAAGAGGACGGCAAGGAAGGCAGGAAAGATCCGATCGAGGACAAGCCCGCTGAGGCGCCACCAAAACGTCGACGTCAGCGGCGCCGCTCAAAATCGCGCTGCACAAAGGAAATCAACACCGGCATCGGAGACAGTGACACCCCGGACGATGCCGAAGATCCCGAAGACCCGGTCGAGCTTACATCTGAGCAGAATGAATGGGAGGAGGGACAAGTTAACCCCAATGAGCCAGTCGGGAATGAGGACTCGGAAGATAGTAACTATCTACCGATCTCCGAGGACGATGCTAGCCTCGGCAATGAAGACTTCATCATGCCAGAGGAACCCCTCGAGCAAGAACGCTTTAAGAGTCAGCTAATCGCAACTGCGCGAAGCTTAAAGAAGAAGCAGCAACAGCTCCAAGCCGAATACCCTCAACGACAGATGGACCCAAGTCCTAGCTGCCAAAGAATAAGGCCTCGAGCGCCCAACAAAGAGTTATCTGAAGCGTCAGCTACTACCACAATTCGACGACGAGGCCCTTGAGCCAATACCGTCAAGATATGAATGCGCTGATGAACCAGACCGAACACCACGTGGGTGAGATAAAGCGGCTGCCTATGCCGAACAACAGCCCCTACCACCTCGTCGTCGAGGCAAGGAGGTAGCAGCTCCAGGCTATACCTACGATTTATGCCAGGACCTGGACAATAGAGCCGGACAGGCCAGATCAATCTATGGATCAAGGGGGCATGCCCCAACGCGAGACGGCGGCCATCAAGCCTGAAGCGATAGGCATAACCTCAGCCGAGCTGAAAGCCGAATACAGATGTCATCCGAACTCCGTCGCGACGTTGCCCGATACAGAGGCGCCGCACACCCCTTATGCTTTACCGATGAGGTAATGCAGCACCAGTTCCCAAAAGAGTTTAAGCCCGTAAATATTGAAGCATACGATGGAACGACCGATCCCGCGGTATGGATTGAAGACTTTCTTCTCCATATTCACATGGCTCGCAGCGACGATCTCCATGCCATAAAATACCTCCCCTTAAAGCTGAAAGGACCAGCACGACAATAGTTAAACAGACTCCCAGAGAACTCTATCGGCAGCTGGGAAGATTAGGAAGACGCCTTTTGTGACGCCCCGATTCGATCATACACTAATCATACACGCAAACGTGTACGATCAAGATCAGGGACTCATGGGAAGATATCACAACACAACTCTAAAAATAAATAAGTCATACAAGCATCATAATACAAGCCAGGGGCCTCGAGGGCTCGAATACAAGTACTCGATCATAGACGAGTCAGCGAAAGCAACAATATCAGAGTACAGACATAAGTTAAACAAGGTGCCATAACATGGCTAGCACAAACTGGGATACAAATCGAAAGAGGCGCAGGCCTCCTGCCTGGGATCCTCCTAAACTACTCCTGATCGTCGGTGGCGGCCTGCACGTAGTAGTAGAGACACGCGGTGTAGTAGGAATCGTCGTCGACGGTGGCGTCTGGCTCCTGGGCTCCAACATCTAGATACAACGTCCGAGAAGAAGAGGAAAAGGGGGAAAAGAGCGAGCAAAGCAACCGTGAGTACTCATAAAAAGTACTCGCAGGCAAGGATCTACACTACATATGCATGGGTATCTGTGTAAAGGGGCAATATCGGTGGACTGAACTGTAGAATGCCAGAATAAGAGGGGATAGCTAGTCCTGTCGAAGACTACGCTTCTGGCAGCCTCCATCTTGCAGCATGTAGAAGAGAGTAGATGGTATGTTCACCAAGTATCATTGTATAGCATAATCCTACGCGGCGATCCTCCCCTCGTCGCCCTATGTGAGAGCGATCACCGGGTTATATCTGGCACTTGGAAGGGTGTGTTTTATTAAGTATCTAGTTCTAGTTGTCATAAGGTCAAGGTACAACTCCGGGTCATCCTGTTACCGAGGATCACGGCTATTCGAATAGATAAACTTCCCTGCAGGGGTGCACCACATTACCCAACACGCTCGATCCCTCTGGCCGGACACACTTTCCTGGGTCATGCCCGGCCTCGGAAGATCAACACGTTGCAGCCCTACCTAGGCACAATAGAGAGGTCAGCATGCCGGTCTAAATCCTATGCGCGCAGGGGTCTGGGCCCATCGCCCATTGCACACCTGCACATTGCAAACGCGGCCGGAAGCAGACCTAGCCCCCTTAATACAAGCACAGGCTTACGGTCCAATCCGGCGCACGCCGGTCAGTCACTGACGTCAAGAAGGCTTCGGCTGATACCACGACGTCGAGTGCCCATAACTGTTCCCACGTAGTTGGTTAGTGCGTATAGGCCAGTGGCCAGACTCAGATCAAATACCAACATCTCCTTAAGCGTGTTATTTTGAAGTAACCGCGAATGCCGACCAAGGCCAGGCCCACCTCTCACCTAGGTGGTCCCAACCTGCCCTGTCGCTCTGCCACAAAGTAACAGTCAGGGGCCTTCGGGAACCCAGGCCCACCTCTACCGGGATGGAGCCACATGTCCTTTCAGCCCCCCACATCGAAATCACTTGCGGGTACTCTACGAGCCGACCCGTCTTTAGTCACCACATGTATCATATATTATGTATATAAGTATATACCCGTGATCACCTCCCGAGTGATCACGGCCCGATAGTATAGCATGGCAGACAAACAAGAATGTAGGGCCACTGATGGAATACTAGCATCCTATACTAAGCATTTAGGATTGCAGGTAAGGGTAACAACTGTAGCAACAATGACAGGCTATGCAGCAAAATATGATTAACCCAAATCAGTAACATGCTACACTACTCTAATGCAATCAGTAGAGAGAAGGAATAGGCGATATCTGGTGATCAAGGGCGGGGGCTTGCCTGGTTGCTCTGGCAAGGAGAGGTCATCAACACCGTAGTCGAACTGGGGTTGCCGGCAGTCTCGGGGTCTACCGGAAAGGAGCAACGAAGGGGGAACATAATAAATAACAGAGCAATCAAAGCATCACAAAGCGTAACATGCCAATACCCGGTGCTAGAGGTAACCTAACGCAGTAGTAGGTGATACCGTTGAAGTGGGGAAAACATCCGGGAAAGTATTCCCGGTGTTTGACATTTTTGGACAGATGAAACAGAGGGGGATTGTTGCATGTTCGCTATGCTAGGGACGTGTGGCGGACGAACGGACCGCGTATTTAGATTCGTCTTGTTGTTCTGAGCAACTTTCATGTACAAAGTATTTTCATCCGAGGTACGGATTATTTTATATTAATTTTTAAAGTTTTAAATCATTTTCTAGAATTAACAGATTATTTTAATTCGAAATTGCATTTATGATGTCAGCATGACATCAGCGGTCAGCTTTGATCGTTGACTAGTCAAGCTGACCGGTGGGTCCCATTTGTCATTGACCGAGATTAACTAAACAGGTTATTTAGTTTAATTACTTGATTAGGTTAACTAATTCTAATTAGTTTAGTTAAACAAAATTAATTAACTTAATTAATTCACTAATTAATTAATTATTACTTTTACTAATTTCATTTTCATTATTTTAACGTTCTGGGTAGTGGGCCCCGTTTTGCAGTGGCCCAGAGGGCTTAACAAGCACGAGCGCAAATGGGTGAGGGTGCGGGCGAGAGGGCGACAGGCGCTGGGCGCCAGCCCGATAATGCGCTCGCCCAGCCAGCCGTGGAGCGCGGCGTCGGTGGGGCGCCAGCGGCCAAGTGCCCGACCGGAGGCGGCGACCGGACCGGCGAGCTGGAGGCGCGGTGGCCGCGGGGGAGGGCGCTACGGCGCGGCCACTCGGAGCAGTGAAGCAGGGGAGCGCAGGGGGCTGCGCTGACGAGCAGGGCTCGCGGAGGCGAGGCACGCGCGGCTGGGCGTGGCACGCGGCGAGTGAGAGCAGCAGTGCGTTGCGCAAGGCAGCAGCGGGGAGGCGCAGGCGCGGCGAGCTGCTGCGTGTGCGCGAGCGAGGCTGCGGACGCGCTCAGGAGTAGGCGGCTGCCGGAGAGCACGCGCGGCGGTGGAAGCAGGTAAGGCGGCAGGCAGCAGTGAAGTGGCAGCGGGCGGGGCCATTGAACGACGGCGTCTCGGAAGGGAGAAGAGGCCGGGGCGCGGTGAGCGCGGTGCTGGCGTACGTACGGAGTACAGGGGCACGCGAGCGCAAGCGGGAGCAGAGCTCCGGGCGCATGGTGGAACAGCGGTGTACGGCAACGAATTCGAACGGGGCAAGCTGGGGGATGGAGGAGGAGCTCGCTTTGAGCCTATAGATGAATAAGGTGGGCTTGGGGAGGCTCTGGCGAGGCGAATCGTAGACGAGTGCTGCAGTGCCCGAGGATGATGACGACGCCGATCCAATGATGCGACGGGATGGGCTCGATCTGGTCCTTGTAGACGAAGCAGCGCTCAGCAGAGGTTCTTCTGGACGTGCTAAGTCGACGTGGGGTCGAGGTTGGTCATGGCTGCGAGGTGCTCCATGGCCACGGCGGCGTTCAAGCCCGATCCCGATTGGATCGGGGGGAGAGAGAGAGTGGGGGCGCGAGTGGGGGGAGTGGGGGTGTCGGTGGCTAGGGTTTCGGCACCAGGGGTTAAGGGAGTGGGGATGGGCCGGCCTGGCATGTGGATGGGCCGAGGCCCAGTGAGGGGAGGCCTTTTCTCTTTTCTGTTTTTATTTATTTATTTTTTTCTATTTTTGCTTATTATTCTTTTACTATTTTTATTTTATCTCACAATTTATTTTTGTTTCTAAAATAAATAATTAACACCCAAATTTTCATTACTAAATATACCTCTGCCACAATAACTTTGGCACCTAAATAAAATAATTTCGTAATTATTTATTATTTAAAAGTATTTGTTAAATAACAGTTTGTCGCTATTTTAATTACTATGGTGCATTTAAATACTTTACAGAAGTGTGGTTTCTTCACCAATATTTAGTATGGATTATTTGCCACATCCCGAATATTTTAGTTTTAATGTTTGAAAACTTTTATCGTTTGACCTTAATTCAAAAAAGAATTTGGATCGGTTCTGAACTAACGCGAGATTAGCAATAGTAATGGAGGTGACATGGCATCATTAGCAGAGGCTTACAGTAGCTTAATTATCCGGGCGTCACAATTCTCCTCCACTACAAGAAATCTCGTCCCGAGATTTATGAGGGGGAGTAAGGGGGAATGCTCTTGTTATGAAATTCTAGCGAGTGTTCTCGGTCTTGGTTGCTCTTCTTGAAGAGGTCGATCCATTACATTGATGTCTTCATTTCTCTGCTTTGGGTCATCATGATGAAGGCGTCTTCCTTTCTTCGAGAACTCCATCATACTTACGAAAGAATAAAAGGGGGTATTCCGGGAGAACGGACCTCTGCATGGTTGACTATATGTGTCGGTGTGGAACAACACCTATGGGATCACAAGAATCCCTACTACGGTTGCCGGGGCGCAGGGTTGCGAGGAGAGCAGGGCTAGTAGACAGCACAGGGATCGTTTACCCAGGTTCGGGCCGCGAGGATGCGTAAAACCCTAGTCCTGCTTTGGTGGGTGTATTTCTGAGAGTTCTTGAGCTCTCGAACTAGCTGTGGTCAGTGCGTGGTTCGAAAGAGCCGAATCCTCCTCCAGTATGCCATGGGCATCCTTTTATAGTTGAAAGGGGCAGCCACAGTGAAACACAGGAGGTGGAAAGGCGTACAGTGCCCTGAGCTTATCGCTCGTATTACAGGACAAGACGCATTTAATGCATAGCTTATGTGTCCCCTTGCTTTATTGGGGACGGGGGCGAGGCCCGTCCCGTCCGTCGCCGCTCCTCCTCGCCTTGACACGCGCCCTGGCCAATGAGGTGCATGGTGCCATGTAGGCAGTCAGGCAGCTGAGGTGGCGGGGTGGCGGAGCCTTCATGAAGATCTGCATGCCGCCACGCAGGCGCTCGATGAGTTGGCCTGGGAGCTGCATATTGCCACGCAGGTGCCTGCCCAGCTGGTTGGGCTGGCAGTTGCATGTGAACGGTGGTGGAAGCTTGTTTGGCGTGGGTTTGGTGGTGGCCCCGCTGGCGTCCTTGGGGAGGGCCTTGCCGTGGCGTGCTGTCGATCCCCGGCAAGGACCTTGCTGGGGGTCTGGTGGCCTTCCTCGGCAGGGATCTTGCCGAGAATCGTCGTCTTCTGATCCTCATCTGATCTTGAATATGTCTTCACAAATATCTGCATGCCACCACAGAGGTGCCTTCCCGAGCCTTGGCCCCATGTTGATGACGGCGTTGGGGGCCATGGGCTCAAGGGTGGCTCGCTCTGTTGGTGTGGGGCGAGCTATCCCGGCAAGGGTCTTGTCGGGGCCGCTGAGGCCGCCCGGCAAGGGTCTTGCCGGGGCAACCTGCTTCGCCCCTCTGCTCTTTGTGGTCTTGGCCTTGGCGTTTCTTTGATTGTCTTGGGCTTCGGTCTTACCTTGGCTCACCTCCCCTGTTCTGCTTGGTGTGGTCGTGGGCGCGGCTCTGACTGCCCGTGCACAGGTAAAGGGGTACAAAAGCGTGCCCCTCTTTTTGTACACCAACAGGAGCCCCCGGGCCTAGGCCACACATAAGCGCGACACGTTGTTGGGCCAGGCCCAAAATGGTGCGCGGGTAGGTGGGGCGGTTTTTACCGTGGTAAGACCCTTCGCACGCTCCGCTTCCCACGACCCGCGCGCGCGGCGCGGCATGGAGGGGCTGTTGGGGAACGTAGTAATTTAAAAAAAATTCCTATGCACACGCAAGATCATGGTGATGCATAGCAACGAGAGGGGAGAGTGTTGTCCATGTACCCTCGTAGACCGAAAGCGGAAGCGTTATCACAACGCGGTTGATGTAGTCGTACGTCTTCACCATCCGACCGATCAAGTACCGAACGCACGGCACCTCCGAGTTCAGCACACGTTCAGCTCGATGACGTCCCTCGAACTCCGATCCAGCCGAGTGTTGAGGGAGAGTTTCGTCAGCACGACGGCGTGGTGACGATGATGATTTTCTGCCGACACAGGGCTTCGCCTAAGCTCCGCAACGATATTATCGAGGTGTAATCTGGTGGAGGGGGGCACCGCACACGGCTAAAATATCGTATATCAATTGTGTGTTCAGAGGTGCCCCCTGCCCCCGTATATAAAGGAGCAAGGGGGGAGGCCGGCTGGCCCTTGGGGCGCGCCGAGGAGGGGGGGAGTCCTCCTCCTAGTAGGAGTAGGACTCCCCTTTCCTAGTCCAACTAGGAAGAGAGAAGGGGGAAGGAAAGAGAGGGAGAGGGAGAGGGAAAGAGGGGCCGCGCCCCCTTCCCCTAGTCCAATTCGGACTCCTCATGGGAGGGGGCGCGCCACCTCCTGGGCTGCTGCCCTCTCTCTCCCCTCAGGCCCACTAAGGCCCAATACTTCCCCGGGGGGTTCCGGTAACCCCTCCGGCACTCCGGTTTTATCCGAAACTTCTCCGGAACACTTCCGGTGTCCGAATATAGTCGTCCAATATATTAATCTTTATGTCTCGACCATTTCGAGACTCCTCGTCATGTCCGTGATCACATCCGGAACTCCGAACAACCTTCGGTACATCAAAACATATAAACTCATAATATAACTGTCATCGTAACTTTAAACGTGCGGACCCTACAGGTTCGAGAACTATGTAGACATGACTGAGACACCTCTCCGGTCAATAACCAATAGCGGAACCTGGATGCTCATATTGGTTCCCACATATTCTACGAAGATCTTTATCGTTCAGACCGCATAACAACATACGTTGTTCCCTTTGTCATCGGTATGTTACTTGCCCGAGATTCGATCGTCGGTATCTCGATACCTAGTTCAATCTCGTTACCGGCAAGTCTCTTTACTCGTTCCGTAATACATCATCCCGCAACTAACTCATTAGTCACAATGCTTGCAAGGCTTATAGTGATGTGCATTACCGAGTGGGCCCAGAGATACCTCTCCGACAATCGGAGTGACAAATCCTAATCTCGAAATACGCCAACCCAACAAGTACCTTTGGAGACACCTGTAGAGCACCTTTATAATCACCCAGTTACGTTGTGACGTTTGGTAGCACACAAAGTGTTCCTCCGGTAAACGGGAGTTGCATAATCTCATAGTCATAGGAACATGTATAAGTCATGAAGAAAGCAATAGCAACATACTAAACGATCGAGTGCTGAGCTAACGGAATGGGTCAAGTCAATCACGTCATTCTCCTAATGAGGTGATCCCGTTAATCAAATGACAACTCATGTCTATGGCTAGGAAACATAACCATCTTTGATTAACGAGCTAGTCTAGTAGAGGCATACTAGTGACACACTGTTTGTCTATGTATTCACACATGTATTATGTTTCCGGTTAATACAATTCTAGCATGAATAATAAACATTTATCATGATATAAGGAAATAAATAATACTTTATTATTGCCTCTAGGGCATATTTCCTTCAGTCTCCCACTTGCACTAGAGTCAATAATCTAGTTCACATCGCCATGTGATTTAACATCAATAGTTCACATCACCATGTGATTAACACCCATAGTTCACATCATCATGTGACCATCACCCAAAGGGTTTACTAGAGTCAGTAATCTAGTTCACATCGCTATGTGATTAATACCCAAAGAGTACTAAGGTGTGATCATGTTTTGCTTGTGAGATAATTTTAGTCAACGGGTCTGTCACATTCAGATCCGTAAGTATATTGCAAATTTCTATGTCTACAATGCTCTGCATGGAGCTACTCTAGCTAATTGCTCCCACTTTCAATATGTATCTAGACCGAGACTTAGAGTCATCTAGATTAGTGTCAGAACTTGCATCGACATAACCCTTTACGACAAACCTTTTGTCACTTCCATAATCGAGAAACATATCCTTATTCCAGTAAGGATAATTTTGAGCGCTGTCCAGTGATCTACTCCTAGATCACTATTGTACTCCCTTGCCAAAATCAGTGTAGGGTATACAATAGATCTGGTGCACAGCATGGCATACTTTATAGAACCTATGGCCAAGGCATAGGGAATGACTTTCATTCTCTTTCTATCTTCTACCGTGGTCGGGCTTTGAGTCTTACTCAATTTCACACCTTGTAACACAGGCAAGAACTCTTTCTTTGACTGTTCTATTTTGAATTACTTCAAAATCTTGTTAAGGTATGTACTCATTGAAAAAACTTATCAAGCATCTTGATCTATGTCTATAGATCTTGATGCTCAATATGTAAGCAGCTTCACCGAGGTCTTTATTTGAAAAACTCCTTTCAAACACTCCTTTATGTTTTGCAGAATAATTCTACATTATTTCCGATCAACAATATGTCATTCACATATACTTATCAGAAATGTTGTAGTGCTCCCACTCACTTTCTTGTAAATACAGGCTTCACCGCAAGTCCGTATAAAACTATATCCTTTGATCAACTTATCAAAGCGTATATTCCAACTCCGAGATGCTTGCACCAGTCCATAGATGGATCGCTGGAGCTTGCATATTTTGTTAGCACTTTTAGGATTGACAAAACCTCCTGGTTGCATCATATACAACTCTTCTTTAATAAATCCATTAAGGAATGCAGTTTTGTTTATCCATTTGCCATATTTCATAAAATGTGGCAATTGCTAACATGATTCAGACAGACTTAAGCATAGATACGAGTGAGAAACTCTCATCGTAGTCAACACCTTGAACTTGTCGAAAACCTTTTTGTGACAATTCTAGCTTTGTAGACAGTAACACTACTATCACTGTCTGTCTTCCTCTTGAAGATCCATTTAATCTCAATGGCTCGCCGATCATTGGGCAAGTCAATCAAAGTCCATACTTTGTTCTCATATATGGATCTTATCTCAGATTTCATGGCCTCAAGCCATTTCGCGGAATCTGGGCTCATCATCGCTTCCTCATAGTTCATAGGTTCGTCATGGTCAAATAACATGACCTCCAGAACAGGATTACCGTACCACTCTGGTGTGGATCTCACTCTGGTTTACCTACGAGGTTTGGTAGTAACTTGATCTGAAGTTACATGATCATCATCATTAACTTCCTCACTAATTGGTGTAGGAGTCACAGGAACAGATTTCTGCGATGAACTACTTTCCAATAAGGGAGCAGGTACAGTTACCTCATCAAGTTCTACTTTCCTCCCACTCACTTCTTTCGAGAGAAACTCCTTCTCTAGAAAGGATCCATTCTTAGCAACGAATGTCTTGCCTTCGGATCTGTGATAGAAGGTGTACCCAACTGTCTCCTTTGGGTATCCTATGAAGACACATTTCTCCGATTTGGGTTTGATCTTATCAGGATGAAACCTTTTCACATAAGCATCGCAACCCCAAACTTTAAGAAACGACAACTTTGGTTTCTTGCCAAACCACAGTTCATAAGATGTCGTCTCAACGGATTTAGATGGTACCCTATTTAACGTGAATGCAGCTGTCTCTAATGCATAACCCCAAAACGATAGCGGTAAATCAGTAAGAGACATCATAGATCGCACCATATCTAATAAAGTACGATTACGACGTTCGGACACACCATTACGCTGTGGTGTTCCGGGTGGCGTAAGTTGCGAAACTATTCTGCATTGTTTCAAATGTAGGCCAAACTCATAACTCAAATATTCTCCTCCACGATCTGATCGTAGAAACTTTATTTTCTTGTTACGATGATTTTCAACTTCACTCTGAAATTCTTTGAACTTTTCAAATGTTTCAGACTTATGTTTCATTAAGTAGATATACCCATATCTGCTCAAATCATCTGTGAAGGTCAGAAAATAATGATACCTGCTACGAGCCTCAATATTCATCGGACCACATACATCTGTATGTATGATTTCCAACAAATCTGTTGCTCTCTCCATAGTTCCGGAGAACGGTGTTTTAGTCATCTTACCCATGAGGCACGGTTCGCAAGCATCAAGTGATTCCAAAATCCCATCAGTATGGAGTTTCTTCATGCGCTTTACACCAATATGACCTAAACGGTAGTGCCACAAATAAGTTCCACTATCATTATTAACTTTGCATCTTTTGGCTTCATTATTATGAATATGTGTATTACTATGATCGAGATCCAACAAACCATTTTATTGGGTGTATGACCATAGAAGGTTTTATTCATGTAAACAGAACAACAATTATTCTCTAATTTAAATGAATAACCGTATTGCAACAAACATGATCAAATCATATTCATGCTCAACGCAAACACCAAATAACACTTATTTAGTTTCAACACTAATCCAGAAAGTATAGGGAGTGTGCGATGATGATCATATCAATTTTGGAACTACTTCCAACACACATCGTCACCTCGCCTTTTACTAGTCTCTGTTTATTCTGCAACTCCCGTTTCGAGTTACTACTTTAGCAACTGAACCAGTATCAAATACCGAGGGGTTGCTATAAACACTAGTAAAGTACACATCAATAACATGTATATCCAATATACCTTTGTTCACTTTGCCATCCTTCTTATCCACCAAATAGTTGGGGTAGTTCCGCTTCCAGTGACCAGTCCCTTTACAGTAGAAGCACTTAGTCTCAGGCTTAGGACCAGACTTAGGCTTCTTCACTTGAGCAGCAACTTGCTTGTCGTTCTTCTTGAAGTTCCCCTTCTTCCCTTTGCCCTTTTCTTGAAACTAGTGGTCTTGTCAACCATCAACACTTGATGTTTTTCTTGATTTCTACCTTCGTCAATTTCAGCATCACGAAGAGCTCAGGAATTACTTTCGTTATCCCTTGCATACTATAGTTCATCACGAAGTTCTACTAACTTGGTGATGGTGACTAGAGAATTCTGTCAATCACTATTTTATCTGGAAGATTAACTCCCACTTGATTCAAGCGATTGTAGTACCCAGACAATCTAAGCACATGCTCACTGCTTGAGCTATTCTCCTCCATCTTTTAGCTATAGAACTTGTTGGAGACTTCATATCTCTCAACTCGGGTATTTGCTTGAAATATTAACTTCAACTCCTGGAACATCTCATATGGTCCATGACGTTCAAAACGTCTTTGAAGTCCCGATTCTAAGCCGTTAAGCATGGTGCACTAAACTATCAAGTAGTCGTCATATTGAGCTAGCCAAACGTTCATAACGTCTGCATCTGCTCCTGGGATTGAAATTGTTGCGCCTGGGGGCTGGATTATTCCCACTGTTGTTTGGCTTGGGGGCCGAGTTCCTCGGCTTTGGGCACTGTTTAGCATAGTGCCCTTCTTCACCACAGGCATAGCATGTGACCCCTGGACGGTATGTGAACTCCTTGTCCCTGGCATGAAACTGTCTGACTGGCCTTAGATCAGTAGTCGTGGATTTCCTTGCTTCTGTCCTTCGAACCTCAGTCTTGCTTCGGTTGTTGCGAGCAAGAGTCGTCTTGTCCCTCTTCAGCTTATGGATATCTTCCAGACTACGGCGCTCATTCTCCAAGGTAATGGCCTTGTCAACCAGAGTTTTAAAATCCGGGAAAGTGTGTACAACCAGTTGGCATTTTAGTGCCGGTGCCAGGCCGTCCAGGAATTTTTCCATCTTCTTGTTCTCTGTCATGTGCTCGTCGTAGGCATAACGAGATAGCTGGGTAAACTGACCGTTGTATTCTGTCACTGACATGCCTCTTTGCTTGAGGTCGTCAAATTCTCTCTTCTTGATTTTTATGATGCTCCTGGGGATGTGTGCCCCACGAAAGCCTTCCTTGAATTCTTCCCAGGTGATGTTGTGTTCACTGGGATGCATGTGTAGGAAGTTTTCCCACCATGCTGCAGCTGCTCCAGTAAGGTAGTGTGGTGCATAAAGCACCTTCTCATGGTCTGAGCACTGAGCGATAATCAGCTTTCTCTCGATGTCACGAAGCCAATCATCGGCTTCCAGCGGCCTATCGGTGTGAGCAAACGTTGAAGGGCGAGTCTTCTGTAATTCAGACAACTTGGAATGTGGTTGATAGGGTTCACGGTGGTTTCCCATATTGATGACGTGATTCATCATCTCTTGGTGCTGTTGCTGGCTTTGTTCGAAGAGACGGCATACTTGAGACAAGGCTGCTTCGCTGTCCTGTTGACTGGACTGTCCCTGAGTGAAGTTGTTGCTAGTCTGTGTCCCATAAACTTCTTCTGGCTGATTGGGCATGGAACGAGTCCACGGACGAGACATTTTTCCAGTCTGGAGTATTATTTTGCAAAACTCATGAGAAGAACTGTGTGGCACAAGGAAAATCTTGCAAAGGCAACAATTTAAAAGACCTCAAGATTTTTCAAGAAAGCATAACGATTTTGCACGGAGAAGAACTGCTTAGCATATATCTTACACGCGAAAAGCAAACACACGATACAGCACTCAGGATGTGCGTACACAATCCTGACATGTTATTTAGACTAGCATACTCCTCCGGAAAGCAGCGAACACACTAATACAAACTAGCGTACAGATAAAACACATCAAACAAGCAGACATAACGCGCGGCTACTCGGCGCTCTCAGTAGGAGATGGTGACGATGTCCTTTCCATTGCCGAGGGCAAGACTCAGCGGTGCAGGAGATTCAACCTCCACCTCCTCTCTAGCTGGCTCCTGGCGCGTAACACTGCGCTGCGGTGACGGCGCGGGGGTGACAGGCGGTAGTGCAGGTGCGGCAGGCGGTGCAGCTCTGACTGGAGTAGGAGCGATGACTCTATCGAACTCCTCAGTGGTAGGCAGACGGCGAGTAGTGGCCAAAATGGCCGGTGCATAAGAGGCTGAAGACGAGACGAAAGTCAGAGGCGGTGCCGTGTGGAGAAGCTCCTTCCTCCAGGCAGGACCGCCCCGGACTAATTCCATGCAGGCAGCCACAAGATCATCCACGAGGTTATCGAAGGATTCCTCCAGAGCCTTGAGGTACTCCACGACCATCTCGATGGCTTCATCTCGCTCTCCCCGATGGCAGGCAAATGCATAGTGACAGGTATATGGCACATGGCATGGGAGGTAGCGGTAGCGACGAGTCTTCATCATAGGAAGGATGTCCCGAAGACGAGCTATCGCCTCACGGGCAGCCATCTGCATGGCAAGCCTCTCCGTAGGCATGGCCCTTCCCACAAAACGGAAGTGGTGAGATGCAGAACGTCCTCCCTTGAATTGCACCACGGCTTGGTGCATAGACACGTCGTCGCTGAGCTTGTGCTGATAAAGCGTGAACTCCGGACGAGTCGCTGGCCCGATCGCGAGCTTGGTGATGGAGACGAGGAGTTTGACAAACCCCTCGGGCACGTTCGTGAACACTCGAGTCTCGCAGTTGCTGCCAGCCATCTACAAAAGTAGGCAAAAATTCTGAGTAGTCAAGTCATAAATTTATGATGACCAACAGAAAATAGCTACAATTGCAAAATGCTGAAAAAAGCACAAAAGACGCTAATAACCGATTAGCGATCGCACCTGGTGGCTTCCTACAGTCAGCCTGGCTCTGATACCAAGCTTGTCACGACCGGTTTTTCAATAAAATATTTATTGAGAGACCAATCCCTTTTACGGACCAGTAAAGAAGAATTCCTTCTCACTGGTAGACAATATCTTGGTCACAGAAGAAAAATACCAGGAGTACTGAATATAATACAAGGTTGAGCGGAGACTGCTCAACAATTTATTACATGAACGCCGATAAAACATAACGGCGGATAGGGTGGCATAACTACTAACTTACGATAACAACGGTGGTGGAAATATCACCGCGAAGTGGGTGATATGACTCCTGAAAACTACAGCTCTTCGAGCGTCGGAGTGAGGCTCGAGGAGACTTATTGCGGGTGCCGGAAGCATATATAATACAAGTGACCAATATCCAGGATCGCACGGGACTGACTGGGACTCCTCTAGGCGTCGGACGCACTATCAAACTCTTCATCCAAGAGATCGCCTTCGTCAACATCTGGCCAAATCAACAAGCCAGGTGAGTACTATGAAAGTACTCGCAAGACAGTTCGGACATAAGATATAACAAATGTAAACATGAAGCATATGAACAGATTAACAAGTGCATTCAGACATAGAGACACTAATGCATGGGGAAAAAAAGAGAAGTCGGGCGGTAGTCCTCCCGAAATCCCAAATTAAATACTGGGTGCCAAATGAGGGTCTGAATGACTCCTCGAGAGGAAAATGCAAGAATAACAATGCCGCAGTCGGGCATCAGGGCGACACCACATAAAGGGCTTATAATAGAAAATAAAAGATAGTGCGTGCCACAGTCGGACGTCTGAGCGACATCGCAGAAAGGGCTTATATCAAAAGTAAATAACCAACATGCCACAGTCGGACGTCTGAGCGACATCACATAAAGGGCTTATACGAAGGTAAATAACAAACATGCCACAGTCGGACGTCTGAGCGACATCACATAAAGGGCTCATACAAAAGTAAATAACAAACATGCCACAGTCGGACGTCTGAGCGACATCACGTAAAGGGCTTCATAACTTAACATCTTAGTAGCTCAAGAATTTAAATCATATCCAGAGAATAATCAGGCATGAGATAAACAACAGGGTTAGTCCATCCACAGGAGTAACGTTCAGCCCAGTTTACTACTCATGCTCGCTTACCGGAAAGAAGAATAAACCACGAGGGCTTGACGTAGATAAGGATACACTGATCACTATACTTGACCATGGATACGATGACTCGAAAGGATTTGACTCTGCAGAGTTTGTACTTTAACCACAGCCAATGGATTTCAGTAGTCACGGGGACTAGTTCCATTTACGGTGTTTTGGAAGAAACACGTCTAACCAGTACACACCCATTCAACATTCCGAAGCCAGGAATCACCCTCGGCAACGTTCAAGAAAACCTTGAGACGGGGAGGCTACAACCTCGCGTAGCATGGGATCAACATTTCTATACGCGCGCTCTAAGGGGTGCCCCCCTCTCGGTCCCAACCGGAAACACCCATGCCCCCTGACCGGATGACTGGCTTTAATCCAGGACCATGGAACCATCATCCCGGCCCCTCTGTTTGGTGTGTACACGGAAAGAGGTTACCAACTTACTAAACCGCATTCTGGCAGAAAACAAGTGGTAGCACGGAAGGGGAAGAACGATAACGTGACTCCGTCCACGTTAACGTCGGAATTTAACGGATGACGTAAGGCTGGCATGCTACAACAGTACCACCTTACTGCCCTTCA
Organism: Aegilops tauschii subsp. strangulata; assembly: GCF_002575655.3. Lineage (NCBI taxonomy): Eukaryota > Viridiplantae > Streptophyta > Magnoliopsida > Poales > Poaceae > Aegilops > Aegilops tauschii. Next base: position 168,421,539 of record NC_053036.3, on the reverse strand, counting down.
TGTCACCACATGACCAGGCCATCTCTCAACAGAAATCACAGTACTTAGGAACACCCGGGTAGTTGCCTCACATGCAACTAGGTACTCACCGATACTCATATGCCTTGCACAAACTTTCACGAAATCATGCAAAACATCCATCATATCAAAGCTTCAAACATGCTTGCCTGGTTCGGAGAAGTCGGAGTCTAGCTCGGCGAAGTTCGCGGCTCCGTCACCTCTTCCGGAACCTACGGTATAGCGAAAATGCATACTAACGTGAAAACCAACGCGTGCATAAAAGTTGTCTCAAATTTTTTTCAAATAAATCCCATAAAAAACTAGACAAAATTATAAGACTGTCAGAAAAAGAATCACTCAAAAATCACTCTTTATTAAAAAGTTATAAGGGTTTCTGTCCAGGGACTCATCTGTAATGAAACAGAAAAGTTCCAGGGGTTTAACTAAGAAAACAGAAAACGGTTCGAATAGAAACGCGCCAGCCCGCAGAGAAAACGTACTCTGCCCGAAGGCGCCAACAGAAAACGCTTCGGGGGTGAAGGAAGAGAGGCTGACGTGGGGGGCTCCACATGTCAGGTTTGAAAAACCTCGCCGGCGCCCGAAGGCTGCGGTGGTCGCCGGCGTCGAACCACGGCGAGTCAGGGAGATCGGAGTGTACCAAGAGTATCAGCGTGTCCTTCCGCGTCGGTGGGTGGTGGACTTGGGCATCGGGGAGCACCACGTCGACGGCGACACTTTCTCCGGCGGACGGCGGCTCGGGCGATGGTGGGGAACTCCGGTGGTGTGCTGCAAACTTCGAATTGAAGCGCGGGTCAGAAGGAGGGATGCACTCTCTGGCAAGAGATGGGGGGCAGAGGTGCACGCACGGGAGTGAATCAAGCTGGATCCCGTGGCGGGTCGCGGCGGCCGGAGTTGAGGAAGGAGACTCCCTCGGGGCTCTTCAAGTGGCTAGGCGGGGTCTTGGTGGAGTGTAGAGGTGGTGTGGGTACTAGCTGGAGCTCGGGGCCTCTATTTATAGGCGGCTCGAGGGGGTGGCCGTGAACGGAGAATCTCCGGCGAGCAATTACGGCGAGGCAGTGGATTGGCAGGGGTTTTAGATGGCCAGGCAGCATCAGTGGGAGTTACTGGTCCCGTTCCCCTGCTAAACTCGGTCGGGCATGGCATAATGGCGCCGGTCCTCGTCAGGGTCGCCGTACTGGCACGACGGCGGCAGAGAGCGCGCTCCGCGCCCAGCGGTTCACGACGAGGGTGGCAACGCGCACTGGGGAGTGGAAGGCCACGCGGCGACCTCCGGTGGGTTGGGCGGCACCGGACGGCGCCGTCTACGCTGCGCCACTCTTCTGACGGCCGCAAAGCCGCCGCTAGCGTCGGTCACGGGGCGGCGCACCTTCTGCTGCTCGTCGCCGACGTCCGCAAGCTTCCAGGCGCTCGTGCGGTGCAGAAGACAAGGAGGAGGGGATAGGGAACGCGGCGACGCCGGGGCACTGGTGTGATCGACAACAGACACTGAAGAAACGACAGTGGTTCAGACACTGTTAACTGAATTTGACTGAACCTGATATTGACAGTGCTCTGAAGGTGTTCGATGAAATGATTAGGTATGAAGAAATTTTTTCCTGGAGCTGGGGCATGGTGAGGTGACCACTCAATGCACCCAGAGGCTGCCTGATTTTACTCAGAATTTTTGGAGAAGGATTTGAATGAATTTCATCAAATTTGGCAAATCTGGTCCAAACTTGTAGCAAGTATAGTTTGAAAAATTTGAACTGGAGACCAGTGGATCTTCATGGATCTTGGTTGAGGGTTCAAATGACTAGGAAGGGAAAAAGGTTTGGGGGCAAAAATCAAAGCAGAAGGAGTAGTTCCTTTGTAAACCTCCAAGGATCAAGATATATGGCAGAAATTGTTATTGATAAGAAATAAATGGGAAAATTTATATGGAGAGGTTCAACTTGCTGGATTTGAGGTAAAACATGATCCAAAGATGAGGAAGGTTTATGAGAGTGGATTTGTACTAAGGTCATGGCAAGAGAGATTTGTTGAAAGTGGTAAAGGATCATTCCAAAAGCTATAGGGCATTTTCAAAGAAATTTTCAAAAGACATTTTTCCCAAGTGAAAAGCATTTTGGCTTGAGTCCAAAATAAAAAGCAAGAACCTCCAAGACCAAAAACAAGTCTTGGGTGAATCCAAATAAAACTCTTGCCATAAAAAAAATATTTTGAAAGGGAGGGTTCTTTTGGAGAAAAAATTTAAAACACCTCCCTCAAGTCAAGTAAAAAATTTTGAAAAATCCAAATGAAATTTTGGGTGTCACACGTCATGTCTGCATGTCTCCCGAACCCGTAGGGTCTACACACTTAAGGTTCGGTGACGCTAGGGTTGTAGAGATATGGGTATGCGGAAACCCGAAAGTTGTTCGGAGTCCCGGATGAGATCCCGGACGTCACGAGGAGTTCCGGAATGGTCCGGAGGAGAAGAATTATATATAGGAAGTCCAGTTTCGGCCACCGGGAAAGTTTCGGGGGTTATCGGTATTGTACCGGGACCAACGGAAGGGTCCCGGGGGTCCACCGGGTGGGGCCACCTGTCCCGGAGGGCCCCATGGGCTGAAGTGGGAAGGGAACCAGCCCATAGTGGGCTGGGGCGCCCCCCATGGGCCTCCCCCTGCGCCTAGGGTTGGAAACCCTAGGGTGGGGGCGCCCCACTTGACTTGGGGGGTAAGTTACCCCCCTGGCCGCCGCCCCCCATCCAGATGGGATCCTGGCCGCCGCCCCCCCCCCTCCCCTGCTACACCTCTCTCTATCGTAGAAGCTCGGCGAAGCCCTGCCGACATCCTGCTACATCCACCACCACGCCGTCGTGCTGCTGGATCTCCATCAACCTCTCCTTCCCCCTTGCTGGATCAAGAAGGAGGAGACGTCACTGCACCGTACGTGTGTTGAACGCGGAGGTGCCGTCCGTTCGGCACTCGGTCATCGGTGATTTGAATCACGGCGAGTACGACTCCGTCATCCACGTTCATTGGAACGCTTCCGCTCGCGATCTACAAGGGTATGTAGATGCACTCCTTTCCCTCGTTGCTAGTATACTCCATAGATAGATCTTGGTGAGCGTAGGAAAATTTTAAAATTATGCTACGATTCCCAACAGTGGCATCATGAGCCAGGCCTATGCGTAGTTACTATGCATGAGTAGAACACAAAGCAGTTGTGGGCGTTGATGTTGCCAATTCTTCTTGCCGCTACTAGTCGTATCTTATTTCGGCGGTATTGTAGGATGAAGCGGCCCAGACCGACCTTACACGTAAGCTTACGTGAGACAGGTTCCACCGACTGACATGCACTAGTTGCATAAGGTGGCTAGCGGGTGTCTGTCTCTCCTACTTTAGTCGGAATGGATTCGATGAAAAGGGTCCTTATGAAGGGTAAATAGAAATTGGCAAATCACGTTGTGGTTTTACGTAGGTAAGAAACGTTCTTGCTAGAAACCCCTACAAGCCACGTAAAAACTTGCAACAACAATTAGAGGATGTCTAACTTGTTTTTGCAGCATGTGCTATGTGATGTGATATGGCCAGAAGATGTGATGAATGATATATGTGATGTATGAGATTGATCATATTCTTGTAATAGGAATCACGACTTGCATGTCGATGAGTATGACAACCGGCAGGAGCCATAGGAGTTGTCTTTATTATTTTGTATGACCTGCGTGTCATTGAATAACGCCATGTAAATTACTTTACTTTGTTGCTAAACGCGTTAGCCATAGAAGTAGAAGTAATCGTTGGCGTGACGACTTCATGAAGACACAATGATGGAGATCATGATGATGGAGATCATGGTGTCATGCCGGTGATGAAGATGATCATGGTGCCCCGAAGATGGAGATCAAAGGAGCATAATGATATTGGCCATATCATGTCACTATTTGATTGCATGTGATGTTTATCATGTTTTTGCATCTTATTTGCTTAGAACGACGGTAGTAAGTAAGATGATCCCTTATGATAATTTCAAGAAAGTGTTCCCCCTAACTGTGCACCGTTGCGAAGGATCGTTGTTTCGAAGCACCACGTGATGATCGGGTGTGATAGATTCTAACGTTCGCATACAACGGGTGTTGACGAGCCTAGCATGTACAGACATGGCCTCGGAACACACGCAATACGCTTAGGTTAACTTGACGAGCCTAGCATGTACAGACATGGCCTCGGAACACGGAGGACCGAAAGGTCGAGCATGAGTCGTATAGAAGATACGATCAACATGGAGATGTTCACCGATCTTGACTAGTCCGTCTCACGTGATGATCGGACACGGCCTAGTTAACTCTGATCATGTTTCACTTAGATGACTAGAGGGATGTCTATCTGAGTGGGAGTTCATTGAGTAATTTGATTAGATGAACTTAATTATCATGAACTTAGTCTAAAATCTTTACACTATGTCTTGTAGATCAAATGGCCCACGTTGTCCTCAATTTCAACGCGTTCCTAGAGAAAACCAAGCTGAAAGATGATGGCAGCAACTATACGGACTGGGTCCGGAACCTGAGGATCATCCTCATAGCAGCCAAGAAAGATTATGTCTTAGAAGCACCGCTAGGTGAAGCACCAATCCCAGAGAACCAAGACGTTATGAACGCTTGGCAACAGCGTGCTGATGATTAGTCCCTCGTTCAGTGCGGCATGCTTTACAGCTTAGAACCGGGTCTCCAAAAGCGTTTTGAGAAACATGGAGCATATGAGATGTTCGAGGAGCTGAAAATGGTTTTCCAAGCTCATGCCCGGGTCGAGAGATATGAAGTCTCCGACAAGTTCTTCAGCTGTAAAATGGAGGAGAATAGTTCTGTTAGTGAGCACATACTCAGAATGTCTGGGTTGCACAACCGCTTGTCTCAGCTGGGAGTTAATCTCCCGGATGATGCGGTCATTGACAGAATCCTTCAGTCGCTTCCACCAAGCTACAAGAGCTTTGTGATGAACTTCAATATGCAGGGAATGGAAAAGACCATTCCTGAGGTATATTCAATGCTGAAATCAGCGGAGGTGGAGATCAGAAAAGAACATCAAGTGTTGATGGTGAATAAAACCACTAAGTTCAAGAAGGGCAAGGGTAAGAAGAACTTCAAGAAGGACGGCAAGGGAGTTGCCGCGCCCGGTAAGCCAGTTACTGGGAAGAAGTCAAAGAATGGACCCAAGCCTGAAACTGAGTGCTTTTATTGCAAGGGAAGTGGTCACTGGAAGCGGAACTGCCCCAAATACTTAGCGGACAAGAAGGCCGGCAACACCAAAGGTATATGTGATATACATGTAATTGATGTGTACCTTACCAGTACTCGTAGTAGCTCCTGGGTATTTGATACCGGTGCGGTTGCTCATATTTGTAACTCAAAACAGGAACTACGGAATAAACGGAGACTGGCGAAGGACGAGGTGACGATGCGCGTCGGGAATGGTTCCAAGGTCGATGTGATCGCCGTCGGCACGCTACCTCTGCATCTACCTACGGGATTAGTTTTAAACCTCAATAACTGTTATTTAGTGCCAGCTTTGAGAATGAACATTGTATCTGGATCTCGTTTAATTCGAGATGGCTACTCATTTAAATCCGAGAATAATGGTTGTTCTATTTATTTGAGAGATATTTATGGTCATGCCCCGCTGGTCAATGGTTTATTCTTGATGAATCTCGAACGTGATGTTACACATGTTCATAGTGTGAATACCAAAAGATGTAAAGTTGATAACGATAGTCCCACATATTTGTGGCACTGCCGCCTTGGTCACATTGGTGTCAAGCGCATGAAGAAGCTCCATGCAGATGGACTTTTGGAGTCTCTTGATTATGAATCATTTGACACGTGCGAACCATGCCTCATGGGTAAGATGACCAAGACTCCGTTCTCCGGAACAATGGAGCGAGCAACCAACTTATTGGAAATCATGCATACCGATGTGTGCGGTCCAATGAGTGTTGAGGCTCGCGGAGGATATCGTTATGTTCTCACACTCACTGATGATTTAAGTAGATATGGGTATGTCTACCTAATGAAACACAAGTCTGAAACCTTTGAAAAGTTCAAGGAATTTCAGAGTGAGGTTGAGAATCAACGTGACAGGAAAATAAAATTCTTACGATCAGATCGTGGTGGAGAATATTTAAGTCACGAGTTTGGTACACACTTAAGGAAATGTGGAATAGTTTCACAACTCACGCCGCCTGGAACACCTCAGAGAAATGGTGTGTCCGAACGTCGTAATCGCACTCTATTGGATATGGTGCGATCTATGATGTCTCTTACCGATTTACCGCTTTCATTTTGGGGCTATGCTTTAGAGACTGCCGCATTCACTTTAAATAGGGCTCCCTCGAAATCCATTGAGACGACACCGTATGAATTATGGTTTGGGAAGAAGCCTAAGCTGTCGTTTCTAAAAGTTTGGGGATGCGATGCTTATGTCAAGAAACTTCAACCTGAAAAGCTCGAACCCAAGTCGGAGAAATGCGTCTTCATAGGATACCCTAAGGAAACTATTGGGTATACCTTCTACCTCAGATCCGAAGGCAAGATCTTCGTTGCCAAGAACGGGTCCTTTCTGGAGAAGGAGTTTCTCTCGAAAGAATTGAGTGCGAGGAAAGTGGAACTTGATGAGGTGATAGTCACCCCTTCCGAACCAGAAAGTAGCGCAGCGCGGGAAAATGTTCCTATGGTGCCTACACCGACTGGGGAGGAAGTTAATGATGATGATCATGAAGCTTCGGATCAAGTTACTACTGAACTTCGTAGGTCCACAAGGACACGTTCCGCACCAGAGTGGTACGGCAACCCTGTCCTGGAAATCATGTTGTTAGACAACGGTGAACCTTCGAACTATGAAGAAGCGATGGCGGGCCCGGATTCCGACAAATGGCTAGAAGCCATGAAATCCGAGATAGGATCCATGTATGAAAATGAAGTATGGACTTTGACTGACTTGCCCGATGATCGGCGAGCCATAGAAAACAAATGGATCTTTAAGAAGAAGACAGACGCGGATGGTAATGTGACCATCTATAAGGCTCGACTTGTCGCTAAGGGTTATCGACAAGTTCAAGGGGTTGACTACGATGAGACTTTCTCACCCGTAGCGAAGCTGAAGTCTGTCCGAATCATGTTAGCAATTGCCGCATACTATGATTATGAGATATGGCAGATGGACGTCAAAACGGCATTCCTTAATGGCTTCCTTAAGGAAGAGTTGTATATGATGCAGCCGGAAGGTTTTGTCGATCCTAAGAATGCTAACAAAGTATGCAAGCTCCAGCGCTCAATCTATGGGCTGGTGCAAGCATCTCGGAGTTGGAACATTCGCTTTGATGAGATGATCAAAGCGTTTGGGTTTACACAGACTTATGGAGAAGCCTGTGTTTACAAGAAAGTGAGTGGGAGCTCTGTAGCATTTCTCATATTATATGTGGATGACATATTATTGATGGGAAATGATATAGAATTCTTGGAAAGTATAAAGGCCTATTTGAATAAATGTTTTTCAATGAAGGACCTTGGAGAAGCTGCTTATATATTAGGCATCAAGATCTATAGAGATAGATCAAGACGCCTCATTGGTCTTTCACAGAGTACATACCTTGACAAGATATTGAAGAAGTTCAATATGGATCAGTCCAAGAAGGGGTTCTTGCCTGTATTGCAAGGTGTGCAATTGAGCACGGCTCAATGCCCGACCACGGCAGAAGATGTAGAAAAGATGAGTGTCATCCCCTATGCCTCGGCCATAGGGTCTATTATGTATGCCATGCTGTGTACCAGACCTGATGTAAACCTTGCCGTAAGTTTGGTAGGAAGGTACCAAAGTAATCCCGGCATGGAACACTGGACAGCGGTCAAGAATATCCTGAAGTACCTGAAGAGGACTAAGGATATGTTTCTCGTTTATGGAGGTGACGAAGAGCTCGTCGTAAAGGGTTACGTCGACGCTAGCTTCGACACAGATCTGGATGACTCGAAGTCACAAATCGGATACGTGTATATTTTGAATGGAGGAGCAGTAAGCTGGTGCAGTTGCAAGCAAAGCGTCGTGGCGGGATCTACATGTGAAGCGGAGTACATGGCAGCCTCGGAGGCAGCACAGGAAGCAGTCTGGATGAAGGAGTTCATTACCGACCTAGGGGTGATTCCCAATGCGTCGGTCCCGATGACTCTCTTCTGTGACAACACTGGAGCTATTGCCCTTGCGAAGGAGCCCAGGTTTCACAGGAAGACCAGGCATATCAAGCGTCACTTCAACTCCATTCATGAAAGTGTTCAAAATGGAGACATAAATTTTTGTAAAGTACATACGGACCTGAATGTAGCAGATCCGTTGACTAAACCTCTCCCTAGGGCAAAACATGATCAACACCAGGACGCAATGGGTTTTCCATTCATCACTATGTAACTAGATTATTGACTCTAGTGCAAGTGGGAGACTGTTGGAAATATGCCCTAGAGGCAATAATAAATGGTTATTATTATATTTCTTTGTTCATGATAATTGTCTATTGTTCATGCTATAATTGTGTTATTCGGAAATCGTAATACATGTGTGAATACATAGACCACAACGTGTCCCTAGTAAGCCTCTAGTTGACTAGCTTGTTGATCAACAGATAGTCATGGTTTCCTGACTATGGACATTGGATGTCGTTGATAACGGGATCACATCATTAGGAGAATGATGTGATGGACAAGACCCAATCCTAAGCATAGCATAAAAGATCGTGTAGTTTCGTTTGCTAGAACTTTTCCAATGTCAAGTATCTTTTCCTTAGACCATGAGATCGTGCAACTCCCGGATACCGTAGGAGTGCTTTGGGTGCACCAAACATCACAACGTAACTGGGTGACTATAAAGGTACACTACGGGTATCTCTGAAAGTGTCTGTTGAGTTGGCACGGATCGAGACTGGGATTTGTCGCTCCGTATGACGGAGAGGTATCTCTGGGCCCACTCGGTAATGCATCATCATAATGAGCTCAATGTGACTAAGGCGTTAGTCACGGGATCATGCATTGCGGTACGAGTAAAGAGACTTGCCGGTAACGAGATTGAACAAGGTATTGGGATACCGACGATCGAATCTCAGGCAAGTAACATACCGATTGACAAAGGGAATTGCATACGGGATTGATTGAATCCTCGACATCGTGGTTCATCCGATGAGATCATCATGGAACATGTGGGAGCCAACATGGGTATCTAGATCCCGCTGTTGGTTATTGACCGGAGAGGCGTCTCGGTCATGTCTGCATGTCTCCCGAACCCGTAGGGTCTACACACTTAAGGTTCGGTGACGCTAGGGTTGTAGAGATATGAGTATGCGGAAACTCGAAAGTTGTTCGGAGTCCCGGATGAGATCCCGAAAGTCATGAGGAGTTCCGGAATGGTCCGGAGGTGAAGAATTATATATAGGAAGTCCAATTTCGGCCACCGGGAAAGTTTCGGGGGTTATCGGTATTGTACTGGGACCACCGGAAGGGTCCCGAGGGTCCACCGGGTGGGGCCACCTGTCCCGGAGGGCCCCATGGGCTGAAGTGGGAAGGGAACCAGCCCATAGTGGGCTGGGGCGCCCCCCATGGGCCTCCCCCTGCGCCTAGGGTTGGAAACCCTAGGGTGGGGGGCGCCCCACTTGACTTGGGGGGTAAGTTACCCCCCTGGCCGCCGCCCCCCCCCCCCCCATCCAGATGGGATCCTGGCCGGTGCCCCCCCCCCTCCCAGGGGGCCTATATAAAGGGGGGAGGGAGGGCAGCAACATTACAGCCTTGGGCGCCTCCCTCCTCCCCTGCTACACCTCTCTCTCTCGTAGAAGCTCGACGAAGCCCTGCCGACATCCTGCTACATCCACCACCACGCCGTCGTGCTGCTGGATCTCCATCAACCTCTCCTTCCCCCTTGCTGGATCAAGAAGGAGGAGACGTCGCTGCACCGTACGTGTGTTGAATGCGGAGGTGCCGTCCGTTCGGCACTCGGTCATCGGTGATTTGAATCACGGCGAGTACGACTCCGTCATCCACGTTCATTGGAACGCTTCCGCTCGCGATCTACAAGGGTATGTAGATGCACTCCTTTCCCTTGTTGCTAGTATACTCCATAGATAGATCTTCGTGAGCGTAGGAAAATTTTAAAATTATGCTATGATTCCCAACAGCTGCCTCCTCGTCGACCTCCCTCTGTGCCACTAGTGCGGCGCTGACCACTTGATTCGTTGCCGCCAGATACAGCAGCAACGGCTCTTGTGGTTTAGGCGCAACCAGTATTGGCGTGGAGGAAAGGTATTTCTTCATATCCTGCAATGCTGCCTCGGCTTCTGGGGTCCACTCTATTGGGCCTGCCCTCTTCAAGATTTTGAAGAAGGGAAGGGCACGCTCGGTGGACTTGGAGATGAATCGGCTCATGGCGGCAACGAAGCCGGTGAGCCGACGCACATCCTTGATCCGCTTGGGCGCCTCGATCTGCTCAATAGCCTTGATCTTGTCTGGGTTTGCCTCGATCCCGCGCTGTGACACAAAGAACCCGAGAAGCTTGCCGGACAGAACGCCGAAGACACACTTCTCAGGGTTCAGCTTGAGGTTGATCTTGCGCAGGTTAGCAAATGTCTCTTCCAGATCTTGCACAAGAGTTGGCCCGTCCTTGGTTTTGACCACTATGTCATCCATTTAGGCCTCCATATTTCTATGGAGCTGAGGTTCAAAACCAATTTGGACTGCTCTTGCGAACGTTGAGCCAGCACTCTTCAACCCGAAAAGCATCCGTAAAAAGCAATACGTACCACATGGGGTGATGAATGTTGTCTTCTCTTCATCCTCTTTCGTCATGAAGATCTGGTGGTAGCCTGAGTAGGCGTCGAGGAATGATAGCAGATCGCACCCGGCCGTGGAGTCAACAATCTAGTCGATGCGTGGCAACAGGAAGGGGTCCTTAGGGCAAGCCTTGTTGATATCTGTGTAATCAATACACAGTCTCCACTTCCCATTCGCCTTGCGCACCACTACCGGATTGGCCAACCACGTCGGGTGGAGCACTCCTCTCACCAAACCTGCTGCTTCCAACTTCCTGATCTCCTCTATGATGAACTCCTGCCTCTCCAGAGCCTGCTTTCTGACCTTCTGCTTGACGGGCCGCGTGTGGGGGCAGACAGCTAGGTGGTGCTCAATCACCTCCCTGGGAACACCGGGGATGTCGGATGCTTGCCATGCAAACACGTCGACATTCGCCCGCAGGAAGGTGATGAGCATGCCTTCCTATTTGCTGTCGAGGGTGGAGCCTATGGTGAAGGCCCCTCCCGTGCCATCCTCCTTGACGGGCACCTTCTTGGTCTACGGCGGCTCGGCCCTGGGTCTCTTGCTCTTGTCAGTAGAGCTCTCTGGCACGTCCTCGACGGTAGCACAACACTCCGAGGAGGTGCGCTTGCCGGAGTGGGTGCGAGAGGTCTTGTCGGGCTTCTTCTTCCGTCCCGGGGCTTCCGTGGCAGGAGCAGGTGCCTTGGCGGCAGCCGCTACAACTGCTTCCCGGTAGAGCTGGTCGGCGCAGATCAGCGTGTCCTTCTTGTCGGAGGGGACGGAGATGATGGTCAACGGCCCGGGCATCTTTAGCATGTTGTAGGCGTAGTGTGACGCCGCCATGAACTTGGCTAGTGCCGGGCGGCCGAGGATCCCGTTGTAGGGCAAGGGGATCTCGGCTACGTCAAAGACGATCCTCTCCGTCCTGTAATTCAACTCTCCTCCAAACGTCACGGGTAGTGTGACCTTTCCCTTCGGTTGGCTCCTCCCCGGATTGACCCCTTGAAACGTGCCCGTTTCCTCGAGGTCTCCATCAGGGTTTTGCAACTTTTTGATCACGACAGGTGAGATCAGGTTCAGGCCGGCCCCGCCGCCAACCAACATCTTGTTCACTCTGAGGTTGCGTATTGTTGGTGAGACCAACAATGGCAAACACCCGACTGCGGTAGTGCGGTCAGGGTGGTCCTCGACGTCAAAGATGAGGGGCGTGCTGGACCACTTCAGCGGCTTCTGAGCGTCGAACGACAGCTCTGCTGCCGTAATCTCATGCGCCCACTACTTGAGCTGGCGATGAGAGGTATGCAGCGAGGCGCTGCCATCGACGCACATGGCCTCCGTAGCCTTCTGGAACCCTTGCTCACTAGACTCGTCGTCCTCGTCGTGATCATCGTCTTCTTGTTTCTTGTCGCGGCCTCGGGCGGGCCTCTCTTGCTGGTTGTCCTTGCCGGGGCGGCCTCCTTGGCCGCCATGCCTCTTGCCGGACCCCTCCGCACCGTCCTGGTCCTTCTCCTTGTCCCGTCTCTCGTACTCAGCCTTTTGCTTCTCAGCAAGCAACTCGACTTGCCGGCAGTTCTGGAGATCGTGGCCCTTGGTGCGGTGGATCTTGCAGTATTGCTTGCCGGAGCTTCCTGGCTTGTCTGTAGCCGCCAAGGCTCGGCAGGCGGCGCACCCGGCAATCTCCTTGCCGGGGGCGTCTGCTTTGACCTTCTTGCCGGCACCGGTGTCGTCAGATCCCTCAACGGCAAGCACGGTCTTGCCTTTGCGTTTCCTGTTGCGACGCCGGCTCTCCCTCATCGGGGATGTGGCGTCTTCATCGGTAGAGTCGGTTTCCGCGCCGGCGTCTTCGCTGGGGTACTTCCTTCCCTCTTCAGCCCGGGCACACCTATCGGCCAGGACGTAGAGCTCGGCCACGTCCTTAACTTTGGTCATCGCCAGCAATTCGTGCATCTTGCGATTGCGCACGTGCTGGTGGAATGCGCTAATCACAGCGGCGGGATGAACGTCGGGGATGTTGTACTGCACCCGGCTGGATCTCTGGATGTACTTGCGCAGGGTCTCCCCTTCCTTCTGGGGAATGATGTGCAGATCACTGGCCTGGCCATGAGCTTGGTGGCCTCCTGTGAAGGCGCCAACGAACTCATGGCACATATCCGACCAAGAAGAAATGGAATCCACCGGCAAGTGCATCAACCAAGACATCACGTTGGGCTTGAGCGCCAACGGGAAATAGTTGGCAAGCACCTTGTCGTTGCGAGCCCCAGCAGCCTGCATCGCGATGGTGTAGATGCTGAGGAACTCGGACGGATGGGTTTTGCCAGTGTACTTCTCGCCGACGTCGGGCTTGAACGTGCGGTGGGACGCCCACTGGAACTGCCGCAGCTCACGGAAAAAGGCCGGGCATCCAACCTCGTAAGGTAGGCCGCCGGAGCCCCCCGGTGCCGGGTGGTCCATAGCGGGTCCTGCCCGCTTGTCCGACTGGCGGCGCGTTTCGCGCCGACGCTCGACGGTGGTTCGAGCGTCTTCGTGAGCTCGTTCCCGAAGGACCTGGCGCTGGTCGCGGAGGGTCCACGGGTCGGACGACGCTATGGAGATGTTATCACAAGCGTCGTCACGACGGGCCGACGCCCGCGGCGGCTGGCGAGGAGGAGGAGAGTGCACCGTGGCCGCAGCTTCCTCGGTCCTCCTAGCGCCAACATGTGGTGGCTCGGTGGGGCGCCAACCCGAGGGCCCCGCTGGTCGCGGATCGTCTTTGTTGGCGACGGCGACGAGGCTCCGGATGGTGGCTTCTCAGCAGCAGGAGGGAAATCGAGGAGCAGTTGCGCGCGCGCCAAAGCTTCCGCTGGTGTGGGCGGCGGCGACAGCTGCGTGGATCGCGGCGCGCTTCGACTTCTAACTATGTTAGAAGGAGCTCCGTCACGACCCAGCGGCTGCGTGCCATTTTCACCAGTGCTTCGGCGAGCGTGCTGAACCCCTTCATCTTGCCGATGACGCACAGGGCTCTTCCCATGGCGGTGCCCAGGGTCACCAACGTGGTGACGCTGCTCGGCGAGCACACCATGGGAAGAACGCGCGGTGGTCGCCGGTGTAGGCGTCCTGGAGGTCGCCGCGCCGCCCGGAGTCGGCACAACGACGCCCCTGGAGGGCCCCGCACCGCCTGCGGGGGGCCCAGCTCTGTCTTTGGATCCGGCGACGTGTAGCCTGTCGTCTGGCGCGCGAACGACGCCGCTCGCCAGGCTCCGACTGCCTGGGTGATGCTGGTGCTCGCGGGCCGCGGGCCGGGTCCTGTCTGCGACCGGCCCGCTGCTCGTCCGCACCGGCACGGGCCGTTCGGCTCCCAGCGAGCCGACCGCCGTGGCCGTCTTCTTCTTAGGGGCCATGGCGACGAAGAACTGCTAGGCTAACTACCTGGCGCGCCAAAGATGTCGGTGTGGAACGACACCTATGGGATCACAAGAATCCCTACTACGGTTGCCGGTGCGCAGGGTTGCGAGGAGAGCAGGGCTAGTAGACAGCACAGGGATCGTTTACCCAGGTTCGGGCCGCGAGGATGCGTAAAACCCTAGTCCTGCTTTGGTGGGTGTATTTCTGAGAGTTCTTGAGCTCTCGAACTAGCTGTGGTCAGTGCGTGGTTCGAAAGAGCCGAATCCTCCTCCAGTATGCCATGGGCCTCCTTTTATAGTTGAAAGGGGCAGCCACAGTGACACACAGGAGGTGGGAAGGCGTACGGTGCCCTGAGCTTATCGCTCGTATTACAGGACAAGACGCATTTAATGCATAGCTTAGGTGTCCCCTTGCTTTATTGGGGACGGGGGCGAGGCCCGTCCCATCCGTCGCCGCTCCTCCTCGCCTTGACACGCGCCCTGGCCAGTGAGGTGCGTGGTGCCATGTAGGCAGTCAGGCAGCTGAGGTGGCGTGGTGGCGGAGCCTTCACGAAGATCTGCATGCCGCCACGCAGGCGCTCGATGAGTTGGCCTGGGAGCTGCATGTTGCCATGCAGGTGCCTGCCCAGCTGGTTGGGCTAGCAGCTGCATGTGAACGGTGGTGGAAGCTTGTTTGGCGCGGGTTTGGCGGTGGCCCCGCTGGCGTCCTTGGCGAGGGCCTTGCCGTGGCATGCTGTCGATCCCCGGCAAGGACCTTGCTGGGGGTCTGGTGGCCTTGCTCGGCAGGGATCTTGCCGAGAATCGTCGTCTTCTAATCCTCATCTGATCTTGAATATGTCTTCACAAAGATCTGCATGCCACCACAGAGGTGCCTTCCCGAGCCCTGGCCCCATGTTGATGACGGCGTTGGGGGCCGTGGGCTCAAGGGTGGCTCACTCTGTTGGTGTGGGGCGAGCTATCCCGGCAAGGGTCTTGTTGGGGCCGCTGAGGCCGCCCGGCAAGGGTCTTGCCGGGGGAACCTGCTTCGCCCCTCTGCTCTTTGTGGTCTTGGCCTTGGCGTTGCTTTGATTGTCTTGGGCTTTGGTCTTACCTTGGCTCACCTCCCCTTTTCTGCTTGGTGTGGTCGTGGGCGCGGCTCTGACTGCCCGTGCACAGGTAAAGGGGTACAAAAGCGTGCCCCTCTTTTTGTACACCGATAATATGGTCGATAACAGTGGGGAAGGTGGCGGAAAGTGACTCTCAAATTGAAACTTAAGAAAATATCAAGAGCAAAGTAAGGAGGTATCATGGGAAGTTTCGAGCGGGCAGGCAATCGTTCGATGCCTGAAACAGGGCGTGAAAGGGGTTCAACCAACGGGAATAAGTATTGTGTCTGATACCAGAATTGATGATCTCTCGGAAGGTGGCTCGTGGATTATATACGAGGCCACGCGCGAGGAATAACTTTGGGAACAGGGTGGTGTATAGGAGAGTCAGGTTTCGATCCTGTGGAACTGTGGGTTATGGGCCCACCATGTGGATTAAAAGAAGGAAGGGCGTGACATCTTAAACGGTCATGATAGCAAGGCATGTCAGAGAATAACCGGTCAGTTATGTTGGTTGCATCGTTGGTACCAAGGGCAAGGACGAAGAGAACCATTTTCCTGCTTGTTGAAACGAGGCGGACCAATAGGCAAAGTTCTCATGCATCGGTGGCTACCAGAATGTCATCAACAATAGTAACATGGTCTTGCTGACAGAATTGTACACCGAGGGGTTTACATAAGCAGGAGAATATTACTGCTTAGATCATATAGATCACAAGAAAGGTTAAACCAAACAATGGAAAGGAAAATATGATTATCAGATTAAACAGAACAATGGAAAGTAAAATGTGTTAAAACACATATTTCAGGGGTATATCCTTGCCAAGGACAAGCAGAGCATGATATCCGTGACAGGATATAATGTAGAAAACTCTTTAGGTAAGGGGGTGGAATTTCATGATATTACCCATACAACGGTGTTAGGATAAATGATAAAGAAAATTTAGCATTGTGCTTCAAATGTTCTTATTGAAAATCAGAGTACCACAGACATGCTTCGAGATAGCATTGACAGGGACTTGAAGGTCGGACTTTGGATACACAAAGGATCCATCAGGAACAACTTCTAAAGCAAAACATTCCATTTCCTCATGGAAGAAAGGTTAACCTTGCTAAAAAGGGAAACTAAAACATTAGGTCCTCCGGCCAGGTGTGCTAGGCATGACATGACCTTACCTGGTCATATGAGCACTAATGTTATAACTCTTGAAAATATGTTCCAACCATCATATCTGACCGAGATTCAGATCTGATTGGTGTCAGGATACCTCAGAGTCAGGATGCCTGAGAAGAGAAAGGTGTGACACAATTTGTCGAGATGACATTGTAAGATTCTCGGGGAAATGAACTATGGAAGTGAGTTCCAAAACAAGAGTCCATCATTAAACCAAGGAGAGGAAGAGGATGTGGCTGATGGACTCAACGACAATTTATCGAGATTAACAAAAGATGGATTTCCACAATTATGTGAACAAGGAGATAACAATTGTCAGATCAATTGATATAATGATGTATGTTAGAGGAAAACATCCACAATTAAACATTAGTTGATAGGTGCACCCAAAATATGGGATGGGTTGCACGATAAATGTTAGAACAGTGACTTAATGAACAAAAGAATTAAAATTAAACAATCGACCATTCACTTCAAAGCAATAGGGTTGTTAGAAGTTCTGAATTCACACATCATAGTTCAATTGCCAGTATTCCAGTTAGAAACAACACGGGGACCAAGAAAGAATGGTGCTGGTGAGAAGTATCACTATACCAAGAATTCTTAAGAGGTGGAGTAATCCTCACGAAATTCTTGTCATAAAAGATGGTAATACTCCAAGCTAAAGAACAACAAATGTTGGATAACAAGGAACTCAAGGTTGTCGGATGTGGGGTTCCGGCAAACCCTTAAGGTTCGAACACTGGGGTGCGCGCGAAGTCTCTCCCTCCTACCGATCTACGCTCTAGCTCGCTAAGATCTTGCAGATGAACTCGTCGAACTCGCAACACAGAAAGACACGAGGTTTATACTGGTTCGGGCCACCATTGTGGTGTAATACCCTACTCCAGTGTGGTGGTGGTGGATTGCCTCTTGGGCTAATGATGAACAGTACAAGGGAAGAACAGCCTCCTGAGGTTGAGGTGTTCTTGTGCTTGTGAACTTGTGGCATGAGGATTCGATCAGTTCAACCTGCCTCTACTGTGGTGGCTAGCTCTACTTATATAGGCCCTGGTCCTCTTCCCAAATATCGAGCGGGAAGGGAGCCAACAACGGCGGGCAAATTTGAAGGGGGGCGGCTAGTACAAGCTATCCTGACAAAAGCGGTCTTCGCCTGCGAAAAGCCCTGGGGTGACGTCGTCTTGGGCTCCACGATGACCTCCGCCTGGCCATCCTCCTGGTCTTGGTCTCGTTGCACCAATATGGCAACCTTTGCCTGATGCCTCGGTACTCTTCGCCTGCGCTGGCCTTCTTAGCACCAAAGAGGAAATAAGGACGCTGCGCGCACCGGCGCCCGCCTGGCACCCGCCTGGTACCGTTCGTCATGGCTCACGTCACAAGAGCCTCGTGAGGTTTGCCTTGCCTTGATATCCCCGCTCCTCGTGAGCCTGCCTGGCTAGGCCACTCCAGAGGAGGTCTTGCGTCGTCCGCCTCGCGAGGCTTGGACCCTCGCGAGGGTCTTGGGCGTCTTGTTGACGAAGATGGGCCGTACGGCCTGCCGCTTGGCCACGTTGTGGGCCGGAGGTAGGCAAGTATGGGGACCCCCGTTCCTAGAATGCCGACAATAGCCCCCGGGCCCAAGGTGCGCTCGGGCTTGGCTTCACGGCGAAGCCAAGGATCAAGTTCGGAGCACCGCAGGCCCCAAAAGCCTGCGGCCTCAGTCGACGCGTGGCGGTTGATTGGACGTGGGCGTCTCTGCTTCCCCACGCTGCCTCGGCAACTGCACGACTTGACAAGTCCCTGCGACATGCGAGGAAAACCATCATTATATGTGATCGTGGGAGACGTCGGTTGGCCTTCTCTTGCTATAAATGGAGAGGGGGGCGGAGCCCCTGTTGCCCATATCTTCCCCGCTTGCTTGCTTCTCTACTCCACTGCTCGCAGTGCCACTGATGGCGCCACGAAAGAAGTTCTTTGCCACCAAGAAAGGAAAGGCCCCTCGCGAGGGCCTCGGTTCCCCGGCGCCCAAGCGCGGCCGCGGCCATCTGCGCAAGCATGCCGCGACCCCCGCCGTGGCCCACCGTCGAGGTGGGATCGCGGCGCGTGGAGGGGATCGTCCCGTCCATGGCGGTTCAGCCGATGAGGGGAGGCCCACGATGGTGGCGCGGCCTCCCCGCCCGCGCTTCCATTCGGCCGAGGTGTCGCCGGAGTTCGTTGTCTGGTCGGAGAGCCCGGACGGTAACTGGCTCCAACTTCCGCGCTTCTTAGCCAGCGAACTGCTGGCCTCTGGTCCGGGCGGGCTCTGGCTGCAGGCGGACGGCTGCTGCAGCAGGGCCTCTTGGGTTGCGGTCGAGACTTCCGCCGCGGCCAACATAGCCTTGGCCCGCGGCTGGCAGACGTTCGCCCGCACACGCGGCCTGAGCAGGCGGTGCACCCTCCACATCAGGTACGATGGTGAATCGACCCTCTATCTGAGGGTGTTCGGGGAAGACGGTCGCCATGCCGGGTGCTGCCCCGAGATGAATGACGGTGAGGAGGTGCTCGGCCTTGGTGATGGTCGCGACGAGGATGAGGGCGAGCCTGCCCTCGGCGGCGACCGCGTCTCCTACAGCTACGGTGGCTCTTCCTCCGGTAACAGCTCCAGCAGTGGTGGCTATGACCAACCGTCGCGCCGCCGCGCCCGCTTCGAAGGAGGCAGCGGGTCACCTCGTCGTCGCGCCTCCATGAAGCGCGAGGAGGGGTCTGGCTAGGCTCGGGGCGTCGCCAAGGGCCTGCCTCTGCGGATTGCTGCATCGTTGCTTTGCTTAGTTTTTCTTTCTTTCCTGCATGGGAAAACGAAACCAGTATGGGCCCGGAGGGGCGTGTATCGAACTGTGGTTCTTTGGTTAATGCACTGTGCGTGTCGTTCCCATGCCGTGTTGTTGTTTTGTGCAAAGATAACTTAACCTGATGCATTTGGGGCGCCCTTTCCCTCACGTGGTGTCTGCGTTGCTCGAAAACTGCAAAAAAATCGTTAGGAGGTGCACTAAAGGACTTGTCGTCCACCCAAGCCTTGACTTCGCGCCTTGTATCGCGGTACCCAAGGGGCACGGATTAGGAGAGATGTGCCAGCTTACAGACTCGAAGGAGGGTGGCTCGCGAGAAGGCAAAGAGAAGAGAAATGCTCGCAAGGGCACCTGCCTAGCCCCCTCGCGAGGCATGCGAGAGAGAGAACATGAGCAAACCAGAGCCGAAAAGCGGTAAAAGGCTAGGGAACCAAATTAGCAACGAGCACCAAGAGCAACTCCTATTAAGGAAAAGCGAGCCAACTACGGAAAGCAAATGAAAAGCCGCGTCCGGCACCTAATCTAGTCTTCAAGTCTTCTCACCAGCGCGGAGCTAAGTGTTGTCCACTAGGCGTGGGAGGGAGCCCCAGGGCCTGAGGCCAGCGCTCCTGAGACTCCGGGGCGTGTACAGCCCCACTCATTATTACGTGAGAGTGTCACGGGCGGCGATTCTTCACAGGCACCGGGCCTTCTTCATAGGCTCTGGGCCTTTCTTCTCAGGCTCTGGGCCTTGCTTCATGGATAGAACTTCCGGAGGTGCTGGATGTTCCACGCGTTCTGGACGGGTATCCCGTCCCGCGTCTCCAGGCGCGCTGCTCCCGGCCTGGATACATGGACGACCCGGAACGGGCCCTCCCACATGGGCGAAAGCTTGTGCAGCCCTTCCCTGGAGAGGACCCGCCTCAGGACGAGGTTGCCCACCTCGAGCGTCCTGGAGCGGATGTTGCGGAAGTGGTACCGGTGCAGCGCTTGTTGGTACCTCACCGCCCTCAATGCGGCTTCGCGTCGGTGTTCCTCCCCCAGTACGAGATCCATCCCCCACATGGCGTCCTGCTGCGTTTCGTCAAACGCCAGGACCTGCGCGGACCAATGCCTGACCTCGTGAGGGAGCACTGCTTCGGCTCCGTAGACGAGGAAGAATGGGGTCTCGCCTGTTGGCTTGGTAGCGGTAGTATGGATGGACCACAGCACGGACTGGAGTTCGTCGTGCCAGCCCCTGCCGCAGGCCTCCAGCTTCTTCTTGAAGGTCCTGGTTTTGAGACCCCTCAGGACCTCAGCGTTGGCGCGTTCGGCCTGACCATTGCTCCTCGGGTGAGCCACCGAAGCATAGCAGATCTACGTTCCAAGGTTAGCACAGTAGGTTTTGAAGAGGCTACTAGTAAACTGCGAGCCGTTATCTATGATGATGCGGTTGGGGACCCCGAAGCGGCTCACGAGGCCTTTGATGAACTTGACAGCAGAGCCGGCTGGAATGGTACGGACGGCTTCCACTTCCACCCACTTGGTGAACTTGTCGATGGCGACGTAGAGATAGCGGTAGCCCCCTGGCGCTCGTGGGAACGGGCCCAAGATGTCTAGCCCCCAGACCGCGAACGGCCACGTGAGCGGGATGATTTGGAGGCCCTGAGCGGGCTGATGGATTTGCTTGGCGTGGAATTGGCAAGCTTCGCAGGACTTCACCAGCTCGGCTGCATCGTCGAGTGTTGTGGGCCAATAGAATCCGCTGTGGAAGGCTTTGCCGACGAGGGTCCTTGACGATGAGTGATGTCCATAGTCCCCGCCGTGTATGTCAATCAGTAGCTCCCTTCCTTGATCGCTGGAGATGCAGCGCAGCGTGACGTCGTTCGGCCGTTTCCTGTACAACTCGCCGTCTTGAATGCAGTATGCCGTGGCCTGTCGGGCCACGCGCTCCGCGTCTTCTTCCTTCTCCGGCAGCGTCCCGTGCATCAGGTACTCCTTGAATTCCTTGGTCCAGCACTCCTCCTGGGGCTCGAGCGCCAAGAGTAGCCGAGCTCCTGAGGTTGGGCCGCAAGCTGGGGCTCCCGTGGCCGGGGGCTATGGGAGCTCCTCCCGAGGCTGAGTCGTGCTTGAAAGAGGTGGCGTAGCCGATGGCTTGAAGAGCCGCTCTTCGAAGACGCCGGGCTCTTGCGGTTGCCACTTGGATGCTCTCTTGGCGATGTCGTCGGCTTCCTTGTTGGTGCCCCGGGGCACGTGCTGCAGCTCCAAGCCCGAGAACTGCTTTTCCATCTTGCGCACCTCTGCAAGGTAGGCCTCCATGTGCTCGTCCTTCGGCTCGTACACTTTGTTGGAGAAGTTGACGAGGAGCTGCGAGTCGCCCTTGACGGTAAGGCGCCTCACCCCCAGAGCCGCCGCAGCCTTCAGGCCCGCTATGAGGCCTTCGTATTCTGCGATATTGTTGGAGACCTTCTCGCCGTGCTGAAAGCAGAGTTGCACGGCGTAGTAAAGCTTGTCCTGAGTGGGCGAGATGAGTACTGCTCCAGCCCCCGCGCCCTGGTGCCCGAAGGCGCCATCGAAATGCATGACCCAGCCGTCTGGTGCCTCACTTCCTGGGGAGGTGGACCGGTCTTCCCCTTCCTCAAGAGCCGGGGCATCTGTCCATTCTACCACAAAATCGGCGAGCGCGGCTCCCTTGATGACCCTGGTGGTGCTGAACTCCAGCTGGAACGCTTGCAGCTCGATGTTCCATTACGCGACCCTTCCGGCTGAGTTTGGGCTCCTGAGTACCCTCTCCAATGGGTAGGATCAGACGACCTTGATGGGGTGGCCCTAGAAGTAGTGTCGCAGCTTGCGCAAGGCCACCAAGAGTGCGAGCAGGAGCTTTTGCGGCATGGGGTAGCGTGCCCTTGCGTCCCGCAGTACGGTGCTGACGAAATACACCGGGTGCTCGACGAGGGCTAGCACACTGTCGAGGCTCGGGTCCTGCGGAGGTTGTGGCATATCCTGAGGTGGAGGGCTTCCTGAGATCTGACCGTCCTCAGGAGCTTCTGCGATGCTGCCTTGCTGAGCTTGGTCTTTCGCCGCTGATGGCCCTGCTGAGCCTTCCTGACCCTGCGCTGCATCAGCTCGGGCTTGGCGCGGCACACCCTTGTCTTGGCGCTCCTCCCGAACCGTCACCAGCGCCGCTGGCGGAGTACGGGGTGGCTGCAAGGTAGAGTACCAAAGGCTCGAGAGGCCGCGGTGCCACCATCACCGGGGGGCTGGTGAGGTATTTCTTGAGGTCTTGGAAGGCCCGGTCGGCCTCCGGGGTCCACTCGAAGGGGCCCTTCTTCTTCATGAGCTTAAAGAAGGGTAAGGCGCGCTCGCCTAGCTTGGAGATGAAACGCCCTAACGCGGTCACCCGCCCTGCTAGCTTCTGCATCTCCTTGAGGGTCTGTGGTGGGCTCATGTCTTCGATGGCCTTGATCTTCTCCGGGTTCGCCTCGATCCCTCTGTGGGATACGAGGAACCCTAGTAGCTTGCCGGAGGGGACGCCAAACACGCACTTCTCCGGGTTAAGCCTCAAGTTCACCTGGCGCAAGCTCTCAAAGGTCTCCTCCAAGTCTTGAATCAATGTCCTCGCCTCGCGAGATTTGACCACTATGTCATCAACATAGGCCTTTGTGTTCCTGCCGAGCTGCCGCCCCAAGGCGATGTGCATCAGCCGCTGAAAGGTTGCGCCCGCGTTGCACAGGCCGAAGGGCATGCAGGTGTAGCAGTACACCCTGCATGGTGTCAGGAAGGCCGTCTTCTCCACATCCTCCACCGCCATCTTGATTTGGTGGTATCCAGAGAACGCATCCAGGAAACATAGCAAGTCGCACTCGGCGGTGGAGTTGACGATTTGATCGATGCACGGAAGGGGGAACGGATCTTGGGGGCAAGCTTTGTTAAGGTTGGTGAAGTCGACGCACATCCATTCCTTTCCACCTTTCTTTGGTACTACGACGGGGTTCGCCAGCCAATCTGGGTATCGAACTTCTCGAATGGTACCAGCCGCCTCCAGCTTGCGTGTTTCTTGGACGATGAAGGCCTGCTTCTCAGCGGACTGCCGTCTCGCCCGCTGCTTCACGGGGCGCATGTTGGGGCACACCCTCAGATGATGCTGGATCACCTCTCTCGGGACCCCTACCAGCTAACTGGGCTCCCACACGAATATCTCCTTGTTTGCGCGCAAAAATCTCACCAAAGCTTCTTCTTGTCCCGGGTCAAGGCTGGTTCCTATGGTAAAGGTGGCTCCTGAAGACCCGTCCTCGTCAACCGGCACCTGCTTGGTCTCCGCCTTGTCTTGGGTGAACAACTGCTTCTTCTTGGCGGGCACGGTCTCCTTAGCCTCGGGCGTACTGGCGCCGGCTGGCTGTGCTGCTGCCGCGGTCTTGAAGGCGAGCCTGAGCGCCATCACGGCCTCCTTAGTGTCCCCCTTGATGGTGAGGATGCCCTTGCTCCCTGGCATCTTCATGAGGTTGTAGGCCGGGTGAGTCGCCGCCATGAACTGAGCGAGAGCCGGGTAGCCGAGTATGGTGTTGTACGGGAGACCGATGCGGGCGATGTCGAAGTCCACCAGCTCAGTGCGGTAGTTGTCGCGCGTGCCGAAGGTGACGGGGAGGCGGATCTACCCCAGAGAGTGGGCAGCTCCGCCACCCACTCCCGAAAAAGGCTTGCTGAGGTTGAGCCGCTCGGGCGGCACGTGGAGGAGGCTGAAGGCTTCCACGGAGAGCAAGTTGAGGCCGGCACCGCCGTCGATGAGGGTCTTGGTGACGGCCACGTTGCAGATGGTAGGCGTGCAGAGCATTGGGAGCATGCCAGAGCCAGCGGTGGAGCCGGGATGGTCTTCTGAATCGAAGGTGAGGTCGGCCTTCGACGCAGCCCAACCCGGCGTAGCCCCCGGGCGCTTGGAGGCTGCCCCAATCTGACGGAAGAAAGGCTTGACGTGGCGATCTGAAGGCGGTGCTTGAGAGCCACCCAGCAGCGCCATGACCGCGTGGTGCGCTGGCACCGCGTAGCGCGCGGTGAAGAGGTCGTGGAGTTACTCCCAGGACGCCACCGTGGACCCCGGGAGGTTGAGCAGCCAGGCGCGTGGCTCGCCGGCGAGGGCCATGGGGAACCAGTTGGCCATGATCTTGCCGTCGCCTCCGGCATCGAGGACGGCCTCCTCGTATGCCTGCAGGAACGGCGCCGGATCTGCCGTGCCGTCGTAACGTGGCGGCATCTCTGGCTTGAATTTGGCTGGCCACTGCACTCGCTGCAGGGCGGGGGCAAGGGCTCGGTACCCAGACTCCCTACTGCTGGTGTCGGTCACAGAGGCGGGTAGCGGCGCACTTGCCATAGGAGCGAAGTGCGGTGGCACGGGGCGCAGGTTGGTGGAGAGGAGCTCCGGCGCACCCCTACCTGGCGCGCCAAATGTCAGATGTGGGGTTCCGGCAAACCCTTAAGGTTCGAACACTGGGGTGCGCGCGAAGTCTCTCCCTCCTACCGATCTACGCTCTAGCTCGCTAAGATCTTGCAGATGAACTCGTCGAACTCGCAACACAGAAAGACACGAGGTTTATACTGGTTCGGGCCACCATTGTGGTGTAATACCCTACTCCAGTGTGGTGGTGGTGGATTGCCTCTTGGGCTAATGATGAACAGTACAAGGGAAGAACAGCCTCCTGAGGTTGAGGTGTTCTTGTGCTTGTGAACTTGTGGCATGAGGATTCGATCAGTTCAACCTGCCTCTACTGTGGTGGCTAGCTCTACTTATATAGGCCCTGGTCCTCTTCCCAAATATCGAGCGGGAAGGGAGCCAACAACGGCGGGCAAATTTGAAGGGGGGCGGCTAGTACAAGCTATCCTGACAAAAGCGGTCTTCGCCTGCGAAAAGCCCTGGGGTGACGCCGTCTTGGGCTCCAAGATGACCTCCCCATGGCCGTCCTCCTGGTCTTGGTCTCGTTGCACCAATATGGCAACCTTTGCCTGATGCCTCGGTACTCTTCGCCTGCGCTGGCCTTCTTAGCACCAAAGAGGAAATAAGGACGCTGCGCGCACCGGCGCCCGCCTGGCACCCGCCTGGTATCGTTCGTCATGGCTCACGTCATGAGAGCCTCGTGAGGTTTGCCTTGCCTTGATATCTCCGCTCCTCGTGAGCCTGCCTGGCTAGGCCACTCCTGAGGAGGTCTTGCATCGTCCACCTCACGAGGCTTGGACGCTCGCGAGGGTCTTGGGCGTCTTGTTGACGAAGATGGGCCGTACGGCCTGCCGCTTGGCCACGTTGTGGGCCGCAGGCAGGCAAGTCTGGGGACCCCCGTTCCCAGAACGCCGACAAACGTATAACCCAGAACACGAACAAGTTTGTGTTGGAGGGAAGGCAATAGAGTGGTCGATGACATCACAAATCATCGAGGGCAAGGATGGTATTTCTCATCATGAATTCAATTGATATCCTTGAAGAGCTCGAAATGCTGATGATGATCACGACACATTTGTCGGGAGATTTCATGAAGATGTAATCGATTGGCGATGACATCAATTTTAAGGAATGATGAAGTGAAAGGTTATTAGAACCATGGGTACGACACAAACCCGAAATCAAGTTTGCTAATCAAGGAGAAATGATATGACGAGGAAGGTCGACGTAAGATGAGCTCACCATCGAAATTTGTGCTCCGGGAAGAAGGACCAGGTAGCACAGTTAAAATTAGTATGATCATGAAGTAACCGATCAGGCTAGGTGTGAGTGATGGAGTATTAAACGTCTCAACAACAAAGTACTAGGAGTATTGAATCACAGTGTTGATTCGATTCACTAATTGGTGTTCCCGGTTGACGACAACCCAGAACCCGTGGAGTGGCTATGACGGGGAAAGCTACTACTTCATCAGAAATTCATAACATGTAGTGCAATGGGGTGTTATCCTCGAGATACCAGGGGGTAATACCCAAAGGTAGATCAAAAGTAGAGGTTGGGCAGGCGTACTGATCTGAGAAGACAAGTATTTTAACTCGTCGAGAAATGGGATAAAAGCAGGACAATATGGTCGGACCATGATTGCAGAAGGCCAAATTGCAGATATAAGATGAACTTATACCAAGGGGATAATTAATTTTAAGAGAAGCTTCCATGATAAGATCTACATCGTGTCCATGGGCATGAACGTAAAGTTCAAGGTCGACTCCCACTTCTTCAATGCATAACCTTTCATTTACTGCTCTAGTAAAAATGATTTGAGTGCGAAGATCTACCTGGTGAATTACCAGAGGAGTATGAACCTTTGAAAACTTTCATGCTCACACAGATTAAGGAAGGCATAGGTTCAACCCATCGGGGCATCTTAGAAACATATACCACAAGCTTCGAGAGTAATTATCACCAGCTCGAAAGCAGAGCATGGTTGGCCAAATCAGATAATACCAATGGCATTATGTTTCAGGGAATGAACTTCTTGAGGGTTTTGTATACGAAGGACACTGTCGGATGATAATTCAACAAAGGATCTGACGGTCCATAACAGAGATGATGTGAGCATAAGCACACAATCAGAAGAAGAAACAATGCAAAGGCATTGGAGTATAGAAACAACTCACTAATTCGAAGCTCAAATGTAAAGGAATTATGATTTCTCACCAAGGGATCAGAAGCAAACGCTCTGATAAAGGATGGCTAAGTTGAGTAGGCTTAGGGGTACAATCGACGGCAATTTGATTGGTCGAGATCCAGTTCATGTTTAAAATGACGTCTGAGTCGGAAGAAAGAATTCTAAGATTCGACTGAGGATTGCAAGGAATCGCAACATATTAAATCAACGGACTCAAAATGATAATGACAAAGGATGTCAACAAGATTACTAGACTTATGGGATTAACCATAACGTAAGCAAGCAAGAATTTCAGGAGCAATAGGCTGCTGAGGATTTTCGAAAGATCGAATGGTATTTCAAAGACTTTTGTGAAATAC
This sequence comes from Aegilops tauschii subsp. strangulata, assembly GCF_002575655.3. Classification (NCBI taxonomy): domain Eukaryota; kingdom Viridiplantae; phylum Streptophyta; class Magnoliopsida; order Poales; family Poaceae; genus Aegilops; species Aegilops tauschii. The sequence goes on along the minus strand of NC_053036.3, from coordinate 168,394,344 downwards.
ATGAATCAACTGGGGATGAGCGGATACTCGGTATGTGCGAGGAATTATTCGTAGGGGTATTAATGCAAAAAAGAACTGCAAAGCGGTGGGCACAAAGGATTCTCAGAACATCGGAGAATTTTTCAGGGTATCAAGTAATAATAGGGGCAACTGGGAACGAAGGTATGAACGCCAAATGTAAGTAGTTATCCATAAGGATTTATCGGTGGTCGGGAATAGCCAAAGTGGTGGGCACAAAATCTCGAGAGAATATCGGAGAGTATCTTCGGAATCTTCTGGGAAAGAAGGCCATCATCTGGATTGAAGGGGCTCTCGGGAGAAAGTATTTACGAGAACCTAGAGTTAGAGTTAGCAAAATAATTTAACCCGAATAGAAGAGAGATCAGAGTCCCAGGGTATAGACGAGGAGTAAAAGATCCTAGTACCACCCAATGGCGACGTGGGCCCGTAAGGCACACAACCATGTTAGTAAAAGTTTAGCAATATCTAGACTCAACTTCGGCCAAGGAGTGTGGAAAGGGGATTCCTACAGGCAGTCGGCTCTGATACGTGGCGCCCCCGATTTGATCGTACACTAATCATACATGCAAACATGTACGATCAAGATCAGGGACTCATGGGAAGATATCACAACACAACTCTAAAAATAAATAAGTCATACCAGCATCATAATACAAGCCAGGGGCCTCGAGGGCTCGAATACAAGTCCTCGATCATAGACGAGTCAGCGAAAGCAACAATGTCTCTGAGTACAGACATAAGTTAAACAAGGTGCCATAAGATGGCTAGCACAAACTGGGATACAGATCGAAAGAGGCACAGGCCTCCTGCCTGGGATCCTCCTAAACTACTCCTGATCGTCGGTGGCGGCCTGCACGTAGTAGTAGACACCCGCAGTGTAGTAGGAGTTGTCGTCGACGGTGGCGTCTGGCTCCTGGGCTCCAACATCTGGTTGCGATGTCCGAGAAGAAGAGGAAAAGGGGGAAAAGAGGGAGCAAAGCAACCGTGAGTACTCATCCAAAGTACTCGCAAGCAAGGATCTACACTACATATGCATGGGTATCTGTGTAAAGGGGCAATATCGGTGGACTGAACTGCAGAATGCCAGAATAAGAGGGGGATAGCTAGTCCTGTCGAAGACTACGCTTCTGGCAGCCTCCATCTTGCAGCATGTAGAAGAGAGTAGATGGTAAGTTCACCAAGTATCATCGTATAGCATAATCCTACCCTGCGATCCTCCCTTCGTCGCCCTGTGTGAGAGCGATCATCGGGTTATATCTGGCACTTGGAAGGGTGTGTTTTATTAAGTATCCGGTTCTAGTTGTCATAAGGTCAAGGTACAACTCCGGGTTATCCTGTTACCGAGGATCACGGCTATTCGAATAGATAAACTTCCCTGCAGGGGTGCACCACATTACCCAACATGCTCGATCCCTCTGACCGGACACACTTTCCTAGGTCATGCCCGGCCTTGGAAGATCAACACATCGCAGCCCTACCTAGGCACAACAGAGAGGTCAGCACGCCGGTCTAAATCCTATGCGCGCAGGGGTCTGGGCCCATCGCCCATTGCACACCTGCACGTTGCGAACGCGGCCGGAAGCAGACCTAGCCTCCTTAATACAAGCGCAGGCTTACGGTCCAATCTGGCGCATGCCGCTCAGTCGCTGACGTCAAGAAGGCTTCGGCTGATACCACGACGTCGAGTGCCCATAACTGTTCCCACGTAGTTGGTTAGTGCGTATAGGCCAGTGGCCAGACTCAGATCAAATACCAACATCTCCTTAAGCATGTTATTTTGAAGTAACCGCGAATGCCGACCAAGGCCAGGCCCACCTCTCACCTAGGTGGTCTCAACCTGCCCTGTCGCTCTGCCACAAAGTAACAGTCAGGGGCCTTCGGGAACCCAGGCCCACCTCTACGGGATGGAGCCACATGTCCTTTCAGCCCCCCACATCGAAATCACTTGCGGGTACTCTACGAGCCGACCCGTCTTTAGTCACCACATGTATCATATATTATGTATATAAGTATATACCCGTGATCACCTCCCGAGTGATCACAGCCCGATATTATAGCATGGCAGACGAACAAGAATGTAGGGCCACTGATGGAATACTAGCATCCTATACTAAGCATTTAGGATTGCAGGTAAGGGTAACAACTGTAGCAACAATGACAGGCTATGCAGCAGAATATGATTAACCGAAATCAGTAACATGCTACACTACTCTAATGCAATCAATAGAGAGAAGGAATAGGCGATATCTGGTGATCAAGGGCGGGGGCATGCCTGGTTGCTCTGGCAAGGAGAGGTCGTCAACACCGTAGTCAAACTGGGGTCGCCGGCAGTCTCGGGGTCTACCGGAAAGGAGCAACGGAGGGGGAACATAATAAATAATAGAGCAATCAAAGCATCACAAAGCGTAACATGCCAATAGGCGGTGCTAGAGGTGACCTAACGCAGTAGTAGGTGATACCGGCGAAGTGGGGAAAACATCCGGGGAAGTATTCCCGGTGTTTGACATTTTTGGACAGATGAAATAGAGGGGGATTGTTGCATGTTCGCTATGCTAGGGACGTGTGGTGGACGAACGGGCTACGTATTTAGATTCGTCTCGTCGTTCTGAGCAACTTTCATGTACAAAGTATTTTCATCCGAGGTACGAATTATTTTATATTAATTCTTAAAGTTTTAAATCATTTTCTAGAATTAACAGATTATTTTAATTCGAAATTGCATTTATGACGTCAGCATGACATCAGCGGTCAGCTTTGACCGTTGACCAGTCAAGCTGACGGGTGGGTCTCGTTTGTCATTGACCGAGATTACTAAACATGTCAATTAGTTTAATTACTTGATTAGGTTAACTAATTCTAATTAGTTTAGTTAAACAAAATTACTTAACTTAATTAATTCACTAATTAATTATCACTTTTACTAATTTCATTTTCATTTTTTTAACGTTCTGGGCAGTGGGCCCCGTTTAGGAGTAGCCGAGAGGGCTTAACGGGAACGAGCGCTAACGGGCGTGGGTGCGGGCGAGCGAGCGATGGGCGCCAGCCCGATAAGGCGCTCGCCCAGCCAGCCGCGGGGCGCGGCGACGGTGGGGCACCGGCAGCCAAGTGCCCGGCCGGAGGCAGCGACCGGACCGGCGAGCGGGAGGCGTGGTGGCCGCGGGGGGGGCTGCGGCGTAGGCCGCTCGAGGCACAGAGGGAGCAGGGCGGCGTCGGAGCGGTGAAGCAGGGGAGCGCAGGGGGCTGCGCTGGCGAGCGGGGCTCACGGAGGCCAGGCGTGTGCGGCTGCGTGCGGCGTGCGGCGTGCGGCTGGGCGCGGCACGCGGCGAGCGAGAGCAGCAGTGCAGTGAGCAAGGCAGCAGCGGCGAGCTGCTGCGTGTGCGCGAGCGAGGCTGCGGACGCACTCGGGAGTCGGCGGCTGCCGAAGAGCACGCGCGGTGGCGGTAGCAGGTACGGCGGCAGGCAGCAGTGAAGTGGCAGCGGGCGGGGCCATGGAAGGACGGCGTCGCGGGAGGGGGAACAGGCCGGGGCGCGGTGAGCGCGGTGCTGGTGTACGTACGGAGTCCAGGGGCGCGCGAGCGCAAGCGGGAGCAGAGCTCCGGGCGCATGGTGGAACAGCGGTGTACGGCAACGAATTCGAAGGGGGCAAGTTGGGGGATGGAGGAGGAGCTCACTTTGAGCCTGTAGGTGAACAAGGTGGGCTCGGGGAGGCTCCGGCGAGGCGAATCATAAACGAGCGCTGCAGTGCCCGAGGATGATGACGACGCTGATCCAATGATGCGACGGGATGGGCTCGATCTGGTCCTTGTAGACGAAGCAGCGAGCAGCAGAGGTTCTTCTGGACGTGCTAAGTCAACGTGGGGTCGAGGTTGGTCATGGCTGCGAGGTGCTCTATGGCCACGGCGGCATTCAAGCCCGATCCCGATTGGATCGGGGGAGAGGGAGAGTGGGGCGCGAGGGGGGAGTGGTGGGTGTCGGTGGCTAGGGTTTCGGCACCAGGGGGTTAAGGGAGTGGGGATGGGCCGGCCTGGCATGTGTTTGGGCCGAGGCCCAGTGGGGGGAGGCCTTTTCTCTTTTCTGTTTTTAGTTATTAATTCATTTCTATTTTTGTTTATTATTCTTTTACTGTTTTTATTTTATCTCACAATTTATGTTTGTTTGTAAAATATATAATTAACACCCAAATTTGCATTACTAAATATACCTCTACCACAATAACTTTGGCACCTAAATAAAATAATTTTGTAATTATTTATTATTTAAAAGTATTTATTAAATAACAGTTTTGCCGCTGTTTTAATTACTATGGTGCATTTAAATACTTTACAGAAGTGTGGTTTCTTCACCAATATTTAGTATGGATTATTTGCCACATCCCGGACATTTTAGTTTTAATGTTTGAAAACTTTTATCGTTTGACCTTAATTCAAAAAATGAATTTGGATCGGTTCTGAACTAAGGCGAGATTAGCAATAGTAATCGAGGTGACGTGGCATCATTAGCAGATGCTTACTGTAGCTTAATTATCCGGGTGTCACACCTTTAGAGACAACTTCCAAGGCACATATGTCCGGCCTCCTGACGCCGATGACCTTAGCCACATAGTCCAGCAGCCCGGAGAGTCACCCCGAAAACTCTGGACTAGGTTCTTGATTAAAAAGAACCAAATCGTCAATTGTCCGAACGCCGAAGCCTTTGCGGCCTTTAAACATAGCGTCCGTGACGAATGGCTCACCCGACACCTCGACCAAGAAAAGCCGAAGTCTATGGCAGCCCTTACCGCACTCATGACCCGCTTTTACGCGGGAGAAGACAGCTGGTTGGCTCGTAGAAGCAACAGTACCAGCAACCCTGGCACCTCCGAAGCCAGAGATGGCAACGGCAGGCCACGACGCAACAAACACAAGCGTCGAAGCAACAATGAAGATACCAAAGACACGATGGTCAACGTCGGATTCAGTGGCTCTAAACCTGGTCAGCGGAAGAAGCCATTCAAAGGAAATAGGGACGGCCCGTCCAATTTAGACAAAATACTCGATCGGCCTTGCCAGATTCATGGTACCCCCGACAAGCCTGCAAACCACTCCAACAGAAATTGTTGGGTCTTCAAATAGGTCGTTAAGTTAAATACCGAACACAAGGGGAAAGGGCCGCCAAGCGAGGACGATGATGAACCCCACCCACCGAACACAGGGGGGCAGAAGAAATTTCCCCCTGAGGTAAAAACAGTGAACATGATATATGTCACTCATATCCCCAAGAGGGAGCGCAAGCATGCACTAAGGGACGTCTATGCCATAGAGCCGGTCTCCCCAAATTCAACCCCTGGTCGGCTTGCCCGATCACCTTTGATCGTAAGGACCACCCGACCAGTATCCGTCATGGAGGTTTGGCAGCCTTGGTCCTTGATCTAATCATCGACGAATTCCATCTCACCCGAGTCCTAATGGACGGCGGCAACAGTCTTAACTTGATTTATCAAGACACGGTCCGCAAAATGGGTATTGACCCATCAAGAATCAAGCCTACTAACACCACCTTTAAAGGAGTGATACCTGGCGTAGAAGCCCGCTACACGGGCTCAATAACATTGGAAGTAGTCTTCGGTTCACCGGATAACTTCCGAAGTGAAGACTTGATCTTCAACATTGTCCCCTTCCGAAGTGGTTATCATGCACTGCTCGGACGAACCGCCTTCGCTCGCTTTAATACGGTCCCGCATTATTCTTACTTAAAGCTCAAAATGCCTAGACCCCGTGGCGTTATCACAGTCAATGGAATCATGGAGCGCTCCCTCCATACCGAGGAGCACACCACGGCCCTTGCAGCCGAGGTACAGAGCGGCCCTATCAAGCCGAACACTTCATCGGCCATCAAGCCCCCGGACACTGTCAAACGAGTCCGGCCTACCCTTCAGAACGACAGCTCGGTCCATCCTGAGCTGGACTAGCAATTCTACCTGCGTCAGTCCCCCCATCTAATCGCGGCATATGTACCGCGCGTGCATAACTATGCACTCAAAATACCTTGGGCAAGGACGGAGGCACACGGAGGACAAGGTCCACAACGCGGCTTGGCCCTATTCGGACCTTAATCTTCTTCTCTTTCTTCTTCCTTTTTCTCCTTTTTCTCATATTTCAGGTTCTTTAAAACCTAAATCACTTTTCGGTGGTACAAAGGGCCCTTTTCCCAGGCCCCTTTTATCTACACGATCGTCGATCCTCTCAAAGGATCCTCCACCAAGGCGAAAGCGGCGCAGACGTGCGGCAGGGTGTCCAAAGGATCTGCAAGACCACCTGTTCTTTTTTAGGACCTGTATATAGCTTTCCCTTGTTTACAAATTCTCGGCATGTAAAATAGACTTGATGCTTATGGCATTCTCTATCAGAGCATGTTTTGACATATCAATCAGGCCATAATGGAAATAGTTTTGTCCAACCCTATTCGTTATTGGTTTATTTCGTAATCTGTATTCCCTCTTCACGTCAGATTGGCATATACACCTCGACATGATTTAAAATGCCAGGGGCTCTATTCGGCCACATATATTTTCAAAAAAACACAAGTCCGAACACTTTCAGAGTATACTTCGGTGTCCCGAATATTGCATTATATGCATCGGCTCCGAATCATGTCGTTGGTCAATAGTTGGGTTGCCCGGCTCCTGTGGTTACTACCTTACGTTCCGCTTGTTCGACTAAGGTAGTAAAGGGAGAACTACTGTGATTGTGTTTCCGGTTCGTCTGGTCAAGCGCCTCAGTAGAGAAAGCCGAAAGCTGACTGTCATGATGCAGCAAGAGCTGGTCAGCAGTTCGGCAACTTGATATGAATCTCTTGCGATTTTTCCCGTCTTATACGAACGACTGGCCTTCGTACAGTCATGCGCCTAAGGCTTCCTGGTTGGGATAGTCGCATACGCACCAGGGGCTAATCCTTAGCCCCACCGTCAAACTCCTATGGCTAAGTGAAAGTGATAAAGCCAAATAGTCTGATTGCCTGGTTCGCTATGCAGACACCTCCTTTACGGACCAAGACGTTGGGTCAAGAGTGATCATGCGTTATTCCGAACACCCCGTAGTATCTACGTGGGGGCTGAAGCCGACGACTGGCAAACTTTCAGAATAACAAAGTATGGCCGCTGATGTCTACTACACAACCTTCTTCTTCTAGACGTTGTTGGGCCTCCAAGTGCAGAGGTTTGTAGGACAGTAGCAAATTTCCCTCAAGTGGATGACCTAAGGTTTATCAATCCGTGGGAGGCGTAGGATGAAGATGGTCTCTCTCAAACAACCCTGCAACCAAATAACAAAGAATCTCTTGTGTCCCCAACACACCCAATACAATGGTAAATTGTATAGGTGCACTAGTTCGGCGAAGAGATGGTGATACAAGTGCGCAATATGGATGGTAGATATAGGTTTTTATAATCTGAAAATATAAAAACAGCAAGGTAACTAATGATAAAAGTGAGCGAAAACGGTATTGCAATGCTTCGAAACAAGGCCTAGGGTTCATACTTTCACTAGTGCAAGTTCTCTCAACAATAATAACATAATTGGATCATATAACTATCCCTCAGCATGCAACAAAGAGTCACTCCAAAGTCACTAATAGCAGAGAACAAACGAAGAGATTATTGTAGGGTACGAAACCACCTCAAAGTTATCCTTTCTGATCGATCTATTCAAGAGTCCGTAGTAAAATAACACGAAGCTATTCTTTCCATTCGATCTATCCTAGAGTTCGTACTAGAATAACACCTTAAGACACAAATCAACCAAAACCCTAATGTCACCTAGATACTCCAATGTCACCACAAGTATCCGCGGGTATGATTATATGATATGATCACACAATCTCATATTCATCTATTCAACCAACACAAAGAACTTCAAAGAGTGCCCCAAAGTTTCTACCGGAGAGTCAAGATGAAAACGTGTGCCAACCCCTATGCATAAGTTCACAAGGTCACTGAACCCGCAAGTTGATCACCAAAACATACATCAAGTGGATCACGTGAATATCCCATCGTCACCACAGATAAGCACATGCAAGACATACATCAAGTGTTCTCAAATCCTTAAAGACTCAATCCGATAAGATAACTTCAAAGGGAAAACTCAATCCATTACAAGAGATAGAGGGGGAGAAACATCATAAGATCCAACTATAATAGCAAAGCTCGCAGTACATCAAGATCGTGCCAAATCAAGAACACCAGAGATAGATCAAACACATAGCTACTGGTACATACCCTCAGCCCCAAGGGTGAACTACTCCCTCCTTGTCATGGAAAGCGTCGGGATGATGAAGATGGCCACCGGTGATGGATCCCCCCTCCGGCAGGGTGGCGGAATAGGGTCTCGATTGGTTTTTGGTGGCTACAGAGGCTTGCGGCGGAGGAACTCCCGATCTATGTTTCTTTCTGGGGGTTTCTGTATTTATAGGATTTTTGGCGTCGGTCTCACGTCAGGGGGGGTCTCCGAGTCATCCACGAGATAGGGGACGCGCCCAGGGGGGTAGGGCGCACCCTCCACCCTCGTGGACGGCTCGGGACTCTTCTCGCCCAACTCTTTTACTTCGGGGGCTTCTTTTGGTCCATAAAAAATCATCAAAAATTGGCACGACAATTGGACTCCGTTTGGTACTCCTTTTCTGTATAACTCAAAAACAAGGAAATACAGAAACTGGCACTGGGCTCTAGGTTAATAGGTTAGTCCCAAAAATCATATAAAATAGCATATAAATGCATATAAAACATCCTAGATGGATAATATAATAGCATGGAACAATCAAAAATTATAGATACGTTGGAGACGTATCAAGGATCCCCAAGCTTAATTCCCGCTCGTCCCCGAGTAGGTAAATGATAAAAACAGAATTTTTGATGTGGAATGCTACCTAACATACTTATAAATGTAATGTTCTCCATTGTGGCAAGAATATTCAGATACATAAGATTCAAAACAAAAGTTTAATATTAACATAAAAACAATAATACTTCAAGCATACTAACAAAGCAATTATGTCTTCTCAAAATAACATGGCCAAAGAAAGTTATCCCTACAAAATCATATAGTCTGGCTATGCTCTATCTTCATCACACTAAATATTTAAATCATGCACAACCCCGATGACAAGCCAAGCAATGGTTTCATACTTTTGATGTTCTTAAACTTTTTCAATCTTCACGCAATACATGAGCGTGAGCCATGGACATAGCACTATAGGTGGAACAGAATGGTGGTTGTGGAGAAGACAAAAAGGAGAAGATAGTCTCACATCAACTAGGCGTATCAACGGGCTATGGAGATTCCCATCAATAGATATCAATGTGAGTGAGTAGGGATTGCCATGCAATGGATGCACTAGAGCTATAAGTGTATGAAAGCTCGACAAATGAAACTAAGTGGGTGTGCATCCAACTTGCTTGCTCACGAAGACCTAGGGCATTTTGAGGAAGCCCATCATTGGAATATACAAGCCAAGTTCTATAATGAAAATTCCCACTAGTATATGAAAGTGACAACATAAGAGACTCTCTATCATGAAGATCATGGTGCTACTTTGAAGCACAAGTGTGGTAAAAGGATAGTAGCATTGCCCCTTATCTCTTTTTCTCTCTTTTTTGTTTTTTTTTGTTTTTTTGGGCCCTCTCTTTTTTTGGCCTCTTTTTTATTTTTTTTCGTCCGGAGTCTCATCCCGACTTATGGGGGAATCATAGTCTCCATCATCCTTTCCTCACTGGGACAATGCTCTAATAATGATCATCATCACACTTTTATTTACTTACAACTCAAGAATTACAACTCGTTACTTAGAACAAAATATGACTCTATGTGAATGCCTCCGGCGGTGTACTGGATGTGCAATGACTCATGAGTGACATGTATGAAAGAATTATGAATGGTGGCTTTGCCACAAATACGATGTCAACTACATGATCATGCAAAGCAATATGACAATGATGAAGCGTGTCATAACAAACGGAACGGTGGAAAGTTGCATGGGAATATATCTCGGAATGGCTATGGAAATGCCATAATAGGTAGGTATGGTGGCTGTTTTGAGGAAGGTAATGGTGGGTGTTATGGTACAGGCGAAAGTTGTGCGGCACAAGAGAGGCTAGCAATGGTGGAAGGGTGAGAGTGCGTATAATCCATGGACTCAACATTAGTAATAAAGAACTCACATACTTATTGCAAAAATCTATTAGTTATCGAAACGAAGTACTACGCGCATGCTCCTAGGGGGATAGATTGGTAGGAAAAGACCATCGCTCGTCCCCGACCGCCAATCATAAGGAAGACAATCAAAAAATAAATCATGCTCCGACTTCATCACATAACGGTTCACCATACGTGCATGCTACGGGACTCACAAACCTCAACACAAGTATTTCTCAAATTCACAACTACTCACTAGCATGACTCTAATATCACCATCTTCATATCTCAAAACAATCGTAAGGAATCAAACTTCTCCTAGTATTCAATGCACTTTATATGAAAGTTTTTATTACATCTCTCTTGGATGCCTATCATATTAGGACTAAATTCATAACCAAAGCAAATCACATGCTGTTTAAGACTCTCAAAATAATATAAGTGAAGCATGAGAGTTCATCTATTTCTTCAAAATAAAACCACCGCCGTGCTCTAAAAGATATAAGTGAAGAACTAGAGCAAACGACAAACTACTCCGAAAGATATAAGTGAAGATCAATGACTAGTTGAATAATTATGCAACTATGTGAAGACTCTCTAACATTTAATAATTTCATATATTGGTATTTTATTCAAACAGCAAGCAAAACAAAATAAAATAAAAAGACACTCCAAGCAAAACACATATCATGTGGTGAATAAAAATATAGCTCCAAGTAAGGTTACCGATGAACGAAGACGAAAGAGGGGATGCCATCTGGGGCATCTCCAAGCTTAGGCTCTTGGTTGTCCTTGAATATTACCTTGGGGGGCCTTGGGAATCCCCAAGCTTAGGCTCTTTCCACTCCTTATTCCATAGTCCATCGAATCTTTACCCAAAACTTGAAAACTTGACAACACAAAACTCAACAGAAAACTCGTAAGCTCCGTTAGTATAAGAAAATAAATCACCACTTAGGTACTGTTTTGAACTCATTCTAAATTCATATTGGTGTAATATCTACTGTATTCCAACTTCTCTATGGTTCATACCCTCCGATACTACTCATAGATTCATCAAAATAAGCAAACAACACAATGAAAACAGAATTTGTCAAAAACAGAATAGTCTGTAGCAATCTGATTTGTTCGAATACTTCTGGAACTCCAAAAATTCTGAAATACATTGGTGGACGTGAGGAATTTGTCTATTAATCATCTGCAAAAAGAATCAACCTAAAATCACTCTCCAGTAAAAAAATGGCAGCTAATCTCGTGAGCGCAAAAGTTTCTGTTTTTTACAGCAAGATCGCAAAGACTTCACCCAAGTCTTCCCAAAGGTTATACTTGGCACAAACACTAATTAAAACATAAAACCACATCTAAAAAGAGGCTAGATAGATTATTTATTACTAAACAGGAGCAAAAGGCAAATAACAAAAATAAAATTGGGTTGCCTCCCAACAAGCGCTAACGTTTAACGCCCCTAGCTAGGCATGATGATTTCAATGATGCTCACATAAAAGATAAGAATTGAAACATAAAAGAGCATCATGAAGAATATGACTAGCACATTTAAGTCTAACCCACTTCCTATGCATAGGGATTTTGTGAGCAAACAACTTATGGGAACAAGAATCAACTAGCATAGGAAAGCAAAACAAGCATAACTTTAAGATTTTAAGCATATAGAGAGGAAACTTGATATTATTGCGATTCCTACAAGCATATATTCCTCCCTCATAATAATTTTCAGTAGCATCATGAATGAATTCAACAATATAACTATCACATAAAGCACTCTTTTCATGATGCATAAGCATAGAATTTTTATTACTCTCCACATAAGCAAAATTCTTCTCATTCGGAATAGTGGGAGTATCATAAGAAACTCGGATACTATAAACTGTTTCCACATTAAAAGAGTAATGTTCAGAAAAAGGGTAATCATAATCATGACAATTTTTATAAATATAATCATCACTACTTTTTATAACATAAGTATCATCACAATAATCATCATAAGTAGCAACTTTTTTCTCATCATAATCAATTGAAACCTCTTCCAAGATAGTGGAATCATTACTAAATAAAGTCATGACCTTTCCAAATCCACTTTCATAATTGTCACAATAAGATTCAACACCCTCCAAAATAGTGGGATCATTACTTCCTAAAGTTGACACTCTTCCAAACCCACTTTCATCAATATAATCATCATAAGTAGGAGGCATGCTATCGTAATAAATTTGCATATCAAAAGTTGGGGGACTAAAAATATCATCTTCATTAAACATGGCATCCCCAAGCTTGGGACAAACATTAATTGCAGCAAATAAATTCTCAAACATGTCATTCTCATCAAACATAGCATCCCCAAGCTTGGGCCTTTTCATATCATAAGCATTATCACTCTCATCATTAATAGTATGGATAGCACCAATAGTATAGCAATTATCATCATCACAATGAGTAATAGGAGAAACATCATTTGGGAGGGATACCTTTTTACCTTTGCTTCTCCGTCTTTTCTTTTTCTTCTTCACATTATGTGTGGGTTTAATCCTATTTTTGGAGCTCCTTATTAATGAGATTGGTTAAATAGAAAGCTCCTCCTCGTTAACTGATTCATCATAAGAAAGAATAGGAGGATATGGCGAAACCTCTTCCATTTCATTAGTATTATCTTCATCTTCTATTTGTTTTCTTGTCTTTATGTAATTGGCAATATAAGGATTTTCAATGTAATTCACCGCACAATACATATAAATTTCCTCTAGATCAAAATCTAGAACTTTATCAAGGACAAATTCTGGAAGATCCTTAGTTATACGTTTCATTTCTTCGTAACCCACAAGCAAACTAAGTTCATTATGATGCGCAAGGGAAATCAAGTCATCACAATTTTTGGACATGATTCGATCATGAAACAATTTGCATTGGATATTTAAATGACCACGTTCATTGCAAAGTTCACAAGGATGGCTAAGAAAATTTAAATTTTCAGCACAAACATCTAGCCTTTCTTGCAACCATTTAGTTTCTAAATACTTATGCCTCTTGCAAAATCTATCTTCCCTATTTGATGTGTACTTTCAAACTCTATGTACTCCACAAAAGTTGACATGCTTATAAGAGACATTTTCATCATGACTAGTCAATCATCATTAGTACTATGGATATTCAAAGAGTTTATACTAACAACATTGCAATCATGCTCATCATTCAAAGATTTAGTGCCAAACATTTTAATGCATTCTTCTTCTAGCACTTGGGCACAATTTTCCTTTCCATCATTTTCATGAAAGATATTACAAAGATGAAGCATATGAGGCAACCTCAATTCCATTTTTTTGTAGTTTTCTTTTATAGACTAAACTAGTGATAAAACAAGAAACTAAAAGATTCAATTGCAAGATCTAAAGATATACCTTCAAGCACTCACCTCCCCGGCAACGGCGCCAGAAAAGAGCTTGATGTCTACTGCACAACCTTCTTCTTGTAGACGTTGTTGGGCCACCAAGTGCAGAGGTTTGTAGGATAGTAGCAAATTTCCCTCAAGTGGATGACCTAAGGTTTATCAATCCGTGGGAGGCGTAGGATGAAGATGGTCTCTCTCAAACAACCCTACAACCAAATAACAAAGAGTCTCTTGTGTCCCCAACACACCCAATACAATGGTAAATTGTATAGGTGCACTAGTTCGGCGAAGATATGGTGATACAAGTGCAATATGGATGGTAGATATAGGTTTTTGTAATATGAAAATATAAAAACAACAAGGTAACTAATGATAAAAGTGAGCGAAAACGGTATTGCAATGCTTCAAAACAAGGCCTAGGGTTCATACTTTCACTAGTGCAAGTTCTCTCAACAATAATAACATAATTGGATCATATAACTATCCCTCGCACTTGCCGGTGGCATCCTTGAGCTCTTGCTCCACTTTGGTCACCCGCTCCTCATACTGGTGGCGGGTGACGTGCTCGGCCTTAAATCCGCAGCCGCTTTGCTAGCGGCTGCTTTGCTCACCCTTGCCTGCTCCTTGGCTTGGGCGAGGGTGCTCTTCAAGGTCTCGACCTCGGCCACACTACCTGTAATCATGATCAGGGCAACACACGAGCTTAAAACTCTGCATTGGCATATAACTTCAGGTGTGTAAATAATTTTTCAAACATACCTTGCGCCTCGTCGAACCGCTGGTTAATGCGAACAATATCCTCATCGGCCAGCTCCATCTTCTGTTTGAGTTCGGAAACTTTAGCGGCCAGGGCGGTCACCGCCAACAGGGAAGCCTGTTTATCACATAGACAAGTACGTTATCTCCTGCGAATATTACTTGATCCTCTGTTCGGCCCCCTTTTTTTCAAAAGCCGAACAGAGTCTCAGGGGCTACTGTCTATACACAGACATATTTTTTCATATGAAAAGCGGCTAAGAATATTATATCGCATACCTCGAAGCCCGTTAGCAGGCTGGTGAAGGCTTCGTTCAGCCCGCTCTTGACAGACTGAACCTTCTCAACCACCACACCCATCAGGGTGCGGTGCTCCTCCACGTTGGACGCACGTTGCAGTGCCTCCATCAGAGTGTTCGGCGCCTCCGGATTAGTGGAGGTCGCCGCCGGAGTTGGCGCTCCCCCCTCCTTTGAAGGGGGTTGCTCGCTCGATTCCGGAGCCATATGGGTCTCTGGAATGGTGTTCGGCGAGGGGAGGGGTGGACTGGTCAGGGCCCCCGTCGTCAGTCTCCATGGGGGTTGCACCTCCCATGTTTTCGTCAGCCGAGGCATTACACTCAGGCGTCGTCTTGGCGGCCTCCCGGACCTCTCCGTGGCCCGGAGAGGCCCGTTGGGACAACACTTCGGTGTCATCCCCGGCGGTTGGCGGAGAGGCTCGCGGAGGCGACTCGCTCTCCACCATCTCCGGTGCCAAAGAGTTCCCCTCAGATGATGATGGTTGGGGGAGGTCGCGGGCCGGACTGAAACACATAAAATAATATGTTATCCTACAATCATAAAAGATCGGATATATGTAAAACATCCTTGGATACCTACGATGCGGCCTGGGGCTTCACCCTGGGGCGCCGCTCGGGGATGGCTTCGGCATCCGAATCCGAGCTGTCTGAGAGGGATATCTTCCTTCTCTTGGACGCCTCCACCTCCGGGTCTACGTAGGTCACCCTTTTCTTCTTCCTCCCCTTAAGGGGAGAATCGATCTCTGCCTCCTCCTCCTCTTCGTCTTCATATCCCTCGTGGGACGAGGGAGCTTCGGTCTCTCCGGACACAGCGTCCAAAGTACCTTTACGATGGAGCACCTTTGGCCTCCTTTCTCTTCTTCTTGGCCTACTTCTCCGGTGCTTGATACGGCACTGGGACCAGCATCCTCGTTAGCAGAGGAATGGTTGGGTCTTTGGGTGGCTGAGTCGGACACTTGATCCGCTCCGCCTTCTTCGTCCAGCCCTGATTGAAGGATGAAGGCCCAGCATACCTTTTGATTTGTGAACTGAAGTTATGTTCGGAAACTAAAAGCTTACCGGGGTGGTTGGATGTGCACTGTCGAGGCCGATGTCGTCAGTCGTCTCCGGCCACGTCTTCTGGGCCTTGAAGAGCAGCTTCCAGATCTCTTCATGTGTTGTGCCGAAGAATCGCTGCAGGGTTCGCGACCCTTCCGGATTGAACGCCCACATATGGAGAGGTCGGCGCTGGTAGGGGAGGATCCGGCGGAAAAGCATCACGTGAATCACATCAGTGAGACTGGTGTTCTTCTCTATCATATTTTTGATGCGCTTTTGCAGCATCATCACTTCGTCGGTCGACCCCCAGTCCAGACCCTTGTTGGTCCATGACGTGAGCCGCATTGGGGGTCCGGGTCTAAACTCAGGAGTGGCTGCCCATGTGGCACCGCGAGGTTCGGTGATGTAGAACCACTCCTGCTGCCATACCTTGACAGTTTCCACGAAGGCCCCTTTGGGCCAGGTGGTGTTGGGGAGCTTGCTCACCATGGCGCCGCCGCAATCCGCGTGCTGACGGTCGACCACCTTCGGCTTCACGTTGAAGACCTTGAGCCATAGGCCGAAGTGATGGGGGATGCGGAGGAGCACCTCGCACACGACGATGAACGCCGAGATGTGGAGGAAGGAGTCGGGGGCTAGATTGTGGAAATCTAGCCCATAATAGAACATGAGACCGCGGACAAAGGGGTGGAGGGGAAACCTTAGTCCGCGGAGGAAGTGCGGGATAAACACCACTGTTTCGCCGGGCTCCGGAGTGGGGATGGCTTGCTTTTTGGCAAGGAGCCTGTGCGTGACGTCCGCATCCACGTAGCCCGCCTCCCGGAGCTCCTTGACATCCTTCTCTGTGACGGAGGAGGCCACCCATTTGCCTTGAGAGCCGGATCCGGACATGGTCGGAGAGGTTGGTGGCGGTGGGAAAGATTGAAGCTTGGCGCTGGAGCTTGAGGATGGGAAGCAGAGGAAGGAAGAAGGCATGGGGTAAAAAGATGGATCTTTATCCACTTATATAGGCAGTGAATATCAAGCGCCCCCCCCCCCCCCCAACAAGGCTTAAAACTCGCCTGTTCCCAAGGGGTCATGCGAACGACACGGTTGGATTACCCAAACCCGTATTGATAAGGATCCCGCAATAAGCGGACATGATATCTGTTTTGACAAGACGTATCAATAGAGGCCGCGCCTCGAAATGCGAAGCGGGAGGTCAAAAGATGGTTCAAAATGATAAAGAGTCCAGACGTAACGTTTCGCCGAAAAAGTTGTCAGCAGATATACCTTATTTTGATTAAGTATTGTGCCCTTGTGGTTGACGGTTGTGATTGTTATACAGAGCCGGATACAGTTCTCTTATTCAAAAGACTACTTTGGAGTATTCGGAGGAGGAACCCGCCTTGCAATGCCGAAGACAATCTGCGCACTGAACACATTGTCATTGAAAGACTGGTTCAGGGGCTACTGAGGGAGTCCTGGATTATGGGGTCCTCGAGTGTCCGGGCTGTGTAACATGGGCCGGATTGATGGGCCATGAAGATACAAGGCAGAAGACCTTTCCCGTGTCCGGATGGGACTCTCCTTTGCGTGGATGGCAAGATGGGCATCCGGATGTGTAGTTTCCTTTCTCTGTAAACCGACTCTGTACAACCATAGGCCCGTCCGGTGTCTATATAAACCGGAGGGTTTAGTCCGTAGAGGCTATCAGAATTCATATAGGCTAGACAGCTAGGGTTTGGCCATTACGATCTTGAGGTAGATCGACTCTTGTAACCCTTATACTCATCAAAGTCAATCAAACAGGAAGTAGGGTATTACCTCCATTAAGAGGGCCTGAACCTGGGTTAACATCATGTCCCCTTTGTCTCCTATTATCTTCGATCCTCAGACGCACAATTCGGGACCCCCTACCCGAGATCGGCCAGTTTTGACACCGACAACTGGTTCTGTTGCTCATATTTGCTACTCAGAACAGGGGCTACGGATTAAACGGAGATTGGATAAGGACAAGGTGACGATGCGCGTCGGAAATGGTTCCAAGGTCGATGTGATCGTCGTCGGCATGCTACCTCTACATCTACCTACGGGATTAGTTTTAGACCAGAATAATTGTTATTTGGTGCCAACGTTGAGCATGAACATTATACCTGGATCTTGTTTGATGCGAGAAGGTTATTCATTTAAATCAGAGAATAATGGTTGTTCTGTTTATATGAGTAATATCTTTTATGGCCATGCACGCTTGAAGAGTGGTCTATTTTTACATATTCATAATATTGATGCCAAAAGATGCAAAGTTGATAATGATAGTGCAACATATTTGTGGCGCTGCCGTTTAGGTCATATTGGTGTAAAGCGCATGAAGAAACTCCATGCGGATGGACTTTTGGAATCACTTGATTATAAATCATTTGATGCTTGCGAACCATGCCTCATGGGCAAGATGACTAAGACTCCGTTCTCCGGAACAATGGAGTGAGCCACTGACTTATTGGAAATAATACATACCGATGTATGCGGTCCAATGAGTGTTGAGGCTCGCGGCGGGTATCGTTATTTTCTGACCTTCACAGATGATTTGAGCAGATATGGGTATATCTACTTAATGAAACACAAGTCTGAAACATTTGAAAAGTTCAAAGAATTTCAGAGTGAAGTGGAAAATCATCGTAACAAGAAAATAAAGTTTCTACGATCTGATCACGGAGGTGATATTTGAGTTACGAGTTTGGTCTTCATTTAAAACAATGTGGAATAGTTTCGCAACTCACACCACCTAGAACACCACAGCGTAATGGTGTGTCCGAACGTCATAACCGTACTTTATTAGATATGGTGCGATCTATGATGTCTCTTACCGATTTACCACTATCGTTTTGGGGTTATGCATTAGACAGCTGCATTCACGTTAAATAGGGCACCATCTAAATCCGTTGAGACGACACCGTATGAACTGTGGTTTGGGAAGAAACCTAAGCTGTCATTTCTTAAAGTTTAGGGTTGCGATGCTTATGTGAAAAGGCTTCAACCTGATAAGCTCGAACCCAAATCGGAGAAGTGCGTCTTCATAGGATACCCAAAAGAAACTGTTGGGTACACCTTCTATCACATATCCAAAGGCAAAATATTTGTTGTTAAAAATGGATCCTTTCTAAAGAAGGAGTTTCTCTCGAAAGAAGTGAGTGGGAGGAAAGTAGAACTAGATGAGGTAATTGTACCTTCTCTCGAATTGGAAAGTGGCACATCAGAGAAACCCGTTCCCGTGATGCCTACACAAACTAGCGAGGAAGCTAATGATGATGATTATAAAACTTCAAATCAAATTACTACTGAACCTAGTAGGTCAACCAGAGCACGATCCACACCAGAGTGGTACGGTAGTCCTATTCTGGAAGTCATGTTATTTGACCAAGGCGAACCTACAAACTATGAAGAAGCTAGGATGAGCCCAGATTCCAACAAATGGCTTGAGGCCATGAAATCTGAGATAGGATCCATGTATGAGAACAAAGTGTGGACTTTGGTGGACTTGCCCAATGATCGGCAATCCATTGAGAATAAATGGATCTTCAAGAGGAAGACAGACACTGATGGTAGTGTTACTATGTACAAAGCTCGACTTGTCATAAAAGGTTTTCGACAAGTTCAAGGTGTTGACTACGATGAGATTTTCTCACTCGTAGCGATGCTTAAATCTGTCCGAATCATGTTAGCAATTGTCGCATTTTATGAAATATGGCAAATGGATGTCAAAATTGCATTCCTTAATGGATTTCTTAAAGAAGAGTTGTATATGATGCAACCAAAAGGTTTTGTCGATCCAAAAGGTGCTAACAAAGTATGCAAATCCAGCGATCCATCTATGGACTGGAGCAAGCATCTCAGAGTTGGAATATACGCTTTGATAAGGTGACCAAAGCATATGGTTTTATATAGACTTATGGTGATGCCTGTATTTACAAGAAAGTGAGTGGGAGCTCTGTAGCATTTCTGATATTATATGTGGATGACATATTGTTGATTGGAAATGGTATATAATTTCTGGATAGCATAAAAGGATACTTGACTAAGAATTTTCCAATGAAAGACCTCGGTGAAGCTGCTTACATATTAGGCATCAAGATCTATAGAGATAGATCAAGACGCTTGATAAGATTTTCAATGAGTACATACCTTCACAAGATTTTGAAGGAGTTCAAATGGATCAGTCAAAGAAGGAGTTCTTGCCTGTATTGTAAGGTGTGAAGTTGAGTAAAGACTCAAAACCTGTTACGCCCACGATGCGGCTATATCTCCCACGTGTCGAGGCACGACTTAGAGGCATAACCGCATTGTGGTTTTATCGCAAGAAGGGTCATCTTCACACAATCCCATGTAATGAACAAGAAAGGGATAAAGAGTTGGCTTACAATCGCCACTTCACACAATACATAAATAAAACATACATCATTCAGAGATACACACATAGGTCCGACTACGGAACCAAAAGAAAAGATGACAACCCAACTGCCAGATCCCTGATCGTCCCAACTGGGCTCCACTACTGATCAATAAGAAAAGAAACAACACAACGGACAAGATCTTCATCGAGCTCCCACTTGAGCTCAGTTGCGTCATCTGCACTGGTCTCATCGGCACCTGCAACTGTTTTGGAAGTATCTGTGAGTCACGAGGACTCAGCAATCTCACACCCGCGAGATCAAGACTATTTAAGCTTATAGGAAAGAATGGGGTAGTGAAGTGGAGCTGCAGCAAGCACTAAGCATATATGGTGGCTAACATACGCAAATAAGAGCGAGAAGAGAAGCAACGGAACGGTCGTGAAGCTAGCAATGATCAAGAAGTGATCCTGAACTCCTACTTACGTCAAACATAACCCAGAAACCGTGTTCACTTCCCGGACTCCGCCGAGAAGAGACCATCACGGCTACACACGCGGTTGATGCATTTTAATTAAGGTCAAGTGTCAAATTCTCTACAACCGGATATTAACAAATTCCCATCTGCCACATAACCGCGGGCACGGCTTTCGAAAGATATAACCCTGCAGGGGTGTCCCAACTTAACCCATTATAAGCTCTCACGGTCAACGAAGGATAAACCTTCTCCCGGAAAGACCCGATCAGTCTCGGAATCCCGGTTTACAAGACATTTCGACAATGGTAAAACAAGACCAGCAAAGCCGCCCGATGTGCCGACAAATCCCGATAGGAGCTGCACATATCTCGTTCTCAGGGCAACACCGGATGAGACATCCTACGAGTAAAACCAGACCTCGAGTTTCCATGAGGGGGCCCCGCAGTCTACTCAGTTCGGACCAACACCCGAAGGAGCACTGGCCCGGGGGGGTTAAAATAAGATGACCCTTGAGTCTGCAGAACCCAAGGGAAAAGGGGATAGGTGGTAGCAAATGGTAAAACGAAGGTTGGGCCTTGCTGGAGGAGTTTTATTCAAGGCGAACTGTCAAGGGGGTCCCATAAATCACCCAACCGCGTAAGGAACGCAAAATCAAGGAACATAACACCGGTATGACGGAAACTAGGGCGGCAAGAGTGGAACAAAACACCAGGCATAAGGCCGAGCCTTCCACCCTTTACCAAGTATATAGATGCATTAATTAAATAAGAGATATTGTGATATCCCAACATAAACATAATCCAACATGGAGCAATCTTCATCTTCTCCTGCAACTAGCAACGCTATAAGAGGGGCTGAGCAAAAGCGGTAACATAGCCAAACAATGGTTTGCTAGGAAGGGTGACAAGGTTAGGGGCTGACATGGCAATAAGGGAGGCATGATATAGCAAGAGGTAGGTAGCGCGGCATAGCAATAGAGCGAACAGCTAGCAAGCAAAGATAGAAGTGATTTCGAGGGTATGGTCATCTTGCCTGAAATCCCGCAAAGAAGAAGAACGAGTCCATGAAGAAGACAAGCGGACGTAGTCGAACGAATCCTCACAACTCCGGAACGAAACCGAAGGTAACGGGAGAAGCAAACCGGAAAAAAACAAACACCATAGTAAACAACCACCACATACACATGGCATGATGCACAAACAAGTATGATGCATGTCCGGTTTAATGAGGCATGGCATGGCAAGGTGCAACAAACAACACTACAAATTAAGTGGAGCTCAATATGCAACGAGTTGCATATTGACGAAACACCACATTTAATTATTTAGTTCTCTCTCATTTATGTACCCAACAATATTAAATGTTATTAACCATGGCAAGAGGTGAAGCATATGGAAACTACCTATTTAGGCAATTTAAATGAGGCCGGAACAACAAACAATAATTCCGGAAAATCCTCATGTCATTTAGCAATTTTAATGCGAACATCAATTGTAAACATTTTAAATGTTGTTATCATGATGCGGATGACAATGCAAGTTTAATCAATTTTATAAAACGTGGACAAGAGCAAGTTATGAAGCATTTGTTACCGTGGTGGGACGAAAAGGGTGCCACGACAACGATAACGAAAATGATGCCACGGCAACATATCGGTTCCGGTAGCTCATGGAGATACCGGCGCAAGGAGAATTGTGCAGATGTGTGAAACACGCAAGAGAATGGTGGGGTGCTCCCGGTTACCGGGTTCCCACGGCACGGCGGCATGGAAACAAGGAACGCGCAAGCGACAATTTCGAACACGGTGCAAACATGAGCATCTCATACAACACATGCATTCGGTCCACGGACGTCGTCTCGGGGTTATACCTTCGAAGCGTGCAATCGGGGCGGAACGCGTTCGAAGTGGAAGTAGTTGTTCACGTGTCGTAGGGGTAGTAGTTGTACACGGATCTTGTCGGATCCACGGCGACGGTAGACGTACACGGTTCGTAGATGTTCGGGTCGACGATAGAGGAACTTGGTGGTACATGTAGTCGAACTAGGCGCATCCGAAGGGGTACTTGGTGAATCCGAAGTAGAGGTACACTTGTCGAAGTGGTGCTTGGCAAATTCCACGGGGCGATGCTTGACAGTCCGGGTACGGGTCTCGGCGTCTCATCCTTGCTGATCCAAAACAACGTGAGACAAAAGGCCTCTGGTGGCAGCAGCAAGGCTGGGCGGTGCGCGAGCAGCGACAAGAAGTGGGCACGGGCTCAAAGTGACAACGACGACGAACAGGGGCGCGGCGCCGTGGCGGGGAGGCGGCGTGTCTCCGACGGTTGAGGCCGAATGGAGGGAGGAGGCAGAGGTTGCGGCAGCCGGAGGCGCGCTTGCTGGACGGAGCGGTGGCGGCGGAGCGGAGCAGAGCAGCAGCGGACGAGGGACTTGGCGCACAGAGGAGGGAATCGGGACGAGGGCGCAGCGCGAGGGTGCAGCAGCAACTGCTGCTGCCCGCAGTGAGGTCGAGGCGGGTTGGTGGCGACAAGGAGAAGCAGGAGGAGAGGCGGCATGGGAGGAAGCTCGCGAGGGCCATGGCGAGGAGAGGTGGCCGCGGCCTGGTGCTGCAGAGGGAGGCGCGGCGGCCATGGAGGCAAGGCGGCGCCATGAGAGGGGGCCTGCAGAGGGGAGGAGGCACGGCGGAGAAGGATGGCTCGGGGCGCCGGCAGTGGAGCTTGACGGGCGGCGACGCCATGGGAGCGAGGAGGAGGTCGGCGCTGGAGAAACGGGTGCGGGGCTCCTCCTCTGGCTCGAGGAGGGAGATGAGTGGAGGGGATAAGGGGATCGAGCCGGGCTCTGCTCGATGCGTGCGTGTGTGTGCGGCGGCAGGAGGAGAACGAAGGGGAGAGAGGGGATCGGGCCATGGGGTCGGTTGGGCTAGGGTTAAGAGGGCGCGGCTGGGCCTTGGGCCATGGAGGAGAGGAGGCAGCGGAGAAGGATGGGCCGGCCTGGGAGGCTGGTTGGGCTCTCTCCCTTTCTTCCTTCTTTTCTTTATTTCCTCAACCAGAACTTTAGAGAAAAGAAGGAGGTGCTAGAGGTGGAATATTTCAGAAAAGAAAATATCTCTGAAGTCTTGATAATATACACAATTTGAATAAATTGGTTTGGCAATTTTTAGAGGAAGAAAAATAATTCAAGTTTGAATTGAATTCAAACTTGAGCCATTTTTTAACCCAACCAAAACAACTTTAAAAGAGATGAGATTTGACAAAGAGGTAGTTGGCATGGTTTAAGATTTATAGAAAGTAAGTGAACATTTTACTGGGACAGAAAAATACCACTTGCAATAAATGGGTGAGAATAGAAAGGAAGACGCTTGTGATGGGGTGTTGCACTAGATGATGTTTTAGATGGAAAGGGCAAGATGAAACAGAAAAAAAGATGAGAAGAAGGAGTAGGATTACAAAGTGTCCAACATGTTGAACATTTAGGAAGGGTCTCGATAAGAGGGAAAAGAATTGTTGGCAAAGCTTGGAGGTGAAACTTGAAGTGGAAATAGGCATGGGAATTATTTTGCAAGTGTGTTCCGGTTAATTCCAAACTAATGGAATATTTATAATAGCTCCATAAATATTAGGAGGATATGTTATAAAGAGAAATCACCATGTGAATTCCCTCGATTTAAATGGATCGAAGATCCATGCAATTTATTTAGTTGAGTTTTGATGCAAAGATTAATGACATGATGGCATGATGACATGATGCAATGCAAAAATAAAAGAGCAAGTACCAAAAGAAACACGCGGTGATCACGAAAATAGGAAGTCTTCTGAAGCGACGGTCTCGGGGCGTTACAAAACCCGACCACGGCGGAAGGTACAGAGAGAATGAAAGTCATTCCCTATGCCTCAACCATAGATTCTATAAAGTATGCCATGCTAGGTACCAGACCTATTGTGTACTTTGCCATGAGTTTGGCAAGGGGGTATAATAGTGATCCAGGAGTAGATCACTGAACAGCGGTCAAAATTATCCTTAGAGGACTAAGGAAATATTTCTCGGTTATGGAGGTGATAAAGAGTTCGTCATAAAGAGTTACGTCGATGCAAGCTTTGACACCGATCTGGATGACTCTGAGTCACGATCTAGATACATATCGAAAGTGGGAGCAATTAGCTAGAGTAGCTCCATGCAGAGCATTGTAGACATAGAAATTTGCAAAATACATACAGATCTGAATGTGGCAGACCCGTTGACTAAACTTCTCTCACAAGCAAAACATGATCACACCTTATTACTCTTTGGGTGTTAATCACATGACGATGTGAACTAGATTACTAACTCTAGTAAACCCTTTGGGTATTGGTCACATGGCGATGTGAACTATAGGTGTTATTCACATGGTGATGTGAACTAGATTATTGACTCTAGTGCAAGTGGGAGACTGAAGGAAATATGCCCTAGAGGCAATAATAAAGTTGTTATTTTATATTTCCTTATATCTTGATAAATGTTTATTAATCATGCTAGAATTGTATTAACCGGAAACTTGATACATGTGTGGATACATAGACAAAACACCGTGTCCCTAGTAAGCCTCTACTAGACTAGCTCGTTAATCAAAGATGGTTAAGTTTCCAAACCATAGACATGTGTTGTCATTTGATGAACGGGATCACATCATTACGAGAATGATGTGATGGACAAGACCCATCCGCTAGCTTAGCATTTGATCGTACAGTTTATTGCAACTGCTTTCATGTATGTCAAATACATATTCCTTTGACTACGAGATCATGCAACTCCCAGATACCAGAGGAATGCCTTGTGTGCTGTCAAATGTCACGACGTAACTGGGTGATTATAAAGATGCTCTACAGGTATCTCCGAAGGTGTTTTATTGGGTTGGCATGAATCGAGATTAGGATTTGTCACTCCGAGTATCGGAGAGGTATCTCTGGGCCCTCTCGGTAATACACATCATAAGCTTGCAAGAAAACGACTAAGGAGTTAGTCACGAGGTGATGTATTACGGAATAAATAAAGAGATTTGTCGGTAATGACATTGAACTAGGTATGAAGATACCGACGATCGAATCTCGGGCAAGTAACATACCGATTGACAAAGGGAATTACGTATGTTGTCATAACGGTTCGACCGATAAAGATCTTCATAGAATATCTAGGAGCCAACATGAGCATCCAGGTTCCGCGATTGGTTATTGACCAGAGAGGTGTCTCGGTCATGTCTACATAGTTCTCGAACCCGTAGGGTCCGCACACTTAACGTTCGATGATGATTTAGTATTATATGAGTTATGTGATTTTGTGACCGAATGTTGTTCGGAGTCCCGGATGAGATCACGGACATGACGAGGAGTCTCGAAATGGCCGAGAGGTAAAGATTGATATATAGGACGATGGTATTCGGACACCGAAAGTGTTCTGAAGGGTACCGGGTACTTATTGGGTCACTAGAAAAGAGTTTCGGGCACCCCGGCAAAGATATGGGCCTTATGGGCCAAGTGAGGGAACACACCAGCCCTGGTGTGCCCCTATTGAGGCCAGCTCTATGAGGAGGAGAAGGAAAGAGGGGAGGGCAAGGAAAGTGTGGATTAGGATTCCTACTTCCTTCCCTCTCCCCCACTTTCCTTCCACCTCGGTTATATATGGCAGGAGGGCGCGCGGTTTGGGAGGAACTCCAAGTAGGATTCCTCCTACTTGGGGCGCCCCCCCCCCCTGGCTTCTCCCTCTCCCTCCCACATATATATATGAGGGGGGCACCTAGAACACACAACAACATCAACTGTTTCTTAGCCGTGTGTGGTGCCCCCCTCCACCGTTTACTCCTCCGGTCATATTGTCGTAGTGCTTAGGTGAAGCCCTGCGCGGATTACTTCACCATCACCGTCACCACGCCGTCATGCTGACGAAACTCTCCCTCGACACTTTGTTGTATAAAGAGTTTGAGGGACATCATTGAGCTGAACGTGTGCAGAACTCGGAGGTGTCGTATGTTCGGTGCTTGATCGGTTGAATCGAGAAGACGTTCGACTACATCAACCGCGTTAAGCTAACGCTTCCGCTTTCGGTCTACGAGGGTACGTGGACACACTCTCCCCCTCTCATTGCTATTCATCTCCTAGATAGATCTTGCGTGAGCGTAGGAATTTTTTTGAAATTGCATGCTACGTTCCCTAACAATTATGGACTACCCAGACTTCTGTATTCAATTTTTTTTTACAAGAGCAGTGACCTTGCAGGATACTTTCAAGCCGAAAAGGTTCTCCAGCGGTGTTCCTTAGTGTCGTGCTCTTCAGGTTGTAATCCTTCTGGTTGAATCTTCTTTCAGTTATCTTTGCTCGGTTCATACGGATAGGTCTTGCCATGTAATTCAAGCTCTTCTTTCTCCCCTTTAGGGTTATGTACTCTCACTCTGTATTCTGTCTATGAGCTGATATATATGGCATCGTTGGCGCCTTTTGCTGTATAATTTTTTGTTGCCCACAAGTATCTATAGGTGCACATGACAACATTGAATGAGGTGTCATGGAGGTTGTGTACTAGAAGCACCAATACCAAGAGCTTGCAAGGAGATATTTGATGATAAATATATATGTTCAATTGTTGGTCGGTAGTACATCAAACACATTCAGCTACGCATCAAGGGCGAGTGCTCGCGATGTCCACGTCGGACTAACTAGAAGACAAAAAGATTCACTTCATCGAGAAGAAAGAGCGAAAGAGATTGGCCAGCAGCGACAAGAGATGCGGACCCAGTCCTCATCCCCCGATTCTCTCCCTCTCCCTTTCCCTCGTCTGCCGCCGCCGCCACCGCCGGCGCCCAGGTGTGGCGCTGCTCTTCCCCACGGCCCTGACGGCAAGGTGGCGAAAAGGACGAGATCCACCCGGACGAGGTTGATGCGCCCCCTGCCACACTTCCTTCTCCATCGCGTCACCATATTCGGAGGAACCATGGCTGCTGCTCACGCATCTGCTTTCCGCTCCTCCCGGAGTTGTCGCCATCGGTATGAGGGAGTGCCGGACCGCGCGCTAACTCGAGGACCGCCGCTCCGGCGGCCCGTTGTTTCTAGCCGTCGTCCGCCTCGTTGGCCCTCTTCCTGGCTTGCCCTCTAGTGCCCCATCCATTCGCTACCAGTCAGGCACCAGGTAGGAACTCAACCTCCCTGCCTCTACATGTTCCTCGGTACAACAGATCTTCATCCCCTTCCTTTTCTAATATGTTTCTGTGCTCTTCCTTGCTACACAATTTCAGGGTAAAGCGAAGAAAATTGTTTCAGCACAGTCCATCTGGTTTGACATTTTGAAGGCACAAATAGAAACAAGAAAACCATATATGATATATAAGGTTTGCACTGAATTTTGTGAGTCTTTCAAGACAGGCTTTAAAAGTACTTGATGTGTCACTCCAATTTGTTTTTGATAATGTGCATGGCACTTTCAACAGAAACGGTAAAACAAAATCTGGGCACAAGTTGACTCTTCCCACCCGTGTACAGAGAAAATGTCTAATCTGAAATTAGGTATGGATGGGGAATTTGTTTGGTACAAAGTACATTGTGATATGTTTGTCTCGTTTGATATGTCGAGCACGGATGTATGCCTGTTGTGCTACTGGGAGAATTGCTTGGCAACTATAGAATTCAACTAACTGTGCCATCAAACTTACATGTAGCTAACACACTTAGCATTTTATGAATAAGTGTTGAAATGAGTTTAGAGCTCGGAAGGTTCACAATTTTGTGTATATGTTAGTGTTGTGTATTAATATAACATTTCTAAACCTACAAGAGATCACTTGCTTTATTTTTGCTACGGTACTTACACAATGGAACCTTAAAATATTGAACAAAAATCTGCTGAAAAGGGTCTTGACAGGAAATGTACTCTTCTTATTATATTCGTTGTATTGGTAATAATTTACAGAATCGCATAAAAAAAGACTTTTTGGTTTCGTGAAAATCAGTGATGCAATGTTTTTGTTTTAATCCGTTGAAAGTTAGTGAAACATGTGTGTGCACACCGAAACATTCATGAACTGAATAACGGATTGAAAACCTTGGCATGTGTAGTACAACTGATTTTATCTTAGTGACTCGACATTTATGTTTGATCTTCCTGGAGCTGCAGGTGATGAATGTATTTGTTCCTTTCAGCTTCAGGTTGCCGGCACCTAGGAGGGACGGGATAGCAAAATCGGTGCTCATCGAAGATGGCGTTGATGCCCCTTACGGCCTTACCCGACAACACAGTTCTACGGAAGCTTCTTCTAAGTGCCAAGTAAATTTCCTTTTACATGGATAATTATGGTGAGTTGATAGTTAATTATCTTACTTTTGCTCATCATGCGTATACCAAGACACTTCTTCGTACGTGATGGATACACACGCACAGAGTGAGCTTTTCTCTGCGGTTCTGGTGACCTGCGCACAGGGTCTCCGTTCCATGGTGTTGCCAACAAGCAAGGTAAATCCTCTACACTTGGTCACTTTGATTCTGTATTTATGCTATGGTCACTTGGATTTATGCATATGAGCTTCTCACTTTTATCTTTGATTGATCTTTCCAATGTAAACCATTGTACATCAATTTCGCTAGATTCTTTGATATATTTATCTATTTATGCTTGTTTCATGGTTTTCTTTTCTCAATAATTTGAACCTCCATTACAGATGTGGAGACCTATCATGAGCCTCTCCTTTCACATCAGATTGTGTTCCATCGAAAAAGCTTGGGTATTCTTATTCCATCAATTTTGGGATGATTGTCAAAATCCCAGGATATGATTTAGAACCTAACATTATATCTTACTGTATGATACGACTGTCTAATACTCATATTGTGAGGGACACGGGAAGAGTAGGTCGCTGGCGATGAAAGCATGTGAGGGACACAGGAGGAGCATTGGTCGGGGGGGGGGGGGGGGGGGGGCGCATCGATGTGATGTTGATGTCAAGGTGAGCTTTCCCAATCTTGCTCTTTTTGTTGGGCGATTCCGATGCGGGTTCTTGATTTGATCTGTGAGTTGGGTAGTTTGGTGTCTACTCATGCGATCTTACTCTATCAGATTCTTTTTAGTTTATGTTTTTTAGTCGATCGTGCACTTGTGATACTAGATACGATTGGTTATTCCGCTTTAGTGTTGTGGATTCGATAGTCTGAACTTAAAACTGAGGATTTTTTTAATGAAAACTTATCATCTAAAGATACTTTGGATTTAATGTGGCCCCTGACTAATGAACTCTCTTGGTCCGCAAATTAGAGTTACTCAGCAGTTGATTACAAGTCGTTAGAAGTGTAATCTGTACTGCAGTGTTGTTTTTTTAACTTGATGATGTCGGTTTCCGCAAAAAAAGGGAAAACTAGTGAATAGGTCAGTCTTAGTACTATTGAGCTGCTCGCATGCAGTTTTGTGTGACAGTGGTAGTGCAAAGCCAGCATCCTTTTTGTTTGGCACTATAAAACAATGATATCTTGATGCTGAAGCATTATATTATTGTTTAAATGATACTAGCATAGATGCAGCTTAGTTGCCAATTTGTCACTTGTGAAGATCTTCACATGTCGTAGTTTCGTAACAGGGGATATAACACATGTGGATTTTTTAACATGTCGTAGTTGATGACAGGGCATATGGTGAACTGACCACTTGTCTCTGTACATATTCTTTCACCCGGAGACCATCGGTTGGTTTATGATAGCTTATGCAAAATGTATGTTCACAGATTTTATCCTAGGCTTATACCATGTACCAAAAAATAGAGCTAGAGTATGACTATCTAAATTTGCTGTTCATGTCCAGTGCTGAAGCACAAAATAGAAGGGTGCAGATGAGGAGGCGGGGGCTGACGACAGCCACGGGAGGAGGTCAGGGTGGTTGAAGAATAAGGCACGGGCGGCTCCGGCAAGACGTGTCTCCAGTGGATGTCCACGATGAGGCAATGAGAAGACCCTCTCTGTGAGCCCTATCCCTCTCATTTGGCCTCTCGATTTATGGTTCTCATGCTCCCTGTTTCTGTGTTCTTTGTTTGTGGTGATCACTAATCAGTCTCGTCTTCGGCACCTGGATCCTCGTCATCGATCTTTCCCACCCGGACGAACGCACCATGGCCTCTCAGATCACACACAAGACTAATCCATGGCTGAGTAACATCACCCTCTTTCTTTTTTTCTCTTCATTCTTCCATGTTCCTCTTTTAAGTAGTCTCTCCTTGGACTACTCTACAAGGTGTCAATTTGTACTATTTTTTCTTGTTGCCTTATACAATCTGTCAATCATACACTTTTGACCTCTATGTACGTGTTGGCTGATTCATTTGTGCAATACAAAAGACGATGATGCCATGACAGACCAATCTTGCAATTTCACCATCCATTTGATGTCTCCGCTCTTAAGATAAGGTAATATTAGCTGGATCCGTGCTACTTCCTCCAATAACAGTATATGATTGGCATGTGTGTATTACAGATCTGACACACATATGTTTGGAAATGGAGACGGTTTCGTCTTGTTCTGTGTCTTTGTCATCCGGCAAGTGTCTAGATTTCTTTTAATTTCTTGAGTATTACTTTTAAAAGTCGAAGTGCAGTGTGATGCCAGTGAGGAGGTTAGCTCTTTTGCTCTTCACGAGCTTCTGTTGATATTTGACTAGCATGGTACTATCTGATTTGGCACTACCATTTTTGTTGACTTATATACGGCCATGTTTTTCCTTGTAAAAAACATCCAAGCCACTGTAACATGTTTCGTAAGCAAGACCTTAAATCGTGTTTCCGGATCTGTCTCAACAAGGATATGAAAGAATTACCATCACTGTAGCTGGATATCATACATGATATTGTGGATATATACTTGCTATGGTTTTTCCATTATAAGGTATAACTGTCGCAGCTATAACGGGCTATTGTTGATTTGTTATTGTCCCTTGTTTGTCTCACAGTTTAGTCCTTCCACTGTGAAGCAGACCAAAATTGTCATACATGAACAATTACTATATATGTGCTATGTACTTCCTGCAAATCCCACACCACTAATTTCCGCTAAAACCACACTACTAATTGATATTGTATAGAATATACGAGGGCAAATTTCACTAGGTTGTTCATTGACTAGATCGTCCTAGTTATCATACTATACTGAGCGGTTGAATTATCGTATTGATTGGAGCAAGGTGAGTATAGCGGCGAGATCTTAAAAAGTGGTTCTTAGTGGTGTACATGTTGTAGGTGATCAATTTGGTCTGGTTGAATTTTTCTTTTATCTTTGTGATTGCTTTTCTCAAAATCGATTAAAAAATAATGATGCATATTCATTTCTGACATTTGATGCCTAGATGTTTGATTATAGAGCGGACAAGTCAATGTTATTCTTTGGAAGTTCCAAAGTCAAACTACTTACATCATTGTTTCTACATTATATTTGTTTCTCTATGAAAACATAATTGTGATGTAAGAATTCTTATGGATCAATGCACATAACAGTTATGCAGCAAACCTTTCTCTATAAAGTTCAAATTATATACATTGAAGATTCTGAAGTGGGTCAGGTTTTGTATATGTTTGCTAATATAGATCGACTTTAGTATTTTGTATGGTTTATAATATAATTTATGGATCAATATTTTTGCATAAAGCTCCCCTTTGGACTGTAGTTTTCTTCTGCTGCAGTTGTGTTGGTTGCCCAACATAAAAGCTCTAAGATTTGGCACATGTTTTAATGCTAATATTTTAAGCTGTCGATAGTTATACTTCATGTGCTTTGATGAGCAAATGATATTTTCATGCAGAAGTCAATATTATCTGCAATTTAAAAGTGTCTTATATTTGCATATAAATTATTTGATGTCACAATATGAGCATTTAGGCTCTTATCTGATATATTTACATACCCTCCTCCTTTTAGCTCTCGTTCTGAAATAAAAGTGAATTATTATTGGAAATACACCAGATTCTTCCCATATGGCAATGGTAGTTCTAGGATTAGTTCTTAAGTGCTTGCGACTTATTACCGAGTACTTCTACTTAATATTTCTTATTATTTGTTGTCAAATAGGCGTAAATGCACCATATTTATTTTTGTTAATAATCATCAACTTGATATTAGAGCTTGGTCGTCTCAGTTTATATTAGAGCTTTCTCACGTGGTGCATCAGTATAATAAGTTTATAAAAAATTGCATGTATGTGCTATCTAGATCCATAAAGGAAATTGAAGGGGCGTTCCCCTACCTGGCACTGCCCAATACAATCTCTGAATATGTTGCATTTGCACTGCTCTATACTCTCTTGTAAAATATAATTTGTACTATGAAGTACACAAACTGACATATGCTCTCTTGTAAAATACATATTGAACCTGAGCCAATGACTTACCCTCAGAGGCCTAGAGAAACTATTTGTGATGTATGTTGTGAAGACCGTATTTTGCAAGTTTATTGAAAGATGCAAGTTTCACCATCCAGTTGATTGGTCTGCACCTGATTGCATTGCAAAATGGAAGGAGAGAGAGGTAACATCAAGAAATAATCCCACTAAATTTGTTGCCAATTCATGATATAAATGGTTTTTCTATAATGTTTTCCCTATTTTATTTTTCCAAATCATTCTCACTTTGTTACCTATACATGATGGCCCTAATTTTCCTTTTCAGTTCAGACCCCGTTCCAAATATGATCGAAATGATTGCAATACTAATTATGATTTGCAAACCGAATATTGAAGTAATAACTATAACTCTACACTCTACAGTAAGGTGTGCAGAGTAAAAAATGGTCTAAATAAATGAAGAGAACCCCTGTACAAGCAACTTTTGATGAACGCTAATCGAATCATTCTTGTGAAATCTGTAGAGTGTTTCTGTTGTTTCTTTCTGTAGGCATATTTTTTGTACCGAGTTATTTTGGTGTATGTCCAATCTTGTATTTCCAGTTGAGGCATACAATCGAAATTCATAATGTATTGCAATATGGCTGGTGTTGGGATAGTATGTGGATTTGATTCAGTTTCTTAGTGTCATTCTAGATTAGCGATTTAATCTCCCAAAGATGTTGAACAATTTCATGCAAATGGTGCCCATCAACGCTGCTACCCTTGGAAAATTGCCATGATATGGATTGACGACCACGGGGCGTGTTTATTGCCTCTACCGGAGAGCGGGAGGACGCAGACCAGGGCCAACCCAAGTTGGATGACGAGGTGTCATCGAAGGCGGAGGAGAGGTCCGACGTGAGCAGTGATATGGTGGGGTTTAGCAAGGTCAATAAGGTGACCCGCAGGGCTTGGCAAGAAGGTGAGACATGGCCGCAGGAGCGGAGCACATCTTCAGAAGGATGAACAGGCATGGCGACGGCATGCACCTGGTTGCGACCTCAATTTTAAAATACTCATCGGGTCTTTCGTTCCAGCAGTCATGATATAGCTTGAGCGTTTGTCCCATCGACGAAGACTACTTACTATACGCGTTTTCGAGTTGCATTTAGTGCTCCTTTTCGTCGCCAGCTAAATCAATCAATTTGACAAGATCTTGCAACTCTCTCCGTTTGGATTTCGAGTCCAAAAGGCGAAGCTTGAGTACTTTGAAGAGCATTTAAGAACAGCTCATAAGCAATTCCAAGTGGCAGAGATGACTCGAGGGACCTCGCCCAACTATGAACCGTACGAGCACATCCTCTGTCACCCCCACCGCGCTTACGGCTCTATACCCCTGTGAGGTGCCCATAGCTTCCTGGAAAGAAGAAGATTTGGCCCAATAGTCCCTCCAATTTGAAGTGATCAAGCCACCACAGGCCAGTTCAGGCTTCTGAATTTGTGGTTTTGATCAATGGCAAACATGTACATAGATGTAGCAGAATTCACTAGACACGGTTACCAGTTGTGGATTCATTACAATATATTTTATCTTAATAAATATATTTGATGTTCGTTCGTGTAGCCTTTGGTTTTTATATATTGATTCAGTGTTGTACCTACGCTAACAATTCATACAGGTGATAGATACGTAGCATTTCTAGCTGAAAAGGAAGGGAAACAAGCTTGCCATTAATTAATGTAGTAATTTGACTAGGCAATGGTTCGTGGAAGGGATTAAGATGAGCAGACAATATGGCAGCTCAGAGTAACTATCCCAGGGCGGTTGATAACCAGGCAGCACAGAGGAATTGTCTCATGACAGCATGTTTGAGTAAGTTTTTTCATAGTTTTCTCAAACACTTGTCTACCATTATTTTAGAAGAGTGTTGATTATGTTACCTCCTGTTCTTAAAATCCTGAGAATCATTCCTGGTCTTAATACTTCATTCCATTTACTTGTTTTGGGTTTGCTATGGGTGTTGGAGGAGATAGATTGGGCAGAACTACAACCTGAGGTTGTGCAGGTTTAGGGATACCTCTTGCCAAGGTTATATCATTTAAAGTTTGGCGAAAGACAAAAATATATAATAGGTAAATAAAGCTCAATTCATCACCGAAATAATTATGAATATCAATGTAGTAAAGCTATGATATATGTTGTCAATAACATTTTATAATTCTTTGGTAACATCACCGAAACTATTGATTTATCTTCTCTAATTTATTACAGTTCGCTTTGTTTTAGATTGGGTGTTAATAGAAAAAGTTCATTATTTGCATCAGCTATAAGTTTACATTATGCAAATGACAGTAACAAAAATAGTATGACACAAATTCAGGTGATGACCAACCAAGGAGAGGATGTTGATGAGATCAATGACACCAGAGGGACAGACAGGCAGCTGCGAAGCATCCGACAGAACAGCCGGTGAACAGGAGGAGCAAAGGAAGCATCTCTTGCGTCACTCTAAACATCTGCTGCTTGCAGAGCTTCAGCCGGTGAACAGGAGGAGCTTCAGCTCCGTTGTCGTGAACTTCAACGGTTGGCCGAGCTTCAACCTCTTGCCCCTCAAGTGTACAGTTGGTTCTACGCCAAATAGGTTTCACAATTTTCTGTTGTTATTTGTACAATATAGTGTTTAATCTGGTTGTGAATAATCCGCCACCTAAGGGGATCAAGGTCTCTAAAATATTGTTGTTTGTTCAAATGTTCTTTGTTTTGTTATTAATTGTCAATTGTATTGCAAATTCCTTGCTTATATGTGCATGTTCATCAGCAATTAAAGAAAAAAAGGGTGGAAGATCGCTTGTCAAGCTGGCCCCGCACAAACTTCCTATCAGGAGGCGCCATCGGGTGGCGCCCCAACCCCTAGTAGCTTAGGCCAACTCCAGCGCGCGACCACATCTTGTCCGGGTGCATCCGTTTGGGGTAGAACGAATGAATAAGGCGGCCCCGAACGGACAAATGTCCGGATTCCGTCTGTTTTCGACCCATTCCCGGCCCAAACTTGCGCCGACTTTGGGGTGAAACGGACATCGCGCGGACGGGCTCGATGCACGCCCTTGTCCCCCTGTGGCCCGCCTGTCGGGGACACTAGCAGTCCACTCCTCTCCAACGCCTCCACCCGCTCTCCTCCGCCCCACCCGGTTAAAGGAAATATGCCCTAGAGGCAATAATCAAGTTGTTATTTATATTTCCTTATATCATGATAAATGTTTATTATTCATGCTAGAATTGTATTACCCGGAAACTTAGCACATCTATGAATACATAGACAAAATAGAGTGTCCCTAGTATGCCTCTACTTGACTAGCTAGTTAATCAAAGATGGTTAAGTTTCCTGACCATAGACATGTGTTGTCATTTGATGAACGGGATCACATCATTAGAGAATGATGTGATGGACAAGACCCATCCTTTAACTTAGCATAATGATCGTTAAGTTTTATTCCTATTGCTTTCTTCATGACTTATACATATTCCTCTGACTATGAGATTATGCAACTCCCGAATACCGGAGGAACACCTTGTGTGCTATCAAACGTCACAACATAACTGGGTGATTATAAAGATGCTCTATAGGTGTCTCCGAAGGTGTTTGTTGGGTTGGCATAGGTCGAGATTTGGATTTGTCACTCCAAGTATCGGAGAGGTATCTCTGGGCCCTCTCAGTAATGCACATCACTATAAGCCTTGCAAGCAATGTGACTAATGAGTTAGTTACGGGATGATGCATTACGGAACAAGTAAAGAGACTTGCCGGTAACGAGATTGAACTAGGTATGATGATGCCGACGGTCGAATCTCGGGCAAGTAACATACCGATGACAAAGGGAATAACATATGTTGTTATTGCGGTTTGACCGATAAAGATCTTCGTAGAATATGTAGGAACCAATATGAGCATCCAGGTTCCGCTATTGGTTATTGACCGGAGATGTGTCTCGGTCATGTGTACATAGTTCTCGAACCCGTAGGGTCCGCACGCTTAACGTTCGATGATGATTTATATTATGAGCTATGTGTTTTGGTGACCGAAGTTTGTTCGGAGTCCCGGATGAGATCACCGACATGATGAGGAGTCTCGAAATGGTCGAGAGGTAAAGACTCATATATTGGGAGGTAGTATTCGGACATCAGAATGGTTTCGTGTGGTTCGGGTATTTTACCGGAGTACCGAGGGGTTACCGGAACCCCCTGGGGGGGGCCTACATGGGCCTAAGGGACAGAGAGGGAAGCCTGCGGGGGGTGGCGCGTGCCCCCTCCTAGGGAGTCCGAATAGGACAAGGAGGAGGGGCGCGACCCCCCCTTTCCTCTCCCTCTCCCTCTCCTTCATTTTTCCTCCGGTGGAGAAAGGGAAAGAGGGGGAGGGGGCGAATCCTACTTGGACTAGGAGTCCTAGTAGGACTCCCCCCTTGGCGCGCCCCCTTCTGGCCGGCCGCCTCCTCCTACCCTCCTTTATATACGGGGGCGGGAGGGCACCCCATAGCACATCAATTGTTCTCTTAGCCGTGTGCGGTGCCCCCCTCCACAGTTTACTCCTCCGGTCATAGCGTCGTAGTGCTTAGGCAAAGCCCTGCGCGGATCACATCACCATCACCGTCACCACGCCGTCGTGCTGACGGAACTCTCCCTTGACCCTCTGCTAGATCAAGAGTTCGAGGGACGTCATCGAGCTGAACGTGTGCTGAACTCGGAGTTGCCGTACGTTCGGTACTAAGATCGGTTGGATCGTGAAGATGTTCGACTACAACAACCGCGTTAAACTAACGCATCCGCTTTCGGTCTACGAGGGTACGTGGACACACTCTCCCCCTCTCGTTGCTATGCATCTCCTAGATAGATCTTGCGTGATCGTAGGAAAATTTTGAAATTGCATGCTACGTTCCCCATCAGTGGCATCCGGCACCGCCACTATTCTCCGGCCGCCTCCTCACTGCTCACCCCCGGCCATCCATACCAAACCACGCCTCGACATGGCCGCCACCACGCCCGCGCTTTCGTAGGAGTTTTGGCCGTCGCTTGGAGGAGATTTGGCCGTCGCCATCGTAGCCGGTGGCAGAGGGGATACGACCGTCGACGACATTTATGGGCCACGACAGCTTCCGTCGAGTGCTCCAGAGCGGCCAATAGCCGGCCGCCAACCACCCCTGCTGCATCGAGGTGATCATCGTGGCTGCTTTGCCACCGCGACCGCAAGGTGTTCGACACTTTGCCCACAAAAGGTATGGACAGTGGACATGAATTTTTCATCCACCACTTCATTTATTCATCGGACGATTCGTCCTCGGATGCCCACAAAAGGCATGTGTTCAATCGTATCCAAGAGGGAGTGGTTGCTCATGACCCATACTTCGAGTGCAAGACCGACGCCCTTGGCAAGCTTGGATTCTCCTCTTACCAGAAATGCACCGCGGCCATCCGCATGCTTGCATATGGAATTCCAGGCGATCTGGTGGATGAGTATGTGCGTATGAGCGAGTCCACATGTCTGTTGTCACTGTACAGCTTCTGCAAGGCCGTGGTGGCAGTGTTTGGCCCTGAGTACTTGAGGGAGCCAAATGCCGCTGATACAGAGATTGTTGGCGGTCAACGCAGCTAGAGGCTTTCCAGGCATGCTTGGCAGCATAGATTATATGCACTGGGAGTGGAAGAACTGTCCATTTGCTTGGCAGGGCCAGTACAAGGGGCATGTTAAAGCATGCACTGTCATGTTAGAAGTGGTGGCTTCGCAGGATCTTTGGATATGTCATTCTTTCTTTGGCATGGCAGGTTCTCACAATGATATCAACGTGCTGCAGCGTTCTCAGTCTTCGCAAGGCTTGCAGAAGGCCACTCCCCACCTGTCAACTTTGAGATCAAGGCCACCAATACAACAAGGGATACTACCTTGCTGATGGCATATATCCTCAGTGGTCAACTTTTGTGAAGACAATCTCAAACCCCCAAGGTGAGAAGAGAAAGAGGTTTGCCCAAATGCAAGAGAGTGCTAGAAAGGATGTGGAACGTGCTTTTGGTGTGCTTCAATCCGGATGGGGTATCGTTCGAAACCCTGCACTGACATGGAATGAAGGAAAGCTTTGGGAGGTGATGATTGCTTGTGTGATCATGCACAACATGATCGTCTAGGACGAGCGTGATGACAGGATCTTCGACCAAGGATTTGATTTTCAAGGTGAAAATGATGAGCCCCTGCACCAAGAACCGGCCACGTTTGAACAGTTTGCCCAATTTCATCGCGAAATGCGTGATTGGCACACTCATTTGGATCTTCAAAATGACTTGGTTGAGCATGTGTGGAATCACATTGGCAACCAATAGATGTATTGGTTCATTATGTGCATTCTAGACTATTTCGATTTGGTTGTAAAACTATTTTATTAGAGACAATTTCGATTGGGTTGTAAAACTATTTATAATCAAACAATTAATATTTGGACGTGCAAACTTGTTTTGAACATTGAAATATGAATATATGGCCATTTTTGGCCGTGGCGGATCGGATGGGGCCAAAGGATGCGTCCGCACGCTGGACGCACAGCCACCGCATCTCAGGACAGGCCCGGACACGACCCAATTGCACTACCCAAACGGACGAAAACAGGCCAAAACGGGCGTCCGTTTGGGGTCGTGCGCTGGAGTTGGCCTTAGTTATATTACTGCTCTTCGCATTTGCGTTTGGTCCACTAGTCATATCCAAAATAGAAAATGTGATACATATGTATTATGATCTAGAAAATGCTACACATCTGTAATCATATTCAAGTCTTGGTAGGAGGAGTTTCTTTGGGGAAAATTCATCGCACAAATTTGTCACACTGAAATCTCAGACCAAACCCACCGTTTCCATGGTATAAGTTTTGCATATGTAAAAGAAACGATGTGGATGACCTCGGCATTTTCATAAGACGATTTGTTCGGTAACAATATTTGACATTGTTTAATAATCAACAATGTTTTTTTAATCAATAATCAACAATTTACCGTGTAGCAATCGATGCAGAGGCGGGAGGTTGTCCTCGTTTAAAAAGAAGTGACAATTGTGAATAGTTTAATATTGTGT
This sequence comes from Aegilops tauschii subsp. strangulata, assembly GCF_002575655.3. Lineage (NCBI taxonomy): Eukaryota > Viridiplantae > Streptophyta > Magnoliopsida > Poales > Poaceae > Aegilops > Aegilops tauschii. The sequence goes on along the minus strand of NC_053036.3, from coordinate 168,354,414 downwards.
GTCCTCACAGTAGTGTTGATCCGATCCTATGTTAGATCAGACTACCAATTCTCAGTCGCTCTCTACTTAAAGTGTGATACAAATTGTTGACTGAATATAGCGAGCTAAGTTAGTAATGCAATCTTGGTGTGCAAGCATTTGAACAGATCTCTACATCTCTGCATGATACAATTCCACTTCCACTTGTGCAACCACGTGCTCGATCGGCTTGAAAATAACACGAAGAGTTAAAGTTACTTGGAATATTGGTGATCCTCATATCCCGTGACAATTGGGTTCCTCATACTATGGAAATTAATTAACTCCCCTAATTAATTGGCAGTTGGCACAACACATATACTCCTAGTACTAATTAATAACTTCCCTAAATCAGCTGATCCTCATATCCCGTCACAATTGGGTTCCTCGTACTACTATCGTAATTAATTAACTTTCCTAATTAACTGGCAATTGCCACAACGCCGTGAGGAGGAGCACATCATGCACGGATGCACATGTTGCATACCAAACGCTGAGGCCGCTCGCCGCCTGGAATCACAACGGTGAGCACCGGCGCTTGCGCTGCCCTGCCAGTCCGCAACTCTCCGCAGCTGTACCTCCGGCGACCGGCAAGTGCCCCAGGAGTCTAGGACGAGGCCTCTTCCGCTTCTGTTTGTATGCTCTATCTTCTTTGGGCATTGCTATGCGATACGACTATTTTCATACGGCACTGTATATCATACCGTCCTTGTGTCAGAGCAAGCCGCTGCCCACCACCCGATCAGGAATCGTACAAAATCGTATATCCAAGCGTCGTACGTGCAGCAATTTCGATCTTCTTTCCCTTCCAATTTTCTTCTCTTATTAAGGTATTCAGATCTCGTTTCTCTTAACAAAAAGCTTGTTTCACTTGTTGGGTCTTAAGTTTGGTAATGGTAGAATGGATAAATTTGTCAAAGGGCTGCAACCATACATCTGTTTAAAATAAAATATGTATTATCCTAAAGGGCAGCTACAATAAATATGTTTGAACTAAAGTACAATCTTTTATGTTCCTGTTTAATCTGTCTATAAGAAAATACTAGCATGATTTAGGTCATACTTCCTGCTCATACATTTCCCGGAGAGGAAAATAATATGCTCATACATTTCCCAAAGAAAAGAAAAGGCATGCTCATGCTTTAGTCGTTCGTTCGCACCTCATCTTTGGCTCTGGTAGAGTTTTTTTCTTTCACATATGCCACGTGAGGCAGGGATTTTTTAAGAGCGTCTACAACCCTACATAATAAAATTGAGCCCCCAAACGTCTACAAACACGTCAGATCACATCTCATATTTTACAAACTAGCAAACCAGCGCCGGGTCACCTTTCATATTTCACACATCACAACCACACTCCCATTTGATGATCCCCATTTTCATGCAACAGACATGCAATATTCATGATTTAGGTACATAAAACATAGTAGGAACTAGCAACCTAGCAACTACACTACTCATTAGATCTGTCGATGATGTTTGTGCCGGAGACACCGGCCTCGTGGTCATTGGCGGCCGGCCTCCACGAGGCGGACATGGAGCTTGAGGAGGCATGCGTGTCCAAGGAGGCATGTTCGTGCCGGAGACACCGGCCTCGGGACATGGAGCTTGAGGAGGCATTGCTCCGTCGTTGGTGCCTCCTCTTCCTCCTCAGACGGTGGCTCCTCCTCCTCGTCTGATGGTGGCTCCTCCTCCTGCTGCTGCTGCTCGCCTCTTCCATATCCACCGCCTCCACCTCCTCGTGCCCCGGCGCCTCCTCGCCCGGACTATCAGAAGGCAAGCCGACCCCAATGCATGTAGCGCGATGCGCGGCATATGCCTCCTTCAGGACGTGCATGCTCACCCAGCGCTTTAGGGTTAGTAAGGTGATCTTGCCTCGGACCATGGCGGCAGTCGGACGGCGACGACGTTGGGTTCGAAGTGGAATATGGAGAGAAGGGCCAGCGGCAGCATGGATGGGAGGGAGGAAATACGATGGGGCTAGAAATGCGTCGTCACCTAAACCGAAGGAAGCGCTCGTCGGACCGATGAGTTTTAGCGCGGGCCCATTCGTCAGTCCGACATGGCGGACGGGTCTGGGCATTCCATGTTCGCCCCACATATGGGCTGGGTAGGAGGGCGTAGGTCGGACCGAACGTTTGAGTTGAGTATACACAATCCGGTTGGATGACTTTTTTCATCCGGACACTTGGGGGATATGTGTGCTCTGGTTGTAGATGCTCTAAGGACGGGCAAAGCTTATTCATTCTTGTATGTATATATATGCAGAACACACATATACAGATCTATGCATAGAATATTCAGTTAATAGGATATTTCCATATGCAACACTTTAATTTGCACTGTTACTTTTTTTTTGCGGGTGAAGTTGCACTGTTACGACATAGTAGAATATATCAGCAATTATGTAGCTGCACCTGAAATTCTGGCCATTGATCGGCATTTCATCGGCACCTGAAATTCTGCTCCTCGCGAGAAAAAAAGGAAATGTATTCAGAGGAACAAATCAACCCGTATGCACGCATGCGCGCACGCACGCAATGCACGCAGCTGCACGCCGTCCTACCTGATCTCTTCAAGTCCCTGTCACCCAGATCTCTTGGATCAGTCTCGGGGCCCCACGTCCCAAAACAATCGATCTACCTGGCACCGAGGTGGATCCATGCATGTCGTCAAATACCGGGCATGCACCCTCTTGACGCGACGCCCGTTCGTCCGGTAAAACAAGCAAGAATCACCGTCTTCATTACTACTGTCAAAAAGAAGAAACAGGAATCACCTCCCCATTTTACCGAGAAAAGATGTACTAGCTAGGGTTAATTTGGACGAGGAGTCAGGTACGAGGTGTTGAAAGTTGAACTCATCAAAGCGAACGCAGGCACGGACGTACAGTCGGAGAGTCCAAGATGACGTCAGCGTCCATGCGCGCGCGCGTCCCGGCCAGGAAGGAAACGGTCTCTTGTTTCGAAACGGTAGTTCTACCCGCGCCCCTCGCCCGGTGGTACGTGGAGTAGTCTCTGTTCCACCTCCAACCCGTCCCGTCGGTTGCTTTTCCTTGTGTCCCAATCCATCTAAAATACTCCACATGCATGTGCTCCCCCTCTCCGGTCCAAGCATGCATGCCCATTGGCTGACAAATCAAAGCAAAGCTGCCTAGAATTCGTTCATTCGTTCGTCGCACAAAGGCCGGATCGATCTGCAATTCTGCATGTTATCCACGCAAACCGATGAACCAAAAATACTACTAGACGATTGTAAAAGTGATCAACGTAAGATCAAACGTTCACTACTAGTAGTAGTTTATAGTATCTTGGTCTGTGGGTTGGTTTCCTCGCGTCTTGCGAGGGCACCATTGAACCGGACTGCTACTACCACGTACCATATGGCTCCATCGGTAGCTGCTCCGTACGCGTCTTCTACTAGTTTTCCACCTTTTCAAACCTCTGATCCCGCCCGCGACCAGTTGCTCATAGCCACCATGCGAACGATTTCGCGCGCGTGCCGCCGGTCTCCATCGCCGTACGTGCAGAGCTCATAGCTCCCGCTCTCTGGCCTTATATAAACCTGAGCTCCCCGATCGGTCATTTCACCAACGGACATTTCGATCCATCCATCAGTTTGATCAATTCATCCGGCTGCTGTCGTGAGCTAGCCAGCCGTCTCGATCGTCCCGGACCTAGCTAGCTACCTGCACACCCGTACGTACGGCCGGTAGCAGTACAGATCTCCATCGATCCACGCACATACACGTACGCAGCTGAGCTTGCTCGACCTAGCTCGATCAATGGCCTCAACCGGAGTTTCGCGTAGGTCGTCCATCATGGCGTCCCGGCTGAGCGCGTCTGCAGAGGCCATGCGCGCGAGCGAGGGGGGGAAGCAGCGACACGCCGTGCTGGCGCGGCGGGTGGAGTACGACGAGGAGTCTCTGGCCGGTGAACCCCAATACGACGTGTTCATCAACCACCGCGGCGTGGACACGAAGCGGACGGTGGCGCGCCTGCTCTACGACCGCCTCGCGCAGAGCGGCATCCGCGGCTTCCTGGACAACATGTCGATGCGGCCGGGCGACCGGCTCAGGGAGACGATCAGCGCCGGAATCAGCGAATGCAGCGTCGCCGTTGCCATCTTCTCCCCGAGCTACTTCGACTCGGAGTACTGCCTGTGGGAGCTCGCCACGCTCGTAGAGTCACGCAAGACCATCATCCCCATCTTCTACAACATCAAGCCCTCCGACCTCGTGCTCCCCGAGGCCCTCGCCGCCTCCGACGACTACCTCCCGCAAGACGTCGAGCGCTACAAGTACGCGCTCCGCGAGGCCAAGAACACCGTCGGCCTCACCTACGACTCGGCCACAGGGTACGTCACTCATGGATCCATATACGCATGCATGCATGCATGCATCATTTTCTTCCTCTTCGATATATAATTCCATCCGTGGCGTGAATGTCCACGCGCAAATGCATGCATGCAACCAATTGGGAGCTAACTGTATGCAATGGCAATCTCTCTGCAGGGACATAGCCGAGCTGGTGTCAGCGGCAGCCGACGCGGTGCTGTACCACATGGAAAAAATGGTGAGAGTGCAGAGGAGGGAAACGATCGTTTCAAGGCTCTAATTTTGAATGGAAAATCAACGGCTACTATTCAGCGAAGTACCCGGCTCCACGTCAGGAATAACAAATAGTCGAAGGGGCAGATTAACAGTCAAATAATTAACATGCAGAGGATTCATTCGTTCGTTTTTTTTTCTTTTCTTTTGAGAGGACATTCGTTTTTCTTTGGTTGATTCTTTGTCGGTAAATTAGGTTCATGGGTGCATGCCTTAGCCGCCAATGTGTAGTAAAATAAGCTATACGGCTGGCCATACAGGCACCGCAACTTCAGATTTTGCAAATAATGACGGGCATATGTACATGTACTGCACAAAGTCAAATAAATTATAGTTCGATCACATATTGCATAATTGCTTTAATTTGTTTATTAAAAAATATGTGAGGCCTTGGATCTTCACCAATGGTGATCTTTTAACCATGCCGAAACAGCTTTTGTTGATCCTGCAGCCTCCGCCCTACGAGCTAACAATGGCATTCTTTCTTTTTTGAATATGTAATGCAAATTGTTCTCCGCCAACTAAAAAGAAACAATTGATCCTCCGCCATTTCTAGAGTGCCACAATTCTTCTGGCAAGGAGCAGATCAGTGTCTTCATCTGTGAATGCATCAGCCTTGTGCCCACAAACTCCTCGAGCTACTGCGCCTCAGCCCACCATGCTCGTCGAGAAATGTACTAATGCATAAAGTGAATTAAATTTGAGATTGATCACATATTACATAATTTATTTTGTTTATGAAATTTGAGGTGTTGGATCGTAACCAATGGCGATCTCTTAACAATGCTCGAAATAGAAGCAACACCCAAGTTCTGAAATAGCTTATGTGGATCCTCCAACTTCCACCCTATGAGCCAACAATGATGTTGTTTCTTTTTACAAAAATTGGTTCTCTGGCCTCTCTTGAGTGCCAACCTGATTTTTTTTGTGGGGGGTGGGGGAGAAAGGGAGCGAATACAACCAATGACAATGTAGATGTCCTTCGGTTGGCATTTTGATATTATGTTATTTTTGTACCTTTTACATGAACCTTGAAGACGATGATTTCTTCAAATGGAAGTCGAGAAAAACCTTGTTTTGGAAAACGTAAAGAACAAAACTTTGTAACTAAAATATCTTGGCTCACTTTCCCCTCTATCATTTAACACCCTGGACGATCACATCCTAGAGCATTTTACCCTCCAACTGGTTTCTGTTACGTAAAATCTTCCATAAAAGGTTCTATAAAGTATACTGAAGAATACGTTGCCTTTTTCACATGTCATGAATGGTCACATTTGGTAGCTAAACTATCATTCACGTCAATATGTTCTTCTCTTCTCTTTGGGGCTTGTCTTGCTGTGCCCCCAGCGATGATTTGACACTTGTTTGTACTCTGAACATGACTTGTTGGATGCTTGGTGTTGGTGCTTTATAATATAAAGCAGAGGGAAACCCTTTTTCGAAAAAAAGAGAAGAAGTTTCAGTACTGACATTTTATTCCATAAACTGACTCTTTGTAAACTACTCCAAAACGTAATTGTTTAGAGGGTTAAGTAAGTCTGAAAAAAGTTTGAGTTCATTTCTTGAAGGAAAAAAAGTTTAGGGAACAACGTGGATTTATTTTATCCTTCAAGAAAAAAACACCACTATACATTTTTGAAGTGTGATACTGCAATCGGCCTGCCTAAAAAATCACAAGGACCTAATGTGTGTGACTCATTGCTCAGTGGTGTTGATTTCACACATCACGATCTGTTCCCCACTTTCCGCAAGCTATACATGTGTACTACTGTGTGTACGTGCGGCGGAAGAATATTTTTTATGTCTTATTTTTTTTCTTTGATGTTTACAGTGGTAGCTGTACGGCAGGTGAACAGTAAACCACATGGATTCAAACTATTTAGTCAAGGCACCGCGTTAGATATACTGGGAATTTACTGTGCAAAATTTCATTTGGCATGGATCGATTTCATATTTGAGGGGTGCAGAATGTGAAGATTTTGAATTTCCATCTGCAGAAAAGTAATATGGGTCTGCATGTGAGCCGGTGAGCCCAACAACACGTGTTGTCCGTTAATGCAAATTGACTCAAATTCTTGGCAACTAAGTATATATTTTTATGATCAATTTTTTAGATAACTAACCTTGGCTCAGTGGTTTGGCATGCGGTTCTGCAGCCTAACGACCCGAATTCAATTCCTGGAATCGACATGGTACTTATACTAAAATATTTGTATGCATCCCTAGTTGGTGCTGAGGCTGGGAAGTGAAAATCTCTCCCATTTTGAAGGTCGCTCCCGCATCGGGTGACTCGGGCGGGCCGCTACCCTAGCCGCTGCCGAGCCCCAATCTACTCCCTCCTCTCCTCCCACCACCGCCGGGCTAAGCCCGAGGGCAGATAGCGGTGGCGAGGGTCTCTCCTTCTCTCCCGCGTCTTGGGGTGGGGTGGGGCCGCGGCATGTGGAGGCACGACTGGTCGGGTCCTACGGCGCGGCGGCGGCGGGCGGCTCTGCAGCCAGTCGGATCTCGGATTGGCGGTGGTGGCATGGAGGGCCTGGTGGATGGATCGGCTGTACGTGTGGTCTGACCTCCGGTCAGATCGGATCTGGCCGGTGCGGCCTGCTCCATGCGCGGTGGCGGTCCCGTGCACACGAGGTTGGATGGAGGTTCCTCGAGCGGATCCGGGTGAAAACCCTACTCTTGGCTCGTTGCCAGGCTGGCAATGGCGGCGTTTTCTGCGCCGTCCCCTTCTTGAAGGCATCATCATGAAGAAGCTCTAGACCCCTATCCGCCACCTCCGGGGGAAACCTTAGATCGGTCGATCGGATGATGGCGACGCTCTTGTGTCGTATCCCTCTTGGGGGGCGTCATTCTTGGAGGTATACATAGGCTCGAGGGACCAGTGGACGACATCTGCGGTGGAGCGGCGTTTCATGTGACACATCGACCACGTGGAGTCTTGGCGGCGTGGCGCGGCAGGGCCTCGGCGACGATTGTGTGATGTTGGACGCGCGTAGGAAGGAGGTGTTGTCTGGCGCCGTGGTGGCATCGACAGCAAGCCTGGCAAGGTTGATACGTTAGTATATGCTCTAAAGATGGATCGATGGAAGAAGGCAGCGACGACCTATGAGAGTGCATCAGACAGGTTTGTGCCCCCGACCTGGCATATGGCTTGGTTGGGGCCTTCGGCTTTAGATGTTAGGCTTAGGTGAGAGGTCTGGATATTCGGCTCACATTTTCTGCACCCCTTAATCATTGGATAGGAGTAGCGACTGATGTTGCTAAGATGGCGGCTTCAGACATATTGATGTATTACTTTGTAAGGTCTTTGAGAATAATTAATAAAATAATTGCAGGCATCTGAAATCAGATGCAGAGGCAAGGGGTTATCCCCTTTAAAAAAAAGAAGGTAACAGTTCCACCTAGTTGTTTTCTGATGGATTCTCAAGGGCCAATTTACTTGACACTATAGGAGTTGACCATTCCTATAATCTTCTTTTGAAACACACTTTCCAAGAATCTAATATCTCAAAGATATTTTCGTAATCTAACTTTGTAGGTATTAGTATTAGATCAAGTTGGTGATGGCCTATTTCACCTCACATCTTCCCCAAATATAATTTGTTTGCAACAAATGGGATCACCTCCTTGATTATGATCTTGCTGTTAGAATGGGGGCGCATGACGAGCTCGGCTTTAAATTAACAAAACCATCAATCATACATGATTAAAAGTGCGATCAATTTACAGAGAAAAGAAAACATAAGTGGGAGATAGAAAGTGTTCAACAACAAAAAAACTCCAAGGCACCGGTGGGAGGGAGTAAAACACTTGCAACGACGTGGCCATTGTCCTCCATTGCGACCTACACCTAAAAGGAAACTTGGGTCATGGGGAAGACACCACCATAAACGCATCGTGTCGGTGCCTGCACTCAGAAGACCAAACCATGGACGCAACAACCATCTATCCCCGCCGCAACAAAGGCCAGCTGCCCTCAAACCCGGGATCGAAAGGCGTCTCACGGACGGCTAGCAACGCGGTTCACCCTGCAAACAAGATGGACCATGGAGCACATCCCTTCGAGCGTCGTCCTAAAACCCTAACATATCTACTAGCCGGAGCTGAGCCATCGGGATTCCTCTCGCCGCCACACCGGCCGCCAAAGAGGCAGACAGAGGGGAGGCAAACCCACAGGCTCGCCGGGGGAGATCAAGGGGAAAAAAAGGCTTTGCCCTAGTCGCCTTGCAAGAGGGGAAAGAAAGACAACACATGTGTAGCGAGAAGTTTGACTAGGAGAAAGGCTTGAACTAGAATAAGTTTGGAATGTCGAATTATAAAACTTGGAACAACCTTATACTTTCTTTAGACTTGACCAAAATTAAGACTCAAACTTTGAATTTTAATGGAATTTTTTTGATTCGTTTCTCATAATTCAACCATGATTTTGCTTCTTCTTCTTCCGTAGGAAGACAATTCGGTCATATTATCCATGGTACTTTTTTAAAAACATTAAAAACTAAAGACAAGCAGATTGCCGGTCCTTAAGCCGGAGCTTTGAATCGTCCATCCACCGGCTTGTTGACACTGTTCCCATCTTTCTACTGGAATGGGGGCATGAATTATCGGCAATGGACCATGTAAATTCCACCCGGCCCTGCCATTTCCAAGCTTTCGAACCAGAGCACGCGCCTTGTCCCCGCGGCAAAGGCTCGAGCCCCATCGGCCCGACAAAAGTTTTAAAAAAGAGAGAAACGCAGATTCTACTGGAATCCTGGAGCTTGGCAGGCACGGAATCCTCCGTCGCTGTCGTCCCGGCGGCACGCAGGAGAGCCCGGCCCGCCGCGTCCCTTTCACCCGCCGGCGAACTGCCGCTGCCCCTCTCCCGGCTTAACCCAGCGGCGACCCGCTCCTTCGCGCGCGCGTTTAATTCGTGCTCCACATGACGCGGACGCCTTCCTTCCCGGCCGCGCGCGCGCGCGCGCCCCGGTCAGCGTGGGCGCCGTCGCCAAACGCCACATGGCTCCTCTCCCGGTGCTTCGCCGCGACCTGGAACCGCAGTCAAACCGCGCATGTTGCGCTCAGCTCCTGTCCTGTCTCGACGCAAATTTCAGTTCGAGATGTGTTTGTTATACCGGTGCAGACTGTGACTCGCCGGACGCATGTCGTCTTTAATTGTGGTCAGTGATCAACTTCCTTGCTGAGACGTGGTCACCGATCAACCGGCCGGCGGATCGTGCCCGGGCTAGGTGGTCGTGGCTCGCTCCTGGAACTTGTACGGCAGCTTCTGTCTCTGCGCACAGTGTGCCTGTTTTACATGTTCAAAGGATGGATGCAGGTTTTGGGTACTCCAGGGAGAAAAATGTAGCGCATTAGTGTTTGAAATGCGGTAGAAAATCATGATCCTAGTTTGATGTACGGAAAGAGAAGATCAATCTTGACTCGCAAGGTAAGACGCATGCAAAGTCCAGAACAATGTAGCATTTGCTCGACTAAAACAAGTGCTTGAAACTGAAGTACGTATGCGCAAGAGTCCTACCTAGAAGGCTAGAATGACTTTCTTTTTGAGATTTTTTATTATCTACGCGACCAAGAACACGCTGTTTTTTAAGATGTGTGAAAATACGCACTAATCCAAAAAAAAATTGAAGATACAAGACTCGTTCGCAACAATAAAAGTACTCCCCTCTTGCCAGACAGGAACACCAATCATCACTCTCGAGCTCCAGTGCCTGACAAGGACGGGTTTACTTGTATACGAGAAGAAGACGAAGACGAGCCCATCATGCATGCCTCGAGCAAAGCTTTCCATTCCATGTTCGCAACGACTCCCGTGTCTCGTTTCCCTGTCTGCTCCCGGCAGATCCAGAGAAAGAGAGAGGTCAACTCCTCCCACCCTACTACTACTACTCTACAATATACTCGTACTACGTTTCCGATCTCTGATACTTACTCGGATGCTGCGCGCGCTGGAGCGTTTCCCCGTCCAACAAGCAACTGCGCAACTTGACGCATCAAGAACCTTCTGCGCCGCTTCCGCCTGGCGCCGTCTCTGTTGTTTCTATTTTTCCACGCAGCGGGAGAAATCGCGGGGACCTGCCGCCTGGCCGGCGGGCTGCGCAGTCTCGCCTGACTAATCAAACGAACGGTCCAGGCGTACCCAGCACCGTCACTGTGAATGCATTGGGGAGTACTAGCAGGGAGACCATTCGCTCGGTGGCATGCACGAGCAGCCAGACTGCTGCCCGGATCGAGCTATTCCTGTTCGTGGATGAGAATGCAGCAGCCACCCCCGGCGTTAAGGGGGCCAACTGACTAGGCGAGTCCGGGTTGATGGTCCGGTCAGAGGCTCAGAAACTCGGAATTTTGACAGGATCAAAGGTCAGCATGTAACTGTACGGCAGAGAAAGAATGGAGGGATACTCTAGTTGTACTATTCAATTTCGACTGGAGCTTCTTTCTGTTCCCTGCGCGTGATCGGCCGATGGCTAAGGCTGTTCGTCGTGTTAGCGACTGGTGTTAAATGTTGGCAAGCGAACGTAGTCGGTTTTTTTTCTTCTGGCGAGGCAGTGAAGCATATATTGATAAAGAGTCAAGCAACCGCCACCATTTTTTGAAGTTTGGATTTGCGAAGCTCTCTAGCTGGACGGCGACGGTTTTTGAATCTAGAATTCACTGGTGCGGATCCAGATCCGGTGGTCAGAGATTCAAAACACTGCTGCAGGGAAGGGATGGCAATAGGTAGATTATAGTAATCTCCACCTCTCCTTGGTTTCTTCGGTGGACCAGGAAGAAAATGACTGGTGTGATTCAAAACTTCGAATTCTTGACTGTACCAGGAAAGTAAGGTCGTCAAATCAAACTAATCATATGTTACAGAGCTCGATGAACTTGTTGGGAAATCTCTTCGGATAAAAGGGAAGATCGAGTTACAGCTTCCAACATACTTGGTCACACGCACACGCGTCAGGAAGAACGTTAAGCAAGCACAGGTTGAACCGGAGCTCCATCGGTCCGACTTCTTTCCACGGTTTGTTCGTATCTTCAAAAGCTAGAAAAAAACACCTTTTTCCACCCGCCTTCATGAGAGTAAAATTATGACAGGTAGACTTGTGATGTTCTTTGTCCAGTAGCTTTTTTTGGGGGGAATTCTTTGCCCAGTAGCTAATTAAGCGTGCAAAAATGCTACTCGCTCCGTTCACAAATATAATATGCTTTAGATATTTTATTAATATGAACTATATACGGACTGAACTAAGTGAAGAAACACACTAAAAAATGTCTATATACATTCCATTCACAAAGAGTTAAAACATCCTATATTTGTGAACAGAAGGAGTATTTGGGAGAAAACTTAGCCTCTTCATATTTTAAGATACAACCATATTTTGATAAATTTGGAAAGAAAAAACTAAATTTCTATGCTACAAGTTCATTAATGATGAGATGAGATTACTACCTCACAGCGCCCGTGCGTCGCTCCATGACCCAGGACATGTGGCGTGCCAGGCCGGAGGCACGGTCCGTGAGAAAGAGAAATATACCCATTTCTATTTATCCATTCTCATAGAAAGTACTAAAAATATTTTTGAATGTATGGAGCAGGCGTATGAATTGATATCTTCAAGAGTCAAATCCTTTTCTTGCCCACCCAACCATAAAAAAAAAATCGTTATGGCGAACAACAGAGCTACCATAGCGAACAATGTTACTGTATCTACAATGGACAAAGGAACGAGAGGGCACGATCCCGGCTGCCTGGGCCTGGCATCGCCCTGGACCAACTAGGTTCTCGGGCTGTCACGGCTATAAATGATGATAGGATTTTGTTATTATGTTTGCCGTAGAGTTACATCGTTTATGGTGGGTCCTCGTGACGCTCTGGGCGAAAGACTAGCTCAACATGTGTCGGTGTCGGTGTGGCAATGCCCTCAAGCGTCGTTCCTCACTCGATGGCATTATCGAGCATCCTTGATTCACCTCTACCTCTCGCGGTCTAGTCCTCGCTACCTTGCCTCCCTTTGGGGTGTCCTTGCGAGATGGCAAAAACCTAAATCTAAATCTTTCAAAAGAAAGCCTATATTTGTCTTGCCAAGACGATGGTGGTGTGGACAACATTACCCCCCTTTGGATGTGTTCTTCACTGAGGTAGGATCCGGGCTGGTTTGCATGTTGTTGGTATCCACTTTGGCTCTAGCAAGCTCATCCTAGGAAGTTAACATCATGCTCATGCGGCCACCTTAGGTGGCAAGGATTACAATACATCGTGAAGGATCTCGTATTGTGGCTTCTTGGTCGCATGGGATCACTCGATGGGCATTGACCGACATTTATGGATATATTTTGCGATAAACGAGGCCTATGGTGTTTTGTGATGGTGCAGAGGATGGGGCCCACGTTTTTGAGTCCTCTACACCGTCTATAAGATGTTTTTTTTGCGTGATTCTGAGGCCTACAAGGGAAATATCTCCCCCAAATAATTGCATCATCCGGATCTGGTCTAATTAGTGGTGGTGAGGTATGAGAGTGTGCCTAGTCAAGGATACAGATGTTCGTTTTACGATGTTGGCGGTCTATGACGTCATCAACTAGTTTTTAGAGTTGGATTTTCTCTTTCCACGGTGAAGGTTAGATATGTCTTGCATCCCCTATACTTGTGTGGATGCTAAGCCAGCATAGTTTTGTGACATACTATGCTGTAATGTTTGCCTTTTAGGCTTATAACTATACACTTTTATTTCAATGCATGGAGGCACAAGTTTGGTTTTCTTCAAAAAAAATTGAATATATTATAAATGTTGTAACGACGAACAACACCGAAAAATAGTTTTGGATGTCCTACGAAAAACACGATTACCCTTCAAAATTGTTTGTTGCTTGCAATTGTTCTAAAACTTCATCATTTTGAAAAATGCTAAACATAATGACGACAATGTACCAAGGAGATCACTATCCCGCGAAACCTTATATGGCGCTTATAACTGAAAGTGCGTTATATCGACTAGAGGGGGGGGTGAATAGGCGATTTTTATGAATTCTTCACTGAGGAATTTGCTGGTGAGGAAATTCCTTAGCGAAGAACTACTTGCAGCGGAATAAGTACTCAGAAGTAAACATAACAGAACACAAGCATGGTCATCATGATGAAATGAAGACAAGCACAGAGTACTGAAAGCGTAAACACATGATAACACAGGATGAAGACAAACAGACTGAAGAAATTGAACTGAGGAAATTGAGAAAGTCTTCAGTCAAAGTCTTCAAACACAGATATGACAAGCACACAACACAGTAATAAGGAAATGAAAGAGTTGAGGAAATAGAACCAGTAGGCTTGGTGAGGACAATGATTTAGTAGACCAGTTCCAACTGCTGTCTCAGTTGTACATCTGGTTGGAGCGGCTAGGTATTTAAACCTGAGGACACACAGTCCCGGACACACAGTCCTCACCGTATTCTCCTTGAGCTAAGGTCACACAGACCTCGCCCAATCACTCGTAGTAAGTCTTCAGGTGACTTCCGAACCTTCACAAACTCGGTCACTCGGCGATCCACAATTCCTCTTGGATGCTCTAGACCATGACGCCTAACCGTCTGGAAGAAGCACAATCTTCAAAGGTAACAAGCGTCAGATCCACGCAGGATCAATCTCTTCAGTGATGCTCAATCACTTGGGTTTGTAGGTGTTTGGGTTTGGGTTTTCCTCACTCGATGATTTTCGCTCAAAGTCCTCGGAGGATGGGATGCTCTCAAATGACAAGTGTCAGTTTCTCTCGGAGCAGCCAACCAGCTAGTGGTTATAGGGGGTGGCTATTTATAGCCTAGGGAGCAGCCCGACATGATAAGACATAAATGCCCTTCAATGATATGACCGTTAGGTGGGTAGATATTTTGGGACAGCTGGCGCATAGCACAACAATGGTCGGAAATTTGTGTATCAAATTCCTTAGGGCTACCATGTTCCTCACTGTGTAGGCAATCCGCACTGGCAAATTCCTAAATCCTCAGTCAGAACAAATTCCTCAGAGACCAGAAGAACTTCGTCTCTGTCACTGAGTATGAGATTTCCAATGGCTTCACTCGAAGGGATTGGTAGGTGTAGGATTTTGAGTTGAGCATCACATGAAATTTTTTCCTTAGTATTTCCTCGACCCCCTTTAACAGTACGGTGTTTCCTATGACTCAAGAAAGAGAAAATGAAACTATAAAAACAAAAGTCTTCACACTCCATGTTCCTCGAATGAATACCAAGTCTTCAAGGTCACACCAATTTCTTCACTTTCAAAGTCTTTAGAAATCCAAAGTCTTCAGTTGAAGAACTTCATTTTTAGGAGTCGACTTTCTCTGTAAATATCAAACTCCTCATAGACTTATAGACCTGTGTACACTCATAAACACATTAGTCCCTTAACCTATAAGTCTTCAATACACCAAAATCACTAAGGGGCACTAGATGCACTTACAATCTCCCCCTTTTTGGTGATTGATGACAATATAGGTTAAGTTTTCAACGGGGATAAACATATGAAGTGTAAATACTGATATTGAGGAATTTGATTGCAAGATATAGAAGAACTCCCCCTGAAGATGTGCATAGTGAGGAATTTGCTTTTAAAGCAATGCACACTTGAAGAGTTGAATCATGGAGATCTCCCCCTATATCTTGTAATTCATACACGCATTTGACATATAATATGAAGAATTTGAAATGCATGATGAAATATGGTGACTGATGTAATTCAGAATGCATGCATTAACATTAACGAGGAATAAGCATGCAGAAAAACGCAGCAAAAGTATCAGGCCACCATAGAGTTTAAGTTTACAACTCGATCCAGCAAAGTCATCAGAAGAACGAGAGTATTAACTTAAGAAAAAAAACGCCCATATAAGATAGACCCGCTTGAAGACTAACTCAAATTTCTCCCCCTTTGTCATCGAATGACCAAAAGGATCGAAAATGAGGACTAACGCCCCTGAAGAATATCAAGTTGATGAAGGAGCGCCAGCGTTGTTGGAGTCGTTTGTTGATGTAGGGCCTGCTGCAGTGTCGTCCAAGTCTTCATGCTCGTCGGTGTCGCGCGATGAAGAATAGGAGCTGGCCATCAAGGAAGGAACCTTGACCTTCTTGTATTTCTTCGGTGGAGGTGCAGACCAGTCAAAGTCTTCCTTGAGACCCATGTTCTTCAGATCTTCTTCACCATATACATGTGACAGAATAGCCCAGGTGCGATCGAAGACTTCATGGAGGTAGTAATGGTTTTTCTTCACTGCATTATGTGTAGCAGTCATGTTGTGAAGAATTAAACCTAACTGACGCTTAACCCATTTATGGTTTCAGTCCACCTTCTGGTGAAGACTTAGCAGAAGCTCACGGTCAGTCATCACACGAGGAGCAGTGGCTTGAGGATATGGCTTGGAGGCATGGGCAGCAGAATCATGAGTGGCAAAGTCATCATTGCTGGAATAAGATGCAGCCTTGCGAAACTGACCATCCAATGGACGAATGCCTTCATCTATAACAGCTGGTGCCTTGCCCTTTTCATCAGCTGAGGAATAGGTCCGCTTGAGGACTTCAATTGGGGGCAAGTAGCTGAGGTGATTCTGAAAATTAGTCTTGTAGTTGAGTGAAGACCTTGTTCTGAGGAATCTCATAATCCACGGTGCATAAGGCTTCAGCTCAAACGGTGAAAGTGCAAAATTTGCCAGAGTCCTCATGAAGAAATCGTGATAATTGACAGGAATGCCATGAATGATGTTGAATACCAAATTCTTCATGATGCCAACAATTTCCTCATCAGAGGAGTCATGACCTTTGATTGGACTCATAGTCTTCGTCAGAATGCGATAGACTGTCCTTGGTACATACTGCAATTCCTTCACGAGGAATTTTGTCCTTGAGGCTTGACCAGGTTTCAATGGCTTCATCAGCACTTGCATATAGTGATCTGTAAGCTCAAGCTCTTGGTACATACAACGAGCTCCTTCAGGTGGAGGACTGATGGGCAGGGCATGAAGTAATTCAGAGGCCGGTGCCTTATAGTGAGTGTTTTCGGTCATCCAGTCCAAAACCCAGGAGTTTACATCGTCAGGATCTCCTGTGATGTGCAGAGTTGCGTAGAATTGAAGAATGAGCTCTTCATTCCAATCAACTATGTCTGTGCAAAAGTTGAGGAGGCCTGTGTCATGAAGCACACTGAGGACAGGTGTGAAGCATGGCAATGATTCCATGTCCACATGAGGAATATGCTCGTGATCGAAGACTTTGTCCTTGTTGAAGAGCACTGAGGAATAGAAGTTGGCCCGGCTGGCGGTCCAGAAGCGCTTCCTTCTAAGACGAGCAGAATCATAGGGATTGTAGTCAGTGAAGAACACGTGCTCGCCGAAGAAATCATCAGCCTTGAATTTGTGCTTCTTTGAGAATGGATCCTTTGGCTTGGGCTGAGGAGTATCAGTCAAT
This sequence comes from Aegilops tauschii subsp. strangulata, assembly GCF_002575655.3. Classification (NCBI taxonomy): domain Eukaryota; kingdom Viridiplantae; phylum Streptophyta; class Magnoliopsida; order Poales; family Poaceae; genus Aegilops; species Aegilops tauschii. The sequence continues at coordinate 168,337,345 of NC_053036.3, read as the reverse complement.
TGCATTATTACCTCAGGAATCGCAATCCCAGGTTCTTCAGGCCGAGGAATTTCAGCTTCTACTCCAGTGACAGCCTCGGTCTTCAATTCTTTATTTACATTTTCTTCAGCGCTAGTGGCTGGAATTTCTTCATGGACAGACGATGTGGCATGTGGTTCATCAGATCCCATTTGAACTGTAGTTGCTGGGGACTGAGGAATTTGTTGCAATGGTGTGAAGAGTGGAGAGTTGGGGTGCTGACTTTCCCAAAAGTCATCATTCAGCATAGCTGTAGTACAGCCAATGTCCACATCTTCATCTTCCATTTCTTCAACGCCGGCCTCTTCAGCAGTAAACTGAGGCATAGGCGAGGAAACTGCTGGAGTTGAAGGGATTTCATCCACTTCAATTTCTTCATCCATCTGCTCTGACGTAGCAGCAGAAGGATTTTCTTCATCAGATCCGCTAGGGATCACATATTCTTCATCAAAAGGGACGATTTCCTTTGATGGCATGGTTGAGATAGGAACAACATCAATGGGGTTTGCAAATGAGCTGGTCATAGACTTCATCTTCTTCGGAGCAGAAGAATCTGAAGAAGCTGATGCTTTCCTTTTCTTCACTGATGCACGCTCTGCAGCCTTAGTCTTCTTCACATCTGATGCAGATAGAAGGATTGGAGTTGGAGTGGGCGCAGGAGGAACAAAGGAATGTGGTTGATTTTCTTCAGGCACAACTGATGTAGTTTCCCCTAACCTCTTCATTTTCTTCAGGCGCACCACTAGTGGATGCCCTGGCAATTTCATCAGCGGCTGGAATGCAGTCATCAGCCATGGAACTCACATTTTCTTCAGCAGCCTGAATGTCATCAGCGGTGCTGGCATGTTCTTCAGTCGGCTGAGCAGATGCTTCAGCCTGAGGAATTTCTGGTTGCGATGGAGCTGCAACCTTTGAAGTGAATTTCTCAGTCAGTTTTACAAACCTGACCTTGGCTCCTTGCCAATCAGCATAGTAAGCATTGAAATCATCGCTGAGGACTTTGATTTCAGTCTGGATCTTCACAAGTTCGTCAGTTTTCATAGAGACAACGTTGTTCTTCAGGAATTTCTCCTTCCTGTACTGCGCTTTCTTGATCTGCCTGGCCTTCTCAAATTTCCATTTCTCTTCTTGGATGAAGGCAGTCAGCATATGACTTTGGCCAGGAGTCAACTTGAAATCAGGCATAGGAGTGTTTGGGTCCTTGTGCCAAAGATCAATGTAGTCGAGGATCAACTTTGGATCCAAAAGCAGAGGCACATTTGTGCCCTTGGCTCTAGCGGCCCTGACTTGCCTATCTTTGATGATTTCGGCAAGTTCCTCATCATCAGCTTCGTCTTCATCAGACGACACTTGGAAGGCGACCTGCTTCTTGTGAGGACTTGGGCGAGAACCTCGTCCAGCAGTGGTCTTTGTCTTCAGCAGAGAGGGTCCTGTTGAAGAATTTGGTGCAACTGAGGAACTAGCAGAAGCTCCTGAGGCAATAGAGATGCCTGTAGTCCTTTAGCACGTGGCAAGATGCACAGGTGCTGAGGACTTGGTCGGAGCAGCTGAGGACTTTGGAGGAGCAGGAGCAGCGTGAGGAATTGGCCGTGAGGGCTTTGAGGATTCTGGCCGTGAGGGCATAGCTGAGGAACTTGGCCTTGAGGACATTGACGGCGAAGCACTTGGCTTGTGCGCAGGCTTCTTTGACATGGCTTTCTTAGGCTTGACAGAGGCCTCAGCGACAGCAACAGAGTCTTCATTGAATTTCCTCACTGCTTCTCTGGCTTGTCTAGCCAACTTGGCCTGGCGCTTGGCCCATTCATCAGGATAATCCTCACCGCGCTTGAGGTTGGTGGGATCAGCTATTTGGCCAGGTGCCAATGGAGGTCTTGGGCATGGAGGATTGAGTGCGAATTTCTTCATGTATTTGGGAGTAACATATCTGTACTCCCTCCACTCTCTTGCCCATCTCCTCTCAATCCTTTGGATGCGCACCTTGCGCTGATTCTTGTCCTCCTTACCAAACTTGGCCTCATCAGGAGTGCAATAATCTTTGTATATATCATCAGGGATCTCAAAGGCAATATTGATTTCAGGCCTCTTTCCTCCTTTCTGTGGCTTCTTTCCATCAGCCATTTTCTTCAGATGAGTAATTTGAACAATTGAGTTCTCTGAAGAAGTATGCAACTTTTCTTCGAGGAACGCTGCAAATGAGTTAAGTTGATGAGAACCTAGTGATTCAGCAGCGGACATGAGTACCTGTGAACAGAGTATAGTTGCGAGGAATTTGGAGAGGTCATATGCGTTCTCAGAAGGTTTTGTAAAAAGAACAAGTTTGAGGAATTTGACCAGATGAGTCTTGAAGAATTTCACTAAGCGTTATTTGTCTTAGGTTCCAGAGTTGTATAGATCGAGGATCCACACAATTGAGGAATCTTGAAGAAAACTTATTGCTTAGAGAAAATCAAGAACAGATGACATGTGAGGTGTTTAGTGTGTGAGGATTTGAAGAAAAACACCTTTGAAGATTTTGTAGTAATCATTTGAATCAAAGAGGGCAGTAAAAGTAACTTTTAATTACCCTGGACGAAGAACACGACGAACTGTGATGAAGAGATGAGAAGTTTGTCTGTGCAGATCTTCCACGGCCTAACTCGGCGGAGGAAGACAGCTACGGCGGCGGCGGAGGGAAGATTTCCACGGCCGGCGCGAGTACGACGGTGAGGAGGTCGAGGCAATGAAGCTCTTCCTCACCGGCGACGATGAAGTAGTGGCGGCGCTAGGGTTTGAGAAGCTCGAGCTGGAGAGAGGTCGAGCGGAGTAAAGGAAGTGAGGAAGGGGAGGGGGTATTTATAGCCACGGTGAAAAACTATTCGCCCGAAGATTTTGGACGAACGTGCCCCTAACCCTTTTCATTCGCTTGACATGTGTCACCCACGTACTGAGAAGTGGAGATCGTGTAAGATCATGGATGAATAGATAAGTATTTCATGGGAAGCGGAACGGTTTGAGCGGCAAAGCCGAAAATTTGGATAAGATAAGTTTTAACGTTCCGTTCGCAAATTCTTCAGCTAACAAGCACACAGTGAAGATTTTGAACGAGTTTCAAATAGAACGCACATGAAGAATTTGTGAATAGATTGGGTTGAGTTTAGCATAGAGGGGGAAGGGTCCGATCACATTCACTTAGCAGAAAAAGCAACTTGAAGAATTAGCCATAAGTGAATGCTGTAGATGACATGAACTCATATATATATATATATATATATATATATATATATATATATATATATATATAGCCAATGAAGAAAAACGACGGAAACAGTGAAGACAATGCAAAGTTGAAGAAAATGAACAACTGAGGAATTTCAAAACTGAGGAAAAACTCAAATTGAAGATTTTCAACTTTGGTGGTGGCGTGACCCACCGTATAAGAATGATGATTTCAGACACCGCGTATAATTGTCGTAGGGTTCTGAGAATCAATTTTTTTGTTAATTTCTTCACACTTAGAGTGTTATTCTTCATTGATTGAAGAAAAACGTTTCTTCATGTGTTGCACATCTAAGTCATCAATTTTGCATAAGTGTTAGGATGAGTGTCCTTTTCAAAGAACATTCGAAGATTCTAGGATATTTAGCTCACACCGCAACTTGCTAAATATCTTCTCATTCAAGGGCTTTGTGAAGATATCGGCTAGCTGTACTTCAGTCTTCACATGCTCAATAGAAATGTCGCCCTTCAACACATGATCATGAAGAAAATGATGACGAATCTGAATGTGCTTTGTCTTCGAGTGTTGAACTGGGTTGTGAGCAATCTTGATGGCACTCTCATTGTCACAGAAGAGAGGCACATTCTTCACGTTGACGCCGTAGTCCTTGAGAGTTTGCTTCATCCACAGCAATTGAGCACATCAAGAACCAGCAGCAATGTACTCAGCTTCAGCAGTAGACAGTGATATGCAGTTCTGTTTCTTTGAGGACCAACAGACCAAAGATCGTCTGAGGAAATGACATGTACCAGATGTTGAGTTGCGGTCCACAAGATCACCAGCATAGTCTGAGTCAGAATATCCAATGAGATCAAAAGCCGAGTCCTTGGGGTACCATAATCCAAGTGTTGGTGTGTGAGCTAGATATCGAAGAATATGTTTCACAGCCTTATGGTGTGATTCCTTCGGTGTATCTTGAAATCGGGCACACATGCAAACACTAAGCATTATATCTGGCCTAGATGCACATAAGTACAATAAAGAACCAATCATGGAGCGGTATACCTTATGATCAAAGTCAATACCATTTTCATCAGTTCACAGATGGCCATTTGTGGGCATAGGAATTTTGACGCCTTTGCAATCTTGCATGCCGAATTTCCTCAGTACATCCTTGAGGTATTTCTCATGAGATATGAATATGCCATTGCGTTGTTGACGAATTTGAAGACCTAAGAAGAATTTCAACTCTCCCATCATAGACATTTGATATTCTTCACTCATCATATAGGCAAATTCATCACTATAATGTTGGTCAATACAGCCAAAGATAATATCATCAACATATATTTGACACACAAACAGTTCACCATCATAAGACTTAGTGAAAAGAGTAGGGTTGAGTGAACCGGGTTTGAAGCCTTTCTTCATGAGGAATTCCTTCAAAGTATCATACCATGCCCGAGGGGCCTGCTTGAGGCCATAGAGGGCCTTATTGAGTCTGAAGACTTTGTCAGGATTCTTTGGATCTTCAAAACCTGGGGGTTGAGCAACATATACTTCTTCCTCAAGCTTACCATTGAGGAATGCACTTTTCACATCCATTTGATATAGAGTGATATCATGATGGTTAGCATAAGCAAGTAATATGCGAATAGCCTCAAGTCTAGCAACAGGTGCAAAAGTTTCATCGAAATCAATTCCTTCAACCTGTGTGTAGCCTTGAGCTACAAGTCGTGCCTTATTCCTCACCACAAGGCCATTTTCATCTTGCTTGTTGCGGTAGATCCACTTTGGGCCAATGATATTTTGCTTGCGAGGATCTGGACGTTTGACCAGTTCCTAGACGTTGTTGAGCTCGAACTGATGTAATTCTTCTTGCATGGCCTGAATCCACTCAGGCTCCAGAAATGCTTCATCTACCTTAGTGGGCTCTGTGATAGAGACAAAAGCATAGTGCCCACAAAAGTTAGATAAATGTGAAGCTCTTGAGCGTGTGAGAGGACCTGGTGCTTCAATGTCATTGATGATCTTTTCAACTTGCACTTCTTTTTGCAACGCGAGGATGAGTTGGCTGTCGTCGAGGAATTTGATCAGCATTTTCTTCAGGTGCATTAGCTCGACGTTCTTCATGTTCTGGAATGAATTCTTCAGCAGATTCTTCGGTAGGAATGACATCCTCAGTAGCCTTGAATTTGATAGATTCCTCAGGTGCTGGTTCATCTATCACAGAAGGTTGGTGCTCTCTTTGCGAGCCATTAGTTTCATCGAACCGCACATCTACAGTTTCAACAATCTTGTGAAGAACATTGTTGAAGACTCTGTAGGTGTGCGAGTCCTTTCCGTAACCAAGCATGAAACCTTCATGTGCTTTTGGTGCAAATTTAGCATTGTGATGAGGATCTCTAATCCAACATTTAGCACCGAAGACTTTGAAATAACTCACATTGGGTTTCTTGTCAGTGAGGAGTTCATAGGCAGTCTTCTTGAAGAATTTGTGAAGATATACCCTGTTGATGATGTGGCACGCAGTATAAATTGCCTCAAATCAGAAGTGACGAGGTGTTTTGTATTCATCAAGCATAGTGCAAGCCATCTCAGCAAGAGTCCTGTTCTTGCGCTCCACGACGCCATTCTGTTGAGGAGTATAGGGAGCAGATAACTCATGAGTAATACCAAGTTCATCAAGATAGTCATCAAGACCAGAATTCTTGAACTCAGTTCCATTGTCACTTCTGATGTGCTTGATCTTCACACCAAAGTTGGTTGAAGCCCTCAAGGAAAATCATTTGAAGACTTCCCGCACTTCATGTTTGTAAGTGACAATATGTACCCAAGTGTAACGAGAGTAATCATCAACAATAACAAAGCCATAGAGAGATGCATCATTTGTGACTGCTGAGTAATGATTAGGACCAAAGAGGTCCATGTGAAGCAATTCGAATGGTCGAGTAGTGGTCATGATAGTCTTCGCTGGATGCTTGGCCTTGGTCATCTTTCCAGCTTCACAGGCTCCGCATAAGTGATCCTTGAGGAATTTGACATTCTCAATGCCAATGACATGCTTCTTCTTCGCAAGCGTGTGCAAATTCCTCTTGCCTGCATGACCAAGTCGTCGATGCCATAGCCAGCCTTCTGAAGCTTTTGCAAGTAGGCACACGGTTGGTTGCGGTCCTGTGGAGAAATCAACAATATACAAGTCTCCTCTCCTAAAGCCTTCGAAGACTTTGGAATTGTCAGCTTCCATAACCACAACACACCGATACTTGCCAAAGACAACAACCATATCAAGATCACAAAGCATTGAGACAGACATGAGGTTGTATCCTAAGGACTCGACAAGCATGACTTTGTCCATGTGTCGATCCTTTGTGATCGCAACCTTACCTAGACCCAATACCTGACTTTTGCCTTTGTCAGCGAAGATGATATGCTTCAGATGCGATGGTGATAAGGGAGCATCCATCAATAGATTCTTGTCACCAGTCATGTGATTTGTACATCCACTATCGAGGACCCACTCAATGGCTTTGGGTTGATCATCCTGTAGATGAATTAGTGCAGCTTACGAACTTCATATACTTCATCAGTGAAGAATATGACATCAATTCATCAGATCAATTTCATCAAGAAACATAACAGATAAAGCAGTATGAGGACATGAGAAATGAAAGTTCATTTCTTCATGATTATCCTGCGTCCTTTCAGGCACTTTTCAGGTCTCCAGCAAATTCTTCAGACGTTCACGCACGTCTGGAGACCTGACCCTGCAGAAGAGATTAGTTCTTTTTCTTCACCACCCACATCTGAAGGGGTGGCAAAGAGTTCATCACTCTACGAGCTCCATACGAGAAAGGTGGCATAGAAGCCAATCCATTTCGTTTCACATAAGAGGAGTTAGGGTAAGCATATGAATAAGTAGAGAAATTCTTCGAGGACTTATGAACATAATGATTAGAAGAATAGTGCTCATATTCATAGCCCTTAGCTCTTCCCTGCGAAACAGAGTTGTTAGCACGATGATATTCATATGAGGACTTTGATTTGGGGTTCCTATTCTTCACAGGTGGTGTCATGAGGACATTCACCTGACGACTTTCAAGGCACCTTTTGGGAACCCAGGTTTTCTTCATAGGGGAACCGTTCCTGCAGTTAGTGCCAACATATCTAGCAAATACTTCACCATTCTGATTTTTGAACAGTTTATAATTGGAGTCGAATGACTCATCAGAAGAATGAGAAGACTCACATGTAAAGCCAGATAAATTAGATGGATCTACTGGAGGTCCCTTTGCAGCAACCCATGAGGTTTTGGGGTACTGCTCAGGCTTCCAATATGTACCCTCAACATCGAGTTTCCTCTCAAAGGCAATACCCTCTTTCCTAGGGTTCCTGTTGAGGATCTGCTTTTTAAGCACATCACAGAGAGTCTGATGCCCTTTGAGGATTTTGTACATGCCTGTCATGTACAATTCCTTCAGCCCTGCATCGTCAATGATACTAGCAAAGTCCTCAGATGAGGAATTACTGATAGCAGAGGCAGGTGAAGAATTTGTAACATTAGAAGCATTTGAACATTCAGGTGAAGAATCAGCAGATTCACGTTCAATGCATTTCAAATATGGAGGAACAAATTCTTCCTGAGAAGCGCTGATTTGTTGAGCAAGTAATGAATCGCGCTCCTTCTGAAGATCTTCATAACTCACTCTTAGCTTTTCAAGATCTTGCTTTCTTTGAATAAATTCATAAGAAAGCTTCTCATGATCAGATAAGAGAGTGTTATGATGACCTTGAAGGTTATCAAACCTAGTCTGAAGTCTCTGAAGATTTCCAGTCAAGGTTTTAGTGCGATGCATTTCTTCACCCAACATATCATCACTTTTGTCTAGCATGTTTTGAACCTTTTCAAAAGCCCTTTGTTGTTTCACAGCAATCTTAGCAAGTTTAGAATAGCTGGGCTTGAGATTTTCATCAGATTCATTCTCACTTGATTCAGAGGAGGTATATTTGAGTACCTTGGCACCCTTTGCCATGAAGCAATAGGTGGGAGCGTAGTCATCATTGCCTTCATCAGCCTTGTTGGTGAGATCATTTTCTTCAGTGTTGAAGATAGACTTGCTGACGAATGCAGTAGCGAGGGCTAAGCTCGCCACACTGGATTCAGACTCCTCAGATGCCTCCTCTTCCTCATTTTCTTCAGATTCAGCCTCAGAGTCCATTTCCTTGCCAATGAATGCCCTAGCCTTCTTGGAGCTGCTCTTCTTGTGAGATGAAGACTTTGAGGATTTTGATGATGAAGATTTTGAGGATTTCTTCTTTTTCTTCGCATCATCAGAACTATAATCCTTGTATTTCTTCTTCTTTCATTCCTTTTCCCACTGAGGACAATCTTGAATGTAGTGTCGAGGTTTCTTGCATTTATGACAAAGCCTTTTCTTGTAGTCACTGGATGAGGAATCATTGCTCCTTGAGGGTCTTCCAAAGCGGCCACATCTCGAGAACTTTTGGAATTTCTTCACGAGCAGTGCTAGCTCATGGCTCAGTTCTTCAGGATCACCAAGGCTGCTGCCAGAGTCTTCATCTTCAGACTCAGAAACTGCCTTGGCCTTCAGTGCACGTGATCTGCCATAGCTCGAACCATAGAGATCTCTCTTTTTAGCAAGCTGGAACTCATGAGTATTTAGCCTCTCGAGGATATCAGCGGGATCAAGTGACTTGTAATCAACACGTTCTTGTATCATCAATGCCAGAGTATCAAATGAGGAATCAAGCGATCTCAGCAGTTTCTTCACCACCTCATGATCGGTGATGTCAGTGGCACCAAGTGCTTGAAGCTCATTTGAGATGTCAGTGAGGCGATCGAAGGTTTGTTGAACATTTTCATTGTCGAGTCTTTTGAAGCGGTTGAAGAGATTGCGAAGAACATCAACTCGAGAGTCACGCTGTGTTGAGACTCCTTCATTCACTTTGGACAACCTATCCCAAATAAGCTTAGCAGTTTCCAAAGCACTCACTCTTTCATACTATCCTTTGCTCAGATGGCCACATATGATATTCTTCGCTTGAGAATCGAGTTGCTTGAATCTCTTCACATCAGCAGCATTCAGAGAAGGTGTGACAGAGGGAACACCATTTTCCACAACATACCAGAGATCGTTATCAATTGCCTCAAGATGCATTTGCATCTTATTCTTCCAGTAGGGGTAGTCCGTTCCATCGAAGGTAGGACACCCAGCAGAGACCTTGATCATACCAGCGGTCGACATAACTAAAACTCCAGGCGGTTAAACCAAAATCACACAGAACAAGGGAGTACCTTGCTCTGATACCAATTGAAAGTGCGTTATATCGACTAGAGGGGGGTGAATAGGCGATTTTTATGAATTCTTCACTGAGGAATTTGCTGGTGAGGAAATTCCTTAGCGAAGAACTACTTGCAGCGGAATAAGTACTCAGAAGTAAACATAACAAAACACAAGCATGGTCATCATGATGAAATGAAGACAAGCACAGAATACTGAAAGCGTAAACACATGATAACACAGGATGAAGACAAACAGACTGAAGAAATTGAACTGAGGAAATTGAGAAAGTCTTCAGTCAAAGTCTTCAAACACAGATATGACAAGCACACAACACAGTAATGAGGAAATGAAAGAGTTGAGGAAATAGAACCAGTAGGCTTGGTGAAGACAATGATTTGGTAGACCAGTTCCAACTGCTGTCTCAGTTGTACATCTGGTTGGAGCGGCTAGGTATTTAAACCTGAGGACACACAGTCCTCACCGTATTATCCTTGAGCTAAGGTCACACAGACCTCGCCCAATCACTCGTGGTAAGTCTTCAGGTGACTTCCGAACCTTCACAAACTCGGTCACTCGGCGATCCACAATTCCTTTTGGATACTCTAGACCATGACGCCTAACCGTTTGGAAGAAGCACAGTCTTCAAAGGTAACAAGCGTCAGATCCACGCAGGATCAATCTCTTCAGTGATGCTCAATCACTTGGGTTTGTAGGTGTTTGGGTTTGGGTTTTCCTCACTCAATGATTTTCGCTCAAAGTCCTCGGAGGATGGAATGCTCTCAAATGACAAGTGTCAGTTTCTCTCGGAGCAGCCAACCAGCTAGTGGTTGTAGGGGGCGGCTATTTATAGCCTAGGGAGCAGCCCGACATAATAAGACATAAATGCCCTTCAATGATATGACCATTAGGTGGGTAGATATTTTGGGACAGCTGGCGCATAGCACAACAACGGTCGGAAATTTGTGTACCAAATTCCTCAGGGCTACCATGTTCCTCACTGTGTAGGCAATCCGCACTGGCAAATTCCTAACTCCTCAGTCAGAACAAATTCCTCAGAGACCATAAGAACTTCGTCTCTGTCACTGAAGAATATGACTGAACTGTATGAGATTTCCAATGGTTTCACTCGAAGGGATTGGTAGGTGTAGGATTTTGAGTTGAGCATCACATGGAAATTTTTCCTTAGTATTTCCTCGACCCCCTTTAACAGTACGGTGTTTCCTATGACTCAAGAAAGAGAAAATGAAACTATAAAAACAAAAGTCTTCACGCTTCATGTTCCTCGAATGAATTCCAAGTCTTCAAGGTCACACCAATTTCTTCACTTTCAAAGTCTTCAGAAAGTCTTCAGAAATCCAAAGTCTTCAGTTGAAGAACTTCATTTTTAGGGGTCGACTTTCTCTGTAAATATCAAACTCCTCATAGACTTATAGACCTGTGTACACTCATAAACACATTAGTCCCTTAACCTATAAGTCTTCAATACACCAAAATCACTAAGGGGCACTAGATGCACTTACAATAACGCAATTTTTTTTGCTTTTTTTAGGGGTTAACCAAGCTTTATTGATGAAATTACACATGAAGTGGGATACAAAATGGTTCATGGGGTTTGACAAGCCAGACATGTCGCCCCTGATCCAACGAATAAGAAAACTTGGCTAACCTATCTGCACACCCCCTCGTATACATACAAAGTGCACCCCCCCTCGTATGTTGCTTCTCTAATGGGTCGGACATCTAGTATCGGCTGTATGCAATCGGAATGTGTCACTCGGTCTGGTTTTGTGAAGCTTCTACAAGCCTCCGACCGGTTTATGTTTCTTTTTTTGTCGATATTTTTCGTTTTTATTTTTCCCTTTAAAATTTCATGAACAAATTTTAATTTCAAGAACCTTTTTCAATTTTGTGAATACTTTTAAATCCGCAAACTTTTTCGTTCCCATAATTTTTTTGAACTCGCTGTCATCTTTACAAATTCATGAACATTTTTAGAATTTGTAAACATTTTCCTGAAATTATCCACATTTTTCTGAATTCATAAACTTTTATTGAATTTGTGAATGTTTTTTGATTTTGTGAACTTTCCAAACTCGTGAACATTTTTATTTAATCTACAAATTCTTTTCAAACCTAGCAAAAAAATGAGAGATGTTTTCTAGTCAGCAGCTAGAAGCTAGCGCAAAGGTTAATGGGCTGCGGCCCAGATGATTCTATATTTTACGCATTTTTAGAGCTCATTTGTTGCATGTTCTCTTCATATATCTTGTCCCCTGGAACCAAACACTTGTCCATTATGCATGATTGCCGGGTTTTACACTTTTTCTTGTGGGCATTGCATATTTAGTATTTTAATTGGTTTTATTAGTTTTCTTTGTTTTCTTATGTCTAAAGTTGTTTTGTAGCAACCTAGGACCAATCACGATTAAAGGATCAAGGATGGGCACCACAGGGTAATTACAGTATTAGACTTGGCATTTCGGAAGGCGGAGAAAGTGATTAATCCAAAAATGCCCCAAATCAATATCTAAAGCCAGAAATGGATCGGCATCACTCTCGCGAATCCAACAAGCTTAAGAACATCAAAATCAAAGTCCGTATGAAGAAGTGGCAGCCAAAACACCGGAGGAGGATAGAATGAAAGACGATGTTCCATATGATCCCACATGGTCATATGGACGCTCATATGAGGTGATTTTGGCTCTGAAAGTTGCCCGTTCAAACGTGATTCTTCACCGATTACGTCCCCGTTTGTTCCCACAAGATCTTTGAATAATAAGGAAGGGTTTGGAAGAGGATAAGGCTCATCTAGAGTGGATGCATCTCATCAACGGAGGAGACGGAGGAGGCATCTTATATACACCTCCATACCCTAGTCGCTGCCATCATCTCCCACAAGCCGCCGTCATCAAATCTCAATCTTCGTTGCTACTCCATCTCAAGCACCACAGAAGAGGTACAAGACCAAGGGGAAGAAGAGGAGGCTCCACCATCGTGAGCAAGGCCGGTGCCATCCCCCCACACCAGCGCCATCATCATGACCACCATCGCCAGTGCCATCATCATCATCACCACCACGCCTTCCCTTCACCGGCTCAGTGTCGTCTTGTAACTTGACCCTATTCTTTATGTCTGAGTAGTAGTATTTGTTCTTGGGGATACGGATGAACTCTTTTATGATTATAATTATTCTTTCCAAGCGATCCAATATGCTTTTAATCATGTTTGAGTTAGTATTCTTCACGAGTGTTGAGAGGAGGCCTCGCTCGTATTATTGCCGTGATTGGCCGTGGAGGAACTTGTGTCGTTGTAAGGGTTAGGAGGTTGAGGTAATTAGAAGTGAGAGTAAAAGCTTCAAGCCAGAGTCTTTGCAATTGATAGGGGAGTAACAGGTAAACCCATATCTGGTTGCATCCACAGAGAAGCCTTTAATTGACTGTATGTGATAACCTGATTCGGGAAGCTACGGTTGGTGGCGTATGTGCTATGGAGTCTATGATAGACTAGAACATATTTTGTACCGAGAACTGTCCACTTATGCAATGAAGAATGGATAGAGAATACGTCAGAGAGTGTTCGCTCCGCACTTGTTGCGCATGTCATATTTGTGGTAGTGGCTTCATAACTCTCGAGAACACTTTACTTCTCAAGCACCATGTCCACTAACGTATTATCTCTTTATTCCTGTGTTATCTTCTTGTTCGTAGTGTAATAAAACTCTTTAATCTGTTTCCCAAGCAACTGATAAAGTAAACTATTTCCAAACTCTGGTTTGGATGCGTACGTAGCTGGGTTAAGTAACAACGCAGTTGCAGGGTTTACGGTGCCTTTCTCCGGCTCCATGTGGATTCGGCACTTATTTATCACAAAAGTGCTACAACAGCCCTGTGCACCTGCATGTCATCAGGCCCAACCACCTTCCACGTGGGTGCTGGTTCTCCAAATAACAATGTAAGTGCAAAGTGGAGCGTGAGAGCTATGTATCTCCCGTGCTGACTCGTAAGTACGTCTCGCCTCAAGAGATCTTGAAAGTGGACCGGCTGAGCAATCAGTTCGTTCGCTTGCGCGGGTTGTTGCTCGTTGCTCGGTAGCTGTACGAACAAGTTTTTTCTTTGCAGTCTGGCTCGACTAGTCCAGTTTTTGCCATTTTTATGTGTTTTTCTTTATAATTTTCACTGGTTTTCTTTGGACTTTTATTTCTTATTTCCTGTGCTTTTCTTACGTCTTTGCTAGGTTTTAGAACCTTTTTGTTTATTTTCTTTACTTTTACTTCTATGTGTTGTTTGTATCGGTTTTCTTTGATTGTTTTGTTTCTCTCCACCCTTTTCTTTGAATTTTCTTCATTTCTTCAACGATTTTCTTCGGTTTTCTGTTTTATTTTTTATTTTTTTCAGCACATGTCTACTTCTTTCAATACATAATGTACATTTTTTAACAACTGCAACATTTTTTCCTACATGCTGAATATTTTTCAAATATATGATCTGCATAATTTCAAAAACATGTTTTGGAAAAAATGAATACTCCCTCCCTATCAAAATACATTTTGTAGTCTAGTTTAGCCTAAAAAAATGTCAAATATTTTGATAAAGAGGTAGTACATGTTAAACAATCTCTTGGCACAAAACATTTTTGTAACCACATAAACAGTTTTTAAAATTGTATAAACATTTTTTAAAAACATGATCAACATTTTGAACATATTTTTTCATGTCTAATTTTTTTGTATACATTGTAAATTTTTGTATACACCAGGAACATTTTCCTTTACATGTTTAAAATTTTGTAAATACTCCCTTAGTTCTATAATATAAGACCTGTTACATCCAATATGCTCACATACTGGGTGTAATAAGATCTTATTTTATTGCACGGAGGAGTACGTGATTAACATTTTGATCTTCAGGCACCGGTTTCTTCTGTTTTTCGCAAACCGGCGCGTGCAGCAGGTTTCTCGCGCGTCTAGATGGGCCACCCATATTTCTTGTTTTCTGATAAAAGCAAAAAATGGTACAGCGACATCAGTTCGAACTCGCGACCTCAATAATCACAGAGATCAGCACCAACCACACGGCCACTTTCACACTGGTGGCTAACACCCTCCTTTTTCCCCTTTCTATTATGCTTCAAGTTCGCTGTGAATCGAGATTTCATTTTTCTTTCCTTTTTCCTTTATCTCTTTCTTGTTTGTATTTTCGTTTTTTCCTTCCTTTTCTGTTTTTTCTTTTTCCAAAGTGCACAAAGTTCTAAAATTCAACGAAATTTTTCTTCAAACCGAAGAACTATTTTTCGAATTTGATGAACTTTTTTTCAGATTCAATGAAGTATTTTCATATTCTATGGACTATATTGAAATTCTATGAACTGTTTTACAGTTTTGATGAATTTGTTTTAAAATTGATGAACTTTTTTTCAAATTCGATGAACGCTTTTCAATTTTGATGAACTTTTCTCAAATCGATGAAATTTTCTTCAGATTCGATGAATTTTTTCTATGAATTTGTTTTCCAAATTCGATGAACTTTTTTCAGATTTGATGATTTTTTTAAATTGACGAACTTTTTTTCAATTGTTTTGATTTTTTTTCAGATTCGATGAACTTTCTTTCAAAGTCGATGAATTTTTTTCAAATTTGATGAACTTTTTTGAGATTCAATGTTTTTTTAATTAGGTGAATTTTTTTAGATTCGATGAACTTTTTACAAAATCGATGAACCTTTTTCAAATCCGATAAACGTTTTTGAAAAAGATGGATGAACTTTTCTTTCAAATTCGATGAACTTCTTTTTAATTCACCAAACTTTTTTAAACATTAATGAACTGTTTTTTAAAATTCGTAAACTTGTTTCAAAAATTGATGAACTGTTTTTCGTCATAGAAAATCATCTTTTCCAGATTGTTTTTGAATAATTCACAAATCTAATAAATAGCGCGGATATATTGGTTCTTAAACATTTCCCGTTCCATGTAGTCGCAGGGGGTCTCTGTCTGTAGTTGTTAGCATAATTGTGCCTGTGTCGTAGCCGCAAGGTGGCGCATGGGCGCCAGTTACCTGTTCGGGCGCTTAAGGCGCCGAACAGGAGCTCCCCGATGGCGAACCGGCCAGCGCAATTCCCCACGCGGGCGCCCTATTGGGCTGGCCCATGAACAGGCATGGACAACCTCCATTTTTTTATTTTGTTTCCTTTTCTATTTGTTGTTTGTTTTTTCCTGTTCTTATATTTTCTAATGAAAATAATTCGGGAATTCATAATTTTTCAAAATTTCAAAAATTGTCAATCCAGAAACTCCTGAAAATCATAAACTGTTTGTGGATTAAAAAAATTGTTCATGATTTGTTTAAAAAAAGTGTATTAAAAATATTCATGATTTTTTTAAATGTTAGCAAAAATCAACCGTGAATTGCAAAAGAAGTTCATTGATAAAAATATATTCGCTGATTCAAAAAAAGTTCATGAATTCAACAATTTTTCATGCATTTCAAAAAATGTTCGTCAAACAAAGAAGTCACCAATACAAAAAATATTTGCCTATTCCAAAAAATGTGCATCGAGTCAAAAAATGTTTGCCCATTCAAAAGAGCTTGCCGTTGCAGGGAAATGGTCAAAGATCCATAAACATGTTTAGAATTACCAGAAAATAACGTTCACAAATTCAAAAAATATTTAAAAGAAAGAAGATTTTAGAACTTTGTTCAACTATTTTTTATGATCATTTTTCAATAATGATGAAAATTATTTGGTATTCGGTGAACAAATTTTGAATCCGATGAACATTTTAAACTTATGAACAAAATTTTACTGGAACCTTTTTTTTTAAAATGGACGAACAAGTTTTGAATTCGATGGACAAATTTTGAATTTGATGAACATTTTTTTGAAAATCAATGGACAAATTTCGTATTTGATGCACATTTTTAAAATTTAATGAAGAAATTTTGAATTTGATGAACTTTTTTTTAATCCGATGAACAAAAAATAAAGACGATGATTTTTTGAATTCGATGAACAAAAAAAGTTCGCGGATTTGAAATGAAAATTCGCAAAAAAGTTGAAAAGCTAAAGAGAAAATAAAAAGGAAAAAAAGGCAATCAGGAAATAAAAAGAAAATAAGAAAATAAAAGAAAAAATAAAAAGAAGAAAAAAACGAAAAAGACAGGAAAATGGGCCGGTCCATACAACACCCGCGCGCCAGTACAGGAGCCACCGGACGGACGAGGAGCTGGTCGTGCCTTGATTCCCTCAAAAAAAAAAAACTGGTCGTGCCTTGAGCTGTGTCACACAGGTCCGGTCCAGTTCCTGCGCGCCCGCGTATAACTAGCGGAATACTCTCTCTTTTTTTCTCACAAAAAAAAGTAAGAGTAGCGGAACGGGTGGCCGTGGTCGCGCGCGCGCCGTCCGGTGGCGATCTGACACGCGGTACGAGCGGCGGCCGGCATACGTGTCCAGCGGTGACGGGCCCTTGGCCCCGGGTTCGGTACAACGGAGCCGTATTTCTCGGGCCAATGCCTTCCGCACCTTCCACACTGCCCCCGCCGATGGCCTGCATCTCCCCTGCTCTCCTCGCCACGGTTTCACGCTCGCACAGCCGCCCCCAAACCACCAGGATTTCCACCGCAGATCACTCGCCCGCCTGCTCGCCTCTCCTCTCCTCATCTCTCCTCCCAACCGTCGCCGTAACAAATCCCAGCCCGCTCCTTCACACCCACCAGCTAGAAGCTTTGGCAGTTGAGCTAGGCACCACAGTCCACAGACGTGCTGTGCTGCTGCGTGCATATATATACTCTGGTGGCATCATCTGGTGTGTTTGTTGGTAGCTAGCTAGGGGACGGTCTGATGAGATCCATGGGCAGCTCGGACTCATCTTCCGGCTCCGCACCACCGCGGCATCAGCCGCCGCCTCCGCAGCAGGGCTCGGCGCCGGAGCTCCCGCCGGGCTTCCGGTTCCACCCGACGGACGAGGAGCTGGTCGTGCACTACCTCAAGAAGAAGGCCGCCAAGGTGCCGCTCCCCGTCACCATCATCGCCGAGGTGGATCTCTACAAGTTCGACCCATGGGAGCTGCCCGGTATGTGTATCTCACCTCGTCGTGCTTATCAAGCGCCGTAAATTTCCGGTGCAATTATTAAATAATCGAACCATCCATCATGCTTATACTACTGTGCAAGAAGTATTTTTATATTCTTTCAGTACACATGTATGTAGATGGTTTATGTATGTGATCCTGTCGTGCTTGTTCATGCGCTCGCTCGGGATCGATCAGAGAAGGCGACCTTCGGGGAGCAGGAGTGGTACTTCTTCAGCCCGCGCGACCGCAAGTACCCCAACGGCGCGCGGCCCAACAGGGCGGCGACGTCGGGGTACTGGAAGGCCACCGGCACCGACAAGCCTATCATGGCCTCCGGCTGCGGCCGGGAGAAGGTCGGCGTCAAGAAGGCGCTCGTCTTCTACCGCGGGAAGCCGCCCAAGGGCCTCAAAACCAACTGGATCATGCACGAGTACCGCCTCACCGACGCGTCTAGCTCCGCCACCACCAGCCGACCGCCGCCTGTCACCGGCGGGAGCAGGGCTGCCTCTCTCAGGGTACGTGTCGATCGATCGCGCGGTCTAGCAGTAACCAATCGTGTTTAATTACTTTACTCTCGAGCTTAGGGTATCGTGGTTGATCAAGTTAATTAGTGTACGTCGTCGTCTTATCAGTTGGACGACTGGGTGCTGTGCCGCATATACAAGAAGATCAACAAGGCCGCCGCCGGGGATCAGCAGAGGAGCATGGAGTGCGAGGACTCCGTGGAGGACGCCGTCACCGCATACCCGCCCTATGCCACGGCGGGCATGACCGGTGCAGGGGCGCATGGCAGCAACTACGATTCACTGCTCCATCACCAGGACAGCCACGAGGACAACTTCCTGGACGGCCTGCTCACAGCAGAGGACGCCGGCCTCTCGGCGGGCGCCACCTCGCTGAGCCACCTAGCCGCGGCGGCGAGGGCGAGCCCGGCTCCGACCAAACAGTTCCTGGCCCCGTCGTCTTCAACCCCGTTCAACTGGCTCGATGCGTCAACCGTTGGCATCCTCCCACAGGCAAGGAATTTTCCTGGGTTTAACAGGAGCAGAAATGTCGGCAACATGTCGCTGTCGTCGACGGCCGACATGGCGGTGGACAACGGCGGCGGCAATGCGATAAACGCCATGCCTCCATTTATGAATCATCTTCCCGTGCAAGACGGGACCTACCATCAACAACATGTCATCCTCGGCGCCCCGCTCGCGCCAGAAGCCACTGCCGCCGCCACCTCTGCCTTCCAGCACCCCGTCCAAATATCCGGCGTGAACTGGAATCCCTGAACAAATGATATGAACACCGCATATGCGCATGCACGCATGCATTGCTAGCCAGTAGTTGTTGCAGCTAGTTAGTGGTAGTCGCATTCAGTGAGCACTGAGTAGTTGCATTGCATGCACATCACCATTGCATGGATATATGTGGCTGCATTGCACCATGAGCACGTACTTATGCGAACTTGCTAGCCATATACACAGCTAGGAATATTTTCGAAGTAAAAAAAAGTCAGAACATATATAGTATGATATCAGCTTCATATGCATATATATTGTAGAGAGCATATAGTAAATATATATGCAGCTGATTACAATCCCCAGTCAGATAGTATAATTTTTGGCCATATACCTAGCTAGGAGTATTTTCGAACTAAAAAACGAGTCACAACATAGTTGGATATTAGTTTCATATGCACATATATACATTGTAGTGCATATAGTAAATAGTAAATATATATGCAGTTGATTACAATCCCCAGTCAGATATTATTTTTGGCCGGGTCTATTCCATCATATACTCCACAATTATATCTGACTCTGCGAAGTAAATATATATGCAGTTGATTACAATATATAAATAGGCTTGCATGTAAATAGGGCATGCATGATAAATGCATGCACGTGTATGATTGATCACATATTTAATGATATTTTTATATTTGAATTAAGATTTCTGAGTTACTTCCTCTGTAAACTAATATAAGATATTTTAGATTCAGGGACCAGATCTCCAAGATCTTATATTAGTTTACTAGTATCTTACCGTGCTTAGTTTTTTTATGCGCCAATCTTTTATATATAAATACAAGTTTATATACAAATATGTTTGGAAAATATGCTATTATCTCCTTGAAGTTACACTCCCTCTGTTCCTTTATGTAAGGTGTATTATTTTTGCCACGGTGAGCAAGACACATAATTATAGACAAGTTAGGATGAAATTACTCTTGGCAAATTTGTTGGTTAGTGTAAAGTAAATCAGTTAGTCTAGGAAAGTAAGAGATACATGCAGTGGACAGAGAGATACTTTCCTTCTTTTGCTACAAGAAGATACACAGACAATCGAGAGAGATACTTTCCTTCCTTCTGAAAGGCCAACAAGGGAATTACGAGAAATTAGAAGAAATGCACCTTATATTCTTGAATTTTATCAAAAAATAAATACAACTTATATAAAGGAACGGAGGGAGTATTTCCAAGGAAAACATCGTCTTGGACCATCAACTAAGGGCATCTCCAACAACGACCCACAAATTTCCTCCCTCATCTGTCCACGGATAAGGTGGGATCGGTCCTGGACACGAATGCGAGAGGCCGCCGTGCCTGCATACATTTCAAACACTTTCTCAACAAGCCAGATGAAATTCATACAAACACGGCCGGATTTCATATAAACATGACAGATTTCATACAAACTGGACGAAAACGTTTATATTTTGAACATATTTGTAACTAAAAATATATCGGACTAAGATATAACTAGTCTACGGCCGACGCCGGTGGATATCCATTCTGACAACATGGATAGCCTTGACTAGTCTACTGCCGACTGCAGCGGATCTCCATTGTTGTCCCCATGTCCGACAATCGTGACCCCCGAAGGTATATGTTTCAACGCAAAGGGTGGCTCGCTTCCCCACCGCTCATCGGAGTGGAACCACCGGTCGATGCTTCAGCCGGAAGGGAAGGGTCTCTACGCTGCACGGATCAAAGTTGGTTTTTGGGTAAGGGGATGACAGTCGCCTGCGAGAGGACAAGACACCGGTTGTGTACGCCGGCGTCGCCTCGACAGTAGTCTTCATGGGGCCCAAGCGGCGACGGCCTCTCGTGTTCTACTTCTCCTCGATGATAGCGACAACTGCAGATGTCCTGGGCACCACCTCATCGATATCCGTGTAGCCGGCATCTTCTATGCCGACAGGACGCAGTTATACGCGCGTTGATGACGGATGGTGCGGTCGCAGGCACGGGAGGCGCCGTACGACACATCGTCATCCGGGGCAGCGACGATTCTAGTTCCACCGTGCTCCCCCCGTGCCGGCCTGGAGCAACATGCCACTCCTCCATGAGCTGGCTTGGAGCTATGAGTTGCTGAACCGTGCGTCGGCCTAGGGCAGAAACTTGCTCTATCGGGCTAGGCAAGGGAGGTGGAGCCGCGAGCTGCCTCGCTCAAATCCAGTGGGCTTGGCGGGCCACCTAGTCGGCTTTTATGTCAAAGAACTACTCTTCCTCCTCGTTGGATGCCATCGAAAGGGTGGAGAAAATGACGGAAGGAGGAGATGGGGAGCGACAAAGTGGTGCGATTCTTGCCGGCGTCTGGCCTCCTTTAAATAGCGGGAGAATAGGAGGAGCATGCCCGGAGTTCTTTTTAATGTCCGCCCGCTCGTGAACGAACGTCTGCCGAAGTAGGTTTCTCGGCTTCCACGTAGTAATGGAGGAGTTTGAATGCGGCGAGGAGGCGTGTTTAGCCGGGCATGCAGCGGGCGACGCCGTCGGCCGACGCGCCGCTTCAATGACGGATCCAATGAGAGGTTGCGTCCGCCCTTAGCCGTCTTCAATGTGCAGCGGCGCGCTCTAGAGCGGCATGAATGCGGGCAGCTAGCGCCGGGTGGGAAAGCACGTGTCGGTGTACTAAAGTTTGGGCTCTTTAGCACCCCATACTTGTGCACGGGCAGTGGTAGCCACACCCGCAGCAAGGCCTGAAGGTGGGCGACCTAAAACAAGATACAAGACAAAGAAGAAGCAGCTGAACTAGAGTCTCAAAGACAGAGGACGAGCTGGACCCCCGGCAAGATCCTTGCCGGGGCGGCTTGCGAGACCCCGGCAAGATCCTTGCCAGGACGACTTACAGAGCACTAACAAGAGCACCACCCTTGAGGTTGAGAGCTCTGACATCATCGACAACGTTAAAGCCAAGATCCAGGGGCGCGTGCGTAGAGGCGTGCAGATCTTTGTGAAGGCCTGAAGACGAGGCTCCAACAAGATCCTTGCCGGGGACGTCCGCGAAGCCCCGGCAGGATCCTTGTCGGGGACATCGGCAAGACAGTGGCAAGACTCTGCCATCTCATCACCGCTCCAGCGCAGCGGCCGGCCCGCCAGCCTGGCAAGCACCTGCGTGGTGGCATGGAGGTCTTCGTGAAGAACCTGCCACCTCTCCAGCGCAGCAGCTGGCCAGCCAACTTGGCATTGCATGCCTCACCGGCGTGGATGCTTGTCAAGACGGGGCGAGGCGGCAATGGACGGGACGGGCTCTCCTCCCGTCCCCGATAAAGCTAGAGGGCACGTAAACAGCGCATTTATGGCGTTTGTCCTAAGACACCGGTGATAAACATAGACACTATAGCAACTTTACACCTCCTGTGTACCACTGTGGCAGCCCTTTGGACACATAAAAGGAGGCCCACGGCGTACTGGAGGAGGATTCGAACTTTTGAACCTCTCGGCCCAGCTTGCATGGGAGCAGCTAGCTGAAGCTCAAGAACACAGAATACACAACCAAGCAGGACTAGGGTTTTACGCTTCTCAGTGGCCCGAACCTGGGTAAAAATCCGTCGTGTTGATCATTAGATCTGCTCTTTGCACCACCCCTCTTTCCTACCGAACCGTAGAAGGGATCCACGTGACCCCGTAGGTGTCGTTGACGCCGACATCTTTGGCGCGCCAGGTAGGGGAATGGGCGAAGGGCCTAATCCTACTTTGCCCCTACCTCCGCCAAGGGCGTAAGCGTAGTCATGGTATGAAGCGGGAAGATGGCGAGGCTTGTTGCCGGGTGACGTTGTTTATTAAAACATAACAAGGGCTCGCTCCTTGGTGTGGGCCTCGCTCACGCACAAAAGAACCCGGCAACCACCCTTTTTCTTCATTAATACGTTGATTAAAAAGTACAATTCATACGAAATATAAGCGCGAGCAAGGGGTTACAAAGTTTAAATTTGACAAGTGCCCGCGGGCTTAAGATAAAAAGAAGGTAAGGTGCCCGTAATCCCTTTCTTGTCCCTCTCCCCAGGAAGTGGATCAAGATAGCGGGAGGGCAAAAGGAGTGCCTAGGCGAGGTACACGTGGTAGAAGACACCAAGAGAACACCCCGGCATCCGTCCAGAAGAAGGCTGGTGATGACGGTGCCGGGAGAGAAGCCGAAAGATGAGGCAGCGGGCCAGCAATACGCGATGAAGGCGTTGATGCCATCGTACTCCGACTTGACGGCCCGCCACCCGCCTTCTTCGTCTTCTCCGGCCTTCCGGCACCGGCCGCTAGAAGCGGCAGCCCCGAGAAGTTCAAGGAGCTGGCTTGAGAAACCTCCACAAAGAACCATCCCCGGCCAAATCGCTCTGCCGAGGAGAAGACCAGGTGCAAATGATGGTGCTCCCGGCGTCGCCCGGGGACGGTGCGTCCGACGTATAGTCGGACCTGTCCCCGTCGTCCTCCCCACCGGTCTCCTCCTCCTCGCTATCCCTCGAGGAGGAGCTCTCGTCGTTGGTCGAGCTCTCCGTGCAGCACCCTAGCTGGATCCCCGAGTGCCCAAAAACCTTGATGGAGAGCAGGTCAGCCTCCACCAATTTGAAGTGGTGGACGTGCCCCTTCATCAGGCAGTGGGCGCGTTCGAAGGTTTTCCAACCACGACGAAGAAGCATTACATGAGGGACAGGGAACTTTACGTTCGCCCACATGTCGTCATTGCAACATCCCTTCATGTGAAGCCTCAACCTCGATGGCCGGTCAACCTCCAGCACCCTCGCGAATGCCGCGGGAAGGAGAAGACGGCTACGCGGCGGCTCGTGCAGCCACAGGATGAACTCCAACGCCGTGTCTCTGACATGGCCGCTTGACGAAGCGGGAGGAGGCGGCGGCGCCGTAGGTGCTCCCCTTCCGTGCCCTCTTCTGCCTCGACCACCTCGCCGACCGCGACCCCGTCCAGTGCCTCTGTCTTGAGCATCTGGCTCTTCCTTAACTGCCGCAGCTCTCTGGCGAGAGGAAGATCTAGTCGCCTCCGCAGAGGGATGGCCGCGGCCGTGCCCTCTCGGCATGATGGTGGATGGAGGATAGAGAAGAAGATAAGACGCAAGGGGATGCCCCTCCTTCCTCCTCCCAACTCCCCTTTTATAGCCAGGCAGGAAGAGCTGGGGGTTGGCGCTATGCCTTCCCACAAGGGCCCTTTCCAATCCGGCTCACTAAAGTCGTTGGCAACGAGCGGGGTCATCGACCGCCCTCCCCGCGCCAATCAAAGGCGCATGGGTATCTGCCATGGCACGCCTTCCTGTATCCCGCGCGTCCGCCACCTACCCCGCACCATGCATGCAGTGTACATGGCGAAAAAGGCGGGCGTAGTGGGAAGCGTGGAACGGCGATTACCACCCCGTGAATAAAGGCTATTCGTGGGCCGTTGCAAGCACGACATACGAGAAGATTATAGCAGTTATTCCCCAGCCACGCGTGCCCGCTGCTACCTCTTGAGCATGCGTTGGTTTTCCCTTCAAGAGGAAAGGGTGATGTAGCAAAGTAGCGTAAGTATTTCCCTCAGTTTTTGAGAACCAAGGTATCAATCCAGTAGGAGGTTACACGCAAGTCGCCTCGTACCTACACAAACAAATAAGAACCTTGCAACCAACGCGATAAAGGGGTTGTCATCCCTTCACGACCACTTGCAAAAGTGACATCTGATAGCGATAATAAGATAAATATTTTTGGTATTTTTATGATATAGATTGGAAGGTAAAGATTGCAAAATAAAAGACGGAAGGAATAGTAAATTGATAGGAAAATAATATGATGGAAGATAGACCCGGGGGCCATAGGTTTCACTAGTGGCTTCTCTCAAGATAGCATAATTTATGGTGGGTAAACGAATTACTGTCGAGCAATTGATAGAAAAGCGCATAGTTATGAGAATATCTAGGCATGATCATGTACATAGGCATCACTTCCGCGACAAGTAGACCGAAACAATTCTGCATCTACTACTATTACTCCACACATCGACCGCTATCCAGCATGCATCTAGAGTATTAAGTTCATAAGAACAGAGTAACGCATTAGGCAAGATGACATGTTGTAGAGGGATAAACTCAAGCAATATGATATAAACCCCATCTTTTTATCCTCGATGGCAACAATACAATACGTGCCTTGTTGCCCCTGCTGTCACTGGGAAAGGACATCGCAAGATTGAACCCAAAGCTAAGCACTTCTCCCATTCCAAGAAAGATCAATCTAGTAGGCCAAACCAAACTGATAATTTGAAGGGACTTGCAAAGATAATTAATCATGCATAAAAGAATTCAGAGAAGAATCAACTATTGTTCATAGATAAACTTGATCATAAACCCACAATTCATCGGATCTCGACAAACACACCGCAAAAAGAATTACATCAAATAGATCTCCAAGAAGATCGAGGAGAACTTTGTATTGAGATCCAAAGAGAGAGAAGAAGCCATCTAGCTAATACCTATGGACCCGAAGGTATGTGGTAAACTACCCACACATCATCGGAGAGGCCATGGTGTTGATGTAGAAGCCCTCCGTGATCGATTCCCCCTCCGGCGGAGCGCCAGAAAAGGCCCCAAGATGGGATCTCACGGGTACAGAAGGTTGCGGTGGTGGAAATAGGGCTTCATGGTGCTCCTGGATGTTTTCAGGGTATATGGGTATATATAGGAGGAAGAAGTAGGTCGGTGGAGCTGCGAGGGGCCCACGAGGGTGGGGGCACGCCTACCCCCCTGGGCACGCCCTCCTGCCTCATGGCCTCCTTGCTTCTTTCTTGACGTCCACTCCAAGTCTCCTAGATCACGTTTGTTCCAAAAATAACTCCCCCGAAGGTTTCATTCCGTTTGGACTCTGTTTGATGTTCCTTTTCTGCGAAACACTGAAATAGGCAAAAAAACAGCAATTTGCACTGGGCTTTCGGTTAATAGGTTATTCCCAAAAATAATATAATAGCATGGAACAATCAAAAGTTATAGATACGTTAGAGACGTATCAAGCATCCCCAAGCTTAATTCCTGCTCGTCCTCGAGTAGGTAAATGATAAAAATAGAATTTTTGATGTGGAATGCTACCTAGCATATTTTTCAATGTAATTTTCTTTATTATGGCATGAATGTTCAGATCCGAAAGATTCAAGACAAAAGTTTAATATTGACATAAAAATAATAATACTTCAAGCATACTAACAAAGCAATCATGTCTTCTCAAAATATCATGGCCAAAGAAAGTTATCCCTACAAAATCATATAGTCTGGCTATGCTCTATCTTCATCACACAAAGTATTTAATCATGCACAACCCCGATGACAAGCCAAGCAATTGTTTCATACTTTTGATGTTCTCAAACTTTTTCAATCATCACGCAATACATGAGCGTGAGCCATGGACATAGAACTATATGTGGAATAGAAGGGTGGTTCTAGAGAAGACAAAAAGGAGAAGATAGTCTCACATCAACTAGGCGTATCAACGAGCTATGGATATGCCCATCAATAGACATCAATGTGAGTGAGTAGGGATTGCCATGCAACGGATGCACTAGAGCTATAAGTATGAAAGCTCAACAAAAGAAACTAAGTGGGTGTGCATCCAACTCGCTTGCTCATGAAGACCTAGGGCATTTTAAGGAAGCCCATCATTGGAATATACAAGCCAAGTTCTATAATGTAAAATTCCCACTAGTATATGAAAGTGACAACGTAGGAGACTCTCTATCATGAAGATCACGGTGCTACTTTGAAGCACAAGTGTGGTAAAAGGATAGTAACAATTTCCCTTCTCTCTTTTTCTCTCATCTTTTTTTATTTGGGCCTTTTCTCTTCTTTTTTATGGCCTCTTTTTTTTTTCTCTTTTTTTCTTTTTGTCTGGAGTCTCATCCCGACTTGTGGGGGAATCATAGTCTCCATCATCCTTTCCTCACTTGGGACAATGCTCTAATAATGATGATCATCACACTTTTGTTTACTTACAACTCAAAAATTACAACTCAATACTAGAACAAAATATGACTCTATGTGAATGCCTCCGGCGGTGTACCGGGATATGCAATGAATGAAGAGTGACATGTATGAAAGAATTATAAAGGTGACTTTGCCACAAATACGATGTCAACTACATGATCATGCAAAGCAATATGACAATGATGGAGCATGTCATAATAAATGGAATGGTGGTAACTTGCATTGCAATATATCTCGGAATGGCTATGGAAATGCCATAATAGGTAGGTATGGTGGCTGTTTTGAGGAAGGTATATGGTGGGTGTATGATACTGGCGAAAGGTGCGCGGTATTAGAGAGGCTAGCAATGGTGGAAGGGTGAGAGTGCGTATAATCCATGGACTCAACATTAGTCATAAAGAACTCACATACTTATTGCAAAAATCTATTAGTTATCAAAATGAAGTACTATGCGCATGCTCCTAGGGGGATAGATTGGTAGGAAAAGACCATCGCTCGTCCCCGACCGCCACTCATAAGGAAGACAATCAATAAATAAATCATGCTCCGACTTCATCACATAACGGTTCACCATACGTGCATGCTACGGGAATCACAAACTTTAGAACAAGTATTTCTCAAATTCACAACTACTCAACTAGCATGACTCTAATATCACCATCTTCATATCTCAAAACAATCATAAGGAATCAAACTTCACATAGTATTCAATTCACTTTATATGATAGTTTTTATTATACCCATCTTGGATGTTCATCATATTAGGACTAATTTTATAGCCAAAGCAAACTACCATGCTGTTCTAAAAGACTCTCAAAATAATATAAGTGAATCATGAGAAATCAACTATTTCTATAAAATAAAACCACCACCGTGCTCTAAAAAGATTTAAGTGAAGCATAGAGCAAAATTATCTAGCTCAAAAGATATAAGTGAAGCACATAGAGTATTATAATAAATTCCGATTCATGTGTGTCTCTCCAAAAGGTGTGTACATCAAGGATGATTGTGGTAAACTAAAAAGCAAAGACTCAAATCATACAATATGCTCCAAGCAAAACACATATCATGTGGTGAATAAAATATAGCCTCAAGTAAAGTTACCGATAGACGAAGACGAAAGAGGGGATGCCTTCCGGGGCATCCCCAAGCTTAGGCTTTTGGTTGTCCTTGAATTTTACCTTGGGGTGCCTTGAGCATCCCAAATCTTAGGCTCTTGCCACTCTTTATTCCATAATCCATCAAATCTTTACCCAAAACTTGAAAACTTCACAACACAAAACTCAACAGAAAATCTCATGAGCTCCGTTAGTATAAGAAAACAAATCTCCACCATAAGGTACTGTAATGAACTCATTCTTTATTTATATTGGTGTTAAACCTACTGTATTCCAACTTCTCTATGGTTCATACCCCCGATACTAGCCATAGATTCATTAAAATAAGCAAACAACACACGAAAAACAGAATCTGTCAAAAACAGAACAGTCTGTGGTAATCTGGATCAAACGTATACTTCTGTAACTCCAAAAATTCTGAAATAAATTGGAGGATGTGAGGAATTTTTCTGTTAATCATCTGGAAAAAGAATCAACCTAAAATCACTCTCCAGTAAAAAATGGCAGCTAATCTCATGAGCGCTAAAGTTTCTGTTTTTTACAGCAAGATCATAAAGACTTCACCCATGTCTTCCCAAAGGTTCTACTTGGCACAAACACTAATTTAAAACATGAAAACACATCTTAACAGAAGCTAGATGAATTATTTATTACTAAACAGAACCAAAAAGCAAGAAACAAAAAGAAAATTGGGTTGCCTCCCAACAAGCGCCATCGTTTAACGCCCCTAGCTAGGCATAAATGCAAGAATAGATCTAGGTATTATCATATTTGGTATGCAATCCATAAGTGGCACTCATAATAGACTCATAAGGTAATTTAATTTTCTTCCTAGGAAATTGTTCCATGCCTTTCCTTAACGGAAATTGGAATCTAATATTTCCTTCTTTCATATCAATAATTGCACCAATCGTTCTAAGGAAAGGTCTACCAAGAATAATACGACATGTAGGATTGCAATCTATATCAAGAACAATGAAATCTACGGGCACATAATTCATATTTGCAACAATAAGAACATCATTAATTCTTCCCATAGGTTTCTTAATGGTGGAATCCACAAGATGCAAATTTAAAGAACAATCATCAAATTCACGGAAACCTAACACATCACACAAAGTTTTTGGAATCGTGAAAACACTAGCATCCAAATCACATAAAGCATAACATTCATGATCTTTAATCTTAATTTTAATATTATGTTCCCACTCATCATAAAGTTTTCTAGGGATAGAAACTTCCAATTCAAGTTTTTCTTCATAGGATTGCATTAAAGCATCAACGATATGTTTGGTAAAAGCTTTATTTTGACTATAAGCATGAAGAGAATTTAACACGGATTGCAACAAGGAAATACAATCTATCAAAGAACAATTATCATAATTAAATTCCTTGAAATCCAAAATAATGGGTTCATTGCTATGTAAAGTTTTGACCTCTTCAATACCACTTTTACCAATTTTTGCATCAAGATCTAAAAACTCCGAATGATTGGGACGCCTTTTTAACTAAAGTTGACTCATCTCCAGTCCCATCATTATCAAGATTCATATTGCAAAACAAAGATTTAATAGGGGACACATCAATCACTTTTAGATCCTCATCCCTATTATCATAAAAACTATATGAACACGCTTTTACAAAGCAATCTTTCTTAGCACGCATCCTAGCGGTTCTTTCCTTGCACTCATCAATGGAAATTCTCATAGATTTGAGAGACTCATCGATATCATGCTTAGGTGGAATAGATCTAAGTTTCAAAGAATCAACATCAAGAGAAATTCTATCCACGTTCCTAGCCAACTCATCAATCTTAGGCAATTTTTCCTCAAGCAAATCATTGAAATTCTTTTGGGAAATCATAAATTCTTTAACACTAGTCTCAAAATCAGAGGGCATCTTATTAAAATTCCCATAAGAGTTGTTGTAGGAATTACCATAATTATTAGAGGAATTACTAGGAAACGGCCTAGGATTAAAGTTTCCACTATACGCGTTGTTACCAAAATTGTTCCTACCAACAAAATTAACATCTATAGATTCATTATTATTCTCAATCAAAGTGGACAAAGGCATATCATTAGGATCAATAGGAGCACTCTTATTAGCAAACAATTTCATAAGTTCATCCATCTTTCCACTCAAAACATTAATCTCTTCTATCGCATGAACCTTTTTACTAGTAGATCTTTCGGTGTGCCATTGAGAATAATTAACCATAATATTATCTAGGAGTTTAGTAGCTTCTCCTAAAGTGATTTCCATAAAAGTGCCTCCCGCGGCCGAATCTAAAAGGTTTCTAGAAGCAAAATTCAATCTGGCATAAATTTTTTGTATGATCATCCATAAATTCAAACCATGTGTAGGGCAATTACGTATCATTAATTTCATCCTCTCCCAAGATTGTGCAACATGCTCATGATCAAGTTGCTTAAAATTCATAATATCGTTTCTAAGAGAGATGATCTTAGCGGGAGGAAAATACTTAGAGATAAAAGCATCTTTGCACTTATTCCATGAATCAATACTATTTTTAGGCAAAGACGAAAACCAAGTTTTAGCACGATCTCTAAGCGAAAACGAAAATAGCTTCAATTTAACAATATCATTATCCTCGTCTTTCTTCTTTTGCATATCACACAAATCAACAAAGTTGTTTAGATGAGTAGCGACATCTTCACTAGGAAGGCCAGAGAATTGATCTTTCATGACAAGATTCAACAAAGCAGTATTAATTTCACAAGATTCAACATCCGTATGAGGAGCAATTGGAGTGCTAAGAAAATCATCATTGTTGGTATTGTAAAAATCACACAATTTAGTATTGTGTTGAGCCATCGTGACAAACAATCCAACACACAAGCACAAAAGAAGCAAGTGAAAAAAAAAGCGAGGCGAACGAATAAAGAGGGCGAATAAAACGACAAGGGTGAAGTGGGGGAGAGGAAAACGAGAGGCAAATGGTGAATAATGTAACGCGAGGGATAAGAGTTTGTGATGGGTACTTGGTATGTCTTGACTTGGCGTAAGCCTCCCCGGCAACGACGCCAGAAGTCCTTCTTGCTACCTCTTGAGCATGCGTTGGTTTTCCCTTGAAGAGGAAAGGGTGATGCAGCAAAGTAGCGTAAGTATTTCCCTCAGTTTTTGAGAACCAAGGTATCAATCCAGTAGGAGGTTACACGCAAGTCACCTCGTACCTACACAAACAAATAAGAACCTTGCAACCAACGCGATAAAGGGGTTGTCAATCCCTTCACGGCCACTTGCAAAAGTGAGATATGATAGAGATAATAAGATAAATATTTTTTGGTATTTTTATGATATAGATTGGAAAGTAAAGATTGCAAAATAAAAGATGAAAGGAATAGTAAATTGATAGGAAAATAATATGATGGAAGATAGACCCGGGGGCCATAGGTTTCACTAGTGGCTTCTCTCAAGATAGCATAATTTACGGTGGGTGAACGAATTACTATCGAGGAATTGATAGAAAAGCGCATAGTTATGAGAATATCTAGGCATGATCATGTATATAGGCATCACGTCCGCAACAAGTAGACCGAAACGATTCTGCATCTACTACTATTACTCCACACATCGACCGCTATCTAGCATGCATCTAGAGTATTAAGTTCATAAGAACAGAGTAACGCATTAGGCAAGATGACATGATGTAGAGGGATAAACTCAAGCAATATGATATAAACCCCATCTTTTTATCCTCGATGGCAACAACACAATAAGTGCCTTGCTGCCCCTGCTGTCACTTGGAAAGGACACCGCATGATTGAACCCAAAGCTAAGCACTTCTCCCATTCCAAGAAAGATCAATCTAGTAGGCCAAACCAAACTGATAATTCGAAGAGACTTGCAAAGATAATTAATAGTGCATAAAAGAATTCAGAGAAGAATCAAATATTGTTCATAGACAATCTTGATCATAAACCCATAATTCATCGGATCTCGACAAACACACCACAAAAAGAATTACATCAAATAGATCTCCAAGAAGATCGAGGAGAACTTTGTATTGAGCTCCAAAGAGAGAGAAGAAGCCATCTAGCTAATAACTATGGGCCCGAAGGTTTGTGGTAAACTACTCACAAATCATCGGAGAGGCCATGGTGTTGATGTAGAAGCCCTCCGTGATCGATTCCCCTCCGGCGGAGCGCCGGAAAAGGCCCCAAGATGGTATCTCACGGGTATAGAAGGTTGCGGCGGTGGAAATAGGGTTTCGTGGTGCTCCTGGATGTTTTCAGGGTATATGGGTATATATAGGAGGAAGAAGTAGGTCGGTGGAGCTGCGAGGGGCCCACGAGAGTGGGGGGCACGCCTACCGCCCCTTGGGCGCGCCCTCCTGCCTCGTGGCCTCCTCGCTTCTTTCTTGACGTCCACTCCAAGTCTCTTGGATCACGTTTGTTCCAAAAATAACTCCCCCGAAGGTTTCATTCCGTTTGGACTCCGTTTGATATTCCTTTTCTGCGGAACACTGAAATAGGCAAAAAAACAGCAATTTGCACTGGGCTTTCGGTTAATAGGTTAGTCCCAAAAATAATATAAAATTGCATAGTAAAGCCCATTAAACATCCAAAACAGATAATATAATAGCATGGAACAATAAAAAATTATAGATACGTTGCAGACGTATCACCAACACATTGTTTGGGCCTGGCCCAATGATGCTTCACACCCGTGTATGGCCCAGGCCCCGGGGCTCCTGTCGGTGTACTAAAGTTTAGGCTCTTTAGCAACCCATACTTGTGCACGGGCAGTCGTAGACACACCTGCGGCGAGGCCAGAAGGGGGGCGACCGAAAACAAGATACAAGACAAAGAAGAAGCAGCCGAACTAGAGACTAGAAGACAGAGGACGAGCTGGACCCCTAGCAAGATCCTTGCCGGGGCGGCTTGCGAGACCCCGGCAAGATCCTTGCCGGGACGACTTACAGAGCACTAACAAGAGCACCACCCTTGAGGTTGAGAGCTCTGACATCATCGACAACGTTAAAGCCAAGATCTAGGGGCGCGCGCATAGTGGCGTGCAGATCTTTGTGAAGGCCTGAAGACGAGGCTCCGGCAAGATCCTTGCCGAGGAGGTCCGCGAAGCCCCGGCAGGATCCTTTCCGGTGACATCGGCAAGACCGCGGCAAGACTCTGCCACCCCGTCACCGCTCCAGCGAAGTGGCCGGCCCGCCAGCCTGGCAAGCACCTGCGTGGTGGCATGCAGGTCTTCGTGAAGACCCTGCCACCTCTCCAGCGCAGCAGCTGGCCAGTCAACTTGGCACTGCATGCCTCGTCGGCGTGGACGCGTGTCAAGACGGGGTGAGGCGGCAACGGAAGGGACGGGCTCTCCTCCCGTCCCCGATAAAGCTAGAGGACACGTAAGCAGCGCATTTATGGCGTTTGTCCTAAGACGCCGGTGATAAACATAGACACTATGTAGCGACCAGTCCTCAAACAGTCTAGTCTCTGTGCATTAGTGTCATCCCTGGATCGGTAATGCTGACACGCACAGTACTTGAAGGATTTATAACAGAGTAGGAATCACACGCTTATTACATCGAATAGTCTCAAGAGAGAACTTATTACAATAAATACGGCTTAAGGCCATCTAAAACGATAACAGCGGAAGGCTTGGAAGATAAAGTGAGTCCATCAACTCCAACGGCATCACTGAGTATAAGACCACGACCTAAGGCTCCTTACTCGTCGTCTGAAATGTCTGCAACATGATACGTTGCAGCCCGAAACGGGTGAGCACATGGAATATGCTAGCAATGTAACACATAGAGTAATGAACATAATAATGCTATCACTACATGCATATTTGGCTGGTGGAAAGCTCTATGGTTACAGCTTTTGCGAAAAGCCAATTTTTCCCTACCACAAAGGAATAAATTTTATTTAACTATCATGATGGTTGTTAAACATTGAGAAGTTACCTCCAACTCAATCCCAATTAAGAACGTGATTAACCCAATCAAATTAAATTAAGTAACATGATGATGAGATTCACATGATAATCCAAGAACTAGATACTCAAGATGTCCATAACCGGGGACACGGCTAACCATGATTAGATTGTACGCTCTGCAGAGGTTTGTGCACTTTTCCCCACAAGACTCGATCGCCTCCGCTTGATTTCTCGCACTACATGGTGTTTGAGAAACGGATGACCGAGACACAGTCTTTCAGAAACAATACTCATTACCCCGGGTGGACAGTTACACCTACTTTCCCCTACATCTGCTAGCCCACCTCTTCAAGAGGTCATGTAACCTACTCAACTATGCTAGAGCCCATAATAGCTTGTGGCTGCACACGGAAGTTTCTAGCATGAATAATCTTATGATCTCTTTGAACCTGGGTGGCGGTCCATAGGATAATCTCACGGGTACTCCGGGATATCCAAAAATACAGGCAACACTGGATTCTCCAGGTGCCTCAATCCACCCAGATGTAAATTAAAGTAGCCACCTTAAGTTGAACCATTAATTAACAATCTCACATCTGTCATGGAAATTCACTCAAACCCAATCCACGTCTACGAGCATAGCATAGCAATAAAAGCAACGTAGAAGTAACTCCCAAAGGTTTGATAATAAACAGGGCAATAGGTACTACCTCATCTACTTCCCAAAACCCACATATTAAACAGATCCTAACCATGCAATTGTTTGAGGATTTGATCTAATGCAATAAAACTGGGTAGTAAGGGATATGATCAAAGTGTTACTTGCCTTGCTGATGATCCGTGAAACCTAGAGACTCGTAGTAGCACGCTTCACACTCCGGGTACTCTATCGCAAACAAACAATACATACTCAAGCAATCAAACAAGGGTGCACGGGTAAAACTCGAAATAAGAGATCTAACCAGAAAGTTCAACTTAAGAACTCCGGTTTGCAAAAAGAATCAAATCGAACGAAGCAACGAAACTCAAACGGCGAAAGAAACAAGCTTTGTTTACTAATCTGGACCTAAGTCAAATTTTACAGTAGCAAAAACTTGTTTGAGTTGGTTAAACAGAAAGAGGGTTTCGAGACGAAACTCTAGGCGCTTGAATCGCCTGATTCCGAAACGAGCGAGAAGTTATACTAAAACGAAAAACAGATCAAAAATCACGATCGAAAATAATCGCGGAAAATCCGAGAAAAAAAAACTGACGAACAGGCTAACGAACGAACGTTCGCTGTCTGCGGTTAAACGACGGAAACCGTTCGTTAAAACGAACGTACGGACGAACATCCGCAAATTAGACTAAACCGGGAAAAAAATAAAACCGATCTAATAAAAAAAATAAACCGGGGTTTTCTAAAAAAACATGCACGGTTTTCTGGAGAAAACCGGCGGCGGCGAGGCGGTCAACCTCGGGTGGCGGGACGGTGGCGGCAGGGCGGCTCCGGCGTCGGGCGGGGTCGGCGGCGGGGCGGCGACGCGGCGGCGGCGGCGGGGCGGTTCGGCGGCGGCGGGGCGGTTCGGCGGCGGCGACGCTAGGGTTTCGCGGGGTGGGCGGCTTGGGCTGGCGGGGCGGCCTCGCGGCTTATAAGGCCGGCCACGATACGACCCGATAGGTCGGTTCGTTTTTTTATAAATCAGACGTGCAGAAAAAGAAAGAAAAGAAATACTAAACGGACTCCAAAAATTCCGAAATAAAATTTCCCCGTCCTCTAAAAATAAGCTGGACAAGATGAACATTTATTTGGGCCTAAAATGCAATTTTGAAAAACGCGTATTTTCCTAATTCAAATAAAATAAAATCAAATATTTGTTTTTAATATTTTTCCTCCAATATTTCATTATTTGTGGAGAAGTCATTTTACCCCCTCTCATATATTTTAAATATGAAACATTTTTTCAGAGAGAGAAATAATTAAAACAAATGATCCTATTTTCAAAATTTGAGAAAACCCAAATATGAAGATAACGAAATCCCCAACTCTCTCCGTGGGTCCTTGAGTTGCGTAGAATTTCTAGGATCGCAAAACAAAATGCAATAAAATATGTTATGCATGATGATCTAATGTATAACATTCCAAATTGAAAATTTGGGATGTTACAAACCTACCCCCCTTAAGATGAATCTCGCCCTCGAGATTCGGGTTGGCTAGAAAATAGGTGAGAGTGGTCCTTCCGTAGATCTTCCTCTCGCTCCCAGGTGGCTTCATCCTCGGTAGGGTGACTCCACTGAACTTTGCAAAACTTGATAACCTTGCTGCGGGTGACTTGGCCGACATATTCGAGAATCTTGAGTGGTTTCTCCTCATAGGTCAAATCACTATCCAGCTGAATCGCTTCCAGTGGCACTGTATCTCTCAGTGGTATCTCAGCCATCTCTGCGTGGCACTTCTTCAGCTAAGAAACATGGAACACATTGTGAACTCCCGACAATCCTTCGGGCAATTCCAACTTGTAAGCAACTTCTCCCATACGCTCCAAAACTTTGTATGGTCCTACAAAACGTGGCGCTAACTTTCCCTTAACTCCAAAGCGCTTCACTCCTCGAAGTGGTGATACTCGAAGATAAACTCTGTCTTCGACTTCGTAAACTGTCTCCTTGCGTTTAGAATCCGCATAACTCTTCTGCCTGGACTGGGCTACCTTGAGCCTATCGCGAATCAACTTCACCTTCTGTTCAGACTCTTTAATCAAATCTGGTCCAAACAACTGGCGGCCTCCAACTTCGTCCCACAACAACGGTGTCCTGCACCTACTTCCGTACAGAGCTTCGAAAGGGGCCATCTTCAAACTGGATTGATAACTGTTGTTGTAAGAGAACTCTGCATATGGCAAATTGTCGTCCCAGCTAGATCCATAATCTAGCGCACAAGCTCTCAGCATGTCCTCCAAAATCTGATTGACTCTCTCGGTCTATCCATCTGTCTGTGGATGAAAAGCGGTAATGAACTCTAGCCTGGTACCCAAAGTTTCGTGCAACTGATTCCAAAACTTTGAAGTAAACTGAGTTCCTCTATCTGATACAATGGTCCTCGGAACTCCATGCAGACATACGATCCTGGTCATGTATATCTTTGCCAACTTAGCACTGGTATAAGTGGTCTTTACTGGGATGAAATGAGCTACCTTCGTCAAACGATCGACTACAACCCATATCGAGTCATAGCCTGAACGAGTCCTGGGCAATCCCGTGATAAAATCCATGCCTATCTTATGCCACTTCCATTCGGGCATCGGCAATGGTTGTAGCAATCCTGCTGGCTTCTGATGCTCTGCCTTCACTCTCTGACATACATCACAAACTGCTACATACTCCGCAATATCTTTCTTCATTCCGGTCCACCAGAAACTGTCCTTCAAATCCATATACATCTTGGTATTTCCTAGGTGAATCGAATATGGTGAATCATGGGCCTCTTGCAAGATCAACTTCCTGATCTCTGGATCATTGGGCACATAAACACGGTCCTCAAACCATAAGGTATCGTGCTCATCCTCACGAAATCCCTTGGCTTTTCCTTTACTCATCCTTTCCTTTATCTCAGCAATTTCCTTGTCTGTCTTCTGAGCTTCTCTGATCTTATCCACCAAAGTAGACTGAATCTCCAATGCTGCTACAAAGCCTCTTGGTACTATTTCCAAACATAGTTCACGAAGATCTTCGGCTAACTCCTTGGGTAACTCTCCGGTCATGAGTGTGTTGACATGGCTCTTGCGGCTCAACGCATCAGCTACTACGTTAGCCTTTCCTGGATGATAATGCAATCTCATATCATAATCCTTAATGAGCTCCAACCATCTCCTTTGCCTGAGATTCAACTCCTTCTGCGTGAAAATGTACTTCAAACTCTTGTGATCCGTGGATACCTCACAATGGTTTCCGATGAGAAAATGTCTCCATGTCTTCAACGCATGCACTACTGCTGCTAGCTCCAAATCATGTGTAGCATAATTCAACTCATGGGGTTTAAGATATCGTGAGGCATATGAAACAACTCTTCCCTCCTGCATTAGCACTGCTCCAAGTCCTCGACGAGAAGCGTCGCAATATACTTCATAATCCTTGCGTTGATCTGGCAGAATCAACACTGGCGCTGTAACCAAACGTTTCTTCAACTCCTGGAAACTAGCCTCACATTCCTCAGTCCAATTAAATTTGGTGTCCTTCTTCAACAACTCGGTCATAGGTTTTGCAATCTTCAAGAAATTCTCAATAAATCTCCGGTAGTATCCTGCGAGTCCAAGAAAACTCCGGATTTCTCCAACTGTCGTGGGTGACTCCCAATTTGTCACAGTGTTAACCTTGGTGGGATCTACTGTTATTCCTTCTCCGGATATAACATGTCCAAGGAATCCAACTTCCTTTAACCAAAACTCGCACTTGCTGAACTTGGCATATAACTGATGTTCTCTGAGCTTTCCAAGTACCAAACGCAAATGCTCCTTATGCTCTTCTTCATTCTTCGAATAGACCAGAATATCATCAATGAACACTACGACGAACTTATCCAAAAACTCCATAAACACTTTGTTCATCATGTTCATGAAATAGGCGGGTGCGTTGGTCAGGCCAAATGACATAACGGTGTACTCATATAGCCCATACCTTGTGGTAAAAGCTGTCTTGGGTATATCCTGCTCTCAAATCTTCAACTGGTGGTATCCTGATCGCAAATCAATCTTGGAAAATACTTTAGCTCCTTGTAGTCGGTCAAATAGATCATTGATCATCGGCAGTGGGTACTTGTTCTTGATTGTTATTTCATTCAATCCACGATAATCAACAACCATCCTCAACAATCCATCTTTCTTCTCCACTAGAAGTACGGGTGATCCCCAAGGTGACGAACTTGGGCGAATATATCCTTTATCCAGTAACTCCTTAATTTGCTTCTTAATTTCTTCCAAATCCTTAGCGGGCATCCTGTACGGTCTCTTAGATATTGGCCCTGTGCCTCGCAAAAGCTCAATCAAAAACTCAATGTCTCTATCCGGTGGCATGCCTGGCAACTCCTCTGGAAATACGTCAGGGAAATCCTTCACCACTTGCACTTCCTCCTGTACAACTCCTGATAAGGAATTCACTTGAGTCCTCTTCGGCACATGCCGGGATACATACTTAATCCTTCTTCCTTCTGGGGTAGTAAGAAAGATCGTCTTACTGGCGCAATCGATGTTTCCTCCATACATCGATAGCCAATCCATTCCCAAAATCACATCCAAACCTTGCGACTCCAAAACTATTAGGTCTGAGGGGAAAACATGCCTACCTATGGCCAATGGTATCTGAAAACATCCTTGGCTTGCCATATACTCTGCTCCTGGCGAGGTTACTAACATAGGTGTTCTAAGAACTTTGGTGGGAAACTTAAACTTATCCACAAATCCCCTTGATATGTATGAATGCGATGCACCAGTATCAAAAAGAACGATTGCAGTAAATGTCTTAACCAAAAACTTACCTATTACTGCATCAGGCTGTGCTTCAACCTCCTCCACATTAACGTGGTTCACCTGTCCCCTGTTGAAAGGGTTCGGCTTCTTCCCCGAGCTTCCATTGCCATTTCCATTCTTAGCTTCCAGACATTCAGTTGCATAATGTCCAGTCTTCTGGCACTTGAAACAAGTAATGTGGCTCAGATCCCTCTTGGCTGGGGTTGATGGGTTGGTACGGTTCTGTCCGTTGCTTCCTCCGTTCCCATTGCCATTCTTGGGGCCACTATGATTGTGCGAGCTCCCTCCATTGTGATTGTGTCCTCCATGGTTATGCCGAAGGTGTCCTCCCGAGTTCGGGGTAAAACGAGGCTTTTGGTGAGCTCCTGTACTGTACTTTCCTTGTCCATACTTCCTCTTACGACTCTCAATCTGCTGCTGCTTCCCTTCAATCATGAGAGCTCTATCTACCAACTCCTGGTAGTTGTTAAAAGTTGCCACCATCAACTGCATGCTCAGCTCATCGTTCAGTCCTTCCAGAAACTTCTCCTGCTTAGCTGCATCCGTAGCAA
Organism: Aegilops tauschii subsp. strangulata; assembly: GCF_002575655.3. Classification (NCBI taxonomy): domain Eukaryota; kingdom Viridiplantae; phylum Streptophyta; class Magnoliopsida; order Poales; family Poaceae; genus Aegilops; species Aegilops tauschii. The sequence continues at coordinate 168,297,462 of NC_053036.3, read as the reverse complement.
CGTCATCTGGGGCATAACGTGCTAACTTACTGAAATCCTCCACGTATTGGCCAACGGTACGTCCTCCTTGGCGTAAGTTGCGAAACTCACGCTTCTTCATGGCCATAGCTCCTGCTGAAACATGGGCAGTACGGAAAGCTTGCTGAAACTGGTCCCATGTGACAGTGTCAATGGGGTGAGTGGCTGTGTAATTCTCCCACCATGATGTTGCGGGTCCATCAAGCTGATGTGCGGCAAAACGCACTCTCTCCGCATCTGTGCATCCTGCAGTGCTCAGCTCCCTTCCAACCTTGCGGAGCCAATCAGCTGCCACAATCGGCTCGGTGCTACTGGAGAACACCGGCGGATTCAGCCTAAGAAAACGGGCTAAGTGATCAACAGGTGGTGGTGGTGGTGGGTTGTTGTTGTTGTTGCCTTGGTTCTGAACTAGCGCTTGCATCAGGGTATTCTGCTGCTGGATCAACTGAGTGATCTCCGGTGGGAAAACAAATCTGGTGTCGCGTCTTGGAGGCATCTGATGGGTTTAGAAAAGATGAGAAATAGGATAGAATGAGATCTAGAGGGAAAACACTACCCATATGCACATGAGACAAACACAATCATATCACTCCAATCAATTCAAACAAGGCATATAATCGATCTAACTATCGTTACAAAGTGCTTGGACTATACAATATACATGGTGGAATACTACTACTAATTTGGTGGTCTACTAGAAAAATTGCTCAGTCGAAGACTCCATGATATCTGCTCCGGCTTCATCCTCCCAATCATCATCACTGGGGTCTGATTCGGTGTCGTCGATGATGATGTAGTTCTCCGGGCAAGTAGAATCATCATCTTCTCCTCCTGGTGCTGGGTCTCCCATGAATACTCCGATCTTCTTTATCAGGTCATCATTCTTCTCCAATAATGTTGCGATTTCCTCCTCATAATCCTCGCGTGTAGCCTTGAGTTCTTCCTCCAGTTCCATGATCCTTGTCTTTGCCTTCTTCAGATCTATCATGTCTGCGCACATCTGGTTCTCCTGGCGACGAATGTGCTGGTTTAACTCCTGGATGAAAGCTGCAATAGATCTATCCTTCCTGGTACTGATCATCTCCCATTGCTCGTCTCGGCGCCTACAAATCTGATAGATAGTATCCTTGAGATCATTGTGGTACACTTCTCCAATGTGTCCCATGGTGATGTGGGCTGCCATGCTCTTGCCTAGACTCCAGGTTGGTGCATCAAAGGAAAACTCTATGGGTTCAGTGACTGGCATGAACGTCCTTCCTGGAACTTGAACTTGAATCATCCAGCGCTCCTCTTCTGGTAGTGTGGCGTTGTAGGTCCCGGTGAAGCTTGGTATTTCGATGTTCAGGTACTTAGTAACTTCCTTCAAGTGTCGTCCAAAGTTGTATCCTCACCCGGTTGGGCGAACTTGTTCCTTGCATCCGCCATCCTAAAAGAGTGGAAGAAAGGAGAGGAGTCAGAAATGAGAAGAGAGTAGTGATTCTAGGGCTTTAGCTTAGTGGTCGTGTCCTACAGTCAGCATGTGCTCTGATACCATCTTTGTAGCGACCAGACCTCAAACAGTCTAGTCTCTGTGCATTAGTGTCATCCCTGGATCGGTAATGCTGACACGCACAGTACTTGAAGGATTTATAACAGAGTAGGAATCACACGCTTATTACATCGAATAGTCTCAAGAGAGAACTTATTACAATAAATACGGCTTAAGGCCATCTAAAACGATAACAGCGGAAGGCTTGGAAGATAAAGTGAGTCCATCAACTCCAACGGCATCACTGAGTATAAGACCACGACCTAAGGCTCCTTACTCGTCGTCTGAAATGTCTGCAACATGATACGTTGCAGCCCGAAACGGGTGAGCACATGGAATATGCTAGCAATGTAACACATAGAGTAATGAACATAATAATGCTATCACTACATGCATATTTGGCTGGTGGAAAGCTCTATGGTTACAGTTTTTGCGAAAAGCCAATTTTTCCCTACCACAAAGGAATAAATTTTATTTAACTATCATGATGGTTGTTAAACATTGAGAAGTTACCTCCAACTCAATCCCAATTAAGAACGTGATTAACCCAATCAAATTAAATTAAGTAACATGATGATGAGATTCACATGATAATCCAAGAACTAGATACTCAAGATGTCCATAACCGGGGACACGGCTAACCATGATTAGATTGTACGCTCTGCACAGGTTTGTGCACTTTTCCCCACAAGACTCGATCGCCTCCGCTTGATTTCTCGCACTACATGGTGTTTGAGAAACGGATGACGGAGACACAGTCTTTCAGAAACAATACTCGTTACCCCGGGTGGACAGTTACACCTACTTTCCCCTACATCTGCTAGCCCACCTCTTCAAGAGGTCATGTAACCTACTCAACTATGCTAGAGCCCATAATAGCTTGTGGCTGCACACGGAAGTTTCTAGCATGAATAATCTTATGATCTCTTTGAACCTGGGTGGCGGTCCATAGGATAATCTCACGGGTACTCCGGGATATCCAAAAATACAGGCAACACTGGATTCTCCAGGTGCCTCAATCCACCCAGATGTAAATTAAAGTAGCCACCTTAAGTTGAACCATTAATTAACAATCTCACATCTGTCATGGAAATTCACTCAAACCCAATCCACGTCTACGAGCATAGCATAGCAATAAAAGCAACGTAGAAGTAACTCCCAAAGGTTTGATAATAAACAGGGCAATAGATACTACCTCATCTACTTCCCAAAACCCACATATTAAACAGATCCTAACCATGCAATTGTTTGAGGATTTGATCTAATGCAATAAAACTAGGTAGTAAGGGATATGATCAAAGTGTTACTTGCCCTGCTGATGATACGTGAACCCTAGAGACTCGTAGTAGCACGCTTCGCACTCCGGGTACTCTATCGCAAACAAACAATACTACATAAGCAATCAAACAAGGGTGCACGGGTAAAACTCAAAATAAGAGATCTAACCAAAAAGTTCAACTTAAGAACTCCGTTTTGCAAAAAGAATCAAATCGAACGAAGCAACGAAACTCAAACGGCGAAAGAAACAAGCTTCGTTTACTAATCTGGACCTAAGTCAAATTTTACAGTAGCAAAAACTTGTTTGAGTTGGTTAAACAGAAAGAGGGTTTCGATACGAAACTCTAGGCGCTTGAATCGCCTGATTCAGATAAACGAGCGAAAAGTTATACTAAAACGAAAAACAGATCAGAAATCGCGATCGAAAATAATCGCGGAAAATCCAAGAAAAAGAAAAACTGACGAACAGGCTAACGAACGAACGTTCGCTGTCTACGGTTAAACGACGGAAACCATTCGTTGAAACGAACGTACGGACGAACGTCCGCAAATTAGACTAAACCAAAAAAATAAAACCGATCTAATAAAAAAAATAAACTGGGGTTTTCTAAAAAAACACGCATGGTTTTCCGGAGAAAACCGGCGGCGGCGAGGCGGTCAACCTCGGGTGGCGGGACGGCGGCGGCGGGCGGCTCCGGCGTCGGGCGGGGTCGGCGGCAGGGCGGCGGATCGGGGCGGCGACGGCTCCGGGCGGCGGGGCGGCGACGCGGAACCGGCGTCGGCGGGGCGGTTCGGCGGCGGCGCTAGGGTTTCGCTGGGCGGGCGGCTTGGGCGGGCGGGGCGGCCTCGCGGCTTATAAGGTCGGCCGGGTCAGAGTCCTAGCCGGACACGACCCGATAGGTCGGTTTATTTTTTTTATAAATCGGACGTGCAGAAAAAGAAAGAAAAGAAATACTAAATGGACTCCAAAAATCCGGAATAAATTTTCCCCGTCCTCTAAAAATAAGCCGGACAAGATGAACATTTATTTGGGCTTAAAATGCAATTTTGAAAAACGCGTATTTTTTCTAATTCAAATAAAATCAAATAAAATCAAATATTCGTTTTTAATATTTTTCCTCCAATATTTCTTTATTTGTGGAGAAGTCATTTTATACCCTCTCATATATTTTAAATATGAAACATTTTTTCGGAGAGAAAAATAATTAAAACAAATGATCCTATTTTCAAAATTTGAGAAAACCCAAATATGAAGATAAAGAAATCCCCAACTCTCTCCGTGGGTCCTTGAGTTGCGTAGAATTCTAGGATCGCAAACAAAATGCAATAAAATATGTTATGCATGATGATCTAATGTATAACATTCCAAATTGAAAATTTGGGATGTTACACACTATAGCAACTTTACATGTCCTGTGTACCACTGTGGCAGCCCCTTGGACATATAAAAGGAGCCCACGGCATACTAGAGGAGGATTTGAACTTTTGTAACTCTCGGCCCAGCTTGCATGGGAGCAGCTAGCCGAAGCTCAAGAACACGGAATACACAACCAAGCAGGACTAGGGTTTTACGCTTCTCAGCGGCCCGAACCTGGGTAAGAATTCGTCGTGTTGATCATTAGATCTGCTCTTTGCACCACCCCTCCTGCCGAACCATAGAAGGGATCCACGTGACCCCGTAGGTGTTGTTGACACCGATAGCACGCAGGTGAGGGAGGAGGGTTTTGGGTGGGCTGGAGTGATCAGAAGCGGGCGTGGGTGCTGTCTGGACACCTGCAAAGCCCCCTCCCTCCCCCATATTTGTGTCCGGTTTGCGAGAGAAAGTACGTCCAGACCACCCTACGGACTGATACAGGCCCACGTTGGATGGCTTTCACTGTCCGAACAGACAGTTCAGAGGTGTGCAGGCGGTTTGAGGGTCGGTGTTGAAGATTCCCTAAGCACTGACCATGGTCAATGGTTGTCACATACCCAAGTTGTCCACTATATTGTCTCCCTAATCATCACTCCTACATGATGCATGTCTCGCTAATAATCACTCCTACAAGATGGATGTCGCCTAGCCGCTACCCATAAACTACGGAAAGATATGTGCACGAAAGGCCTCAATCTCGATCTTTCATTCAACTTCTAAGATGTGGACCATGATTCTACAAGGTCTCTTACTGGCTCACAAAAAGTTTTTGGGACTGTCTATTTTGCATTCGACTGATTTCTAATTAGATGTCAATCAAATTGTCCAACCAATCAACTGCTCACAGTTGTATGTCCAAAAACCTATGACAATTGTATGTATGTGTTTACGGAGAAAATGGGCCGGGCTGAAAACGGGCCACGCAAAAACCCTGGACTGGTCGCCTAGTCTCATGTCCCTTTCCTGGACCACCAAATCACCGGACAAAAAGAACATCAATAACAGAAAACTGGCGACTCTCTTCAACTTGTAAATCCACGAAACAACCCAACCCCCCTTTACTAACCATCTCTTACGGATCTCTCCAAACAAGAACAGGCGCCTTGGGAGAGGGGGGAGGAGAAGGAAAAAAAAGATGTCATTGGAGAAACAACAGACATCATGGGAGGGATAGGGGGGAGGACAAGATCAAAGAACACACAAGGAAGAAGGGGGAGAGAAGAAATAGAGGCGTGGTTGAGGGGCGTGGCAGAGAGGGATGTACCTAGAGAAAGACCAGATGGGGACACTAGGTGGACAGAGCAAGATCAACCCAGAGACACAACACACGTACATGAAAATCCTCAAACTCCTTTTGGATCACAGTTCTGCTAACCTCTGCTTCACCTACAAATCATTAGCAAAATAACTTTCAAAATACGTCAAGAAAGACACATGGAAGAAAAACATCAGTACATCAACTGAAGAAATGGGCAAAAGGAATACATCAGCACAAGAACTCATGAATGCCACTGAAATGTTGACTACCAAAGTATGAATTTCTAGCATAAATACATGCACCTAGAACAACTGAAGTGTGACCAAACTAACTAGAAAGTAAAAATTGTGACGACCAACACTACTCTAGGATGACCATATATAGTTAGACAACTGAAACATCAGATATTACTACACTTTAAAACCAAACATCAACAAAGGCCTAGGTCAGATACATTCCAAACTTTTGAAAAGAAATACACTCGAATCCAGCATCATTAAGAGGAAACAACATTTCACCTACATCATGCTCTGGTATGTCTGAAGCCTACTGTTATCACTGCACAAAAAGAGCAGATCACCTTGATTTGGGCAGACACACATAGAATTAACCTAGGATTTCTCTCAACAAACTGCGCAAGTGAAAGCACAAACTTACCCCCGGTTCTTATTCGCTTGTTTGAACCTAAGCCCCCAGTGTCACTTATGCCACCCATACCTCCCTGCCCTCCTGGTCCAGCACTGGATTTATCAGATGCTTTGTACATGCAGGAAACGGAGATTACACAAGCATCACGATGCAAGCTATGAAGGAAACAACACACATAAAAGACGAGAGTGTCATGTACACGTCCCCTTTGATCCCAAAGCGATTCTCACACCCTAGCACTGGCATTTTGGGTCACACCCTTTCAGTTCCTTCAAAACAAGAAGAACCAACTACCCTCGGTCAGGATCAGAGAAAGAATAAGCATGTCTAAACTTTTGCAACAGCAATAAATCTGACACAAATGCACAAGAAGGAAACAAAACTAGAGCGCGCACCTTGGTGCACCCGCAAACTCCAGTTTTGCATTTGCTTGTTTGGCACGCGCACTGCTCGCAATCCTCATCGACCTGATAGCAATCTTCATGTGACACGAATATTAGTGGATGCAAAGATCAGGGACACACAAGAAATCAGAAAATTCGTTACCTATCTCTATAAAATATAGTATACAATCAGAAAAGAATTACGAAGACTAACAAACTAGCATTGCTAAGAAATTATACCTATAATATTCATCACATTTTTGCTATTTACTGACACTACTTCAATCATATTTGCACGTGGAAAACAAACAAAGAACAATAACTGAAGATGATCTATTGTCAGTGTCATAAGAATATCTCATACTAAATGTGAGTTACAATACCCAGAAATATCAAACAAAAACTTTATCCAATAAAACTAGGAAATATATGCCTGGAAAGTTGACAATCATATTCAATTACTGCGCTCTACAATTAGACATCATACACAAGGTAACATCAACAACTACAAAAGGGGAAAAGCATAGATCATTCAAGGTGCCTCTGGTAGTATCTGAAAATGAACTAAAATATGAGAAAACAAAACTATCATGATGCTTGCAGGTACATGATGTAGCTTGAAGCTACGTCGGTATTTCCCCAAAGAGGAAGGGATGATGCAGCACAGCGGCGGTAGGTATTTCCCTCAGATATGAAACCAAGGTTATCGAACCAGTAGGAGAACCAAGCAACACAACGTAAACAGCACCTGCACACAGATAACAAATCCTCGCAACCCGACGTGTTAAAGGGGTTGTTAATCCCTTTCGGGTAGCCGCGCCCTAGATGGGCAAACGGACGTGAGATAAAATTATAGTAGATTGATAGATCAAACGCCAAATAAAATAAATAAGAATAAATTGCATCAAGGTATTTTTGTATTTTTGGTTTAATAGAACTGAAAATAAATGCAAAGGAAAAGTAGATCGCAAAGGCAAATATATGAGAAAGAGACCCGGGGGGCGTAGGTTTTACTAGTGGCTTCTCTCGAGAAAAAATAGCAAACGGTGGGTGAACAAATTACTGTTGGGAAATTGATAGAACTTCAAATAATCATGACAATATCCAGGCAATGATCATTACATAGGCATCACGTCCAAGAATAGTAGACCGACTCCTGCCTGCATCTACTACTATTACTCCACACATCGACCGCTATCCAGCATGCATCTAGTGTATTAAGTTCATAGAGAAACGGAGTAATGCAATAAGAATGATGACATGATGTAGACAAGATCTATCTATGTAGAGATAGACCCCATCGTTTTATCCTTAGTAGCAACGATACATACATGTCGGTTCCCCGTCTGTCACTGGGATCAAGCACCGTAAGATCAAACCCACTACAAAGCACCTCTTCCCATTGCAAGATAAATAGATCAAGTTGGCCAAACAAAACCCAAATATCGGAGAAAAAATACGAGGCTATAAGCAATCATACATATAAGAGATCAAAGAAACTCAAATAACTTTCATGGATATAAAAAAGATAGATCTGATCATAAACTCAAAGTTCATCGATCCCAACAAACACACCACAAAAGGGTTACATCATATGGATCTCCAAGAGACCATTGTATTGAGAATTTAGCGAGAGAGAGGAAGCCATCTAGCTACTAACTATGGACCTGAAGGTCTACAAAGAACTACTCATGCATCATCGGAGGGGCACCAATGGAGGTGGTGAACCCCATCCGAGATGGTGTCTAGATTGGATCTGGTGGTTTTGGACTCTGCGGCGGCTGGATCAATATTTCATCGACTCCCCTAGGGTTTTCGGAATATTGGGGTATTTATAGAGCAAAGAGGCGGTCCGGGGGGCACCCGAAGTGGGCACAACCCACCAGGGCGCGCTTGGGCCTCCTGGCGCGCCCTGGTGGGTTGTGCTCTCCTCGGAGCACCCCCAGACGCAGCCAGGGCCCATTATGTTCCTTCTGGTCCAAAAAAATCTCCGTAAAGTTTCGTTGCGTTTGGACTCCGTTTGATATTGATTTCCTGCGATGTAAAAAACATGCAGAAAACAACAACCGACACTTGGCACTATGTCAATAGGTTAGTACCAAAAAATGATATAAAATGACTATAAAATGATTATAAAACATCCAAGATTGATAATATAACAGCATGGAACAATCAAAAATTATAGATATGTTGGAGACATATCAGCATCCCTAAGCTTAACTCCTACTCGTCCTTGAGTAGGCAAGTGATAAAAACAGAATTTTTGATGTGGAATGTGCCTAACATGTCATATCATATTTCTTTCTTTGTATGGACATTTGGACTTTTATATTGTTCAAAGCAATAGTCTAGTTTTGACATGATAATTTAAATACTCAAGCATATCAACAAGCAACCATGTCTTTTAAAATATCAACGCTAAAATAAGTCATGCCTAGCCCATCATGCTCAACCATTGATCCATTCATGAAACACACTCGCATATTAGCTACACCTAGATGGAGACTCAAATTCAAAAAATAAAAATTGCATAAAGTAAAAGAAAGGCCCTTCGCAGAGGGAAGTAGGGATTCGTAGAGGTGCCAGAGCTCAGAGAGATAAACTTAGAGATAAAAACATTTTGGGAGGTGTATCCATCCCACCAACGAAAACGACTTAGAGTTCCCAACACTTTCCATGCTAGATATACCATAGGCGGTTCCCAAACATAAAATAAAGTTTATTCCTTTTTCCACCAGACTTTCACTTTCCATGGCTAACCGTATCCACAGGTGCCTTCCATACCAACACTTTCCAAGGAATTTATTATTTGACAACATAAAGTAAATTCATTTTTTTTCATTTTGGGACTGGGCATCCTAATACCGTTGCCTTACTCTCGTGCAATGGCAAGTGAATAAACACTCATCTTGAGAATAACACATCTAGCATGGAAAATATTAGCCACCCCTTACCGCTCCACGAGCGAAACAAACACACAGAGAAGTTTATTTTGAAAATTAGAGATGGCACATACAAATTTGCTTAGAACGGCAAAAGTATACCGCATATAGGTAGATATAGTGGACTCATGTGGCAAAACTGGTTTAAAGGTTTTTGGATGCACAAGTAGAAATTATACTTAGTGCAAAATGAATGCTAGCAAAAGATTGAGAAGCGACCAACCAAGAAACGGATAATCTCATAAGCAAGCATTAAGCATAATTAACACCGAATAATGCAACACAAGTAGGATATAATTTCATTGCATGACTATTGACTTTCGTGCTTGCGTAGGGAATCACAAACCTTAACACCAATATTCTTACTAAAGCATAATTACTCATCAACATAACTCACATATCACATCATCATATCTCAAAACTATTACTAAGAATCAAGTTTATTTTGTCCAATGATCTTCATGAAAGTTTTTATTATATCCTTCTTGGATATCTATCACTTTGGGACTAATTTTCATGTGTTGCTTTTCATAAGCTCAAACAAATATAAGTGAAGATCATGAGCATAATTTTTCTTTCTTTCTCTCAAATTAATTTAAGTTAAGCAAGAGAGAATTTCTTGAAAATTTTACTAACTCTCAAATAAATCTAAGTGAAGCAAGAGAGCATTTCTTCAAAGATACTAAAGCACACCATGCTCAAAAAGATATAAGTGAAGCACTAGAGCAAGTCCATAGCTCATAAAAATTTAAGTGAAGCATAGAGAGAAATTCTAACAAGTCATGACATAATTTTGGCTCTCTCAAATAGGTGTCTCCAGCAAGGAATCAAGACTTGAAACACAAAATAAAACAAGCAAAGACTCATATCATACAAAACGCTCCAAGCAAAACACATAGTATGTGACGAATAAAAATATAGCTTCGAGTAAAATACCGATGGTCGTTAGAAGAAAGAGGGGATGCCACTCGAGGGCATCCCCAAGCTTAGTTGGTTGCTCATTTTTGGATAATATCTTGGGATGCCGGGGCATCCCCAAGCTTAGGCTCTTCTACTCCTTATTCCTTCATCCATCGTAAGATAACCCAAAACTTGAAAACTTCAATCACACAAAACTCAACAAAACATTCGTGAGATCCGTTAGTGTAAGAAAGAAAATCACTACTATAACTACTATACCAAACGAATTCATATTTTATTTTTGCATTATGTCTACTGTATTCCAACTTTTCTATGGCAAAAATTCATCAAAGAAAACCATAGAGCCATCAAAATAAGCACACAACGCAAAGAAAACAGAATCTGTCAAAACAGAACAGTCTGTAGCAATCTGACTATTTTGAAAACTTCTGGAACTCCAAAAATTCTGAAAATTAAGGACGACCTGAGCAATTTTTATATTAATCTTCTGCAAAACGAATTGATATTTTATCACGCTCTGGTAAAAAATGAGAATTTTTTACGTGAACGCAAAAGTTTCTGTTTTTTCAGCAAGATCAAACAACTATCAGCCAAGAAGATCCTAAAGGCTTTACTTGGCACAAACACTAATTAAAACACACAAAACACAATCATAACAGTAGAATAAGTGTGCAAACACTCAAGAACAGAAAGAAAAAAGCAAAAAATATATTCATTGGGTTGCCTCCCAACAAGCGCTATAGTTTTACGCCCGTAGCTAGGCATAAAGCAAGGATCTAAGTTTTGTCATCTTTGGTTCGAGATCCATAAGACGCCCTCATGATTGAATCATATGGTGGCCTAATTCTTGTTCTAGGGAAGGGTTCCATACCCTTCCTTGAAGGAAATTGGAACTTAATATTGCCTTCTTTCATATCAATCACGACACCGATGCGTAGAAACGGTCTAGCAAGAATAATTGGACAAGACGGATTGCAATCAATATCAAGAACAATAAAATCTATGGGCACATAATTCCTATTTGCAAGAATAAGAACATCATTAATTCTTCCCATAGGCCTTTTAATAGTAGAATCCGCCAAGTGCAAATTTAAAGAACATTCTTCAAGATCGGTAAAACCAAGCACATCACATAAAGATTTCAGAATTGTAGAAACACTAGCACCCAAGTCACACAAAGCAAAACATTCATAATTTTTTATCTTGACTTTGATAGTAGGTTCCCACTCATTATGCAATTTTCTAGGAATTGAAACTTCTAATTCCAATTTTTCTTCAAAAGCTTTCATCATAGCATCAAGAATATGTTTAGTAAAAGCTTTATTTTGTTTATAAGCATGGGGTGATTTTATCATGGATTGAAACAAAGAAATACAATCAATCAAAGAGCAACTATCATAATTAAAGTCTTTGTAATCCAAAGAGTGGGCACATCACTAGCTAAAGTTTTGACCTCTTCAAACCCACTTTCATCAATTTTCTCAATAAGATTTTCACCCTCCGAAATATTGGGACGCCTTCTACCTAAAGTTGACTCTTCTCCAGTCCCTTTTTCATCAATCTTAACTTTACTAAACAAGGAATCAATAGAAGAAACACCAATCATTTTAAGATCTTCATCACTTTTGCGAAAGAAATCACTAGAAACGCTTTTTCTAAAAATTCCCTTTTAGCTCTAAGCATAGCGGTTCTTTTCTTACTTTCATCCATAGAAACATAAGGAGCTTCATATACTTTAGGCACAAAAAATTCCATCTTGAGATTTTCCACATCATGAGCATTTCTATCAACACTTCTAGACAAATCATCAACCTTACTCAACTTTTCTTCTATGGAAGTGTTGAAATTTTTTGCGTGTTGATAAATTCTTTAATATTGTTCTCAAGATCAGAGTTGCTCCTATTATTATTATAAGATTGATTTCCATAGGAATTACCATAATTATTAGAGGAATTACTAGGAAAAGGCCTAGTATTAAAATTACCTCTATAAGCATTGTTATTGAAATTATCTCGAGAGATAAAATTCACATCTATGGCATCACTATTTTGATCAATCAAAGTAGACAAAGGCATATCATTAAAATCAATAGGAGCACTTTGACTAGCAACCAATTTCATAAGAGCATCAACTTTTTCACTCAAAGAAGAAATTTCTTCAACCGAATTAACCTTTTTACTAGTAGGAGCTCTTTCGGTATGCCATTGTGAATGATTTGCCATGATATTTTCAAGCAATTTGGTGGCTTCACCCAAAGTAATTTCCATAAAAGTTCCATCCGCGGCGGAATCTAAAAGATTACGAGAAACAAAATTCAACCCCGCATAAAAAATTTGTATGATCATCCAAAGATTTAACCCATGAGTTGGGAAATTCCTTAGCATCATTTTCATCCTTTCCCAAGATTGTGCAACATGCTCATGTTCAAGTTGCTTGAAATTCATGATCTAGGTTCTAAGGGAAATAATTTTTGCGGGCAGAAAATACTTAGTGATAAAAGCATCTTCGCACTTATTCCAAGAATTGATACTATTGCGAGGCAAAGAAGAGAACCAAATTTATGCAGAATCACGCAAAGAAAATGGAAATAATTTGATCTTCACAACATCATTGTCCACATCTTTCTTCTTTTGCATATCGCATAATTCCCCGAAGGTATTAAGATGGGACGTGACATCCTCATTAGGAGTACCGAAAAATTGATTTTTCATAACAAGATTCAGCAAAGCAGTATTAATATCACAAGACTCCGCACTAGTGGCGGGAGGAGCAATTGGAGTGCCGGTAAAACCATTGTTGTTGGTATTTGAGAAATCATGTAACTTGGTGTTCTCTTGAGTCATGATGACTACGCAACAAGAAACAGATCCGGCAAGAAAACGGCGAACGCAAAAGAGGGGCGAATAAAACGACAATTTTTTGTGAAGTGGGGGAGAGGAAAATGAGAGGCAAATGGCAAATAATGAAAATTGCGAGGAGATGAGATTTGTTATTAGGAACGTGGTATATGTTGAAGATCCTCCCTGGCAACGGTGCCAGAAATTCCTTTTGATGTCGCTTAAAGCTACGTCGGTATTTTCCCAAAGAGGAAGGGATAATGCAGCACAGCAGCGGTAGGTATTTCCCTCAGGTATGAAACCAAGGTTATCGAACCAGTAGGAGAACCAAGCAATACAACGTAAACAACACCTGCACACAGATAACAAATACTCGCGACCCGACGTGTTAAAGGGGTTGTCAATCCCTTTCGGGTAGCGGTGCCCCAGATGGGCAAACGGACGTGAGATAAAATTGTAGTAGATTGACAGATCAAATGCCAAATAAAATAAATAAGAATAAATTTCAACAAGGTATTTTTGTATTTTTGGTTTAATAGATCTGAAAATAAATGCAAAGGAATAGTAGATCGCAAAGGCAAATATATGAGAAAGAGACCCGGGGGCCATAGGTTTCACTAGTGGCTTCTCTCGAGAAAAAATAGCAAACGGTGGGTGAACAAATTACTGTTGGGAAATTGATAGAACTTCAAATAATCATGACGATATCCAGGCAATGATCTTTACATAGGCATCACGTCCAAGATTAGCAGACCGATTCCTGCCTGCATCTACTACTATTACTCCACACATCGACCGCTATCCAGCATGCATCTAGTGTATTAAGTTCATGGAGAAACGGAGTAATGCAATAAGAATGATGACATGATGTAGACAAGATCTATCTATGTAGAGATAGACCCCATCGTTTTATCCTTAGTAGCAACGATACATACATGTCGGTTCCCCGTCTGTCACTGGGATCAAGCACCGTAAGATCAAACCACTACAAAGCACCTCTTCCCATTGCAAGATAAATAGATCAAGTTGGCCAAACAAAACCCAAATATCGGAGAAAAAATACGAGGCTATAAGCAATCATACATATAAGAGGTCAAAGAAACTCAAATAACTTTCATGGATATAAAAAAGATAGATCTGATCATAAACTCAAAGTTCATCGATCCCAACAAACACACCGCAAAAGGGTTACATCATATGGATCTCCAAGAGACCATTGTATTGAGAATTTAGCGAGAGAGAGGAAGCCATCTAGCTACTAACTATGGACCTGAAGGTCTACAAAGAACTACTCATGCATCATCGGAGGGGCACCAATGGAGGTGGTGAACCCCATCCGTGATGGTGTCTAGATTGGATCTGGTGGTTTTGGACTCTGCGGCGGCTGGATCAATATTTCGTCGACTCCCCTAGGGTTTTGGGAATATTGGGGTATTTATAGAGCAAAGAGGCGGTCCGAGGGGCACCCGAGGTGGGCACAACCCACCAGGGTGTGCCCTGGTGGGTTGTGCTCTCCTTGGAGCACCCCCCAGGCGTAGCCAGGGCCCATCATGTTCCTTCTGGTCCAAAAAAATCTCCGTAAAGTTTCGTTGCGTTTGGACTTCGTTTGATATTGATTTCCTGCGATGTAAAAAACATGCAGAAAACAGCAAACTGGCACTTGGCACTATGTCAATAGGTTAGTACCAAAAATGATATAAAATGATTATAAAAAATCCAAGATTGATAATATAACAGCATGGAACAATAAAAAATTATAGATACATTGGAGACGTATGAGTACACTCAGCAAATGGACCGCCAAACAAGTATCGCCAAACTGAGGGAGACTCCAGCAGACAAGCAGATATGAGATACAACTCAGGAAATGACACAAATGTAAGTTAAATTCCTTATCTGAAAAAATAAAAAAATAAAGAAATAGAAGAAAAGTGAATAACAAAGAATAAATTAACTTACTCTACAGATATGGCAAGAAATGCATCAAGATGATACAACAGCTGAAGAAGTAGCAGCAAAAGCTAGTTCCAAGGAGGCAGCCCTGTTTGAGAACATGAAAACCTAAAAACATGAGATCTAAGTAAACATTATAGATCAAAAACTATCACAATATTAAATCTAACACAAGAGGAGATAAAATGCAGATCAATGATGATGTTGATCCTAGAGCAACAACAAACACTGACAGAAACCAAAACAATCAAGAAGGAAGGGGAGAACCTGATGTCTTGCATCAACAACTCAAAGGCAATGCCTTCCTCGGTCAAGATGATGCCTTTCTCGATGAAGATGTCATTGAAAAGTTCCTGCAAAATGAAGAAGATGCAGCATCAGAGGGAACTTTGAGGAACACTAGCAACAATTTCAAGCCACAACATGGCATGCAGTTCAAAATAAAGGAAGAGGGGTAGGAATACTTCAATTTCTACTAAAAACTAACTAGGTTTTTAGTGGCTACTATGGCAGCGTCAAGAAAAGTAAGCAAAAAAGGGGAAGAATGAGATTACAAGAGTTACCATGAAATGCAATAAATATGGCAAGGCGACAGAAGTGGAAAGAGAATGTGTAGTGCCTATAAGAAAGACTAGGTTATTGTAAAGTCTAATTGCACGGTTGTGATGGTCATAGCTGACAAAGGAGGTGTTGATGAGTCCAACTTATGTAATAATTTTACTAGATATTTGTGCCTGCATGATAGGCTTTGTGGAATTTTACCATGTTTGCATGCCACTTTTTGTTGATAATTTCTTAGGTAACCCTTTTTGGACCACTTGGCACAATAAGGTGGAAATCCCTAGAAATGGTAGTGAAATCATGTATTTCAAGTGATGATCACCTACCATAAAAGAACCAACAATGGAGGCCAATGAAGAAGTCGTCGCCATGCTTCCAGAGAAAAAGATAGTGTCCCATGCGACCGCGTCCGCTCCGGAGATTTGACGCCCAGAGAGACCAGAAGGAAGAACCCTAGCCTCCAGAGATTATCAGGATGAGGGATTGGCAAGGAGAATAGGTCCATCTTCCTCGCCACGCACAACGGGCTACAACATCATCACCACTGCCATCATCATCATCATCACCACCACCACCACCATCATCGTCATCATCATCCACATCCTTATCATTGTAACAACAGGAACCCTAGTTGCTCACCTTGTGTGTTATTTGTATCATCCATCCATGTTTTCCAACACCCTTTTCATGATGTTCATTATTGTTCCCATGTGTGAGTAGATCCCTGGTTCTCAGGGATATGGATGAACCTTGGTATGTGTAAGATCTGAATTGTTATTTTGGATATGAGATCCTATGTTGAATTCTTAGTTTAATAACTTCGTGAATGTTGTGAAGGGGCCCCACTCAGCATTTGTGACTTTTGGCCATGAAGTATATCTCTATCGTTGTAAAGGGATAGGACGTGAAGGTAATTCGAGGTGACAGTAAAAGACTTTGCTTCTGACCTTTGCAATTGATAGGGGAGTTACGGAGAACCCTTAGAGAGGTCGCATCCATAGGGTAAACCCTTAATTATCATAAGTAGTGATGTCTAATATGCAACTTTTCTTTTTGTAGACTCTGTTGGACCTCCAAGCGTAGAGTATTGTAGGACGAAAGCAAATTTCCCTCAAGTGGATGGCCTAAGGTTTATCAATCTGTGGGAGGTGTAGGATGAAGATGGTCTCTCTCAAATAATCTTGCAATCGAATACAAGAAATCTCTTGTCTCCCAAAAAATCCAATACGATGGTAAATTGTATAGGTGCATTGGTTCGGCGAAGAGATGGTGATACAAGTATAGTATGGATTTGTAATTTGAAATAATAAAAATAGTAAGGTAGCAAGTAAGAAAAGTGAGCGCAGACGGTATTCCAATGCTTGGAAACAAGGTTTAGGGTTCATACTTTCACTAGTGCAATCTCTCAACAGTGCTAACATAATTGAATCATATAACAAAACCTCAACGTGCGACAAAGAATCACTCCAAAGTTCTTATCAATAGCAGAGAACATAAGATGAAATTGTTGTAGGTAGCGAACCACCTCAAAGTTATCTTTCCGATCAATCTATTGAGACATCCCTATAAGTGTCACAAATAGCCCTAGAGTTTGTACAACAATAACACCATGTGATACGCATCAATCAACTCTAATGTCATCTAGATACTCTGATGTCACCACAAGTATCCGTGAGTCAATTATTCGATATGCATCAAACAATTTCATATTCATCATATTCAATCCAACACAAAGAACTTCAAAGATTACCCCAAAATTTCTACTGGATAAAGTAAGATGAAAACGTGTATCAACCTATGTGCCAATGTCACCATGGGAATCTGCAAGTTGATTACCAAAACATACTTCAAGTGACTCAATAGAATACCCATTTGTCAGCATGGGTATCCACATGCAAGACATACATCAAGTGATCTCAAATCCAAATATTCAATCCGATAACAATGAAACCTCAAAGAGGAAGACTAAATTCATCACAACAAGATAGAGAGGGAAGAACACCATATGATCCAACTATATTAACAAAGCTCATGGTACATCAAGATCGTGCCCTATCAATATCATGAGAGAGAGAGAGAGATCAAACACATAGCTCGTTAGATAAAAGAAGAATAAACAAGACATGAGCGACACAAATTTTTTATGTGGAAACCCTTGCAGGAGAAAACCACAGACGCACAAAGGCGCAATCACTATGATGGATGAGTATTACAAGCACGAGACGACTGGTCGTCTTTAGGTGCGACTACATGGGGTATATATGAGGGCAATACATAAGAGTCCTTGTAGGACAAGTAAACGAGTTGTACTCGTACATGTCGACGTCAATGCAACACCCAACACTGGTTGTACTATGTCTAGTCCAACACAGAACTAGAATTTGGATCACAATTTAACAATCTCCATCTAGAGCCAAATTCCCCTCAGTAGTCGAAGAAAGTAAATAACTCCATCCAAATCAGCATAAACACCTTGCGCATCAAAGTCTATAGCACTAGTGAGAAATACCAACTAAGCCTGAGGAAAGCTCAGACTTATTGGTAGGAACTGACTTTGTCATCATATCAGCAGGATTATCATGTGTACTTATATTGCTTACTTTCAAATTGCCTGCAGCAATAACATCTCAAATATAGTCAAATTTGACATCAATGTGCTTTGTTCTCTCATAATACATTGGATTCTTTGTAAGACATATGACACTTTGACTGTCTGAAAATAAGGTAGGCCAAGAAGAATCTCCACAAAGCACGGTGTATAAACCTCTCAAGAGATAGCGTCTTTGCATGCCTCAGGAGTAGCCATATAGTCGACATCGGTAGTGGAACAAGCCACAATAGACTGCAAAGTTGCTCTCCAACTCACAACACAACCACCAATGGTGAAAACACAAGCCACATGTGAGTGATCTTCTCTTATCCAAATCACCAGCAAAATCAGAATCAACAAAACCAACAAGGCCATCTCCAGTTTCCCGAAACTGTAAATATACATTAGAAGTACCTCATAGGTATCTGAAAAACCACTGAACTACTTTCCAATGCTCTTTTCCAGGATTAGCCATGTATCTACTGACAACACTCAATACATAAGATTAATCCGGACGAGAACAAACCATGGCATACATAAGTGAACCGACCACTCGAATAGGGAACTCTAAATATGTACTAAATATCCGCATCTGACTTAGGACAAAAGGTTGATGATAATTTGATGTGTGCAGCTAATGGAGTACTCACCGGCTTGGCATCATGCATATTAAAATGACAAAGAACTTTATCAATATATCCTTCTGACTTAGATATACTTTTCCAGACGGTCTATCTCTGGATATTTCCATGCCAAGTATTTTATTTGTTGCACCCAAATCCTTCATCTCTAATTCATTGCTCAATTGATTCTTTAGGTCATTTATCTCTGACATGCTCTTTCTAGCAATTAAAATATCATCGACATAAAGGAGCAAATAAATAGCTGAACCATTTAATTTTTTTAAACAAACACATCTATCATAATTAGACCTTTTAAAACCTTGAGAGAACATAAAGGTGTCCAATCTCTTGTACCACTGTCTAGGAGATTGCTTCAATCCATAAAGAGATTTCTTTAACTTATAGACAAACTTTTTTTCCAGGAATAACAAAACCTTCAGGTTGCTCCATATAAATAACCTCCTCTAATTTTCCATGTAGGAATGCAGTTTTAACATCCAATTATTCAAGCTCAAAATCATTCATGGCAACAATACTGAGTAAAGTGCGAATAGATCTATGCTTCACAACAGGAGAAAAGACTTCATTATAGTCAATACCTGGAATCTGACTATAACCTTTAGCAACTAACCTTTCTTTATATCTTGTCTCATCATTAGGAGAAACACCTTATTTTGTTTTGAAAACCCACTTGCAACAAATATGTTTCTTCACTCTAGGTAATTTTACTAAATCACAAGTTACATTCTTTTCAAGTGATTCCATCTCATCATGCATAGTGGTCATCCACTTAATACTATCACTAGAAATAATAGCCTCGGAATATGAAGAAGGCTCAGCATTACCTTCAATTTCTTCTGCAATGGATAGAGCAAAAGAAAAAATATCGCACTCTTCAATTACCTTTTAGGTTTATTAGTACCCCGTCTAACTCTGTCACGTGCGAGATTCCAACCAAGTGGAACAGTAGGCCGATTTGGAGTGACATGTTCATCATCAACGACGGGTTCATCATGTGCATCAACATTGTCCTTATTGGGTGTATCACTGGAATTAATAGCATACTCCACCTGAACAGTAGGTTGTTGTTCACTCTCACCAGAAACATTAGTAGATGGAACATCATGTATATAGAAGATTCATTAAAGATAACATTTCTGCTAATAACAACCTTCTGGGTTTCATGATTCCACAATTTAAAACTTTTAACACCACATTTATAACCAAGAAATATGCACTTAATAGCCCTAGGCTCCAACTTTCCATTATCAACATGAGCATAAGCAGTGCAACAAAACTCTCAAATGTGAATAATCAGCAAGAGAACCAGACCATACCTCAATTGGAGTTTTCTTATTAAAAGCTATACATGGTGACTAATTAATGAGATAACAAGTAGTGGAAGCGGCCTCGTCACAAAAACGCCTATGCAAACCTGCATTGGACAACATGCGACGGGCTCTGGAAATAATGGTCATGTTCATACGCTCGGCAACACCGTTTTGTTGAGGAGTATAAGGAATGGTGTAATGTTTAACAGTGCCTTCAGGCTTGCAATAATTCTCAAATTTGTTAGAACAGAATTCCATACCATTATGAGTGCGAAGTTTTTTCCTTCTTTTTCAGTTTGCCTTTCAATCATGATCTTCCACTCCTTAAATGCCGAGAATGCTTGATATTTATGCTTCAAGAAATAAGGTCAAACTTTTCTCAAATAATCATCAATAATAGTCAGCATGTAACTAGCACCACCTAGTGACTTTCTGCGAGATGGTCCCCATAAATCAGAATGAACAGAATCAAGAATACCTTAAGTTGTATGAACTGGAGTGTTGAACTTCACCCTCTTATGCTTGCTGAAGACACAATGCTCACAAAAATTTCAATTTGTGAGTTTCATATCCCTCAAGAATACCTCTCTTATTTAACTCCGCCAAACCAAGTTCACTCATATGTCCAAGACGCATATGCCAAAGGTTAGCATCATCACAATTAGAATTCTTTGAAATATCTAGAGTAGCATTACTTGAAATTGTAGAACCTCAAAGGTAATAAAGACCATTGGTCGAACTTATATCACCTTTCATCACAATAAGGGAACCTTTGGTGACCTTCAAAACACTATCTCCACATGAATACTTGTACCCCATTGCATCAAGGGCACTCATAGAGACAAGATTTCTCTTCATCTTCAGTATACACCGAACATTTGTCAAAGTTCTGATTGCGCCATCAAACATCTTGATTCGAACGGAACCTGTGCCTTCAATCTTTGATGGTGAATTATCAAAAACCAAAACGAGTTACATCGATGCTAGCTCCGATACAAATCTGGATGACCTAAGTCTCAAACCGGGTACGTATTTATATTGAATGGTGGAGTTGTTAGTTGGTGCAGTTCTAAGCAGAGCATCGTGGCGGGATCTACATGTGAAGCGGGGTACATAGTTGCTTCGGAAGCAGCGCATGAAGGAGTCTGGATGAAGGAGTTTATCCGATCTGGGTGTAATACCCAGTGCATCGGGTCCAATGACAATCTTTTGTGACAACACTGGAGCAATTGCCATAGCCAAGGAGCCCAGGTTTCACAAGAGAACCAAACGCATCAAGCGACGCTTCAACTCAATTCGTGAGTATGTCAAGGATGGAGACATAGAACTTTGCAAAGTACATACAGATTTGAATGTGGCAGACCCGTTGACTAAACCTCTTCCGCGGGAAAAACATGATCAACACCAAGACTCCATGGGTGTTACATTCATTACTATGTAATCTAGATTATTGACTCTAGTGCAAGTGGGAGATTGTTGGAAATATACCCTAGAGACAATAATAAAATGGTTATTATTATATTTCCCTAATCATGATAAATGTTTATTATTCATGCTAGAATTGTATTGTCCGGAAACTTAAATACATGTGTGAATACATAAACAAATATTACGTGTCCCTAGTGAGCTTCTACTAGACTAGCTCGTTGATCAAAGATGGTTAAGCTTTCCTAACCATAGACATGAGTTGTCACTTGATGATAGGATCACATCATTAGGAGAATGATGTGATGGACAAGACCCATCCGTTAGAATAGCATATGATTGTTAAGTTTTTTGCTAATGCTTTCATAATGTCAAATACATATTCCTTCGACCATGAGATCATGCAACTCCCGGATACTGGAGGAATACCTCGTGTGCTATCAAACGTCACAACATAACTGGGTGATCATAAAGGTGCTCTATAGGTATTTCCGAAGGTGTTTGTTGAGTTGGCGTGAATCAAGATTGGGATTTGTCACTCCGTATGACGGAGAGGTACTCTGGGCCCTGTCGGTAATACAGCATACAAGAAGCTTGCAAGCAAAGTAACTAAGGAGTTAGTTACAAGATGATGCATTATGGAACGAGTAAAGAGACTTGTCGGTGACGAGATTGAACTAGGTATGGAGATACCAATGATTGAATCTCGGGCAAGTAACATACCGACAGACAAAGGGAACTACACATGTTGTCACAAAGGTTCAATAAAGATCTTCGTAGAATATGTAGGAACTAACATGGGCATCCAGGTCCCACTATTGGTTATTGACTGGATAAGTATGTCAGGTAGGCTCGCAAACAACGGTGATTGCTACATCACATTGATGTCATTGTGAGACTCGAGCATGCCAAAGAAAGCGTGCGAAATCCAAAGATCATGTGATGCAACTTCTTCCAGAATGATGGTGGGCTTCTTAACATGACCTTGATATTACCCTTGTAACGCCTTCGGGCAGTTCTTTCATTTCCAATGCATGCAGTCAAGAGATCCAAGTAAACGTGGTCACCCTCTTGCTTCTCAGATTGCCAAGAGCCTTTCAGTGTCTACCACAGTTGGTTCTCTCAGGTACTGAGGTCCGAACACCTTGACCACGTCAATTGTAAACTTGAACATGGCATCTCCGCATGTGGTCTCAGACATCCGTAGGTACTCGTCCGACGAATCAGCACCCATGTCATATGCAAGCATCTGCAGCATGGTCGTGCACTTCTGGTAACCAGAGAAGCCAATTGTTCCCACAACATCCTTCAGCATAAAGTAGTCATCATAGTACCAGATTCCATGGTACAAATGATCGAGGACTGTCTTGCGCATCCGAAAACGCCGGCGAAATGGTCAGCGAAGAGTGCTGATGACCTGCAAGTGCATAAGGTTTAGTTGTAGCCTTTTTGAAGTAAGAGTATGATCCCACGGGGAGCACATGAACCAGAATTTTGCCTCTTGTAGGGAATTGTGTATTTTTGTGCATGCAGATAGTTGCAGACTTAAAGCAAAGTGAGGGCGACTAATAATGCATAAGGTTGCGAAGAGTGCTGATGACCTGCAAGTGCATAAGGTTTAGTTGTAGCCTTTTTGAAGTAAGAGTATGATCCCACGGGGAGCACATGAACCAAAATTTTGCCTCTTGTAGGGAATTGTGTATTTTTGTGCATGCAGATAGTTGCATACTTAAAGCAAAGTGAGGGCGACTAATAATGATAAATGAGTAGTGTATTGACTTGTAACAAAATAACATAAAAGTAAATAAAGAACAAGGATTGTGGTAACGAGTGAAACAGTAGAGTGGAAAGGCATTCTCACGGAGTCTGGAATCCCTATTGGTATGTTTCTAGTGCACCTATGCATAAGCATAGTATGGAATGGATACTTAAGCCACTGTTGACGAAGCTAGGTGGAGCCGGGTACAGTACATGTTCTACTCGTGGTAGACTTTGTGCCACACGCGCCACCATCACAATCTCCCCTAGAGGGTC
The DNA here is from genome assembly GCF_002575655.3 of Aegilops tauschii subsp. strangulata. Lineage (NCBI taxonomy): Eukaryota > Viridiplantae > Streptophyta > Magnoliopsida > Poales > Poaceae > Aegilops > Aegilops tauschii. Next base: position 168,273,718 of record NC_053036.3, on the reverse strand, counting down.
ACAACTCGTGATAATTAAGGGTTTCCCTGTGGACGCATCCTCACTAAGGGTTCTTCGTAATTCCCCGATCAATTTCAAAGGTTAGGAGCAGTAGGCTTTTACTGTCACCTCGAATTACCTCCACATCCTAGACCTTTACAACATTAGTGATATACTTTGTGGCCATAAGGCACAAATGCTGAGTGGGCCCCCTTCACAACATTCACGAAGTTATTAAACTAAGCATTCAAATAGGATCTCATATCCACAATAACGTTTTAGGTCCTACACATACCAAGGTTCATCCATATCCCCGAGATCTAGGGGTCTACTCACAAATGGGAACAACAAGCATCATGGCAATGCTATTAGCACACATGGATGAATGATTCATTTATAAGGACTCTCACCTGGGAAGGATTCACTTATAGGGACTGGATCATAAGGCATCCTTTCAATGTGTGACAAGGTGGTCTGCTACTGGATTGTCTTCTCCTTTGCGGTCTACTATCTGCAAATCATATTCCTGAAGCGGTAATATCCATTGAATCAACCGGGGCTTAACGTGCTTCTTTGCAAGAAGATAACATAAGGCACGATGATCCGTATGAATTATCACTTTTGAATTAATGATATAAGGCCGGAATTTATCACAAGCAAAGACAATAGCAAGCAATTCTTTTTCAGCGACAGCTAAGTTTATTTGATCTTCATCCAAGCTCCTGCTAGCCTAAAAGACCACATTCAGTTTTTTATCATCTTGTTGTCCTAAGACGGCTCCGACAGCATAATTGCTAGCGTCACACATAATCTCAAAGGGTTCATCCCACTTTGGATGTTGGATGATAGGAGTTGTGATTAAAGCATCTCTTAATTTCTCATAGGCCTGCACACAAATTTTGTCAAAAGAATAGGGCACATATTTGTGCAAAAGGTTAGTCAGAGGCTTTTATATCTTAGAGAAATCTTTAATAAACCTCTTATAGAAATTAGCATGTCCCATAAAATATTACATACCTTTTATATCTTGGGGATAAAGTAAATTTTCTATTATCTCAATTCTATCTTGATCTATCTCTATGCTCTTTCCTGAGACTCTGTGCACCAACACTACCCCTTCTGTGACAATGAAGTGACTCTTTTCCCAATTCAGCATGAAACCTGTTTCTTCACATCTGTGCAAAACCTTCAAAAGGTTATAGATACAATTATCAAGGAGGTGCCTTGGACAGAAAAATTGTCCATAAACACATCGACAATTTTCTCAACAAAATTAGGTAAAACTTTGCAAATGCATTTTTTAAACGAGGGTGGCCTGTTACATAGACCAAATGGCATCCTACAATATGTGTATATACCGTATGCGCATGTGAAGGTAGTCTTTTCTTGGTCCTTAGCACTACAGAAAAATACACTTCTGTGATGATACATGTTTGTCACAGTAGGTCACGTTTTCTGTCATGCATGTACATCCATGACGATTTTATGACAGAATCAAGATAGTCATACATGTGCTGTCGTAGAAGTGTTACATGACAATACCAAAATTATCATCATGGAAGTGTCCACTTCTATGACGACAAATGGCGCGTCATAGAAGTTCTTTCATCAAGGGTAACCAACACGTGGCATCCACCGTAACGGGCCACCGTTAAGCTATCGGGTTCCAGTTTGGATCTGATAACCCGTTAACAACCCCAACCAATGGGGATTTTCCACGTGTAAAATTCTCATTCGCCGGAGGATCCACGTGTCGGCTCAGCGTTGGGACAGATGTCATCCACTCATAGTACGGGAGGCGCCTATGATACGTCGGCATGTGGCACGGCCCAACAGTGGCCCATTCCGGTGAAAAAGGCCAGCCTAGTAAAATTTAGCAGGCCGACCCATATAAGGCCTACATGTGTCAGGTCCATTTAAGCCCACGGCCCATACGAGATGTGCCAATTCGGCCCGTCAACGGCCCTTTAACAATTTGACACCATTGCAGTCCATCGTCAGTTTGAGCCCGTTAACAGCCCGCTATATATTTGGGCTCAATATCGGCCCGATGTGGTTTTGGCCTGTTAATGACCCATTTAAGGGATGGGCCAATTTTCGGGATGTACGTCTTTCAGCCTTTTAGCGACCCATATAAGTGTTGGGCCAATTTATGGCCCGGTGTGTCTTTCAGCCTATTAATGGACCATAAATGAGTTGGGCCATTTGCAGTCGAACCTGAGTTTTGGCCTTTTAACGGCCCATGCTCTTCATGGTCCAATACCAGCCCGGTTTCTCTTTCGGCCTGCTAAAGGCCCACAACACAGTTGGGCCATATACAGTACAACCTGACTTTCGACCTCTTAGCGGCCCATGCTCTTCATGGTCTAGTACGAGCCCGCTGTCTCCTTCGGCCTGCTGAAGGCCCACGGTATAGTTGGGCCATATGTAGCCCGACCTTAGTATCGGCCTGTTAACGTCCCGTGAAATCAAAGAGCTTTCGGCCTAGTTACGGCCCATTAACTTAATGGGCCCACTAAAGTTTGAACATGTCTGTAGGCCCAATTAGATAATTTGAGCCCATTACGACGAGCAATTATGCACAGGACCAAAACCGATCAATCAAAGGCCTATGAGAATTTTGGCCCCTGCGAGCCCATTAGGGAAGCCCATTAAGGGCAGTGGGCTGCTTCCTTCATATAGGGCCCACGACTGTTTGTGCTAACTAATAATTTCACTGCCTTTTTAGCTTCCTAGCGACCAGTTAGCTGGAATGTGAGGCGCGCTAAGCAAAGGTACAACATACAAGGAAAAACATTGCACATCCAACATATATTACAGGAAATTACATCCACTAGGCAATCAAAGATTGATGCCAGTGCAAATAAATGAACAGAACCTAACGATCTACAACGTCACAATATACAACCTTTGCGCGGATGACGCCCATAAGCATGTGAGCAAGTTCTTCCTTATTTGCTACACTGTCTCTGAAAACATTGATCAATTGTTGTTGCGCAAGAATGTGCACCTCTGATTCCTCCACGATTTCCATCATTGCTTCAGCCAGTAATTGGTTCACAAACATACATTTTTTCCATTGAATTCGAGACAGAGGAAACTGAATAGATTCAGATGGCGGTTTTGGCAGGCTTGTTTTATTGATAGTGGAGAGTGTCTCGACCACTGCATCATAACATAAACTAGGACGGGAACCGAACAGATTAATCAAGATTTATTGCCATATTACCTGGACTAGATTTATTGGAAAGAAACAATGGTGTTGCCTTGCTGTTTTCAGAGTTTGTCTTCTTATCTTCAGTAGCCTGCACCAAATTAACACACTAGCATTGCTATCATTGGCTAGGTCAGATAATAGGAAAGCAACATTGACACAACGAACGTTTGGGCAATCAGACCACACCGGCCTACACAAAATTAACACAATATGGCACAGCTATCATCAGCCAGGTAAGGTAATACGAAAGCAACATTGACACAATGAATGAATGGGCAACCAGAACAGCACTACAATTCAGTAATGTGCATGATATGAGATAGTACACTCATGCAGCTTAGTATGCAAAACTACCAGGCAATTTTCCTTACAAAAATCAACATTGTTGCCTTTAATTATACATTTTGCTATAACTAAATTTAGATCAGATAAAGGTTGGATTCACGCCGATTAACAAAATACATGCTGATGTAAAAATATAGTGATATACAACAAGTACTTACATCAGCATTGGAGCACAAAGAATTCCCGCAAGATACTTTCCTCGAATACGATCCCAGTGCAGAAAATCTTCTATCCTTTAAGCTTATTTTCTGAAAGAGAGATGGGTAAGAAACATGTAGAAAATATTATCAGAATGCTATAAAATTTCATGATGCAAGGATACACACACGCTTCTTAGAATGGAGTTGACATATTTTTGTTGTACTGGAGCAGACTAGTTCTTTGGCCACTGGAATCTACTTATTATCAGTAGGAGTTGGGTTTCTCTGTGCTGGAGCAGTATCTATGAACACTGGAGTTGGTTTACTATCTCCCGGTGCTTGGATCTTTTGCAAAGACCTTGTTTGTAACCCTTCAGATTCTAACATAGTAGTCTTCCCCTGGCATGCCTTATATAGAAGAATGGTGCTTCAATTATAAAACATGCTACAACAGAGAGATGGAATAGGTACTGCAGAATAGAAAGGCATGCCATATTGACATGTATTCCCTCCATCCGGAAATAAATGGATGGGTCTAGGCGTATTTCAGTTCTAGATACATCCATTTTTATCCATTTCTTTGACATGTAATCCGGGCGGAGGGAGTATGATGTAAGAGCTAGGGATACGACAGGACAACAGAGCAAAAAAACACTAGTTGAATATAAAACTGTATGCTAGCGGAATACATATAGAAAAACACTAACGCAACATATGCGTGTATGATTGGGAAACTAAGATGGCATTGCAACAGATCACTAGAACAACACTTCAATGTAAAAAAACATGGTATGGTAGACAGATGAAGTACATACTGATGAATAACAATGCATAAGATATCTAGAAGCATCATGTACAAACTAAGCAGATGGCATTGCGATAGAGTAGAATGACAGTACTTGAATTTGAAAACATGTTATCATGAATGGAATAGGTACTGAAAAACAGGAAGGCATGACATATTTACATGCATGATCGGCATGCTAAGCACATGGCATTGCAACATAGTAGATGCACTCTAGGACATTATATGCATGTTGTACCCATATCACGGGCCAAGTTAGAGCAAGGACCTTGTGGGGTGAATAGGATTCATCATCTTTCTGCAAGTCTTCTGAAGAACTGCTTTTACATGTTCCATCATATTGGGTATCATTGACGTCAAGTTTGTTGGCCGTTACATTGCTCCATGAGGTTCTTGTGGATATATCAGTGTGTGCAATTATATCTGACATGCATGGAAGACAACTAGTAGTTAGATTTATGTAATGAGTGCCTGTAGGAGGCGACATAAATAGCAGGACTGGGGTTAACTAGTAGTAACAAGTCTCAAAAACTAAAGGGAGAACACACATGAAAGCTACAGAATATGTATCGTTTGTACTCAAGATTAACTAGATGGCACACAAAAGTATTAAAGAACAACATAGGTAATACTAGAAGTGGTATAATACTATAATCACCAGCCTATGGGATAGCATTGGCTGATGGATGATAACTACTGAACAGCGTTACCTAAAGAACAAGTCTCTTAGCTGAACTATGGAACATCGTTAACTCCTGAACAAGACTCGTAAGAGATCAGCATGAATATACAGTGAAATGTGATAATCTATTTTCCATGCTTAGATGAATAACAAAGCCATAAATGTTGCACACAAGTAGGATGAGGGTACAACCTATCTGACCGCCATCCATAGGAGTGAGCATCATGTGCTGACTTGTCGATGGCCATGTAGTTGTTGTGGCTGTCCATGTCGGGCACGCGCATTCGATGCAGGGAACTATTGAGTGGGGACTATAGCTCCCTTCTGGTGTATGCTTCCCTTGTGTAGCGACCCGACCTCAAACGGTCAAGTCTCTGTGCTTCAGTGTCATCCCTGGATCGGTAATGCTGACACACACAGTACTCGAAGGATTTATAACAGAGTAGCAACCACACACTTATTACATCGAATGTCTCAAAAGAGAACTTATTACAATAAATATGGCTTAAGGCCATCTAATACGATAACAGCGGAAGGCTTGGAAGATAAAGTGAGTCCATCAACTCCAACGGCATAGCCGAGCTGTACGGCAACGACCTAACGAACCTTACTCCTTGTCTGAAAAGTCTGCAACATAATACGTTGCAGCCCGGAAATGGGTCATCACATGGAATATGCTGGCAATATAACACAGTAGAGCAAGTACAGAATGATGCTATCACTACATGCATATTTGGCTGGTGGAAAGCTCTATGGTTACAGTTTTGCGAAAAGCCAAATTTTCCCTACAACAAAGGAATAGATTTTATTTAACTATCATGGTAGTTGAAACATCATTGAGAAGGTTCCTCCAACTCAATCCCAATTAAAAGTAATTATCAACCCAACAATGTTAAATTAGAGTGATGGGATACATATGACAATCCAAGTACTAGATACTCAAGATTGTCCATAACCGGGGACACGGCTAACCATGATTAGATTGTACACTCTGCAGAGGTTTGCACACTTTTCCCCACAAGACTCGATCGCCTCCGTTGGATTTCTCGCACTACATGGTGTTTGAGAAACGGATGACCGAGACACAGTCTTTCAGAGACATTAACTCTTTACTCCGGGCAGACCATACCAACCTACATCCCTCTACCTGCTGATCCACCTCTTCAAGAGCTCATGCAACTTACTCAACTATGCTAGAGCCCATAATAGCTTGTGGCTGCACACGGAAGTTTCTAGCATGAAATATCTCAGTTCCCTTTGAGCCTGGGTGGCGGACCTTAGGATGATCACACAGGTACTCCGGGATATCCTAGGACAACACTGGATTCTCCAGGTGCCCGACAAGCAATCCACCCAGATGTGTATTAAAGTTGCCACCTTAAGTTGAACCATTAATTAATCATCTCACATCTGTCATGGATTCACTCACCCAAACCACGTCTACGAGCATAGCATAGCAATATAAGCAATACGTAGAAGTAACTCCCAAGGGTTTGAATATAACAGGGCAATAGGTTCTACCTCATCAACTACTTCCCAATACCCACAAGTTAATCATATCCTAATCGTGCAGTGTTTGAGGACTGGAGCTAATGCATAAAAACTGGGTATGAAAAGAGTATGATCAATGTGTTACTTGCCTTGCTGACGATCCGCAAAACCTAGGGACTCGTAGTAGCACGCTTCGCACTCCGGGAATTCTATCGCAAACAAACAATAGCATACATAAGCAATCAAGCAAAGAAGCATGGGTAAATCTCAAACAAGAAGAACTAACCAGAAAGTTCAACTTAAGAACTCCGGTTTGCAAAAAGAATCAAATCAAACGGAGCAACGAAACTCAAACTGCGAAAGAAACAAGATCCGCTACTAATCTGGGCTAAATTCAAATTTTGCATTACCAAAATCTTGTTCAAGTTGATTAAACAGAAAGAGGGTTTCGAGACGAAGATCTAGGCACTTGAATCGCCTGATTCCGATAAACGAGCGAAAAGATAAACTAAAACGAAAATCGGATCAGAAATCGCGATCGAAAATAATCGCGGGAAATCCGAGAAAAGAAAAATTGACGAACAGGCTAACGAACGAACGTTCGCTGTCTGCGGCTAACGAGTGAACACCGTTCGTTAAAATGAACGTACGGACGAACGTCCGCTAACTGAACTAAACCGGGAAAAAAATAAAACCTATCTATTCTAAAAAAAACGGAAACTAGACTTTTCTAAAAAAAACCGAATCGGTTTGAAAAATAAAACCGAATGGCGGCTTATACCTCCGGCGAGGTCCGGCGAGGCGGGGTGGCTCCGGCGAGGTCCGGCAGCGGCGGCGGGTGGCGCGGGGCAGCGGCGGTAGGCGGCGGTGTTCGGTGGGCGGCGGGGTTCGGGTGGTGGTGGAGTCGGGGGCGGGGGCGGCGTATATATAGGAGGGGGGGCTAGCTTGGGGGAGGGGGCAAGGCGGCACGGGGAAGAGTCCCGGCCGGACTCGGCGTCGGGCAGCGGTGGCGCGGCGCGGGCCGGCGGCCTGGCTTGGCTAGGCCTTGGCCTAGTCGGGCGCTGAAGTTTTTTTTAAATAATTTCGCCGAAAATAAAATAAATCCTAGAAAATAAAATAAAAATCTAAAAATGCCAAAACAAATTTTCACCATCAAAATAAAATATTTAGAACAAGATGAACATTTTCTTGGCCCTAAAATGCAACTTTGAAAAACGTGCAATTTTTCTAATGCAAATAAAATAGCAATAAACTCGAATAAGAACAAATATTTGATTTTAATATTTTTCCTCCAATACTTCATTTATTTTGGAGAAGTCATATTATCTCCTCTCATTTATTTTAATATGAAATATTTTCAGAGAGAAAAATAATTAAAACCAAAATCCTCATTTCAATATTTGATAGAATTCAAATATGAAAACAGTGAAATCCCCAACTCTCTCCGAGGGTCCTTGAGTTGCCTAGGATTTCGAGGACCGCGAAACAAAATGCAGCAAAATATGATATGCAGGAATGATCTATGTATAACATTCCAAATTGAAAATTTGGGATGTTACAAACCTACCCCCCTTAAGATGAATCTCGCCCTCGAGATTCGGGTTGGCTAGAAAATAGGTGTGGGTGGTCTTTGCGAAGATCATCCTCTCGTTCCCAGGTGGCTTCATCCTCGGTATGGTGACTCCACTGAACTTTGCAAAACCTGATAACCTTGCTGCGGGTGACTCGGCTGGAAAATTCAAGAATCCTGACTGGCTTCTCCTCATAGGTCAAATCGCTGTCCAACTGAATCGCCTCCAAGGGCACTATATCTCGTAACGGTATATCGGCCATCTCAGCATGACACTTCTTCAACTGTGAAATGTGAAACACATCATGAACTCCTGACAGTCCTTCTAGTAACTCCAACTTGTAGGCAACTTCTCCCATACGTTCCAAATTTCGATACGGTCCTACAAATCTCGGGGCTAACTTTACCTTAACTCCAAAACGTTTCACTCCTCGTAGAGGTGACACTCGCATATATGCTCTGTCTCCAATTTCATAGGTTACCACCTTGCGTTTCGAATCTGCATAACTCTTCTGCCTGGACTGAGCTACCTTTAGTCTATTGCGAATCAACTTAACCTTCTCTTCAGACTCCTTGATCAAGTCTGGTCCAAACAACTGTCGATCTCTTACTTCATCCCACATCAACGGTGTTTTGCACCTTCGTCCATACAGGGCTTCGAACGGTGCCTTCTTCAAACTGGCCTGGTAACTATTGTTGTATGAGAACTCTGCGTAGGGAAAATTGTCATCCCAACTAGATCCATAATCCAGCGCACAAGCTCTCAACATATCCTCCAGAATCTGGTTGACTCTCTCGGTCTGTCCTTTTGTCTGCGGGTGGAATGCTGTACTGAACTCCAACCTTGTCCCCAAAGTCTGGTGCAGCTGATGCCAAAACTTTGAACTAAACTGTGTTCCTCTATCTGATACGATGGTCCTCAGAACTCCATGCAGACATACGATCCTGGTCATATATATCTTGGCCAACTTCGCACTTGTATAGGTGGTTTTCACGGGGATAAAGTGAGCCACTTTGGTCAAGCGACGAACAACTACCCATATAGAATCATATCCTGATTTGGTCCTGGGCAATCCGGTGATAAAATCCATGCCAAGTTTATCCCACTTCCATTCGGGTATCGACATAGGCTGTAACAATCCAGCTGGCTTTTGATGCTCAGCCTTCACTCTCTGACATACATCACATACGGCTACATACTCGGCAATATCCTTCTTCATACCAGTCCACCAGAAACGTTCCTTCAAATCCAAATACATCTTGGTGTTTCCAGGGTGTATCGAGTGTTGTGAGTCATGAGCCTCCTGAAGTATTAACTTCCTGATCTCTGTGTTATTGGGCACATAAACACGGTCCTCAAACCATAAGGTGTCGTGCTCATCCTCACGAAAACCTTTGGCCTTTCCTTTGCTCATTCTCTCTTTTATCTTGGCAATCTCATTGTCATCTTTCTGAGGTTCTCGAAGTTTTCCTAACAATGTAGACTGAACCTCCATTGTTGCAACAAAACCTCTAGGAACAATCTCCAATCGAAGTTCCCTGAGATCCTCTGCTAACTCCTTTGGCAATCCCGTGCTTACTAGGGTGTTAGCATAACTCTTCCGACTCAAAGCGTCTGCTACGACATTGGCCTTGCCTGGATGATAGTGAAGCTTCAGGTCATAATACTTTATAAGCTCCAACCATCTCCTCTGCCTAAGGTTCAACTCCTTCTGTGTGAAAATGTATTTCAAACTCTTATGATCCGTGTACACATCACAACGGTTTCCAATAAGGTAATGTCTCCAAGTCTTCAATGCATGCACTATGGCAGCCAACTCCAAATCATGCGTAGCATAATTTAATTCGTGCGGTTTTAGTTGTCGTGAGACATACGAAACAACTCTTTCGTCCTGCATAAGCACACTTCCAAGTCCTAGGCGAGAGGCGTCGCAATACACTTGGAAATCCTTGCGTATATCTGGTAGAATCAGCACTGGGGCCGTAGTCAAACGTTTCTTTAACTCCTGAAAACTCGCCTCACATTCTTCCGTCCATTTAAATTTGGTATCCTTCTTCAATAACTCCGTCATTGTCTTCGCAATCTTGGAAAAATTCTCAATGAATCTCCGATAATATCCTGCGAGTCCAAGAAAACTACGGATCTCGCTAACTGAAGTGGGTGCCAACCATTCAGTGACTGACTGAACCTTGGTGGGATCTACTACTATACCTTCTCCTGATATAACATGTCCAAGGAATCCGACTTCCTTCAACCAAAACTCACATTTGCTGAACTTGGCATACAACTCGTGTTCCCTGAGTTTCTCGAGAACTAAACGCAAGTGCTCCTTGTGCTCCTCCTCATTCTTCGAGTATACCATTATATCATCAATGAACACCACAACAAACTTATCCAAATATTCCATGAACACCTTGTTCATCATGCTCATGAAGTAGGCAGGGGCGTTAGTCAGTCTAAATGACATGACCGTATATTCATACAACCCGTACCGTGTGGTGAATGCTGTCTTTGGTATGTCCTTCTCTCGAATCTTAGCTGGTGATATCCTGATCGCAGATTGATCTTTGAAAACACCTTAGCTCCTTGCAGCTGGTCAAACAAATCATTGATCATCGGCAGTGGGTATTTGTTCTTGATCGTCACCTCATTTAACGCTCGATAATCAACAACCATTCTTAGAGACTTATCCTTCTTCTCAACCAAAAGCACTGGGGCTCCCCATGGGGATGAGCTCCGTCGAATGTAACCATTCTCCAATAACTCCTTGATCTGCTTCTTAATCTCCTCCAGATCATTTGCGGGCATCCGGTAGGGTCTCTTTGATATTGGCCCTGTGCCTGGCAATAGCTCTATCAAAAACTCGATGTCTCGATCCGGTGGCATGCCTGGTAATTCCTCTGGAAAAACATCTGGGTAATCCTGTACTACAGGCACTTCCTCCTGAACGACTCCCGTGAGGGTATTTACTTGGCTCCTCCTAGGCGCATGCCTAGATACATACTTAATCCTTTTTCCCTCAGGGGTGGTGAGATAAATTGACTTACTAGCACAGTCAATGCTTCCTCCATACTTTGACATCCAGTCCATGCCTAATATCACATGCAATCCTCGTGACTCCAAAATTATTAGGTCTGACGGGAAAACATGGCTACCAATGGTTAAGGGTATCTGGTCGCACCATCGACTAGCCATATACTCTGCTCCAGGTGAACTCACTAACAGAGGGGTCCTAAGGGTTTGGGTTGGTAGTTTAAACTTATCCACGAATCCCCTTGATATGTATGAATGCGATGCACCAGTGTCAGAAAGAACAAGGGCGGTAAAAGACTTAAGCAAAAACTTACCGATAACCGCGTCTGGCTGCTCTTCAACCTCCTCCACGTTAACGTGGTTCACTTGTGCTATGTTGAATGGATTGGGTTTCTTCCCAGCGCTCCCGTTACCGTTTCCATTCTTCGCTTCAGGGCACTCCGTGGAGTAGTGTCCAGTCTTTCCGCACTTGAAGCAAGTAATGTGACTTAGGTCTCTCTTGGCGGGTGTGGCTGGATTGGGGTGGTTCTGATTGTTGTTTGTTCCGTTCCCAGTCCCATTCTTAGAACCATTGTGGTTGTGCGAACTTCCTCCGTTGTGGTTATGACCTCCATGGTTATGAACTAGTCCTCCCGAGTTCGGGGTTAGACGAGGCTTTTGCTGAGCTCCGGAGTTGTATCTTCCTTGCCCATACTTCCTCTTACGGCTCTCAATCTGCTGCTGCTTCCCTTCAATCATAAGAGCCTTATCTACCAACTCCTGGTAGTTGTTAAATGTTGCCACCATCAACTGCATGCTCATCTCATCATTCAGCCCTTCCATAAACTTCTCCTGCTTCACGGCATCTGTGGCCACATCGTCAGGGGCATAGCGAGATAACTTACTAAACTCATCCACGTACTGAGCTACAGTACGGTTCCTGTCGTGGTTTTGTCACAACAGATGTCCTAGAGAAAGGACTTAGTCATGGAGCCATCGCTATGGGTTAGCTTAAAGGGCTTAAAGCGGACAAGGGATGCAAGAGAGTTTTATACTAGTTCGGCACCTTACGATGAAGGTAAAAGCCTACGTCTAGTTGTGATGGAATTGATGGGGTTTCAATGACCAGGGAGCGAATGCGCTTTGCCTGAGTCTCGAGTTGCTGTCTGTTGTCCCTGAACTGCCGCCGGGTCGTCCCCTTATATACATGGGTTGACGCCCGTCGGTTTACAGAATCCCGAGGCCGGCTCATATTCGTGTCCGGCTCGGTCCCTGCTACTTCTATCTTACAACACAAGTTTACATATCAATGCCGGTTTATGTCTACATGCCTTAAACTGGCTTTGGGCCCTGGGCCTCCATAAAGCGTCACCGTCTGCCTTCATGGACTTCAGATATAGATGAACTACTTATGGGGTTAACCCGGCCTCTCCTGGCCGGTTTACACCCAGTGGTAATATCCCCAACATTAGGCCCCAGATTGATTTGAACTGGTTCACGTCCATCCTCAATTCTTAAGAAATTTTTCTTCTTCAACATCTTCACATGATCTTGTAAACCGCCGTGACATCATCTTCTAGGATCATGGTAAACCGCCGTGACGTCACCTGTTTTTTAAAACTGTGTATAATCCACCTTCATTAACGAGCCTCCGACAATCATGGCGACAGAGCTGTCACATATCCCATTTTTCGGGCTCCTCGATTCTCGCACCTACCACTTATCCATTCACCTTATAAATAAGGCCGATGAGTTCTTTTCACTTTTCCCCCCACGTGCCTCTTCGCATTGTCTTCTTCCTCGCGCCGACCAACCCTTCGAGCTCCGCCGCCGCCGGCGGTCTTCGCATCTGCCTCAACAACGGCCGCTGCATCAGCCTGATCATACCAGAGAAACGCGGCGATCCTCCGCTGCTTCCTCATCACCAGTAAGTTCCTCTTCTCCTTAGTCTAGATCCGCCATTAGGGTTCAGTGTTCATCAGAGTTCTTCGAAGTTCTTGGAGCTGTTCTTCCCTGTTCCTCTTTAGTAACACCAATGGCTAGTTAGATCTGATATTTTCCAGTGCCTTGTAGTTTAAACTCCTTTTTCCTCGTTAGGGCATCTGCTTTGCATAAAACTCATCTGAACTTTGCTGAACTGTTCGAACACTTGAAATTAGGTCAGAACATATTTTGATTTTCCAACGCACAGCAGATCTGAAATTACTATGCCAAGCTGTGAAACTTGTTTTTGTTTCACTTATGCCTCTTAGATCTGTATCCTCAATACTAGATTAGGCGGTTTAACTTCACAAAAAAAATGATGAGCCGGTAGATACCATTAGTCCCCTGTTGAACCGCCAATGCATTATACTGTTTCCATTGTCAGATTCCGGTTTACGAATAACCAAATCCGGTTTGTCAATATGCGTGTATCCTTATACCGCTGTATAGTTGTCCACTATGAATCTGAAACTGGCAATAATCATGTTTCAGACTTCCATTGCCATGGCCAAGCAAGTCTATGAATGCAATTGGGCTCCTTCCCGAGTAACCAAAGAGCAGTTAAGCAATCTTGTTAAAATGGGCGCTTTAGCCAAAAAAGATGTTATCCACTGGAGGGTCCCTGGCCCGGAAAATCCTCCTACACCCAAGGACGGAGAGGTAGTCGTGTTTGTTGATCATCTCGGACGAGGTTTTAGCCCTCCCGGTTCAAAAAATTTCCGAGATGTACTGGCCAGTTTTCAACTGCGCCCTCAAGACATCGGTCCCAATTCTGTGACCAACATGTGCCACTTCCAAGTCTTTTGTGAGGTTTATCTGCAAGAGGAACCATCAGTCGAACTGTTTAGGGATTTCTTTCACTTAAACCGTCGCACAGAGTTCTGGGATGGACCCAATACGGAACTGGGCGAAATGGCGGTTCAGAAAAGGAAAGAAGTCACCTTCCCTCATCCCAAACTCCATAGTCACCCCAAAGAGTGGAACCAGACTTGGTTTTATTGCATGGATACATCTCCACCTGACGAAAATCCCCTGCCGGGTTACCGCCCTGAACGGCTGAGCAACACACATCCTTTTCCTCAGAGGTTGACTGCAAGAGAAAGGGCCAACTATGCTCCTCAATTATCAAAGCTTAGAGCCTTCATGACAAACGGTTTGACAGGAGTTGATCTTGCTCATTGTTGGATAAGCTGGAGTATTCTGCCCTTAAGCCGGCGCTCCGGTTTGATGTGTGAGTATACGGGGAGTTTGAAGGATGCTCATCGGCACATTGACATTCAGCTTACAGATGCAGAAGTCACTGAGGCTGTAAAAAAGATACTGAACGAACCGGAGGCTGTCTGTGCCCAAATCGGACTACTCCCTTTCTGCACCTTCAACAAACCACCAGCTGTAAGAATCATATAATCTTTTTATCTGAAGTTGCTTCTATCCAAATATTCTCTGAAAGTGTGATTATTTTCTGACAGGGTGATGATCCGTTTTGGAACAAGAAACCATCACAAGACAAACGGCGAAGCCGCAAGACAAATCGGTCAAGCCAGTTCGTCCAAAGACCAAGGTTGTTAAAAAACCTGCCAAGAGAAGGACCACTGCATCCTCCGATCTACCAGCTAATGATGATGTGGGTAATCCGGAACCAGAGGTAGAACTTGACTCTCTTGGTTCATTTTTCGTACATCTCATTGACAATGATTATTATCAGGACGATGCTGAAGGCAGTCATGCTGATGATGTAGAGGTAACCATTCTTTCCTCCGATTCAGATCCTCTGCCAACATCGAATATCCGTCAAGCAAACCGGAAAGTAAAATTTTCTCACCCCCTTGCTTACTTGGACCGAAACTTTCTTTTGAAGACGCAGCAGCACGAAGCTCGCCGCACAACCCGGCACAGCGGCCAGGCTATTACCTCCACCGGTTTACCGAACAGTCCGGTTCGGAAATGCCGATCAGAGGTCTCTTATCCCATTGATACTTCATGCCCCAAAGCAGGTTGTTTCCGCCAGCCTCTTAACCCGTCTGATTCAAATTATCAGGGAACTTCTCACTCATCGTCTGGCGAGTCATCGGCCACACAGCTTCCACCCCTCAAAACAGTTCCTGGGTGAGCTATGCACGTGTCTTTATTCTTGATGTGTTATCTTTACATATTGTACTGATCCTCATGTCTATCTTTTCTCAGCGCCAAGCCAAGACCCAGCAAGAAGGCTCGGTTAAGCAAAACGGCTGATGATAATGTAGCTGTTGAACCAGAAAAAACTCCAGATCCGGAAGAAACCAACGCTGACACCATGCTTAATGATCCGCCGCCTCAAGACCATGACTACCTTGCCGAACAAGTGCAAGTTGATACTACAAGCCATGCAAACTGGCCAACCAGCCCTGTCCGAACTGATGACAAACCGGTCAGTCCAGTTAAGGAGACTGACAAAACGCCAACTCCAGTGAAGGCTGCTGATGGCAAAGATGATGACATTATGATTACTGGCACTAGCCACACAACTCCTGGCAATCCTGTTGCTTTGTCAAAGCATACTGCCAAGGACGAGCTCTCTGCTATCGGCAAAGGCAAATGGAATGCCGATTTATCAAGCTACGCCCATCTCAATGCTCAAGACATTCACTCTGGCTTCTTGAACCGTCTGTATACCAGCCGTGACTATGAAGCTAGTTTGGTAAACTTGATGAAGGAGCGATATGAGGTAACTACTATTTTTCTCTTTTGTCCAATTGCAGTTTATCAACTCCTAGTAGCCCCCAAGTGACGGTTTATGAAACCAATCTAAACCGGGACTTTTGTCATAACTTAACTTTGCATATTTAGCCTCCAGGGACCGGATTACCTCTTTAAGATGAACTGGTTCCTTAAAATTTTCCATACTGCTCTTTCACCGGTATAGCCCCCAAGGGCCGGTTTAACTTTATAAAGATGAACCGGGAAAGAATTCCCATACCAATAGTTTTTGGACAAACACACATTAGCCCCCAAGTGCCAAGATTAATACTTGTATTGTGCTTGGGACTTGTAGAAATTTCTGATAAGGAGCAAATATGCATTAGCCCCCAAGTATCAAGGGCATAACTTGTTATGTGCTTGGTACTTCAAATATGTAATGTCAACTCATTATACATCTGTCCCTTTATAGGCTGAGCTGAGCAAGAAGGAAAGCCAAACCGCTGATCTGCAAGAGAACATCAAGTCCTAACAGGCTGAAACTTCCAAAGCAAAAGATGAGCTGACAAGCGCCTTAGCCGCTATGGAAAAGCTAAAGGAGAGCTTCACCAAGGAGCGGGCGGATTGGAGCACAGAGAAATCCGCTTTGCAGAAAAGAGCTGAAGACGCAGAAGCAGCTCTCAAACCGGTGGTAGACGAGCTGACTGGTGTAAAGCGGCAAGTACATGCTATGACCGCCGCTGTGTTTGGTAAGCATCCTTGCTTTATACTTTCAACATATCCTCCCATGTGTTGTTGGTTTGCTGATGTTTATAATGATCCAGGAACTCGTATTAGCCATCTGGGCTCTGACGTACAGAAGAAATTGAAAGCGGCCTATACTCTGATAGAGCAGCTGTATACCGGTGCGCAGCGGATCATCTGCACCGCTTCACACAATAAACTTCCTCCAACATTGATCAAGGACACCTTAGAAAGGCTATCCATGCTGCCTGCCCGGGTTGAAGAACTAAAGAAAGCTGCAGCAAGGGCCGGAGCTTTGACCGCTTTAACCCGGGCAAAGGCGTGGGTGCCTGATCTTGATCCGGCGGCCGTGACTAAAGGTTTCCCAAGCTTAAAAGAAGACGGATCAGAACTTGGCCTGGAGGATCTCCGTGCCATAAACTGGGAAGTACGTCCACTGGCTTGTCAATTGGCTGAAGAAGCCGATCTCTCATACTATCGGGCAAGTTATGATGATAAGAACAGACGGGTTGCGGCACCAATTCCAGAAGCGCAAAATCTTATGCCACCAATCCGTAAGCACACTTATGCTGCTGACATTGAACCATCCATGCTGATAAGCGATGAAGCTGTATTCCAGGCCCTAACTGGGATCGACTGGGCAACTGTTGATTTCCATCCACTGGGTAGAGAGGAGGGAGTTGAACCGGTGCGAGATGACCCGCAGCCGTCAGGCCAAGTTGGTGACCAACCATGAACCGGAGGCCGGTTTAGTCTTCTACATGCTGCAACATGTATTTGAGAAAACAATTATCCTTTTGGGCACTGAAACGCCTTGTAATAGGCTAGCTAGAATACTTGGTCTGGTATGCCTTTGTGCATATTTATCTGTGACTTATGCTTGCTTAATCCGACATGCTTAAGATATGATATTCATAATCCATAGCCATTTATTCAAGCTGTTCCTGCAGATAAGAAGCTTAAAGTACCCTGGTGGTTTACCACCGGGCGGGTCATGATACCCAAATATATATATATATATATATATGACCACGGTTTATAACCAAGGTTGTAAAAGATAACCAAATATGGAAATGTATGATACCTGGGACCTTTAGGGATGATGTTGGCTGACCAACTTTGTAGTGAGGGTAATAACCCTAATCCGGAGTAGAAGTAACTCCTGTTATATGATGCCGGTTTATCAGAAAACCATTCCGGGCTGTGATAAACGCCGGTTTATTCCATACTGGTGACTTTTAGTCAAAACCAGATCGGGCTGATAGTCTCCGGATTATAACTTGATCATGTACTGACAACGCTGTGATAAACGCTGGTTTGAAAACGTCACAAATCTTATGAAAACAAAGAAAACTCAGAAAAAGGCAAATAAAAACCGTTGTAGTCGAGGCTTTTCACGGGCTGCCAGGCCCCAAATTCGATCAAGAGGTGTACCTATGGTTCGGATACAACCAAGCCCCCAAGTGATGCTATGGCATTGCGCCGATCAAGAGGTGTAGCTATGGTTCGGATACGACCAAGCCCCCAAGTGATGCCGTGGCATTTTGCCGATCAAGAGGTGTAGCTATGGTTCGGATACGACCCAGCCCCCAAGTGATGCTGTGGCATTTCGCCGACCAAGAGGTGTAGCTATGGTTTGGATACGACCAAGCCCCCAAGTGATGCTGTGGCATTTCGCTGATCAAGAGGTGTAGCTATGGTTCGGATACGACCAAGCCCCCAAGTGATGCTGTGGCATTTCGCCGATCAAGAGGTGTAGCTATGGTTCGGATACGACCAAGCCCCCAAGTGATCTAATATGAAGCTTTGAGAAGCTAAATCAAGGGGTAAACCGGACGCCGCTTTGTAAGCTCCATGTAACCACACATGATGTAAGAAAAACAACAGATACCCCGCTTTAGCTGAGGTTCCCATTTATTATATTGATCATAATATATACGATGTCATAATATGTACATAAGCAAAGCCTATAGCTCAAGTATAGTAAGGCCGAAGATGAGCAATATTCCACGTCCGGTTGGTCTCCTCCTCCGATTTACGTGAGTCTTTTCGCTCTTGAACATCGATCAGGTAGTATGACCCGTTGTGTAGATTCTTGCTGACCACAAAGGGTCCTTCCCAAGGGGGGGATACTTGTGCATATCCGTCTGATCCTGGATGAGCCGAAGCACCAAATCACCTTCTTGAAAGGTTCTGGTTCTAACCCGACGGCTATGATAACGACGCAGATCTTGCTGATAAATCGCCGAACGGGCTGCCGCCATGTCACGTTCCTCATCTAACAGGTCAAGAGCTTCCTGCCGTGCCTTCTCGTTGTCAGCTTCAACATATGCCGCTACACGAGGCGAGTCATGACGGATGTCACTAGGAAGAACTGCTTCCGCTCCATAAACCATGAAAATGGTGTGTATCCCGTCGATCTGTTGGGTGTGGTATTGATGTGCCACAACACAGAAGGTAACTCCTCAACCCAACAACCCGGCGTCCGTCGCAAAGGAACCATAAGCCGGGGTTTGATGCCTCTCAAGATCTCTTGATTGGCCCTCTCCGCTTGACCATTAGGCTGTGGGTGAGCCACGGATGACACGTCAAGCCGGATGTGCTCACGTTGACAGAACTCCTTCATGGCACCTTTTGACAGATTGGTACCATTGTCTGTTATAATGTTGTGTGGAAAGCCGAACTGGAAGATCACCTTTTTGATGAATTGATTCGTCATGGCTGCGTCACACTTACTAACTGGCTCTGCCTCCACCCACTTTGTGAACTTATCAACCGCCACCAAAAGGTGGGTCTTCTTGTCCTTGGACCTCTTGAAAGGCCCAACCATATCCAGCCCCCAAGTTGCAAACGGCCAGGTGATTGGAATCATCCTCAATTCTTGAGCCGGTACATGAGCGCGCCTTGAGAATTTCTGACAGCCACCACATCTTTTGACCAAGTCCTCGGCATCAGCATGAGCTGTCAACCAATAGAAACGGTGACGAAACGCCTTGGCCACCAAAGATTTTGAACCGGCGTGGTGACCACAATCTCCTTCGTGGATCTCACGCAAAATTTCACGGCCTTCCTCAGGAGACACACAACGTTGAAACGCCCCTGTCACACTGCAATGATGTAACTCTCCATTGATAATAGTCATGGACTTGGACCGCCGGATTATCTGCCTGGCCAAAGTTTCATCCTCTGGTAACTCGCCCCGGTTCATATACGCCAGATATGGAACCGTCCAATCCGGGATAACATGAAGAGCTGCCACCAACTGAGCTTCCGGATCAGGAACGGCCAAATCCTCTTCACCAGGGAGCTTGACGGACGGATTATGCAGAACATCCAGGAAGACATTATGTGGAACCGGTTTACGTTGGGAACCCAGGCGGCTTGAAGCGTCCGCTGCTTCATTCTTCCGCCGATCCACATGATCCACCTGATAACCTTTAAAGTGACCTGCAACAATATCCACCTCATGACAATATGCTTCCATTAGTGGGTCCTTGGAATCCCAAGTGCCGGACACTTGTTGAGCCACCAGATCCGAGTCACCGAAGCACTTAACTCGGCTTAGGTTCATCTCCTTAGCCATCCGAAGACCATGGAGTAAAGCCTCATATTCAGCTGCATTGTTAGTGCAAGCGAACATTAAACGGAGAACATAACAAAACTTATCACCTCGTGGGGAAGTTAATACGATTCCAGCCCCGAGCCCTCCAATTGCCTGGACCCATCAAATGAATAGTCCAATAAGTATGATCCGGCTTCTCCTCTAGCGCTTGTAATTCTGTCCAATCATTTATGAAATCCACAAGTGCCTGAGATTTGATCACCGTTCAGGTATGTATTTCAACCCGTGAGGACCGAGCTCGATAGCCCACTTAGCAATCCGGCCAGTTGCTTCCCTGTTCTGGATTATATCCCCAAAGGAGCAGAGCTGACCACCGTGATGGGATGACCTTGGAAATACTGCTTAAGCTTCTGGCTTGCCATGAAAACCCGATACACCATTTTTTGCCAATGCGGGTACCTCTGCTTGGACTCAATAAGTACCTCACTGATATAGTAAACCGGCCGCTGAAACGGATATTCCTTTCCTGCTTCCTTGCGCTCCACCACAATAGCCACACTAACAGCCCGAGCATTAGCTGCCACATATAGCAACAATGGTTCTTTGTCAACCGGAGCAGCGAGAATCGGCGGATTAGCTAGCTGCCGCTTTAAGTCCTCAAATGCTTCATTAGCGGCGTCACTCCAGACGAAGTTATCCGTTTTCTTCAGCATCTGATAGAAAGGGATGGCCTTCTCGCCAAGGCGACTGACAAACCGGCTCAACGCGGCAATCCGGCCTGCCAGGCGTTGAACATCATCGATACACTTTGGTTTAGTCAAGGAGGTGATGGCTTTGATCTTTTCCGGATTAGCTTCAATGCCCCTGTTAGACACCAAAAAGCCCAAGAGCTTGCCTGCAGGTACACCAAAGACACACTTGGACAGATTAAGCATCATTTTATAAACCCGCAGGTTATCAAAGGTTTCCTTCAAGTCATCAATCAATGTCTCCTTCTTCCTTGATTTTACCACAATATCATCCACATAGGCGTGAACATTGCGGCCAATCTGTTTATGAAGACAATTCTGCACACACCGTTGATAAGTCGCCTGAGCACTCTTGAGCCCAAAGGGCATGGACACATAGCAGAAGGCTCCAAAGGGAGTTATGAAGGCTGTCTTCTCCTGGTCCTTAACTGCCATTTTGATCTGATGATAACCAGAATATGCATCCAAAAAGCTTAAATGCTCGCAACCCGCCGTAGCATCAATAATTTGATCAATACGAGGGAGGGTAAAAGGATCTGCTGGACAAGCTTGATTAAGGTCTGTGTAGTCCACACACATACGCCAAGTGCCGTTCTTTTTAAGGACCAACACCGGATTAGCCAACCACTCAGGATGGAATACTTCAACCATAAATCCAGCCGCCAAGAGCCTGGCTACTTCTTCTCCAATAGCTTTGCGTCTTTCTACATTAAACCGGTGGAGAAACTGCTTGACCGGTTTATACTTGGGATCAACATTGAGAGTGTGCTCAGCGAGTTCTCTCGGTACACCTGGCATGTCAGAAGGCTTCCATGCAAAGATGTCCCGATTCTCACGAATGAACTCGATGAGCGCGCTTTCCTACTTCAGATCCAAGTTAGCGCTGATGTTAAACTGCTTGGACAAATCGCCAGGCACGAAGTCAACAAGCTTAGTCTCATCAGCCGATTTAAACTTCAGGGCTGGATCATGCTCTGTAGTTGGTTTCTTCAACGAAGTCGTATCTGCCGGATCAACATTGTCCTTGTAAAACTTCAACTCTTCTGTTGCACAAACCGACTCAGCATAAGCCGGATCACCTTCTTCACACTCCAGAGCAATCTTGTGGCTCCCATGCACGGTTATAGTTCCCTTGTGACCCGGCATCTTGAGCTGCAGATAGACATAACAAGGCCGTGCCATAAACTTAGCATAAGCTAGCCGTCCAAATTGGGCATGATACGGGCTGCTGATTTTCACCACTTCAAAGGTCAAGGTTTCTGATCTCGAGTCATGCTCATCTCCAAAAGCCACCTCCAGAGCTATCTTACCAACAGGATATGCCGACTTACCAGGCACCACACCATGGAACACCGTATTGGACGGTTTAAGATTTTTATCTGTTAGCCCCATGCGACGGAAAGTTTCATAATAAAGGATATTGATACTACTCCCTCCATCCATGATTACCTTAGTGAACTTATAACCTCCCACCTGAGGTGCCACCACCAGAGCCAGATGACCCGGATTGTTAACCCGGGGCGGATGATCTTCTCTACTCCACACAATTGGCTGCTCGGACCAGCGCAAATAATGGGGCACCGCCGGTTCAACGGCATTCACCGCCCTTTTATGAAGCTTCTAATCGCATTTGTCCAAGCTAGTGGTGAAGACATGATACTGTCCGCTATTCAACTGCTTCGGGTTGCTCTGGTAACTCGACTGTTGCTGCTGCTGATTGCCCTGATGATTATAGCCACCTTGGTTACCCTGATTACTTTGATTATTATGTCCACCCTGATTACTGTGGAAGCCTGAACCGGAATTTCCTCCGCCATAACCCGGCCCATGAGAGCCGGGGCCCGAACCGCCTCCTGGTCCATGATCATACCAGAAAGAATCAGAATTTTTGAACTCTTGCATGATGTAACAATCTTTCCACAGGTGCGTGGACGGTTCCTCCTTCGTCCCATGCTTTGGACAGGGCTGGTTCAACAGATAAGACAAACGGTCCGGATTAGGACTTGGCCTTCCACCGCGCTGGGGCGGTTTACCCTTACGCCGCTGGCCCTTGTCATGTGCATTAGCATTAGTCACAAAGTCTAAACCGTGGTCCGCCTTACGCTTGCCGCCGTTTCCATGACCCGCCGGGTTGTGGTGCTGCCCCTTGGCGTTGCCGCTCTTTTTTCCCTTCCCTGTCTTATCATCGTCAGACTCGGGATCCTTGGTACTATCAGAGTCGGCATACTTCACCAATGCAGCCATTAGGGTTCCCATGTCATTACAATGACGTTTGAGCCGTCCCAACTTCAACTTCAGGGGTTCAAACCGGCAATTGCCTTCCAATGTTAAAACTGCGGTGTCAACGTTGATGCGGTCCGATGAATGCAAAATCTCCGAAACCCGGCGCACCCAATGGGTTGTTGACTCTCCTTCCTCCTGGACACAGGCAGCTAAGTCCACAATTGACATGGGCTGCTTGCATGTATCCTTGAAATTCTGAATAAACCGGGCTCTCAACTCGGCCCATGACCTGATAGAATTAGCCGGTAAGCTCTTTAGCCAAGTGCGGGTCGTCCCTTCTAGCATCATGGTGAAGTATTTCGCACATGCCGCATCATCCACATCTAGCATCTCCATGGCCATCTCATAGCTTTCGACCCATGTTTCAGGGGATAAATCGGCGGTGTAATTCGGCACCTTGCGCGGGCCCTTGAAATCCTTGGGCAGGCGCACATTGCGTAACGCCGGGACGAGGCACGGCACTCCCAAAGAACTAGAGGTAACTCCTAGTTCCACCGATGTGGTTGGACGAACCGGAGTAAGCTGACGGGCCTCATGTTGCGCCGCTAACTCGGCCTCTCTGCGTGCCCGAGCCCGGTCCACCACCTCCTGAGCATCACCAGCACCACCCGCCGGGTTATTGCCACAGGGCGGATCACGGTTCCGCGCGTTGCTTGACACTGCCGGTTCATCCATACGCCTGCTGTAACTCCGGCTTGGACGGGGAGTGGAATGAATCCGATCGCGACTATATGAATAAGCCTCCTGTTGAACCAAGGCTGTCTGAAGAAGCTCCTTAACCCGACGCGTCTCGACCGCCGCCGGAGAATCACCTTCGATCGGGATGGCCGCCAGCCGTGAAGCGGCAGCGACAATGTTATCCATTGGGTTAGAATAATGACCCGGTGGCGTGGGGACGTGCGGTGCTACAATGTTGTTCTGACGAGGCGGATCCACCAAACGTGGCTGAACCGGCGCTCCTGCTCCAGGTGCCTCCGCCCGGTTTAACACCGGCGGATTACTGGTCCTTGCTCCTGGGGTATTAAAGATATTTCTAGCGTCATAAACCGGCGGCAGGCGAGATCGGTGCCTCCTTTTCAGGACTTCGTTCGACGCACTCTGATCCAGCATAATCCGGTAAGCTTATGCATCCAAAGCGGCCCGCTCCGCGGCTATCCTGGTATCCTCAGCTGCTAAGTCGGCTTTGGCCTGGGTGATCTGATCTTTCACTTTCGCGATTTCCGCATTGTGCGCATCCTGATCCGCCGGTTTAACCTCCGCCAGCAGCGTTGCCAACGCGTCAAACAAATCAGATAGAACCTGAGCTGGCGGTTGCACAGGGCCTCCTGCCCCGGCCGCTGCTGCCGCCGCCGATCCGGAAATCATCGCCGCTGCGGTCGAAAAGTGGAGCGCCGGTTACGTGCCGGCCATGAAGATCACAACCCGGTTTGGCAGATCAAAGGGGTCCAGAATACTGTCGCCATCGGAACAACCCCCAATCCGGCCATCTTGTTACTGATATAACGACTCGGTCTCTCCGGTCGATGACTCGTCGCCGGAATAAACGACGGTCTCACCACCAGATTCCGATCTATCCTCAGGTTCCCCTCCATGGATAACTCCCACGAAGGCACGCTTCATGACAGGCTTGACCCAGGCAGATCTCGCACGCTGAGCCGTTTTGACGAGGTCGGTGCTGATGTAATTCACGAAAAGTTGCGAAACTCACGCTTCTTCATGTTCATAGCTCCAGTTGAGACTTGGGCCGTTGCGGAAAGCTTGCTGAAACTGATCCCAAGTGATGTTGGCTATGGGGAAAGTGGCCGTATAATTCTCCCACCATGAGGCTGCTGGTCCATCCAATTGATGTGCGGCAAAGCGCACCTTCTCGGCATCTGTGCAACCTGCGGTAGTCAACCCCCTTCCAATACGGCATAGCCAATCATCTGCAACTATAGGCTCGGTGCTACTGGAAAACACCGGCGGCTGCAACCTCAGAAAAGCGAGCTAAGTTGTCAACTGGAGGCGGGTTGTTGTTGTTGTTGTTGCCTTGGTTCTAGACTAACAGTTGCATCAAGGCATTCTGCTGCTGGATCAACTGAGTGAGTTCTGGCGGGAAGGCAAATCCGGTGTCACGTCTCGGAGGCATCTGGCGGTTTAGAGGGGAGAGATTAGAATAGAAAAGGGGTCTAGTGAGAAAGCACTACCCATATGCACATGAGACAAACACAATCATTTCACTCAATCAATCAAGCAAGGGCATACAAATGGTCTAATCTATCGTTAAAAGTGCTCAACTACTACTATATACATGGGGGAATACTACTAATCATTTGGTGGTCATCTAGAAATTTTGATCGGTGGAAGACTCCATGATGTCTGCTCCAGCTTCGTCTTCAAAGTCATCTTCACTGGGGTCGGAGTCGGTGTCGTCGATGATGATGTAGTTCTCCGGGCAAGTGGAATCGTCGTCCTCTCCTCCCGGTGCGGGGTCTGCCATGAATACTCCGATCTTCTTTATTAAGTCGTCATTCTTCTCCAATAGTGTTGCAAATTCCTTCTCATATCCATCGCGTGTAGACTTAAGTTCTTCTTCCAGCTCGATGATCCTTGTCTTCGCCTTCTTCAAATCCATCATATCTGCGCACATCTGGTTCTCCTAGCGTCGAATGTGTTGGTTTAACTCCTGGATGAAAGCTGCAATGGATCTGTCCTTCTTGGTGCTGATCATCTCCCATTGCTCATCTCGGCGCCCACATATCTGATAGATAGTGTCCTTAAGATCCTTGTTGTAGACTTCTCCAATGCATCCCATGGTAATGTGGGCTGCCATGCTCTTGCCTAGGCTCCAGGTGCGTGCTTCAAAAGAAAACTCTATGGGCTTAGTGGTTGGCGAGAAAGTCCTTCCTGGTACTTGAACTTGAATCATCCAGTGCTCCTCTTCTGGTAAAGTGGCATTGTAAGTCCCGGTAAAGCTTGGTATTCCGATGTTCAGGTACCTAGTGACTTCCTTCAAGTGGCGTCCAAAGGGGGTGTCTTCATCCGGTTGTGCAAACTTGTTCCTTGAATCCTCCATCCTAAGAGTAGAAAATGGAGAGGAGTTAGAAATGAGTAGAGAAGAGTGACCTAGGGTTTATCTTAGTGGTCGTGTCCTACACTCAACCTGGCTCTGATACCATCTTATAGCGACCCGACCTCAAACGGTCAAGTCTCTGTGCTTCAGTGTCATCCCTGGATCGGTAATGCTGACACACACAGTACTCGAAAGTTTTATAACAGAGCAGCAATCACACACTTATTACATCGAATGTCTCAAAAGAGAACTTATTACAATAAATATGGCTTAAGTCCATCTAATACGATAACAACGGAAGGCTTGGAAGATAAAGTGAGTCCATCAACTCCAACGGCATAGCTGAGCTGTACGGCAATGACTTAACGAACCTTACTCCTTGTCTGAAAAGTCTACAACATAATACGTTGCAGCCCGGAAACGGGTCAGCACATGGAATATACTGGCAATATAACATAGTAGAGCAACTACCGAATAATGCTATCACTACATGCATATTTGGCTGGTGGAAAGCTCTATGGTTACAGTTTTGCGAAAAGCCAAATTTTCCCTACAACAAAGGAATAGATTGTATTAACTATCATGGTAGTTGAAACATCATTGAGAAGGTTCCTCCAACTCAATCCCAATTAAAAGTAATTATCAACCCAACAATGTTAAATTAGAGTGATGGGATACATATGATAATCCAAGTACTAGATACTCAAGATTGTCCATAACAGGGGACACGGCTAACCATGATTAGATTGTACACTCTGCAGAGGTTTGCGCACTTTTCTCAACAAGACTCGATCGCCCCCGTTGGATTTCTCGCACTACATGGTGTTTGAGAAACGGATGACCGAGACACAGTCTTTCAGAGACATTAACTCTTTACTCCGGGCAGACCATACCAACCTACATCCCTCTACCTGCTGATCCACCTCTTCAAGAGCTCATGCAACTTACTCAACTATACTAGAGCCCATAATAGCTTGTGGCTGCACACGGAAGTTTCTAGGATGAAATATCTCCGTTCCCTTTGAGCCTGGGTGGCGGACCTTAGGATGATCACACGGGTACTCCGGGATATCCTAGGACAACACTGGATTCTCCAGGTGCCCGACAAGCAATCCACCCAGATGTGTATTAAATTTGCCACCTTAAGTTGAACCATTAATTAATCATCTCACATCTGTCATGGATTCACTCACCCAAACCACGTCTACGAGCATAGCATAGCAATATAAGCAATACGTAGAAGTAACTCCCAAGGGTTTGAATATAACAGGGCAATAGGTTCTACCTCATCAACTACTTCCCAATACCCACAAGTTAATCATATCCTAATCATGCAGTGTTTGAGGATTGGACCTAATGCATAAAAAGTGGGTATGAAAAGAGTATGATCAATGTGTTACTTGCCTTGCTGACGATCCGCAAAACCTAGGGACTCGTAGTAGCACGCTTCGCACTCCGGGAATTCTATCGCAAACAAACAATAGTATACATAAGCAATCAAGCAAAGAAGCACGGGTAAATCTCAAACAAGAAAAACTAACCACAAAGTTCAACTTAAGAACTCCGGTTTGCAAAAAGAATCAAATCAAACGGAGCAACGAAACTCAAACTGCGAAAGAAACAAGATCCGTTTACTAATCTGGACTAAAGTAAAATTTTGTGGTACCAAAATCTTGTTCAAATTGATTAAACAGAAAGAGGGTTTCGAGACGAAGATCTAGGCGCTTGAGTCGCCTGATTCCGATAAACGAGCGAAAAGATAAACTAAAACGAAAATCGGATCAGAAATCGCGATCGAAAATAATCGCGGAAAATCCGAGAAAAAGAAAAACTAACGAACAGGCTAACGAACGAACGTTCGCTGTCTGCGACTAACGAGTGAACACCGTTCGTTAAAACGAACGTACGGACGAACGTCCGCTAACTAAACTAAATCGGGGAAAAAATAAAACCGATCTATTCTAAAAAAAATGAAAACTAGGGTTTTCTAAAAAAACCGAATCGGTTTAAAAAATAAAACCGAACGACGACTTATAACTCCGGCGAGGTCCGGCGAGGCGGGGTGGCTCCGGCGAGGTCCGGCTGCGGCGGCGGGTGGCGCGGGGCAGCGGCGGCATGCGGCGGCGCAGCGGGGCGGTGACGGCAGCGGCGGCGCGGGCGGCGGGGTTCGGCGGGCGGCGGGGTTCGGGTGGTGGTGGAGTCGGGGGCGGGGGCGGCGTATATATAGGAGGGGGGCTAGCTTGGGGGAGGGGGCAAGGCGGCGCGGGGAAGAGTCTCGGCCGGACTCGGCGTCGGCGGCAGTGGCGCGGCGCGGGCCGGCGGCCTGGCTCGGCTGGGCCTTGGCCTAGTCGGGCGCTGAAGTTTTTTTTAAATAATTTCTCCGAAACTAAAATAAATCCTAGAAAATAAAATAAAAATCTAAAAATGCCATAACAAATTTTCACTGTCTAAATAAAATATTTAGAACAAGATGAACATTTTCTTGGCCCTAAAATGCAACTTTGAAAAACGTGCAATTTTTCTAATGCAAATAAAATAGCAATAAACTCCGAATAAGAACAAATATTTGATTTTAATATTTTTCCTCCAATACTTCATTTATTTTGGAGAAGTCATATTATCTCCTCTCATTTATTTTAATATGAAATATTTTCGGAGAGAAAAATAATTAAAACCAAAATCCTCGTTTCAATATTTGATAGAATTCAAATATGAAAATAGTGAAATCCCCAACTCTCTCCGAGGGTCCTTGAGTTGCCTAGGATTTCGAGGATCGCGAAAATGCAGCAAAATATGATATGCAGGAATGATCTATGTATAACATTCCAAATTGAAAATTTGGGATGTTACACCTTGTTGGAGCAGCTGCGGTGAGAAGGAAGACGGTGTGGTTGAAGATGCAGAAAACACATAATGTTAAGAACGACACATATCTCGGATCTGAAGAAATACCCTAAGAGATCAACAATAAGGTACGAGAGTGGTCACACGTCTGTTGACTGAAGACGAAATTGGGGTCACACAATTTTATTTTATTTTGGTACTATCCGATCTACGCCAGATGGCTTGATGGCCGTCTTGTGCCTCCCGGCTAACACTGTTCAGAATCTTCCCCGAAGAGCCAGCGACCACCGGCAGAGCAGTCTTCCTCCATCGTCCGTGGCCACAAGAGCTCCGACCAAAACCCCACTCCCCGCCCCAGCACACTGTCGTGGTTGCGCCTCCCCCGACCAATCCACAAAGACTCGCCATCATCCAGATCCGGGGCCGACTGTACCTTCAACCCACGCAACTCTAAGATAGCCATCTAAGCACTGCTTCCATGCCGAACTTGCGCCCCCGCACCCTTACATTACACACCAACCAACCGGCAGCCTAGGAGCTCCGCCACCTCGAGGGGTGCTGCTTCCCATTGGGAATCGATTGGCCCAGAATAAAAATTCAGACAACTGACGCCTAAATAAAGTGATTTGAGATGAGTGTATGACCTATCTTGCGGCCCGGTGAAGGAGGTAGCTCCAGCTGCCGAGTCGGTGAGGCCGGCGCGGTTGCGGTGGCTACTGGTGACAGGAAAGCAGAGATGTCACGACGGTCGACGGCTACGAGGAAGCAGCGCTGGGGCCCTGGACGCATCCTAAGTTGGAGCCGCTTCGGCGCCGTGCACAATGGTAAGAGTGAATCGGCTCCGGTATGGTTCACGCGGCCGTCGTTGAGGCAGCTTCGGCAGCATGGAGTAAGAGGCACACAACCCAGTGCATGATGACAAACGGACAGCGTCTCCGGCACTGGGGAGGAGGGCGGTAGTGAATTTCGTGCGATGGGGGCGCCATGGAGGAGGGGCCGAGGTTTCGCGGCTGGGGAGAAGGGAGCTTTCGCAGAGAAGGTGATTTGGCACCCACGAGGTATGAATGGGGAATTGGGAGGGGGAACCATGTCTTACGGACGCATTTGGTTTGAAATGTGTGTGTGTGGGGG
Source organism: Aegilops tauschii subsp. strangulata (assembly GCF_002575655.3). Lineage (NCBI taxonomy): Eukaryota > Viridiplantae > Streptophyta > Magnoliopsida > Poales > Poaceae > Aegilops > Aegilops tauschii. Next base: position 168,243,452 of record NC_053036.3, on the reverse strand, counting down.
GGGGTTACAGTTCTACCCCTGCCTTTAGGCTTCTGGGTTTGGGTCTATGTACTGAGGGTCGGGGATAGTAGAGTAACTTTGCTTCTCCCAAATAGTGGGCGAGAACTATTTCGGGCGAGGAGGGCGTGTTTTGAAATAGTGGGCGAGAGATATTTTGGGCGAGGAAGGCGTGTTTTGAAATAGTCGGCGCGAGCGATTTCGGGCGAGGAGGGCATGTTTTGAATAGTCGGCGCGAGCGATTTCGGGCGAGGAGAGGGTGTTTTTGCCGCCCATGGTTTATGGATTATTCGACACATGTCATTTCGGCTGAGGAGAAGGCACGCTTGGATGAAGTTACGAACCTACCCTCGATGTACAACGGACCAATTGATGCGTGTCCCACATAGGCCGGTAATTTCACGTCTCCCATTTATTTGCTCGGGCGAATTCCACCGAGCAGAGGGTGTTTAGCGGTTCGTTCAAATTTTGGGAGAACGAGCATCCATGTCTACCTTACCAAGTCGATTTGAATCAAATTCTGAAATATTAGCTTGCCACTTATTTTTTAGATGGAGAGATGATGCTCGGGACTAATGTGTTTTTACATGCTCGTTGCTAACGATTTACTATATGACAAATAGTTGACCCACTCAAAAACGGGAATTAAACCCAAAATGAAATATCTCGATTCAATGAAATAGCTCATTCACCAGGTCAAAATAGTGAACTAAATCCAAAATTGAACACCTCAATCGAGTAGCATGTTGTACAATATTATAGTACTCCATGAACATGTTGAAAGTCAAATTAATGAACTTGTTTGATACGCATATCTCCGTTCATGTGTGGATTGCAGATAACATGTTCTCCAATTAAAAAATTTGAATGCAAGTTTATATTGAAACATGGTTTATATCAGTCTTCGATGCATAAAACGCGACCTCCTCCATCTCCCGGACTCCTACTCTCTCTCTCTCTCTTGCCGACAATCTTCAATTCTATCGCAAGCATCCAAACACAAACCTTGTTGGTCCATCTCCCTCCCTCCCTCTCTATCTGTGTGTGTGTGGGGGGTGATGACCCACAAGTATAGGGGATCAATTGTAGCTCTTTTCGATAAGTAAGAGTGTCGAACCCAATGAGGAGCAGAAGGAAATGACAAGTGGTTTTCAGCAAGGTAATGTGTGCAAGTGCTGAAATTGTAAGTAGCGGAGTAGTTTGATAGCAAGATAATTTGTAACGACCAAGTAACAGTAGTAGGAACAAAAGTGCAACAAGGTAGCCCAATTCTTTTGAGGCAAAGGACAGGCGAAAATGATCTCTTATGATAAGCAAAACGTTCTTGAGGGTACACGGGAATTTCATCTAGTTACTTTCATCATGTTGGTTCGATTTGTGTTCGCTACTTTGATAATTTGATATGTGGGTGGACCGGTGCTTAGGTGCTGTTCTTACTTGAACAAACCTCCTACTTATGATTAACCCTCCCGCAAGCATCCGCAACTACAAGAAAAGTATTAAGAATGAATTCTAACCATAGCATTAAACTTTTGGATCCAATCGGTCCCTTACGGAATAGCGCATAAACTGGGGTTTAAGCTTCTGCCACTCTCACAACCCATCATCTAATTGCTACTCCACAATGCATTCCTTAGGCCCAAATATGGTGAAGTGTCATGTAGTCGACGTTCACAGGACACCACTAAGGGAATCACAACATACATACTATCAAAATATCAAACACATATCAAGTTCACATGATTACTTGCAACATGATTTCTCCCGTGACCTCAAGAACAAAAGTAACTACTCACAAATGATAAACATGCTCATGATCAGAGGAGTATTAAATAGCATATTGGATCTGAACATATAATCTTCCACCAAATAAACCATATAGTAATCAACTACAAGATGTAATCAACACTACTAGCCACCCACAAGCACCAATCTATAGTTCCGGTAACAAGATTGAACACAAGGGATGAACTAGGGTTTGAGATGATGGTGTTGTTGAAGATGTTGATGGAGATTTCCCTCCCCAAGATGGGAGAGTGGTTGGTGATGATGATGACGATGATTTCCCCTCCGGGAGGGAAGTTCCCCGGCGGAATCACTCTGCCGGAGGGCAAAAGTGCTCCTGCCCAAGTTCCGCCTTGAGGCGGCGGCGCTCCGTCCTGAAAGTCCTCTCCTTATTTTTTTCTAGGTCAAAATGACTTATATACCAGAAGATGGGCACCGGAGGTGGGCCTGGGTGAGCACAACCCACCAGGGCGCGCCTGGGCTCCCTAGCGCGCCCAGGTGGGTTGTGCCCACCTGGTGGGCCCCCTCTGGTACTTATTTGCTCCAATAATTCTTATATATTCCATAAAAAATCCCCGTGAAGTTTCAGCTCATTTGGAGTTGTGCAAAATAGGTAGCCTGACGTAGCTTTTTCAGGTCCAGATTTCCAACTGCCGGAATTCTCCCTCTTTGTATATACCTTGCATATTATGAGAGAAAAAGCATTAGAATTACTCCAGAAAGCACTATTATGGATAAAAACATTATAAATAATAGTAAGAAAACATGATGCAAAATGGACGTATCAGGGGGGTCTTTCTAGTTCGCATGCACACTCCATGTATAGGTCTCTCTCGCACACTATGTATGATTCTCTAGTCCAAGCTAAATATCTTGGGTGCACTCATCGTATGCACACAAATTCCCTGGCTCATTGCCCGCAACTCTCTCATGAACCACTCTGCCGTCTCAGAGCTCTTCCCTCTCTCTCTCAAACGCTCCATCTCCCTGGGTCACACATACACATGCATATCTCACTCGCACTTGATAGACCCATCTAAAACTCTCTCTCTCCCTCATTCTCTCTCCATCTCACACGCACACACACAATCTCATGCCTAGCCAAGTATGATGGTCTCTCACTCAATTGTAGGCACATGCAGTCCCCCCGATATGTATATGACCAGCTAATTCTTAGTCTCCATCACAAACATGTGCATGGTCGATCTTGATTTCTCTCGGGGCATCTTTCTATCGCACATGCACCTCATCCCTCGATCTCCCACCCATATAGTCCCCTCACGATCTCGAGGGGATCTCTCTATCACAAACACACCCTCTCTCCCTCCCCATGCGTCCATCTTCTCCATTCGTCCCTCTCGACTTTTGTCCCTTGTTGGCCAAACCTCTATTGGACATGTGCTATAGGGGTGTCTCTCTCCGTTGCAAACAATCACACACTAGCTATCTTCGTGTATCTCCTCACCTCGCTTTTCTATCTCGGAGATGCATGCGTGATATGTTTGCATAAGAAACGAATACTCTCTCTCACTCTCTAATTTATCGTTTGTTGTCCCTTTCTCTTTCACACACACACACACACTCTTTTTGCACACTCACTCATTCGCCTTCACACGCACTTGATCTCTCTCGACTTAGGCACTCTCTTCGGTCCATAGCATATAGATTTATTGAAAAGTCAAACATCACAAAGTTTGACCATGTACGTGGAGAAAAACATTTACATCTAGAACGGCAAAATATATCATTTGATTCATCATGAGATGTAGTTTCTATGATGTATCTTTGGTATTGTAGATATAAATAATAGTTGCGTAAACCTGGTAAAAGTTTCCAAAGTTTGACTTCTAAAAAATTTATATGCACTGCATTATCGAGCGGATGGAATATCCCTTTCCCCCCTCTCAGCTATCCGATGCACCACTCAGCCGTATCGGGGCTCCTCTATCTCTCTCAAAATTTATATCTCCCTGGTTCACACATACACATGTCTTGCTCGCGCTAGATAGACCCATCTAACACTCTCCGCCCTTGTTCTCTCTCTATGTGACACGCACCCCCCTAAGTACCATAATCACTCACTCCATCATAGGCACACGCACTCCCCCCTAAGTATGACTATCTCTCACTAGCCATCAGGAACACACGTATTGTCTCCTTCCATCCATACATCTATCTCGATATCTCTCGGAGTATCTTCTATAGCGCACACACCTTTTCACTCGATCTCCCACCCATGTAGTCCCATCACGATCTCCAGGGGATCTCCCTGTCACAAACATACACTCTCTCCTCCCCATGTCTGCATTTTCTCCATACATCTCTTTCGACCTCTATCCCTTGTTTGTCAGACCTCTCTTGGCCACGTGCTAGGGGTCTTTCTCTCTCGGTTGCAAACAACCACACACTATCTCCTCACCTCACTTCCGCTGTCGAAGATGCATGTGTGATATGTTTGCATAAGACACACACGCTTTTTCTCTACTTTATCGTGTGCTGTCCATGTCTCTTTCACACACGCACACACACTTTTTCACTCACTCTTCTATTTCACACACACACACTCTCTCTCTCTCTCTCTAGTTAGGCACTCTCTCACGTCCATAAGCATATGGATGTTTTGAAAAGTCAAATCTCAGAAAAGTTTGACCAGGTATATGTGGATAAAAACATTTACATCCGGAACGATCATTAGATTCATCACAACATGTACTTACTTCATACTATCATTATCTTTGGTATTGTCGATATAAGTAATTTCTTTATAAACATGGTCAAAGTTTCAAAAGTTCGACTTTAAAAAAAATATAGGCACTACATTATCGAACGAAGGGAGTAGCTCTTTCTCTCTCTCTACTATCTCTCATGGGCCTCCCCTCTCACTCGAACTCTCCATACCGAGGGATTATACGGTCACTGTGTCAGCGTATAGCTCCATATATTGTTTAGTTGAACGGTCAACCAGTCCACATGCTGCCTTGCCAGCTCGTGTTCTCTATCTTCGTGTGCTGGCCCATGTGGCACTGGTTGAAAATAAGTAAACTAGAGGCCCATCTGACATGCGGTGAAGTAAACAAAGTTGAAACCACTCGAGGTAGCACCCCACACGCTAGTAAATTGAGGGCACACTTCTTCTGCGTGAAGGACCCACTCGCGCACACTTCACCACTGCGTGGCGGCATGCACACAAGAACACACTCGCGCACACCCAGCACACAATACACACCAGCACACGTGTACACCAGCTTCGCCGGTGGCTAAGATGGACAGCGAGGCAGCCAACAAGCGGAGGTGGCTCGAGCCAAAACCGCATCCGGCGAGCCTGGACTTCATCAGTAGCCTCCCCGACGACATGCTGCTCGTCATGATCGGCCTCCTTCCCACCAAATTTGCTGTGCGGACCACCCTGCTCTCCCAGCGGTGGCGCCCCCTCTGGCACCACGTCCCCCTCAACCTCACCGTCGATAGCTGCCTCTGCGACGGGGATTGCAAACGCATTGCCGCAGTCTCCAAGATCCTTTCATCGCACATTGGGCCAACCAGACGCCTTGACATCCGCATTTTCAGTACCAACTGCAAGGTCCAAGCCAAGTTCGACGAGTGGTTCTTATCCCCCGCCCTTGATCAGCTCGAGGAGCTCAGGTTTGAAGCTGGACGATGTCGCTCTCTGTCGCCGTCCGCGCTCTGCCTCATGCCAACGCTGCACCGCGCCAACTTCAACTCCTGCTATTTTCTCTAGATTAAAGTTGTGCCCGCCCTTCTTCTCCCTCAACTCAAGTAGCTCGACCTCTTCGACATTGGCATCTCGAAGAAGGCAATGGAGCATCTGCTCCGTAGTTGTATTGCGCTCGAGTACCTTCGTCTTCGGCAGATCCACGGGTTCATTAGCCTCCACATCGCCTCGACAAATCTCCGATGGATTTATGTGTCTTTCTAGCCCCGCAACAAGACATCAATTGGGAAGAGATCACTCCAGCTATTCCACGTTATGGTTGATGTCTACTATGCAACTTTATTCTTGTAGACACGTGCTGGGCCTCCAAGCGCAGAGTTTTGTAGGACAGTGGCAATTTTCCCTCAAGTGGATGACCTAAGGTGTATCAATCCGTAAGAGGTGTAGGATGAAGATGGTCTCTCTCAAACGACCCTGCAACCAAATACAAGAAATCTCTTGTGTCCCCAACACACCCAATACAATGGCAAATTGTATATGTGCACTAGTTCGACAAAGAGATCAAGATAAAAGTGTAATATTGATGGTAGAAATATATTTTTATAATCCGAATAAATAAAAACAGCAAGGTAGCAAATAGTAAATAGGCACAAAAACGGTGTTGCAATGCTTGAAAATGAGGCCTAGGGTCCGTACTTTCACTAGTGCAACCTCTCAACAGTGCTAACATAGTTGGATCATATGATTATCCCTCAAAGTGCAATAAAGAATCACTCCCGAGTTCCTATTAGCGGAGAACAAAAGATAGAAATTGTTTGTAGGGTACGAAACCACCTCAAAGCTATTCTTTCCGTTCAATCTATTCAAGAGTTCATACTAAAATAACACAAAGCTATTCTTTCTGGTCGATCTATCCTAGAGTTCGTACTAAGATAACACCAAAGCAAATTCATATTCATAATACTCAATCCACACAAAGAACTACAAGGAGACCCCAAGGTTTCTATCGCAGAAAAGATAATAAAAATGTGCATCAACCCCTATGCATAGATTACCCCAATATCACCGCGGGAATCCACAAGTTGATTGCCATAACGTATATCAAGTGAATCAATATGATACCCCATTATCACCGCAAGTATTCATACTGCAAGACATATATCATGTGTCCCAAATCTGAACATTCAATCCCACATGACAAAACTTCAAAGGGTAAAGATTCAATTCATAACCACAAGAGTATAGAGGGGAGAAACATCATATGATCCATCTATATTAACAAAGCCCATGATATAGACCACGAGAGAGAGAGAGAGATTAAACACATAGGTACTGGTACAAACCCTCAGCCCCGAGGGTGGACTACTCCCTCCTCATCATGGTGGTCGGCGGGATGATGAAGATGGCCACCAGAGATGATTCCCCCCTCTGGCAGGGTGCCGGAAAGGGTCTAGATTGGTTTTCGGTGGCTACACAGCCTTGCGGCGGCGGAACTTCTGATCTAGGTTAACCCCGAAGGGTTTCAGAATATTTGGGAATTTATAGTGCAAAGAGGGAGTGTGGGAGGCCACCGAGGTGGGCACAACCCACCTGTGCGCGCCAGGAGGCCCTGGCGCGCCCTCGTGGGTTGTGCCCCCCTCGGGGCACCCCCCAGGTGCAGCTCTGGCCCATTGGGTTCCTTCTGGTCCAAAAAAATCTTCGTAAAGTTTCATTGCGTTTGGACTCCGTTTGATATTGATTTCCTGCGATGTAAAAAACAAGCAAAAAACAGCAAGTGGCACCGGGTCAATAGGTTAGTCCCAAAAAATGATATAAAGTTGCTATAAAATGATTGTAAAACACCCAAGAATGATAAAATAACAACATGAATACTTCATAAATTATAGATACGTTGGAGACGTATCAGTGGTCATTGAGAATGCGCCTTTCCTTGAGAGATTGCTTGTATCTGATCTAGAAGTCCCAACAAAAATTAGGGTCATTAACGCGCCGAAATTGACAGCGTTGGTGTACTCGTCTGCCAAATTCTCTGAAATCTTTATTGGATCCATAATCGTTCAGGTACAACATTCATCTTCTTCTCCGTCTTCTTGAAATTCACATTTTTTAATTTCTTCTTGATGTATCTACGACTGTCATCCAGAAAATGATCCCCACAAGCTTGACCCAGTCTGTGCGCACAGTGAAGATCTTGGCAATATAATATATCGGCCCCATTCTGGATCAAGTTGTTGGATTCCTTACATGCTTTCCGTGCACGGAGAAGCTACTCATCAAGGTGAAAACTTCTTTCCTATTAGTAAACGGTAATCACAACGTAGCTCAATTTTTTTGTAATTTCCCCAAATTACGATGACAAGTGTAGTGTTCAAAACTGCATCTACGCACTGCACCAAAAGGAATGTTTTTAGTTTTTTTTTCTCACGTGATCACCTGCATCGTTTTTTTGTTGTACTACTAGTAGCCTAGGCTAGTCATAGTGGCAAGTTAGTAACTCTATGGTTACGCTAAGAGCAAGTACTACCTTCGTCCTGGTTTACTCTTCCTATTTTGTAGTATCAAAATTTTACCATAGATTGAACTGACAAAATGTTAATGCATGTCACTAAAAATTATATCGTTGGATTCGTATTTGAACATAATTTCAAATGGTATAATTTTTGGTGACATGCATTAGCATTTTCTTAGGTAAATCTATGGTCAAAAGTTTACACTAAATACGAGGTAGTACAAAAGTGCGCTATAACAACCCTCCACTATGTAGGCCAAAACACGTGCCAAATTCACTTGTGATGCATTTGGCATCGATGCCCCTCCATTGCTCACCTGGTGCACCAATCTGGATCACCTACCTTGCTCCGGTGCCAAATTAACTCACGCAATGAAAAAACACTTGCATGGGAGAAGGAGAGGACTGAGGCAATAAAAAACACTTGTTTGGGAGAGTGAGGGGCTGGTGTAGTTGGTTTGATTGATTTGTTTATACATGAGGGTCTGTGTGCACAGCGGTGCCAACTCTCTCACATCGTAGAGCGATGTCAAAATCTTTTGATTTGACATCGATGCGTATTATGTGGCATAATTTAGAGAAATATGGCATCGGCCACATAGTGGAAGGCAACAAATGCCCAAGCTCTTCACGTGCTCCTAGGTAAATGAGAGGAAAGAGAAAGAGAGAGTGTGAAAAAAATATCACTAGCCTTAGAGCCAACCATTTCATATGAGCGAATGATATTGGTACCTCTTGATGACACGACAATCTTATATAGCCAGCTGCTCTAATATGTTCTCTTCTTTTGCAGATAAAAAAAGACCTGAAAGTGAAAAGTGTGCTGCACTATATCAATCTCATCGAATGCCTTGATCTCCATCTTACAGAAATTGATTTGACCGACTACCGAGGTAGCACATCTGAGATTAAATTGGCCAGATTCTTTGTTCTGGAGGCAAGTGTGCTCAAGGTAATGAGGTTTGGCGTTCTCTAGCACAACAATGAATGGCGTGCTGATCACCGCAAGCGTCTAAGATTAAATGATAAAGTCTCTGCAGAAGCTGAATTTGTTTTTGAAACATCAATTCGCCAGAGACTCAAAAATTTATTTGCCCATTAGTGACTTGTCAGGGCGGTGGATTGTAGTTTGTATGATAATGTTGCATCCACCTAAAGTAACGAAAATTCTTACGTAAACTTCCTAATAATTCCCTCTTCGTAGGTGCAGCATTACTCTCCTAACATTTGTAATACCAGTTTGAAACTTGTAATATTGCCGTGTCCTATTCCTGCGTTTTCAAAATCCTGTGAATCAAAGAGGTCCTGAGTTGGTGATGATGGTGTGCCTGCCATCTTTCACCAATAGCCGTCGGATCTAGATCTGACGCATATAAAGCAAATTTTTGCAGTTTTGCAAAAAGATGCCCGCACTTGTTCCCTATTTACAAGCAACTCCTTGTCTCTCACAATCAACCTTATCTCCTCCCCAGCACATCTAGAAGGCCATAGAACAATCTGGCGCGGTGGCAGCTGCCGTCGCCATCCAACCCAATCTTGGTGCTCCGTGGCAACACATGAGAAATTATGTCGAACACGACTAGTTGTAAGCAGGCTAGCTCTACAGCCGTGATGATAGTACTGCACACGGTGAGGCTGCCTTTGGTATGCTGAACACGGCACCTACACTCAGGTGTCATTTCTGGCGCAGGGTCTTGTCACTTCACTTTGAGGAGTAATTTTACCAACGAGTAGTACAGTACTAGTAATACATTGGTAGTACTACTACTAGTCTAGCACCACCGTCTGGATTTAGTAGTACTACCACGTCCGTCTGGATTTAGTATTTGACTAGCAATATCTAGTAATGCATGTCACAAAAAATATACTACTCCCTCTATAAATAAATACATGGAGTATTGTTTTATTCAGTTTTGAACATAGTTTCCGATGATATTATACACTCTCCCTTCTGGTAGATGGCTCAAATCTGAAGTCTCATCAATCAGACTACTATTGTACTCACCAAGCGCTCAGCTTGGTAAGCTACCAACAAAAATTGCAATCAAAGACTACTATTGTACTCCCTCCGTATTGGTGCATTGGTCACGTTACCAAAACCAAATAATCCCAAAACTTTTAGGCGCGGTGCATTAATTACCCACCTCGTTCCGTGTTTTTTGCCACGAAAAAAGAAATCACCCAATAGGAGACGTGGGTGCGTATGCATTCAATGACTTGAGACTACTTAGCACAACATTTTTGGTTACATGCATTAACATTTTATTAGTTAAATCAAAGGTCAAAACTTGGCGCAAAATGCAAAGGGGACCAATAAACCAGTAAAGATCAAAGTTCTGTCGTTTTGCCCCAACTTGGTCTCGGTGAGATGACTATACTGCACCGGTCGTGCTTGAGGCCGCCAGGGCGAGAGGGCTCTTGGACGACAGCTTCGTCTCCTTGTTCCACGAGGTCCTCATCGTCTTCCTCGACAAGTTCATTGTCGTCAAGAAGCTCGCGAATGACCTTGACGTACGCCTCTAGCCCACGCGCCCAGGCTCTGCGATGCCCGCCACCCTCAACGGCCTCTATGGTGACAACCTCTTCGACGCATTGGTGGCCCTGTGACAGCCCGCCGTCGCGCCGGAGAATGTCCACCTCGAGGTCGCGCTCGACGCGCAGCGCCTGGCACAGCAAGACACCATCGAGATAATCACCCACGTCTACACGTAAATTGTCCACAAGGACTACTACGTGCAAGAGGAGGACGATAGGACGCTGACCTTCTTGGACCGCAGGGCGACCTTGGATGACATTGTTCAGAAGCACATTGAGCTCGCCGCCAACGCCGCTGCTCCTCACACGTCGATTGGTGACCTGACGCACTAGGGCGTGTGGATGTCGTTGATGGATCCGTATGTATCTTTATCTTTCCGTCAAATCCATGTAGTAGTATATTGTACTAGTAACTATCTTACCTTTCGCATCAACTTCATAATTTTCGTACGTACTCCATGCATGAACCGCGCCAGAACCGAACTTCTCATTACTCTAGGGAAAATCGTTATTTCTATTTATCGGTCGCGCCACGGAGCACCAAATTTTACAAGTTACAAGTTCGAAAGGAAAAGCCTGCCGTGTTCGCGTCGCACACCCACACGGTTGGTCCGGCACGCCGCTCAAGGGGGAATGCGTGCTGTGTTGCATTTTCACTTACAAGTGGGGCCGCAGTTGAGCAAACCGACTATCGGCAAACCCGCACCCCGCCCACTGCGCGTTGGCTGAGAAAACATGAGGGAGAAGAGATGGCTGTAGCACAGACTCCAAGAAAATTGGTGTCAAATGGGACTCGTGTGGGTGGCGTGTGCTGTATTGCTTGACGTGAATGCTAGTTATGGCCCATGCCACCCCACTATATCGAGGTGCTGGTTACGTAGAGCGAACACATTATCTCTCCAGGAGTACGGTACACCACTAGTACTACTCACATTGTCGCGAAATTTCCTGGAGTCCGTGCTCAGCCCTCCTCTCTCTCTCTTCTCAGCCAGCCAGCAGACGCACGGAGCCCATCGTCTATTTGCTCACATGCGGACCCACATGTCAGTGAAAACGCAAGATGACCCACTGAACATGCACATCTTTCACCTCGACATGCTGGTGATGAAAAACAAATCTAATAAAGATCTTTGGTGGCCGCTTTTGGAGTTACTCTGATTCTATTTACAGTTTAACCCAAGATGCACATCACGTGGCTTGAACTAGCACTCCATTTTCTTGCATGACACGACCTGGATGCTGGATGTCCCACGTGTCGGCGAAAGGAGGAAGAACTCGACCAAATCTTCTCCACATTTAGACTGGAGGATTAGGAAACACGGCAAGCCCTGTGCCTACATCATACTACGTACAAGCCCACCTCACGCAGTCACGCTATCACGATATTTCTTGGCCTCCGTGCGACACCTAGCTCTAGTTGATCTAACTAGAACTAACTATTGTGCTAGCATACTCCACTATTAGGTTGGCCCTATGTGATGTGGAAATTTCATATAGCCGGATGTTGGCTATACTACTACGGTACTCACACTCCAAGAAGTGACTCGAAAACCATTCATAAATTGAGTTTATGACATGCATATGCAAATATTCCATTCATTACATATGTATAGTCATCAACACACAACGACAACGAGGATACATGTTGGATTATAGATTATTTCCAACAAAACATTCTAGTAAATACTAACGTTTTCATCACACAACAAATAACAATCAATGAAATGAACTTTAGCTCAACCAATCCTCGGTGTTGGAAATGCTTGCTTTGAACCATAGGTAAGCCTCTAGGAAGGGTCAGCTATTGTCAATATTGAGACCAACGCAGGACTGATCATCCAGGCTGAAGCGACCTATATCAAGACGCATATTGTGATAGCCAGGGTAGGGAACCATAGAAATGTCTGAGGTATAGATACAGTTGCTTCTCATAAATGGTAGTAACGTTGTGTCAACAGCAGCTGGCTCGCCTTTCACCATCATTGGATAGTTTTGTCCAAGGAAGAGCGAGTTTTCTCCAAGACTATCAATACTGAACCAGGGAGAAGGTGTTGGCGCTAGCACACTAGTATCCATCCTGAATACCCTGCAACGGATGTTGGAATAGGTCTAGAGAGTGAGATCATGGGAGAGAACACCTGCTTCCTTAGTAGTAACATCAGCAGTGCGCTGTATACAGACAAGAAGAGGTGATCCATCGGAATAAGTTGCCAGGCACCACTGAGTATATAGGTCCTGCTCGTCCTCATGCTCGTGGTCATCACCATCGTCATCTCCCCCTTGGTTATAAAAATTTCAAGTATAGGTGGTGGAATGTTCATAGGACCTTGGAAACACAAGAAGGTTAATTAGTAAAGGGAAACTTGCTAACCCGCATGCATGTGTATGAAACAATTATAATTACGGTGGAAGACTGATACGTCCATTTTGCATCATGTTTTCTTACTGTTATTTATAATGTTTTTATCCATAATAATGCTTTCTGGAGTAATTCTAATGCCTTTTCTCTCATAATATGCAAGGTATACACAAAGAGGGAGAATTCCAGCAGCTGGAAATCTGGACATGAAAAAGCTACGTCAGGCTACCTATTCTGCACAACTCCAAATGAGCTGAAACTTCACGGGGATTTTTTATGGAATATATAAGAACTATTGGAGCAAATAACTACCAGAGGGGGCCCACGAGGTGGGCACAACCCACCTAGGCGCGCCAGGGAGCCCAGGCGCACCCTGGTGGGTTGGTGCTCACCCAGGCCCACCTCCGGTGCCCATCTTCTGGTATATAAGTCATTTTGACCTAGAAAAAAAATAAGGAGTGGACTTTTGGGACGGAGCGCTGCCGCCTCGAGGTGGAACTTGAGCAGGAGCACTTTTGCCCTCCGGTGGAGCGATTCCGCCGGGGGAACTTCCCTCCCGAAGGGGGAAATCATCTTCATCATCATCACCAACAACTCTCCCATCTTGGGGAGGGCAATCCCCATCAACATCTTCAACAGCACCATCTCATCTCAAACCCTAGTTCATCTCTTGTGTTCAATCTTGTTACCGGAACTATAGGTTGGTGCTTGTGGGTGACTAGTAGTGTTGATTACATCTTGTAGTTCATTACTATATGGTTTATTTGGTGGAAGATTATATGTTCAGATCCAATATGCTATTTAATACTCCTCTGATCATGAGCATGTTTATCATTTGTGAGTAGTTACTTTTGTTCATGAGGTCACGGGAGAAATCATGTTGCAAGTAATCATGTGAACTTGATATGTGTTCGATATATTGATAGTATGTATGTTGTGATTCCCTTAGTGGTGTCCTGTGAACGTCGACTACATGACACTTCACCATATTTGGGCCTAAGGGAATGCATTGTGGAGTAGCAATTAGATGATGGGTTGCGAGAGTGACAGAAGCTTAAACCCCAGTTTATGCGCTATTCCGTAAGGGACCGATTGGATCCAAAAGTTTAATGCTATGCTTAGAATTTATTCTTAATACTTTTCTCGTACTTGCGGATGCTTGCGGGAGGTTTAATCATCGTAGGAGGTTTGTTCAAGTAAGAACAACACCTAAGCACCGGTCCACCCACATATCAAATTATCAAAGTAGCGAACACAAATCAAAGCAACATGATGAAAGTGACTAGATGAAATTCCTGTGTACCCTCAAGAATGCTTTGCTTATCATAAGAGACCATTTTGTCCGGTCCTTTGCCTCAAAAGGATTGGGCTACCTTGTTGCACTTTTTTTACTACTACCGTTACTTGCTCGTTACAAATTGTCTTGCTATCAAACTACTCCGCTACTTACAATTTCGGCACTTGCAGACATTACCTTGCTGAAAACCACTTGTTATTTCCTTCTGCTCCTCGTTGGGTTCGACACTCTTACTTATCGAAAAGAGATACAATTTATCCCCTATACTTGTGGGTCATCAAGGCTATTTTCTGGCGCCGTTGCCGGGGAGTGAAGCGCCTTTGGTAGGCGGAATTTGGTCAGGAAACATTTATATAATGTGCTGAAATTTATTGTCACTTGTTGTCGGTGTCAAAACCGGCGGATCTCGGGTAGGGGGTCCCAAACTATGCGTCTAAGGCGGATGGTAACAGGTGGCAGGGGACACGATGTTTACCCAGGTTCGGGCCCTCTCGATGGAGGTAATACCCTACTTCCTGCTTGATTGATCTTGATGATATGAGTATTACAAGAGTTGATCTACCACGAGATTGTAGAGGCTAAACCCTAGAAGCTAGCCTATGGTATGATTGTTGTTGTCCTACGGACTAAACCCTCCAGTTTATATAGACACCGGAGGGGGCTAGGGTTACACAGAGTCGGTTACAAGGGAGGAGATCTACATATCCGTATCGCCAAGCTTGCCTTCCACGCCAAGGAGAGTCCCATCCAGACACGGGACGAAGTCTTCAATCTTGTATCTTCATAATCCAACAGTCCGGCTAAAGTATATAGTTCGGCCATCCGAGGACCCCCTAATCCAGGACTCCCTCAGTAGCCCCTGAACCAGGCTTCAATGACGATGAGTCTGGCGCGCAGATTTGTCTTCGGCATTGCAAGGCGGGTTCTTCCTCCGAATACTCCATAGAAGATTTTGAACACAAGGATAGTGTCCGACTCTGCAAAACAAATTCCACATACCACCGTAGAGAGAATAATATTTCCACGAATCTAATCTGCTGACACATTAGGCAGCATGACATCATACCACGGCCCGGTCATTATTCGAACCGTTTTTTTTTTCAACCAGCGACCGCACATATTGCGAGGAAGTTTCCTTGGCACGTCTTGTCAAAGCAGAGATCGTGTACCCTTATCACGGGATTCTCATCAATACGGGTGTGGGTAACCCAACCGCGCCGTCAATTATGGCGCTTGGGGAATAAGCGAGTTTTACCAGGCAGGTGGGGAGGCGCATAGTTTCTTCCGCCTTTATAAAGGGACAAGGATTCACCTTTTTCACCCACGCCTTCTTCCTCCTTGCTCATCCCTTCTTGCGCGCTCGAGCTCCAGCACCCAAGTTCGCATTTTCTCCTCAATCCACTCCAAGCACGTCCGGAGCGGGAGGCAAGTGGATGGTCTCCTCCGTCACGGAGGAGGACATCAAAAAGCTACGGGGAGCCGGATATCTGGCCGCGGATATCGCACACCGGCTGCCAGATGAGGGGCAGATCATCCCAACTCCAGAACCCCATGAGAGGGTGGTTTTCCTTACCCACTTCGTCCGCGGACTGGGATTTCCCCTCCACCCGTTTGTCCGCCGGCTCATGTTCTACTACAGTTGGACTTTCACGATCTGGCCCCCAATTTCATCCTCAACATCTCGGTGCTTATCGTCGTGCGCGAGGCCTTCCTCCGCATCAAGCCCCACTTCGGCCTGTGGCTAAAGACCTTCAATGTTAAACCGAAGGTGGTGGTCGGCCAGCAAGCGGAGTGTGGAGGCGCCATAGTGGGCAAAATGCCCAACGTCACCTGGCTCGAAGGCTCCTATGTGGAGACCATAAAGGGGTGGCAATCGGGGTGGTTCTACATCACCGAGCCGCGCGACACCAACTGGGTGGCGGCCCCCGAATTCCGATCCGGAATCCCCACGCGGCTCACCTCCTGGAAAGAGAAGGGCCTGTCCTGGGGTTCATCGGTGGAGCTGACCGGACTCCAGAAATGCATCAGAAACACGATGAGCAAGAAAATCAAGCTCGTCAACGTGGTCCAGGTCATGCTCTTCCGTTGGATCCTCCCGTGTCAACGTCGGGCATTCAATTTGTGGGAGTTCGACCCGGCCGAGCACCAGACGCTGCGAAGGCTCTTCGACATGACGCACAAGGACGTCTGGAAGGTGTTGTTCAAGGGTGCCGAGTTACCTCCTCTTACCGAGGACCGCGGACTCAGCGCAAAGCGCCTTGCTAATCCGGTAAGTCTTTTATATCTCATAAGAAGTTCATTCTCCCCAGTTTAACCCTGCACGGGATCTAAGCCTCCACGGCATTTAACAGGACTGGGTAGAGATAGTGGAGCAGATCGATTGTCCAGGCCCCCTGCCCGAAGATCCAGCAGATGCTCTCCTGACGGAGATGCTGGTTCCGGCACCTTACGAGGTGCCGATGAAGAAGGCCAAGAAGAAGGCCACGGGGACCCGGAAGGGTCTCCGGCACATGGTTATATCAGACTCATCATCTGAAAACTCCGAGGCGCACTCCTCCCACGAAGACGAGGAGGAGGAAGAGGAAAGTTCTCCCCCCGGCCGGGGGAGACAAGAAAAGGAAGGTCGCCCCATCCGGGGAGGCCGAAGGGTCCAAGAAGGGAAGGACCCTCCTCCCGGACTGCTCCACGACGGCCGCCTATAGCGACGATGAGTGGTTGTCCAGGGATAAGCCCCTGGCGAAGTCGTAAGTATCCGGATACCGTAGTAATTCATGGTATGTTTTATTGTACTGCCTCTCATCACGCCGAACATGATTATGCAGTCCGTCCCGAGCCCGCATCGACGTATCTTCGTCGGATGATTCTTTGGGCCCCTCGGACCTGAACAGTGATTCTCTTCCTACCGCCTTCTCCCCCCACCCTACGGACGACACCGAGGTGTTGTCCCAAAGGGAACTGAACCAGGGGGAGACCGTTCCGGAGGCACCTCAAGGCGACATTCTGGGCGCTGGGCGCACGAGGGGCAAGACTTCCCCGGGCCCTAACGCCGGGGGCAGCAAGTCTAACCCCAAGCCGAAGACGACGCCGGAACCTCCAGTGGTTCCGGATTCTGTCAGGCAACCCCTCGCTAAGAGGGGCAAGCCGCCTATGCCGGTGGCCTCTGTCTGTCCAGAGGCACCGGACAACTTGCTGGAAGCGCTTCGCGGCGCTTCCGTCGACGAAGAGCACCGCACTATCATGAGTGCGGTGATCGAGAAGGTTCAGTCCGCCAAAAGCGGACTGACTGAAGCCTGTGCCAGCCTCCTAACAGGCTTTCAGGTAAGTAATCAAATTATAAGAAAATATTACCGCATAGACAGTAGCCCCTGATGCTCTGTCCGGCGTTCGTGAAGAAAGGCCGAATAGAGGATCAAATAATGACCGCAGGAGTCTAATCAGAATATGTCTATGTGCATATGTAGGCTTCGCTGCTGGCCGTTGCCGCACGTACTGCGGAGGTCACTGCACTGAAGCAGGACCTTGAGCGGTCCAAGGAAGAGCTCGGCCTTACCAAGAGGCAGCTCGAAGAGAACAAAGGTAAGCGATACCCTGTCTATATATATTTAAAAGGAAATTTGGTTGTAAAATAATAGGATCACCATGGATTTGCCAGGGGCCATGACCGAAGTGGCGACCCTGAAGAAGGCGCTATCCGAGGCCGAAGACAAAGCGGCCAAGGAGCGCATCGAGCGAGAGAAGCAAGAAGCCCGGGTAGGCGACGTGCAGCAAGATCTCCAGGCTCTCACCAAAAAACACGAGTCCTTGGAGCTTGACTCTAAGACGCCTGAGTCCGAGCTTGCAAAGGCCCTCGAGAGCGCACAAAGTGCCAAGGCCGAAGCCCATAAGGCCCTCTAGGAAATTGAGGCGGTTAAGAAGATAGCAGCGGGTAAGGCATTCATTATGCAAAGCAAGCATGTGAAGGAAACTTTCCTTTTACTTACCCGAGTTCGGAGCTCTCCAGGAGCGTTCGCAGATCTTCCCTGCAGTGTGTTGGATGCCGCGGAGTTCTACTGGGCTGAGGAGGGGAGCTCGACGGAAAAGTTGTTCTGGTCTCAGTATACTGGGACCGAACACCCAATGCCCTTGAGCGACCAGCTGAAGCAACTGGTCGAGCTCCATAAGGCAGTCAAACAGGCCATGAAGGGTCTTATAGCCCGGATGTGGCCTGGCGAGCCCCTGCCTGATAGCTACTTCGGTCTCGTGAGGCGGCTTGTGAATGCCTGCCCACGGCTTGAATTCATAAAGCGGTCCGTCTGCATCGAGGGTGCGCGCAAGGATTTTGCCCGGGTGAAGGTGCACTGGGCGAAGCTGGACGCCGTAAAGCTAGTGAAGGAGGGGCTGCTGGAAGGCAAGGAGCATCGCCACCCCGAAATGTATTATGACAGTGTCCTGAAGGGTTCCCGCCTTGTGGCGGAGGAATGTGCTAAGGATGTAATATTCGAATGAATGTACTCATGTGATCCTGTAATGTGAAACGAGTTCATTTACGCTATGCAACGCTTGTTAATTTAAAATATTACCTTCTGTGCGGCCGTTTATGAAACCTGATAGTTGGCCAGTCGTCGGCTTCTGCCCCCATGTAACTAGTACTGGGGTGTTCGGGATAAACCTGAGCACTCTTTATCCCAATTTTGGGTCCTTCGAAGGAGGTGTTCAGCACAGCGAACCAGGCAATCGGACTATAAAGCTTTATCACTCTCACTTAGCCATAGAAGTCTACAATTTTAAATTTTGGCAAAGCCCCTAGTATTCGGAAGGCCGAATTTGGGGCGCTATATACGCCTAAGCGGGCAAGGCCGGCTCCTCGCCCGAAGCGGAAAAAGTCTTTAAGGACTTGAGACCTCTCGAACAGCGACCAGCTCTCGCCTCATCATGACAGTCAGTTTTCAGCTTTCTCTACTGAGGTGCTCGTCCGGAAGAACCGGGACACAATCGCAGTAGTTCTACCAGCGCTACCTTAGCCGATTTTGCGGAACGTAAGGTACCAAAACATGGGAGCCGGGCAAACCCAACTATTGACCCAAGACATGATTCAGAGCTGATGCATATAGTGCTATAAGTTCGGGGTGCCGCACTGTCGAAAGTGTTCGGACTTCTCACGCCGTATTATGGGGTATGCTGAAGCCCCTGGCATACTAGTTGTACTAGAATGTACGGGTGCAATATGTCATAATTAAGCAGACAAGAGAAAGAAAAAAAGAAAGGGTAATGCAATAATAGGCTAACGCTACGCATTGTTATTAAATACTACGTCAAAGTGTACGGATACAAGTAGTGCAATAAGCAAAAAAATAGGACTATTTGACATGTCCTATCCAAGGGCAAGCTGTGTATGGGTATTTAAAACAGGTATTTCGATCGTTATCAGAGACCACCTGGGGATTCCCTTGCACGTCAGAGCTTCTTGCTTCCTTGGTATTTCCTTACTGCGATGAGAAAGAGAGTAAGGTCCTGAAAAAGAGGAAATGATAAAGGTATACAGCCCCTGGGGCGGTTGAGCCGCATTGTGGGACGTGTACTGGCCGTGCCTCCGCCTATGCCCATGGTATTTTTAGTGCGTAATTATGTACGCGCGGCGTAAATTTTGTCGCTTGATTGGGACTAGGTCGGAGCCCGAATTGCTAGGCGAGCTCTGATCGTGCCAGGCGATCATGTTGCAGGTTACTCCAGACTCGCTTGAAGGTGTTCGGGGGCTTTATCGCCGAATTGGCGGTTTGCCTTAAAAGGCTGCTTTCTGCTTCTGCTGCGATGGCCGCAGTGTGCTCCTCCGTGCGGAGCGAGCATTCTGTGTTTCCGTTGACAGTTATAACCCCCCGAGGTCCTGGCATCTTGAGCTTGAGGTATGCGTAATGTGGTACCGCATTGAATCTTGCAAATGCGGTTCGCCCGAGCAGTGCATGATAGCCACTGCGGAACGGGACGATATCGAAGATTAACTCCTCGCTTCGGAAGTTATCCAGAGATCCGAAGACCACTTCAAGTGTGATTGAGCCAGTGCAATGGGCCTCTACACCTGGGATGACGCCTTTAAAGGTGGTTTTAGTGGGTTTGATCCTCGAGGGGTCTATACCCATTTTGCGCACTGTATCCTGATAGAGCAGGTTCAGGCTGCTGCCGCCGTCCATAAGGACTCGAGTGAGGTGAAATCCGTCAATGATGGGGTCGAGGACCAATGCGGCAGATCCGCCATGACGGATACTAGTGGGGTGGTCCCTGCGATCGAAGGTGATCGGACAGGAGGACCATGGATTGAACTTTGGGGCGACTGGCTCCATCGCATAGATGTCCCTTAGTGCACGCTTCCGTTCCCTCTTGGGAATGTCGGTTGCGTATATCATGTTCACCGTTTTCACTTGTGGGGGGAACCTCTTCTGTCCTCCCGTGTTCGGTGGCCGGGGCTCCTCCTCGTCGTCGCTATGCAGCCCCTTGTCCTTGTTTTCAGCATTCAACTTGCCGGCCTGCTTGAACACCCAGCATTCTCTGTTGGTGTGATTGGCTGGCTTATCGGGGGTGCCGTGAATTTGACACGAACGATCGAGTATGCGGTCCAAACTGGACGGGCCCGGAGTACTTCTTTTGAATGGCTTTTTCCGCTGACCGGATTTAGAGCCACTGAATCCGGCATTGACTGCCTTATCTTCGGCGTTATCGCCGTTGTTGCGGCGCTTGTGTCAGTTACAACGTGGTCTACCGTTAGTATCTTTGGTATCTGAAGTGCCAGGATTCCTTGATGTGTTGTTGTTGCGAGCTAGCCAGCTATCCTCGCCCGCGCAAAAGCGGGTCATGAGTGTCGTGGGGGCTGCAATCTTCGGCCTCTCCTGGCCGAGGTGCCGGGCGAGCCACTCGTCACGGATGTTATGCTTGAATGCCGCTAAGGCCTCTGCATCCGAACAGTCGACAATTTGGTTTTTCTTAGTTAGGAACCTGGTCCAGAATTTCCTGGCCGATTCCCCTGGCTGCTGAATTATATGGCTCAAGTCGTCAGCATCTGGTGGCTGCACATAAGTGCCCTGGAAGTTGTCAAGGAATGCATCTTCCAAGTCCTCCCAACTGCCAATGGAGTCTGCTGGCAAGCTATTCAGCCAATGCCGAGCTGGTCCTTTGAGTTTTAGTGGGAGGTACTTGATGGCATGTAGATCATCACCGCGAACCATGTGGATGTGGAGGAGGAAATCCTCGATCCATACCGCGGGGTCTGTTGTACCATCGTATGATTCAATATTTACGGGTTTAAAACCCTCTGGGAATTCGTGATCCATTACTTCATCAATGAAGCATAGGGGGTGTGCGGCACCTCTGTGCCGGGCTATATCACGACGCAGTTCATACGAGTCTTGTCTGCTGTATTCGGCCCGGCCGGATTTGCTTTTGGTATATCCAGCGTGACAATCATCATCCCACATTGGGGTGCGACCCCGTGATCCGTAGATTGATCTGGTATGCCCTGCTTTTTTTTCCAATACGTCTCGCAGGTCCCGCGTGTTGCCCCGGGCCTTGGTGTTTTTAGTTGTCTAGCGACGGCGTGCAGGATGGACTTCGGGCTGATATGCCCCTATGTCTCGGCCACGAGGTGGCCGATCAGCCGCATCATACGCTGGTGATGTGGGTTTTAATGCTTCCTCCTCGAGTCGGGGTAGCAACCTGCGCTTTGGGTAACTCTTGGAGGGGCGTTCGAGTTCGTATTCCTCGGCCGCAAGGACTTCGGTCCATCTATCCGCTAGCAGATCTTGATCAGCTCGAAGCTGTTGTTGCTTTTTCTTTAGGCTATTTGATGTGGCTATAAGCCGCCACTTGAAGCGCTCCTGCTCGACGGGATCCTCAGGCACGATAAATTCTTCGTCGCCGAGGCTCACCTCGTCTTCGGAGAGAGGCATGTAATTGTGATCCTCCGTTTCTCCCTCTACTGCATGTTCTGGAGGGCTAGCTTGTTCATCCTCCCGCTCTAGATCTGGCTGGAGGGTATTGTCGTCGTCTTCGGCACTATCCGGAGTGTTATTGTCTCTTGTGCCGGTATCGCTACTTTTGCTATGGCGGGACTTAGAGCGGCGCCACTGACGTCGGTGCTTGGGTTGCTTCTTGGAGGGGTCATCCTCCGCTGTCTTATCGCCATCGCCTTCTTTGGGGGTATCCACCATGTATATATCATATGATGAGGTGGCGGTCCAGCGCCGTGTGGGCGGTGGTTCCTGTTCGTCTCCTGCATCGTCGTCCATACCGTCGATGTCTTCGGAGTCGAAGTCGAGCATGTCGGTTAAATCGTCGACAGTGGCTATTAAGTGGGTGGTGGGTGGGGAGTGAATTTCTTCGCCGTCCGCGTCCCATTCTAGCCGGACATAGTTCGGCCAAGGTTCTCCTGACAAGGAGAGAGACCTTAATGAATTTAACACATCGCCAAAAGACGAGTGCTGAAAGATATCCGCGGAGGTAAACTCCATGATCGGTGCCCAATCGGACTCGATAGGCACGGACGCAGGCGGATCGGGGCCCGTGGCCATGGACGAATCCAATGGTTCGGCAACACAGCTCTCGTAGGAGGTGGAGTCAGTATTCGGCTCTATCACCACTGAGAGTGCGGCCTCCGTGGCGGGGTCTACCCACCCATCCTCAGATGGCGCAATTTGTTCCGGATTGAGGGCCGAAGTAGTAGCAGGTGTGATCTCCTGAACACTATCCGACGGCAGAGTTAAGTCATGCTCATCGTGATTATGCGGCGCACCTGGCGTGGGCTCGAATCCGTCGAAGATCAAGTCTCCGCGGATGTCAGCAGTATAGTTCAAGTTTCCAAACCTGACCTGATGGCCAGGGGCGTAGCTCTCGATCTGCTCCAGATGGCCAAGCGAATTGGCCCGCAGTGCGAAGCCGCCGAATACAAAGATCTGTCCGGGGAGGAAAACCTCACCCTGGATCGCATCATTGCCGATGATCGATGGAGCCATCAAGCCTTACGGTGACGGCACAGTGGAACTCTCAATGAAAGCACCAATTTCGGTGTCAAAACCGGCGGATCTCGGGTAGGGGGTCCCGAACTATGCGTCTAAGGCGGATGGTAACATGAGGCAGGGGACACGATGTTTACCCAGGTTCGGGCCCTCTCGATGGAGGTAATACCCTACTTCCTTCTTGATTGATCTTGATGATATGAGTATTACAAGAGTTGATCTACCATGAGATCGTAGAGGCTAAACCCTAGAAGCTAGCCTATGGTATGATTGTTGTTGTCCTACGGACTAAACCCTCCGGTTTATATAGACACCGGAGGGGGCTAGGGTTACACAGAGTCGGTTACAAGGGAGGAGATCTACATATCCGTATCGCCAAGCTTGCCTCCCACGCCAAGGAGAGTCCCATCCGGACATGGGACGAAGTCTTCAATCTTGTATCTTCATAATCCAACAGTCCGGCTAAAGTATATAGTCCGGCCGTCCGAGGACCCCCTAATCCAGGACTCCCTCACTTGTTACTATGGAAAACAATCCTTCGAGTGGTTTGTTCGGGGTATCTTCACCTCGTCCGGAACCACAATTAGTTACCCCTCAACCTACTGCACCTACTGAAAATATTAAATATGAAATTCCTTCGGGTATGATAGAACAATTGCTAGCTAATCCTTATGGAGGAGATGGAACCGAACATCCTGATATGCACTTGATATATGTAGAAAAAATTTGTGGATTGTTCAAGCTTGCAGGTTTACCCGGAGATCAAGTTATGAAGAAGGTTTTCCCTTTATCTTTGAAGGGAAAAGCATTGGCATGGTATAGGCTATGCGATGATATTGGATCTTGGAATTGGAATCGTTTGAAATTGGAGTTCCACCAAAAATTTATCATATGCATCTAGTTCATCGTGATCGGAATTATATATATAATTTTTGGCCTCATGAAGGAGAAAGTATCGCTCTAGCTTGGGGGAGGCTGAAGTCAATGTTATATTCATGCCCCCATCATGAGCTCTCAAGAGAAATTATTATCCATAATTTTTATGCTCGGCTTTCTCGTAATGATCAAACCATGCTTGATACTTCTTGTGTTGGTTCTTTTAGGAAGAAGACTATTGAATTCCGATGGGATCTTTTGGAAAGAACTAAATGCAACTCTGAAGATTAGGAACTCCACGAAGGTAAAGAGTCAGGTATTAAAATTAAGTATGATTGTGTTAAATCTTTTATGGATACCGATGCTTTTCAGAAGTTTAGCACTAAATATGGACTTGACTCTGAGATAGTATAGCGTCCTTTTGTGAATCATTTGCTACCCTGTTGAACTCCCTAAGGAGAAGTGGTTTAAATATCACCCACCTATTAAAGAAGAAACTAAAGAACCAATACCAGTTAAAGAAGAAACTATACTTTATAATATTGATCCAATTGTTCCTTCTACTTATATTGAGAAACCACCTTTCCCTGTTAGGATAAAGGAACATGCTAAAGTTTCAACTGTGGTTAACAAAAGCTATATTAGAACACCTAAACCTGATGAACAAATCAAAGTAGAACCTAGTATTGCTATGGTTAAAGATCTCTTAGAAGAAGATATGGATGGGCATGTTATTTACTTCTGTGAAGAAGCTGCTAGAATTGCCAAACCTGATAAAAAGGATAAACATAGACCTATTGTTGGCATGCCCGTCATCTCAGTTAAAATAGGAGATCATTGTTATCATTGTTTATGTGACATAGGTGCTAGTGTGAGTGTTATTCCTTACACTTTATATCAAGAAATTATGAATGACATAGCACCTGCAGAAATAGAAGACATAGATGTTACTATTAAACTTGCTAATAGAGACACCATATCACCAATGGGATTGTTAGAGATGTTGAAGTCTTGTGTGGGAAAATAAAATACCCTACTAATTTTCTTGTTCTTGGTTCCCCACAAGATGACTTTTGTCCCATTATCTTTGGTAGACCTTTCTTGAACACCGTTAATGCTAAGATAGATTGTGAGAAACAAACTGTCGGTGTTAGTTTTGGTGATGAGTCTCATGAGTTTAATTTTTCCAAGTTTAGTAGAAAGCTTCATGAAAAAGAATTGCCTAGTAAGGATGAATTAATTGGTCTTGCTTCTATTGCTATTCTACCTACTGATCCTTTAGAACAATATCTGCTAGACCATGAAAATGATTTACATATGCATTAAAGAAATGAGATAGATAAAATTTTCTTTGAATAACGTCCTCTGCTTAAACACAACTTGCCTATTGAAACTCTAGGAGGTCCTCCTCCACCTAAAGGTGATCCTGTGTTTGAATTAAAACAATTGCCAGACACTTTGAAATAAGCTTATCTTGATGAAAAGAAGATATATCATGTTATTATTAGTGCTAACCTTTCAGAACATGAAGAAGAAAGATTATTGAAAGTTCTAAGGAAGCACCGGGCTGCTATTGGAAATACTCTTGATGATTTAAAGGGCATTAGTCCCACTCTATGTCAGCACAAAATTAATATAGAACCTGATGCTAAACCAGTTGTTGATCACCAACGTCGGTTAAATCCAAAAATGAAGGAAGTGGTAAGAACAGAAATCTTAAAACTTCTGGAAGCAGGTATAATCTATCCTATAGCTAATAGTAGATGGGTAAGTCCTGTTCATTGTGTTCCTTAGAAAGGAGGTATTATTGTTGTTCCTAACGATAAGAATGAACTTGTTCCACAAAGAATTGTTACAGGCTATAGATTGGTAATTGATTTTAGAAATTAAACAAAGCAACTAGAAAATATCATTACCCTTTGCCTTTTATTGATCAAATGCTTGAAAGATTATCTAAGAACACACACTTTTGCTTCCTTGATGGATATTCTGGTTTTTCACAAATACTTGTTTCTCAACCTGATCAAGAAAAGACCACTTTTACTTGTCCCTTTGGAACCTATGCTTATAGACGTGTGCCTTTTGGTTTATGTAATGCACCTGCTACCTTTCAAAGATGTATGACTGCTATATTCTCTGATTTTGTGAAAAGAGTGTTGAGGTTTTCGTGGATGACTTTTCAGTTTATGGGAAGTATTTTGATGATTGTTTAAGCAATCTTGATCAAGTTTTGCAGAGATGTGAACAAAAAAATCTTGTCTCGAATTGGGAGAAGTGCCACTTTATGGTTAATGAAGGCATTGCCTTGGGTCATAAAATTTCTGAAAGAGGTATTGAAGTGGACCAAGCTAAGGTTGATGCAATTGAGAAAATGCCATGTCCTAAAGATATAAAAGGTATTCTTAGTTTCCTAGGTCTTGCTGGTTTCTATAGGAGATTTATCAAAGACTTTTCTAAAATTTCTAGGCCTCTCACTAGTCTCTTGCAAAAGGATATTCCCTTTGTTTTTGATGATGATTGTTTAGAAGCCTTTGAAACACTCAAGAAAGCCTTAATTTCTGCACCTATTGTTGAACCACTTGATTGGAACTTGCCTTTTGAAATTATGTGTGATGCTAGTGATTATGCTATCGGTGTTGTTCTAGGAAAAAGAGTTGATAAGAAACTTAATGTTATTCATTATGCTAGTAAAACTCTAGACAGTGCTCAAATAAACTATGCTACTACTGAAAAAGAATTCTTAGCAGTGGTGTTTGCTTGTGATAAATTTAGACCTTATATTGTTGATTCAAAAGTAATTGTTCACACGGACCATGCTGCTATTAAATACCTTATGGAAAACAAAGATGCTAAACCTAGCCTTATTCGATGGGTTCTCTTGTTACAAGAATTTGATTTACATATCATTGATAGAAAAGGAGCTGAGAACCCAGTAGCTGATAATTTGTCTAGGCTTGAAAATGTGCTTGATGACCCACTACCTATTGATAATAGTTTTCCTGATGAGCAGTTAGCTGCAATAAATGTTTCTCATAGTACTCCTTGGTATGCTGATTATGCTACTTACATTGTTGCTAAATATTTACCACCTAGCTTTACATACCAACAAAATAAAAAATTCTTCTATGATTTAAGACATTACTTTTGGGATGACCCACATCTTTATAAAGAAGGAGTAGATGGTATTATTAGACGTTGTGTACCTGAGCATGAACAGGGACAAATCCTACGGAAATGTCACTGCGAAGCTTATGGAGGGCATCATGGTGGAGATAGAACTGCTCATAAGGTATTGCAGTCTGGATTCTATTGGCCTACTCTCTTCAAGGATGCCCGTAAGTTCATCTTATCTTGTGATGAATGTCAAACAATAGGTAATATCAGTAAGCGTCAAGAAATGCCTATGAATTATTCACTTGCTGAACCATTTGATGTTTGGGGATTTGATTACATGGGACATTTTCCTTCCTCTAATGGGTATACATATATTTTGGTTGCTGTTGATTATGTTACTTAATGGGTAGAAGCTATTCCAACCAGTAGTGCTGATCACAACACCTCTATTAAAATGCTTAAGGAAGTTATTTTCCCAAGGTTTGGCGTCCCTAGATATTTAATGACTGATGGTGGTTCACACTTTATTCATGGTGCTTTCCGTAAGATGCTTGCCAGGTATGATGTGAACCATAGATTTGCATCACCCTATCATCCTCAATCTAGTGGTCAAGTTGAACTTAGCAATTGAGAAATAAAATTAATTTTGCAAAAGACTGTCAATAGGTCTAGGAAGAATTGATCTATGATTAGATGATGCACTTTGGGTTTATAGAACAGCATATAAAAATTCTATGGGTATGTCTCCTTATAAAATGGTCTATGGAAAAGCTTGTCATTCGCCTCTTGAGTTAGAACATAAAGCATTTTGGGCAGTTAAAGAACTCAATTATGATTTCAAACTTGCTGGTGAAAAGAGGTTATTTGATATTAGCTCTCTAGATGACCGGAGAACCCAAGCTTATGAAAATGCAAAATTATTTAAAGAAAAAGTCAAAAGATGGCATGACAAAAGAATCCAAAAGCGCGAGTTTAAAGTCGGAGAATATGTTCTTTTGTACAACTCTCGGTTTAGATTCTTTGTAGGAAAGCTCCTCTCAAAATGGGAAGGCCCATATGTCATCGAGGAGGTTTACCGGTCTGGAGCCATCAAAATAAATAATCTTGATGGTACTAACCCGAAGGTTGTCAATGGGCAACGAATAAAGCACTATATCTCAGGTACGCCCATTAATGTTGAAAGTAATATTATCCAAACTTTGACACCGGAAGAACACGTAAAAGAGTCCTTCCGGAACACTCCAGAATCGTGAAAATAAGGAGGTACATGATACGGTAAGTAAACAGACTCCAAAAAATCTGGAAAAATATTTTTTATCAGTTTTGGAATATTTAAAAAAATTGGAAATAAAGAAACTTCCAGGAAGCGTCCCCTCGTGGGCACAAGACACCAGGGCGCGCCAGGCAGCCTGGCGTGCCCAGGTGGGTTGTGCCCACCTGGGACACCTTCCGGACTCTGTTTTTCTTCTGTATGCTTGTCCTCCAAGATAAAAAAATCCATATATACTTCCCGAACCTGTTGATCACCGTATCGCAGAGAAATCCTCTGTTCTCTTTTCTTGTTGTTTTCTGTCAGATCCCATCTACCATGGCCTCTTCAACTCCCCCCGGGGACAAGTTCTTCAAGAACGTCATCAACCCTTATCTGCGGGAGGTGTGATACGTCTCCAACATATCTATAATTTTTGATTGTTCCATGCTATTATATTATCAATCTTGGATGTTTTACAATCATTTATAGTCATTTTATATCATTTTTTGGTACTAACCTATTGACATAGTGCCAAGTGTCAGTTGTTGTTTTTTCCATGTTTTTTACATCATAGAAAATCAATAACAGACGGAGTCCAAATGCCCCGAAACTTTACGGAGAACTTTTATGGGCCAGAAGGAACACAACGGGCCCTGGCAGCGCCTGGGGGTGCCCCAAGGGGGGCACGACCCACCAGGGCGCGCCAGGAGGCCCAGGAGCGCCCTGGTGGGTTGTGCCCACCTCGGGTGCCCCCCGGACCGCCTCTTTGCTCTATAAATACCCCAATATTCCAGAACCCTAGGGGAGTCGACAAAATATTCATCCAGCCGCCGCAGAGTCTAGAACCACCAGATCCAATCTAGACCCCATCTCAGATGGGGTTCACCACCTCCATTGGTGCCTCTCCGGTGATGCGTGAGTAGTTCTTTGTAGACCTTCGGGTCCGTAGTTAGTAGCTAGATGGCTTTCTCTCTCTCGCTGGATTCTCAATACAATGGTCTCTTGGAGATCCATATGATGTAACTCTTTTTGCGGTGTATTTGTTGGGATCTGATGAACTTTGAGTTTATGATCAGTTATCCTTGTTATCCATGAAAGTTATTTGAGTTTCTTTGGTCTCTTATATGCATGATTGCTTATAGACTCGTATTTCTTCTCCGATATTAGGGTTTCCTTTGGCCAACTTGATCTATCTATTTTACAATGGGAAGAGGTGCTTTGTAGTGGGTTCGATCTTAGGGTGCTTGATCCCAGTGACAGAAAGGGAACCGACATGTATGTATCGTTGCTACTAAGGATAAAACGATGGGGTCTATCTCTACATAGATAGATCTTGTCTACATCATGTCATCGTTCTAATTGCATTACTCCGTTTCTCCATGAACTTGATATACTAGATGCATGCTGGATAGCGGTCGATGTGTGGAGTAATAGTAGTAGATGCAGGCGTGAGTCGGTCTACTAATCTTGGACGTGATGCCTATATAATGATCATTGCCTGGATATCGTCATGATTATTTGAAGTTCTATCAATTGCCCAACAGTAATTTGTTTACCCACCGTTTGCTATTTTTCTCGAGAGAAGTCACTAGTGAAACCTATGGCCCCCGGGTCTTCTTTCTCATATATTTGCCTTTGCGATCTACTTTTCTCTTGCATTTATTTTCATATCTATTAAACCAAAAAATATAAAAATACCTTGCTGCAATTTTTCTTTATTTATTTTATTTGGCGTTCGATATATCAATTTACTACAAAACTTTATCCCGTCCGCGCACCGCTTCTGGCGTCGTTACCCGAAAGGGATTGACAACCCCTTTAACACGTCGGGTTGTGAGTGGTTGTTATTTGTGTACAGGGGCTGTTTACATTGTGTTGCTTGGTTCTCCTACTGGTTCGATAACCTTGGTTTCAAATCTGAGGGAAATACCTACCGCCGTTGTGCTGCATCATCCCTTCCTCTTTGGGGAAATACCGACGTAGCTTGAAGCGACATCGAAAGGAATTTCTGGCGCCGTTGTCGAGGAGGATCTTCAACATACCAGGTTCTAATCACAAATCTCATCTCCTCGTAATTTTTACATAGGATTGGCTTTGCATCATAGACAACTCCTAGATTTTGCCTCTAAAGGAAATTTCATTGAGCTTGATCTAAATTCTGCCTATGAAATTTTCGAAGGGATTTTGGGAATTCCACCTCAAAAGAAGGGGTTCCCTTTTACCCCTGAGGGAGCCCAAATGTTGGAAAAACTTGGTGATTTGCATAAACATATGGTTGAAATACAGAAATATAATGAACCCCTCAACCACCTCAATGGTAGTATGAATTGCATGAATACCCTGATTACTCTTTGCAATAACCGGTTGGATATTTTGGATCTTAAGATGGTTTCTTTCCTGGAGAATTTAGGGAAGCGTAAAGAGCCTCCGAGGTTCGAGAAAACCCTTACAAAAGTTTCCAAAACTTCGGAAGACAAAACTTAGATCCTTGCGTTATGCCTAGCTAAGGGCGTAAAACTATAGCGCTTGTTGTGAGGCAACCCAATGAATAAAATTTATTTCTGCTTTTTGCTTTCTGTTCTTGAGTGTTAGAACAATTATGCTACTGTTATTATTGTGTTTTTTGTGTTTTACTTAGTGTTTGTGCCAAGTAAAGCCTTTAGGATCTTCTTGGGTGATAGTTGTTTGATCTTGCTGAAAAACAGAAACTTCTGCGCTCACGAAAACAATTCTATTTTTTTACCAGAGTGTGATAAAATACCAATTATTTTTGCATAAGATTAATATACAAATTTCTCAGTCTTCCTAATTTTTTAGAATTTTTGGAGTTTCAGAAGTTTTCGAAATAGTCAGATTGCTAAACACTATTCTGTTTTGATAGATTTTGTTTTCTTTGCGTTGTGTGCTTATTTTGATGGCTCTATGGTTTTCTTTGATGAGTTTTTGCCATAGAAAAGTTGGAATACAGTAGATATAATGCAAAAACAAAATATGAATTGGTTTGGTACAGTACTTATAGTAGTGATTTGCTTTCT
Organism: Aegilops tauschii subsp. strangulata; assembly: GCF_002575655.3. Classification (NCBI taxonomy): domain Eukaryota; kingdom Viridiplantae; phylum Streptophyta; class Magnoliopsida; order Poales; family Poaceae; genus Aegilops; species Aegilops tauschii. Next base: position 168,212,042 of record NC_053036.3, on the reverse strand, counting down.
TTTACTAACGGATCTCATGAAGGTTTTGTTGAGTTTTGTGTCATTGAAGTTTCCAAGTTTTGGGTTATCTTACGATGGATGAAGGAATAAAGGATAGAAGAGCCTAAGCTTGGGGATGCACCGGCATCCCCAGCTATTATACAGAAATGAGCAACCAACTAAGCTTGGGGATGCCCCCGAGTGGCATCCCCTCTTTCTTCCAACGACCATAGGTATTTTACTCGAAGCTATATTTTTATTCATCACATACTATGTGTTTTGCTTGGAGCGTCTTGTATGATATGAGTCTTTGATTGTTTTATTTTTTGTTTTAAGTCTTGATCCCTTGCTGGACAAACCTATTTGAGAGAGCCAAAATTATGTCATGACTTGTTAAAATTGCTCTCTATGCTTCACTTAAATTTTTATGAGCTATGGACTTGCTCTAGTGCTTCACTTATATCTTTTTTAGCATGGTGTGCTTTACTATTTTTTAAGAAATGCTCTCTTGCTTCACTTTGATTTATTTGAGAGTTAGTAAAATTTTCAAGAAATTCTCTCTTGCTTCACTTAAATTAATTTGAGAGAAAGAAAAAAAAACTTATGCTCATGATCTTCACTTATATTTGTTTGAGCTTATGAAAAGCAACACATGAAAATTAGTCCCAAAGTGATAGATATCCAAGAAGGATATAATAAAAACTTTCATGAAGATCATTGAAAAAAATAAACTTGATTCTTAGTAATAGTTTTGAGATATGATGATGTGATATGTGAGTTATGTTGATGAGTAATTATGCTTTAGTAAGAATATTGGTGTTAAGGTTTGTGATTCCCTCTGCAAGTACGAAAGTCAATAGTCATGCAATGAAATTATATCCTACTTGTGGTGCATTATTCGGTGTTATTTATGCTTAATGCTTGCTGATGAGATTATTTGTTTCTTGGTTGGTCGCTTCTCAATCTTTTGATAGCCTTCATTTTGCACTAAGTATGATCTCTACTTGTGCATCCAAAAACCTTTATACCAGTTTTGCCACATGAGTCCACTATATCTACCTATATGTCGTATCATTTTGCCGTTCTAAGCAAATTTGCATGTGCCATCTCTAATTTTGAAAATAAACTTCCCTTTTGTGTGTTTGTTTCGCTCGCGGAGCGGTGAGGGGTGGCTAATATTTTCCATGCTAGATGTGTTATTCTCAAGATGAGTGTTTATTCACTTGTCATTACACGGGAATAAGGCAAAGGTATTAGGGATGCACAGTCCCGAAATGAAAAATGAATTTACTTTATGTTGTCAAATAATAAATTCCTTGGAAAGTGTTGGTATGGAGGGCAACCGTGGATACGGCTAGTCATGGACAGTGAAACTATGGTTGAAAAAGGAATAAACTTTATTTTCTGTTTGGGAACCGCCTATGATATATCTAGCATGGAAAGTGTTGGGAACTCTAAGTTGTTTTCATTGGTGGGATGGGTACACCTCCCAAAATGTTTTTATCTCTAAGTTTTTCGCTTTGAGCTCTCGCACCTCTACAAATCCCTACTTCCCTCCGCGAAGGGCCTTTCTTTTACTTTATGCATTTTTTATTTTTGAATTTGAGTCTCCATCTTCTCTTACAAAAGCACCAACTAGGAGGCAATATGATCGTACTTAAGTATCGGGTGTAACTAATATGCAAGTGTGGTTCATGAATGGATCAATGGTTGAGCATGATGGGCTAGGGATAACTTATTTTAGTGTTGATATTTTGAAAGACATGGTTGGTTGTTGATATACTTGAGTATTTAAATTATCATGTCAAAACTAGACTATTGCTTTGAACAATATAAAATTCCAAATGTCCATGCTATAAAGAAAGAATATGATATGACATGATAGGCAGCATTCCACATCAAAAATTCTGTTTTTATCACTTCACTACTCGAGGACGAGTAGGAGTTAAGCTTGGGGATGTTGATACGTCTCCAACGTATCTATAATTTTGTATTGTTCCATGTTGTTATATTATCAATCTTGGATGTTTTATAATCATTTTATAGTCATTTTATATCATTTTTTGGTATTAACCTATTGACATAGTGCCAAGTGTCAGTTGTTGTTTTCTGCATGTTTTTTACATCGCAGGAAATCAATATCAGACGGAGTCCAAATGCAACAAAACTTTACGGAGATTTTTTTTGGACCAGAAGGAACGTAATGGGCCCTAGCTGTGCCTGGGGGGTGCCCCGAGGGAGGCACAACCCACCAGGGCGCGCCCTGGTGGGTTGTACCCACCTCGGGTGCCCCCCGGACCGCCACTTTGCTCTATAAATACCCCAATATTTCTAGAACCCTAAAGGCATCGATGAAATATTCATCCAGCCACCACAAAGTCCAGAACCACCAGATCCAATCTAGACACCATCTCACATGGGTTCACCAGCTCCATTGGTGCCTCTCCGATGATGCATGAGTAGTTCTTTGTAGACCTTTGGGTCCGTAGTTAGTAGCTAGATGGCTTCCTCTCTCTCGCTGAATTCTCAATACAATGGTCTCTTGGAGATCCATGTGATGTAACTCTTTTGCGGTGTGTTTGTTGGGATCGATGAACTTTGAGTTTATGATCAGATCTATCTTTTTTATATCCATGAAAGTTATTTGAGTTTCTTTGATCTCTTATATGCATGATTGCTTATAGCCTCGTATTTCTTCTCCGATATTTGGGTTTTGTTTGGCCAACTTGATCTATTTATTTTGCAATGGGAAGAGTGCTTTGTAGTGGGTTCGATCTTACGGTGCTTGATCCCAGTGACAGAAGGGGAACCGACACGTATGTATCGTTGCTACTAAGGATAAAAAGATGGGGTCTATCTCTACATAGATAGATCTTGTCTACATGATGTCATCGTTCTTATTGCATTACTCCATTTCTCTATGAAATTAATACACTAGATGCATGCTGGATAGCGGTCGATGTGTGGAGTAATAGTAGTAGATGCAGGCAGGAGTCGGTCTACTAATCTTGGATGTGATGCCTCTATAATGATCATTGCCTGGATATCGTCATGAATATTCGAAGTTCTATAAATTGCCCAACAGTAATTTGTTTACCCACCGTTTTCTTTTTTTCTCGAGAGAAGCCACTAGTGAAACCTACGGCCCCGGGGTCTCTTTCTCATATATTTGCCTTTGCGATCTACTTTTTCCTTGCATTTATTTTCAGATCTATTAAACCAAAAATACAAAAATACCTTGCTGTAATTTATTCTTATTTATTTTATTTGGCGTTCGATCTATCAATTTACTACAAATTTATCTCACGTCCGTTTGCCTACTCTAGGCGCCATACCCCGGAAGGGAGTGACAACCCCTTTAACACGTCGGGTTGCGAGGATTTGTTATCTATGTGCAGGGGTTGTTTACGTTGTGTTGCTTGGTTCTTCTACTGGTTCGATAACCTTGGTTTCGTATCTGAGGGAAATACCTACCACCGTTGTGCTGCATCATCCCTTCCTCTTTGGGGAAATACTGACGTAGCTTTAAGCGACATCACATTTATCATGCAAAATGCGATTTGGCCGCGTTGGCCGAGGTGCCGCATTATTTCTTCACTTTATTTTTTAATGGCGTGCCGCTCAGTTTTGAAGCACGACTAACTGGTACTATATGCAGAGAAAATATAAACTACTCTACCACTACTCCACCTCTAGTACTAGTATTAAAAAAGATATATAGGCTCGAGCTTCAACGCTTGCTTGGTAAGGGCTTCCCACTTGCTTCTCACACTATCACCCTCTCTCTAGATCTAAAAAAGACAGCGGTGCCCCTCTCTCTCCCTCCTCACCGGTGGTCACAGATCCGCCAGGGAAGAAAAGGACATGTAGCATTGACGCACTCGTCGTCGGCAAGCGAGGTCACGCACTGACGACAAGGCCATCCTCTCAGACCTAGCGCCCGCGCGGGATGGCCTCCGTCCCCAAGCTCGCTGCCGTAGTGTGTGCAGAGGACGACGACCATGAGCGAAGCCACTTCCCACCGACGCTTAGGTATGCTACCTCATTTCGAACCATACCCTTGTTCTATTGCCCCATTTGCCACATCGCTGCATGTGGATCTTTTTCCACTCCACCAACTTCCTAATTTGCTATCCTCTGCTCTGCTGGTCACGCAGACGAAAACCTTAATTTACACTATTAAAGGAAACCCTACTTCATGCAGACTAATCCATGTATGGGTTGAATAAGGAAAGGAAGGGAGAAGTACTGTCGAAGAGACTAGGCATCGAACCCGCATCTAGGTTGAAAAGGGGAAATCAGTAGCTAAGGAACGAGTCTCGTGTCTCTTGGTTGAAAAGGGGTAGAAAGGCATGACAACACAATAGAGAATGACAAGGTCGATCAGTTTGTTGTCCTCACATAGGAAAAAGGTGGCTAAAGAGAACAAAAATGGGACGTAATCCACATATGCTGCCTGGATATTTGTTGCTCTGGGCATTGCCACTTTTTTGCTGTTAGTATAATGCCAGCGGTAAAGTTAAGCAATGCTACTGCTAAAGTGATGCCACATTTAACTAATGCCGCACTCAGTCTAATGCCACCGATAAATTTAAGCAATGCCATTTATTGTCACTGGATTATTCCAGGGTTAGCTATTGATTGTGGATGTATTAAAGATTTTCCAGCTAAGGCATTCTAATGTTCTTACACAGCCAGTATACCAATGATGAAACTTGTTACTACCTTCAGATTTTTGCACTGTTAATGCTTATAGATTAAATACCTCACTTTCATGAGATAACTCAATTTTTTTGTACAGTTTCACCAAAATGCCAAGGTGCTAATGTCATTTTATTTTGGTTAAACTGCACAAAAAGTTATGAAGACAAGAGGAAAGGTCAAGAGTGGGCACCTCCTCCTCCGGCTGTTCTCTTGATTTGTTCAATCAAGTTTTTATGTTTGATCGATTATCAAGATTGGGATACAATTTTGAGGTCCCCTCAAGATCGAAATGATATTTACCTTGAAGGTACATGGTTTGCAATTTTTTATACTGTCATTAGTTAATATTGCTAGTTACCTTCAGACTTTTGTATTTGGTTTAATGCTATTACACAACTAGTATACCAATGTTGAAACTTGTTACCTTTACTTTTTCTATTGTTAATGCTTATAGAAATCTTCCAGTGCTAGCTTATGGAAATTTGTTCAGTAAAACCATTATACTGTAGGCCGTAATAAAAAAACTACTCTATTGTTGCACTGGCCACTGGATTAGTGTATATTTGTACTATTCGAATGGTGTTGCATTAGCGTATGGACATATATAAAGTGTGGCAAGCTTTCCCAGATATGTGCTCAAGAAAACTACTACCTGTTTTTCTAAATACTAGACGTTTGGGTACTTTAAATTGAACTGCGAAAACGTCTTATATTAAGGAATAGAGGGTGTAGAGTTCACTCAAATTATCTCGGTAAAGCTAGTCACACCTTTGTTAAAATTAATGTTCATTATGTTATCGGAGGAGGTATGTATGTTTGTCTCTAATGCCTGCCGATTACATACCTGACATCATGATGTAATGTTAAGTCATTTCTTTCTGTACAGTGTCACTGAATTGTCAAGGCGGTGATGGCAATTTATTTTAGTAGAACTACACAAAATATTCTTAAAAGAAGAGGAAAGGTTAGGAATGGTTCGGTTTTTAAGAAAATACTATGTATGCCTTCCTGACATCAGCCGTTGTTCCCTTATTTATTCCTTCGAACATGTGGTTAGAAACAGTCTTGCTACCTTTTCCCATTAAGAAATTTGAATGCTTATATTTGTGAGTCTATGCTTCAACTAGTCCCCCTTTTATAGTAATCACACTTTCAATATCTATGCAAACATGGATGCTCGATTTTAGCGGAACTGCACAAATAGTCCAAATGGTTCAACATTAGGAGCATGTTTTCTTCCAAACCGTTATATCCAATTGGTGGCACTATGAGCTGTTCATTACGAAGGTACATGGTTTGCTACTATCTCGCTACTCTTTTTGTACTATCATTAGATAGTAATATTAGTCTTTGCATGTGAATTTATTGGCAGGGTGGACCTACATCGGAGGTGCAGGACATGATTCAATGATTGGATGCTCAATTTCGGTTGTATCGAGTTCACTTCTTCCATCACTGTGAACATGGGTATCCTTGGTCTGATGAAGAATAGGCGCTATATTTCTGCTCTGTACCAGCAAATCAATTTAGTATGAAATTGTCCAGGGCAAAACATGACAGTATCAAATTGGCAAGTGCAAAACATGACAGATGCTAAGCGGAAGAGATGTGTTTAAACCGAAAATACTAGGTGGGGTATATGTTTACTAGCTGCTTGATATTTGTGCAGATAGATGCCTGTCCGTTGCTATTTGGCAAACAAACAAAGTGATCGCAATTTTGGTGGAACTGCACAAGAGAATAGTATAGTCACTACATGTAGTGCCATTTGAAAATAGACACAGAAAGATTGGATAGTCACTTCATGGACTGCACAAAAGTAGCAATGTACTATTTATTGGCCAACACTGCATGCTTCATTGCTTTGGTCTAATTATACAATGGGCATCATTTTGCCTATGTTAAAGTTTGTATTCCGAAAATAGTCTTGCCGTGTGATCGAGAGAAGACCAAATCATATTGTAGTGGATGTTCCTGTGTGGTTCATTCTCATGATTCCAGCTATTGGTGAAACCACTTACGTTTGCAAGAGGAATTGTAGACTTCACAAACAAATTTTCCTTTCACTCTGTACTGAATGTTGGCCCGGAGAAGCATCCATGTTAGTAGGAAGAACAAATGTTTTTTCTAGATCTTTGCTTTTGGAGCTACATATTTGTATATGATCTGTGAATCATTAAGATGCATTAACATGTTGATCTTATGTACGGGAATCTTACTAGTTGGTTGTGAATTTGGGCTACTAATGTGAACATATTACAATGCCAGGCCTATGAGTCTCGTGTGAACATTTCGAACGAATCGGCTCTTACTACTGTGCACAGCATGATCCTTATTTCTGTGTTCTCAGTGTTTACAAGTTACTAGCAGTTCCTTATTTCTGTTCGCTTAGTGTTTACAAGTTACTGATCGACCACTAGCTAGCCTCTCCCCAGCTTAAAAAATAAGCCGCTCCAAAATTTGTTGAGACTTTTAAATTAGTTATCCCATAACTAGTTTAGAAGCCCTAACAAATAAGAGAGACAGCTTATGGAAAAAGTTGGGGAGGAGGCGGCTTATTTTTTAAGCTGCCAAAATAACTGGCCCTAATATGTTCCTGGCAGTTTTAGTTGCAACGCAAGATCTGAAGTGGCAGTTTTTTGAATAAAAATGCCTACCTCTGAAGAAACTGACATGCTGTTCTAAAGAAAATGACATGCGAATCAGAAGAAACTGCGAGCAAAAATGTTCGCAAATGCCTTATCTCCCAGAGAACGTTTATCCGCTATTGCGATCCTACACATACACTATCCGACCGACTCGATCCTACGCGAATAACCAGCGGATCACGCATGTACCTCATCTGGATGAATCGAGCGCACTCGCTTGACCGTCATGCCGACGTGCGACCCAGCACGGACGGGACGCACCACTGACGGGAGGGGACGGGGCGGCACAATCATAATTTTAGTTTTTCTAGTTTTCCACGGCAAGCTGGCGCGCTAAGCCATGCCTGCTTATGCATTGAATTCTGATGACCGCGATGACCGTCGCGTTTCCAGTGACACGTTGGTTCACCTACCATTCGCCTATAATTACTGGTTCCCAGCGTTCTCCAGTGGCACCATCACCCAACTCGCCCTATCCTCATAAGCCCCCACTGGCCCGACGTTGCTCGTCAATTGCCCTCGCTCTCGCCATGTCCAGCATGCCCCCGCCCGTCCGCAATAGGCGACGCCAGAGGCGGTCACTGCCGGAACTAGTGTCACCGGAAGGAAGACGGAGGGAGGAGGCATTCTATCGGTCTTTAGATGGCAATGCGGAGTATGAGGACTTGTTGGAGCGCAACCGCCTGGCGGAGGAGTAGTGTATTGTCCATTTGCACCGCCAACGGGACATGGAGCAGCAACGCACCGATGCTCTAAGTCGCGAGCAGAGCGCACGCAACTGGGCCAACTACCTGGAGGTCAACACCCGGCAAATAGCCCTGGAGGCTGTTGGGCACGCACGCATTCGCGACGCCAAATTTTACTACCAGCTGGTCAAGTGGGTTTCCTGCTTATAAGCCGAAGCTTTGGTGGACCACGCCGGCATGGAAAGGGCCAACGCGCACGAGCAACATGCCCTATCGCACCTCTGGCAAGTCCGAAGCGAGGAGGAGGACGTCGGTGTCGACATTTAGCGTGTACCGCAGATGGCGGCCAGCATCGTGTAGTTAGCTAAGAGTAAGTTAGTACTTGTACACTAGTAGAGTATTACTGCGAGTAGATAGTTAACTTGGCTATTATGGTTGTCAACGTGGAAGTCCAGTACTCTATATCTGCATCAGACCTGTTACTTTGCTCTGAATGTTGAACTTTCCGTTTGAATGTATGGAATGGGATGTTATTTTTTTAAATGGGATGTATTTGTCCGCCACGGGTTTAGAGGCTGACTTGTGGGCCTACTAGGTTGACGCGTACACAATCAGGAGATGATTGTATGTGGAGAGGATGACAGCAGGGACCCACCAGGGTCATGGCAGTACACAAGCAAGTGCATCCTTATTTCAAGCCAAAAAAATGGTTCCTCCTAATGGATTTCTGACATCTGGGTCCCATGCCATTGTCAATGTACTCAATAAACGAGAGAATTGCACAATGAGCGACTGACACCAGGGACCTAGCAGCTTGCCCAGTTATTTTTGTTTTTGAGAGAGAAGCAGGGTGTCAACTGGACTGTGCGGGGCACTATGGCCTGTCTAGCCAGCCTTTTCTTTTATGTTTACCACAAGACCAGCCCAGTAGTTTGTTTTCTTTCTGAAAATGGCTAGCCTAGTTTTTTTGTTCTTTTGCAGAATACCCAACCGAGGCCTACTTGCTTTGTCAGCCCTGCTGCACTGCAAATCTTTCAAGACGAGGAGAGCTTCATTCGGCTTGCCCAGAGAATGGGCTATCAGTAATGAGAATTGGGTTGTACATTTTTAAAACACATCAAACTGGCAATTAGTTCCAAATTTCTTTTTTTTATTTTGAGATTTTAAATGCCATTGATTTTTATGCGTGGACAATTATTTGGATTTTATATTGATATAAATTTATTTTTTAAATTAGTTTGAATGTGACTAGAAATTTCAGGATTAAAAACAATTCGGACTGCACCAAAATATGCAAAAAATCGTATAATTTTTTAAACGTGGCCACAATATGAGCTGTAATGCTAACAAAAAGAATATGGGCTCCAAAAAACCTTAAGAATTAGCAAATGGGTTGTAAACTATTAGAAATAATGGCAGATGGGTTGTATGCTGTTTTTCAAAGATTTGAGGCTGACTTGTGCGCCTACTATAGGTTGACGCGTACGCTTTCCTAAAAAAATGTTGACGCACACGCTACGTCGGGTCAACTTAGTCAACGCACGAGAGCAGTGACTGTTGGATGTCCATCCTACGACCGTCGTGCTTCTTCAATCTCTGCTCTTCCTGCTCCAGCCGCTCAAACAAGCGTCGGCGGGACTGCCTCCTCCCGTGGCCGACTGTGCTGCCGCGCAGGCCTCACCGCCCCACCCTACTCCCATAGCTAGCCTAGCCATCCCTCTACTCACCCACACCTGATGTTATTCTCCGGCGACGGGAGTGTGACGCCCCCGATTCAATCATACACTAATCATACACGCAAACGTGTACGATTAAGATCAGGGACTCACGGGAAGATATCACAACACAACTCTAAAAATAAAATAAGTCATACAAGCATCATAATACAAGCCAGGGGCCTCAAGGGCTCGAATACAAGTACTCGATCATAGACGAGTCAGCGGAAACAACAATATCTGAGTACAGACATAAGTTAAACAATTTTCCTTAAGAAGGCTAGCACAAACTGGGATACAGATCGAAAGAGGCGCAGGCCTCCTGCCTGGGATCCTCCTAAACTACTCTTGGTCGTCGTCAGCGGCCTGCACGTATTAGTAGGCACCTCCGGTGTAGTAGGAGTCATCGTCAACGGTGGCGTCTGGCTCCTGGGCTCCAGCATCTGGTTGCGACAACAGGTAGAAAGGAAAGGGGGGAAAAGGGGGAGAAAAGCAATCGTGAGTACTCATCCAAAGTCCTCGCAAGCAAGGATCTACACTACATATGCATGGGTATATGTATAAAGGGGCCATATCGGTGGACTGAACTGCAGAATGCAACAATAAGAGGGGGATAGCTAGTCCTGTCGAAGACTACGCTTTTGGCAACCTCCATCTTGCAGCATGTAGAAGAGAGTAGATGGTAAGTTCACCAAGTAGCATCGCATAGCATAATCCTACCTGGAGATTCTCTCCTCGTCGCCCCGTGTGAGAGCAATCACTGGGTTATATCTGGCACTTGGAAGGGTGTATTTTATTAAGTATCTGGTTCTAGTTGTCATAAGGTCAAGGTACAACTCTGGGTCGCCTGTTACCGTGGACATGGCTATTCGAATAGATAAACTTCCCTGCAAGGGTGCACCACATTACCCGACACGCTCGACCCCTCTGGCCGGGCACACTTTCCTGGGTTATGTCCGGCCTCGGGAGATCAACACGTCGCAGCCCTACCTAGGCTCAACAGAGAGGTCAGCACGCCAGTCTAAATCCTATGCGCGCGGGGGTCTGGGCCCATCGCCCGTTGCTCACCTGCACGTTGCGTACGCGGCCGAAAACAGACCTAGCCCCCTTAATACAAGCGCGGGCTTACGGTCCAATGCGGCGCGCGCCACTCAGTCGCTCACGTCAAAAAGAGCTTCGGCTGATACCACGACGCCGGTTGCCCATATCTTGTCCCACGTGGCGGTTAGTGCGTATAAGGTCAACGACCCAACTCAGATCAAATACCAAGATCTCGTTAAGCGTGTTATTTTGAAGTAACCGCGAATGCCGACCAGGGCCAGGCCCACCTCTCTCCTAGGTGGTCTCAACCTGCCATGTCGCTCCGCCACAAAGTAACAGTCGGGGGCCGTCGGGAACCCAGGCCCACCTCTACCGGGATGGAGCGACCTGCCCCTTCAGCCCCCATCTCCGAACAGTATCATAAGCAATGTAACAGTATAAAGTATATAGCATATGCCCGTGATCACCTCCCGAGTGATCACAGCCCAGTAGTATAGCATGGTCCACAGACAAGAATGTAGGGCCACTGATGGAATACTAGCATCCTATATTAAGCATTTAGGATTGCAGGTAAGGGTAACAAATGTAGCAACAATGACAGGCTATGCAGCAGAATAGGATTAACCGAAAGCAGTAACATGCTACACTACTCTAATGCAAGCAGTAGAGAGAAGGATAGGCGATATCTGGTGATCAAAGGGGGGCTTGCCTGGTTGCTCTGGCAAGGAGGGGTCGTCAACGTCGTAGTCGATCACGGGGGTATCGGCAGCGATCTCGGGGTCTACCGGAAAGAAGTAACGGAGGGGGATGACAAATAAATAATAGAGCAATCAAAGCAACACAAAGCATAACATGGCAATACGCGGTGCTAGGGGTGACCTAACGCAGTAGTAGGCTGAAAGTGCGTTATATCGACTAGAGGGGGGTGAATAGGTGATTTTTATGAATTCTTCACTGAGGAATTTGCAGGTGAGGAAATTCCTTAGCGAAGAACTACTTGCAGCGGAATAAGTACTCAGAAGTAAACATAACAGAATACAAGCATGGTCATCATGATGAAATGAAGACAAGCACAGAGTACAGAAAGCGTAATCACAGGATAGCAGAGGATGAAGACAAACAGACTGAAGAAATTGAACTGAGGAAATTGAGAAAGTCTTCAGTCAAAGTCTTCAAACACAGATATGCCAAGCACACAACACAGCAATGAGGAAATGAAAGAGTTGAGGAAATAGAACCAGTTGGCTTGGTGAAGACAATGATTTGGTAGACCAGTTCCAACTGTTGTCTCAGTTGTACATCTGGTTAGGGCGGCTAGATATTTAAACCTGAGGACACACAGTCCCGGACACCCAGTCCTGAACACACAGTCCAGGACACCTAGTCCTCACCGTATTCCCCTTGAGCTAAGGTCACACAGACCTCACCCAATCACTCGTGGTAAGTCTTCAGGTGACTTCCAAACGTTCACAAACTCGGTCACTCAGCGATCCACAATTTCCTCTTGGATGCTCTAGACCATGACGCCTAACCGTCTGGAAGAAGCACAGTCTTCAAAGGTAACAAGCGTCGGATCCACACAGGATCAATCTCTTCAGTGATGCTCAATCACTTGGGTTTGTAGGTGTTTGGGTTTGGGGTTTTCCTCACTTGATGATTTTCGCTCAAAGTCCTCGGAGGATGGGATGCTCTCAAATGACAAGTGCCAGTTTCTCTCGGAGCAGCCAACTAGCTAGTGGTTGTAGGGGGCGGCTATTTATAGCCTAGGGAGCAGCCCGACATGATAAGACATAAACGCCCTTTAGTGATATGACCGTTAGGTGGGTAGATATTTTGGGACAGCTGGCGCATAGCACAGCAACGGTAGGAAATTTGAGTATCAAACTCCTCAGGGCTATCATGTTCCTCACTGTGTAGGCAATCCGCACTGGCGAATTCCTAACTCCTCAGTCAGAACAAATTCCTCAGAGACCAGAAGAACTTCGTCTCTGTCACTGAAGAATATGACTGAACTGTATGAGATTTCCAATGGCTTCACTCGAAGGGATTGGTAGGTGTAGGATTTTGAGTTGAGCATCACATGGAAATTTTTCCTTAGTATTTCCTCGACCCCCATTAACAGTACGGTGTTTCCTATGACTCAAGAAAGAGAAAATGAAACTACAAAAACAAAAGTCTTCAGGCTTCATGTTCCTCAAATGAATACCAAGTCTTCAAGGTCACACCAATTTCTTCACTTTCAAAGTCTTCAGAAAGTCTTCAGAAATCCAAAGTCTTCAGTCCAAGAACTTCATTTTTAGGGGTCGACTTTCTCTGTAAATATCAAACTCCTCATAGACTTATAGACCTGTGTACACTCATAAACACATTAGTCCCTTAACATATAAGTCTTCAATACACCAAAATCACTAAGGGGCACTAGATGCACTTACAATCTCCCCCTTTTTGTTGATTGATGACAATATAGGTTAAGTTTTCAACGGGGATAAACATATGAAGTGTAAATACAGATATTGAGGAATTTGATTGCAAGATATAGAAGAACTCCCCCTGCAGATGTGCATAGTGAGGAATTTGCTTTTGAAGCAATGCACACTTGAAGAGTTGAATCATGGAGATCTCCCCCTATATCTTGTAATTCATACACGCATTTGACATATAATATGAAGAATTTGAAATGCATGATGAAATATGGTGACTGATGTAATTCAGCATGCATGCAATAACATTAACGAGGAATAAGCATGCAGAAGAAACAGCAAAAGTATCAGGCCACCATAGAGTTTAAGTTTACAACTCGATCCAACAAAGTCATCAGAAGAACGAGAGTTGTAACTTTAGAGAAAAAAACGCCCATATAAGATAGACCCGCTTGAAGACTAACTCAAATTTCTCCCCCTTTGTCATCGAATGACCAAAAGGGTCGAAAATGAGGACTAACGCCCCTGAAGAATATCAAGTTGATGAAGGAGCGTCAGCGTTGTTGGGGTCATTTGTTGTAGTAGGGCCCGCCGCAGTGTCGTCCAAGTCTTCATGTTCATCAGTGTCACGTGATGAAGAATAGGAGCTGGCCACCAAGGAAGGAACCTTGACCTTCTTGTACTTCTTCGGAGGAGGTGCAGCCCAGTCAAGATCTTCCTTGAGACCCATTTTCTTCAGATCTTCTTCACTATAGACTTGAGACAGAACAGCCCAGGTGCGGTTGAGGGTTTAATGAAGGTAGTAGTGGTTTTTCTTCACTGCATTGTGGGTAGCAGTCATGTTGTGAAGAATTGAACGAAACTAACGCTTGACCCATTTATGATTGCGATCAACCTTCTGATGAAGACTGAGGAGTAGCTCACGGTCAGTCATCACCCTAGGTGCTGTGCCTTGAGGATTTTGCTTGGGTGCGTTGGCGACAGAGTCATGGGTGGCAGAGTCATCATTGGTGGAGTAGGATGCAGCCTTGCGAAATTGACCATCCAATGGACGAATGCCTTCATCAATTACAGCAGTAGCCTTACCCTTTTCATCAGCTGAGGAAAATGTCCGTTTGAGGACTTCGATCGGGGGCAAGTAGCTGCAATGGTTCAGTGTATCAGCTTTGTAGTTGAGTGAAGACCTTGTCCTGATGAATCTAATAATCCAAGGTGCATAAGGCTTCAGCTCAAACGGTGACATAGCGACATTGGCCAGAGTCCTCATGAAGAAATCATGGAAGTTGACGGGAATGCCATGAATGATATTGAAAAGCAGATTATTCATGATGCCAATGACTTCTTCTTCATTTGAGTCGTGGCCCTTGATAGGACTCAATGTCTTCGTCAGAATGTGATAGACAGTCCGAGGCACATACAACAATTCCTTCACAAGGAATTTTGTTCTTGGGGCCTGACCTGGCTTCAAAGGCTTCATCAGCACTTGCATGCAGTGATCGGTAAGCTCAGGTTCATTGTAGACGCAACAAGCACCTTCAAGGGGTGGACTGAGAGGCAAAGCACGAAGCAGTTCAGTAGTTGGTGCTTTGTAGTGAGTGTTTTCAGACATCCAGTCCAGCACCCATGCATTCACATCTTCAGAATTTTCGATGATGTGCAGCGTCGCATAAAATTGATTAAGTTCTTCATTCCAATCACAGATGTCAGTGCAGAAATTTAACAATCCAGCATCGTGAAGAACACTGAGGACTGGCTCGAAGCACGGCAGAGATTCCATATCCACGTGAGGAATGTGCTCATGATCGAAGACTTTGTCTTTGTTGAACAACACTGAGGAATAGAAATTAGCCTGGCTGGCAGTCCAGAAATGCCTCTTCCTTATGCGAGCAGAGTCATAAGGGTTGTACTCGGTGAAGAATACATGCTCGCCGAAGAAATCATCAGCCTTGAATTTTTGCTTCCTTGAGAATGGATCCTTTGGCTTGGGCAGAGGAGTGTCGGTCAGTTGCATGATGACCTCAGGAATCGCAATCTCGGGTTCTTCAGGCTGAGGAATTTCTGGTTCCTCTTCAGTGGCAGCCTGGTTCTTGAATTCTTCATTTTCATTTTCTTCAGCACTAGCGGCTGGAATGTCTTCATGAGCTTCATCAGATCCCATTTGAACTGTAGTGGCTGGGGACTGAGGAATTTGCTGCAATGGAGTGAAGAGTGGAGAATTGGGGTGCTGACTTTCCCAAAAGTCATCATTCATCACTGGTGTGGTACAGCCAATGTCCACATCTTCATCTTCAATTTCTTCAACGCCAGCCTCTTCAGCAGTAAACTGAGGCATAGGCAAGGAGACTGTGGGGGTTGAAGGGATTTTATCCACTTCAATTTCTTCATCCATCTGCTCTGACGTAGCAGCAGAAGGATTTTCTTCATCAGATCCGCTAGGGATCTCATATTCTTCATCAAAAGGGATGATTTCCTTTGATGGCATGGAGGAAACTGGAACAGCATCAATTTGATGAGCAAATGAGCTTGTCAATTTCTTCATCTTCTTCGGTGCTGAAGAATCTGAAGGAGCTGATGCTTTCCTTTTCTTCACTGCTGCACGCTCTGCAGCCTTGGTCTTCTTCACATCTGATGCAGATGGAAGGATTGGAGTTGGAGTAGGCGCAGGAGGAGCAGAGGAATTTGGTTCAGTTTCTTCAGGCACAACTGATGCAGTTGCCCTGACCTCTTCATTTTCTTCAGGCGCACCACTAGTGGGTGCCCTAGCAATTTCTTCAGCGGCTAGAATGCAGTCATCAGCCCTGAAACTCACATTTTCTTCAGAAGCCTGATTGTCATCAGCGGTGCTGGCATGTTCTTCAGTTGGCTGAGCAGATGCTTCAGCCTGAGGAATTTCTTGTTGTGATGGGGCTGCAACATTGGTAGTGAACTTCTCAGTCAGTTTAACAAACCTGACCTTGGCTCCTTGCCAATTAGCATAGTAAGCATTGAAATCATCGCTGAGGACTTTGATTTCAGACTGAATCTTTACAAGTTCATCAGTTGTCATAGTGACAACGTTGTTCTTCAGAAATTTCTCCTTCTTATATTGCGCTTTCTTGATCTGCCTGGCCTTCTCATATTTCCATTTTTCTTCTTGGATGAAATGGGTCAGCATGTGACTTTGGCCAGGTGTCAACTTGAAATCAGGCATAGGAGTGTTTGGGTCCTTGTGCCACAGATCAATATAGTCGAGGATCAACCTTGGATCCAAAAGCAGTGGCACATTTGTGCCTTTGGCTCTAGCGGCCCTGACTTGCCTATCTCTGATGATCTCAGCAAGTTCTTCATCATCAGCTTCGTCTTCTTCAGATGGCACTTGGAAGGCGACCTTCTTCTTATGAGGACTTGGGCGAGAGCCTCGTCCAGCAGTGGTCTTTGTCTTCAACAGAGAGGGTCCTGTTGAAGAATTTGGTGCAGCTGAGGAACTAGCTGAAGCTCCTGAGGCAATAGAGATGTCTGTAGTCCTTTGGCACGTGGCGAGATGCACAGGTGCTGAGGATTTTGTCGGAGCAGCTGAGGACTTTGGAGGAGCAGGAGTGGCTTGAGGTATTGGCCGTGAGGGCTGAGCTGAGGAAATTGGCCGTGAGGGCATTGAAGAAGAGGCACTTGGCTTGTGCGCACGCTTCTTTGCCATGGATTTCTTCGGCCTTATAGAGGCCTCAGCAGCAGCAGCAGTGGAATCTTCGTTGAATTTCTTCACTGCATCTTTTGCCTGTTTGGCCAACTTGGCCTGGCGCTTGGCCCATTCTTCAGGAAAATCCTCACCGCGCTTGATGCTAGTGGGATCTGCCTCTTGGCCAGGTGCCAATGGTGGTCTTGAGCATGGAGGAGTAACAGCGAATTTCTTCACGTATTTTGGAGTCACATACCTGTACTCCCTCCACTCTTTTGCCCATCTCCTTTCTATCCTCTGAATGCGCACCTTGCGCTGATTTTTATCTTCCTCAGGGGGTGTGAAGTACCCAGCATAAATGTCCTCAGGGATTTCAAAGGCAGTATTGACCTCAGGCCTCTTTCCTCCTTTCCGTGGTTTCTTTCCATCAGCCATTTTCTTCAGTTGAGGAATTTTAACAATTGAACTCTCTGAAGAAGTATGCAACTTTTCTTCGAGGAATGCTGCAAATGAGTTAAGTTGATGAGAACCTAGTGATTCAGCAGCGGACATGAGTACCTGTGAACAGAGTATAGTTGCGAGGAATTTGGAGAGGTCATATGCATTCTCAAAAGGTTTTTCAAAAAGAACAAGTTTGAGGAAATTGACCAGATGAGTCTTGAAGAATTTCACTAAGCGTTCTTTGTCTTAGGTTCCAGAGTTGTATAGATCGAAGATCCACACAATTGAGGAATCTTGAAGAAAAATGATGCTTAGAGAAACGAATCAAGAACAGATGACAAGTGAGGTGTTCAGTGTGTGAAAAATTTGAAGAATAAACACCTTTGAAGATTTTGTAGAAATCATTTGAATCAAAGAGGGCAGTAAAAGTAACTTTTAATTACCCTGAATGAAGAACACGACGAACTGGGATGTGGAGAGGTGAAGCTCGTCTGTGCAGATCTTCCACGCCCTAACTCGGCGAAGGAAGACGGCTACGGCGGTGGTGGAGAGAATATTTCTGCGGCCGGCGCGAGTACGGCGGCGACGAGGTCGAGGCAGCGAAGCTCTTCCTCACAAGCGACGATGATGTAGCGGCGGCGCTAGGGTTTGAGAAGCTCGAGCTGGAGAGAGGTCGAGCGGAGTAAAAGAAGTGAGGAAGGGGAGAGGGGGGTATTTATAGCCACGGTGAAAAAGTGTTCGCCCGAAGAAATTGGACGAACGTGCCCCTGACCCTTCTCATTCGCTTGACATGTGTCACCCATGTACTGAGAAGTGGAGATCGTGTTAGATCGTGGGTGAATAGATAAGTATATCGTGGGAAGCGGAACGGTTTGAGCGGCAAAGCCGAAAATTTGGATAAGATAAGTTAAAAGTTCCGTTCGCAAATTCTTCAGCTGACAAGGACACAGTGAAGATTTTGAACGAGTTTCAAATAGAACGCACATGAAGAATTTGTGAATAGATTGGGTTGAGTATAGCATAGAGGGGGAAGGGTCCGATCACATTCACTTAGCAGAAAAACCAACTTGAAGAATTAGCCATAAGTGAATGTTGTAGAGGACATAAACTTATATATATATAGCCAATGAAGAAAAACGACGGAAACAGTGAAGATTTTGCAAAGTTGAAGAATATGAACAACTGAGGAATTTCAAAACTGAGGAAAAACTTAAATTGAAGATTTTCAACTTTTGTGGTGGCGTGACCCACCGTATAAGAATGATGATTTCAGACACCGCGTACAATTTGTCGTAGGGTTCTGAGAATCAAATTCTTCATTAATTTCTTCACACTTAGAGTGTTATTCTTCATTGATTGAAGAAAAATTTCTTCATGTGTTGCACATCTAAGTCATCAATTTTGCATAAGTGTTAGGATGAGTGTCCTCTTCAAAGAACAATCGAAGATTCTAAGATATTTAGCTCACACCGCAACTTGCTAAATCTCTTCTCATCCAAGGGCTTTGTGAAGATATCGGCTAGCTGTTCTTCAGTCTTCACATGCTCAATAGAAATGTCGTCCTTCAACACATGATCGCGAAGAAAATGATGACGAATCTGAATCTGCTTTGTCTTCGAGTGCTGAGCTGGGTTGTGAGCAATCTTGATGGCACTCTCATTGTCACAGAAGAGAGGCACATTCTTCATGTTGACACCGTAGTCCTTGAGAGTTTGCTTCATCCACAGCAATTGAGCACAGCAAGAGCCAGCAGCAATGTACTCAGCTTCAGCAGTAGACAGTGATACGCAGTTCTGCTTCTTTGAGGACCAACAGACCAAAGATCGTCTGAGGAAATGACATGTACCAGATGTTGACTTGCGGTCCACACGATCACCAGCATAGTCAGAGTCAGAATATCCAACGAGATCAAAAGCCGAGCCCTTGGGGTACCATAATCCTAGTGTTGGTGTGTGAGCTAGATATCGAAGAATATGTTTCACAGCCTTATGGTGTGATTCCTTCGGTGTAGCTTGAAATCGGGCACACATGCAAACACTAAGCATGATATCTGGCCTAGATGCACATAAGTACAATAAAGAACCAATCATGGAGCGGTATACCTTTTGATCAAAGTCAATACCATTTTCATCAGTGCACAGATGGCCATTTGTGGGCATCGGAATTTTGACGCCTTTGCAATCTTGCATGCCGAATTTCCTCAGTACATCCTTGAGATATTTCTCCTGATATATGAATATGCCATTGCGCTGTTGATGAATTTGAAGACCTAAGAAGAATTTCAACTCTCCCATCATAGACATTTGATATTCTTCACTCATCATATAGGCAAATTCATCACTATAACGTTGGTCAGTACAGCCAAAGATGATATCATCAACATATATTTGGCATACAAACAATTCATCATCATATGATTTAGTGAAAAGAGTAGGGTCGAGTGAACCGGGTTTGAAGCCTTTCTTCATGAGGTATTCCTTCAAAGTATCATACCACGCCCGAGGGGCCTGCTTGAGGCCATAGAGGGCCTTATTTAGTCTGAAGACTTTGTCAGGATGCTTAGGGTCTTCAAAACCTGAGGGTTGAGCAACATATACTTCTTCCTCAAGCTTACCATTGAGGAATGCACTTTTCACATCCATTTGATATAAAGTGATATCATGATGGTTAGCATAAGAAAGTAATATGCGAATAGCTTCAAGTCTAGCAACAGGTGCAAAAGTTTCATCGAAATCAATTCCTTCAACCTGTGTGTAGCCTTGAGCTACTAGCCGTGCCTTATTCCTCACCACAAGGCCATTTTCATCTTGCTTGTTGCGGTAGATCCACTTTGTGCCAATGATATTGTGCTTGCAAGGATCTGGACGTTTAACCAGTTCCCAGACGTTGTTGAGCTCGAACTGATGTAATTCTTCTTGCATGGCCTGAATCCACTCAGGCTCCAGAAATGCTTCATCTACCTTAGTGGGCTCTGTGATAGAGACAAAAGCATAGTGCCCACAAAAGTTAGACAATGTGAAGCTTTTGAGCGTGTGAGAGGACCTGGCGCTTCAATGTCATCGATGATCTTCTCAACTTGCACTTCTTTTGCAACGCGAGGATGAGTAGGTTGTCGTCGAGGAATTTGATCAGCATTTTCTTCAGCACCATTTTCTTCTGCAATTTCTTCAGGTGCATTAGCTCGACGTTCTTCACGTTCTGGAATGAATTCTTCAGCAGATTCTTCGGTAGGAATGACATCCTCAGTAGCCTTGAACTTGATAGTTTCCTCAGGTGCTGGTTCATCTATCACAAAGGGTAGGTGCTCTCTTTGCGAGCCATTAGTTTCATCGAATCGCACATCTACAGTTTCAACAACCTTGTGAAGAACGGTGTTGAAGACTCTGTAGGTGTGCGAGTCCTTTCTGTAACCAAGCATAAAACCTTCATGTGCTTTCGGTGCAAATTTAGCATTGTGATGAGGATCTCTAATCCAACATTTAGCACCGAAGACTTTGAAATAACTCACATTGGGTTTCTTGTCAGTGAGGAGTTCATAGGCAGTCTTCTTGAAGAATTTGTGAAGATATACCCTGTTGATGATGTGGCACGCTGCCTCAATCCAGAAGTGACGAGGCGTCTTGTACTCATCAAGCATAGTGCGAGCCATCTCAACAAGAGTTCTGTTCTTGCGCTCCACGAAGCCATTCTGCTGAGGAGTATAAGGAGCAGATAACTCATGAGTAATACCAAGTTCATCAAGATAGTCATCAAGACCAGAATTCTTGAACTCAGTTCCATTGTCACTTCTGATGTGCTTGATCTTCACACCAAAGTTGGTTGAAGCCCTCGAGGAAAATCGTTTGAAGACTTCCTGCACTTCATGTTTGTAAGTAACAATGTGTACCCATGTGTAACGAGAGTAATCATCAACAATAACAAGCCCATAGAGAGATGCGTCATTTGTGACAGCTGAGTAATGGTTAGGACCAAAGAGGTCCATGTGAAGCAATTCGAATGGTCGAGTAGTGGTCATGATAGTCTTCGCTGGATACTTAGCCTTGGTCATCTTTCCAGCTTCACAAGCTCCACACAAGTGATCCTTGAGGAATTTGACATTCTCAATGCCAATGACATGCTTCTTCTTTGCAAGCGTGTGCAAATTCCTCATGCCTGCATGACCAAGTCGTCGATGCCATAGCCAACCTTCTGAAGCTTTTGCAAGTAGGCACACGGCTGGTTGCGGTCCTGTAGAGAAATCGACAATATACAAGTCTCCTCTCCTAAAGCCTTCGAAGACTTTGGAATTGTCAGCTTCCATAACCACAACACAACGATACTTGCCAAAGACAACTACCATATCAAGATCACAAAGCATTGAGACAGACATAAGATTGTATCCTAAGGACTCGACAAGCATGACTTTGTCCATGTGTCGATCCTTTGTGATCGCAACCTTACCTAGACCCAATACCTGACTTTTGCCTTTGTCAGCGAAGATGATATGCTTCAGATGCGATGGTGATAAGGGGGCATCAATCAATAGATTCTTGTCACCAGTCATGTGATTTGTACATCCACTATCGAGGACCCACTCAGTGGCTTTGGGTTGATCATCCTGCAGATGAATTAGTGCAGCTTACGAACTTCATATACTTCATCAGTGAAGAATATGACATCACAATTCATCAGACCAATTTCATCAAGCAATGCAACAGTTAAAAACAGTATGAGGACGTGAGAAATGAAAGTTCATTTCTTCATGATTAGCCTGCGTCCATTCAGGCACTTTTCAGGTCTCCAGAAAATTCTTCAGACGTTTGAGCACGTCTGGAGACCTCACCCTGCATAAGAGATTAGTTCTTTTTCTTCACCACCCACATCTGAAGGGGTGGCAAAGAGTTCATCACTCTGCGAGATCCATACGAGAAAGGTGGCATAGAAGCCAATCCATTCGTTTCACATAAGAGGAGTTAGGGTAAGCATATGAATAAGCAGAGAAATTCTTCGAGGACTTATGAACATAATGATTAGAAGAATAATTCTCATATTCATAGCCCTTAGTTCTTCCCTGCGAAACAGAGTTGTTAGCACGATGATAATCATATGGGGACTTTGATCCTTTTGAGGAATTTGATCCACGTGAGGAATTTGGTCCGTATGAGGACTTGGATCCATATGAAGAATTTGATATGGGGTTCCTATTCTTCACAGGTGGTGTCATGAGGACATTCACCTGAAGACTTTCAAGGCACCTTTTGGGAACCCAGATTTTCTTCATAGGAGAACCGTTCCTGCAGTTTTTTTTACTGGGACCATTCCTGCAGTTAGTGCCAACATATCTAGCAAATACTTTACCATTTTGGTTTTTAAACAGTTTATAGTTGGAGTCAAATGACTCATCAGAAGAATGAGAAGATTCACATGTAAAGCCAGATAAATTAGATGGATCAACTGGAGGTACCTTTGCAGCAACCCATGAGGTTTTGGGGTACTGCTCAGGCTTCCAATATGTAACATCAGCATTGAGTTTCCTCTCAAAGGCAATACCCTCTTTCCGAGGGTTCCTGTTGAGGATCTGCTTTTTAAGCAAATCACAAAGAGTCTGATGCCCTTTGAGGCTTTTGTACATGCCTGTCATGTACAATTCCTTCAGCCCTGCATCGTCAGTGATACTAGCAATGTCCTCAGATGAGGAATTAGTGATAGCAGAGACAGTTGAAGAATTTGTAGCATTAGAAGCATTTGAACATTTAGGTGAAGAATTAGCAGATTCACGTTCAATGCATTTCAAACATGGAGGAACAAATTCTTCCTGAGCAGCGCTGATTTGTTGAGCAAGTAATGAATCGCGCTCCTTCTGAAGATCTTCATAACTCACTCTTAGCTTCTCAAGATCTTGCTTTCTTTGAAGAAATTCATAAGAAAGCTTCTCATGATCAGATAAGAGAGTGTTATGATGACCTTGAAGGTTGTCAAATCTAGACTGAAGTCTCTGAAGATTTTCAGTCAAGGTTTTAGTGCGATCCATTTCTTCACCCAACATATCATCACTTTTATCTAGCATGTTTTGAACCTTTTCCAAGGCCTTTTGTTGTTTAGTGGCAATACAAACAAGCTTGGTATAGCTAGGTCCAAAATCACCATCAGATTCATCATCACTAGACTCGGATGAGGAACATTCGGTTACCTTGGCACCTTTTGCCATGAGGGATGGTGCAGAAGATGATGGTTCAGGTTCGAAAGTCATCGTTTTGAGTGATTCCTTGAAATCCTCAAACCAGGGATCATGACAAGTTCGATGACCTTCATAGACGTCAGAGATTCAGTCCCAGATAAGTTTCGCATTGCAAAGATGCATAATGCGACTGAATTCATCTCTGGATAGGCAGGAACAGATGATATCCTTTGCCATCATGTCAAGTCGAGTGTACTTGCGAATATCATCGGTGCCCGCCATCTTGCATAGATCGGTAAGACCAATCTCAGTGACGGTCCACAGCTCGCTGTTCAGTGCCATGAGGCGCTTCCTCATCATGGCCTTCCACTTGGGATAATCATGATCGTCAAAGATGGGGCATGTCACTTTCTTCATACCTGCGGTCGACCTAACTAAAACTCCAGGCAGTTAAACCAAAATCACACAGAACAAGGGAGTACCTTGCTCTGATACCAATTGCAAGTGTGTTATATCGACTAGAGGGGGGTGAATAGGTGATTTTTATGAATTCTTCACTGAGGAATTTGCAGGTGAGGAAATTCCTTAGCGAAGAACTACTTGCAGCGGAATAAGTACTCAAAAGTAAACATAACAGAATACAAGCATGGTCATCATGATGAAATGAAGACAAGCACAGAGTACAGAGAGCGTAATCATAGGATAGCACAGGATGAAGACAAACAGACTGAAGAAATTGAACTGAGGAAATTGAGAAAGTCTTCAGTCAAAGTCTTCAAACACAGATATGACAAGCACACAACACAGCAATGAGGAAATGAAAGAGTTGAGGAAATAGAACCAGTTGGCCTGGTGAAGACAATGATTTGGTAGACCAGTTCCAACTGCTGTCTCAGTTGTACATCTGGTTAGGGCGGCTAGGTATTTGAACCTGAGGACACACAGTCCCGGACACCCAGTCCTGAATACACAGTCCAGGACACCTAGTCCTCAGCGTATTCCCCTTGAGCTAAGGTCACACAGACCTCGCCCAATCACTCGTGGTAAGTCTTCAGGTGACTTCCGAACCTTCACAAACTCGGTCACTCGGCGATCCACAATTTCCTCTTGGATGCTCTAGACCATGACGCCTAACCGTCTGGAAGAAGCACAGTCTTCAAAGGTAACAAGCGTCGGATCCACGCAAGATCAATCTCTTAAGTGATGCTCAATCACTTTGGGTTTGTAGGTGTTTGGGTTTGGGGTTTTCCTCACTTGATGATTTTTGCTCAAAGTCCTCGGAGGATGGGATGCTCTCAAATGACAAGTGCCAGTTTCTCTCGGAGCAGCCAACCAGCTAGTGGTTGTAGGGGGCGGCTATTTATAGCCTAGGGAGCAGCCCGACATGATAAGACATAAATGCCCTTCAATGATATGACCGTTAGGTGGGTAGATATTTTGGGACAGCTGGCGCATAGCACAACAACGGTCGGAAATTTGAGTATCAAATTCCTCAGGGCTATCATATTCCTCACTGTGTAGGCGATCCGCACTGGCGAATTCCTAACTCCTCAGTCTAAAAACAAATTCCTCAGAGACCAGAAGAACTTCGTCTCTGTCACTGAAGAATATGACTGAACTGTATGAGATTTCCAATGGCTTCACTCAAAGGGATTGGTAGGTGTAGGATTTTGAGTTGAGCATCACATGGAAATTTTTCCTTAGTATTTCCTCGACCCCCTTTAATAGTACGGTGTTTCTTATGACTCAAGAAAGAGAAAACGAAACTACGAAAACAAAAGTCTTCACGCTTCATGTTCCTCAAATGAATACCAAGTCTTGAAGGTCACACCAATTTCTTCACTTTCAAAGTCTTCAGAAAGTCATCAGAAATCCAAAGTCTTCAGTCGAAGAACTTCATTTTTAGGGGTCGACTTTCTCTGCAAATATCAAACTCCTCATAGACTTATAGACCTGTGTACACTCATAAACACATTAGTCCCTTAACCTATAAGTCTTCAATACACCAAAATCACTAAGGGGCACTAGATGCACTTACATAGGTGACACCGGCGAAGGGGGGAAACATCCGGGAAAGTATTCCCGGTGTTTGACGTGTTCGGACAGATGAACCGGAGGTGGATTGTTGCACGTTCGCTATGCTAGGGATGTGCGGCAGACGAACGGAGAGTGTATCTGTATTCGTCTCGTCGTCCTGAGCAACTTTCATGTACAAAGTATTTTCATCCGAGTTACGGATTATTTTATATTAATTTTTAAAGTTTTAATTCATTTTCTAAATTATTTTAATTTGAAAATAAAATGTCAAATTGCTAGATGTACCCATCACAGTGTACACGAAAATGTACTCTGGCTGGTATGTGGGACCAAGGGGACCCAGTTGACCACTCAACGTTTGAGTGGTCAACAGGGGTGGGGTCCCCTGTCATACACTGATTAATTAATTACTTAATTAATTAGTTTAATTAAACATGTTAATTAAGTTAAGTTGATTAAGCTAAATTAATTAAGTTAATTAGTTAATATATATTTAACTCTTTTTTATTACGTTTTCATTTTTCACAATTTTAGGGACGTGGGCCCCGGTTGTCTGTGACCCAGGGCCAACGGGGTGGGTTCACGAGCGCCCAGCTGCGGGCGAGGCAACCAGGGCAGCGAGCGAGGCAACCAGGCCAGTGGAGGGGCGCCGGCGCGGCACGGTCGGGGGAGAGGGCGACGGGACGACGATGGCGCGCGGCCGCGGGGTAGCAGTAGCTGCAGGCAGCAAGCAAGGGCAGCGCCGGCGCGGCCTGGCGCGGCGGAGCCGAGGTGGGAGGCAGGGCGTTGCGGTGGCGACACGGGGACAAAGGCGGGGCGCGGCCCCAAGCAACGTGCGCGGGCGCTGGGGAGGAGGGCGCGCACGCGGGAGGGCAACTCCGGCGGGCGCAGGCGCTAAGCAGCAGGGGAGCGGCGAGCAGGGAAGAAGAGGCCGGCGGACGGGGTAGCGGCACGGGGCGCGACGAGGTGCACGGTGGACGACAACGGGACAACTGCAGCGGCCGGAGCAACCAAAAATGAAAATGACGCCGGAGCTCGGGATCAAGCTCAAGCTAAGGGGAAAACGGTGTGGTTGCTCACATCGAGGGTGTTGTCGTGCTCGAGGTGATGCGAGGAGTTCGGAATCGCGGGGATCAACGTGTAGGAGCTCCGGTGGCCGTGACGGGGAACCGGTCGATGTTGTTGACTTGGGCCGCTCCGGTCGGTCTCGGGCACGTGGAGGTTGTGGACGACGTCGAGGAAGCCGTAGGGCAGCACGACACAGCTCGGGAAGGCCGTTGGCCATGGCCGCGGCGAGGTGGTGGCAGCGCTCGGCCGAGGAAGGAGGAAGAGGGGCGTGACGAGCTGCATGACCGGGCGACGAGGAAGGGTAGCGAGGCGGTCAAAGGGGGTTGCCAGCGCGGCGTTGGGCACGAGGGAGCTCATCTCCCGCGTGTGTGTTGTGTGGTGGCGGCGGAGTGGGAGGATGAGGGAGACGTGGGGGAAAGTGGGGATCGTGGGATAGGGTTAGGTCACGGTGGGGGGTTAGTAGGAGGGGAGGTGGGCCGGCCTGGTGGGCGGTAGGCTGGGCCGGCTGGCCAGCTGGGCCAGTTGGTCCAGTGGGGATCTTTCCTTTCCTATCTTTGTGTTTTAGTTTTATCTTTTATTTATTTTCTCTTTCTGTTTTATTTATTTTAGTTAGCAAAAACAATTTTACTAAAATATAACCCCTGCTGCTAAATTAGGATAATAACATAGGCCACCTACTCCAAAAAGTTTGGTGACTAAATAAACTAGATTAACATTTGTTTAGTAATTAAAAGCATTTAAATAGTTCTTTTGCCGCTGTTTTACTTACTATAGTGCATTTTAATACTTTACAGAAGTGTGGTTTCATCACCAATATTTAGTATGGATTATTTGCCACAATCCGAACATTTTGGTTTTAATGTTTCAAAACTTTTGTTGTTTGTCTTTATTTTGAATTTGAATTTTGAATCGATTTTGAAGTAACGCGAGATTATCAATAGTAATCGAGGTGATGTGGCATCATTAGTAGAGGGTTATTGTAGCTTAATTATTCGGATCACAGGGAGACGGACCAGTAAACCCTCGTACTCCCCTCCACGTGGGAAACAACTGCCGAATCTTCCCTGACTCCGTGTTGTTCCCTTCCTAGGCCTCGTTGTCGTCCACGGCCCTGGTGCTCTCGGCGCGGCGTGGCCATCGTGGTCAACAAACGACATCCATCGGAAGTGGACTGTACGTGGAGAGGCTGACAGTCGGGTCCATGGCCGCACGGAAGGAAATGCCTCCTTATTACGCGCAAAATAATGATTCCTCCACCTGACAGCTGAGACCAACCGGAAGGGCCTCTGTATTTCACGAAAAAATGTTCCCCCGGCTGACAACTCGTACCCACCGGCTATATCTTTGCACGCAAGGAAGTGCCTCCTTATTATGCACAAAAAATGAATACCCCCCTGCTAGTTGGGACCCACCATAGTGGGAGGCTGACTTGTGGGCCTACTAAGTTGACGCGGACAGAGGGTTTTGTCAACTTAGTCAATATGAACGATTCTAGCTCAAGTGACCGTATGATGTCCATCCAACGGCCGAAGTGCTTCTTCAACCTTTGGTCTTCTTGCTCCAGCCGCCCAAACCAGCGTCGGTCGTGCCGCCTGCTCCTGCCTCCTATGGCCGTCTCCGCTGTCGCACAAGCCTCACCGCCCTACCCTACTCCAACCTCTAGTCAGGCCATCCCTCTACTCACCCACAACTCCTGTTATTCTATGGCGACGGCAGCCTCACACCGCAGCCGAACCAGTCAACCCTCGTACTCCTCTTCGCGTGGGCATCCACTGCCGCGTCTTCCCCGGCTCCGCGTTGTCCCCTTCCTAGGCATTGCCGTCATCCACCGCCTTGGTGCTCTCAGCGCGGCATGGTCAATGTGGTCAAGGAACGACTGCCATCGGAAGAGTATTGTACGTGGAGAGCCTGACAGCTGGGTCCACGACCGCAGCAAGGAAGTGCCTCCTTATTACGCGCAAAATAAAGATTCCTCCACCTGACAGCAGGGACCCACCGGACAGGCCGCTATATTTCGTGAAAAAACATTTCCTCCCTAACAGCTTGGACCCACCAGCTACATCTTCGCACGCAAGGAAGTGCATCCATATTACGGGCAAAAAATATGATTCTCCCGCTGACAGCTGGGACCCACCAGCTATATCTTCGCACGCAAGGAAGTGCCTCCTTACCTCCCTTACAGCTGGGACCCACCCGGTCAAACCATACATAGGGTTGTCTGTCTGGTTGCGAACGTGTACGTACATACTGGTCGATCAGTCTGTCTGCAGGCTGCAGCGATGAACCGTGGCCGAGTAAGGAAGGGCACATGTCGTAGTAGAGGTGCAAACATAGCATGTCACGCAGTCTCGTCTATATCATGTACACTTACGTACAGCCAGGGTGCAAGAAAGTAAATACGGCCACATACGTACATACGAGCGGGGTCTCGAACGCCTACTCACGCATACGTACGGCCAGGACTCGTGTACATGGAGAGGCAGCGGAGAGCAGCTACGACGTCCTGTTCATCGGCATCCAACTGGCTGGGTCGGAACGGAAAAACCGCGTCATGTTCATCGGGAGGCAACAGAATGCGTCTTGTTCATCGGAAGCCAACCGGCTTGGACGGAACAGCCGAAACGAGGCCTGGCGTACCACAGAACAGAGGAATCGGCCTTCTGTTTGACCGCCTATGGTCGAAACAGGATACTGTTCACTGGGAGGGGTCTGGCGTACCGTAAAAAGGAGGAAACAGACTTCTCTTCGACCTCCTACGGTCGAAACGGGGTCCTATTGATCGAGAGGGGTGTGGCATACCGCAAACGGAGGAAACGGACTTCTCTTTGACCTCCTATGGTCGAAACGGGGTCCTGTTCATCGGACGGGTGTGGCATACCGCAAAACGGGACTCCACGGGCTACTGTTCATCCACCGTCTACTTCCTCGTTCTAGCATCCACGGGCTACTATTCATCCACCGTCGACCTCCTCCAGCCTCCACCTGCGACTGTTCATCCATGGTGTCTCCCTCCTACCTCTACCATCTACTGTTCATCCACGGGCTCCTGTTCATCCAGCCTCCACCGGCTACTGTTCAATTAGCCTCCACGGGGTCATGTTCATCCAGCCTCCACCGGCTACTGTTCAACCAGCCCACCACTGGGTCCTGTTCATCCAACCCCAACCGGCTCGGGGTCCTGTTCATCCAGCGGCAATGGCCTCTACTACCACGGGGTCCTGTTCATCCAACCCCCACCGGGAACTGTTCATCCAACCCCCAACAACATTCACTGTTCATCAAGAGGCAGCAGGTTCGATCGGCTTCAGTTAGCAGCAGTAGTGAAGGAATCGCTCGGGTTCAGTTAACAACCAAGGGATCGATCGCTCGGGTTCGGTAACGTAGCTAATGCAATCGCTCGGGTTCAGTAAGTGAACGCGTCGCTCGGGTTCAGTTAGAGCCCAACACCTCCCACACATGTGCGTACGTGTACAAGAGAAACGCGTAAACCTCTGTGCATCACTCGGCCCCGACCACCCACCGTAACTGGTAACTCCCCGAAATTTTCCTCGCCCTCGCTTCTACCACGGTTTTTTCCGTTATGGATGACCCAAAGAATGTCATCCAGCCGCGTCTTCGGCCCGCCCAGGACGAAAAGCCCATTCTCTGTCATGATTTTTTGTCATACAAGTAGGAGCCCACCACATCTATGATGATACCATGTTTTTTCACAATTATCGTCATAGAAGTGTCATAAGCATGACAGAAAAAAATCGTTCGGCCCAAAATGTCACGAATGTGCCTTTTTTGTAGTGTAGGCCGGATAGTTATTTGTGAGAATCCAGAATATCCATCGAGATAGCAAAAATAAGAGTTGTTGGCCAATCTCTTCAATATCTCACTTATAAACGGCAACAGGTAGTGATCCTTCTTAGTCCACTTATTTAGTTTCCTGAAATCAACACACATCCATATCCAACAATAGCCGTAGTAGGGACTAGGTCGTTATTTTCATTAGTTACTAAGGAAACTCATCCTTCCTTAGGAATGCAATGAACCAGACCTACCCATTTACTATCAGATATAGGGTAAATTACCCCTGCATCAAGGAGACATGTTATCTCTTTTCTTACCACATTTTTGGAGGCTAGATGCAGCCTTCGTTGACTTTCAATCACTGGTTTAGCCCCTTCTTCAATAGGGATAGCATGAGAATAAATGAATGGATGTATCCCTTTTACATCTTTCATTGAGTAGCCTAAAGCCTTACAATGTTTACTCAGCACCACCAACAGTTTCTCCTTTTCCTTTCTTGAAAGGTCAGCATTAACAATAACAAAAAATATTTCTGTATTATCCATAAATTCATACCTCAGCCCTTTTGGTAAGGGTTTCAAAGTAGGAGGAGGTAGTTCCTCGTCTCCTTTTCTTTCAAGTGCCTCATAGACTTTATTCAAACAGCGGGAGTACACTATTGGAGTGGTGTCCATTATCATTTCAATTTCCTCCTTTTCTTCATCTTCAAATAAGGATTCTGGTCTCACCAATACCCGTTCAACCTTGTCTTCTAGTGTTTGGAGATCTAATTGATTCAATTTCTGCTCTTCATTATCTTGAGCTCCCTCCTTATATGGCTTGCTTAATATTTAAGAAAATGGGAACTTAATTATTTCGTCTCCCCACTTCATGGAGATAGACTTCTTCTTGATGTATGCTCCTACAACATTCAAAAAAGAGGTTCCAAAAAACAATAGGACAATATTTATCCTCAGAGATCATTAGTACATAAATATCAATGGGATAAATGAGTCACCCTATTATAATATTGACATCTTTAAGGATGCCACAAGGTTTTCTGTCAGTTTTATCTGCAAGCTTAATGACAACATCAGTGGGCTCAAGGGTACAAGGAGAAATATAGTCATAGATTTTTGCATAGACCGTAAGGAATAATACTAACTGGAGAACCAGGGTCACATAACCCAAAATAGGACTTACACCCAAAGGAACATTATAATATTTTTTACCTGCATCTTTACCTTCGATGCACCCCTTAAGATAAGAAGTAGTGTCTTTATCCAGGTAGACTTGTTTGTTCACAACTGGTATAGGTGTGGCAAGTTTTTTCACTATATCAACATAAGGTGGAGTCCCGCATTGTTCTACCTTGACACTCTTCTTCCCCTTGACTAAGGGTGTTCCCTCTAACTTTTTGCCACTTGGCTTATAATAAGATTCTTTTCATTTCATAGGTGGAGTAGTCCTTTTTCTTTATGGCTTCTACCATATGGATAGCTTTAGACTCCCTGTTGTATTTCAGGTACTTTTTCTCTGGCAATTTCAAGAACTTAGAAAAATCTTTTAAAATGTGCTGCATGGGGCCAGTTCCAATATTTATGTCGCGATGTAGGTCTTTTACTTTTGTAGTTATAAGGAAAGACATAATACTATCATAAACAGGATCAACCTTACTCTTTTCCTTTGAACAAAGGTACCAATTTTCAGCATTGTACCTCATCCTATTAAGTAAACTCCAAGCCTCTGGTATCTCGGTTCCCAGAAGTGAACCTTTAGAAGCAAGATCTAAAGCTTGTTTACTTTGTGAGTCAAGTCCACCATAAAAGAAATTAAATATCAAATAATCGGGATAATGGTGTTCAGGACATGCAAAGAGTATTTCACGATACCTTATATATGCATCTACAAATTTCTCACCTTCTCGCTGCCCAAAGTTGCTAATCTTCCTTCTTATTGTATATATTTTCCCTTGAGGATAATAATAAGCATAGAACACATCCAATAATTCTGACCAGTTCCTCAAGATGTCCACGGCTAGCGTTCTAACCATTTGGCAGCTCCTCCAGTTAACGAATAAGGAAAGATTTTGCCTTACTTCTTCATTAGTCAAGTCCTGCAACTGAAAAGTTCCACACGCAAGTTCAATTTTTTTAATATGCATATACGGGCATTCAATTGCATAACCTCGGAATATATTTTCTTTCACCATAGTAATTAACCGAGGGTTTATCTCATATGTTTTGCTAGGTAGGTCAGGACCAACTGATATAACATTATTTCCTCGAGACGATCCTGCCACAAATTCCACTCCTACCTAACAAATTTGCTCTTGAAGAAAACCATGGTTGCTCTTTATCTGCAAAAATCGTTAGACAAAAAATAATTCAACACTCAAGGCAAGGCAAAAAGCCCTCAGCTCCCGGGTGACGGTGCCAGAAAAAGCTTGATGACCTACAAGTGCACAGGATTTAGTTGTAGACTTTTTGAAGTAAGAGTATCGATCCCACAGGGAGCACAAGAATAAGACGTTTGCCTCTTATAGGGAATTGTGTATTTACATGCCTGCAGATAGTTGTACACTTAAAGCAGAGTGAGGGCGGGTAATAATGATAGATGAGTAGTATATTTACTTGTAACAAAATAACATAAAAGTAAAAGTAAATAAAGAACAAGGATTGTAGTGACGAGCGAAACAACAGAATGGAAAGGCGTTCCCCGGGAGTCCGAAACCCCCATTGGTATGTTTCTAGGCACCTATGCATAAGCATTATATGGAATGGGTTGTTAAGCCACTGTTGGTGATTATGCTAGGCGGAGCCAGGTACATTACATGTTCTACTCGTGGTAAAATTCGTGCCACGCACACCACCATCACAGTCTCCCCAAGAGGGTTACAACTCATGATAATTAAGGGTTTCCCCGTGGACACGGCCTCTCTAAGGATTCTCTGTAATTCCTCGGACAATTGCAAAGGTTAGGAGTAGTTGGATTTTACTATCACCTCGAATTACCTCCACATCCTAGACCTTTACAATGACAGTGATATACTATGTGGCCATAAGGCACAAATGCTAAGTGGGGCCCCTTCACAACAGCCACCGCAGAGCCCACAGCAGCATCACCACCAGAGCCTTTGGCAGGCGCAGACCACCTTTTGTCAGGATAGCTTGTACTAGTTGTCTCCCTTCAAAATTGGCTGTTGTGAGATCCCTTCCTGCCTAATATTTGGGAAGAGGACCAGGGCCTCCATAAATAGGACTAGCCACCACCATAGGAGGCATCTCATCTTGGATTGGATCTATTCCTCCAAGGCCATCCCACCAGCTCACCGAGCTCAAAAACACCTCTCCTCAGGAGGCTATTCTTACCTTGTACTGTTCATCCTCAGCCTCCAAGGCAATCCAGCACACCACACTGGAGTAGGTATTACACCACAACGGTGGCCCAAACCATTATAAACCCTCGTGTCTCTTGTTCTTTGGTTTCGTCGAGCTAGGCCTTGGGATCGTTGTGCGAGCGAGCTAGGGAAAGAGAGAGAGAGTTCTTCGTGTGCACCCCTGTGTTCGAACCTTAAGGGTTTGCCGGAACCCACGATCTGACATTTTGGCGCGCCAGGTAGGGGATGCGCCAAAGCTTTCCCTCCGTCGATCCACGCTCCATTGCTACGCTGCATCCATGGCTGACGCTCGCCGAGCCCGTGCTGAGCGCAGGGCCACCCTTGCCGCTCGCGTTGCTCAGGCGGCGCTAATACGTCTCCAACGTATCTATAATTTTTGATTGTTCCATGCTATTATATTATCTGTTTTGGATGTTTATGGGCTTTATTATACACTTTTATATTATTTTTGGGACTAACCTATTAACCGAAGGCCTAGCCCAAATTGCTGTTTTCTTGCCTATTTCGGTGTTTCGCAGAAAAGGAATTTCAAACGGAGTCCAAACGTAATGAAACCTTCGGGAGAGTTGTTTTTGGAACAGAAGCAATCCAGGATACTTGGAGTACACGTCAGGGAAGCTTTGAGGCGGCCACAAGGCAGGGAGGCACGCCTGCCCCGCGCCCCCACCCTCGTGGGCCCCTCGTGGCTCCCCTGACCGACTTCTTTCGCCTATATATATCCATATACCCTAAAAACATCGGGGAACACAATAGATCGGGAGTTCCGCCGTCGCAAGCCTCTGTAGCCACCAAAAACCAATCGGGGCCTGTTCCGGCACCCTGCCGGAGGGGGGAACCCTCACTGGTGGCCATCTTCATCATCCCAGCGCTCTCCATGACGAGGAGGGAGTAGTTCACCTCGGGGCTGAGGGTATGTACCAGTAGCTATGTGTTTGATCTCTCTCTCTCTCGTGTTCTTGAGGTGGTACGATCTTGATGTATCGCGAGCTTTGCTATTATAGTTGGATCTTATGATGTTTCTCCCCCTCTACTCTCTTGTGATGGATTGAGTTTTCCCTTTGAAGTTATCTTATCGGATTGACTCTTTAAGGATTTGAGAACACTTGATGTATGTCTTGCATGTGCTTATCTGTGGTGACAATGGGATATCACGTGATTCACTTGATGTATGTCTTGGTGATCAACTTGCGAGTTTCGTAACCTCGTGAACTTATGCATAGGGGTTGGCACACGTTTTCGTCTTGACTCTCCGGTAGAAACTTTGGGGCACTCTTTGAAGTACTTTGTGTTGGTTGAATAGATGAATCTGAGATTTTGTGATGCATATCATATAATTATACCCACGGATACTTGAGGTGACATTGGAGTATCTAGGTGACATTAGGGTTTTGGTTGATTTGTGTCTTAAGGTGTTGTTCTAGTATGAACTCTATGATAGATCGAACGGAAAGAATAGCTTCATATTATTTTACTACGGACTCTTGAATAGATCGATCAGAAAGGATAACTTTGAGGTGGTTTCGTACCCTACCATAATCTCTTCGTTTGTTATCCTCTATTAGTGACGTTAGAGTGACTCTTTGTTGCATGTTGAGGGATAGTTATATGATCCAATTATGTTATTATTGTTGAGAGAACTTGCACTAGTGAAAGTATGAACCCTAGGCCTTGTTTCCTAGCATTGCAATACCGTTTGTGCTCACTTTTATCATTAGTTACCTTGCTGTTTTATATTTTCAGATTAGAAAAACCTATATCTACCATCCATATTGCACTTGTATCATCATCTCTTCGCCGAACTAGTGCACCTGTAGAATTTACCATTGTATTGGGTGTGTTGGGGACACAAGAGACTCTTTGTTATTTGGTTGCAGGGTTGTTTGAGAGAGACCATCTTCATCCTATGCCTCCCACGGATTGATAAACCTTAGGTCATCCACTTGAGGGAAATTTGCTACTGTCCTACAAACCTCTGCACTTGGAGGCCCAACAACGTCTACAAGAAGAAGGTTGCGTAGTAGACATCAAGTAGTTTCTGGCACCGTTGCTGGGGAGGTTAGTGCTTGAAGGTATATCTTTAGATCTTGCAATCGAATCTTTTAGTTTCGTGTTTTATCACTAGTTTAGT
The DNA here is from genome assembly GCF_002575655.3 of Aegilops tauschii subsp. strangulata. NCBI lineage: Eukaryota > Viridiplantae > Streptophyta > Magnoliopsida > Poales > Poaceae > Aegilops > Aegilops tauschii. The sequence continues at coordinate 168,176,192 of NC_053036.3, read as the reverse complement.
TTATAAAAGAAAACTACAAAAAAATGGAATGAAGGTTGCCTCATATGCTTCATCTTTTTAATATCTTTCGTGAAAATGATGGAAAGGAAAATTGTGCTCAAGTACTAGAAGAAGAATTACATAGAATGTTTGGCATAAAATATGTGAATGATGAGAATGATTGCAATGTTGTTAGTATGAATTCTTTGAATACCCATGATGCTAATGATATGCAAAGCCACAAGCTTGGGGATGCTATGTTTGATGAAGATGATATGTTTTGTCTCCCAAGTTTTGATGAGCAAATTTATTATGATGATAGCATGCCTCCAATTTATGACGATTATATTGATGAAAGTGGGTTTGGAAGAGTGTCAACTTTAGGAAGTAATGATCCCACTATTTTGGAGGACGTTGAATCTTATTGTGATAATTATGAAAGTGGATTTGGAGAGGTCATGACTTTATTTAGTGATGATTCCACTATTTCGGAAGAGGTTCCAATTGATTATGAGAACAAAGTTGCTATCTATGATGATTATTGTGATGACATCTATGCTATAAATATTAATGATAACCATGAAACTTGTCATCTTGATTTTAGTTTTCAATTGGATTATGCCTCGCATGACAGTTATTTTGTTAAGTTTGCTCCCACTACTATTCATGAGAAGAAATTTGCTTATGTGGAGAGTAATAAAAATTCTATGCCAGTAGATCATGAAAAGAATGCTTTATGTGATGGTTATATTTTTGAATTCATTCATGATCCTACTGAAAATTATTATGAGGGAGGAATATATGCTTGCAGGAATTGCAATAATATCAAGTTTCCTCTCTATGTGTTGAAAATCTTGAAGCTATGCTTGTTTTGCTTTCCTATGCTAGTTGATTCTTGTTCCCATAAATTGTTTGCTCACAAAATCCCTATGCATAGGAAGTGGGTTAGACTTAAATGTGCTAGTAATATTATTCATGATGCTCTCTTTATGTTTCAATTCTTATCTTTTATGTGAGCATCATTGAAATCATCATGCCTAGCAAGGGGCGTTAAACGTTAGCGCTTGTTGGGAGGCAACCCAATTTTATTTTAGTTTATTGCTTTTTGGTTCTGTTTAGGAATAAATAAATCATCTAGCCTCTGGTTATATGTGGTTTTATGTTTTAATTAGTGTTTGTGCCAAGTAGAACCTTTGGGAAGACTTGGGCGAAGTCTTTATGATCATGCTGTAAAAAAAAAGAAACTTTAGCGCTCACGAGATTAGCTGCCATTTTTTACTGGAGAGTGCTTTTAGGTTGAGTATTTTTGAAGATGATTAATAGACAAATTCCTCAGGTCCACAAATTTATTTCAGAATATTTGGAGTTCCAGAAGTATACGTTTGATACAGATTACTACAGACTGTTCTGTTTTTGACAGATTCTGTTTTCACTGTGTTGTTTGCTTATTTTGATGAATCTATGAGTAGTATCGGAGGGTCTGAACCATAGAGAAGTTGGAATACAGTATATATTACACCAATATGAATTTAGAATGAGTTCACAACAGTACCTAAGTGGTGATTTATTTTATTATACTAACGGAGCTTACGAGTTTTCTGTTAAGTTTTGTGTTGTGAAGTTTTCAAGTTTTGGGTAAAGATTCGATGGACTATGGAATAAGGACTGGAAAAATCCTAAGCTTGGGGATGCCCAAGGCACCCCAAGGTAATATTCAAGGACAACCAAGAGCCTAAGCTTGGGGATGCCCCGGAAGGCATCCCCTCTTTCGTCTTCATTCATCGGTAACTTTACTTGGAGCTATATTTTTATTCACCAAATGATATGTGTTTTGCTTGGAGTGTCATTTTATTTTGTTTTGCTTGCTGTTTGAATAAAATATCAAGATATTAAATTATTAAATGGAGAGTCTTCACGTAGTTACATAATTATTCAACTACTCATTGATCTTCACTTATATTTTTCGTAGTAGTTTATCGTTTGCTCTAGTGCTTCACTTATATCCTTTTAGAGCACGGCAGTGGATTTATTTTGAAGAAACAGATGAACTCTAATGCTTCACTTATATTATTTTGAGAGTCCTAAACAACATGGTAATTTGCTTTGGTTATGAATTTAGTCCTAATATGATGGGCATCCAAGATGGGTATAATAAAAACTCTCATATAAAGTGCATTGAATACTATGAGAAGTTTGATTCCTTATGATTGTTTTGAGATATGAAGATGGTGATATTAGAGTCATGCTAGTTGAGTAGTTGCGAATTTGAGAGATACTTGTGTTAAAGTTTGTGATTCCCGTAGCATGCACGTATGGTGAACCGTTATGTGATGAAGTCGGAGCATGCTTTATTTATTGATTGTCTTCCTTATGAGTGGCGGTCGGGGACGAGCGATGGTCTTTTCCTACCAATCTACCCCCCTAGGAGCATGCACGTAGTACTTTGTTTTCATGACTAATAGATTTTTGCAATAAGTATGTGAGTTCTTTATGACTAATGTTGAGTCCTAGGATTATACGCACTCTCACCCTTCCACCATTGCTAGCCTCTCTAGTACCACGCAAATTTCGCTTGTGCCTTACACCTACCTTTTACCTTCCTTAAAACAGCCACCATACCTACCTATTATGGCATTTTCATAGCCATTCCGAGATATATTGCCATGCAACTTTCCACCGTTCCGTTTTATTATGACACGCTCCATCATTGTCATATTGCTTTGCATGATCATGTAGTTGACATCGTATTTGTGGCGAAGCCACCTTCATAATTCTTTCATACATGTCACTCTTGATTCATTGCATATCCCGGTACACCGCCGGAGGCATTCATATAGAGTCATATTTTGTTCTAAGTATCGAGTTGTAATTCTTGAGTTGTAAGTAAATAAAAGTGTGATGATCATCATTATTAGAGCATTGTCCCAGTGAGGAAAGGATGATGGAGACTATGATTCCCCCACAAGTCGGGATGAGACTCCGGACTAAAAAAAGGAGAGGCCATAAAAAAAGAGAAAAGGCCCAAATAAAAAAATAAGAAAAATGAGAGAAAAAGAGAGAAGGGACAGTGCTACTATCATTTTCCACACTTGTGCTTCAAAGTAGCACCATGATCTTCATGATAGAGAGTCTCCTATGTTGTCACTTTCATATACTAGTGGGAATTTTACGTTATAGAACTTGGCTTGTATATTCCAATGATGGGCTTCCTCAAATTGTCCTAGGTCTTCGTGAGCAAGCGAGTTGGATGCACACCCACTTAGTTTATTTTGTTGAGCTTTCATACACTTATAGCTCTAGTGCATCCGTTGATGGCAATCCCTACTCACTCACATTGATATCTATTGATGGGCATCTCCATAGCCCGTTGATACGCCTAGTTGATGTGAGACCATCTTCTCCTTTTTGTCTTCTCCACAACCACCATTCTATTCCACCTATAGTGCTATGTCCATGGCTCACGCTCATGTATTGCGTGAAGATTGAAAAAGTTTGAGAACATCAAAAGTATGAAACAATTGCTTGGCTTGTCATCGGGGTTGTGCATGATTTAAATATTTTGTGTGATGAAGATAGAGCATAGCCAGACTATATGATTTTGTAGGGATAGCTTGCTTTGGCCATGTTATTTCGAGAAGACATGATTGCTTTGTTAGTATGCTTGAAGTATTATTGTTTTCATGTCAACATTAAACTTTTGTCTTGAATCTTATGGATCTGAATATTCTTGCCACAATAAAGAAGATTACATTGATAAATATGTTAGGTAGCATTCCACATCAAAAATTCTGTTTTTATCATTTACCTACTCGAGGACGAGCAGGAATTAAGCTTGGGGATGCTGATGCGTCTCCAACGTATCTATAATTTTTGACTGTTCCATGTTATTATATTATCTATTTTGGATGTTTATGGGCTTTATTATACACTTTTATATTATTTTTGGGACTAACCTATTAACCGGAGGCCCAACCCAAATTGTTGTTTTCTTGTCTATTTCAGTGCTTCGAATAAAAGGAATATCAAACGGAGTCCAAACGGAATGAAACCTTCGGGAGAGTTATTTTTGGAACGGAAGCAATCCAGGAGACTTGGAGTACACGTCAGGGAAGCTTCGAGGTGGCCACGAGGCAGGGAGGCACGCCTGCCCCCTGGGCGCGCCCCCGACCCTCGTGGGCCCCTCGTGGCTCCCCTGACCGACTTCTTTCGCCTATATATATATATCCATATACACTAAAAACATTGAGGAACACAATAGATCGGGAGTTCCGCCGCCGCAAGCCTCTGTAGCCACCAAAAACCAATCGGGACCCTGTTCCGGCACCCTGCCGGAGGGGGGAACCCTCACCGGTGGCCATCTTCATCATCCAGGCGCTCTCCATGACGAGGAGGGAGTAGTTCATCCTGGATGTCAAGAAAGCAACCAGGAGGGCACGAGGTAGGGGGGTGCGCCTACCCCCCTGGGGGCGCCCTCCACCCTCATGGGGCCCACGTTGCTCCACCGACGTACTTCTTCCTCCTATATATACCTACGTACCCCCAAACTACCAGATACGGAGCCAAAAACCTAATTCCACCGCCGCAACCTTCTGTACCCGTGAGATCCCATATTGGGGCCTTTTCCAGCGCTCCGCCGGAGGGGGCATTTATCACGGAGGGCTTCTACATCAACACCATAGCCTCTCCGATGATGTGTGAGTAGTTTACCTCAGACCTTCGGGTCCATAGTTATTAGCTAGATGGCTTCTTCTCTCTCTTTGGATCTCAATACAAAGTTCACCACGATTCTCGTGGAGATCTATTCGATGTAATCTTCTTTTGCGATGTGTTTGTTGAGACCGATGAATTGTGGGTTTATGATCAAGTTTATCTATGAACAATATTTGAATCTTCTCGGAATTCTTTTATGTATGATTGGTTATCTTTGCAAGTCTCTTCGAATTATCAGTTTGGTTTGGCCTACTAGATTGATCTTTCTTGCAATGGGAGAAGTGCTTAGCTTTGGGTTCAATCTTGCGGTGTCCTTTCCCAGTGACAGTAGGGGCAGCAAGGCACGTATTTTATTGTTGCCATCGAGGATAACAAGATGGGGTTTATTTCATATTGCATGCGTTTATCCCTCTACATCATGTCATCCTGCTTAAAGCGTTACTCTGTTCTTATGAACTTAATACTCTAGATGCATGCTGGATAGCGGTCGATGTGTGGAGTAATAGTAGTAGATGCAGGCAAGAGTCGGTCTACTTGTCTCGGACATGATGCCTATATACATGATCATACCTAGATATTCTCATAACTATGCTCAATTCTATCAATTTCTCAACAGTAATTTGTTCACCCACCATAATACTTATGCTCTCGAGAGAAGCCACTAGTGAAACCTATGGCTCCCGGGTCTATTTTCTATCATATTAATCTTCCAACACTTAGCTATTTTTATTTCCTTTTATTTTACTTTGCATCTTTATCATAAAAATACCAAAAACATTATCTTATCATATCTATCAGATCTCACTTTCGTAAGTGACCGTGAAGGGATTGACAACCCCTTTATTGTGTTGGTTGCGAGGTTTTTATTTGTTTGTGTAGGTGCAAGGGACTCGTGCGTGGCCTCCTACTGGATTGATACCTTGGTTCTCAAAAACTGAGGGAAATACTTACGCTACTTTACTGCATCACCCTTTCCTCTTCAAGGGAAAACCAACGCGGTGCTCAAGAGGTAGCACCGACTGGTGGGAGATCACTGTAGCCACTCCCTGTCTCATCTGGTTAATGGCGCACGGACCCCGAGGGAGGAGGGGGCCGCCTGCTGGAGGCCGGCCTTCCTTGGGCCCGACTGGTCAGGCCTCCGCCGTCCTCCGGGCTCTCGCTGCCCGGTAGGGCCCGCTGCCTGCAGGCCATACCGACATGTCGTCGTGGGAACAGGGCTCCGCCTGCCAGCAGTGAAGTCAGGGGTGGAGTGGCAACAGTGTCGCGCCAGGCGGAGATCTCCGCCTGCACGAAGCACTGTGGCCACGCCCGACCCTGGATACGGGGGTGATGGGCTACACTGTAGCCTCACCCTGTCTTGTCTTCTTAATGGGGGCGCAGACTCTGAGGGCGCCGTGGGCCGCCTGCTAGGAGCCGGCCTCTCTGGAGGCCGCCTGCAAGGAGTCGTCCCATCTTGGTGCCGCCTTCTGGAGCTTAGCTGCCTTCTGGCAGCCGGCCGCTTGGGCCAGCCGGTCATCAGAAGGCGGCGCTTCATCTTGATGTCCTGAGGGGCGTAGCCGGCCCCGATGTCTTCAAAGGTTCAGGGACTCGGGTTAGGCTACCCGTGGCCCATTACTCCGACAGTGGAGCCGTCGGTCACTCGTGAGAAGGGCTTGGTAGGCTGTAGCTGATCGTACGTCACTTGGAGGCGGTCGAACGTCTCAACGGACAAAACATTGAGCCCTGCGCCGCCGTCGATGAGGGTCTTGGTGACGTGGACATTGCTGATGATGGGTGAGCAGAGCATCGGGAGGGCACCGACAGTTGCCGCGCACTTGAGCTGGTCTGACGAGCCGAAGGTAATGGCGCACTTGGACCACCTGAGCGGGCGCGTGGCCTCAAGCCTGGGAAGGGCCGCGTTCACCTCACGAGCAAACTGCTTGAAGATACGCTGGGAGGCTGGGGCCTGAGCGCCACCCAAGATGCAGGCGATGGCGCCTGGCTCCTGGAAGCCCCCAGCCCCCTCGTCCTAATGATGGTCATCGTTCCTTCTTGGTGGTGGCGGCGGTGGAGGGAGGCCAGCGTTGCCCTGGGGGCGGTCCTCACGAGACTGGTCTCTCCAGGCGCCCTCGCGAGGCTGGTCCTGCCAGCGGTCCTCACGAGGCCGGTCGCGCCACTCCTGGCGGGGGTCACGGTCGTCTCAGCGTCCTCCACTTCCTCCTCCTCCTTGACCATAGCCTCGGCCGTTGCGCTCGGGGCGTCGACCGAAGCGCCCATCGCGGATGGCCCTGAGCTCCTGACAGTCGTTGGTGTTGTGGCTGTGAACGTTGTGGAAGGCGCAGAACGGGCGGTTGGCCTTGGATGACTCAGGGTGGTCATGACCATGCTTCATCTCCGGCTCCGCCGCGAGCACGGCAGCCCCCTTGCGCTTCACGTCCTTGATCTTGGCCTTCTTGTCCTCTTGGTCGGCAGCTGGGAGCTCGAGGAGCGAAAGGCGCCCTTCCTCAGCCCTTGCGCACTTGGTTGCCATGTTGAACATCTCCAGGGTCGTGCATAGGTCTTCGTGGATGGCGAGCTCCTCCTTCATCTTGATGTCGGGGATGCCATCGGAGAACGAGGAGATGATGGCCTCGTTCGTCACCTTGGGGATCTTGAGGCGGACGTTGTTGAAGCACTGGATGTACTTCTGCAGGGTCTCCCCTAGCTGCTGCTTGATGCGTTGCAGGTCACCGGCGGCCGGCGGGCGGTCACGAGTGCCCTGGAAGTTGGCGACGAAACGCTCGCGCAGCTCGCCCCAGGAGGAGATTGATCCCACGAGCAGGTTCAGGAGCCACAAGCGCGCGCTATCCTTGAGGGCCATGGGAAACCAGTTCGCCATAACCTTCTCGTCGCCGTTGGCCGCCTCGATGCTCAGCTCATAGAGCTGCAGGAACTCGGCAGGGTCGGGGTGCCATCATAGCGTGGAGGCAGGTCGGGCTTGAACTTCCCGGGCCAGACAACGCTGCGCAGCTCGGGAGTGAAGGCACGACAGCCTACTGTGGTCACCGGAGCACATCGCAGAGGCAGAGCCTGGTCCTGGTATCCACGCGCCGCTGCTGCGGGTGGCACGCGGTCTTGACGTGGTGGTGCTGGGAGTGCAGGAGCGTTTTCTTGAGGCCGAGGGACTTCTTGGTAGCTTCCTCCTTCATGCGCGGGTGCCCTGCGAGGTGGGTCATGCCGTGGGGCCGCGCGTCTTGGTGCGAGGGCGGCGTCTTGATCCGGAGGTGGCAGAGGCGCTCCATGGGCTATGCCGCCCGCAGCCGGACGTGGGCGAGGTAGCGAGAGGGACGGTGCGGGGGAGCCCCCAACGGCGCTGACGAGCTCGGCGATGCGGTCCAGCCAGTCTTCGTAGAGGTCGTCGATCGGGCAGTAACGCAAGAGCTCACGCGCCATGAGCAGCGCAGCCTGCGCGTCCGTGGGCGCACGACGAGCATAGGACGACGAGCCGGCCAGAGTCAGTGACAGGGTAGTGATGCGTCCGGCCCGCCGCACAGAGGGGTGCAGCGACGAGGCTTGCTGCTCGTTTCCGGCGGGGCCGATGGCAGCGTTGGCAGCGGGTGATGGAGAACGGCGGGGAGGTCTGCCAACGGGCGCCTGATATCTACTATGCAACCTTCTTCTTGTAGACGTTGTTGGGCCTCCAAGTGCAGAGGTTTGTAGGACAGTAGCAAATTTCCCTCAAGTGGATGACCTAAGTTTTATCAATCTGTGGGAGGCGTAGGATGAAGATGGTCTCTCTCAAACAACCCTGCAACCAAATAACAAAGAGTCTCTTGTGTCCCCAACACACCCAATACAATGGTAAATTCTATAGGTGCACTAGTTCGGCGAAGAGATGATGATACACGTGCAATATGGATGGTAGATATAGGTTTTTGTAATCTGAAAATATAAAAACAGCAAGGTAACTAATGATAAAAGTGAGTACAGACCGTATTGCAATGCTAGGAAACAAGGCCTAGGGTTCATACTTTCACTAGTGCAAGTTCTCTCAACAATAATAACATAATTGGATCATATAACTATCCCTCAACATGCAACAAAGAGTCACTCCAAAGTCACTAATAGAGGAGAACAAACGAAGAGATTATGGTAGGGTACGAAACCACCTCAAAGTTATCCTTTCTGATCGATCTATTCAAGAGTCCGTAGTAAAATAATATGAAGCTATTCTTTCCATTCGATCTATCATAGAGTTCATACTAGAATAACACCTTAAGACACAAATCAACCAAAACCCTAATGTCACCTAGATACTCCAATGTCACCTCAAGTATCCATGGGTATGATTATATGCTATGCATCACACAATCTCAGATTCATCTATTCAACCAACACAAAGTACTTCAAAGAGTTCCCCAAAGTTTCTACCGGAGATTCAGACGAAAACGTATGCCAACCCCTATGCATAAGTTCACGAGGTTACGGAACTCGCAAGTTGATCACCAAAACATACATCAAGTGAATCACGTGATATCCCATTGTCACCACAGATAAGCACATGCAAGACATACATCAAGTGTTCTCAAATCCTTAAAGACTCAATCCGATAACATAACTTCAAAGGGAAAACTCAATCCATCACAAGAGAGTAGAGGGGGAGAAACATCATAAGATCCAACTATAATAGCAAAGCTCGCGATACATCAAGATCGTACCACCTCAAGAACACGAGAGAGAGAGAGAGAGAGAGATCAAACACATAGCTACTGGTACATACCCTCAGCATGGTCACCGGTGAGGAGAGCGCCGGGATGATGAAGATGGCCACCGGTGAGGGTTCCCCCTCTGGCAGGGTGCCGGAACAGGGTCCCGATTGGTTTTTGGTGGCTACAGAGGCTTGTGGCGGTGGAACTCCCGATCTATTGTGTTCCTCGATGTTTTTAGTGTATATGGATATATATAGGCGAAAGAAGTCGGTCAGGGGAGCCACGAGGGTGGGGGCGCGCCTCCCTGCCTCGTGGCCACCTCGAAGCTTCCCTGACGTGTACTCCAAGTCTCCTGGATTGCTTCCGTTCCAAAAATCACGTTCCCGAAGGTTTCATTCCGTTTGGACTCTGTTTCATATTCCTTTTCTGCGAAACACTGAAATAGGAAAAAAAACAATTTGGGCTGGGCCTCCGGTTAATAGGTTAGTCCCAAAAATAATATAAAAGTGTAAAATAAAGCCCATTAACATCCAAAACAGAATATAATATAGCATGGAACAATCAAAAATTATAGATACGTTGGAGACGTATCAAGCATCCCCAAGCTTAATTCCTGCTCGTCCTCGAGTAGGTAAATGATAAAAATAGAATTTTTGATGTGGAATGCTACTTGGCATAATTTTCAACGTAATTCTCTTAATTGTGGTATGAATATTCAGATCCGAAAGATTCAAGACAAAAGTTTAATATTGACATAAAAATAATAATACTTCAAGCATACTAACTAAGCAATCATGTCTTCTCAAGATAACATGGCCAAAGAAAGTTATCCCTAAAAAATCATATAGTGTGGCTATGCTCTATCTTCACCACACAAAGTATTTAAATCATGCATAACCCCGATGACAAGCCAAGCAATTGTTTCATACTTTTGGTGTTCTCAAACTTTTTCAATCTTCACGCAATACATGAGCGCGAGCCATGGACATAGCACTATTATGTGGAATAGAATGGTGGTTGTGGAGAAGACAAAAAGGGAGAAGATAGTCTCACATCAACTAGGCGTATCAACGGATATGGAGATGCCCATTAATAGATATCAATGTGAGTGAGTAGGGATTGCCATGCAAGGGATGCACTAGAGCTATAAGTATATGAAAGCTCATCAGAAGAAACTAAGTGGGTGTGCATCCAACTTGCTTGCTCACGAAGACCTAGGGCATTTTGAGGAAGACCATCATTGGAATATACAAGCCAAGTTCTATAATGAAAAATTCCCACTAGTATATGAAAGTGATATCATAAGAGACTCTCTATCATGAAGGTCATGGTGCTACTTTGAAGCACAAGTGTGGTAAAAGGATACTAACATTGTCCCTTCTCTCTTTTTCTCTCATTTTTTTTAGTTGGGCCTTTTCCCTGTTTTTCCTTTTTATGGCCTCTTTTTTGTCCAGAGTCTCATCCCGACTTGTGGGGGAATCATAGTCTCCATCATCCTTTCCTCACTTGGGACAATGTTCTAAAAATGATGATCATCACACTTTTATTTACTTACAACTCAACAATTACAACTCAATACTTAGAACAAAATATGACTTTATGTGAATGCCTCCGGCGGTGTACCGGGATATGCAATGAATCAAGAGCGACATGTATGAAAGAATTATGAACGATGGCTTTGCCACAAATACGATGTCAACTACATGATCATGCGAAGCAATATGACAATGATGGAGCGTGTCATAATAAACGGAACGATGGTAAGTTGCATGGCAATATATCTCGGAATGGCTATGGAAATGCCAGGATAGGTAGGTATGGTGGCTGTTTTGAGGAAGGTATATGGTGGGTGTATGATACCGTCGAAAAGTGCGCGGTATTAGAGAGGCTAGCAATGGTGGAAGGAAGGAAGTGCGTATAATCCATGGACTCAACATTAGTCATAAAGAACTCATATAGTTATTGCAAAAATCTACAAGTTATCAAAGCAAAGTATTACGCGCATGCTCCTAGGGGGATAGATTGGTAGGAAAAGACCATCACTCGTCCCCGACCGCCACTCATAAGGAAGACAATCAATAAATAAATCATGCTCCGACTTCATCACATAACGGTTCACCATACGTGCATGCTACGGGAATCACAAATTTTAACACAAGTATTCCTTAAATCCACAACTACTCAACTAGCATGACTCTAATATCACCATCTTTATATCTCAAAACAATTATCAAGCATCAAACTTCTCATAGTATTCAACACACTCATAAGATAATTTTTACTAATCTTGGATGCCTATTACTTTAGGACTAATTCTCAATTTAAGCAAATTACCATGCTGTTTTGTAGGACTCTCAAAATAATATAAGTGAAGCATGAGAGAACAATAGTTTCTATAAAACAAATCCACCACCGTGCTCTAAAAGATATAAGTGAAGCACTAGAGCAAAAACTATATAGCTCAAAACATATAAGTGAAGCACATAGAGTATTCCAATAAATTCTGAATCATGTGTGTCTCTCTCAAAAGGTGTGTACAGCAAGGATGATTGTGGCAAACTAACAAATAAATACTCAAATAATACAAGACGCTCCAAGCAAAACACATATCATGTGGTGAATAAAAATATAGCTCCAAGTAAAGTTACCGATGGAACTAGACGAAAGAGGGGATGCCTTCCGGGGCATCCCCAAGCTTTGGCTTTTTGGTGTCCTTAGATTATCTTGGGTGCCATGGGAGTCCCCAAGCTTAGGCTCTTGCCACTCCTTGTTCCATATTCCATCAAATCTTTCACCCAAAACTTGAAAACTTCACAACACAAAACTTAACAGAAAATCTCGTGAGCTTCGTTAGCAAAAGAAAACAAAACACCACTTCAAGGTACTGTAATTAACTCATTCTTTATTTATATTGGTGTTAAACCTACTATATTCCAACTTCTCTATGGTTTATAAACTATTTTACTAGCCATAGATTCATCAAAATAAGCAAACAACACACGAAAAACAGAATCTGTCAAAAACAGAACAGTCTGTAGTAATCTGTAACTAACGCAAACTTCTGGAACTCCAAAAATTCAGCCAAAATAGGAGGGCCTAGAAAATTTGTTTATTTATCAGCAGAAATTGGAATCAATATTTTATCACATTCTGGTGATTTTTAACAATTGTTTTCGTGAACAGAATGTTTCTGGAATTTTCAGCAAGATCAAATAACTATCATCCAAGAAGATCCTATAGGTTTAACTTGGCACAAACACTAATTAAAACATAAAAACAAACCTAACCAGAGGCTAGATCAAATATTTATTCCTAAACAGAAGCAAAAAGCAAAAAACTAAAAATAAAATTGGGTTGCCTCCCAACAAGCGCTATCGTTTAACGCCCCTAGCTAGGCATAAAAGCAAGGATAGATCTAGGTATTGCCATCTTTGGTAGGCAATCCATAAGTGGCTCTCATAATAGATTCATATGGTAGTTTAATTTTCTTTCTAGGGAAGTTTTCCATGCCCGGAAATTGGAATCTAATATTTCCTTCCTTCATATCAATAATTGCACCAATCGTTCTAAGGAAAGGTCTACCAAGAATAATAGGACATGAAGGATTGTAATCTATATCAAGAACAATAAAATCTACGGGCACATAGTTCCTATTTGCAACAATAAGAACATCATTAATTCTTCCCATAGGTTTCTTAAAGGTGGAATCCGCAAGGTGCAAGTTTGAAGAGCAATCATCAAAATCACGGAAACCTACAAAATCACACAAAGTTTTTGGAATCGTGGAAACACTAGCACCCAAATCACACAAAGCATAGCATTCATGATCTTTGATTTTAATTTGAATAGTAGGTTCCCACTCATCATAAAGTTTTCTAGGGATAGAAACTTCCAACTCAAGTTTTTCTTCATAAGATTGCATCAAGGCATCAACGATATGTTTAGTAAAAGCTTTATGTTGACTATAAGCATGAGGAGAATTTAGCACGGATTGCAACAAGGAAATACAATCTATCAAAGAGCAATTATCATAATTAAATTCCTTGAAATCCAAAATAGTGGGTTCATTGATATCTAAAGTTTTAACTTTTTCAATCTCACTTTTATCAATTTTAGCATCAAGATCTAAAAACTCCGAATTTTTGGAACGCCTTTTAGGTAAAGGTGGATCATATTCAGTCCCATAATTATCAAGATTCATATTGCAAAACAAAGATTTAATTGGGGACACATCAATAACTTTTAGATCTTCATCTTTATTTTCATAGAAACTAGAAGAACACGCTTTCACAAAGCAATCTTTCTTAGCACGCATCCTAGCGGTTCTTTCTTTGCACTCATCAATGGAAATTCTCATGGCCTTGAGAGACTCATTGATATCATGCTTAGGTGGAATAGATCTAAGTTTCAAAGAATCAACATCAAGGGAAATTCTATCAACGTTCCTAGCCAATTCATCAATCTTAAGCAATTTTTCTTCAAGCAAAGCATTGAAATTCTTTTGCGAATTCATAAATTCTTTAACACTAGTCTCAAATTCAGAGGGCATCTTATTATAATTTCCATAAGAATTGTTGTAGTAATTACCATAATTATTAGAGGAATTACTAGGGTACAGCCTAGGATTAAAGTTTCCTCTATACGCGTTGTTACCAAAATTATTCCTACCAACAAAATTCACATCCACAGATTCATTATTATTCTCAATCAAAGTAGACAAAGGCATATCATTAGGATCAGAAGAAACACTCTTAGTAGCAAATAATTTCATAAGTTCATCCATCTTTCCACTCAAAACATTAATTTCTTCTATCGCATGCACTTTTTTATTAGTAGATCTTTCAGTGTGCCATTGAGAATAATTAACCATAATATTGTCTAGGAGTTTAGTAGCTTCTCCTAAAGTGATTTCCATAAAAGTGCCTCCCGCGGCCGAATCTAAAAGATTTCTAGAAGCAAAATTCAATCCGGCATAAAATTTTTGTATAATCATCCAAAGATTCAAACCATGTGTAGGGCAATTGCGTATCATTAATTTCATCCTCTCCCAAGCTTGTGCAACATGTTCATGATCAAGTTGCTTAAAATTCATAATATCATTTCTAAGAGAGATGATCTTAGCGGGAGGAAAATACTTAGAGATAAAAGCATCTTTGCACTTATTCCAAGAATCAATACTATTTTTAGGCAAAGACGAACCAAGCTTTAGCATGATCTCTAAGAGAAAAAGGAAATAGATTCAATTTAACAAAATCATGGTCCACATCTTTCTTCTTTTGCATATCACACAAATCAACAAAGCTATTTAGATGGGTAGCGGCATCTTCACTAGGAAGGCCGGTGAATTGATCTTTCATGACAAGATTCAACAAAGCAGCATTAATTTCACAAGATCCAGTATCGGTAAGAGGAGCAATCGGAGTGCTAAGAAAATCATTGTTGTTGGTATTGGTAAATTCACACAATTTAGTATTGTCTTGAGCCATAGTGACAATCAAGCAATCCAAAACACGAGCAAACAAGAAGCAAGCAAAAAAGAAGCGAACGGAAAGAGGGGGCGAATAAAACGGCAAGGGTGAAGTGGGGGAGAGGAAAACGAGAGGCAAATGGCAAATAATGTAATGCGGGAGATAAGAGTTTGTGATGGGTACTTGGTATGTTGACTTTTGCGTAGACTCCCCGGCAACGGCGCTAGAAATCCTTCTTGCTACCTCTTGAGCACTGCGTTGGTTTTCCCTTGAAGAGGAAAGGGTGATGCAGTAAAGTAGCATAAGTATTTCCCTCAGTTTTTGAGAACCAAGGTATCAATCCAGTAGGAGGCCACGCACGAGTCCCTCGCACCTACACAAACAAATAAAAACCTCGCAACCAACGCAATAAAGGGGTTGTCAATCCCTTCACGGTCACTTACGAAAGTGAGATCTGATAGATATGATAAGATCATATTTTTGGTATTTTTATGATAAAGATGCAAAGTAAAATAAAAGGCAATAAAAATAGCTAAGTGTTGGAAGATTAATATGATAGAAAATAGACCCGGGGCCATAGGTTTCACTAGTGGCTTCTCTCGAGAGCATAAGTATTACGGTGGGTGAACAAATTATTGTTGAGCAATTGATAGAATTAAGCATAGTTATGAGAATATCTAGGTATGATCATGTATATAGGCATCACGTCCGAGACAAGTAGACTGAATCCTGCCTGCATCTACTACTATTACTCCACACATCGACCGCTATCCAGCATGCATCTACAGTATTAAGTTCATAGGAACAGAGTAACGCTTTAAGCAAGATGACATGATGTAGAGGGACAAACTCATGCAATATGAAATAAACCCCATCTTGTTATCCTCGATGGCAACAATACAATACGTGCCTTGCTGCCCCTACTGTCACTGGGAAAGGACACCGCAAGATTGAACCCAAAGCTAAGCACTTCTCCCATTGCAAGAAAGATCAATCTAGTAGGCCAAACCAAACTGATAATTCAAAGAGACTTGCAAAGATAACCAATCATACATAAAAGAATTCAGAGAAGATTCAAATATTGTTCATAGATAAACTTGATCATAAACCCACAATTCATCGGTCTCAACAAACACACCGCAAAATAAGATTACATCGAATAGATCTCCACGAGAATCGTGGAGAACTTTGTATTGAGATCCAAAGAGAGAGAAGAAGCCATCTAGCTAATAACTATGGACCCGAAGGTCTGAGGTAAACTACTCACACATCATCGGAGAGGCTATGGTGTTGATGTAGAAGCCCTCCATGATCAATGCCCCCTCCGGCGGAGCACCGGAAAAGGCCCCAAGATGGGATCTCACGGGTACAGAAGGTTGCAGCGGTGGAATTAGGTTTTTGGCTCCGTATCTGGTAGTTTGGGGGTACGTAGGTATATACAGGAGGAAGAAGTACGTCGGTGGAGCAACATGGGCCCCACGAGGGTGGACGACGTGCCCAGGGGGTAGGCGCGCCCCCCTACCTCGTGCCCTCCTGGTTGCTTTCTTGACGTAGGTTCCAAGTCCTCTAGATCACGTTTGTTCCAAAAATCACGTTCCCGAAGGTTTCGTTCCGTTTGGACTCCGTTTGATATTCCTTTTCTGCGAAACACAGAAATAGGAAAAAAACAACAATTCTGGGTTGGGCCTCCGGTTAATAGGTTAGTCCCAAAAATAATATAAAAGTGTAAAATAAAGCCCATTAACATCCAAAACAGAATATAATATAGCATGGAACAATCAAAAGTTATAGATACGTTGGAGACGTATCAGTCGGCGAGACTGTAGCCACGCTTCCCTAACCAAGTACACGTCATTAGCATCACGGCTACAGTAACCAGCAGCCAGCAAGACCCGCAAGCGACGGGAGCGGCCTGTCGGCTCCGTACCAGACCAGGCGGCGGGCCCCAGCAGCCGGCGGAGAAGCCGGCGACCAGAGACACTGGCAGCCGGGTCCTACACCCGGCTAGATTACTATTGTACCCCTGGGGGGTAGGCCTATATAAACCCCCAGGGCACCCATGCAAAGGGTTCCCAACCTGTTAGAACTAGACTCATACCTAGAGGAAGGAGAGAGCGTGCCTGCCTTCTTCTACCTCTAGCATACAGCTCGAGGAGCACCATTGTATCCACTAGTGCCTTAGTGATCATGCGGAGACCCCGCAGAGCAGGACTAGGGGTGTTATCTCCTAGGAGAGCCCCGAACCTGGGTAAAGTACGCCGGCGTTCGTGTCTACGCCTCATCCCGCTTCTGGGCACTGGCGACGTTCTACTCGCTCCCACCATGATAAGCCATCCTTTAGCATATGTCGCACCCAACCCCCGACATTTGGCGCCCACCGTGGGGGCGAGGTGCACCGTCGTCCGGAGACCTGTTCTGGACGGGAACCTTGTTCCTTCTTGGCGAGCGCAGCCAGCCCGGCACGCCAGACGGCGTATGCGCCGACACGCTGTGTCATGCGGAGGTCGTTTGCGCGGCGAGCTGCCTCGCCGATCTTGTTGGCGAGATTTGCCTCTCAGGCGAGCCCGCATCCGATGCGGGCACAGAAGGCCCCGAGAGCCGCCTCGTGAGCCTCCTCGGTTAGCTCCACGTCACCAGCGAGCCTGCTGCGGACTTGGAGTCGGTTGGCTCCACCGATCCGATGCTTGTCGACTCCGACACGGCGTCGCTTGACGGGTTCCCCACCAACGTGGTGGTCTACGACGAACCGCTTCCTTGCGCGGATAGCGGCGGCAGCACCGTCACGGAGGTGCTCGTCATCAGCCACGACAAGCACTCTAGCGGAGGTGGCCAGGATCCGCTGCAGGCGGCGCTGCAAGACCTGACTGCGCCCATTCCTGAAGACACCGACGCCGAGACGCTGGAAGCACGCCACGTCCAGCTCGTCGAAAGCGCCAACAGGCTGGCCAGCATGAGACGCCTTTCGTAGCCCCACCAGCGTGAGATGGACCATGCCGTCGGCGGCACGCCGGCTCCTGGTGGGCCTAGCCGCATTGGCATGATCCGGCAGCGCGGCGCAGCTATTACCAGCATATTCAGGGCAGATCGCCCCGTCTACGCCACGCCCGCGGAGAACATTCGAGCTGCCCAGGCGGCGGCAGACGAGCTAGACAAGCTCGAGGGCGACGAGCGTCGCCACATGATGGAGCGCGTCCAACAGCTCCTTGACGCGGCTGCCGAGCAGCACGAAGCCGGCTGCCGCACTGAGGCACCCAACCGGCGAAACGACGACCCGCCTCCCCGCCGAGAGCAAGGTGAGACATCTCGGACGCCGACTGGTGGCGTCCGCGATAGAAGAGACAAGGAGCCGGCTGCCAGCCGCAGCCGGACCCGCATCACCATCGAGCGCGACCAAGACGGCCTCCCAAGAGCAGTGCAGCGACGAGACGACTGTCCGCCTCCCCCTCCCCGCAGGGAGAGGCGCATTTCCCCGCCGCCTGTTGACCACCCGACGCTCGGCGACCGCCTTGGTCGCCGAGAAGGAGTCAGAGAGAACGACGCCCGCCACCGAATCGACCGCCTCAACAGATCCCTGGCACTAGAAGAAGAGGACGAGCTGGGTCCGCCTTGTTTTGGCCCCCGCATCCGAGATGAGCCCTTCCCCAAAGGGTTCACACTCCCAAGAGATACGCCCAAGTACATCGGCACCGTGAAGCCGGAGGACTGGCTGGTCTACTACTCCACGGCCGTCAGCATAGCAAACGGCAACAAGCGAGTAGTCGTAAAGTACGTTCTGCTCATGCTCCAGGGCACGGCCCGGACATGGCTGAACAGCCTGAAGCCCCGCAGCATCAACAGTTGGGTCGATTTCACTGAAGCCTTCATTCGCAACTTCACCAGCCCCTACAAGCGGCTACCCAAGCCTTGCCAGCTCTCCTTGTGCGTCCAAGGCCCCAACGAATCAACTCGCGATTACCTCACGCGTTGGGCCGAGCTGCGCAACTCTTGCGAGGGCGTGCATGAGGTGCAAGCCATCGAGTACTTCAATGCCGGGTGCCGAGAGGGCACCCTCCTCAAGCACAAGCTTCTCTGCGACGAGCCGACGACCCTCGACGAACTGCTGATCATAGCAGACAAGTACGCCACGGCCGACTCCTCCATGAAGGCGGAGATCCAAGTTGACGCATCTGGCAAGGTGGCTCCCCAAGCTCCTCGGACCCCGGCTGGTGACACCAGTCGGCGACAGCAACAGAATGACCATAAGCGCAAAGCCACGTAGCCGGCTTCCACGAGCCGGCAGGTGGCGACAGTTGAAGACCAGCAGCCGGAAGGGCAGCCTCCTCCCAAACGCCAGAAGGGCGGCAAGCCCAACTGGTTGCCCGCCTTCTCGTACGAGCAGACTCTAGATGCACCCTGCAAGTTCCACAGCGGCGCGAAGCCGTCCAACCACGTCACCCGGAAATGCCACTGGCTCACCAGGATCGCCAAGGGCGACAGACTCCAGCCGCCTCCGCCTGCCGGCCCGCCGCCTCCTCCTCCCCAGCAGCCGGCGGTTCGGCCAGTCGGCGCAATACAAGATGAATATCCTGAAGAGCATGGAGCTTATGTCGTGTTCACCAGCGTGGCCGACGATAAGCACAGCAGACGGTAGCGGCAACAAGAAGTAAATGCAGTGGCATCAGAGACCCCCGAGTTCATGCATTGGTCTAAAAAGCCCATCAGCTGGAGCAGAGCTGACCACCCGGAGGTGATGCCTTCTCCCGGTTCTTATGCTCTGGTGTTGGATGCCACCTTCGCCACGGAGAGGCGGGCTGCTCGCTTCTCCCGAGTTCTGATAGATGGCGGCAGCAGCATCAACATCCTGTACGAAGATACTATGGAGAAGTTGGGAATCAAGCAGAGACAGCTCCAGCCCAGTCGGATTGTATTCCATGGCATAGTTCCTGGCCTTTCCTGCTCACCAATCGGCAAGACCCAGATAGATGTCCTCTTTGGAGATAAAGATCACTTTCGCCGAGAGCTAGTATGGTTTGGGGTGGTGGACCTTGAGAGCCCCTATCATGCGCTACTTGGCCGGCCTGCTCTGGCCAAGTTCATGGTGGTCCCCCACTATGCTTACCTCAAGATGAAGATGCCGAGCTCCAAGGGAATCCTGACCATAGCAGGGGACTACAAGAAGTCATCTGCCTGCATAGCAGACAGCAGCCGGCTAGCCGAGTCCCTCGTGATCGCGGCTGAGAAGCGGCTCCTTGACCGGGTTGTGGCGATGGCAGGCAAGCAGCCAGAAATGTCACCCAACCCCAAGGAGTCGGAAGCCGAGGGCTCGTTCAAGCCGGCGAAAGAAACGAAGAAGATACCTTTGGACCCGGAGCACCCGGAGAGGCACGCTGTCATAGGTGCAAACCTTGACAGCAAATAGGAAAGCGAGCTCATCGATTTCCTCCATGAGAATCGGGACATCTTTGCATGGTCTCCCAAGGACATGCCGGGTGTTCCGACGGATTTCGCCGAGCACAAGCTACATGTCCGACCTGATGCCAAGCCAGTCAGGTAGCCCTTGCGCCGCCTGTCAGAAGAGAAGAGAAGACTTGTTGGAGAAGAGATAGCCCGGCTTCTAGCAGCCGGCTTCATCATGGAGGTGTTCTTTCCAGAATGGTTAGCCAACCTAGTCCTTGTACTGAAGAAGAATAAGCAGTGGCGCATGTGTATTGATTATACCAGCCTCAACAAAGCTTGCCCCAAAGACCCATTTGCTTTGCCAAGAATCAACCAAGTGATTGACTCCACAGCCGGATGCGAGCTGTTAAGCTTTTTGGATGCATACTCAGGGTATCATCAGATCAAGCTGAACCCGGCCGACAGGCTAAAGACCGCCTTCATCACGCCATTCGGAGCCTTCTGCTACCTGACCATGACGTTCGGCTTGAGAAATGCCGGCGCCACGTTTCAGCGTTGCATGCAGAAGTGTCTCCTCAAGCAACTCGGCAGAAACGCCCATGTCTGTGTGGACGATGTTGTGGTGAAGACGGAGAAGCGTGGAACGCTGCTAGAAGACCTCAAGGAGACCTTTGAAAACTTGCGCCGCATTCAGATCAAGCTCAACCCGGAGAAATGTGTCTTTGGAGTACCAGCCGGCCAGCTTCTTGGCTTCCTGGTCTCAGAGCGCGGCATAGAGTGCAAGCCTGTGAAGATCAAGGCCATCGAGAGGATGGAGGTGCCCACCCGACTGCTGGACGTGCAAAAATTTACCGGCTGCTTGGCATCCATCAGCCGTTTCATCAGTCGGCTGGGCGAGAAGGCTCTTCCCCTGTACCAGCTCATGAAGAAGACCACTTTTTCGAGTGGAACGACAAGGCGGATGAAGCTTTTCTCCAGCTCAAAAAGATGTTGACCACTCCGCCTGTCCTGGCGGCTCCGACTGCTAAGGAGCCCATGCTTCTCTACATCGCCGCCACCAGCCGGGTGGTCAGCACAGTCATAGTTGTGGAACGCAAGGAAGAAGGCAAAGCACTGCCAATCCAGAGGCCGGTGTATTACCTGAGTGAAATATTGTCCACCTCCAAGCAGAACTACCCCCACTATCAGAAGATGTGCTACGGCGTACACTTCGCCGCCAAGAAGCTGAAGCCATACTTTCAAGAACACCCAATCACCATGGTCTGCACTGCTCCACTTGCCGAGATCATTGGTAGCCGATATGCTTCAGGCCGAGTAGCCAAATGGGCCATAGATTTGGCCCCCTACACCATCTACTACCAGCCTTGCACCGCCATCAAGTCACAAGCACTGGCCGACTTCCTCGTCGACTGGGCCGAGACCCAGTACCTGCCGCCAGCGCCAGACTCCACTCATTGGCGAATGCACTTTGATGGTTCCAAGATGCGCACCGGTTTGGGAGCCGGCATCGTCCTCACCTCTCCAAAAGGCGACAAGCTCAGATATGTGCTGCAAATCCACTTTGCCGCCTCCAACAACGTAGCTGTATACGAAGCACTCATACACGGGCTCCGGCTTGCCAAGGAACTCGGCATTCGCCGGATCATGTGCTATGGAGACTCTGACTTGGTGGTCCAGCAGTCGTAAGGCGACTGGGACGCCAAAGATGCAAACATGGCAAGCTACCGCTTCCTCGTCCAGCAACTCAGCAGATACTTCAAAGGGTGCGAGTTCCTCCATGTGCCAAGAAATGACAATGAGCAAGCGGATGCCTTGGCACGGATCGGCTCCACCCAACAAGCAATATCAGCCAGTGTCGCCCTACAATGCCTCCTTAAGCCGTCTGTCAGGCCGTCGCCAGAATCAGACTCCATCTTCGTGCCGGCTCCTCCTGAAGCAGTCGGATCCGACTTGAGGGCCCCAGCAGTCGGCACGGGAAAGTTGGCAGATGGCTCGGGGACTGCAGCAGTCGCACCCGGCCCAGGGACTTCAGAACCCGGCCCGAGGACTGCAGCAGTTGCCCCGGGGACTTCATCGACTCAGCAAGCGGCAGCCGACCCCAACCCGCCGCCTCCCAGCCCAACCGCCCTCGTGCAAGCTGCAGTTCTGGCAGTCGAAGAAATAGCAGCACCTTCATGGGCACAGCCCATCCTCAACTTTCTGGTGAACAAAGAGATGCCGACTAATGAGATCTCGGCCCGACAAGTGCAATGTCGGGCAGCAGCGTACACCATTGTCAATAGAGAACTTGTGAGGCCAGTGTCATTGGTGTGTACCAGCGCTACGTGGAGCCAGAGCAAGGCCAAGCAATCCTCAAAGATATCCACCAAGGTGAGTGTGGTCACCACGCAGCTTCAAGAGCACTCGTTGCCAAAGCTTTCCGCCATGGTTTTTTCTGGCCGACTGCTCTAGAAGACGCCAAAGATTTGGTCCAGAAGTGTAAAGGGTGCCAGAAGTTCCGCTCCAAGCCACATTTGCCGGCTTCTGCACTCAATACCATCCCCATCGCCTGGCCCTTTGCAGTTTGGGGGCTGGACATGGTGGGACCATTCAAGACAGCACGCGGCGGCATCACTCACCTGCTTGTCGCGGTGGACAAGTTCACCAAGTGGATAGAGGCAAAACCAATTAAGAAGTTGAATGGTCCAACTGCCGTGACTTTCATCTCCGACATCACCATCTGGTATGGCATACCACACAGCATCATCACCGACAACGGCACGGACTTTGCCAAAGGCGCCTTGGCTCGTTTCTGCGTGACACAGGGCATCCGACTGGACTTAGCGTCCATTGCCCATCCGCAGTCAAACGGCCAAGTGGAGCGAGCAAACGGCCTCATTTTGTCCGGCATCAAGCCCCGACTGGTCGAGCCTCTAGAGCGTTCGGCCGGCTGTTGGCTCGACGAGCTGCCAGCCATCCTCTAGAGCATGCGGACAACTCCGAACAAGTCAACCGGCTTCACGCCCTTCTTCCTCGTCTACGGTGCCAAAGCCGTCATCCCGACGGACATAGAATTCGACTCCCCTCGAGTCACCATGTACACCGAAGAGGAGGCAAGAGAGGCACGAGAAGACGGCGTCGATCTGCTGGAAGAGGGTCGGCTATTGGCACTCAGTCGGTCCACCATCTACC
Source organism: Aegilops tauschii subsp. strangulata (assembly GCF_002575655.3). Lineage (NCBI taxonomy): Eukaryota > Viridiplantae > Streptophyta > Magnoliopsida > Poales > Poaceae > Aegilops > Aegilops tauschii. The sequence continues at coordinate 168,152,821 of NC_053036.3, read as the reverse complement.
AGCAGAGTCTACGCCGATACTACAACCGGAAGGTCAAGCCAAGATCCTTCCAAGAGGGAGACCTTGTGCTCCGGCTGATCCAGCGAACAGCCGGCCAACACAAGCCCTCGGCACCTTGGGAGGGCCCCTTCATCATCAGCAAGGTGTTGGGCAATGACTCCTACTACCTGATCGATGCTCAGAAGCCTCGAGCACGCAAAAGAGACGACTCCGGCAAGGAGACAGAGCGGCCATGGAATGCAAATCTCCTTCGAAGGTTTTACAGTTGATGTAGTATGTACCACGCTACCTTTTGTATTAAGTACGAAGACTCCGGGTCCCCGAGAAGAGCTCGGGGACTACCCTCTTTTTTCTATATGATAAGTATTATGCCTATGAATGTGTTATTTCATTAGTCCGCCTGGCACCGGGTTCGACCAATCGGCCCGGGGGCTCGCCGCCTTGTACTATGTGATGCTTCCTGCAGCCGGACAAGTAATGTGTTAGCACTTAAGCCTTCTCCTGCCAAAGCCGCAACTCGCAGAGCGGCTGTCCGGTAGGCGGGAGTCAAAGGCAGGAAAGGGTGCCCACATGAAAAATGGCTAAGGACCCCAAAGCATGCACATAGTTAAGGCCGGCTTCCCGCCTCACCGACCTGCTGTTGAGCAGCCGGCCGGCCGGCTTCTACTTAATTTGCTAAATGCTCTAAACGGCTATGTACTTACCCTCCCAAAGCAGCCAAGTACTTGACCCAGCCGCAGTCCGCAGAGCGGCTGTTTGGCTAGCAAGACGGCAGCCCAGGGAGGGCGGCAAAGGAAAAAATCCAAGGAGCAGAAAGCAAGGAAAGATAGAAATCAGCAAAAATATTTATCAAAAGGCCCTTGGCCAGAATTCAACAGAAATTTGAAATACACCCCGCGGGTGGAATTGCGCGAAGTTAACAAAGTTTGTCGAGACTGATAAGCAGGTAAAAACAAAAGATAAATTGGCAGCCTAGGGAGCAGCAGACGGGTTCGGCGAAACGGTGGAGTCGGTGGTGCCGGTTGCTGGAGCGGCCGGCTGGTCAGTTCCCGCTTGGTCGCCTTCAGCAGCAGTCGGCTTGCTCGGGCGTGGCTCGTTGCTGGAGGCGCGGTCGTGCTGAGGCTGGCCGTCCGCTCCAACCTCTGGCGCTTCCTCTTCACTTTCCTCGTCCTCCTCGTCTTCTCCCTCGTCGTTGGAGTCGATCACTTCGGCCGAGTCCTCGCCATCCTCCGGGTTCAGCCCGAACCACTCCTGCGGTGCCTCGGCACCGTTCTCAGCCAGCTCAGGAACGAAGATGCTAGCGTTGGTATACTCGGCAATCGCCGCGGCCCGCTTGACAAGATCATGCTCCACCGCCACTAGCTCCTCTTGGGCCTCCAGTCGAAACGTGGTCAACTGGGCTAGATTTAGCCCAGGGTACCATGCCTTGATGAACTCCAAGGCCCGGCATGCCCCAGCCCGGACCGAGGAACCCTTCCAAGCCTCAAGGCAGCCGGCCGCCACCTCCAGCCAGTCGGCAGTCCGACTGGGAGTGCGCGGAGCCGGCATGTCTGGCCACAGGGCGGAGATCGCCTGGGCGCCGATGCGCTGAAGACGGCGCAGCATCCGATGAGCCGGCCGAAGACGGGCCTGGATGCTGAGAAGCTGTTCGCTAAGGGTCCGGGGGGCGTTGGCAGCAATATGTGCACCTTCCGCCCTCCGCCCTTCGCGATCAGCCTCGATGGCTTGGTTAGCGGCGCCAGAGTGACCAGCGAAGAAGTCTGCTCAAACAAGAAAATAAGAGAGCCAGAAGTTAGGGGCCGGAGGCCAGCCTGATCAGTAGCCGGCAGCCTTAAGAAAGAAAAAAGAAGGAAGCTTACCGTCAACCATGTCTTCAATTTTGCCGAAGCCGGCAGTCAGCAATGCCTCCTTGTCGGTCCAGGCGGAGCGTTCGGTCTCGAACTCGGCGAGGAGATTGGACTCTTTCACCTCCGCCTCCTTCTGGGCCTTCTGGAGAAGCTCCTCCTGCTCCGTCAGTTGCTTGACCAGCCGGTCACGCTCCTGGGCCAGCTTGTTGCACTCTGTCTCCTTGGCACGCAGCGCGGTGTTGGCCTCACCCAGCTGCTGCTGAAGAGCGGTGTTGGCCTCTGCAAGAGAAGAGAAAAAAAGACGTCAGCAACCAACAAAGAAGAAGTACAGTTGCCGGGGAGATCCGGCCCGACTGCTCAGCAGTCGGCCCGAATCTTAGGGACTACAGCCCGTGGGTGCGCCAGCGTGCCCCCGCAGAGAAAGAAAACAAAGACTTACTCCGGCTTTCCGACAAGTCGGCGGTCCGCTGCTCCAGCTCTCGGACGTTGGAGTTGAAGGTGGCCGCGCGGAGGTTATGATAATTCTACAGTGAAGATATCAGACAACGTTAGTACTCGGAACTTGTCAATTAAAGTTCCGAGCCGCCTGCTCCACAGCCGGCCCAAAACTCGGGGACTACACCCAGTGGGTGCGTTGGCACGCCCCCACAGAAAAATTCAAAAGCCAAAGACGAAGAAGTGAGAAACATACCCGGATGGCCGCTCGCGAATCCAAGAACGCTTTGTTGCACTACTTGAGAGCATCGGCCTCAGCTCGGAGCCTGGCCTGGACGTCTAGGATCGCCTTGTTTAAGGATCCCGTCCTGTCTCCACGCACCCATTCAGCGGGCGCAGCGCTGGTCGCTTCGGCGTCTGGGATTGATGAGCTCACGGCGCTGGCTTCCAGCAGTCGTGGCGCCGAGGCCGCCTTTGCAAAACGACGGCGCGTTGGTGTGAGGGCCTCAGGGGTCGGGCCCGTCACCACTTCATTCCCGACTGGTGGCATCGGCGGGGCGGCCGGCTGCTTGTCCCGCGCCCCTCCAGATGGCGGCGGCGGCACGGCCACGTCCGGCATGACAACATCGCCGCCCTCCCTCTCCATGATCGGGTGCTCATCACCGGCTCCTCCAGTCGGCGCCGTGAACTCTGGTGGAGGCGGTGCGGAATTCAAAGGAACGACGAATAGCGGCTCATGGCGGCGCGCAGCTTCTTCAAGCCGCTTCTTCGCGGCGGCATCGGCCTCGGCCTCCGCCAGCTTCTTCTGCGCGGCGGCCTCCGCCTTGTCTGCCTCCGCCTTCTCCAGGCGGGCGGCCTCCTACCTCGCGCGCCTCATGCACGTTTCGTTCCTGCGCCTCCCGGAGGTCGGCCGTAGGATCGATTCGCCGGCTAGTGGTGGAGGTCTCCGCCGACCCGATAACGGAGGTGGTGGCCGACTTCTCAAGTGAGAGTGGAGCCCTAAGTTAAGAAGACGAGGAGAGGAAGCTCAGATAGAATCGACAAGAAAGGAAAGCATGAGAAAAATATACTTACGCCGACACCATGGGAGGCGCCTTCGGAAGCTTCTGAAATTTGGTCGCCTTCGCGGCGGCCTCCTTCCGCCTGGTCGCAGCGGTCGGGTTCTTGGCCTTCTTCGGCGTGCTGCCGAACAAGGCGACGCCCTGTTTACGCTTTCGCGTGCCGCCTCGAGCAGTCGGCTCGGCGGAGGGGCCCGCGTCCGCCTTGCCGCCGGCCCGTGAAGGGCGCGGCTTGTCCTCCTCCTCCTCGAAGTCGTCCGGCCACGTTTCGACGCCGCCCCCTTCTTCGGAGCTGCCGGCTCCATAGACGCCGCCTGTGGCGTCGTCCTCCAAGGCGGCCGCCCCCAGGTCAGGGACGTCCACGTCGCTCACCTCCTGGTCCGGCTAGTAGTTTCCACCCGCCCCCATGATGGCGGCCGTCGCCGCAGACATGTAGATCTGTTTCGAAAAGTAAGAGGCCGACTGGTCGATACAACAAGGCAGAATCAAGATGAGGTACTGAAAAGGGAAAAATACTGAAGAGTTTACGGCAGGCGGCGGGTCCGCGCGGGAGTACGGCTGCTTGCCGAACCGCCAGGACCCCTCCAGCTTGAGGTCGGAGATCTCGTTCACCAAGTTTGCCACCTCGGCAGCCGGCATCTCCTTGGTACTTAGCCGGCATGGGTCGCGGTGCCCGCTCATCCAGCCGATCAAGTGAGGTCGGCCTTGAAGCGGGAGAACCCGGCGCGCGACGAAGGCGACCAGCAAGTCGGACGCCTTGAGGCCTTCGGCGTCAGTCAACTCCCGGAGTCGGTTGATGGCGACGGCGGCGTCTGCTGACAAGGGCTTCGGCTTGTAGCCCCAGCTGGCCCGGGGCTCAGCCGGTGGGCCGGCTTCATAGGCCGGCAGGTTGATGAAGTCGACTGCCGGGTCGACATTCTCCACGTAGAAGTAAGATTGCTGCCACATCTTGACCGACTGTGGCAGCTTGATGGCGGGGAAGACATTCTTCGGCGATGGCCGGCGCACCGCGATGAAGGCACCACACTGGGCCGCCTTCTCCCTGGCAGAGGTGCCTAGTTTGGTGTAAAAGAACGCTCCCCACAACTCGATGGTGGGGAGGATGCCGAGGTAGCCTTCGCACATCGTGACGAAGGCGGACAGCAACATCACAGTGTTGGGCGTGATGTGATGAGGTTGGAGATGGTAGAACTCGATGAACGAGCGGAGAAAGCCGCTCGCCGGCAGGCCGAAGCCGCGGATGAAGTGAGAGCAGAAGACGACCCGCTCGCCCTCCCCCGGCGAAATCTCCCCCGCAGGAGGCACGCGCGCCTTCACGTAGCCCGCGCCGGGAAGGCGCCGCGTGTCGCGAAGGAAGGCGATGTGGTCTTTGTTGACGTTCGACCCGTCCCAATCTCCTCCCCGCTCGCACGCCATGAAGAGCTCGGTGAGGCAAATGGCGCGGCGGGGGAGCTGAGAACTGGTGCGGGGCTAAGAGGGCTCGGGGCAGAAGAGCTCGACGGAGACGAGCAGCGGCAGCACTCCGGCATAGCTTGGGGGCGTTGCGGCGAGAGGAAGAAGAAGGTGATGAGGATGGGGCAGGAGGGCGCGCGTGCTCCGCCGCTCCCCCTCCTCCCCCTACTTATAGCCGGTGGGCTATGAAGCCGCGGCGAGGCGTAGGATCGTGGGATTAACTGTGCCCACGACCCCACGTCCCCGTTTTAATCGCGCGAGTTACTGCGCGCAGTAACTCCGCGAGGAAGCTCAACCGGCCGCCTCGGCCGCAGCGGATCCGCTCGCATGCCGAGGCCCGGTAGTGGCGGGCCCAGCCTGCTGTCACATCCCGTCGTGTGCGTGGGCTAGCAGGCTGGCTGATGCCACGTGGTGTGCCCACGATGGGCGGCGGGCCTGGAGGCCTAGCCAGCACGCCATCTGGTTCCCACCACTGCGTTCAAAATCTTCAGGCAAGTCCGTCTGGTTGTGGCCGATTCCCTCCAGGCGGAACGCCAGGAGTCGGATGAAGCTTCCACCCAAAGCTGACGGAGTAGGAAACTGCTAAGGCTTCTCGGCTCGGCAGTCGCGACGCCTCACCAGCTTCAGGGACTACTGTCGGAGTAATGGGCCACGGGTAGCCTAACCCAAGTCCCTGAACCTTTGAAGACATCGGGGCCGGCTGCGCCCCTCAGGACATCAAGATGAAGCACCACCTTCTGATGACCGGCTGGCCCAAGCGGCCGGCTGCCAGAAGGCGGCTAAGCTCCAGAAGGCGGCACCAAGACGGGCCGACTCCTTGCAGACGGCCTCCAGAGAGGCCGGCTCCTAGCAGGCGGCCCACGGCGCCCTCAGAGTCTGCGCCCCCATTAAGAAGACAAGAGAGGGTGAGGCTACAGTGTAGCCCATCACCCCCATATCCAGGGCCGGGCGTGGCCACAGTGCTCCGTACAGGCGGAGATCTCCGCCCGGCGCGGCACTGTTGCCACTCCACCCCTGACGTCACTGCTGGCAGGCGGAGCCCTGTTCCCACGAAGACATGTCGGTACGGCCTGCAGGCAGCGGGCCCTACCGGGCAGCGAGAGCCCGAAGGACGACGGAGGCCTGACCAGTCGGACCCGAGGAAGGCCGGCCTCCAGCAGGCGGCCCCCTCCTCCCTCGGGGTCCGTGCGCCATTAACCAGATGAGACAGGGAGTGGTTGCAGTGATCTCCCACCAGTCGGCGAGACTGTAGCCACGCTTCCCTGACCAAGTACACGTCATTAGCATCACGGCTACAGTAACCAGCAGCCGGCAAGACCAGCAAGCGGCGGGAGCGGCCTGTCGGCTCCGTACCAGACCAGTCGGCGGGGCCCCCCAGGCGGCGGGCCCCAGCAGCCGGCGGAGAAGCCGGCGACGAGAGACACTGACAGCCGGGTCCTACACCCGGCTAGATTACTATTGTACCCCTGGGGGGTAGGCCTATACAAACCCCCCAGGGCACCCATGCAAAGGGTTCCCAACCTGTTAGAACTAGACTCATACCTAGAGGAAGGAGAGAGCGTACCTGCCTTCTTCTACCTCTAGCGTACAGCTCGAGGAGCACCATTGTATCCACTAGTGCCTTAGTGATCATGCGGAGACCCCGCAGAGCAGGACTAGGGGTGTTATCTCCTAGGAGAGCCCCGAACCTGGGTAAAGTACGCCGGCGTTCGTGTCTACGCCTCATCCCGCTTCCAGGCACCGGCGACGTTCTACTCGCTCCCACCATGATAAGCCATCCTTTGGCATATGTCGCACCCAACCCCCGACATCCACCACCCCAATTGGGCTGGTCCGCCTCCCCGTCACATTTGGCCCGTGCGACAATTACCGCACCGAGCTCATTGACTTCGACGTCGCCCACATCCGCCTGTCGTACAACGCCATCCTTGGGTATCCAGCCCGGGCCAAGTTTATGGTGGTGACCCATCACGGCTACAACGTCCTCAAGATGTCAGGGAGGGGCGGCATCATCTCAGTTGCCTGTGAGGAAAAGGACGCGGTGTGCTCCCTCGAGCGCACTTACCAGGCGGCAGGAGCTGAAGACCCAGACAACGAAGGCGCCATGTACCCTCCTGGGGTCATCCCTGTCGGTGTCAAAACCGGCGGATCTCGGGTAGGGGGTCCCGAACTGTGCGTCTAGGATTGATGGTAACAGGAGACGGGGGAACGGTCTTTACCCAGGTTCGGGCCCTCTCTATGGAGGTAATACCCTACTTCCTGCTTGATTGACCTTGCTGAATATGAGTGTTACAAGAGTTGATCTACCACGAGATCGTAATGGCTAAACCCTATAAGTCTAGCCTATGAGTATATGGTAATGAATCTGTCATATCCGGTCTATGCTCCCCTGTTTATACAGACACCGGAGAGATCTAGGGTTACACGAGGTCGGTTACATAGGAGGAAATCTTCATAATAGGTCGCCTAGCTTGCCTTCCACGCCAAGTAGAGTCCAATCCGGACACGGGTATTGTCTTCGGCCTTCGTATCTTCACGGCCCATCAGTCCGGCCCATGGATAACAGGCCGGACGCCCGAGGACCCCTTAGTCCAGGACTCCCTCGGTAGCCCTTGAACCTGGCTTCAATGACGAGGAGTCCAGCGCGCAGATTGTCTTCGGCATTGCAAGGCGGGTTCCCCTCCTTCCGAACTCCAAGATAGTCTTCAGACGTGATGATTGTATCCGGACCTGTTATACACCATGCACAATGGCAGAGAGAATATACATATTTTACACGAGTTCCATCCGCTAACAGCTTTCTGCAACATGACATTACGTCCGTTTGGTCATAATTTGGAACCATTTGTCCCACGTTTCAAGACGCGGTTGCTATTGGCACGTCTTGTCGAGGCAGAGATCGTGTCCCCTTATCGCGGGATTCTCATCAATGCGGGCATGGGTAACCCAACCGTGCCGTTTACACAGCCCTTGGGAATAGGCGAATCTCAAGGCGAGTGAGGAGGCGTTTAATATTTGCTGCCTTTATAAGGAGATTAGGATTGCCCTTTCCTCTTCTCACGCTTTCTCTCTGTCTCTGTCTTCCCAACCTTGAGCTCCAGCGCCCAAGTTCCAATCTCCTTTCCACTCCAGCAACCATGTCCGGATCCGGTGGTCAGGGCAAGTGGATGGTCTCCTCCTCATGAAGGAGGACATTACTGAGCTCCGGGTGGCTGGATATTTGGCGAAGGAGATTGTCCACCGCCTACCGGCCGAGGGACAGATCGTCCCCACGCTAGAGCCCACAGAGAGGGTGGTATTCCTCCCCCATTTCTTCCGTGGGCTAGGGTTTCCACTCCACCCCTTCATCCGCGGGTTAATGTATTATTACGGGGTAGATTTCCATGATCTGTCCCCGAATTCCTTCCTCAACATCTTGGCGTTTACCGTCGTGTGCGAGGCCTTCCTCCGCATCCAACCCCACTTTGGGCTGTGGCTCAAAGTCTTCAATGTGAAGCCGAAGGTGATGGATGGCCAGCACGCGGAGTGCGGAGGGGCAATGGTGAGCAAATTGTCCAACGTCTCCTGGCCCAAAGGCACCTTCGTGGATACGGTAAAGGAGTGGCAGAAGCAGTGGTTCTACATAACAGAACCACGCGGCACCACCTGGGCTGCAGCTGCCGAATTCCGCTCCGGCGCTCCTATGCAACTCACCTCCTGGGTCGAGAAGAGTCAGGACTGGTGTTCTCCTGACGAGCTGATAGCGCTGCAGACACGCGTTCAGAGCATGGTAACCAAGAGCGTCAAGCTTATTGATGTGATCCAGGTGATGTTAGTTTGCCGAATCCTTTCATGCCAACGCCGAAGCCGCCCGCTATGGGAGTTCGATCCAAAGAAGCACCGGACCCTGGCGAGGCTCTTCGAGACTACGCGCGAAGGCGCATGGAAATTGCTCTTCAAGGGTAATGAAAAACCACCGGCCACGGATTCAGACCGTGGTCACGATTGTACACACCCCGCCAGCAAGGTATGTTATTTCGAATGAGTCCTCAACCTAATTGTTTCGAGGATGATGTCTGAGCTTTTATTACTGCTCTTTTAGGACTGGACGGAGAGGGCGAAGCGGATCTAGTGTCCGGCTCCGCTGCCCGAAGAACCAGTCATCCCGCGCTTGGCGGAGATGCTAGTACCGGTGCCATATAAGGCGCCGGAGAAGAAGGCCAAGAAGAAGGCAAAGGGGGCCAAGAGTGGCCTCCGTCGTAAGGGTACTTCGGACGCGGCGTCCGGAGACGACGAAACTCATTCCTCTGTCCCTAAGTACAATGACGGGGAAGAGGAGGAGGAAGAAATCAATCCCCCCCCCTGAAGAGAGGAAGAAGAAGAGGGCGGCTCCGGCGCATCTGGAGGCGGAGGCGCCCAAAAAGGGGAAGGGCGTTCCGGCGGCCAACACCGCGTGGGACGTTGACAGTAGTCCGGAACGGCACCCCCGCACTAAGCCCCAGACCGCGTCGTAAGTGACATGGCTTATTTATGCGCACATCCAGCCCTTTCTCTCCATTATCTTGATGTAGTTAACCGTACCATAGCAATCCGGCCCGCGACCTAATCCAGCGATCTTCGTCTGGAAGTTCGTTGGCTCCGTCGGAGATGGCGAGCCAGTCACCACCGCCTGCTTATTCCCCTGGGGCCTGGGACGGCACCGAAGTGCTGTCCCGGAGGGCCGATCCGAACCGGGGAGGAACCCAGGACACTGTCCGGGAGGCGCCACTTGGCGAACCCTCCACTGCCGGACATATGGAGGGGACGATCCCCATGGAGACTGGCGAAGAGGGCCGCATCCAGCTTGGCCCTCAGCCGAATACGATTCCGGAGACCCATATGGCTCCGGAGTCGGGCGGGCAGCCCCCTTTGAAGGAGGGGGGTGCACCGCTTCCGCCGGTGGTCCCTGTCCATCCAGGGGCGCCGGATAACCTGATGGAGGCGCTACGAGGTGCCTCCGTTATGGACGAGCACCGTGTTCTTATGAGCGCGGTGATCGAGAAGGTTCAGTCCGCCAAGAGTGGACTGAACGAAGCCTGCAGCAACCTGTTGACAGGTTTGGAGGTAAATAATAGAGAAAAAAACCCATATAGTCAGTAGCCCCTGAGACACTGTCCGGTGCTCGGTAAGAGGAACCGGACATGCATGAGCAGGCGTCGCTGTTGGCCGCAACCTCACATGCTGTCGAAGTCTCTGAACTGAAGCAGAGGCTGGAGCGGACCGAGAACGAGCTCGGCGAGGTTAGAGTGCAGCTGCAGGAGAAGCAAGGTAAGTAACGTCTTGCTGTGTGTTCGGAAAGCGAAGACGCTGTGTATTGACTATAATGTCGAAATGTATGTAGGAGCCGCGACCGAGGTCGAGGCCCTGAGGAAGGCCCTGGGCGAGGCTGAGGAGAAGGCTGTCCAGCAGCAAGCCGCCCGTAAGAAGCTCGAGGCCCGTGTCAAGGAAATCCAGCAGGAGCTCCAAGATGCAGTGAAAAAATGTGAGACCTTGGAGAATGATGCGTCGGCTTAGGAGGCCGAACTCACCAAGGCTCGTCAGGGCGCGGAGACCGCGCGGAATGAGGCCCAGGCAGTCATCCAGGAGATCCAAGAGGCCAGGAAGATCACGGTGGGTAAGGCTTTTAAGATGCAAAGCAAGTGTGCGGAGAGGCAGTACCTTTTACTAACCCGGGTTTGGAGTTCCCCAGGAGCTTTTGCGGATCTACCACGCAGCATATTAGACGCTGCCGCGTTCTACCGAGCCGAAGGAGGAGGTTCTACGGAGAAGCTATTCTGGTTGCAGTATGCGACGCCAGAGCATCCTGTGTCCTTCACCGATCAGCTGAAGCAGCTGGTGGAGCTGCACATGGTGGCCGAACTAGCCATGAAGGATTTGACAATCCGGCTATGGCCAGCCGAAGCTATACCTGGCAGCTACTTCGGACTCGTGAGGCGGTTAGTGGAAGCCTGTCCGTGGCTGGACGTCATCAAACGTTCTGCATGTATTGAAGGCACCCGTATGGCCTTCGCTCGCTGCAAGATGTGGTGGGCGAAGATGAACGCTGTTGAAGTGGTCAGCGGGCCGCCGGAGGGCAAGGAGCACCGCACACCCGAGAAATACTTTGCGGATGTCATAGAAGGGTCTCGACTTGTGGCAGCGCAATGTTCGCAGGACGTTATTTTCGAATGAATACATTCGTATTGGGCCTTTGCCGTGTATTATAAAGACAGAGCTTGTTTTGTAATGTAATTTCGTTATGCTTTAAATTGTTTCCTCCTGTGCGGCCGTGTTATATGCAATCTGAGGGTAGGCCAGTCATCGGCTTCTGCCCTCACGTAATTAGTACGGAGGTGTTTGGGATGGGATCTAAACAATCTTGATCCAATTGTATGGTCCTTGAAGGAGTTGTTTAGCGCAACGAATAAGGCAATCAGACTATACGGCTTAAACGCCCTCACTTAGCCATAGGAGTTTTATAATTAAGCAAGTGTGCAGCCCCTGGTCCAAGCCAGGGTGCTGTTAGCATCTGATCGGGAAGTGCCGATCCTTCGCGTGAGGCGGAAAAAATCTCCAACGATTTTGTAACCCACGAAGAGCTAACTGGCTCTCGCCGTATCATGACAGTCAGTTTTCGGCTTTCTCTACTGAGGTGCTCATCCGGTCAAGGCCAGGGCACAATCGCAGTAGTTCTCCCTATACTACCCTAGCCGATAGAGCGGAACGTAGGGTAGCAAGCACAGGAGCCGGGCAACCCAACTATTGACCAAAGACATGATTCGGAGCCAATGCATATAATGCTAAATTCGGGGTGCCGAACTTTTATACAAAAAGTGTTCGGACTTTGTTGCCTTATTGTGGGGCGATAAGCAGCCCTTGGCGAATATGGAACGTACAAAAGAGTACCGATGTAGCTAATAAGCAGATCGAAATGAAATGAAGTAAGGGGCGAAAACCACAAAAACTGGGCCACAAATCATTATCATTATAACTGAATGGATACGTTAAGGCGTATCTTGTACAAATAGCGCGATAAGCACCCGGGCTATGTAATATGCCAGAATCAAGAGGGGGGGTAGCGTACGGGTCCTGAGAAAGAAGGAAAAATATCGTTAAGAAGAACGTATGGAGGTTACCCTACACACCTATGTTGCGTGTCCCCTTTGTAAGCCAATCCTTTGAAGGGGCTTGTGATCAGGCTCGCGGGAAAGGGAACCTGAAATAGAAAGAATGAGGTGTATCCGGGGTCGGTCTAGCCGAACTGTAGATCCTGGTTGAGCTTGTGCCTCCGTCGATGTCCATGGAATCTCGAGTGCGTAATTATGTACGCGTGGTACGAATGCCACTACTTCATCCGGACTGGGACGGAAGCCGAATTGCTAGTCGAGCTCTTGACGAGCCTTGCTGTCCTGCTGCAGTGTAGTTCGGGACCTCTTGATGGTGTCCAGGGGCTCGGCAGCCGCACTATGCTGCTGCTTGAGAAGGCCGCTCTGTACCTCTGCTGCTAGGGCGGCGGTGTGCTCCTCTGTTCGGAGAGAGCGTTCCGTGTTGCCGCTGACTGTTATGATGCCGCGTGGACCGGGCATCTTGAGTTTCAGGTAAGCGTAGTGTGGTACTGCGTTGAATCTAGCAAACGCTGTTCGTCCGAGTAATGCGTGGTAGCCGCTGCGGAAGGGGACGATGTTGAAGATTAACTCCTCGCTTCGGAAATTGTCCGGAGAGCCGAAGACCACTTCCAGCGTGATTGAGCCCGTACAGCGGGCCTCAACGCCTGGTATGACTCCTTTGAAGGTAGTCTTTGTTGGTTTGATTCATGAGGGGTCAATGCCCATCTTCCGAACTGTGTCTTGATAGAGCAGGTTGAGGCTGCTACCACCGTCCATTAGGACTCGTGTTAGGTGAAATCCATCGATGATTGGGTCGAGGACCAATGCGGCCGAACCGCCATGACGGATACTGGTTGGGTGGTCTCGACGATCAAAGGTGATCGGAAATGACGACCATGGATTGAATTTGGGGGCGACTGGCTCTACCGCGTAGACGTCCCTGAGTGCATGCTTACGCTCCCTTTTGGGGATGTGTGTAGCGTATATCATATTCACCGTTTTGACTTGAGGGGGAAATTTCTTCTGCCCCCAGTGTTCGGCTGCCGGGGCTCTTCGTCCTCGTCCTCACTTTGTGATCCCTTTTCTTTGTTTTCGGCATTTAACTTGCCGGCCTGCTTGAAAACCCAAAAATCCAAGTTGGTATGATTGGCTTGCTTGTCCGAGGTGCCGTATATCTGGCACGGACGGTCGAGTATGCAGTCCAGGCTGGAAGGTCCTTCATTATTTCTTTTATAGGGCTTCTTCCGTTGGCCAGACTTGGAGCCATTGAATCCGGCATGGACTGTTGTGTCATCGGTGTTATCGCCATTGCTTCGGCATTTGTTTCTGTTGCGCCGGATTGCCGGTGCTATTTTTGGCCTCCGAGGGCCCTGTCTCGCTGGCTGTGTTGTTACTACGGGCCAGCCAACTGTCCTCTCCCGCGCAAAAGCGGGTCATGAGTGCCGTAAGGGCTGCCATGGACTTTGGCTTTTCTTGGCCGAGATGGCGTGCTAGCCATTCGTCCCGTATGCTTTGGTTGAAGGCTGCCAAGGCCTTGGCATCCGAACAGTCAACGATCTGGTTCTTTTTAGTTAGGAACCTAGTCCAGAATTTTCTGGTTGATTCTCCAGGTTGTTGAACTATGTGGCTTAGATCATCGGCGTCTGGTGGCTGGACATATGTTCCTTGGAAGTTGTCTAGGAAAGCTTCTTCCAAGTCCTCCCAGCTGCCGATAGAATTTTCAGGCAGGCTGTTAAGCCAGTGCCGAGCTGGCCCTTTGAGCTTGAGTGGGAGGTATTTAATGGCGTGGAGATCGTCTCCTCGAGCCATGTGGATGTGGAGGATGAAATCCTCGATCCACACTGCGGGATTGGTTGTGCCGTCGTATGATTCGATATTGACGGGCTTGAATCCCTCGGGGAATTCGTGATCCAGAACCTCGTCTGTGAAGCAGAGAGGGTGTGCGGCACCTCTGTACCGGGCCGTGTCGTGGCGTAGCTCTGATGGAGTCCGTCTGCGGCATTCGGAACGGGCGTGGTTAGGTTTGTCACGTCCGAATAGGTATCCGTCTTTGTGCCTCGAGGCACGTCCCCGCGATCCGTAGATCGATCTTGTATGTCCTGCTCTATTGTCCAGGGTCTGCCGGAGGTCATACGTGTGACCCCGAACTCTTCCGTCTTTATTTTTGCGGGGCGGTTGGGCAGGCTGCTGTTCGGCCTGAGTTGCCGCTTTATCCCGACCGCGTGGTGGCCGGTCGGCCGCCCTGTCGCGACCACGTGGTGGTCGTTCTGCATTATGCGAGGGAGATGTGTGCTCTGGTGCCTCATCGAATTGAGGTAGCATTCTTCGTTTCGGGTAGCTCTTGGCTGGGCGCTTGAGGGCGTATTCTTCTGTTGTCAGGACGTCATTCCATCTGTCGACGAGCAGATCTTGTTCAGCTTGAAGTTGCTGATGTTTCTTTTTCAGGCTCCTTGCAGTGGCTATGAGTTGAAGCTTAAAGCGCTCCTGCTCCAGAGGGTCCTCAGGCACGATGAAATCTTCGTTGCCGAGGCTTGTCTCCTCTTCGGAGGGTGGACGGTAACTATCGTCCCCCGAGTCATCTTCTATGGCCTGCTCATCAGGGTTGTCTTGCCTGTCGTCATGTTCCTCCTGTTCGGATGTGGCACCGACAGGGTCTTCATTGTTTTTGGCGTCGCCTGGAGTACTATTTTCTCCAGTACCAGTGTTGCTATCTTTTGAGCGGCGAGGCTTAGAACGGCGTTTGGGGCGCCGGCGCTTGGACTGCGTCTCAGAAGGTTTATTCCTATCTGGCTCTTCTTTGTCGTCGCCAGATCCTTTGGGTGTATCAACCATGTATACGTCGTACGAAGAGGTGGCCGTCCAATGTCCAGTGAATGGCGGGTCTTGGCCTTGCTCATTGTCGGCATCGTCGTCCATACCGGTGATGTCTTCGGAGCCATAGTCAAGCACGTTGGTTAAGTCGTCGACGGTGGCTATGAAGTGGGTGGCGGGTGGGAAGCAAAATTCCTCGTCGTCCGCCTCTGGCTCGAACCGAACATAGTTCGACTGTGAGTCTTCCTCCAAGGACAAGTTCTTCAAAGAATTTAGTATGTCACCCAAAGGCGAATGCTGGAAGATGTCTGCGGCGCTAAATTCGAAAATCGATAACCGATCCAGCTCGGTGTCTGCGGGCGCACTTGATCCGGAACACGTAGCCGGAGACGAGTCCGGGGTTCCATTGACGCAAGCATTGCAGGATGTTGAGTCCATGTGCAGCTTCAACGCCGCGGACTTCATGGCCTCGGAGGGGATGATCCGCTTCGGTACTGAGGCCATTGCAGCAACAGGATCCATCTCCTGGGTGTGCTCCGATGACAGATTTAAGTCATGTTCCTCGGAGAAGGGGGGAGCGATCGCCGCGGTTTCAAATCCCTCGAAGATCAAGTCTCCACGGATATCCGCGACGTAGTTCAAGCTTCCGAACCTGACTTGGTGGCTAGGGGCGTAACTATCGATCTACTCCAGATGGCCAAGCGAGTTGGCCCACAGTGCGAAGCCGCCGAACACAAAAATTTGTCCGGGGAGGAAGGTCCCTCCCTGGACAGCGTCATTATTGACAATTGAAGGTGTCATCAAACCTTTCGTCGACGGCACGGTGGAACTCTCAATGAAAGCACCAATGTCGGTGTCAAAACCGGCGGATCTCGGGTAGGGGGTCCCGAACTGTGCGTCTAGGATTGATGGTAACAGGAGACGGGGGACACGATGTTTACCCAGGTTCTGGCCCTCTCTATGGAGGTAATACCCTACTTCCTGCTTGATTGATCTTGATGAATATGATTGTTACAAGAGTTGATCTACCACGAGATCGTAATGGCTAAACCCTAGAAGTCTAGCCTATGAGTATATGGTAATGAATCTGTCCTATCCGGACTATGCTCTCCGGTTTATATAGACACCGGAGAGATCTAGGGTTACACGAGGTTGGTTACATAGGAGGAAATCTTCATAAGAGGTCGACTAGCTTGCCTTCCACGCCAAGTAGAGTCCAATCCGGACACGGGTATTGTCTTCGGCCTTCGTATCTTCACGGCCCATCAGTCCGGCCCATGGATAACAGGTCGGACGCTCGAGGACCCCTTAGTCCAGGACTCCCTCAATCCCCAAGAAGAAGAAGCAGCTGCTCCACCAAGGGCCTCAGGAGAGCGGCGTTTCCAGCGGCACCACCTCAGGACCTGCACCCACAGATGGGGCGCCTCCCTCCCTCGCATAGGAAGGCACACCCAGCGCCCTCCTCGGGTTGGGCTCGGGGGCTCTCTTCTGGAGGGCCTCAGACCTAGCCAACGTCACGAGGGAGGCGCTTGGGCACCACGTGGAGGCGTGCTTTGCCGCACGCTTCCCGCAAAAGGGCACAAGGCGAGGAGCGCCAAGTGCTCAGGAGTTCATCACCAAGGCGACCAAGGAGCTTCAAGAGGCAAGAGCCATGCGCGGCGACCGCCGCTCACCGTCTGGCGCAGCTTCCCATCCTGGCGAGGACGGTGAGCTACGCGTCTGCGTCGACATTCTAGGGCTCAACAGGGCCGCGTCTCAGGGGCGCTTCTGGCCATCGAGCGTTGGTCGGTGCGAGGGTCCCCCTCACAGCTATGTTCACATGCCTTTCGGCCTGCCGAACGCGACTGTCACCTTCTAGCACCACTTGCGGAGCATTCTGGCATCTCAGCAGGCCAGGCATCACGCAGTCCTGGCAGAGAGGGCGACGGTCCTTCATGAGACGCCCAGGCTCCCGGAGCCTCCCGAGGCTCAGAACCCTGTCGACTCATGAGGAGTGGCTTCTTCAGCACGCATCTTCAGCTACTCCAACACCACTTCAGCAATGGCATCAGGTGACTCTTTCCAGTTCATTCAGTTGGGGGCGCCCCTCGGGCAGCATTATCCCCAAGTCGCACGGGCCTGTCCCTGCGGCGTGTATGCTTTTGCATCTTTAGTTTACTCTATTGGGAGCGCCCCTCGGGCTGCATCTTCCCCAAGTCGCACGGTTCCGTCTCTGTGGCATGTATCGTTCTTGCATCTATCTGAACTAGCTTGCCTCCTTGCATGATTTACCTTATGATCATCACCTGCTTACCTGTTGCCCCTCGCGGCCACCCGTGTTGCTGACCGGCCTCCTGCTCATCCCGCAACAGGGGCTACACATGCTGGCATGGCACTTGTGCTCGGGTCCGTCCCTGCAACACTGACAAACCTGAGTGGTCGAGCTCTAGCTCGCGGCACGCCCCACGCACGTCACCTCACCAGGCCCTCAATGCCTTCATCTTCTTGCGGAAGGACCAGCGGCAGGGCAGCGAACGTGGTTGCAATCTGTATTCCTCCCTCGCGCTAACCTGCGGGAATCTTTGAAGCCTAACAAGGGCGGCACCGCAGGCTCCTTCCTTTTCTCACGCAATTCGCTTGCGCGTTAAAGGGGGGCCCCTGAGCATCGCGTCTCAGGAGCTCTTACTGACTCTCCAGCCCTGGCCTTGACCACGGCATCGCGACCTGGCATACCAGCGGCGGCTGAGCTCGCTCGAGGGTCGGGACCTGAGGATGAAGAGAACCTAAAAGAGCGTGAAAAAGAGAGGGAGGCCGGCGCGGGCCTAACCCAGTCGTACCACTACCACTAACGCACGAATCTGGCGCTGCGCACGGAAACCGCCTCAGGCCTGATAAGATAAGTCGTGTATTCAAGTCAGCCCGGCACGTGACTTAGGATTTTCGGCTCCTGCAGCCTTGCTCTGGCAATGCCGCCTTCCTTTTCTGCCTTTAGGAAGCTGCTTGCACGCCAAGGGGGACCTCTTGAGCACCGCGCCTCGGGAGCTCTTACTGGACCTTGGGCCGCTCACCTCCTGGCCTTAACCACGGCATCGCGACCTGGCATACCAGCGACGGCTGAAGCCTGCCTGGGGACTAGGACCTGTGGGCGTAGAGCACTAAGCTGCCGCGAGGACGAAAAGGGGGACAATGCCAAAGCAAGACGCGCAATCACGAACTTCATAATAGAAATAACATCGCTCCAAAAGCACTACATATTCTTTACACACACCCACGGGGTTCATCTCGATTCCTCGCAGGGAACAAAAGAAGAAGGCTTCCGGGAGTCATATCTACAAGCATCGCCGTCGGCGCCATCATCAACACTGGGCTGCGGGAGGCCGGCGCCAACCCCATCCAGATCAGCGGCGACGACGAGCGGACGCCGCTGCTGCGCTCCGGGCACGGTGAGAGCTCGGGGGCACGTAGCTGTCGTCGCTTGTCTCCGGAGTCTCGTCGGGCTCGGGAGAGTCGCTCGACTCCCAGGCGCCGTCGCTGCTGCTGGAGGAGCCGTCGGCACGACCAAGGGCAGGCCCAGCGCCCCCCCCCCCCCGGGGCGCCGTCTTGGCGACCCCCTCCTGGGCAGCACTCCAGGCGGCGGCCTTCCTCATAAAAGAACTTGAAGAACATCGTGGAGGTACCGTCGTACTCGAAATGGATGGCGAGGGGCCCCTCCGCGCGGCAGGCGCGGGTGACCTCACCCCATCCACGGGTCATGAAGATCTTGCCCGGGGAGACGACCTCGACCTCTGCTCCCATCGCCGGGGTACCACACACGGCGTGCTGCACCCACAGCTCAAGTGGCCCCCTCAGCGGCATCTCTTCAGCAAAGAACTGCGGGAATCTGATCCACGTCCGCTGGGGCATTGCTGCCCACACCACAAATTCGCGCGAGGAGCCCTCGGCGTGAGTTCGTGGGCTAGCGATGCGGGCCGCCACAGCACGGCCACCACGACCGTGGCGCGAGCGGCGCGGGCCGCTGCCTCCTCCTCCGGAGCCTTCTGCCTGGGTGTACAAGGGCAGTGGATAGCCGGGGGATGCCGCTCATACCAAGGCCTCATCACATCCTGCCTCACGACGATGTCGTGGGGGCGGGCCAACCTCTTCTTCGGCGAAAGTGGCCCCTGCTCTTCACGGGGGGGGGGGCTATCCTTTCTCAGCGGCGGAGAACCTCCTTATCGGCGCCATGGGTGTCGCAGCAAGACGGTGGAGCAAGGAAGAAGAAGAAGAAGCAGGCGAAGAGAAAGAGATGAGCGACGGGGGCTCCGCCCCTCTCCTCATTTATAGCCAGAAAGGAGGCCAACCGCCGGCCTCCATGATCTAAGGTAACGATGGTTTTCTTCTGCATGCAACAGGGTCTCGTCAAGTCGGGCAGTTGCCGAGGCAGCGTGGGGAAGCGGAGACACCCACGTCTCGTCAGTCTCCACATGTCAATCAAGGCCGCGGGCGGATGGGGCCCGCGGCGCTCCGCACTTGCCCTTTCGCTTCGCCTCGAATCCAAGTCCGAGCGCACGTTGGGCCCGGGGGCTACTGTCCGCGTCATGGGAACGGGGGTACCCAGACCTGCCTGCCTGCGGCCCACGACGCGGCTCCACCAACGACCTGGTACGGCCCATCTTCAGCGGCAACCACTCAAGACCCTCGCGAGGCGGACGACACCAAGACCTCCTCGGGCAGCCTCGCTAGGCTAGCTCCCGAGGAGCGGAGATATCTATGCAAGGGGCACCTCGCGAGGATCACGTGACGTGAGCCATGACGACCAAGGCCAGACGGGCGCCAGCGGGCGCAGTGTACCAGTTTCCTCTTTAGTGCTAAAGAGGCAAGTGCTGGAGAGGATGTAACACCCCGGATGTAACTTTCCATATTTGTAACTCCGACTCTTGCCATTTTCGGCTTTGTGTTATGATATTCCCTCCGTGGTCGGGTTTTGTTTGTCGTTTTGCATTTTGTTCATGTCATGCATTTCATATCATGTCATCATGTGCATTGCATTTGCATACGTCTTCGTCTCTTGCATCCGAGCATTTTCCGCGTTGTTCGTTTTGCAATCCGCCGCTCCCATCTCCTCCGGTGCACTCCTTTTGTTTTCTTTCATGAGCGGGTGTCAAACGTTCTCGGAATGGACCGAGGCTTGTCAAGTGGCCTTGGTATACCACCGGTAGACCACCGGTCAAGTTTCGTTCCATTTGGAGGTCGTTTGGTACTCCAACGGTTAACCGGGCATCCGCAAAGGCCATTTGAGTGTGCAGCAAAACCCCCCCTCAAAACCAGCCCAAAACCCACCAAACTCTCTTCCATGCTGTAGGTCGTTCGATCACGATCGTGTGGGCGAAAACAGCACCTCATTTAGACTCTCCTAGCTCCATCTACCTATTTATATGTGACCCTCCCGAAAACGAACGCAGTTGAAACCCTAGCCTTCGTCCCTCCGCGCGCCGGACGGAACCGCGCCGCCGGCCGCAGCAAATCCCGCTGCGCCACATGGCCGCCGCCGCCCGTACCGCGCCGGCCCGTCGTCGCGCCCCCGCACGCGCCTGCCCCGCCGCCACGCCGCATCGTCTCCACCTCCGCGCCGCCTCGCCTCCACCGTCGCGCCGCCACCGCCCGCCGTCCGTCGCCTCGCCATCGCCGGCGCCTCGCGCCACCGTGGCCCCGCCGCGTCCGACCCTCGCCGCCGGCCGGAGCCCGCACCTGCCCCGCCGCCTCGTCCTCTCCTTCCCCTCCACCGTCTTCCCCCAACGCCGGCCACCGCCTCCTCTCCTTCCCCGTCGCCGGCCAACGAGCTTCGGCCTCGATCCGATCTGGTGAGCCACCGGCGTTGACTTTTCCCGAGACCCGTATATTTTCCAAGTCTTGGAATTTTTACAGCAAGTACCCATGTTCAACAGTGCATAACTCCTTGCATGTAGCTCCATTTTGCGCGTGCAATATATCGAATTGTTCGTCTCGTGATGCTCTACATTTTGTTCAATTGCACCATGTTCATTAGAGGCCATCTTGATGCCCAAATCTCTGTTGCAAGAGTGCTAGTTGCTGTTATCTTCTGGATCTTAGCAGAACTTGGAGATTTGTCATTTTTGTATCATTTAATCTGTGCATCTTATGGGCATGAGATCTACATGCGTTTTGTTTTATGCCATGCCATCTTTCCAGGAGTGTATGCCATGTATTTTTGTGATCTCTTTGGTGACTAGCACAAGCATGCAAACTAGCCTCCGTAATGTTTCTAATTTCAGGGACAGTAATTTCTCAGTCTTTGTCTGCTGTTATTTTGTTGCCATGTAAACTTGACGCTACAGAGAGATCCATGCATATTTAGGAGATGTTCAGTAAGAATGTTTTGTAGATATTATTGTAATTGATCCATTCCTGCCCTTGTTTGCAATTATGGAGTCCCATAGCATGACTCGAGCTTGCTCTACTTTTGCTATAAAATATTTCTGGCAGATTCTTAACATGATATGCAATTTTGCCAAGCTTGTTGTAGTTGATCCATACATGCTATGTATTTGTTCTTGCCATGGATAGCTTCGTAAACATGCCATCTTCCTGTAGGTATGCTTGTTTTGTCATGTATTGCTTTGTGGTGAGTGCATCAAGCTCACCAAGATGCCTTCATATCATTATTTCTGCCATGCTCTGTTTTCTGCCAAGTCTGAAACCTGATAACGAAACTTGCTATGTTTACATGCTTGCCATCATATCTTCTGTTCCTTTTTGGCTTATGGTAAGTAAGGGACTTTTGTCATATGCATTTAGTAGAATACTGCCATACCTTGTTTTGCCATGTTAAGTTCTTGTAGCATGTTGTTTTCGTGCTCTGAACATTGCTACCTGATGCTGTTTATGCCATGTCCAGTAATTTCACCAAGTCTGGAACCTGTTATCTTTTGCACTTTTGCCATGCTTGTTTGAGCTTGATATGTGGTGATCTAGCAGTAGCTGAGTGTTCATCTTTTGTCAAGCATCTCCTGTAGATTACTACCATATGCTTTGTTGCTATGTTGGAGTGCTGTAGCATTGTTACTTGTTGCATTCGAAGTGCTATCATGCTGTTAATCGCAGATTCGTGTCATTCTTGTTTTGCTTGTCATTTGCAAACCGTGCATCCGTTTCCGGTGATCTTTATATCGATTTCGACCGAAATCATCTCATCTTTCCAGTGGCATGCTTTGTTTGCCAAGTTACTGCCTTGTTCATCATTTTCCTTCCGGAGCACGCATACGCACCGCATATCATACATGTTTTGCATCATGTTGCTTGTGCATTTCTCGTGATTGATTGTGGTTCCGCTGCTTGTGTTCTTGTCTTGGGTAGATCCGGGAGACGAGTTCGTGAACGAGGAACCTGTTGAGTACGCTTTCGAGGATCAAGCTTTCGACAACTCTGAGAACCTTGCAGGCAAGATGACCACCCCTCGAAATCACTTCTATCTTTGCTTTGCTAGTTGTTCGCTCTATTGCCATGCTGCGCTACCTATCACTTGCTATATCATGTCTCCCATATTTCCATGTCAGCCTCTAACCATCCTTTCCTAGCAAACCGTTGTTTGGCTAAGTTACCGCTTTTGCTCAGCCCTTCTTATAGCGTTGCTAGTTGCAGGTGAAGTTGAAGTTGTTCCATGTCGGAACATGGATATGTTGGGATATCACAATATCTCTTATTTAATTAATGCATCTATATATTGGTAAAGGGTGGAAGGCTCGGCCTTATGCCTGGTGTTTTGTTCCACTCTTGCCGCCCTAGTTTCTGTTATACCGGGATTATGTTCCTTGAGTTTGCGTTCCTTACGCGGTCGGGTGATTTATGGGACCCCCTTGACAGTTCGCCTTGAATAAAACTCCTCCAGCAAGGCCCAACCTTGGTTTTACCATTTGCCACCTAAGCCTTTTCCCCCGGGTTTTCGCGAGCCCGAGGGTCATCTTTATTTTAAACCCCCGGACCAGTGCTCCTTCGAGTGCTGGCCCAAACCGAGCGATGTCCGGCGCCCCCTGGGCAACCAGGGTCTATGCCAACCCGACGTCTGGCTCATCCGTTGTGCCCTGAGAACGAGATATGTGCAGCTCCTATCGGGATTTGTCGGCACATTCGGGGGCTTTGCTGGTCTTGTTTTACCATTGTCGAAATGTCTTGTAAACCGGGATTCCGAGACTGATCGGGTCTTTCCGGGAGAAGGTTTATCCTTCGTTGACCGTGAGAGCTTATGATGGGCTAAGTTGGGACACCCCTGCAGGGTAATATCTTTCGAAAGCCGTGCCCGCGGTTATGAGGCAGATGGGAATTTGTTAATGTCCGGTTGTAGAGAACTTGTCACTTGACCCAGTTAAAATACATCAACCGTGTGTGTAGCCGTGATGGTCTCTTCTTGGCGGAGTCCGGGAAGTGAACACGGTCTGAGTTATGAATGATGTAAGTAGGAGTTCAGGATCACTTCTTGGTCATTGCTAGTTGACGACCGTTCCGTTGCTTCTCTTCTCGCTCTCTTTTGCGTATGTTAGCCACCATATATGCTTATTGCCGCTGCAGTTCCACCTCATTACACCATCCTTTCCTATAAGCTTAAATAGTCTTGATCTCGCGGGTGTGAGATTGCTGAGTCCTCGTGACTCACAGATTCTACCAAAACAGTTGCAGGTGCCGACGATGCCAGTGCGGATGATGGGGTTGATCTCAAGTGGGAGTTCGACGAGGAACGTGGTCGTTACTATGTGTCTTTTCCTAATGATCAGTAGTGGAGCCCCGTTGGGACGATCGGGGATCTAGCATTTGGGGTTGTCTTATTTTCATCTGGATCTTGACCGTAGTCGGTCTATATGTTTGTATTTTGGATGATGTATAAATTATATTTATGTATTGTGTGAAGTGGCAATTGTAAGCCAACTCTTTATCCCATTCTTGTTCAATACATGGGATTGTGTGAAGATGACCCTTCTTGCGACAAAACCACTATGCGGTTATGCTCTAAGTCGTGCCTCGACACGTGGGAGATATAGCCGCATCGTGGGCGTTACAGAGGAGTCCCGAGGCGTCAGACAAAGGTTTTCATATCGGTGCAACGAGACCAAGACCAGTAGGGCGGCAGGACAGAGGTCACCGCAGAGCCCACAGCAGCATCACCACCAAAGCCTTTGGCAGGCGAAGACCACCTTTTGTCAGGATAGCTTGTACTAGTAGTCTCCCTTCAAAATTAGCCGTTGTGGGATCCCTTCCCGCCTAATATTTGGGAAGAGGACCAGGGCCTCTATAAATAGGACTAGCCACCACCATAGGAGGTATCTCATCTTGGATCGGATCCATTCCTCCAAGGCCATCCCACCAGCTCACCGAGCTCAAAATCACCTCTCCTCAGGAGGTTGTTCTTGCCTTGTACTATTCATCCTCAGCCTAAGTCAATCCACCACACCACACTGGAGTAGGGTATTATACCATAATGATGACCCGAATCAGTATGAACCCTCGTGTCTCTTGTTCTTTGGGTTCGTCGAGTTAGGCCTTGGGATCGTTGTGCGAGCGAGCTAGGAAGAGAGAGTTCTTCGTGCGCACCTCTGTGTTCGAACCTTAGGAGTTTGCCGGAACCCAAGATCCGACATCCACAATCCGAACAGCGCGGTTCGTACGGATGTGGGCGGTTTGCGGATCTACATTTTTTTTTTTCGGATCCGCTTGAAGATACCCTAATGTGTTTAGGAAAAGAAAACAGCGAGACGTACCAACTACTCGTCGTATTTGTTTGTAAAATTGCAACAACGTCGATGCAAGCTACCCAAAAGAAAAGAAAAGAATAGAAAAGGGACCCAGTGTGTTGATGTGCAATCTTCGATGTCACGGTGGCCGTGCGTTCGGGCGCCTTTCGGCCGTGTCGCCTCCCGGCTTCCCCGATTTGGATAATTTTGGCGACGTGGACATGTGGGCGCGGCCCCCATGGACGTGAGCTACTAAACGACGGATCACCCGTCGCGTCATCTGATCTGACGCGTAATTAACCCGCTACCTTAGCTTAGCTGCTGCATCGATCAATCCTTATCTTATCTCCGGAGCCCGGAACTGACTGCGCTTTTGTTGGCTCCTTTTAACCCCTCGCAGTACCTGAGCCTGTTTTTACACGGCCTTTTTACCCGTGTCGCGTGCGGTGGAAGCCAGCAATGCGTGGTAAATATTTTTACCGCGCGCGCCTCCCGGCTGATCCGCGGGGAGACGCGCTACGTGTTGCGCTACGATTGCGGTAACTACGCTCCCGGTGCGCGTGATTGGCCGCTTAGCCATGCTACGGTCGGTATCCGCATACGTAGCATAGCATGTCACTGTCCCGAGGCATGGTGCTGCTAGCGATCGACCTATCGACGTCAATGTCAGCGCGACTAGGGTAGTAGTAGTATAGACAAGCAGATCAAGAAGATTTGACGCTGATTTTTTAATTGCAAGATACATCGAGGCTAGCAGACGAGGACAAGTGATTTTCTTTTTACTTGTACTCGTATCTCTTGTCGAAAACCCGTTACTTATTTAGCTAGCAAATACAGCAGCAAAATTATTGTTTGTTTTCGTACATGGAAATGCAAAATTGTAAACTGTCTGTCTCGTCTCTCGGTGCTTGTCTAACTCAGCACTGAACTAACCGCGAAGATATCCTCCTTACAGGCTGAAGAAATCAAGGAAATTACTACTCCTACTAGATAAGCCCAATCTATAACTTTTCTAGACAGTCAAGTGATTAGTGAGACCATCGTAGTCTCAGACCAACGGACATCAAACGCACCCAGGTTTGCCATATTATATGTCTCATGTAAGGGAGATTATCTTTCCAGTGTAGATCATGTATTCGTCGACGACGAGATGCTACTAGTAACTTCGCTATTATATGCACATTTTTGTATCTACGTGTTGCACTGGGTATCTCTCATTAAAAGGCCTGAGTACACACACACAAAAAACTTGTCGAGAGTGACCTGCACGTAGCTCCACCAACAGAGAGGATGACAAGCGATACTCCCTCCAATCCAAGTTAATTGACGCAACCTTTGTAAGTTGTCTTTACTTAAATTATATAGAGGATGCATCAATTAATTTGGTTTAGAGGGAATACCTTTTTTTATTTGCACGACTAATCTAAATCTTGTTATTTACGTAAAAATAGTCGCCAAATATAGAGTGTTTGTTCTTGTAGACAACAAAGTATTCTTTGGTTGGTTAAATCATAATAATCCCAGCCTACAATAGGTTAACTACTAACCTATTCGTGAGCCCCTGATTACCGGAAAGAAAAACTAGAAACCTATTTTCATCTTTCCTAATCCTGAACTGAACATAGAAAACCGGCCATATGCAAAATTCCAGATTCTGCATCTACTTGCATGGCACCGACAAGACGCGTCGATAGGATTCCCAGCCCCCAACAAGTTTCATGCTCCGTATTTCAACCTGTGAACCAATGGCGCATAAAAATCACGGCGATGGCAACCGAAGGTCTCTCTCAACCCTCAACCACGCAGGCGACAGGTGCTAGCTAAACACTAGTCCCGCTCCTGATCGGGAGAGCCAGAAGGGTCACCTCACTGTAGAATCTGTCCGGTGCATGGCCTGAACTGAAGGCGAAATTCTGTTCAGCATCAAAGTTATCCCCACGTGTGGGTTCCGAATGACCAGTGACCACTGCTGCATGTTGTATCAAGCTCGCGGAGTCAAAAGCGATGAGAAGGCACCGTCGCGGCCATGTCGAAAACGCAAAAGCGGGGGCTAATCAAGAATCTACACGTACACAGACCAATCGTCGGCCGGCGCGGGCGCGCGCGTGGTTGCTGTTCGGAGGCATGCAGGCGAAGTGATGGCGGCAGAGCAGAGCAAAGCAGCCGGTCGTGATCCCATCCCATGGACGGCCTGGGGCCGGGCTTGCCATCTCTGGCGGCGGCCGCGGGAAAGCGGAGTGTAACGGCTCGGTCGCCATCCATGGCCATGTCGATTGTCTCCAGCCTCCGCCCGGCACGTAGCTGTCGCTGGCCGATCGACGCGTCTCCTTCGGCTCCGAGCCCATGCCTGTGCCTCACAGCGCAAAAGCGACAAAGGAGGGGCAAATAGGGAAGAAGGGCACGGCCCGCTTCAAGATTGGCGATGGCAGAACGGGGAAGGCCGGGCCGGGCCGGGTCGCACGCGGTTTATGATGAAACGGGCCGCGCCGGGGACTGGATGTGACCGTACTGCGGCCAGAGCGGCGGAATGGGGTGGGGTGCGGTGCGGACGGATGTGACCGCTGTCAGGATCGTACAGTCTGGAGGATGGTAGTTATCGATCTATCGTGTGTTGGTCGATAATGACGGGTCAGAAGCGTTGTGATTCGCCATTGACACAAGATACGTGTCGGTTAGACGGTTAGCGCTGTGCTTTTGTTTTTTTAGAAAAGATATTGAGCAACACACAAATTTTTTTAGTTCACCGTATAAAAGTACAGAAGCTGGGGCCCTTTCAGTGTAGCCACTTTGGGCCTATTTCGATCTAAAAATTGGACCTCGCGATACATTTGAAGAAACCGTGGGCCCAGTAATTATGTAAGACAAATCATAAGCGATAAAGAGGCCCATTGACATAGTTGGAGCTGTCACTCTCTCTTCAGAGTTCGAGGGCAGCCCACTATTTCGACTGGTGTAGGCGCGAGATATATGTCTCGCTTGGGACCTCCTATACGACGGGGAGCTCCTATAGGACGCACATTGCGTCGAATGAAGCGCGGGCCGCACAGGGGGGAGGGGGGGTCCATGACTAGACCGGCCCATTGGAACCGAATCGAGTTGAAAGCAAAACAGCACGAGGCAAAAATCCCGAAAAATTGATTGCGAGACACATGGCGTTTATCTTGGTTCTTCGGTTATAAAATGCAGGGGAATAAGGGACCCAGGCTACCCTTGAAGCTTTGGCGTGCCGCGAGGCACTGGCTTTGGCGAGAGATTTATAACTATCACATGTGGTTGTAGCTTCAGACTGTCAAGGAGTGGTGCTTGATATAAAACAACAAACAAGAGGCGTCTATGCGAGCATCATCAAGGAAATTACAGAAACTTCAGAGAATTTCAACCATTGTTTCTTCATCTTTGAAAGAGAGAGTCCAATCTTGACGCACATAGCCTCGATAAGCATGCTTTTGGTCTGTACTCATTGCGCCATGTGTGGCTTTTAAACCCGCCAGATTTACAATGTATCCCCAATTCCCCATGAACATTTTTTTATTAGTAAAGCAAGTGTGTTTAGTTCCAAAAAAATCCCATAAAATAAAGCACTGCGCAGGACTCGAACACGCGATCATCTGCCACCTTGTTACCTTATGCAGTTACCCACTTGAGCTGACAACTTCTACCTACTAATATTTCGCACGAAACTTTAAGAACAGATAACAGCGGCAGATTTGAAATATATATTGATTTTTTCTAAACTTCCTGGAAATTATGAACAATTTTGAGATTCCTGTTCTGTTTTAAAACGCAATTTTTTTTTAAGCGTGAACAAATTTTATAATTCCAAACATTTTTCGAAAACCATAAAGAAACTATTTGTTTTTTTAAATTCCGAACATTTTCTTTAATGCGAACATTTTTGAAAATTCCGAACATTTTTTAACAAGAACAAATTTCGAAATAAAACCTTTTCTATGAAAAAGAGAATAGATTTCTTAAAAATGAAATAAAATTGAGAACACAAACAATTTTTGAAGTCCAGAACATTTTTTGAATAAGTGAACAATTTTAAATTTTTTGAATATTTCTGAAAAAATTGGAAACACGAACATTTTTCGGATTTGAGAAAAAAAATTGTAATGGCAAACATTTTTTGTATATGAGAACAAATTTTGTAATCATGAACATTTTTTGAAATTCCGAACCAAAAATTCAAAAATACAAACATTTAAGATATGTTTTTTATTTACAATTGTTTGGAAAATATACGAGAGCGAAGAGAAAGAAAAAAAGGAAATATAAAAACAAAAAATTAAAAAACAAAAAAAATAGAAAACCTAGAAAAAACGGTTCAGGAAACCTTATAGCTTTCGAAAACAGATAAAAACCGGCTTGAAACTTTAGAAGGTTTCCAAAACCGGAAACCTGCTTAGCGCTGTAAATGGGTCGGCCCACTTAGTCGCTCGCTTGTACCTCCTGTACGAAGCATTGACAGTTAGACGCAACATGCGTCGTATAAGATTTTCCCCTATACGGCGCTTGTGGGGCTAGCAACCTCAGCTGGCGCTCACGTGGAAGCGCTACGGCCGGCCCAGCTAACCTCAGCTCCCTCGCTCGCTTCCCGAGCCACAGCTCGTTCGCACGCCCTCGATTGCCTGGTTCGACTCGTCGCTGGTTCAACTGGTCCGCATGGTTGACCGTTGCCAGTCAAATAGTTGACCATTGACTTTTTCAAAAAAATAAAAATTTGAAAAAAAGTGTTCATGAATTGGAAAAAATCATATATTTGAAAAAAAGATCATTGATCTTTAAAACAAGTTCACAAATTTTAGAAAAGTATATAGATTTTGAAAAAATTCATGCATTTCAAAAAGAAATTAAATAAAAGGAAAGGAAAAACATTAGAACCATTCCAGAAAGAAAAAAATAACCCGGCCTGGAAGCTTCCCAACACCGGGACCAGCTACTCCCGCTTCAACCCTTAGATGGGCCGGCCCATCCCGAATGCCTTCCGGTACCGCGTACAAAATTTATGTGAAGCAACGTAGAAGGCACCGAATAGGATACGCCGGCTCGCAGTAAAGTGAGAGGTATGCTCCTCTTGCGTCCGAATCCTGTTCGGAGCTTAAGGCATCGAATAAGGCTCTTTCGGTACACAGCGACACATCGATCCCTTCTTAAGATTTCTAAATGGGTTGGCCACTAATAGTGTACCATTGACAGGTTTTTGGAAAAGGTTTGTTTTTCTGGGCGGGTTTCTTTCGTAATTTTTACTTTGTTTTCTGGACCTTTTTCATTGATTTTATTTTCCTTTTTCATTTTCATTTTTATTTTTTTGGTTTTCTTTTTTTTCATTATCTTTTGCTGTTGTTTTCATTTAAGAAGACATGAACTTTTTTTGATCCACCAACCTTTTTTTAATGCGTGAGTTTTTTTCAGTGCACGAACAGTTTCAAATCCATGAGATTTATTCAAATTTGAGATTTGTTTTCCAAATTCATGGAAAAATTTCTAATTCAATAACTTTTAAATTTGCCATCTTTAAGAATTAATTATTAAATCGAATTCATGAGCTTTAAAGATACTTGTTTTTTTTTAATTTGTGAAAAATTTCAAATTTGTCATATTTTCCAAATTTGCAATCATTTTTCAAATCGGTGTCCATTTTTTAATTTCTCCAATTTATCAAGTGAACACTAGCCAGTTTTATTTTCTAAACCAGCAAAGTAGCAACATAGAAAATGATTGAAAAAAATGTACGTAATCGACGGAGCGAGGGGAGTCATTGGAGGAAATGAGCTATTGGGCCGCAACTTAGGAGGCAGTGCGTGGGCTCTACAACGTTAGTTGGTGCTCGCCTTAGTGGGTCGGCATAACAAAACGTTTTTGAAAAGGTTCTATGTATCTACAAACCGGTTTTAGAACATTCCACATGGTTTTTCCTGTTTTATGTATTTTTATTTACCAATTTTCTTCGATTTCTTTTCTAGTTGTTTTCTCTATTGGTTTTCATTGGTTTATTTTTGGTTTTTTTATTCACTAGGACAGTGCCCGTGCTTTACAATGAGATATAAATGTACTCTAAATATTCTAGTACGTTAGGTTGTGGTATATTTGCTCATATTAATCGACTATGTAAATAAATGTTTATCAAATCCTGCCCGTGATTTACTTTATATTTTGATACGAAGTTTGGTAAGTAAACTAAAGTGAAATTGGTTCAGAAAGTAAGTACATTAAGATGATTGATTATCGTACGGGAAAGTTTGCATGAAGAGGCGGTGGAAAGAAAAGTGAAACCTGAAACCTTACATTCTTTTTAAATAGTAGTGATCGATATTCTTTTCTAATTGTTTTCTCTATTGTTTCGCATAATTTTATTTTAATACTATTTTTTGTTTCACTAGCACAACGCCCGTGCAATGCAATGGGACATAAATATTCTAATACTTTAGCTTGTGATTTACGTAACCATATTAATGCAATTGTGGAATTAAATGTTTATCAAATCTTGTTTGTTATTTATCATATTTTTTGATGCAAAGTTTGGTAAGCAAATTAAAGTGGAATTGGTTTAGAAAGTAAGTAAATTAAGGTGATTGGTTATCATACGGGAAAGGTTGGACGAAGAGGTCGTTGGAAAAAAGTGAAATATGAAACTTTATCTAAGTAGGAGAGAAGAGATTGTATTTTCTTTTCCTTTTATTCAAATACATGACGACTTTATCTAAGTACACATTGAACATTTTTCCATATACATGTTGAATATTTGCAAAATGCAAAGCGAACATTTTAAAACACACATTTAAACCTTCTTAAAAACTGTCAAGAACAGTTTTTCTAAAGATTGCTTTTATGTGTTGCAACATTTTTCAAAAAATTGGCATGGATATTTTATTATACTAGCACAAATGCCCTTGCGTTGCAACGGCGAAAAAATACCTTTTCTTATGAACCACGATTTGCTGGGTAAGGAACTATGTCAAGTGACAAAGGTAACTGATGCAAAAAGATGCATAATATGAGGACCATGACATAGAGCACATGGGGTATGATTTGGAGTAAATTGATCTGGTTGACAATGTTTTTCTTGAAAAAACTTTCGATCTATTTATCAAATATCATGGTAATATAAAGAACATCAGAAGTATTAAATATTACATCTATGTCGTGTGTTACAGCATGATAAAAATTCATCGCACTCTCACACTCCTAATCCAATTATTATTGTTTCTCAGAAAAGAAGTATAGTCAAATATCCCTAACATGAGGAAGAATTGTTCTTTCAAGCCGACCATCTTTACGAAACGTCTAACATAAGTATATATTTTTGTGTGGGGGGAATATATGCAGTGTTCAACTTGCTGCCCATGCTTCCGTAATGAGTAAACACCATAATGCTTTTGCAAAAAAAAACCCTAAAAAATCGGCTTACAGTAAAGAGAGAGAGAGAGAGAGTTGATCAAAATGCAATATTGATTAGCATATTTTATTGACCCACGTATATGTTTAATGTGCAAGTGCATGTTATAATCCCCAAGGCAAGGTCTGGCGCTCTCCCAATATTATGCTCACATGCCTGGATCCTTGTTAGCTTCCTTATTTCCCTGTCACAATGAACCAAATTAGCTTCTTGCATTTTTCGACAAAGAGTAATATATTAATATCAAGATGATATCAAGTACATCCGGCCTCTGCAACAACTCAATGCCACGAGCAACTCGAGGCATCAAGGACGCACACAGCCAAAAAAAAGAAAAAATAACAAAAGCAAAAAACGAAGATCCAAGGCACGTCGTAACCAACAACGATACCAAGCACCACCGTGACAACACACGGGCTGCGAGTAGGTTCTCCAAAAGCAACGTCTTCAAAAAGATAAGGACACACAAGTGTCACCGTTGCTGGATTCAGTCAAATACTAAATCCTGAGTTTTCACCCTGAGAGAAGAAGTGAGCAACATCATGCAATGCCTTCAACAAGGTAACAATATCAAAATACCACCATTGTCAGGTATGACCGGCGAAGGACAGACCATGGGTTTTCACCCTGAAACTCCAGTTCCGGTACTGAAGTAGCACCACCAAACGCAACCACGAAGTGTTGTTGCAACCACTGGACCACCCCCTTCATTCCTTCAATCCTTGACAATGCCGAACACAGACAAACGCCCACATGCATCGTGTTCTAGACCACTCGGCAACGAATATGCATAATCCTCATGCACAAGGACCATGGAACATCACATCTCAGAACGTCTTCAGCATGAATGTTTGGCATTCCAACCATTGTCCATTGCTCAGACACACAGTTCTGATGGGAAAAACTGTGCTCCTATGAGGTTGTTGACGGGCGACGACGCGACTGCCAGGAGCCACCGAAACCCACGATAAGGGCACCTTCGGCAGACCCATGCCATCCTCGCCATCAGCCGATGACGAACTTGGGAAAAGGATCCCTTCAGTTGTCCAGTTGCAGTCGTGGTCGTCCATGTCCCTAATCTGCATATTCGAGTCAGATCGGAACACAGTCATACCGCAAGTGACTGCCGCCGCCATGGATGGCATCTCCGTCTTCAAATCTTGATCCAGCGCCGCACAAGTCGCCGCGGCCAGCACCGCCTAGATCCATAGGCGGCCGTCGGCTGCGAGGGCAGCCGCTCCAGCCATGCCACCACCAGAAGGTTGAGGCCGCCGCCCCGTTTCCGAGCTGCGCCAATGCCGTCTAGGGCCGGCCCTAGCGCAAGGCCGGAGGTCCCCTCGGCAGGAGAGGACGAGAGCCCGCCACCGTCGTCCACCGAACGGGCCACTGCTTTCCTTATTATCATGTCTAAATTTCCTTCTCACATCCATTTTCCTTTAGCATACTACTTTCCTTATTGGCTCAATTCCTTCTCAAATCCTTTCCATTCCTTCTTTATTTCTCTCGCTGCATGTTGAAACGTCGGTTGAAATCCTCTCTATAGAACAGGGACTTAATTTTTACCCTTCACTTATTGATTTTCGAGATGGCTCGTTGATACCCTGAAAACTGAAATACCTATATAAGTAAGAAGGATTGGATGTAAAACAGGCGAGGTGGTACTATTTGATAGATTAGACAACACTACACTTGAAACCAAAGATTCACCTAGGTTGTCTGGTAGCACAATGTTTACATGACTGTGAGGTTGCGAGTTCAATTCCTGGCCCAAACACATTTTTTTGCCCCTGCCTTTTTACCCCCTATGTGGACTCCCAGGTAGACGTACAAACGCACAAAGGCCCAGAAAGAGGCCCAGCCGAGCGACAACGGACGAAAATCCTGTGACCTACGATACGAAGAAACGGACCGAACGGACGATAATTCGGGAGTAAGAAGCAATCAAACCATTAATAGTAGTAGGTATAGGTATAGGTATAGATATAGATTTAACGATCATCTTTCTTAAATTGTGTGATTTTTTATATTTCATTATTTTTGCTAAAATGTCATGTAGCATATTTTAAATTTAAATACATAGTGAATATTTTTTGTATATGGTTTGAACATTTTTTGAATACCTAACAAACATTTTATGCGAATACTTGTTGAATATTTGTCAAATGCACATTGAACATTTTTCGAACGCACGCTAGGAAATTTTTAAAAAGACATGAACAATTTCTCTTAAACGTGAGAAGATTTTGAAGTGTTACGACATTTTTTTGTTAATCCCAGAACATATTTTGGAATGGTATGAAACATTTTGAAAAAATTACATGATTTTTTTCCATCAAGATTTGCAGAAATGTCATAAAAACACTTTTTTTTTGCCCCTGCTTTTTACCCCCTATGTGGGCTCCCAGGTAGACAAACAAACACACAAAGGCCCAGATAGAGGCCCTGCCGAGCGACAACGGACGAAAATCCTGTGACCTACGATAAGAAAGAAACGGACCGAACGGATGATAATTCGGGAGTAAGAAGCGATCAACCCTTTAATAGTAGGTATAGATATAGATTTAACGATCATCTTTCTTAAATTGTGTGATTTTTTTACATTTCATTATTTTTGCTAAAATGTCATGTACCATATTTTAAATTTAAATACACAGTGAATATTTTTTGTATATGGTTTAAACATTTTTAGGATACACATTGAACATTTTTTGAATACTTGAAAAACATTTTATGCTAATACTTGTTGAATATTTGTCAAATGCACATTGAACATTTTTCGAAAACACACTAGGAAATTTTTAAAAAGACATGAACAATTTCTCTTAAATGTGAGAAGATTTTGAAGTGTTACGACATTTTTTTATTAATGCCAGAACATATTTTGGAATGGTATGAAACATTTAAAAAAATTACATGATTTTTTTCCATCAAGATTTGCAGAAATGTCATAAAAACATTTTTTTATCAGGTGGACACTTTTCTATATGAACTTTTTTTTCATATTTACGAACATTTTCAAAAGGAAAAAAGTAGTTATTGGCTCCCTCAAAATAAAGATACACAAAAAGAGGAAAAAACAAATGTGAACTAATCTACCGGACCTCCTATTGGGCGCCTTAATTGTTTTTGAGACAAACTCGCAAAGCTTTATTATGTCGTCACAATGTTTACAGGGACGGATGGAAGATCCCCGGGGTGGCCTAACCAGACACGGCGGCCACCCCCTAGAGAAAGTGCATGCTTCGCGAGATTGTGAGTTTCAAAATTTGAGCTCCTAAACTCATGACTAAATTTACAAAAATCAAAAGAGGAAGAGTGATCTAGGATTTCATGTATAGTTGCTCCATAGCAGGAAGCATTCTCCTTCTGGATGTCTTCAATGACAACTTTGCAGTCCGATGCCACATGGATACGCGTCAGGTAGAGGTCATCGGATAGAGCTAGTGCCTCCCGCACCGCCAGGGCTTCGAGGACTTGGGGATCGGCAATGTGCCGAAAAGCTAGCACTGAGGCTCCCAAAAACCTGCCCATTGCATCTCTGCTTATTGCTCCTACCGCACCATAGCCACCATGACGAGAGACCGCGGCGTCGACGTTTACTTTGACACAGTTTGGCGCTGGTGGCTGCCACTGCCTTGGCCTGGCGCCCTGACTGGTGCAGTCCTCGTGTTTGGCGTGTGGATCTGGAGCTCAGATAACATTCTTGTGATGAAGCCGTTTATGGTCACGGGTGACTGGAAGATATCCTCGTGAATCGCTTTTCGCCGTGCACTCCATATTGCCCAGACCGTGACAATCGTCCTCACAAAATCAGCCTTGCTCATTATTTCATGTATATGAAACAGCCAATCCTTAGAACTTTCGCTCGAGCATTCTTCCTGGACCAGCGCTTCGACGAGATGTTCTGGTGCTAAAGCCCAGACGCTACTGGACATCCGGCATGTGAAGAGAGTGTGCCGCCAAGTGTCCGTAGCCCCACACAAGTTGCAGTTATCCTCTGGCGACATATTACGATGCTTCAGAAGCTCGCCCGTAGGCATGGACTGTCTCGCTAATCTCCATACGAACATTCTGATCTTGGATGGAACTTGAATATGCCAAATACTGCTCCACTGCTTACTCTCTTGCTGGTTGTGCGAGGACCCTTCTGATTCATGTAACCAAGCCTCCCGATGTATTTTGGTCCTCAAGATCATGCGGTATGCCGACCTGACACTGAAAATCCCACTGGTCTCTTCATGCCAGCCCCAAAAATCTGCAACTTTACGCGTACATAGGGGTATTTTGAGGATTTCCTGAGCGTCAAAAGGGGTGAAAACCATGCTGATCAGACCCTCATTCCATGTAGCTGTGGTAGCATCAATGAGGTGTTTGACAAGTATAGGCGGGTTCTGAACAAGAGAGGTGATGGGGCGCTTGAAGCTATCCCTCGGGATCCAGTTATGGTCCCATATGTTTGTTGTTTCTCCATCCCCTACCCTTCTAACTAAACCCTGAACCAATACGTCCCGGCCATCCAGAATGACTCTCCAGATCTGAGAAGGTTGCGATCCCAACTGTGCATCAAGTAACGAACCTTCTGGGAAGTACACTGATTTGAGGATCTTCGAGCTAAGTGATGATTCATCAGTTAGGGTTCTCCAAGCCTGTCGTGCCAGTAACGCTAGGTTGAAGATCTCCAAGTCACGGAAACCGAGGCCACCCATGCGCCTTATGCACCGATTGAGCCAACTCACGCTCATTGCAGCATGCTAGTTGGCTGGCCCATGAACACACAGGGCAGTGCAAAAAGTATTTACATGGCGAAAAAGAAAACCCAAATGATAGCAATTTCTATCGGGAGGAATATAACCCACATACTTAGCTACTTGCCTGTTTGGTTAACCACTAGAGCTACTAGGCCTCAGTGAAATATTGTAGCGCGTATAGTTTAAAAACAAAACTCTAGCCTTGCTATTTAGAAAAAACGTGATTTATTTTCAAAAATAAATGTGAGCAAAATTTGAATGTCTACAAATTAAAAAAAACATCGTGAATTAGAAAAAAAAAGTTCATGTATTCAAAAAAGTTCATGCATTAAAAAAATCATGGAATTGGAAAAAGTTCATCGATTTTCATCAAATTTGAAAAAAATCGTCAACTTTAAAAAAGTTCACTGATTTTGAAAAAAGTTCATAAAATTTTAAAGAAAGCTCATCAAATTTGAAAATGGTTCATTGAATCTTTAAAAAGTTCTTCACATTTTAAAATAGTTCATCGCTTTTAAAAAAATCACGATTTTTTTTTTAAAATGCAATGATTTTAAAGAATGTTGTTTAAATTTAGAAAAATTCATATTTTTTAGGAAAAGTTCATCGAATATCGAAAAAGTCCACAGATTTTAAAAATAGTTCACCAATTTTGAAAAATGTTCACCAATTTTAGGAAAAGTTCATTGATTCTGAATTTTTTTAATATCATCGCCCCTGTCACCATGGCAGATGTCAACCTTGACGTACAGCCAGAAGTGTGGCACGACCACCGGAGGTGAGATTGAGAACGTTGTCGGCAAGGTGGAGTGGGTGGCCGCACTTCCAGACGAGGCGGGCGATGACCCCGCCTCGTGGTCGTGCTTGGCCTTCATGCCGGACACCCACTTCCAGAAGCCCATGGCCAACGTGGAGCGAGGTGGGGGGAGGGTAGGCTAGTGTTGGGGAACGTAGTAATTCAAAAAAATTCCTACGATCATGCAAGATCTATCTAGGAGAAGCATAGCAACGAGACGGGAAAGTGTGTCCACGTACCCTCACAGACCGAAAGCGGAAGCGTTTAGGAACGCAGTTGATGTAGTGGAACGTCATCACAATCCAACCGATCCAAGTACCGAACGTACGGCAGCTCCGTGTTCAGCACACGTTCAGCACGATGACGTCCCTCGAGCTCTTGATCCAGTAGAGGGTCGAGGGAGAGTTCCGTCAGCACGACGGCATGGCGATGGTGTTGGTGATGTGATCCGTGCAGGGCTTCACCTAAGCACTACGACAATATGACCGAGGTGGTAAACTGTGGAGGGGGGCACCACACACGGCTAAGAAACAACTGTTGTACTTTTTGGGGTGCCCCCCTGCCCACGTATATAAAGGAGGGGGGAGGAGGAGGCTGGCCCAAGGGAGAGGGCGCCAAGAGGGGGGGTGTCCTACTAGGACTCCATTCCTAGTAGGGTTCGCCCCCCCTTCCTTCCATCTAACAGAGAGGGGAAAGGGGAAAGGAGGGAGAGGGAGAAGGAAAGGGGGGGCACGCCCCCCACCCCTTGTCCAATTCGGATTGGGCTTGGGGGGCGCCACCTCCTGTGGCAGCGTCCCTCACTCCACTATGGCCCAATAGGCCCATTAACTTTCCCGGGGGGTTCCGGTAACCACCTGGTACTCCGATAAATCACCGATCTTCTTCGGAACCATTCCGGTGTCCTTATATAACCTTCCAATATATCAATCTTTACCTCTCGACCATTCCGAGACTCCTCGACATGTCCGAGATCTCATTCGGGACTCCGAACAAACTTCGGTCACCAAAACACATAACTCATAATACAAATCGTCATCGAACGTTAAGCGTGCGGACCCTACGGGTTCGAGAACTATGTAGACATGACCGGGACACATCTCCGGTCAATAACCAATAGCGGAACCTGGATGCTCATATTGGCTCCTACATATTCTTCGAAGATCTTTATCGGTCAAACCGCATAACAACATACGTCATTCCCTTTGTCATCGGTATGTTACTTGCCCGAGATTCGATCGTCGGTATCATCTTACCTAGTTCAATCTCGTTACCGGCAAGTCTCTTTACTCGTTCCATAATGCATCATCCCGTAACTAACTCATTATTCACATTGCTTGCAAGGCTTATAGTGATGTGCATTACCGAGAGGGCCCAGAGATACATCTCCGAAACTCGGAGTGACAAATCCTAATCTCGATCTATGCCAACTCAACAAACACCATCGAAGGTGAGACACCCCGGATTCAATCGTACACTAATCATGCACGCAAACGTGTACGATCAAGATCAGGGACTCATGGGAAGATACCACAACACAACTCTAAAAGTAAAATAAGTCATACAAGCATCATATTAAAAGCCAGGGGCCTCGAGGGCTCGAACACAAGTGCTCGATCATAGACGAGTCAGCGGAAGCAACAATATCTGAGTACAGACATAAGTTAAATAATTTGCCATAATATGGCTAGCACAAACTGGGATACAGATTGAAAGATATGCAGGCCTCCTGCCTGGGATCCTCCTAAAGTACTCCTGGTCGTCGGCAGCGGCCTGCACGTAGTAGTAGGCTCCCTCGGTATAGTAGGTCATCGAAGGTGGCGTCTGGCTCCTGGGCACCAGCATCTGGTTGCGACAACCGGGTATAGAAAGGGGAAAAGGGGGAGCAAAGCAACCGTGAGTACTCATCAAAAGTACTCACAAGCAAGGATCTACACTACATATGCATGGGTATCTATGTAAAGGGGCATATCGGTGGATTGAACTGCAGAATGCCAGAATAAGAGGGGGATAGCTAGTCCTGTCGAAGACTACGCTTCTGGCAGCCTCCATCTTGTAGCATGTAGAAGAGAGTAGATGGTAAGTTCACCAAGTATCACCGCATGGCATAATCCTACCCGGCGATCCTCTCCTCGTCGCCCTGTAAGAGAGCGATCACCAGGTTGTAACTGGCACTTGAAAGGGTGTGTTTTAATAAGTATCCGGTTCTAGTTGTCATAAGGTCGGAATACAACTCCGGTCGTCCTTTTACCGAGGGACACGGCTATTCGAATAGATGAACTTCCCTGCAGGGGTGCATTACATTACCCAACACGCTCGATCCCTCTGGCCGGACGCACTTTCCTGGGTCATGCCCGACCTCGAAAGATCAACACGTCGCAGCCCTACCTAGGCACAACAGAGAGGTCAGCACGCCGGTCTAAATCCTAAGCGCGCAGGGGTCTGGGCCCATCGCCCGTTGCACACCTGCACGTTGCGTACGTGGCCAGTGAGCAGACCTAGCCTCCCTTATACAAGAGCAGGCGTTCCAGTCCAACCTGGCGCGCGCCGCTCAGCCGCTGACGTCAAGAAGGCTTCGGCTGATACCACGACGTCGAGTGCCCATAACTGTTCCAGAGTAGTTGGTTAGTGCGTATAGGCCAGTGGCCAGCCTCGGATCAAATATCCAGATCTCGTTAAGCGTGTTATTTGAAGTAACCGCAGACGCCGACTAGGGACCAGGCCCACCTGTCTTCTAGGTGGTCTCAACCTGCCCTGTCGCTCCGCCACAAAGTAACAGTCGGGGGCCTTCGGGAACCCAGACACACCACTACCTGGGTGGAACCACCTGCCCTTTCAGCCCCCATCTCCGAACAGTATCATAAGTAATGTAACGGTATAAAGTATATAGTATATGCCCGTGATCACCTCCCAAAGTGATCACGGCCCAGTAGTATAGGATGGCAGACGGACAAGAGTGTAGGGCCACTGATGGAATACTAGCATCCTATACTAAGCATTTAGGATAGCAGGTAAAGGTATCAACAATTGTAGCAACAATGACAGGCTATGCAGCAGAATAGGATTAAGCGAAGGCAGTAACATGCTACACTACTCTAATGCAAGCAGTAGAGAGAATGAATAGGCGATATCGGGTTGATCAAGGGGGGGGGGGCTTGCCTGGTTGCTCTGGCAAGAAGGAGGGGTCGTCGTCGATGTAGCCGATCACGGGGGTATCAGCAGCGGTCTCGGGGTCTATCGGAAAGAAGTAACGGAGAGGGGACACAAAAAATAACAGAGCAACCAAAGCATCACAAAACATAACATGGCAATACGCGGTGTGATACGTCTACAACGTATCTACTTT
This sequence comes from Aegilops tauschii subsp. strangulata, assembly GCF_002575655.3. Taxonomy (NCBI): domain Eukaryota; kingdom Viridiplantae; phylum Streptophyta; class Magnoliopsida; order Poales; family Poaceae; genus Aegilops; species Aegilops tauschii. Next base: position 168,112,131 of record NC_053036.3, on the reverse strand, counting down.
TCCTAACGTTTTTCCTCTTATTTTGGACTCTAATTTGCATGATTTGAATGAAACTAACCCCGGACTGACGCTATTTTCACCAGAACTACCATGGTGTTGTTTTTGTGCAGAAATAAAAGTTCTCGGAATGGAACGAAACTCTGTGAGGATTTTTTATATAATAAAAGAGAATTTCTAGAGCCAAGATCCACCGGAGAGGGGCCCCTGGGTGGGCACAACCCACCAGGGCGCGCCCCCTCTCCTGGCGCGCCCAGGTGGGTTGTCCCCATATGGTGGCCCCGCAGACCCTGAAAAAATCAAGGGGAAAGAAATCGCGATCCACAAGACGGAGCCGCTGCTAAGCCCTGTTCTTCCTCGGGAGGGCAGATCTGGAGTTCGTTTGGGGCTCCGGAGAGGGGGATCTTCGTTCTTCTTCATCACCAATCCTTCTCCATCACCAATTCCATGATGCTCCCCACCGGGAGTGAGTAATTCCTTCGTAGGCTCGCTGGTCGGTGAGGAGTTGGATGAGATTCATCATGTAATCGAGTTAGTTTTGTTAGGGCTTGATCCCTAGTATCCACTATGTTCTAAGATTGATGTTGCTATGACTTTGCCATGCTTAATGCTTGTCACTTTGGGCCCGGGTGCCATGATTTCAGATCTGAACCATTTATATTATCACCATTATATCCATGTTCTAGATCCGATCTTGCAAGTTATAGTCACCTACTACGTGTTATGATCCGGTAACCCTAGAGTGACAATAACCGGGACTTCTTCCGGTGATTACCGTAGTTTGAGGAGTTCATGTATTCACTATGTGTTAATGGTTTGTTCCGGTTCTCTATTAAAAGGAGGCCTTAATATCCCTTAGTTTTCAATATGGTCCCCGCTGCCACGGGAGGGTAGGACAAAAGATGTCATGCAAGTTCTTTTGATAAAGCATGTATGACTATTTACGGAATACATGCCTACATTATATTAACGAACTGGAGCTAGTGCCATATCGCCCTAGGTTATAACTGTCTCATGATGAATATCATCCAACAAGTCACCGATCCAATGCCTACGAATTTATCCCATATTGTTTCTGCTAAGTTACTACTACTATCATCATTGTTACACTTGCTACAAAATTACTGCTATCACTGTTACTGTTACTATTCTTGCTGTCACTACTATCAAAACTATCAAACTACTTTGCTACTGATCACTTTGCTGCAGATAATTAATCTCCAGGTGTGGTTGAATTGGCAACTTAGCTGCTAATACCTTCAAATATTCTTTGGCTCCCCTTATGTCGAATCTATAAATTTGGGTTGAATACTCTACCCTCGAAAACTGTTGCGATCCCCTATACTTGTGGGTTATCACGGTGTTAGGGGTGATCTAATGCATAGGTGCTGCCGGCGAAGGGGGGAAACATCCGGGAAAGTATTCCCGGTGTTAGGCATTTTTGGACAGATGAAATGGAGGGGGACGGTTCCATGTGTGCTATGCTAGGGAAGCATGGCGGACGAACGGACTGTGAATTCGGATTCGTCTCGTCGTTCTGAGCATCTTTCATGTATAAATTATTTCCATCCGAGTTACAGATTATTTTATATGATTTTTCAAAGTTTATTTGAATTTCTGATATTATCGGATTATATTAATTCGAATTAAAAAGAGTAAATACTCTTGTCACCAAGTCCTACTCTATCCAGAGTGTATGACAGTGGGGCCATGGGGGTCCAGTCAGCAGAGTTGACCCTATCAACATTTGACTAGTCAAAAGGTGAAGAGTAAAGGTGGGTCCTGGCTGTCATTGAGTTAGTTTCTATTAGGGTTTTAATTAAACAGTTTAAATAACTGAGGGGTCCACGTGTCACTTTCTATTAAACTAATTTAGAATTAAATTAGTACTAACTAAAATTAGCACTAATCTAAATACGGCTGGCCCTACATAGCAGAGACACAACCAGGCTATCAGGCTGTGCTCGCCATGGCCTCGAGTGAGGCAACGAGCAACAGTCACAACCACTTACCATGGCAGCGGTTGGTCGGAGCCGGCGGCAGTGGGCGTCCGTGAGGCATGGTGGGGGTGAGCCGCGACAGCGGTGGGCGGAGCCGGCGCGGCTCGGCGGGCATGGCCGACCAGAGCAGGCGTGGCGTGGCAGAGGGGAGACGTGCGGGCGGCCACGGGAGGCGCCGCAGCAGAGGAAGCGGGCACAACAAACAACATCTAGCGGCGCAGTAGGAGAAGCAGCACGCAGGCAGCAACAGGGGCAGCAGTAGGCGCGGGGCACGCGCGGACGCGGCCAAGGCGCGGCTCGGAACGGCCGTCGATGCGAGAGCGCACGAGCAGGGGCGCAACGACGTGGATCTCCAGCTACGACTCAAATTCGAGTAAACCAAAGAAGGGGAAAGGGCGGGTGCTCACAGTGGAGCCGTAGGTGCGACCGAGGACGCCGGGGGAGGTCGAGGGTGACGGATCGGACGACGGGGTCGCGGTGGCCGTGGCGGGGATGATCGACGCACGCGACGTGGCGGGGGCCTCCCAGCTCTGACCCGACGGTGTAGACAATGAAGACGACCTTGCCGGGACCTCTGGACACCTTGGCGCGGCTCGGGGTGGCACCGGTGCATGCAAACGGCGACGACGAGGCAGCGGCCGAGCTCAGTTGCGAACAAATTGAGAGGAAGAGGGCGAGAGGGGGAATGGGATAGAGCTAGGGTTCGACGAGGGGGCTCGGGTGCGTCAAGTAGGCGCCGTCGGGGAGGGCGGATGGTTGCCACGGCGACATGCCTCGGCCACAGCCGGGGGATCTCTGCCACGACCCCCCTGTGAACATGAGGAAGGGGACGGTAGCTAGATGGGCCGGCTTGGTTGGCCTGGTGGCCAGCTGGGCCGAGGCCCAACGGGGGAGGGGGGATTTCTTTTGCTTTTGCTTTATTTTGCTGTCTTTGTTTTTCTTTTCTTTTTCTTATTTTCTTTTTACTATTTTATATTTTATCTTAGTTTTGTAAAATACAAAAATGATCCCTAAATTAGTATTACCACTAAAGCCACTGCCACAAAAAGTTTAACCCCTAGATGAAATAGTTTAACATTTTATTAATTATAAAGACATTTAAATATTTGTTTTTGCTACTGTTTTATTCATATTAGAGTATTTAAACATTTTACAAAAGTGAGGTTCCTCCACCATAGTTACTTTTGTATTAATTGGCACAACCCGCACATTTTAGTTTTAAAGTTTGAAAACTTTTGATGTTTGCCTTTAATTCAATTTTGAATTTGAATCGGTTTTGAACTAATGCGAGTTTAACAACAATAATTGTGGTGAAGTGGCATTTTAGTTTTAAAGTTTGAAAACTTTTGTTGTTTGCCTTTAATTCAATTTTGAATTTGAATCGGTTTTGAACTAATGCGAGTTTAACAACAATAATTGTGGTGACGTGGCATCATTAGCAGGGAATTACTGTAGCATAACTATACGGGCGTCACAATTCTCCTCCACTACAAGAAATCTCGTCCCGATATTTAAGAGGTAGAGTTAAGGGGAAAAGTTATGGTTACGAAATTCTAACGGATCTTCTCACACTTGGTTGCTCTTCTCGAACAGGTCGATCCATTACGTTGATGTCTTCATTTCTCTGCTTCAGGTCATCATGATGAAGTCGGCATCCTTTCTTCGAGAACTCCATCGTACTTACGAAAGAATAAAGAGTAGGTATTTCAGGAGAACGGACCTCTGCAAGGTTGACTATCTGGTCGATAACATCGGGGAAGGTGGCAGAGAGTAACTCTCGAATTGAAACTTAAGAAAATATCGAGAACAAAGTAAGGAGGTATCATGGGAAGTCTCAAGCGGGCAGGCAATCGTTCGATGCCTGAAACAGGGCGTGAAAGGGGTTCAAGGCAACGAGAATAAGTATTGTGTCTAATAGCAGGATTGATGATCTCTCCAAAGGTGGCTCGTGAATTACATATGAGGCCACACGCGAGGAACAACCTTGGGAACAGGGGGTGTACAAGAGAGTCAGCTTTCGATACTGTGGAACTGTGGGTTATGGCCCCACCATGTGGGTTAAAATTAGGAAGGGCGGGGACGTCTTGCACGATCATGTAAGCAAGGCATGTCAGAGGCTAGCCTGTCAGTTATGTCGGTAGCAACATCGGTACCAAGGGCGAGGGACGAAGAGAACCATTTTCCTGCTCGCAAGGCGAGGCGGACCACTAGGCAAAGTTTTCGTACATCGGTGGTTACCGGAATGTTATCAACAATAGCAACAGAGTCTTACTGACAGAGTTGCACACTTAGGTGCTTACCTAAGCAGGGAATTATCACTGCTCGGATAAGTCAGATTACAAGGAAGATTAAACAAAACAATGGAAAGGAAAATGTGATTGGTATATTAATCAGACTAATGGAAAGGAAAATCCGTTATACCCGAGTATCAAGGGTATATCTTTCCCAATGAAAAGAAGAGCATGATATCCATGACAGGATAGAAAGTAGAAAACCGCTTAGGTAGGGGAAAGGAGTTTCATGACATTACCCATACAACGGTGTCTGGATAATAGATAACAAAAATTTAGCATTGTGTTTCAAATGTTCTTATTGAAGATCGGAGTACCACATACATGCTTCAAGATAGCATTGACATGGTCTTGAAGCAATGTCGGACTTTGGACACTCAAAGGATTCATCAGGAACAACTTATAGAATAAGTCTTACAATTTCCTCATGGAAGAATGGTTAACCTTGCTAAAAAAGGAAACTATAACAATAGGTCCTCCGGCCAGGTGTGCTAGGCATGACATCACCCTACCGGTTAAATAAAGACCAATGTTATGACTTTTGGAAAATGGTCCAACCATCATATCCGATCGAGATTCGGTTCTGATTGGTGTCAGGATACCTCAGACTCAGGATGCGTGAGAAGAAAAGGTGGAACACAAATTGACGATGACGATGTGAGATTCTCGAGAAATGAACTATGGAAGCAGGTTCCAAAACAAGAGTTCATTATTAAACCAAGGAGAGATGAGGAGGTGGCTGATGGACTCAGCGACAATTCATCGAGATTTCCAAAAGATGGATTTCCACAATTACGTGAACAAGGAGATAACATTTGTCAGATCAAATGTTATAATGAGGTATGCTCGAGGAAAACATACAGCAATAAACATTGAACGAAAGTGCCCTGGAAATATGGACCAAGTAGCACGATCAAAGTTAGAATGGTGATTCGATAACCAAAAGACTTAGAATGAAACTATCGGCCATTGACTTCAGAACAATAGGGTTGCTAGAAGTTTTGAATTCACACATCATAGTCCAATTGTCGGTATTCCAATTAGAAACAACACGAGGACCAAGAAAGAATGGTGAGGGTGAGAAGTATCACAATACCAAGAACTCTTAAGACGTGGTGAAATTCTCATGACATTCTTGACATAAAAGATGGTAATACTCCAAGGTAAAGAAGAACAAATGCTGGGTAGCAAGGAACTCAAGGTATAACACCAAAAACACGAATAAGTTTGTGTTGAACCAAAGGCAATAAAGTGGTCGATGATAACACAAATCATCGAGGGCAAGGATGGTATTTCTCATCATGAATTCAATTGATATCTTGGAAGAGCTCAGAATGCTGCTGATGATCACGACACATTTGTCGAGAGGTTCCAAGAAGATGTAACCGATCGGCGATGACATCAAGTCAACGGAATGATGAAGCAAAAAATTTATTGGAACCATGGGTACGACACAAACTCGGAATCAAGGTTGTTGTTCAAGGCAATACGATATGACGAGGAAGATCGATGTAGGCTTAGATCATCGTCAAAATTTTGTGCTCCGGGACGAAGGACCAGGTAGCACAATTAAAATTTAGCATGATAATTATATAACCGATCAGGTTAGGAATGGCTTGAAGGATTATTAAACTCATAAGCAACAAAAATTACTTAGAGTTATTGAATCAAATTGTCGATTCGATTCTCTAAACGGTGTTCTCGGTTGACGACAACCCAGAACCCGTGGAGTGACTATGACGGGGAAAGGTACTACTTCACCAGAAATTCATAAGATGTAGTGCAATGGGTTGATATCCTCGAGATACCAGGGGGTAATACTAGAAGGTAGATCAAAATAGTGGTTGGGCAGGCGTATTGATCTGCAGAAGGCAAGTACTTTAACTTGTCCAAGAAATAGAACCAAAGAAAAACAATCATGGTCGGAACCACGATTGCAAAGGACCAAACCCCAGATATAAGGTGAACTTATACCAAGGGATAATTAATTTTAAAAGAAGCCGCCATGATGAGATCTACGTCGTGTCCATGGGCATGAACACAAGGTCCAAGGTCGACTCCCACTTCTTCAATGCATAACCGTTCATTCATTGCTCTATTAAAAATGATTTGAGTCCGAAGACCTACCTGGTGAATTACTAGAGGAGTATGAACATTGAAAAACTTTTGGGTTCACACAGATTAAGGAAGGCATAGTTTCAACCCATCGGGGCATCTTAGAAACATATACCACAAGCTTCGAGAGTAATTTATCACGAGCTCGAAAGCAGAGCATGGTTGGCCAAATTAGATAATAGGATTTATCAATGGCATTATGTATTAGGGAAAGAACTTCCAAAGTGATTGAATATGAAGTACGTTGTCGGATAAAATCCAACAAAGGATCCGGTGGTCCTCAAGGGATCTGATGTGAGCATTGGTGCTCAACTAGAGGAAGAAAGAATGCAAGGAGATCAGATTATAAAACAACTGACTAATTCAAAGCTCAAATGCAAAAGAATTATGATTTCCAAATCAAGGGATCAGAGGCAAACGCTCTGATTAAGGATGGATAAGTTGAGTAGGCTTAGGGTATAATCGATGACAATTTGATTGGTCGAGGTCCAGCCCATGTTTAAAATGATGTCTGAGCCGGAGGGATGAATTCTAGGATCTGATAGGGGATGGTGAGCATTCGCATCATATTGAATCAAGGGACTCGAAATAATAATGACAAAGGATACTATGAATATTGCTAGTCATATGGAACGCAACCATAATGCAAGCAGACAAGTATTTGCCGAGCAATAGCGGGCAGAGGGTTTTCGGAAGATTAGATAGTATTTCTATGTATCTCATGAATCATATGAACAATGGGGGAAGAACGGATACTCGGTAAGTGCGAGGAATTATCCGTAGGGGTTATTCGTGTGGCAAAGAACTACAAGGCAGTAAGCTCAAAGGATTCTCGGAACAACGGAGAGCAGTTTTGGGCATCTTGTAATAACAAGATCAACGGGGAATGATAGTAAGAATGGCAAGTGTACGTGGTTATCCATAGAGGTTTATCAATGGAAGGGAATTGCAAAAGCGATGGCACTAAGTCTCAAGAGAACATCGTAGAGTGACTTCAGAATCTTCTGGTGCAGCAGGCGATCATCTGTAATAAGGGGCTCTCCGGGAGAAAGTAGTTACGAGAACCTAGAGTCAGAGTTAGTAAAATCATTTAACCCGAATAGAAGAGAGATCAGAGTTCCAGAGTATAGACGAGAAATAAAAGATCCTAGTACCACCCAATTGGCGACGTGGGCCCGTAAGACACACAACCATGTTAGTAAAAGTTTTGTAGTGACTAGACTCAACTTCGGCCAAGGAGTTTGGAAGGAGGATTCCTACAGGCAGTCGGCTCTGATACCAACTTGAGACGCCCCCGATTCAATCATACACTAATCATGCACGCAAATGTGTATGATCAAGATCAGGGACTCACGGGAAGATATCACAACACAACTCTAAAAGTAAAATAAGTCATACAAGCATCATATTACAAGCCAAGGGCCTCGAGGGCTCGAATACAAGTGCTCGATCATAGACGAGTCAGCGGAAGCAACAATAACTGAGTACAGACATAAGTTAAACAAGTTGCCATAATATGGCTAGCACAAACTGGGATACATATCGAAAGAGGCGCATGCCTCCTGCCTGGGATCCTCCTAAACTAGTCCTGGTCGGCGGCGGCGGCCTGCACATAGTAGTAGGCCCCCTCGGTGTAGGAGGAGTCGTCGAAGGTGGCGTCTGGCTCCTGGGCTCTAGCATCTGGTTGTGACAACCGGCTATAGAAAGGGGAAAAGAGGGGAGCAAAGCAACCGTGAGTACTCATCCAAAGTACTCGCAAGCAAGGATCTACACTACATATGCATGGGTATCTGTGTAAAGGGGCAATATCGGTGGACTGAATTGCAGAATGCCAGAATAAGAGGGGGATAGCTAGTCCTGTCGAAGACTACGCTTCTGGCAGCCTCCATCTTGCAGCATGTAGAAGAGAGTAGATGGTAAGTTCACCAAGTATCATCGCATAGCATAATCCTACCCAGCGATCCTTTCCTCGACGCCCTGTAAGAGAGTGATCACCGGGTTGTAACTGGCACTTGAAAGGGTGTGTTTTATTAAGTATCCGGTTCCAGTTATCATAAGGTCGGAATACAACTCCGGGTCGTCCTTTTACCGCGGGACACAGCTATTCGAACAGATAAACTTCCCTCCAGGGGTGCACCACATTACCCAACACGCTCGATCCCTCTGGCCGGACACACTTTCCTGGGTCATGCTCGGCCTCGGAAGATCAACACGTCCTAGCCCTACCTAGGCACAACAGAGAGGTCAGCACGCCGGTCTAAATCCTAAGCGCGCAGGGGTCTGGGACCATCGCCCGTTGCACACCTGCACGTTGCGTATGTGGCCGGTGAGTAGATCTAGCCTCCCTTATACAAGAGCAGGCGTTCCAGTCCAACCCGACGTGCGCCGCTCAGTCGCTGACGTCAAGAAGGCTTCGGCTGATACCACGACGTCGAGTGCCCATAACTGTTCTCGCGTAGTTGGTTAGTGCGTATAGGCCAGTGGCTAGACTCAGATCAAATATCCAGATCTCGTTAAGTGTGTTATTTGAAGTAATCGCAGACGCCGACCAGGGACCAGGCCCACCTGTCTCCAAGGTGGTCTCAACCTGCCCTGTCGCTCCGCCACAAAGTAACAGTCGGGGGCTGTCGGGAACCCATACCCACCACTAACTGGGTGGAACCACCTACCCCTTCAACCCCCATCTCCGAACAGTATCATAAGTAATGTAACAGTATAAAGTATATGTAACACCCCGCATGTAACTTGCCATATTTGTAACTCCGACTCTTGCCATTTCCGGCTATGTGTTATGTTTTTCCCTCCGTTGTCGGGTTTTGTCTTTCGTTTTGTATTTTGTCATGTCATGCATTTTTATTTCATGTCATCATGTGCATTGCATTCGCATACTTGCTCGTCTCTTGCATCCGAGCATTTTCCCCGTTGTCCGTTTTGCAATCCGGCGCTCCTATCTCCTCCGGTGCACCCCTCTTGTTTTCTTTCGTGTGCGTGTGTCAAACTTTCTCGGAATGGACCGAGGCTTGTCAATTGGCCTTAATATACCACCCGGAGACTACCGGTCAAGTTTCGTTCCATTCGGAAGTCGTTTGGTACTCCAACGGTTAACCGGGCATCCGCAAAGTCCATTTGAGTGTCCAGCAAAACCCCCCTCTAAAACCAGCCCAAAACCCACCAAACTCTCTTCCATGCTCTAGGTCGTTCGATCACAATCGTGTGGGCGAAAACCGCACCTCATTTGGAGCCTCCTAGCTCCCTCTACCTATAAATATGTGGGCATCCCGAATTACAAACGCAGTCTAAACCCTAGCCTTCCCCTCCTCGCACCACCGGACGAAGCCGCCGCCGCCCGGACATGTCCGCCGCCCTCAGCCGCCGCCCCCGAGCCAATCGTTGAGCGCCACGTGGCCCCGCGCCGCCGGCCCGCCGGGCCCGCGCGCCGCCCCCGAGCCCGTCCCGAGCCCGCGGCTCCCCGCGCGCCCGCGCTCCTCCGCGCCGCCGCCGCCGCCTGGCCCGCGCCGCCGCGGCCTCCCCGCCGGCCGGCACCGCCGTTCGCCGCCGCGGTCCCGCCGGCCATCGCCGCCGCCGGCGTCCCTCCCCGCCGTTGCCTCGCCCGCCTCCGGTCGGCGCCCCCCGCCGGCCTCTCCTCTCCTCCCGCCGGCGAGTCCCACTGCCCGAGCTCGAGCTCTCGATCCAGATCCGATCGATCCAGTACGGTAGCCCGTTGACTTTTCTCGCCCCTAAATTCCTCCAAGTCCTAAAATTCTTCAGCATATGCACTTGTTCGTGATGTGATAACTTCTTGCATGTAGCTCCGATTCGCGCGTGTAATATGTCGAATTGTTCTTCTCGTGATTCTCTTCATTTTGTTCAATTGCACCATGTTCATTAGAGGTCATCTTGATGCCCAAATCTCTGTTGGAAGAGGGCTAGTTGCTGTTATTCTCTGGTTCTTAGCAGAACTTGGAGATTTGTCATTTTTGTATCATTTAATCTGTGCATCTTATGAGCATGAGCTCTACATGTGTTTTGAAGTATGCCATGCCATATTTCCCGTGGTGTAGTCCATGTATTTTTGTGATCTCTTTGGTGACTAGCACAAGCATGGAAAGTAGGCTCCATAATATTTCTGATTTCAGGGACTTCGTGATTTCTCTGTCTTTGTCTGCTGTAATTTTGTTGCCATGTGAACTTGATGCTACAGAGAGATCCATGCATATTTTGGAGATGTTCAGTAAGGGTGTTTTGTAGATATAGTTGTAATTGATCCATTCCTGCAATTGTTTGCAATTATGGAGTGCCGTAGCATGACTCAATCTTGCTCTACTTTTGCTATAAAATATTTCTGGCAGATTCTTAACATGATATGCATTTTTGCCAAGCTTATTGTAGTTGATCCATACATGCTATGTAATTGTTCTTGCCATGGATAGTTACATAAACATGCCATCTTGCTGTAGGTATGCTTGGTTTTCCATGCTCTGTAGTGAGTGCCTCAAGCTCACAAATAGGCCTACATATTAATATTTCTACCATGCTCTGTTTTCTGCTAAGTCTGAAACCTGATAACGAAACTTTCTATGTTTACATGCTTGCCACCATATCTTTTGGTCCTTTTTGGCTTATGGTCATTAAGGTACTTTTGTCATGTGCTTTTAGTAGAACACTACCATGCCTTGTTTTGCTATGTTAAGTTCTTGTAGCATGTTGATTTCGTGCTCTGAATATTGCTACCTGATGCTGTTTTCTGCCATGTCCAGTTTGTCACCAAGTCTGTGAACCTGTAATCTTTTGCACTTTTGCCATGCTTGTTTGAGCTTGATATGTTGTGAACTAGCCGTAGCTCAGTGTTCCTATTTTGTCAAGCATCTCCTGTAGTTTACTGTCATATGCTTTGTTGCTATGTTGGGGTGCTGTAGCATTGTTGCTTGTTGCATTTTAAGTGCTATCTTGCTGTTTATCGCAGATTCGTGTCATTCTTGTTTTGCTTGCCATTTGCAAACCGTGCATCCGATTCCGGTGATCTTTATATCGATTTCGACCGAAATCATCTTATCTTTCCAGTGGCATGCTTGGTTTGCCAAGTTACTGCCATGTTCATCATTTCCCTCCCGGAGCACGCATATGCATCGCATATCATATCTTGCATATCATACATGTTTTGCATCATGTTGCTTGTGCATTTCTCGTTGTTGATTGTGGTCCCATTTGTTTGTGTTCTTGTCTTGGGTAGAGCCGGGAGACGAGTTCATGAACGAGGAACCTGTCGAGTACGCCTACGAGGATCAATCTCTCGACAACTCTGAGAACCTTGCAGGCAAGATGACCACCCCTCGAAATCACTTCTATCTTTGCTTTGCTAGTTGTTCGCTCTATTGCCATGCTCCGCTACCTATCACTTGCTATATCATGTCTCCCATTTTAACCATGTCAGCCCTAACCATCCTTTCCTAGCAAACCGTTGTTTGGCCAAGTTACCGCTTTTGCTCAGCCCCTCTTATAGCGTTGCTAGTTGCAAGTGAAGTTGAAGTTTGTTCCATGTCGGAACATGGATATGTTGGGATATCACAATATCTCTTATTTAATTAATGCATCTATATATTGGTAAAGGGTGGAAGGCTCGGCCTTATGCCTGGTGTTTTGTTCCACTCTTGCCGCCCTAGTTACTGTTATACCGGGATTATGTTCCTTGAGTTTGCGTTCCTTACACGGTCGGGTGATTTATGGGACCCCCTTGACAGTTCGCCTTGAATAAAACTCCTCCAGCAAGGCCCAACTTTGGTTTTACTATTTGCCGCCTAAGCCTTTTCCCCCGGGTTTTCGCGAGCCCGAGGGTCATCTTTATTTAAACCCCCGGGCCAGTGTTCCTCTGAGTGCTGGTCCAAACTAGAGCCACTTGCAGCGCCACCTTGGGGAAACTCGAGGATTGGTTTTAGCTGTACATAGTGTTCATCCGGTGTGCCCTGAGAACGAGATATGTGCAGCTCCTATCGGGATTTGTCGGCACATTCGGGCGGCTTTGCTGGTCTTGTTTTACCATTGTCGAGATGTCTTGTAAACCGGGATTCCGAGACTGATCGGGTCTTTCCGGGAGAAGGTTTATCCTTCGTTGACCGTGAGAGCTTATGATGGGCTAAGTTGGGACACCCCTGTAGGGTATTATCTTTCGAAAGCCGTGCCCGCGGTTATGAGGCAGATGGGAATTTGTTAATGTCCGGTTGTAGATAACTTGTCACTTGACCCAATTAAAATACATCAACTGCGTGTGTAGCCGTGATGGTCTCTTCTCGGCGGAGTCCGGGAAGCGAACACGGCCTGTGTTATGTATGACGTAAGTAGGTGTTCAGGACCTCTTCTTGGTCATTGCTAGATGACGTCCGTTCCGTTGCTTCTCTTCTCGCTCTCTTTTGCGCAAGTTAGCCACCATATATGCTTTTGCCGCTGCAGCTCCACCTCATTAAACCACCATTTCCTACAAGCTTAAATAGTCTTGATCTCGCGGGTGTGAGATTGCTGAGTCCCCGTGGCTCACAGATTCTACCAAAACAGTTGCAGGTGCCGACGATGCCAGTGCAGATGATGGCGTCGATCTCAAGTGGGAGTTCGACGAGGAACGTGGTCATTACTATGTGTCTTTTCCTGATGATCGGTAGTGGAACCCAGTTGGGACGATCGGGGATCTAGCATTGGGGGTTGTCTTATTTTCATCTGGATTTTGACCGTAGTCGGTCTATATGATTGTATTTTGGATGATGTATGATGATATTTATGTATTGTGTGAAGTGGCGATTGTAAGCCAACTCTTTATCCCATTCTTGTTCATTACATGGGATTGTGTGAAGATGACCCTTCTTGCGACAAAACCACTATGCGGTTATGCCTCTAAGTTGTGCCTCGACACGTGGGAGATATAGCCACATCGTGGGCGTTACAGTATATCCCGCGATCACCTCCCAAAGTGATCACGGCCCAGTAGGATAGCATGGCAGATGGACAAGATGTTGGAAATATGCCCTAGAGGCAATAATAAAATGGTTATTATTATATTTCCTTGTTCATGATAATTGTCTATTGTTCATGCTTTAATTGTGTTATCCGGAAATCGTAATACATATGTGAATACATAGACCATACATGTCCCTAGTGAGCCTCTAGTTGACTAGCTCGTTGATCAATAGATGGTTATGGTTTCCTGACCATGGACATTGGATGTCATTGATAACGGGATCACATCATTAGGAGAAAGATGTGATGGACAAGACCCAATCCTAAGCATAGCACTAGATCGTGTAGTTCGTTTGCTAAAGCTTTTCTAATGTCAAGTATCATTTCCTTAGACCATGAGATCGTGCAACTGCCGGATACCGTAGGAATGCTTTGGGTGTACCAAACGTCACAACGTAACTGGGTGGCTATAAAGGTGCACTACAGGTATCTCCGAAAGTGTCTGTTGGGTTGGCTCGGATCGATACTGGGATTTGTCACTCCGTATGACGGAGAGGTATCTCTGGGCCCACTCGGTATTGCATCATCATAATGAGCTCAATGTGACTAAGTAGTTAGTCACGGGATCATGCATTACGGAACGAGTAAAGTGACTTGCCGGTAACGAGATTGAACGAGGTATTGGGATACCGACGATCGAATCTCGGGCAAGTAACGTACCGATTGACAAATGGAATTGTATACGGGATTGCTTGAATCCTCGACATCGTGGTTCATCCGATGAGATCATCGTGGAACATGTGGGAGCCAACATGGGTATCCAGATCCCGCTGTTGCTTATTGGCTAGAGAGGTGTTTCGGTCATGTCTGCATGATTCCCGAACCCGTAGGGTCTACACACTTAAGGTTCGATGACGCTAGGGTTATAAGGAAGGATTGTATGTGATTACCGAATGTTGTTCGGAGTCCCGGATGAGATCCCGGACGTCACGAGGAGTTCCAGAATGGTCCGGAGGTAAAGATTTATATATGGGAAGTCACCATACGTGTTGGGGATCGTAGCAGAATTTTAAAATTTCCTACGCATCACCAAGATCCATCTATGGAGTATACTAGCAACGAGGGGAAAGGAGTGCATCTACATACCCTTGTAGATCGCGAGCGGAAGCGTTCCAATGAACGAGGTTGATGGAGTCGTACTCGCCGTGATCCATATCACCGATGACCGAGTGCCGAACGGACGGCACCTCCGCGTTCAACACACGTACGGAGCAGCGACGTCTCCTCCTTCTTGATCCAGCAAGGGGGAAGGAGAGGCTGATGGAGATCCAGCAGCACGACGGCGTGGTGGTGGATGTAGCGGGATCTCGGCAGGGCTTCGCCGAGCTTCTGCGAGAGGGAGAGGTGTTGCAGGGGAGGAGGGAGGCGCCAAAGGCTGTAGTATTGCTGCCCTCCCTCCCCCCTTTATATAGGCCCCCTGGGAGGGGGGGCGCCGGCCTGGGACCCATCTACATGGGGGGCAGCGGCCAGGGGGGAGACTTGCCCCCCAAGGCAAGTGGGGCGCCCCCCCCCACCCTAGGGTTTCCAACCCTAGGCGCAAGGGGGAGGCCCATGGGGGCGCCCCGGCCCACTAAGGGCTGGTTCCCTTCCCAGTTCAGCCCATGGGGCCCTCCGGGATGGGTGGCCCCACCCGGTGGACCCCCGGGACCCTTCCGGTGGTCCCGGTACAATACCGATAACCCCCGAAACTTTCCCGGTGGCCGAAACTTGACTTCCTATATATAATTCTTCACCTCCGGACCATTCCGGAACTCCTCGTGACGTCCGGGATCTCATCCGGGACTCCGAACAACTTTCAGGTTTCCGCATACTCATATCTCTACAACCCTAGCGTCACCGAACCTTAAGTGTGTAGACCCTACGGGTTCGGGAGACATGCAGACATGACCGAGACGCCTCTCCGGTCAATAACCAACAACGGGATTTGGATACCCATGTTGGCTCCCACATGTTCCACGATGATCTCATCGGATGAACCACGATGTCGAGGATTCAATCAATCCCGTATACAATTCCCTTTGTCAATCGATATGTTACTTGCCCGAGATTCGATCGTCGGTATCCCAATACCTTGTTCAATCTCGTTACCGGCAAGTCACTTTACTTGTACCGTAATGCATGATCCCGTGGCTAACTCCTTAGTCACATTGAGCTCATTATGATGATGCATTACTGAGTGGGCCCAGAGATACCTCTCCGTCATACGGAGTGACAAATCCTAGTCTCGATCCGTGCCAACCCAACAGACACTTTCGGAGATACCCGTAGTGCACCTTTATAGTCACCCAGTTACGTTGTGACGTTTGGTACACCCAAAGCACTCCTACGGTATCCGGGAGTTGCACGATCTCATGGTCTAAGGAAATGATACTTGACATTGGAAAAGCTCTAGCAAACGAACAACACGATCTTTTATGCTATGCTTAGGATTGGGTCTTGTCCATCACATCATTCTCCTAATGATGTGATCCCGTTATCAACGACATCCAATGTCCATGGTCAGGAAACCGTAACCATCTATTGATCAACGAGCTAGTCAACTAGAGGCTTACTAGGGACATGGTGTTGTCTATGTATCCACACATGTATCTGAGTTTCCTGTCAATACAATTCTAGCATGGACAATAAACGATTATCATGAACAAGGAAATATAATAATAACCAATTTATTATTGCGTCTAGGGCATATTTCCAACAGTCTCCCACTTGCACTAGAGTCAATAATCTAGTTCACATCGCCATGTGATTAACACTCACAGGTCACATCACCATGTGACCAACATCCAAAGAGTACACTAGAGTCAACAATCTAGTTCACATCATTATGTGATTAACACTCAACGAGTTCTGGTTTGATCATGTCATGCTTGTGAGAGAGGTTATTAGTAACGGGTCTGAACCTTTTAGATCCGTGTGTGCTTTACGAATATCTATGTCATCTTGTGGATGCTACCACGCGCTACTTGGAGCCATTTCAAATAACTGCTCTACTATACGAATCCGGTTTACTACTCAGAGTCATCCGGATTAGTGTCAAAGTTCGCATCGACGTAACCCTTTATGATGAACTCCTTTTCACCTCCATAATCGAGAAAATTCCTTAGTCTACTAGATACTAAGGACAAGTTCGACCGCTGTCATGTGATCCGTTCCCGGATCACTACTGTACCCCTTGACCAACTCATGGCAAGGCACACTTCATGTGCGGTACACAGCATAGCATACTGTAGAGCCTACGTCTAAAGCATAGGGGACGACCTTCGTCCTTTCTCTCTCTTCTGCTGTGGTCAGGTCTTGAGTCTTACTCAATACTCACACCTTGTAACACAGCCAAGAACTCCTTCTTTGCTGATCTATTTTGAACTCTTTCAAAATCATGTCAAGGTGTGCGTTCTTTGAAAGTATCATCAGACGTCTTGATCTATCTCTATAGATCTTGATGCCCAATATGTAAGCAGCTTTATCCAGGTCTTCCTTTGAAAAACTCTTTTCAAACAACCCTTTATGCTTTCCAGAAATTTTACATCATTTCGGATCAACAATATGTCATTCACATATACTTATCAGAAATGTTGTAGTGCTCCCACTCACTTTATTGTAGATACAAGTTTCTAACAAACTTTGTACAAACCCAAAAACTTTGATCACTCCATCAAAGCATATATTCTGACTCCGAGATGCTTGCTCTAGTCCATGGAAGGATCGCTGGAGCTAGCATACCTTTTAGCATCCTTAGGATCGACAAAACCTTTCTGATTGCATCACATACAACCTTTCCTTACGAAAACTGGTAAGGAAACTTGTTTTGACATCCATCTTCCAGATTTCATAAATGCAGCTAATGCTAACATGATTCCGACGGACTTAAGCATCGCTACGGATGAGACAATCTCATCGTAGTCAACTCCTTGAACTTGTGAAAATACTCTTTGCCACAAGTCGAGCTTCATAGACGGTAACATTACCGTCCACGTCCGTCTTCTTCTTAAAGACCCATTTATCTCAATGGCTTGCCGATCATCGGGCAAGTTCACCAAAGTCCATGCTTTCTTCTGATACATGGATCCTATCTCGGATTTCATGGCTTCTAACCATTTGTCGGAATATGGGCCCACCATCGCTTCTCCATAGCTCGTAGGTTCAGTATTGTCTAACAACATGATATCTAAGACAGGATTACCGTATCACTCAGGAGTAGTACATATTCTTGTCGTCCTACGAGGTTTGGTAGTGACTTGATCCGAAGTTTCATGATCACTATCATAAACTTCCACTTCAATTGGTGTAGGTGCCACAGGAACAACTTCTTGTGCCCTGCTACACACTAGTTGAAGTTATGGTTCAATAACCTCATCAAGTCTCCACCATCCTCCCACTCAATTCTTTCGAGAGAAACTTTTTCTCGAGAAAGGACCCGTTTCTAGAAGCAATTACTTTTGCTTCCAGATCTGAAATAGGAGGTATACCCAACTGTTTTGGGTATTCTATGAAGATGCATTTATCCGCTTTGGGTTCGAGCTTATCAGCCTGAAACTTTTTCACATAAGCATCGCAGCCCCAAACTTTTAAGAAACGACAACTTAGGTTTCTCTAAACGGTGTCGTCTCAACGGAATTGCGTGGTGCCCCTTTTAAAGTGAATGCAGTTGTCTCTAATGCCTAACCCATAAACGATAGTGGTAATTCGATAAGAGACATCATGATATGCACCATATCCAATAGGGTGCAGTTATGATGTTCGGACACACCATCACACTGTGGTGTTCCAGGCGGTATTTATTGTGAAACACTTTCCACAATGTCTTAATTGTGTGCCAAACTCGTAACTCAGATATCTCTGTGATCATATCATAGACATTTTATCCTCTTGTCACGATGATCTTCAACTTCACTTTGAAATTACTTGAACCTTTCAATAATTCAGACTTGTGTTTCATCAAGTAAATATTCTCAGCATCTATTCAAATCATCTGTGAAGTAAGAACATATCGATATCCACTGCGTGCCTCAGCACTCATTCGACTGCACACATCAAATGTATTACTTCCAACAAGTTGCTCTCTTGTTCCATCTTACTGAAAACGAGGCCTTTCAGTCATCTTGCCCATGTGGTATGATTTGCATGTCTCAAGTGATTCAAAATCAAGTGAGTCCAAACGATCCATCTGCATGGAGTTTCTTCATGCATATATACCAATAGACATGGTTCGCATGTCTCAATCTTTTCAAAAACGAGTGAGTCCAGAGATCCATCTACATGGAGCTTCTTCATGCGTTCTATACCGATATGACTCAAATGGCAGTGCCACAAGTATGTGGAACTATCATTACTATTTTATATCTTTTGGCACGAACATGTGGATCACTACGATCGAGATTCATTTTAGGTGCAAGACCACTGAAGGTATTATTCAAATAAACAGAGTAACCATTATTCTCCTTAAATGAATAACCGTACTGCGATAAACATGATCCAATCATGCTCAACGCAAACACCAAATCTCGATGGTAGAGGGAGCATGCGATGCTTGATCACATCAACCTTGGAAACACTTCCAACACATATCGTCATCTCACCTTTGGCTAGTCTCCGTTTATTCCGCAGCTTTTATTTCGAGTTACTAACACTTAGCAACCGAACCGGTATCTAATACCCTGGTGCTGCTAGGAGTACTAGTAAAGTACACATTCATTTAATGTATATCCAATATACTTCTGTCGACCTTGCCTGCCTTCTCATCTACCAAGTATCTAGGGTAGTTCTGCTTCAGTGACCGTTCCCCTCATTACAGGAGCACTTAGTCTCGGGTTTGGGTTTAACTTTGGGATTCTTCGCTAGAGCAGCAAATGATTTGTTGTTTCATGAAGTATCCCTTCTTGCCCTTGCCCTTCTAGAAACTAGTGGTTTTACTAACCATCAACAATTGATGCTCCTTCTTGATTTCTACTTTCGCGGTGTCAAACATCGCGAGTTGCTCAAGGATCATCATATCTATCCCTGATATGTTATAGTTCATCACGAAGCTCTAATAGCTTGGTGGCAGTGACTATGGAGAACCATCACTATCTCATCTGGAAGATTAACTCCCACTCGATTCAAGCGATTGTGGTACTCAGACAATCTGAGCACATGCTCAACGATTGAGCTTTTCTCCCTCAGTTTGCAGGCTTAAGAAACTTGTCAGAGGTCTCATACCTCTTGACGTGGGCACTAGTCTGAAATCCCAATTTCAGTCTTTAGAACATCTCATATGTTCTGCGGCATTTCAAAACCGTCTTTGGTGCCACAATTTTAAACCGTTCAACATTACGCACTGAACTATCACGTAGTCATCAAAACGTGTATGTCAGATGTTCGCAACATCCACAAACGACGCTCGAGGTTCAGCACACCGAGCGGTGCATTAAGGACATAAGCCTTCTGTGCAGCAATGAGGACAATCCTCAGTTTACGGACCCAGTCCGCATAATTGCTACTACCAACTTTCAACTAAATTTTCTCTAGGAACATATCTTAACCAGTAGAACTAAAGCGCAAGCTATGACATAATTTGCAAAGACCTTCTGACTATGTTCATGATAATTAAGTTCATCTGATTAATGAACTCCCACTCAGATAGACATCCCTCTAGTCATCTAAGTGATACATGATCCGAGTCAAACTAGGCCGTGTCCGATCATCACGTGAGACGGACTAGTCATCATCGGTGAACATCTCCATGTTGATCGTATCTACTATACGAATCATGTTCGACCTTTCGATCTCTTGTGTTCCGAGGCCATGTCTGTACATGCTAGGCTTGTCAAGTCAACCTAAGTGTTTTGCATGTGTTCCGAGGCCATGTCTGTACATGCTAGGCTCGTCAACACCCGTTGTATTCGAACGTTAGAATCTATCACACCCGATCATCACGTGGTGCTTCGAAACAACGAACCTTCGCAACGGTGCACAGTTAGGGGGAACACGTCTCTTGAAATTTTACTGAGGGATCATATTATTTATGCTACCGTCGTTCTAAGCAAATAAGATGTAAACATGATAAACATCACATGCAAATCATAAAGTGACGTGATATGGCCAATATCATCTTGCGCCTTTGATCTCCATCTTTGAGGCGCGGCATGATCACCTTCGTCACCGGCATGACACCATGATCTCCATCATCATGATCTCCATCATTGTGTCTTCATGAAGTTGTCTCGCCAACTATTACTTCTACTACTATGGCTAACGGTTAGCAATAAAGTAAAGTAATTACATGGCGTTTTCATTGACACGCAGGTCATACAATAAATTAAGACAACTCCTATGGCTCCTGCCGGTTGTCATTCTCATCGACATGCAAGTCGTGATTCCTATTACAAGAACATGATCAATCTCATACATCACATATATCATTCATCACATCCTTTTTGGCCATATCACATCACATAGCATACCCTGCAAAAACAAGTTAGACGTCCTCTAATTGTTGTTGCATGTTTTACGTGGCTGCTATGGGTTTCTAGCAAGAACGTTTCTTACCTACGCAAAAGCCACAACGTGATATGCCAATTTCTATTTACCCTTCATAAGGACCCTTTCATCGAATCCGATCCGACTAAAGTGGGAGAGACAGACACCCGCTAGCCACCTTATGCAACTAGTGTTGGGAATCGTAGCATAATTTAAAATTTTCCTACGCTCACCAAGATGCATCTATGGAGTCTACTAGCAACGAGGGGAAAGGAGTGCATCTACATACCCTTGTAGATCGCGAGCGGAAGCATTCCAATGAACGTGGATGACGGAGTCGTACTCGCCGTGATCCAAATCACCGATGACCGAGTGCCGAACGGACGGCACCTCCGCGTTCAACACACGTACGGTGCAGCGACGTCTCCTCCTTCTTGATCCAGCAAGGGGGAAGGAGAGGTTGATGGAGATCCAGCAGCACGACGGCATGGTGGTGGATGTAGCGGGTCTCCGGCAGGGCTTCGCCAAGCTTCTGCGAGAGAGAGAGAGGTGTTGCAGGGGAGGAGGGAGGCGCCCAAGGCTGTAGATTGCTGCCCTCCCTCCCCCCTTTATATAGGCCCCCATGGGAGGGGGCCGGCCAAAACCCATCTAGGGTTGGGGGGGCGGCGGCCAAGGGGTAGAAAGGGGTGCCTTGCCCCCCAAGGCAAGGGCGAAGTCCCCCCACCCTAGGGTTCCCAACCCTAGGCGCATGGGGGAGGCCCAAGGGGGGGCGCCCAGCCCACTAGGGGCTGGTTCCCTTCCACTTTCAGCCCATGGGGCCCTCCGGGATAGGTGGCCCCACCCGGTGGACCCCCGGGACCCTTCCGGTGGTCCCGGTACAATACCGGTAACCCCCAAAACTTTCCCGGTGGCCGAAACTTGACTTCCTATATATAATTCTTCACCTCCGGACCATTCCGGAACCTCTCGTGACGTCCGGGATCTCATCCGGGACTCCGAACAACTTTCGGGTTTCCGCATACATATATCTCTACAACCCTAGCGTCACCGAACCTTAAGTGTGTAGACCCTACGGGTTCGGGAGACATGCAGACATGACCGAGACGGCTCTCCGGTCAATAACCAACAGCGGGATCTGGATACCCATGTTGGCTCCCACATGTTCCACGATGATCTCATCGGATGAACCACGGTGTCGAGGAGTCAATCAATTCCGTATGCAATTCCCTTTGTCAAACGGTATGTTACTTGCCCGAGATTCGATCGTCGGTATCCCAATACCTTGTTCAATCTCGTTACCGGCAAGTCTCTTTACTCGTACTGCAATGCATGATCCCGTGACTAACGCCTTAGTCACATTGAGCTCATTATGATGATGCATTACCGAGTGGGCCCAGAGATACCTCTCCGTAACACGGAGTGACAAATCCCAGTCTCGATCCGTGCCAACCCAACAGACACTTTCGGAGATACCCGTAGTGCACCTTTATAGTCACCCAGTTACGTTGTGACGTTTGGCACACCCAAAGCACTCCTGCGGTATCCGGGAGTTGCACGATCTCATGGTCTAAGGAAAAGATACTTGACATTGGAAAAGCTCTAGCAAACGAAACTACACGATCTTTTATGCTATGCTTAGGATTGGGTCTTGTCCATCACATCATTCTCCTAATGATGTGATCCCGTTATCAACGACATCCAATGTCCATGGTCAGGAAACCGTAACCATCTATTGATCAACGAGCTAGTCAACCAGAGGCTTACTAGGGACATGGTGTTGTCTATGTATACACACATGTATCTGAGTTTCCTATCAATACAATTCTAGCATGGATAATAAACGATTATCATGAATAAGGAAATATAATAATAACCAATTTATTATTGCCTCTAGGGCATATTTCCAACAGTCTCCCACTTGCACTAGAGTCAATAATCTAGTTCACATCACCATGTGATTAACACTCACTGGTCACATCACCATGTGACCAACATCTAAAGAGTTTACTAGAGTCAATAATCTAGTTCACATCACTATGTGATTATCACTCAATGTGTTCGGTCTGAACCTTTCAGAACCGTGTGCTTTACGAATATCTATGTCATCTTGTGGATGCTACCACACGCTATTTGGAGCCATTTCAAATAATTGCTCTACTATACGAATCCGGTTTACTACTCAGAGTCATCCGGATTAGTGTCAAAGTTCGCATCGACGTAACCCTTTACGACGAACTCCTTTCCACCTCCATAATCGAGAAAATTCCTTAATCCACTAGGTACTAAGGATAAGTTCGACCGCTGTCATGAGATCCTTTCCCGGATCACCATTGTACCCTCTTGACCAACTCATGGCAAGGCACACTACATGTGCGGTACACAGCATAGCATACTATAGAGCCTACGTCTAAAGCATAGGGGACGACCTTCGTCCTTTCTCTATCTTCTGCTGTGGTCAGGTCTTGAGTCTCACTCAATACTCACACCTTGTAACACAGCCAAGAACTCCTTCTTTGCTGATCTTATTTTGAACTCTTTCAAAATCATGTCAAGGTGTGCTGTCTTTTGAAAGTATCATCAGGCGTCTTGATCTATCTCTATGGATCTTGATGCCCAATATGTAAGCAGCTTTATCCAGGTCTTCCTTTGAAAAACTCCTTTCAAACAACCCTTTATGCTTTCCAGAAATTTTACATCATTTCGGATCAACAATATGTCATTCACATATACTTATCAGAAATCTTGTAGCGCTCCCACTCACTTTATTGTAAATACAAGTTTCCAACAAACTTTGTATAAACCCAAAAACTTTGATCACTCCATCAAAGCGTATATTCTGACTCCGAGATGCTTGCTCTAATCCATGGAAGGATCGCTGGAGCTAGCATACCTTTTAGCATCCTTAGGATCGACAAAACCTTTCTGATTGCATCACATACAACCTTTCCTTACGAAAACTGGTAAGGAAACTTGTTTTGACATCCATCTGCCAGATTTCATAAATGTAGCTAATGCTAACATGATTCCGACGGACCTAAGCATCACTACGGATGAGAAAAACTCATCGTAGTCAACTCCTTGAACTTGTGAAAATACTCTTTGCCACAAGTCGAGCTTCATAGATGGTAACATTACGGTCCATGTCCGTCTTCTTCTTAAAGATCCATTTATCTCAATGGCTTGCCGATCATCGGTCAAGTTCACCAAAGTCCATGCTTTGTTCTGATACATGGATTCTATCTCGGATTTCATGGCCTCGAGCCATTCGTCGGAATATGGGCCCACCATCGCTTCTCCATAGCTCGTAGGTTCATTGTTGTCTAGCAACATGACTTCCAAGACAGGATCACGCATTACTCTGAAGTAGTGTGCATCCTCGTCGTCCTACGAGGTTTGGTAGTGACTTGATCCGAAGTTTCATGATCACTATCATAAGCTTCCACTTCAATTGGTGTAGGTGCCACAGGAACAACTTCATGTGCCCTGCTACACACTAGTTGAAGCGACGGTTCAATAACCTTATCAGGTCTCCACCATCCTCCCACTCAATTCTTTCGAGAGAAACTTTTCCTCGAGAAAGGACTCGTTTCTAGAAGCAATTACTTTTTCTTCCAGATCTGAAATAGGAGGTATACCCAACTGTTTTTGGGTATTCTATGAAGATGCATTTATCCGCTTTGGGTTCGAGCTTATCAGCCTGAAACTTTTTCACATAAGCATCGCAGCCCCAAACTTTTAAGAAACGACAACTTAGGTTTCTATAAACGGTGTCGTCTCAACGGATTTGCGTGGTGCCCCTTTTAAAGTGAATGCGGTTGTCTCTAATGCCTAACCCATAAACGATAGTGGTAATTTGATAAGAAACATCATGGTATGCACCATATCCAATAGGGTGCAGTTATGATGTTCGGACACACCATCACACTATGGTGTTCCAGGCGGTATTAATTGTGAAACACTTTCCACAATGTCTCAATTGTGCGCCAAACTCGTATCTCAGATACTCATCTCTATGATCATATCACAGACATTTTATCTTCTTGTCACGACGATCTTCAACTTCACTCTAAAATCACTTGAACCTTTCAACAATTCAGACTAGTGTTTCATCAAGTAAATACACTCAGCATCTACTCAAATCATCTGTGAAGTAAGAACATAACGATATCCACTGCATGCCTCAGCACTCATTGGACTGCGTACATCAAAATGTATTACTTCCAATAAGTTGCTCTCTTGTTCCATCTTACTGAAAACGAGGACTTTCAGTCATCTTGCCCATGTGGTATGATTTGCATGTCTCAAGTGATTCATAATCAAGTGAGTCCAAACGATCCATCTGCATGGAGTTTCTTCATGCATATATACCAATAGACATGGTTCGCATGTCTCAATCTTTTCAAAACGAGTGAGTCCAAGATCCATCTATATGGAGCTTCTTCATGCGTTTTATACGAATATGACTCAAGTGGCAGTGCCACAAGTATGTGGTACTATCATTACTATCTTATATCTTTTGGCACGAACATGTGTATCACGGCGATCGAGATTCATTTCAGGTGCAAGACCATTGAAGGTATTATTCAAATAAACAGAGTAACCATTATTCTCCTTAAATGAATAACCGTATTGCGATAAACATAATCCAATCATGCTCAACGCAAACACCAAACCTCGATGGCAGAGGGAGCATGCGATGCTTGATCACATCAACTTTGGAAACACTTCCAACACATATCGTCATCTCCCCTTTAGCTAGTCTCCGTTTATTCCGCAGCTTTTATTTCGAGTTACTAACACTTAGCAACCGAACCGGTATCTAATACCCTGGTGCTGCTAGGAGTACTAGTAAAGTACACATTCATATAATGTATATCCAATATACTTCTGTCGACCTTGCCTGCCTTCTCATCTACCAAATATCTAGGGTAGTACTGCTTCAGTGACCGTTCCTCTCATTACAGAAGCACTTAGTCTCGGGTTTGGGTTCAACCTTGGGATTCTTCACTAGAGCAGCAAACGACTTGTTGTTTCATGAAGTATCCCTTTTGCCCTTGCCCTTCTTAAACTAGTGGTTTTACTAACCATCAACAATTGATGCTCCTTCTTGATTTCTACTCTCGCGGTGTCAAACATCGCGAATAGCTCAAGGATCATCATAACTATCCTTGATATGTTATAGTTCATCACGAAGCTCTACTAGCTTGGTGGCAGTGACTATGGAGAACTATCACTATCTCATCTGGGAGATTAACTCCCACTCGATTCAAGCGATTGTGGCACTCAGACAATCTGAGCACATGCTCAACGATTGAGCTTTTCTCCCTTAGTTTGCAGGCTTAAGAAACTTGTCAGAGGTCTCATACCTCTTGACGTGGGCACTAGTCTGAAATCCCAATTTCAGTCTTCGAAACATCTCACATGTTCTGCGACGTTTCAAAAACGTCTTGGGTGCCACAATTCTAAACCTCACTGAACTATCACGTAGTCATCAAAACGTGTATGTCAGATGTTTCGTAACATCTACAGACGACGCTGAGGTTCAGCACACCGAGCGGTGCATTAAGGACATAAGCCTTCTGTGCAGCAATGAGGACAATCCTCAGTTTACGGACCCAGTCCGCATAATTGCTACTACCAACTTTCAACTAAATTTTCTCTAGGAACATATCTTAACCAGTAGAACTAAAGCGCAAGCTATGACATAATTTGCAAATACCTTTTTGACTATGTTCATGATAATGAAGTTCATCTGATTATGAACTCCCACTCAGATAGACATCCCTCTAGTCATCTAAGTGAAACATGATCCGAGTTTAACTAGGCCGTGTCCGATCATCACGTGAGACGGACTAGTCAAGATCGGTGAACATCTCCCTGTTGATCGTATCTTCTATACGACTCATGCTCGAACTTTCGGTCCTCCGTGTTCCGAGGCCATGTCTGTACATGCTAGGCTCGTCAAGTCAACCTAAGTGTATTGCGTGTGTTCCGAGGCCATGTCTGTACATGCTAGGCTCGTCAACACCCGTTGTATTCGAACGTTAGAATCTATCACACCCGATCATCACGTGGTGCTTTGAAACAACGAACCTTCGCAACGGTGCACAGTTATGGTGAACACTTTCTTGAAATTATTATAAGGGATCATCTTACTTACTACCGTCGTTCTAAGCAAATAAGATGCAAAAACATGATAAACATCACATGCAATCAAATAGTGACATGATATGGCCAATTCCATCATGCTCCTTTGATCTCCATCTTCGGGGCACCATGATCATCTTCGTCACCGGCATGACACCATGATCTCCATCATCATGATCTCCATCATTGTGTCTTCATGAAGTCGTCACGCCAACGATTACTTCTACTTCTATGGCTAACGCGTTTAGCAACAAAGTAAAGTAATTTACATGGCGCTATTCAATGACACGTAGGTCATGCAAAATAATAAAGACAACTCCTATGGCTCCTGCCGGTTGTCATACTCATCGACATGCAAGCCGTGATTCCTATTACAAGAATATGATCAATCTCATACATCACATATATCATTCATCACATCTTCTGGCCATATCACATCACATAACACATGCTACAAAAACAAGTTAGACGTCCTCTAATTGTTGTTGCAAGTTTTTACGTGGTTTATAGGTTTCTAGCAAGAACGTTTCTTACCTACGTATGACCACAACGTGATTTGCCAATTTATATTTACCCTTCATAAGGACCCTTTTCATCGAATCCGTTCCGACTAAAGTAGGAGAGACACACACCCGCCAGCCACCTTATGCAACTAGTGCATGTCAATCGGTGGAACCTGTCTCACGTAAGCGTACGTGTAAGGTCGGTCCGGGCCGCTTCATCCTACAATGCCGCCGAAACAAGAAACGACTAGTAGCGGCAAGAAGAATTGGCAAACTCAACGCCCACAACTTCTTTGTGTTCTACTCGTGCATAGTAACTACGCATAGGCCTAGCTCATGATGCCACTGTTGGGAATCGTAGCATAATTTAAAATTTTCCTACGCTCACCAAGATGCATCTATGGAGTCTACTAGCAACGAGGGGAAAGGAGTGCATCTACATACCCTTGTAGATCGCGAGCGGAAGCGTTCCAATGAACGTGGATGACGGAGTCGTACTCGCCGTGATCCAAATCACCGATGACCGAGTGCCGAACGGACGGCACCTCCGCGTTCAACACACGTACGGTGCAGCGACGTCTCCTCCTTCTTGATCCAGCAAGGGGGAAGGAGAGGTTGATGGAGATCCAGCAGCACGACGGCGTGGTGGTGGATGTAGCGGGTCTCCGGCAGGGCTTCGCCAAGCTTCTGCGAGAGAGAGAGAGAGGTGTTGCAGGGGAGGAGGGAGGCGCCCAAGGCTGTAGATTGCTGCCCTCCCTCCCCCCCTTTATATAGGCCCCCTTGGGAGGGGGGCCGGCCAAAACCCATCTAGGGTTGGGCGGGGCGGCGGCCAAGGGGTGGAAAGGGGTGCCTTGCCCCCCAAGGCAAGGGAGAAGTCCCCCCACCCTAGGGTTCCCAACCCTAGGCGCATGGGGGGAGGCCCAAGGGGGGCGCCCAGCCCACTAGGGGCTGGTTCCCTTCCACTTTCAGCCCATGGGGCCCTCCGGGATAGGTGGCCCCACCCGGTGGACCCCTGGGACCCTTCCGGTGGTCCCGGTACAATACCGGTAACCCCCGAAACTTTCCCGGTGGCCGAAACTTGACTTCCTATATATAATTCTTCACCTCCGGACCATTCCGGAACCTCTCGTGACGTCCGGGATCTCATCCGGGACTCCGAACAACTTTCGGGTTTCCGCATACATATATCTCTACAACCCTAGCGTCACCGAACCTTAAGTGTGTAGACCCTACGGGTTCGGGAGACATGCAGACATGACCGAGACGCCTCTCCGGTCAATAACCAACAACGGGATCTGGATACCCATGTTGGCTCCCACATGTTCCACGATGATCTCATCGGATGAACCACGGTGTCGAGGATTCAATCAATCCCGTATGCAATTCCCTTTGTCAAACGGTATGTTACTTGCCCGAGATTCGATCGTCGGTATCCCAATACCTTGTTCAATCTCGTTACCGGCAAGTCTCTTTACTCGTACCGCAATGCATGATCCCGTGACTAACGCCTTAGTCACATTGAGCTCATTATGATGATGCATTACCGAGTGGGCCCAGAGATACCTCTCTGTCACACGGAGTGACAAATCCCAGTCTCGATCCGTGCCAACCCAACAGACACTTTCGGAGATACCCGTAGTGCACCTTTATAGTCACCCAGTTACGTTGTGACGTTTGGCACACCCAAAGCACTCCTACGGTATCCGGGAGTTGCACGATCTCATGGTCTAAGGAAAAGATACTTGACATTGGAAAAGCTCTAGCAAATGAAACTACACGGTCTTTTATGCTATGCTTAGGATTGGGTCTTGTCCATCACATCATTCTCCTAATGATGTGATCCCGTTATCAACGACATCCAATGTCCATGGTCAGGAAACCGTAACCATCTATTGATCAACGAGCTAGTCAACTAGAGGCTTACTAGGGACATGGTGTTGTCTATGTATCCACACATGTATCTGAGTTTCCTATCAATACAATTCTAGCATGGATAATAAACGATTATCATGAATAAGGAAATATAATAATAACCAATTTATTATTGCCTCTAGGGCATATTTCCAACAACTAGTGCATGTCAGTCGGTGGAACCTGTCTCACGTAAGAGTACGTGTAAGGTCGGTCCGGGCCGCTTCATCCCACGATGCCGCCGAATCAAGATAAGACTAGTAACGGCAAGAAGAATTGGCAACATCAACGCCCACAACTGCTTTGTGTTCTACTCGTGCATAGTAACTACGCATAGGCCTGGCTCATGATGCCACTGTGGGGATCGTAGCAGAATTTTAAAATTTCCTACGCATCACCAAGATCCATCTATGGAGTATACTAGCAACGAGGGGAAAGGAGTGCATCTACATACCCTTGTAGATTGCGAGCGGAAGCGTTCCAATGAACGAGGTTGATGGAGTCGTACTCGCCGTGATCCAAATCACCGATGACCGAGTGCCGAACGGACGGCACCTCCGCGTTCAACACACGTACGGAGCAGCGACGTCTCCTCCTTCTTGATCCAGCAAGGGGGAAGGAGAGGCTGATGGAGATCCAGCAGCACGACGGCGTGGTGGTGGATGTAGCGGGATCTCGGCAGGGCTTCGCCGAGCTTCTACGAGAGGGAGAGGTGTTGCAGGGGAGGAGGGAGGCGCCAAAGGCTGTAGTATTGCTGCCCTCCCTCCCCCCTTTATATAGGCCCCCTGGGAGGGGGGCGCCGGCCTGGAACCCATCTACATGGGGGGCAGCGGCCAGGGGGAGACTTGCCCCCCAAGGCATGTGGGGCGCCCCCCCCCCCCCACCCTAGGGTTTCCAACCCTAGGCGCAAGGGGGAGGCCCATGGGGGGCGCCCCAGCCCACGAAGGGCTGGTTCCCTTCCCACTTCAGCCCATGGGGCCCTCCGGGATGGGTGGCCCCACCCGGTGGACCCCCGGGACCCTTCCGGTGGTCCCGGTACAATACCGATAACCCCCGAAACTTTCCCGGTGGCCGAAACTTGACTTCCTATATATAATTCTTCACCTCCGGACCATTCCGGAACTCCTCATGACGTCCGGGATCTCATACGGGACTCCGAACAACTTTCGGGTTTCCGCATACTCATATCTCTACAACCCTAGCGTCACCGAACCTTAAGTGTGTAGACCCTACGGCTTCGGGAGACATGCAGACATGACCGAGACGCCTCTCCGGTCAATAACCAACAGCGGGATCTGGATACCCATGTTGGCTCCCACATGTTCCACGATGATCTCATCGGATGAACCACGATGTCGAGGATTCAATCAATCCCGTATACAATTCCCTTTGTCAATCGGTATGTTACTTGCCCGAGATTCGATCGTCGGTATCCCAATTCCTTGTTCAATCTCGTTACCGGCAAGTCACTTTACTCGTACCGTAATGCATGATCCCGTGGCTAACTCCTTAGTCACATTGAGTTCATTATGATGATGCATTACCGAGTGGGCCCAGAGATACCTCTCCGTCATACGGAGTGACAAATCCCAGTCTCGATCCGTGCCAACCCAACAGACACTTTCGGAGATACCCGTAATGCACCTTTATAGTCACCAAGTTACGTTGTGACGTTTGGTACACCCAAAGCACTCCTACGGTATCCGGGAGTTGCACGATCTCATGGTCTAGGGAAATGATACTTGACATTGGAAAAGCTCTAGCAAACGAACTACACGATCTTTTATGCTATGCTTAGGATTGGGTCTTGTCCATCACATCATTCTCCTAATGATGTGATCCCGTTATCAACGACATCCAATGTCCATGGTCAGGAAACCGTAACCATCTATTGATCAACGAGCTAGTCAACTAGAGGCTTACTAGGGACATGGTGTTGTCTATGTATCCACACATGTATCTGAGTTTCCTATCAATACAATTCTAGCATGGACAATAAACGATTATCATGAACAAGGAAATATAATAATAACCAATTTATTATTGCCTCTAGGGCATATTTCCAACAATACGGTCACCGGAAATATTCGGGGGTATACCGGTATTGTATCGGGACCACCGGAGGGGTTCCGGGGGTCCACCGGGAGGGTCCACCTGCCCCGGAGGGCCTTATGGGCTGTAGGTGGAAGGGAACCAGCCCTTAGTGGGCTGGGCGCCAACCCTCCTAGGGCCCATGCGCCTAGGGTTTGGGGGAAACCCTAAAGGGGGGCGCCCCCCCCCCCCTTGCTTGGGGGGCAAGCCACCTCCCCCTTGGCCGCCGCCCCCCTCTAGATCCCATCTAGAGGGGCCGGCCCCCTTCCCCCTTCTCCCTATAAATAGAGGGGTGAGGGGAGGGCTGCAGCACCACATCCAAGGCGCAGCCCCTCCCCTTCCCAACACCTCTCCTCCTCCGCGTGTGCTTGGCGAAGCCCTGCCGGAGAACTGTCACTCCACCACCACCACGCCGTCTTGCTGCTGTTGGAGCCTTCTTCCTCAACCTCTCCCTCCTCCTTGCTGGATCAAGGCGTGGGAGACGTCACCGCTCCGTACGTGTGTTGAACGCGGAGGTGCCGTCCGTTCGGCGCTTAGATCATCGGTGATTTGGATCACGACGAGTACGACTCCATCAACCCCGTTCTCTTGAACGCTTCCGCTCGCGATCTACAAGGGTATGTAGATGCACTCCTCCCCTCTCGTTGCTAGTAAACTCCATAGATTGATCTTGGTGATGCGTAGAAAATTTTAATTTCTGCTACGATACCCAACAGTGGCATCATGAGCTAGGTCTATGCGTAGTTTCTATGCACGAGTAGAACACAAGTTGTTGTGGGCGTCGATTTTGTCAATTTACTTGCCGTTACTAGTCTTATCTTGATTCGGCGGCATCGTGGGATGAAGCGGCCCGGATCGACCTTACACGTACGCTTACGTGAGACAGGTTCCACCGACTGACATGCACTAGTTGCATAAGGTGGCTAGCGGGTGTCTGTCTCTCCCACTTTAGTCGGATCGGATTCGATGAAAAGGGTCCTTATGAAGGGTAAATAGAAATTGGCATATCACGTTGTGGTTTTGGCGTAGGTAAGAATCGTTCTTGCTAGAAACCTATAGCAGCCACGTAAAAGTTTGCAACAACAATTAGAGGACGTCTAACTTGTTTTTGCAGCAAGTGTCATGTGATGTGATATGGCTAGAAGGATGTGATGAATGATATATGTGATGTATGAGATTGATCATGTTCTTGTAATAGGAATCACGACTTGCATGTCGATGAGTATGACAACCGGCAGGAGCCATAGAAGTTGTCTTAATTTATTTATGACCTGCGTGTCAACTGGAACGTCATGTAATTACTTTACTTTATTGCTAACCGTTAGCCATAGTAGTAGAAGTAATAGTTGGCGAGACAACTTCATGAAGACATGATGATGGAGATCATGATGATGGAGATCATGGTGTCATGCCGGTGACGATGATGAACATGGCGCCCCGAAGATGGAGATCAAAAGGAGCAAAATGATATTGGCCATATCATGTCACTATTTGATTGCATGTGATGTTTATCATGTTTTACATCTTATTTGCTTAGAACAACGGTAGCATAAATAAGATGATCCCTCGCTAAAATTTCAAGAAAGTGTTCCCCCTAACTGTGCACGATTGCGAAGGTTCGTTGTTCCGAAGCACCACGTGATGATCGGGTGTGATAGGTTCTAACGTTCGCATACAACGGGTGTAAGCCAGATTTACACACGCAATACACTTAGGTTGACTTGACGAGCCTAGCATGTACAGACATGGCCTCGGAACACAAGAGACCGAAAGGTCGAACATGAGTCGTATAGCAGATACGATCAACATGAAGATGTTCACCGATGATGACTAGTCCGTCTCACGTGATGATCGGACACGGCCTAGTTGACTCGGATCATGTATCACTTAGATGACTAGAGGGATGTCTGTCTAAGTGGGAGTTCGTTAATAATTTGATTAGATGAACTTCATTATCATGAACTTAGTCTAAAAACCTTTACAATATGTCTTGTAGATCAAATGGCCCACGCTAATGTTGCCCTCAACTTCAACGCGTTCCTAGAGAAAACCAAGCTGAAAGACGATGGTAGCAACTACACGGACTGGGTCCGTAACCTGAGGATTATCCTCATAGCTGCCAAGAAAGCATATGTCCTTGAAGCACCGCTAGGTGATGCACCTGTTTTCCCAGCAACTCAAGACGTTCTGAACGCCTGGCAGTCACGTAGTGATGATTACTCCCTGGTTCAGTGCGGCATGCTTTACAGCTTAGAACCGGGGCTCCAAAAGCGTTTTGAGCAGCACGGAGCATATGAGATGTTCCAAGAGCTGAAAATGGTTTTCCAAGCTCATGCCCGGGTCGAGAGATATGAAGTCTCCGACAGGTTCTACAGTTGTAAGATGGAGGAGAATAGTTCCGTCAGCGAACACATACTCAAAATGTCTGGGTTGCACAACCGCTTGTCTCAGCTGGGAGTTAATCTCCCAGATGACGCGGTCGTTGACAGAATCCTTCAGCCGCTCCCACCTAGCTACAAGAGCTTTGTGATGAACTTCAATATGCAGGGGATGGAAAAGACCATTCCTGAGGTATATTCAATGCTGAAATCAGCGGAGGTGGAGATCAAAAAGGAACGTCAAGTGTTGATGGTGAATAAAACCACTAAGTTCAAGAAAGGCAAGGGTAAGAAGAACTTCAAGAAAGACGGCAAGGGAGTTGCCGCGCCCGGTAAGCAAGCTGCCGGGAAGAAGACAAAGAATGGACCCAAGCCTGAGACTGAGTGCTTTTATTGCAAGGGAAACGGTCACTGGAAGTGGAACTGCCCCAAGTACTTAGCGGATAAGAAGGCCGGCAATACCAAAGGTATATGTGATATACATGTTATAGATGTGTACCTAACCAGCGCTCGTAGTAGCTCCTGGGTATTTGATACCAGTGCGGTTGCTCATATTTGTAACTCAAAGCAGGAGCTGCGGAATAAGCGGAGACTGGCGAAGGATGAGGTGATGATGCGCGTCGGGAATGGTTCCAAGGTCGATGTGATCGCCGTCGGCGCGCTACCTCTACATTTACCTACGGGACTAGTTTTAAACCTCAATAATTGTTATTTAGTGCCAGCTTTGAGCATGAACATTGTATCTGGATCTCGTTTAATGCGAGATGGCTACTCATTTAAATTCGAGAATAATGGTTGTTCTATTTATATGAGAGATATGTTTTATGGTCATGCCCCGCTGGTCAATGGTTTATTCTTAATGAATCTCGAACGTGATGTTACACATATTCATAGTGTGAATGCCAATAAATGTAAGGTTGATAATGATAGTCCCACATACTTGTGGCACTACTGCCTTGGTCACATTGGTGTCAAACGCATAAAGAAACTCCATGCAGATGGACTTTTGGAGTCTCTTGATTATGAATCATTTGACACGTGCGAACTATGCCTCATGGGCAAAATGACCAAGACTCCGTTCTCCGGAACAGTTGAGCGAGCAACCAACTTATTGGAAATCATACATACTGATGTGTGCGGTCCAATGAGCGTTGAGGCTCGCGGTGGCTATCGTTATGTTCTCACCCTCACTGATGACTTGAGTAGATATGGGTATGTCTACTTAATGAAACACAAGTCTGAGACCTTTGAAAAGTTCAAGGAATTTCAGAGTGAGGTTGAGAATCAACGTGACAGGAAAATAAAGTTCTTACGATCAGATCGTGGAGGGGAATATTTGAGTCATGAATTTGGCACACACTTAAGGAAATGTGGAATTGTTTCACAACTCACGCCGCCAGGAACACC
The DNA here is from genome assembly GCF_002575655.3 of Aegilops tauschii subsp. strangulata. NCBI lineage: Eukaryota > Viridiplantae > Streptophyta > Magnoliopsida > Poales > Poaceae > Aegilops > Aegilops tauschii. The sequence goes on along the minus strand of NC_053036.3, from coordinate 168,076,834 downwards.
TCAGCGTAATGGTGTGTCCGAACGTCTTAATCGCACTCTATTGGATATGGTGCGATCTATGATGTCTCTTACCGATCTATCGCTATCATTCTGGGGTTATGCTTTAGAGACTGCCGCATTCACTTTAAATAGGGCTCCGTCGAAATCCGTTGAGACGACACCGTATGAATTATGGTTTGGAAAGAAACCTAAGCTGCCGTTTCTTAAAGTTTGGGGATGCGATGCTTATGTCAAGAAACTTCAACCTGAAAAGCTCGAACCCAAGTCAGAAAAATGCGTCTTTATAGGATACCCTAAGGAAACCATTGGGTATACCTTCTACCTCAGATCCGAAGGCAAGATCTTCGTTGCCAAGAACGGGTCCTTTCTGGAGAAAGAGTTTCTCTCGAAAGAAGTAAGTGGGAGGAAAGTGGAACTTGATGAGATGACCCCTCTCGAACCAGAAAGTAGCGCAGCACAAGAAAATGTTTCTGTGGTGCCTGCACCGACTAGAGAGGAAGTTAATGATGACGATCATGATCAAGTTACCACTGAACTTCGTAGGTCCACAAGGACACGTTCCGCACCAGAGTGGTACGGCAACCCTGTCCTAGAAATCATGTTGTTGGACAACGGTGAACCTTCGAACTATGAAGAAGCAATGGCGGGTCCAGATTCCAACAAATGGCTCGAAGCCATGCAATCCGAGATAGGATCCATGTATGAAAACAAAGTGTGGACTTTGACAGACTTGCCCGATGATCGGCGAGCAATAGAAAATAAATGGATTTTTAAGAAGAAGACGGACGCGGATGGAAATGTTACCATCTATAAAGCTCGACTTGTCGCTAAGGGTTATCGAGAAGTTCAAGGAGTTGACTACGATGAGACCTTCTCACCCGTAGCGAAGCTGAAGTCCGTCCGAATCATGTTAGCAATTGCCGCGTTCTAAGATTATGAAATATGGCAAATGGACGTCAAAACGGCGTTCCTTAACGGCTTCCTTAAGGAAGAATTGTATATGATGCAGCCGAAGGTTTTGTCGATCCTAAGAATGCTGAAAAAGTATGCAAGCTCCAACGCTCAATCTATGGGCTGGTGCAGGCATCTCGGAGTTGGAACATTCGCTTTGATGAGATGATCAAAGCGTTTGGGTTTACACAGACTTATGGAGAAGCCTGTGTTTACAAGAAAGTGAGTGGGAGCTCTATAGCATTTCTGATATTGTATGTGGATGACATACTATTGAGGAAATGATATAGAATTCTTGGAAAGTATAAAGGCCTACTTGAATAAGTGTTTTTCAATGAAGGACCTTGGAGAAGCTGCTTACATATTAGGCATCAAGATCTATAGAGATAGATCGAGACGCCTCATAGGTCTTTCACAAAGCACATACCTTGACAAGATATTGAAGAAGTTCAATATGGATCAGTCCAAGAAGGGGTTCTTGCCTGTATTGCAAGGTGTGAGATTGAGCACGGCTCAATGCCCGACCACGGCAGAAGATAGAGAAAAGATGAGTGTCGTCCCCTATGCCTCGGCCATAGGGTCTATTATGTATGCCATGCTGTGTACCAGACCTGATGTAAACCTTGCCGTAAGTTTGATAGGAAGGTACCAAAGTAATCCCGGCATGGAACACTGGACAGCGGTCAAGAACATCCTGAAGTACCTGAAAAGGACTAAGGATATGTTTCTCGTTTATGGAGGTGACGAAGAGCTCGTCGTAAAGGGTTACGTCGATGCTAGCTTCGACACAGATCTGGATGACTCTAAGTCACAAACCGGATACGTGTATATTTTGAATGGTGGGGCAGTCAGCTGGTGTAGTTACAAGCAAAGCGTCGTGGCGGGATCTACATGTGAAGCGGAGTACATGGCAGCCTCGGAGGCAACACATGAAGCAATCTGGATGAAGGAGTTCATTGCCGACCTAGGAGTTATTCCCAATGCATCGGGGCCGATGACTCTCTTCTGTGACAACACTGGAGCTATTGCCCTTGCCAAGGAGCCCAGGTTTCACAAGAAGACCAGGCACATTAAGCGTCGCTTCAACTCCATTCGTGAAAATGTTCAAAATGGAGACATAGGTATTTGTAAAGTGCATACGGATTTGAAAGTCGCAAATCCGTTGACTAAACCTCTTCCACGAGCGAAACATGATCAACACCAGAACTCTATGGGTGTACGATTCATCACAATGTAACTAGATTATTGACTCTAGTGCAAGTGGGAGACTGTTGGAAATATGCCCTAGAGGCAATAATAAAATGGTTATTATTATATTTCCTTGTTCATGATAATTGTCTATTCTTCATGCTTTAATTGTGTTATCCGGAAATCGTAATACATATGTGAATACATAGACCATAACATGTCCCTAGTGAGCCTCTAGTTGACTAGCTCGTTGATCAATAGATGGTTACGGTTTCCTGACCATGGACATTGGATGTCATTGATAACGGGATCACATCATTAGGAGAATGATGTGATGGACAAGACCCAATCCTAAGCATAGCACTAGATCGTGTAGTTCGTTTGCTAAAGCTTTTCTAATGTCAAGTATCATTTCCTTAGACCATGAGATTGTGCAACTCCCGGATACCGTAGGAATGCTTTGGGTGTACCAAACGTCACAACGTAACTGGGTGGCTATAAAGGTGCACTACAGGTATCTCCGAAAGTGTCTGTTGGGTTGGCTCGGATCGAGACTGGGATTTGTCACTCCGTATGACGGAGAGGTATCTCTAGGCCCACTCGGTATTGCATCATCATAATGAGCTCAGTGTGACTAAGTAGTTAGTCACGGGATCATGCATTACGGAACGAGTAAAGTGACTTGCCGGTAACGAGATTAAACGAGGTATTGGGATACCGACGATCGAATCTCGGGCAAGTAACGTAACGATTGACAAAGGGAATTGTATACGGGATTGCTTGAATCCTCGACATCGTGGTTCATCCGATGAGATCATCGTGGAACATGTGGGATCCAACATGGGTATCCAGATCCCGCTGTTGGTTATTGGCTAGAGAGGTGTTTCGGTCATGTCTGCATGATTCCCGAACCCGTAGGGTCTACACACTTAAGGTTCGATGACGCTAGGGTTATAAGGAAGGTTTGTATGTGATTACCGAATGTTGTTCGGAGTCCCGGATGAGATCCCGGGCGTCACGAGGAGTTCCGGAATGGTCCGGAGGTAAGGATTTATATATGGGAAGTCACCATACGGTCACCGGAAATATTCGGGGGTATACCGGTATTGTACCGAGACCAGCGGAGGGGTTCCGGGGGGTCCACCGGGAGGGTCCACCTGCCCCGGAGGGCCTTATGGGCTGTAGGTGGAAGGGAACCAACCCTTAGTGGGCTGGGCGCCAACCCCCCTAGGGCCCATGCGCCTAGGTTTGGGGGAAACCCTAAAGGGGGGCGCCCCCCCCCCCCTTGCTTGGGGGGCAAGCCACCTCCCCCTTGGCCGCCGCCCCCCTCTAGATCCCATCTAGAGGGCCCGGCCCCCTTCCCCCTTCTCCCTATAAATAGAGGGGTGAGGGGAGGGCTGCAACACCACATCCAAGGCGCAGCCCCTCCCCTTCCCAACACCTCTCCTCCTTCGCGTGTGCTTGGCGAAGCCCTGCTGGAGAACTGTCACTCCACCACCACCACGCCGTCGTGCTGTTGTTGGAGCCTTCTTCCTCAACCTCTCCCTCCTCCTTGCTGGATCAAGGCGTGGGAGACGTCACCGCTCCGTACGTGTGTTGAACGCGGAGGTGCCGTCCGTTCGGCACTTGGATCATCGGTGATTTGGATCACGACGAGTACGACTCCATCAACCCCGTTCTCTTGAACGCTTTCGCTCGCGATCGACAAGGGTATGTAGATGCACTCCTCCCCTCTCGTTGCTAGTAAACTCCATAGATTGATCTTGGTGATGCGTAGAAAATTTTAATTTCTGCTACGATACCCAACACAAGAGTGTAGGGCCACTGATGGAATACTAGTATCCTATACTAAGCATTTAGGATAGCAGGTAATGGTATCAACAAATTGTAGCAACAATGACAGGCTATGCAACAGAAAAGGATTAACCGAAAGCAGTAACATGCTACACTATCTAATGTAAGCAGTAGAGAGAAGGAATAGGTGATATCGGGTTGATCAAGGGGGAGGGGCTTGCCTGGTTGCTCTAGCAAGAAGGAGGGGTCGTCGTCGATGTAGCTGATCACGGGGGTATCAGCAACGGTCTTGGGGGTCTACCGGAAAGAAGTAACGGAGGGGAACACAATAAATAACAGAGCAATCAAAGCATCACAAAACATAACATGGCAATACGCGGTGTTAGGGGTGACCTAACGCATCACTAGGTGCTACCGGCGAAGGGGGGAAACATCCGGGAAAGTATTCCCGGTGTTAGGCATTTTCGGACAGATGAAACGGAGGGGGACGGTTCCATGTGCGCTATGCTAGGGACGTGTGGCGGACGAACAGACTGCATATTTGGATTCGTCTCGTCGTTGTGAGTAACTTTCATGTATATAATATTTTCATCCGAGTTACAGATTATTTTATATGGTTTTTCAAAGTTTATTTGAATTTCTGAAATTACAAGATTATATCAATTTGAATTAAAAAGAGTAAATACTCTTGTCACCTAGTCCTACTCTAGCCAAAGTGTATGACAGTGGGGCCAGGGGGGTCCAGTCAGCAGAGCTGACCCGATCAACATTTGACTGGTCAAAAAATTAGGTTTTTAATTAAACAGTTTAAATAACTGAGGGGTCCACCTGTCACTTTCTATTAAACTAATTTAGAATTAAATTAATACTAACTAAAATTAGCACTAATCTAAATAGGGCTGGCCCTACATGACAGAGACACAGCTAGGCTATCAAGCTGTGCTCGCCATGGCCTCGCGTGTGGCAACGAGCAGTAGTCGCAGCCACTTAGCGTGATAGCGGCTGGTCGGAGCCGGCGGCAGTGGGCGTCGGTGAGGCGCGGTGGGGGTGAGCCGCGACAGCGGTGGGTGGAGCCGGCGCGCCACGGCGCGGCTCGGCGGGCATGGCCGGCCGGAGCAGGCGCGGTAGGGCGGAGGGGAGCCGTGCGGGCGGCCAGGGGAGACGCCGCGGCACAGGAAGCGGGCACGGCGAACAGCATCTAGCGGCGCAGGAGGAGAAGCAGCACGCAGGCAGCAACAGGGGCAGCAGTAGGCGCGGGGCGCACGCGGACGCGTCCAAAGCACGGCTCGAAATGGCCGTCGACGCGAGAGCAGACGAGCAGGGGCGTAGCGATGTGGATCTCCATCTATGGCTCAAATTCGAGTAAACCAAAGAAGGGGAAAGGGCGGGTGCTCACAGTGGAGCCGTAGGTGCGATCGAGGAGGCCGGGGGAGGTCGAGGGTGACAGATCGGACGACGGGGTCGCGGTAGCCGTGGCGGGGAAGATCGACGCATGCGACGTGGCGGCGGCCTCCAAGCTGTGACCCGGCGGTGTAGACGACGGAGACGACCTTGGCGGGACCTCTGGACACCTTGGCGCGGCTCGGGGTGGCTCCGGTGCATGCGAACGACGATGGCGAGGCGGCGACCGAGCTCAGTTGCGAACAAATTGAGAGGAAGAGGGTGAGAGGGGGAATGGGATAGAGCTAGGGTTCGACGAGGGGGCTCGGGTGCGTCAAGTAGGCGCCGTGGGGGAGGGCAGATGGTTGCTACGGCGACATGCCTCGGCCACAGCCGGGGGATCTCTGCCACGATCCCCCCTGTGAACGGGAGGAAGGGGACGGTAGCTAGATGGGCCGCCTGGTTGGCCTGGTGGCTAGCAGGGCCAAGGCCCAACGGGGGACGGGGATTTCTTTTTCTTTTACTTTATTTTTCTGTCTTTGTTTTTCTTTTCTTTTTCTTATTTTCTTTTTACTGTTTTATATTTTATCTTAGTTTTGTAAAATACAAAAATGATCCCTAAATTAGTATTACCACTAAACCCACTGCCACAAAAAGTTTAACCCCTAGCTGAAATAGTTCAACATTTTATTAATTATAAAGACATTTAAATATTTGTTTTGCTACTGTTTTATTCATCTTAGAGTATTTAAACATTTTATAAAAGTGTGGTTCCTCCACCGTAGTTACTTCTGCATTAATTGGCACAACCCGCACATTTTAGTTTTAAAGTTTGAAAACTTTTGATGTTTGCCTTTAATTCAATTTTGAATTTGAATCGGTTTTGAACTAATGCGAGTTTAACAACAATAATTGTGGTGACGTGGCATTTTAGTTTTAAAGTTTGAAAACTTTTGATGTTTGCCTTTAATTCAATTTTGAATTTGAATCAGTTTTGAACTAATGCGAGTTTAACAACAATAATTGTGGTGATGTGGCATCATTAGCAGGGAATTACTGTAGCATAACTATCCGGGCGTCACAGGAGGCACCTGTAGAGCATCTTTATAGTCACCCAGTTACGTTGTGACGTTTGATAGCACACAAAGTGTTCCTCCGGTATTCGGGAGTTGCATAATCTCATAGTCAGAGGAATATGTATAAGTCATGAAGAAAGCAATATCAATAAAACTAAACGATCATTATGCTAAGCTAACGGATGGGTCTTGTCCATCACATCATTCTCGAATGATGTGATCCCGTTCATCAAATGACAACACATGTCCATGGTCAGGAAACTTAACCATCTTTGATTAGCGAGCTGGTCAAGTAGAGGCATACTAGGGACACTCTGTTTGTCTATGTATTCACACAAGTACTAAGTTTCCAGTTCATACAATTCTAGCATGAATAATAAACATTTATCGTGATATAAGAAAATATAAATAACAACTTTATTATTGCCTCTAGGGCATATTTCTTTCAGCTAGGGTTAGCTGTCTGGGAAAGAGGGAGCAGTGGCGTCCATGCGGTGGGGAAGTGAAAGTGGACTGGCCAGCCCACGACTTCGCCATAAAAAAGAACACGGTCGGGGCGGATGGGTGGCTGACCGGCGGGCCCGCCCATTCATGTGGATTAAATGGAGTCGGTGGAAGGTAGTTGGACGGCCGACACGCAGGCCCGAGGCGGAAAACGATTGAACACGTGCGCGTCCATTTTACGGCAAAGCCTGATCAAATTTGCACTTGCAATGGGTTGAGCCGGACCAGAAACGGACATAGACATATTTTACTGATGGGGTCGGGCATTAAGGCGTCTCGTCTGTTCGTTTGGGCCAAAGATACACCGAATAATTTGCGGTCCTGCGTTGGAGTTGGCTTCATGTCCATTTTGCCGATGCAAACAGACACAATTCGAACAAAATGGATGCTCGTTTTTTGCCATGTGTTTGAGTTGGCTTATCCTTGTCAGAGCATCTACAGCCGGTTATCTCAAACCCGCCTCAATCGCTCGGGCGGGCCGCCCGGTCACTGCTCGATCACAATTTTTTGACCCAAACAGGCCCCTCAAACGGCCCTCAAATGTCCGGACTGACCGGCAACCCACATATCCAGCCCAAAATATGTGGCGGATATGGGGGCGCCCGGGCACGCCCGCCACGTCGGACCCGACCCATACTAACCCACCCGACCTCACATAAATTCCTCCCCATCCGCTTGCCGGGCCAAACCCGAGCCACTTCACTCCCTCCCCTCCGCCACCCAAGCTCGTCTCCGGCCTGACGGGCAGCGGATCCGAGTCCTTCACCCCAGATCCGTCGACCCCGAGCTCATCCTACACGGCCCCGAGGAGGAGATGACCGTCCGGCTCGCGCTCCACTGCGCCCGGGAGGAGGCCCGTCCACGACTGTGCTCGGACTTCATCTGTCGGGAATCCATTGCGTCTGCCCAAATGGCGCATGAATCCGGCGCTAGGCCAGCCGTAGCTGCCTCGCTGGAGGTCGTGTGGTCCGTCTGGCGTCCGAACACGCTGGCGGACGCGCAACCCCTCCGTTGGCACGCCGATATTCGGGACGCACCATCGTCCCACAAGGCCATGGCACAGCGTGCCCCCGTGCAAGGCACCGGGCGCGGCAGGCGTCGATAGCCCTCGTGGCGCGGACGTCGGCGAGGCGGAGTCGCATTCTCCAGTGCCCCGTATGGGGCATTAGTCCGGGCGACGCAACCGCATCGTGGTGGACGTCGGTGGCTCGTCCCCGGATGGATCTGTCATCGATCTGACGTCCATCGGCATCATTCAGGTTCCGGACTCCGACGAGGAAGAGTAGGGCATGGGAGACGGCGGCGCATTCAGTCCCGTGAGCCGGCTCGTGTCCCATGCCCTACTCTACCTTACCGGCGACCGGACCAACATTCTTAGGAGCGCAGCCGGCTGCCGGACATGGCCAGGGCAGAGCCGGCAAACGGGGAGTGGAACCGGGTGAGCTCCGTTTAGATTAAGTTTCACGTTACATGTAATAATATGGATTTGAGATTTCTAATTTAAGATATGAATGCATTTTTTGAGATGTGTGCTCGGTCACTGCCCACGAACACGTGAACGTTTGAGGGGTCAGATTTGCCAACTCCGGTTGTAGATGCTTTCAGGGACCCAACGCAAAATCTATTGGCGCAAAGAAGCGTCGTGATCAGTCCGAGTGGAATGCGGTAGGATGCGGGAGCCCCATCACACAGACGAGAATCGTATCCGAGTCGCCCCATACACACCACCCCGTTGGCGTCGGAATCTTCCTCCGCCGGGCGTGTCTATCTATCAATCCATATCCAGAATTCCAGATGCTACTAGCACTAACCCTAATCATCCCAAAACAGCCCGTGTGCGCCCCTCGCCCGCCCTAATGATCGACCCATGCATGCGTGCAGACGGGGGCAGTGGTTGGGCATTAAACAAGTGATGACGAGGAGTCGGGTCGGGTCGCTCGCTCAAGTGGACGCGATCGATCATGGGATGGTAGCCGGCCAGCCGCTAGCCCCCCCGGAACCGAAAACATTGGCTCCGCCGGGATCGCCGGGCCGACGGACGGAGCACTCGAGCGGGTATAAATGCGCGTCCGGGCTCGTATCCTCCGCCATAAAGACGCGGAAAGATACTCGCTCGCAGGCAGGCAGCCGCGCCGCGCAGCAGAAAATGAACCCCGCGGCGCCCGTGCGCGCACGCCGGCCGGCCGGCTGGCTGGCTGGCTCGCCGCTTTCCACACGCTTCTTTTCGTTCATTAAAGAATCTTGTAGCAGACTCACACCGCTTCTCCAATTGGATGGAGTAGAGCACCGGCGCAGTTTCGTACTATACGTATAGTTAATAATACGTAATCCTTTTGGATTTGGATCACGTCGCTGTTGAGGAAGGTCACGGGTGACAACAGGTCGTAATTACCTGCCAGAAGTGAACGCTTGAACAAATCTCTGTGATTACGGAGGGAGTAGTAGTTGATTGATATACTACTACCACCACCACATCCGTGATCCGTTCAATGCCCGCTCTGACCACCGCCGCCGCTCGCCGCTTGTTTATTCCTCGCAGCTCGCGACCCGTCAGTAAACAAAGCTCAGCTCCTCTCCTCGCAGTACATTACCTGCCGCGGCTTAGTTAATCAGGAAAGGTGTACGTTACGTAGGAGTAAAACAACAGAGCAGCTAGCAGTGAGGTCGTCGTGGGCGTGTCGGGAGCGCCCACGCCGTCGCACGCCATCAACCAGGGGCCTCTTCCTCCGTGCGCCTGCCGCCCGGAGGACTGGACGGAGGTGGCTGTCTGCCTGCCTCTCCGCGTGCGTGTGCGTGGCGTGACTGCGCGTGTGTCACTGCCGCAGCGCAATAAATAAGCAGCCCTCCGTCCCGACCCTCTCCTCTCGCCTCGTCCATGGGATGATGGGGCCGCCTTGACTTTTCGTGCCCATGTTGAGTGCCGCATCTGCGACTCCCGGCTCCTGAGACAAGCAACAAGAAAGAATCCTTCCTCCTTCCCTACTTCCCTCCCTCTTGCACCGGGCGCCGGCAATCTCCTGCGGCGTGTTTCTTGCTGGCTGGCATTGCTGGTGCGCGATGGGGAACTGCGCGGCGAGGGGGGACACGGCAGTCACGGCGGCCGGCGCGGGCGGCGAGGACGGGAAGAGGCGGCGGAGGAGGTGGAAGGCGCCGCGGGAGGACCAGCTGGGGACGGTCCCCGGGCGGATCTTCTCCAACGACGGCCGCAGCCGCACCGCCTCCGTCTTCACGCAGCAGGGCCGCAAGGGGATCAACCAGGACGCCATGCTCATCTGGGATGTAAGCTAACAAACCACCCGAGAATCACTCCCCCTCCTCTCCGCCTCCCATTTCGAGGCGATTGGGTTGATCCGGTGCGGTCAATGGTGTTTGTTTGTGGCAGGGGTTCGGCGGGGAGGAGGACGGCGTGCTGTGCGGGGTGTTCGACGGCCACGGGCCGCACGGCCACCTGGTAGCGCGCAGGGTGCGCGACTCGCTGCCGCTCAGGCTCATGTCCGCCGCGCGCGCCTCGCCCAAGACCGGGCTGGACATGCCGGCCGCCGCCTGGAGGAAGGCCTTCGCGCGCGCCTACAAGGCCATGGACAAGGACCTCCGCTCCCACCCCGCCCTCGACAGCTTCTGCAGCGGCAGCACCGCCGTCACCGTCCTCAAGCTCGTACGTGGCACTGGCGCCGGACATTCACATACCATGATACATCTCTCCTGCGTCCCGTCTGAGCAGAAATGTCGAATCACTTGTGTTAGTTCTGACCCCCTCTTTGTTCGTGCGCGTCTACTAACTGGCGGTCTCTGCACGCAGGGCTCGGACCTTTACATGGCCAACATCGGGGACTCGCGCGCTGTCCTAGGCTCCAGAGACGCCGCCGCCGGCGGCATGGCGGCCGTGCAGCTCACCGTTGACCTCAAGCCTGACGTCCCCAGTACGCCATTACACACATTTAATTTAGCTATGCTCTGCCTGCGTCATTTAGCTATGTTTCTGTGTTAACACCACCGGTCTGCGATGTCAGGCGAGGCGGAGCGGATCAAGAAGTGCAGGGGCAGGGTGTTCGCGCTGCAGGACGAGCCGGAGGTGCCGAGGGTGTGGCTCCCGTTCGACGACGCGCCGGGCCTGGCCATGGCGCGGGCGTTCGGGGACTTCTGCCTCAAGGACTACGGCGTCATCTCGGTGCCGGAGTTCTTCCACTGGCCTCTCACGGACAAGGACCAGTTCGTCATCCTCGCATCCGACGGGGTAATTACACACTTCTTTCACTCTTTTCTCCCATTCCTCTGTCCTACTATAAGACATGGTTGTTGGTCATTCCTATGTGCCCGTGCAACGGCATAGATATCTGAGTCTGTCCCAGCAAAATCTTGCCACTTTCTCGTTGTCGGAGCTACTTAAATTAGTTGCAGTGTAATGTCAATCTGTCACACTTTCGCGTTCGTGATGCACTGATTAGTCTCACATGGCGGGCCTTGAACATTCAGGGCGTCTGGTAGAAGCTCCAAGAACCTTAAGAATGATAGTACTATATACGGGCGATCAAGTCCTTTTGACTTCAAAATGCTCTAGCTTTCGGGGTTGGTTGCGTAATGTCATGGTGACAGGGGCGATGATATTAATTTCCACCATCTGTGCCTTTGTGACTTGCTGCATAAATAATGATTAGCCAGCTTAACACACTTCTTTGCTGCATCGTCACCCAGCTGCTGTCATCTGCTGTACTTCAACTCTTATATCTTAATCCAGGTTCAACTTGGCAGGACTAATTGGTTTAATCGCTGTGGCGACATCATGAGCAGTTAGAAAACTGGGTGTAGCGTAGTGACTGCTCATTGCATGACATAGAATTGATATTCTTTTGAGCTTCTTTCCTTCTCAAGATTCGATGCATCTGAATAATGTCGATTTCCAGCGGACCAGTTCGTACTAATAACTGTACTGTACTAATATAATTCTTATGGTCCATGACTCCCTGTTTGATATTTTTAGTTGTAAACTTCTGCCATTTTTTTAGTTCATTAACTTGACGATTTGTCAATCACTTAAAAATGAATAATTTGACAATACTTACAAATTATCGGGAGACTCTGTGTGCTTCATTTTTGTGGTGTTAGGGGGCTGGCTTTGCTTGCTCTTTTTTGATCCAACCAAATTAAGGTCCAGATGTCAGCACATTTATATAATTATCATTACATTTAACGGTGTACGCATCTAGTAACTTTGAAGGCATTGCTGCGGAAGAAATCGAGTTAGTCGTAGGTGTTTTTTTTCATATCTTGTAATGGTTCATATGTGGTTGCTTCGTTATGTACTCTGCTTAATTAATAAGAACGGCTGTGTGCATCACAATGATGCAGAGGCCGGAGGTTTCAACCTCCTTTTGAAAAAAAGGCATCTAGTAACTCACAGAGGCCACCTTATAATGTGTCGCGACCCATCAAAGTTTAAGTGTGCACCATGGACGGCTACTGTGGTTGAGGGAGTAGTAGTAGGGGGCGCTACTTCATAGCATATCGCGTGGGGTTCTATGGGACATCATTTACTCTGGTGCTGATTTTTCCTCTATTTTTTCCTTGTTGTGTTCAGTGCATACGACGTTATGATTATTTTTCTATGCCAGTTATAGCGCTAATGTGCATGCTATCTACTCCCTCCGTCCAATAATGTAAGACGTTTTTTGACACTACACTAGACGTTTTTTGACACTACATTATGGGATGGAGGGAGTAGGAGACAGTGTGCATTTTGACGTTTGATGAACTACATGATAGCAAACTTATGCCTCTGTGCATTAATCAATGCAGAGGCAGGATATTATCCTCCTTTTCTAAGAGAAAAAAACATGATAGCAAGCTCACCATGTTAAAAGTTCCCTCCTCTTAATCTTGAAGACACCTTTTGCTGAGCCCCCCTCCCCCTCTCATTTTATGCACTAAACATGGATGTTAGTGTCAAATATAAACAATGTACGGTACCAAAAGCAAGATGTTGTCTTCTGTGTACCTTTGTAAGCACTGCTTAATGATTGTAGTTTGCGTGGAAGAGTTGTCAATTCTACCGATGGAATGTTCACTAAAAATGATACTTTAACAAACAGATAATCATGTCGATCATCAGTCATTGTCTTCCCAATTGTTATACAGCAGTTGCTAACTACAGGCAATCCTTTTTTTGGGTCCCCTTTTGATATTTGGCCTACTTAATTATGAATGCCTTTTAGAGTTTTCCATTTGTGTCCTGTCATCTTCTCTTGTGTGGCGCATCTCCTTTGTTTCTTTATAGTTGTACTTGAGGAAGATATACAAGCTGAACAGATACTTGGTTGGCTTTATATATATGTCTGACTAGATTGTACCGATGGAAATCATGCAGGTGTGGGATGTCCTGAGCAACCAAGAGGCTGTTGACATAGTGTCCTCATCCCCAAGTCGGTCAAAGGCGGCAAGGACTCTTGTCGAGGCAGCTAACCGTGAATGGAAAACCAAGTACCCAACATCCAGGACCGATGACTGCGCGGTCGTTTGCTTATATTTGGATGGCAAAATGGACCATGAGCGTGATTCGACCGCGTCCATGGATAACATCAGCATTGAGGATGATTCAGTCGCAGATCCTAACGAAGCGCAGGAGCAACAGGAGCCCGCCTTAACCCGCAATTTCACAGTTAGGACAGTCCCGGGGAGCGCTCAGGAGAAAGCCTTGGCGGGCGCAGACGCCAAGGTTTCCGGTGGAGCCGATGATCACAACTGGTCGGGCCTCGATGGGGTGACGCGGGTGAACTCGCTCGTTCAGCTTCCCAGGTTCTCCGAGGAGAAGGCGGTCAGTTGACGGTGAGCCGTCCGGCCATTCTAGTGTTCTTCTCCCCCCTTGTTGTTTGTTGCTCTGCGTTTAGGGTAGTGGTCAGTTGTTTCAGGGAAAATTGTAGAAATGGAACAAGCTTCTGATTTGTTGTTGTGCCTCACTGCCTGGCAATCCTTCCGTCACTGTGCTTGGAATTCGAGGTGCTGCCCTTTTTACCCCACCAAAACTGTATCACTTCCGCTTCGGTAGACCCCCTCCAACACAAAGACGGCTAAGATTGTCCCATACCCCTTTATAACGGAGGGTACGATGGGCATAACGAGGAAAAGAGGCCGCCCGCCCACGGTCCTGCCCGAAATCCTGTACATATATGAATACGGTTTTTTTTCGTCCGGTCGTCCCGTCAGCCCGCAAACGTCGTCTCGACGCGCCCCCACCCCCCACGACACGAGTCAAACCGCGCGCTAATTACACACCGCGGAGATGCATGCATGCATGGCGCGGTTATCGCCTCGGCCGCCGCGCATCGCCTGCCCTCCTCCTGCTGCGGCGCTGCACCGCTGATGCCCCCCGCTGCCGCCTGCCGCGCTGCCCCGCTAATGCCTGTCGCGCTGCCGGCCCGCTGCCTCCTCGGCCGCTCCCCCGCTGCAGCTTGCCGCGCCGCTTGCTTTCGCCTCGGCCGTCGTGCATCGCTGCTCCGCTGCGGCCTCGCCTCGCGTCGGCCGCCCCGACGCCCTCGTTCGCCGCGCCCGTCCAACGCCCCCGCGTTCCATGCATAAATCACGCCCAAACCGCCCCGGCCCGCGCTCTCCTCACACAACCTCGAGCCCGCGTTCTCGTCATACAAACCGCCCCTGTAAGAGAAAACTGCCCCCACCCCATTGAAACCTAGATCGGCCTGCCGCCGGCGCGGCTCTCTCTGACGCGATGCCTCGTGGACGCGGTTGTTTCGGCCGGCGTTGGTTCGGCTGGGGAGGCGGCAGTGGAGGCGCAGGGACCAGTCGCCGGGCGGGAGTCTCTGGCAGCGGTGGTGGAGGCGGCGGCAACAGTGGTGGAGGCGGCGGCAGAGGTGATGGTCGCGGCGCCGCACCGGGCGGTTAGTGGCCCTCTAGCCTGACTGAGCCGCAGACGGTAGATATCTACCGCCATGGCATCCCCATGCCGCCGTCGTGTCGCCTAGCAAACGGCTGGCACGTCACGACCGATGGCTATGCCACGCCGGGGCCCGCACAACCCGGTCCATGGAACCCCCAAGGTCGCCGGGACTTTTGGGAAGGCCGCGACTTCGACACCGTCGTCACCTTCTACAAGTCCCGAGGCCGAACGCGCCCGTCGCGCCCCCGCCGTCCCGGTCGTGCAGGCCCGTGCCGGTCGGCGCACTCGCGCAGGCGCGCCGGCCGCTCTCGCCTCCGCGCCCGCCGCTCCAGCGGCCGCCCCTGAGTTTCACATCCCGCCGGAACCGGCGGCGATGCAAGAGGAGGGCGACCCGTTGGAGTCGCCGGGTTTTATCCGCGCGATCTGGAACTCCACGTCGGAGACCGGTTGGATGCCGCCGGCGGATGTGGTTGACCCGAGGGACCCGGCAGACGAGCCGGGATACTGGCAGGCGATCAGGGAGTCGACCGATACACTAGCGCAGCAGTCGGCTACCGCGGAGGAATTTTTCGGATACTTGGGCAGTTCCGATGACTCAGACGGCGGTGAAGACGGCGGCCAGACCGTAGTGGTTGATCTTCTGAGTAGCGAGGAGTAGTTAGATTTGTTTTAGTGTTAATCTTTTTTCATGTAAAATTTCGTTCGAATGTAAAATATCCTAAGTATGAACGAAATTATGTTGCTTTAATGAGTAATGGAATGGTTGTATAATTTATCAGTTATTGATAATGTTTTTGTTATTAATGGGATATTTCGATTGATATTGTAAAAAGGTGAAGTAAACACATGAAATACCGGTAAAAAATTTAAGTTACTTAAAAAATGCCCAACCACCGATGCTGAGCCCATAATAGCTTACAGAACATACCAAATCAAGCCCAAAGGTGACCCGGGCGGCTGATTGAGCCCACTACAGGGCCCAGCATCAGGGTCCAACGGGGCAGTGGTGAGTAATAGTAGAGGAGTTCGAAAAAGGAGGCGGAGGCAGCTATTTAAGTCGCTCCTCGCGCCCCTCCGCTTCCGAGGTGGGACTAAAGATCGCGCTGCACCGCGCCCGTCAGTGCACGCGGCCGCCGCAGGGCTCAGGAGGCCGTTTTCTACGCTGTCACCGGCCGGCCCAGTTCGGCCCATAGAGGCAGGGCGCGACTCGCCCCCTCGCACGGCCCACGCCCCCTCCCCTCGCCCGCGCGGGGCAACACTCAATGTTTTTAGTCCCACCTCGGAAGCGGGGGCGGGTGAGGAGCGGCTTATATAGCCGGACGTGCGGGAGCCTTTGAACACCTCTAAAATGCCACTGCCCTGTTGGACCCAGATGCTGGTCCGTGTGTTGCCGTCCCGAGTCGCCGCCGGTCCAGTATCGCGGTCGGGCAAATTTTTTGTCTGGGTGTTGAATGGGCAGTACACGTTGCGGGAGAGGCGTGCATGGGGGCGGGTAGATCGAGGAGGATGCGGTGGGGCTAGCATCAGGCGGGTCAGAGTCGCTGGGCGCGGGGAGCGAGGCTGATCCGGTCGGTGCGTGGTGGCGGGATCCGAGGGTGGCGCTGGTTGGCCAGTTGGGATCCGAGGTAGGTGGGATTCGATGGGTCCATAGTGGCAGGATCCGAGGGAGGCGCTGGTTGGCTGGGATGAGGTAGGTGCGATTCGATGGGTGCGATCTTCTGTGCATGCGCGGGTTTGTGGCGGCGTGTATGTGAAAAACATGCATGAGAGAATAATAACATGGCATGAGACAATAACACGGCCGGGTGCGTTTTTTCAACACGTTGGTCAGCCCAGGTAGTATAACACATACAATGGCATCATCATCATGAAACGACAGCAAACAAAATAAACGGAATTTTGAAACTACAGACTATTTCACATAGGACAGTACAAAATACAAATTTATTACATAAATATTTTGAGGAAACATAAACAAATCACTCATCAAGTTTTGTGGCACGCACTTACGAATAAAAAACATCATAGGTTATTCAGACAAGACTCGGGCAACCACTTTTATTCTCTGTGAAAAAAGTTTGGAATAATTAATGTGGAACAAACACATGAAATACCGACACACGCAAGATATGGACGGTGCTGGTTGCACTAGGGGTGCGTGATCGCATGCATGAAATGAAACAATTTTTTTGCGAGGGTGTGTGCATGCCCAATGTAGGCCCTCGCGCAAGATATGAACGAAATCGGACGCTGAACGCACGTCGCGTCACGTTCGGGCAGTGTTTTAGGGTATTTTCACCGAAAAAACCGTAGAAAATGCATCAGACGTCAGAAAATAATGAAAATTGTCGTGCATGCTCCCGATGATGCCTGGAGTACGTGGAAAAAGTTGGGGATCGTTCGGTCGAGGTGAAAAAAAAACGTCTTTGAGAGTAGCCCGACCGACACACCGGAACGGTACTGGTTGCAGTAGGGGTGCGTGATCGCATTCATGAACTTTTTGAAAAAATGATGAACTTTTTTTCATTTTTCTTGAACTATGTTGTATTTCCTGAACTTTTTCTAAATTTTCATGAACTTTTTCAAATCCGTGAACTTTCCTTAAATTAGTGACCTTTTTTAAAATTTCGTGAACTTTCAAATCCGTGAAAGTTTTTCTCAAATGAGTGAACTTTTTTTGAATACATGAACCTTTTTTTAAAACAAGTTCGTGAAATTTCTTTTTATTGTTCGTCAGTTTTTTTTTGGAACAGCGCGGCTTCAATTGTTTGTTAAGCGTTTCGTGGTTCAATTTGTAAGCGTTGACTAGTAGCTCAACTGGTTAGTCTTCGCGTGCTGCACGTCGCTGGCGCGAGTTCGAATCCGCTGCAACATCGATTTTACTGTTTTTTTCGCTGGCGCTGCATGATACTGGGCCGGCCCACGAGGGCGCTCCAGTGGGCTCCTCCCCCGGCCCACGCCTCCTCCCGTCGCCTGCGCGGGGCACCATCGCCGTTTTTAGTCCCACCTCGGAAGCGGGAGGGCACAAGGAGCGGCTTAAATAGCTGGCTCCGCCCCCTATTTCGAACTCCTCTGTTAATTCTGTCCAGTGCCCCGTTTGGACCCCGTTGCTGGGCTCGATCAGCCGCCTGAGTCGCCTTTGGGTACGCTTTGTAAGCTACTATGGGCACCAACAGTGGTGGTTGCGCTATTTTTTTGTAACTTCACTTTTTGAAAAAAAATTGACAGAAAGGAGCGGCCGGAAACAGCAGCAAACAACAAACAAAATCATCATCATGCCCAGGTAGTACAACATATATGCCCAGGTAGCAAACAGCAAACAAAATCATCATCATGCCCAGGTAGTACAACATATAGTACAACATATATGCCCAGATAGCAAACAGCAAACAAAATCATCATCATGCCCAGGTAGTATAACATATGCAATGTCATCTTCAAATTTATTACATAAATCTTTTGACAAAACATAAACAAATAACTTATCAAGTTTTCTTGCACACACGTACGAATAAAAAACAACATAGGTTCATGCGACCACTTTTATTCTTCCTACAAACCAAGCCGCATCTCTACGCCCAGTTCCTGAACAAAACATAAAGAAATGGGTGAGCAAATATAGTTGGTAAAATCAAAGTAGCAACATAACAAAAATAAGAAGATAACATCTTACTTCTCGTTCAAATGACATGTAGCCTTATTATGACCTGGGAGACTACACAGACTGCATAAAGGACCATTTTTCTTCTCTGTAAAATCTTTTGGCCTACCATTCTTTGTAACGTCGCCCCCCCCCCCCCCCTTAACCGCCCCTTCTTAGGTGCACCCTTCGTCGAAACTTTCTGAGGATCACCAATACCAGGCTCAACTTGTTGCGCTTGACTTGCCTCCTTCTTCAACATAGCATACCTTCTACTTCTTATAAGTTCCTCCTCTGAAATCTTTTTCTGCGCTATTATGTTGTCCAGACACTTCATCAACTCATCGAACAAGAAGGGATCATTTGCTGCAACATGAGCAGCTTCTGCGGTTTTAATGGTTATTGCACTATACCGTTCTCTCTCCAATGGCCCTGAGCAACCCCATCCAAACATATCACTCTTCCTCTACACAGGCAACCCATCTCTCGCATGTTTGGACAACCGATGAAGGACACAACACTTTGGTATTTCAGTTAAATTCAGATGATGGAGAACAAGGAGAATGTGTTTGCATGGCAGCCCTTTCCGAACCATCCTAAGACAACTGCATGTAATAGTTTCTTCTGAGTTACCTGGTTCATAAACAACATTGTACCTAAACTTGTGGTTATCCTTCCATGTCACCATGAATGTCTGACGCCCAATTCCCACGACCGTCTCAAATATCTCCAGCTGACCCATCTTATGCAAATCATCTTGCAAGATGTAGAAATTAGCAGGTGTGAATACTTTGGTGGCATGCTCCTCAAGGGCTTTATATCCAGTAACAGACGGTGGTTCCTTCTGGAATGCCTCGCAGTCATCGTACGCCTCGTTCTCACGCAGGTGGACTATACAGTTCTCATAATGCACCACCAAATCAACAATTGTCATACCGTAGTCCAGGTGAAGGTGAAGGCAGGAGTTGAGGCTTTCACTCCTCTGGTTACTTCGCATACCAAGAAAAAAACCATCGGAAAGATATGAAGCTGCCCACAGTCTCCTCTTCCTGTACATCCTGTCAAGCCACTCTTCAGTTCTATCCGTCTTCCACTTATCATAGAAAGCTTTCCATCTCTGCTCAAAGTTCGCTTGGGAGGTGGCATAGTACAGGAGCGATCTGAACTCATCCAGTGACTTGTAATGTAGGTGCCTCTGCATATTTTTCTCGATATGCCACGAGCAAAGACGATGGAAAACATCTGAAAGGACAGTCCGAATAGCCTGGATCATTGCAGCGTCACCGTCTGTGATTATTGACTTTGGCTTCACCTGACAGTTTGCCTTCATAAATGTCTGCAGCAGCCACACGTATGTCCCTTCCGTCTCGTCAGCAATGATGGCACAACCAAACACTGTGGTGCAACGGTGGTTGTTAACTCCTACAAAGGGGACGAACGGCATACCGTATCTGTTCATCTTATACGTGCTATCAAACACGACCACATCTCCGTAGTCCTGATAGTCCCTCCGCGACTGTGCATCGCACCAGAACATACTCTTCGGTCGCCCTTCCTTGTCACGCACATACTAAAAAAAACTCAGGGTCCTTCTCCTTCCTGCTCCTCATAATGCCAACTGCCGTCTCTGCATCACCCTTTGCAATGAGCTTCATTTTTTCTCTGCAACAAAGATTGTAAATGTCCCTCCTGATAAGCCCGCACTTATCGTACGAACCGTATCTGCTGATGAAGTTGTCCATTATAATATGTTTTCTTATCCCAGCCGCTTCCATCGCCAATATCTCGGCCCTCTGGCCATCTCCAATTCGTCTGTGTGACCACAAAAAACAAACCTCGTCGGGCCGAGCCATCGCGTGGTTGTGATCATCCACGAATGATGCGACGAACCAAACGCCACGTTCTCTGTCCAGCTTCACCACCATATGTGCACCGCAGTCGCAACGAGTCTCCGGTCTAAGCCTGCGCTTGCGGCCCTCCATGGTTATGAACTTGCTCTGCCTTCTCCCTGCCCTGGAGCAAAGAAACCGCCGGTAACGTATCATTCCCGAAGCACCTCGTTTCACCTTCTGTTTCCTGATGCTAAACCCGTGCTCTCTGGCGTGATTGTTGTAGAATATGTATGCATCCCCTTGCGACCGAAAGGTCATAGCCATGACCTTCCAATGTGTCTCAAGCATCTTCTGCTGCCTTTGAGCCTCCTCAATATCGATCTCTCCCTCATCGTGATCAACGCTCGGACCATCTGACTCCTCCTACAACATTCATTTGAAAATATATATGTCAATTACTATCATTTAAATCATACTATTGATCGATGTACAACATCTATCAACTAACCTGGCTCAAGTTATCTGCAAATGATTCCTGCCAACTATGTTGCACATTGTCAACATCCACATCTTCCAGTAAATTTGTACACAAAGATATATAGTTAGCCATGCCATACTTTGCAAATTCAAAAATAAAATAAAATATACGCCACTTACGTTTTCGCTATTTGCGCCATGTTCATTATTATCAAAATCCTCCGGAGGTAAGATATCATATGACGAGACGGAATCGTTGTCGCTGATGTCATCATCTTCATTCAAATTATCGTTATCGGTCTTAGTCACCTTATCAGCATCATTCTCGTCCCTCCCGAATGCGGATTCTTCGTCCATGTCAACACGCCTAACTCACAGAACTGCAAAACATCGTGTGTTAGGTTTAGTACACTGCATCATGCCCAAAGCAACGATAGTTCTCTAAATCATGCGGTAGTCCGTAGAGGCGGCGCTGCGGCAGGAGGTTTTGATGAACCCTAAACCCTAAATCAGTACATGCACGAACTATCCCTCACTTCTATCCATCATGCCCGCCCCATGCCCGCTAGGTTTAGATGACAAACCTTGGCCCGCGGTGTAGACGTCGCCGGCGTTCGACGACGGCCTTCAGGCGGTGACGTGCACGACGATCAACCGGCCGGATGCTTGGCAGGATCCGCGGCGGGGGGGGGGGGGGGGGGGGGCGACCGTGGTGCGGATGCGGCGTCGGACGTCGACGGTGAGAGGCGGCCCCGGACGACGTTGGGACGGCGAGGGCGGCGACGGAGGACGACAGTGAGAGGGACGACGGACGACGACGGTGACAGGCGGCGACGGACGACTTTGGGACAGACGTTGAGAGGCGGCGATGGACGACGTTGGGATGGACGGTACGAGGCGGCGACGGACGAAGTTGGGACGGCAAGGGCGGCGTCGGGCGGGGTTCGTACGGCGGTGATCCGCGGCGGCGGTGATAGACCAGTTGGAACTATCGTGATCGGGCGACCAGATGGGGCGGGCGAGAAGATTGGGCAGGCGAGTAGATCGTGGCGTTTTTTTTTGGCCATGCGCACGGTATACGTATGCCCGGCACAACTGTACAATACGAGGTGGGCATACGTTTCTTCCGTATGACCATTCTGCCCTTCTACGTTTTGTTGGGGGGGGGGGAGGGTCTACCGAAGCAAGCCCCGTACTGTATATCTTGAATGACAAAAGGCTCGCATTTTCAGGGATTATTTATGAAAATTGGGGGGCGTGCCTCGAATAGAGCATGCCTTTTGTTTCAAATGTGCAATTTTGCTGGGTTAAAACGGGCAAAGCGACGATCCTGAGCAGAGCACGGCAGGCCCCAAGCTTCTGAGATAATATCATTGTCGGCAGTGGCCAAGCCACCTTAGAGGCAGTGTAGTCAGTTGACTACATAGGTTTTTGGTAATACAAGCAAGAACTATGCAAAAAAGTAATTAGAAAATATTACAAATACGTGTATTTAACTACACAATTTTGTATTGGAGTTTAAATCCTGGCTCCGCCCTGATTGTCGGGTGATCTGTAAATTCCCCTGCCGGCACTTGGCTTTGTAGCTTTTGTTGACAGAAGGCAATGCGCCGCTATGTCGGGTTGCCAGTTTGCTAGCCGTTTATATGCCTTTTATTTTATTTTTCTTAGACGTGTCTTTCTTCCTTTCGTTTTTGCCATCATGTCGACGAGGAAGTAACTGGTGTCACCCCGGTGTGAATATGATGACTGGCTGGCTGGCAAGTACGTACCTGACGCATTTTCTCTTCAAAAAAAATGGGATTTGTGATCCTTGGTCCCTTTTGGTGACCCCCGGTGTGCAGGTCGCAAAACAAAAGAGAAACGGAGAATGGAGCACTCGCGTCGTGGTCAAGAAACAGAAACTCCGCTGCCGCACTAGTTCTCGGCCAGTTGCCGGTCGTGTTGGTGATGCTAGGAATCGAATCAAGCGTGATCCGCCGAAGAATTCCCGGGCCCGCGACCATTTCCAGCATGCCCGCATGGGTCTGAGCCCTCGCCGTCACCTTGAAGATTTCGCTGATTGAGCTGCTGTGGATGGTTTGAGACTTTGCGTTCGCAGGGCAAGACCCTGGCACCCTGTTGCTCTGCTGTGCTCCGTGGTGCCACGCAATAATTGTTGGGAGACGGTGGCCGGCCGGCCCCGGCCTGTCGCGGGTGGAGTGGGCTGGACGAGTCGAGTCGGCACTCGGCAGGGACTTCCATGATGAGTAGTACTACTGTACCGGGGAGGGGAGGACAGGACAGGACAGGCTATCCGGTAACGCGCCACACCATCCAGGAGCACCTGTCACTGGACGTCGATTCTGCGTATCCCTTCTGTCGCTGACTGCTCGTGAGATAGCACCGAAACCTACAGTTCGCACACACGTACCGATACTGTTCACACGTCAAACGGGGCGATCGTACGTTACGTTACGTAGCCGCACGCCGTACAGGCCATCCTGCAGCGTACGTGACGTGGAGAGCGATGGCTGGATCTGCCGGACGTGGACACGCTACGCGCATGGATTGGACGCGGAGCAACTTCTCAAACCTGCACCCCGTATCGGTAGCTGGGGCTTCCACACACGCTAAGAGCATCTCCAGCCGGCCCCAGGTCCTGCCCCACGAGCACTTTTTAGACGCCAGTGTCTAATTTTTCTCCCAGTCGGGATCCCAAGACCTCAAATAGCGCTGGATTTGTCTAAAACTACGGCCGGCGCGCGCAAGCGGAACGCAGAAACCGGGAGGCAGCTGGGGGCGCCGGCGCGATACTTTCGCTGCCAAAGGCCCACTGCCAGCCTCTCTACTCCCTCTCCTTCTTTTCCTTGGCTTGGCCCACCATATGATGCATGCAAAAAAGACAAGCTCTCTCCTGCATGCCCGCCTCGCTCCTCTGCTCTCTCTCCTCTCTCACCTGCTCCTCGCTCCGGCGATCCTGGACGCCCTCCACCGGCAAGCCGGCCCCGTCTCCCGTCGCCGGCCTCGCCCGCATCTCCCCGGAGGAGCCGCAAGCGGCCGGCCCCGTCGCCCGTCGTTATCCCCGCGTCGCGCCTCCGCGGAGCAGCCGCGGAGAAGAAGGTCTCTCGCTCCCGCCCGGACACCGCCGCCCGCCCTCCCGAGCTCGCATGGCCGCGCCTCCGCGCCTCCCGCCCTCGTAGCGGCACGCGAGCTCGCACGGCCGCGCCTCCGCGCGCGCCTCCCGCCCTCCATGGGCCGCTCGCGCGCAAGGGCTCCCGGACTTCACTTCGTTAACACCGTCGCCCTGCGCCTCGCGTCGCCGTCGGGGGCCAGGTCGCTGGTGCTGCTCCCGGACGACGGCGCGGGACGCCAGGCGGCACGCCAGCGCGCCCGGGTCCGCCGGCGGGCCCGTGTGGAGCAGGCGGCGGGCGGGCGGCAGCATGGTGTGGGCTTGGGAGGGAAGGAGAGCGGCGCCGGGGCCGTGGCTGCGTGGGCGAGCGGGCTGACGCCGGCGACCGGGCCGGACGGCGGCTGACGGGTGCGAGGAGGAGCCGGCAGGGTCGCGGGCGTGAGGCGGCGGGCGGTGGCGAGCAGGCGGCTGCAGAGCCGGTCGGTGGCGAGCTTTGACACGCACGCTTGGGCGGTGGGGGGGGGGCAACGAGTGGATATCGTTCGACCCCCAGGTTAAAATTTTCGCCGGTAGCCCCCCAAGGGGCGAAAAAAATGCCTCCTGAGGGGCTCAACGGCTGAAGATGCTCTAACGGGCACGGACCAGTAGTTTTTCGCAGTAAAAATGCTACACACACGGACCTTTACAAGGGGATTACGGGCTCTTTCCTCCTCATTAAACCCGCCTCCCCGCTGATATTCAGCTGGGTGGGGCCAGCCCTCCCCCTTTTAATCCAATCAGAATATCCCACCTCAAATCCTCCACGTAATAAGCAGTAAAGGTCGATCGCCAAGGAGTCGTTTCGGTTTTCACTATGAAGTAGCCTCAACAGCTTGGGAAATACCTGACTGACCAGGTGTTTGAATGTCTTTGGATTGATTTTTTTGAGCTGAGACCGTTGAACAATAATATTTTCATTTATATAAACAGTTTCGCTAAGTCTCAGTCGACCGAGACTTCGTTATGCCTCAATCGATGCTATATTTCTTTAATCTTGCATGGAGATTCGTACACATTTTTCTTTTTCCTTTTTTCTTGTTATATACTATCTCACTTTTTTTGTGAGGGATATGCTATCTCACTTGACCTGGACTTAGTTAAGTCTTAGTCGACTGAGACCTAACCACGCCCTTATATAAAATATGTACAAGTAAATACAATAAAAAGTTCAACCAATGCCAGTTCTAGGTAACATCGAGAAGATTATATTACAAGTACTGTTCTATCGAGGTTCCAATCTCTTATGCCTTGATATGCTTTGCCCTGATTTGTGCTTCCCAAAGTCTGTCTTTCAGATAGTACTTCCAGGTGTTCACGTGGGGTGTTGCTGTTATGAAAATTTTATCATTCCTCACTGATCAAATGCCCCAACATCCTATGATAATTATGTCCAATGCAATTTCCCCAGGCAGATGGGTCAGAGTTGGGGTGATCTCATCATAGGCAGAGATACCTCTGTTCTTCTAAGGGACTAGATGGTCCCAACACTTGAGGGCAAATGGACAGTTCCAGAAAAGATGGACTAGGGTTTCCTCGGTGTTATCTGAACATAGGACACATTTATAGTCTTCCAGGAACATGCTCTTTCTTTGTAGAAGGTTTCTTGTATTCGCCATGTCATGTAATAATACCCAGAAGAATATATTGTGCCTAAGTCTGCATGAAGTGCTCCATAATTGCTTGAATATTTTGTGTCAAATGCCTTTGGATTGGTGAAGGACTTTGTGCAAACTTAGAGAATTTGAATGACGGTTTTGATCAAAGGAATAGAACGTGGCAGGAGACAATGACGCGGAGTGTGGCAAGATCATAGCAGCGATAACCTTTATGTTCAAGGGCATAGCCGAGGAAGATGCAACGGGTGGAGCATGGAGCGATTTTGTGATCGATAGTGGCATACAATTTCGGGAAGCAAAGGCAACCGAATACGCGAACGTGATCGTAGGTCGGGGGTACACCATGGAGAAGGAAGTGAGGGGTATGAGGGGCAATGACACGTGAGGGCCGCCGGTTCAGTAATTATGTGGCTATGTGGAGTGCCCCAACCCAAAAGGGTGGAGTGAGGTTGGCTTGAAGGAGTGCGCGCACAATGTCGTTGGTAGTACGGATCATGCGTTCTGCTTTGCCGTTTTGTGGTGAGGTGTGAGGAGAAGAAAAGAGGTAGGCAATGCCATTTGAGGAGAAGAAGGTATATAGGGAAGAATTGATGAATTCTCCGCCATTGTCACATTGCATGCTCTTGATGAAGGAAATATGCCCTAGAGGCAATAATAAAGTTGTTATTTTATATTTCCTTATATCATGATAAATGTTTATTATCCATGCTAGAATTATATTGACCGGAAACTTGATACATGTGTGGATACATAGACAAAATAAAGTGTCCCTAGTAAGCCTCTACTAGACTAGCTCGTTAATCAAAGATGGTTTAGTTTCCTAACCATAGACATGTGTTGTAATTTGATGAACGAGATCACATCATTAAGAGAATGATGTGATGGACAAGACCCATCCGTTAGCTTAGCATAATGATCATTAAGTTTTATTGCTATTGCTTTCTTCATGACTTATACATATTCCTTTGACTACCTTGTGTGCTATCAAACGTCACAACATAACTGGGTGATTATAAAGATGCTCTACAGGTATCTCCGAAGGTGTTTGTTGGGTTGGCATAGATCGAGATTAGGATTTGTCACTCCGAGTATCAGAGAGGTATCTCTGGGCCCTCTCAGTAGTGCACATCATGATAAGCCTTGCAAGCAATGTGACTAATGAGTTAGTTGCGGGATGATGTGTTACGGAACGAGTAAAGAGACTTGCCGGTAACGAGATTGAACTAGGTATGAAGATACCGACGATCGAATCTCGGGCAAGTAACATACCGATGACAAAGGGAATAACGTATGTTGTCATTACGGTACGACCGATAAAGATCTTCGTAGAATATGTGGGAACCAATATGAGCATCCAGGTTCTGCTATTGGTTATTGACCGGAGAGGTGTCTCGGTCATGTCTACATAGTTCTTGAACCCGTAGGGTCCGCACGCTTAACGTTCGATGACGATTTGTATTATATGAGTTATGTGATTTCGTGACCGAATGTTGTTCGGAGTCCCGAATGAGATCGCAGACATGACGAGGAGTCTCAAAATGGTTGAGAGGTAAAGATTCATATATAGGACGCTAGTATTTGGACCGGAAGTGTCCTGGGGGTACCGGGTACGTATCGGGTCACCGGAAGGGGTTCCGGGCTACCCCTGGCAAAGATATGTGCCTTATTGGGCCAAGGGCGGGACAGACCAGCCCCTAGTGGGCTGGTACGCCCCCATATAGGCCGAATAGGAGGAGAAGTGAAAGTGCGTTATATCGACTAGAGGGGGGTGAATAGGCGATTTTTACAAATTCGTCACTGAGGAATTTCAAGGTGAGGAAATTCCTAAGCAACAAACTACTTAGCAGCGGAATAAGTACTCAGATGCAAGCGTAACAGAGCAGTAGCACAGTCATCATGATGAAATGAAAACAAGCACAGAGTACAAGTAGCGTGATCACAGGATAAGCAGGCTGAAGACAAACTGACTGAAGAAATAGGATTGAGGAAATTGAGAAAGTCTTCAGTCAAGGTCTTCAAATAGTAATGATCAAGTACTTCAACACAGAAATGAGGAAATGAAAGGGGTTGAGGAAATAGAACCAGTAGCTTGGTGAAGACGATGATTTGGTAGACCAGTTCCAACTGTTGTGACAGTCGTACGTCTGGTTGGAGCGGCTAGGTATTTAAACCCGAGGACACACAGTCCCCACCGTATTCTCCTTGAGCTAAGGTCACACAGACCTCTCCCAATCACTCGTGGTAAGTCTTCAGGTGACTTCCAAACCTTCACAGACTCAGTCACTCGGCGATCCATAATTTCCTCTTGGATGCTCTAGACCATGACGCCTAACCATCTGGAGGATGCACAATCCTCAAAGGTAACAAGCATCGGTTCCACACATGAACAATCTCTTCAGTGATGCTCAATAACTTTGGGTTTGTAGGTGTTTGGGTTTGGGTTTTTCCTCGCTTGATGATTTTCGCTCAAAGTCCTCGGAGGATGGGTTGCTCTCAATGACAAGTGTCAGTTTCTCTCGGAGCACCCAACCAACTAGTGGTTGTAGGGGGGCGGCTATTTATAGCCTAGGGAGCAGCTCGACAGATAAGACATAAATGCCCTTCAATGATATGACCGTTAGGTGGGTAGATATTTTGGGACAGCTGGCGCATAGCATAACAATGGTCGGATATTTGAGTATCAAATTCCTTAGGGCTATCATGTTCCTCACTTGTAGGCAATCCGCACTGGCGAATTCCTAACTCCTCAGTCAGAACAAATTCCTCAGAGAACAGAAGATCTTCGTCTTTGTCACTGAAGAAATTGACTGGACTGTATGAGATTTCCAATGGCTTCACTCGAAAGGATTGGTAGGTGTAGGATTTTGAGATGAGCATCACTTGGAAACTTTTCCTTAGTTTTACCTCGATCCCCTTTAACAGTACGGCGTTTCCTATGACTCAAGAAAGAGAAAACAAAAGTACGAAAACAAAAGTCTTCACGCTTCATAATCCTCGCATGAATATCAAGTCTTCATGGTCACACCAATTTCTTCACTTTCAAAGTCTTCAAGAAAACCAAAGTCTTCAGCTGAAGACATTCATTTTTAGGGGTCGACTTTCATCGTAAATATCAAACTCCTCATAGACCTATAGACCTGTGTACACTCACAAACACATTATTCCCTTAACCTATAAGTCTTCAATACACCAAAATCACTAAGGGGCACTAGATTCACTTACAATCTCCCCCTTTTTGGTGATTGATGACAATATAGGTTAAGTTTTCAACGGGGATAAACATATGAAGTGTAAATACTGATATTGAGGAATTTGATTGCAAGATATAGAAGAACTCCCCCTGGAGATGTGCATATGTGAGGAATTTGCTTTGAATAGCAAATGCACATTGTAGAGTAGAATCATGGAGATCTCCCCCTATATCTTGTAATTCATGCACGCATTTAACATATGATATGAAGAATTTGAAATGCATGATGAAATATGGTGACTGATGTAATTCAGCATGCGTGCATTAACATACTTGAGGAAATAGCATGCAGAAAAACAGAGCAAAAGTATCAGACCACCATAGGACTTAAGTTTACAACTCGATCCAACAAACACTTCAGAAGAGTGAGAGTTGTAACTTAACAAAAAAACGCCCATATATAGAGACCCGCTTGAAGACTAACTCAAATTTCTCTCCCTTTGTCATCGAATGACCAAAAGGGACGAAAAGTGAGGACTAACACCCCAGAAGAATATCATCATGATGTCGATGGAGGAGCGCCAGCGTTGTTGGGGTCGTCCGTTGGAGTAGGGCCTACCGCAGTGTCGTTCAAATCTTCGGCTTCATCCGTCTCGCGCGATGAAGAATATGAACTGGAAACCAAGTGAGGAATTTTGACCTTCTTGAATTTCTTCGAAGGTGGCTGAGACCAGTCAAAGTCCTGTTGGAAGCCCATCTGCTTGAGATCTTCATCACCGTAGAAGTGAGACAATATAGCCCAGGTGCGATCAAAAACTTCTTGCAAGTAGTAATGGTTCTTCTTCACAGTGTTTTGTGTGATCGTAATGTTCTGAAGAATTGAACCAAACCGGCGCTTGACCCACTTGTGATTGCGATCCACCTTCTGATGAAGACTAAGGAGAAGCTCATGATCAGTCATCACTCGTGGAGCAGTGGCTTGAGGAATTTGCTTTGAAGCATTTGCGGCAGTATCATGTGTGGCAGAGTCGTCATTGGTGGAATAAGATGCAGCTTTGCGAAACTGTCCATCCAATGGTCGAGTGCCTTCATCAATGACAGCAGCCTTGCCCTTCTCATCAGCTGAGGAAATAGTCCTTTTGAGGACTTCAATTGGGGGCAAATAGCTGAGATGATTTTGAAAGTCAGCCTTGTAATGAATTGAAGACCTTGATCTTATGAATCTCATAATCCAGGGAGCATAAGGCTTCAACTCAAACGGTGACAGAGCTACATTGTCCAAAGTCCTCATGAAGAAATCATGATAGTTGATAGGAATACAATGTATGATATTGAACAGCAGATTCTTCATTATGCCAACAACCTCTTCTTCATCAGAGTTGTGGCCCTTGATTGGACTGAGGGTTTTGGTCAATATTCCGTATACTATCCTTGGCACATAGAGCAATTCCTTGACGAGGAATTTGGTCCTTGGAGCTTGGCCTGGCTTCAAAGGCTTCATCAACACTTGCATCAGATGATCTGAGAGTTCGGGTTCAGCATAGATGAGCCTTGCACCTTTAGTGGGAGGACTGACTGGAACGACATGAAGCAATTCAGAGGTCGGTGCTTTTTAGTGAGTGTTTTCAGTCATCCAGTCCAGCACCCATGAATTGACATCTTCAACATTTCCTGTGATGTGCAGCGTGACGAAGAATTGAAAAATGAGTTCTTCATTCCAATCGCTGATGTCGGTGCAGAAGTTTAGCAGCCCAACATCATGAAGAACACTGAGGACTAGGGTGAAGCACGGAGGAGACTCCATATCCACATGAGGAATTTGCTCATGGTCAAAGATCTTGTCCTTATCAAACAACAGCGAGGAATAGAAGTTCATCTGGCTGGCAGTCCAAAAACGCTTGCGACGAAGTCGAGCAGAGTCATATGGATTGTAGTCAGTGAAGAAATGATGCTTAGCAAAGAAGTCATCAGCCTTGAACTTCTGCTTCTTGGAGTGAGGATTCCGTGGCTTGGGCTGAAGATTAGTAGTTGAGGTCTTCACAGCCTCTTGACGCACAACCTCTGGAACCATAGGCTAAGGATTTTCAGGAGCACTGTTATCAGTAGCAGCCTTGGCCTCCATTTCTTCAGCACTAACGGCTGGAGCTTCTTCAGGAATAGAAAGAAGTGAAGCTTGTCGTTCTTCAGAGCTCGTATGAATTTCTTTAGTTTGGACAGGGGACTGAGGAATTTGTTGCAGAGGTGTGGTCAGTGGTGAATTGGGATGATGACTTTCCCAGTAGTCATCATTCAGAATCGGTGTTGTAGACCCAATATCCACATCCTCATCTTCTTCATCTATTTCTTCAATGCCTGCCTCTTTAGCTGTGAACTGAGGCATGGGTGATGATACCAGTGGAGTTGAAGGAATATTATCCACTTCAATTTCTTCATCCAACTGCTCTGACGTAGCAGCAGAGGGATCTTCTTCATCTGATTCACTAGGAATCACATATTCCTCACCAAAGGGAACAATCTCCTTTGATGGCATGCTTGATATTGGAACAACATCTATGGGGTTTGCATAAGAGCTGAAGACTCTGAGAATGCAGATGCTTTCCTTTTCTTCACAACTGCCTTCTCTGCAGCTTTGGTTTTCTTCGCTTCTGATGCAGAAGGAAGGTTGGTACTTGTCGTCTGTGGAGGAGGAGCAGAGGAAATTGGTGCAATTTCTTCAGGCGCGACTGATGTAGTTACCCTGGCATGTTCAGTTTCTTCAGGCGCAGTAGCAGATGCTTCAACGGGCCTGGCTTGTTCTTTAGGCGCAACACTAGAGGTTGCCCTGGCAGTTTCTTCAGCGACTGGGACTGCTTCATCTGCTCTGGTGCTTTCATTTTCTTCAACAACCTGATTTTCATTAGCTGTGCTTGCATGTTCTTCAGTAGGCTTAGCAGATGCTTCAGCCTGAGGAATTTCATGTTGCGATGAAGCTGCAACATTTGAGGTAAATCCCTTCACCATTTTGACGAATCTGACTTTAGCTCCTAGCCAATCTGCACGGTATGTGTCAAATTCATCACTGAGTGCTTTGATCTCAGTTTGCATGGTCACAAGTTCATCAGGATTCATTTTAAAAACATTTTTCTTCAGAAATCGCTCCTTTTTGTATTGAGCTTTCTTCAGTTGCCTGGCCTTTTTCAAACTTCCATTTTTCTTCACCAATAAAGGCTGTCAACATATGACTTTGGCCAGGTGTGAGATTGAAATCAGGCATAGGAGTGTTAGGGTCCTTGTGCCAGAGATCTATGAAGTCAAGGATTAACTTGGGATCCAGCAGAAGAGGCACATTACTGCCTTTGGCTCTAGCGGCCCTTTGCTGTTTGTCTCTGATGATTTCAGCCAATTCTTCATCATCAGCTTCGTCTTCACTAGATGGCACTTGGAAGGCAACCTGTTTCTTGTGAGGACTTGGCCTTGTGCCTCGTCCAGCAGTGGCCTTTTTCTTCAGCAAAGTTGGGCTTGTTGAGGACTGAGGAGGAGCTGAAGAACTTGCAGATGCTCCTGAAGCAATAGACATACCAGTGGTCCTTTGGCAAGAGGCGAGATGCGCAGGTGCCGAGGACTTTGCAGCAGTAGCTGAAGGTTTTGCAGTTGGGAACTGGGCTTGGCCGTGAGGGCATTTCTGAGGAACTGGGCTTGTGAGCAGGCTTCTTGGGCATAGCCTTCTTGGGCTTTCTAGCAGAGGCCTCAACAGCGGCAACGGCAGAATCTTCATTGAGTTTCTTCACTGCTTCTTTGGCCATTTTGGCCAACTTGGCTTGCTGCTTTGCCCATTCTTTTGGAAGGTCCTCACCAAGCTTTATGCTAGTGGGATCAGCTTCTTGGCCAGGTGCAAATGGAGGTCTTGGGCATGGAGGGTGTACTGCGAATTTCTTCATGTACTTGGGAGTCACATATCTGTACTCCCTCCATTCTCGTGCCCATCTCCTCTCTATCCTCTGAATGCACACTTTGCGCTCATTCTTTGGCTCCTTGCCATGAATTGCTTCATCAGGAGTGCAATACCCTGCATAGATGTCATCAGGGATCTCGAAAGCAGTATTCACTTCTGGTCTCTTGCCTCCCTTCTGAGGTCTTTTGCCATCAGCCATTTTCTTCAACCGAGGATTTTGAACAATTGAGTTCCCTAACGAGGTATGCAATTTGTCTTCAAGGAACGCTACAAATGAGTTAAGTGGATGAGAACCTAGAGATTCAACATCGGACATGTGTACCTGTGAACATAGTATAGGTGTGAAGAATTTGGAGAGGTCATATGCGTTCTCAGAAGTTTTTCAAAAGAAACAAGTTTGAGGAATTTGACCAGGGGTGTCTTGAGGAATTTCACTAAGCGGTCTAAACTTAGGTTCTAGAGTTTTATAGATTGAAAACCCACACATTTGAGGAATCTTAAAAAAACCATTGCTTAGAGAAGCAAATCAAGAACAGATGCATGTGTGGTGTTTGAGAATGTGGAAGTTGAAGAATAAACACCTTTTGAAGAGTTTGTGGAAATCATTAGAATCAACAAGGGCAGTAAAAATAGATTTTATTTACCCTTGACGAAGAACACGACGAACTGGGAGTTGAAGATGGGAAGTTCGTCCGTTCAGATCTTCCACGCCCTAACTTGGCGGCGGAAGACAGCTACGATGGCGGCGGAGTGAAGATTTCCGCGGCCGGTGATAACCCACAAGTATAGGGGATCACAACAGTTTTCGAGGGTAAGTATTTAACCCAAATTTATAGATTTGACACAAGGGGAGCCAAAGAATATTTGAAGGTATTAGCAGTTGAGTTGTCAATTCAACCACACGTGGAGATTAATTATCTGCAGCAAAGTGATCAGTAGCAAAGTAGTTTGATAGTTTTGCTAGTAGTGACAGTAGCAACGGTAACAGTAACAGTGATAGTAGTAATTTTGTAGCAAGTGTAATAGTGATGATAGCAATAGTAACGCAACAAGATCAATAAGGATAAATTTGTAGGCATTGGATCGGTGACTTGTTGGATGATATTCATCAAGTGACAGTTATAACCTAGGGCGATACGGCACTAGCTCCAGTTCATCGATATAATGTAGGCATGTATTCCGTAAATAGTCATACGTGCTTTATTAAAAGAACTTGCATGACATCTTTTGTCCTACCCTCCCGTGGCAGCGGGGTCCATATTGAAAACTCAGGGATATTAATGCCTCCTTTTAATAGAGAACCGGAACAAAGCATTAACACATAGTGAATACATGAACTCCTCAAACTACGGTCATCATCGGGAGTGGGCCCGGTTGTTGTCACTCCGGGGTTGCCGGATCATAACACGTAGTAGGTGTCTATAACTTGCAAGATCGGATCTAAAACATGGATATAATGATGAATTCATAAACGGTTCAGATCTGAGTTCATGGCACCCGGGCCCAAAGTAACAAGCATTAAGCATAGCAAAGTCATAGCAACATCAATCTAAGAACATAGTGGATACTAGGGATCAAGCCCTAACAAAGCTAACTCAATTACATGATGAATCTCATCCAACTCCTCCCCGACCAGCGAGCCTACGAAGGAATTATATTACTCACTCCCGATGGGGAGCATCATGGAATTGGCGATGGAGATGGGTTGGTGATGACGAAGAACGAAGATCCCCCTCTCCGGAGCCCCAAACGGACTCCAGATCTGCCCTCCCGAGGAAGAACAGGGCTTGGCGGCGGCTCCGTCTCGTGGATCGCGGTAATTCTTTTTTTCTGGAAATATGTGAATTTATAGTATTAGGGGGGTCATCAGCAGGGCCACCAGGTGGGTACAACCCACCTGGGCACGCCAGGAGAGGGGGGCGCGCCCTGGTGGGTTGTGCCCACCTAGGGGCCCCTCTCTGGTGGGTCTTGGCTCCAAAAATCCTGGCAAAGTTTTGTTCCATTCCGAGAACTTTCATTTCTGCACAAAAACAACACCATGGTAGTTCTGCTGAAAACAACATCAGTCCGGGGTTAGTTTAATTCAAATCATACAAATTAGTGTCCAAAACAAGAGGAAAAGCGTGAGAAGAAGTAGATACGTTGGAGACGTATCAACTCCCCAAGCTTAACCCTTTGCTTGTCCTCAAGCAATTCAGTTGATAAACTGGAAGTGAGAAAGAAAAACTTTTACGAACTCTTTTGCTCTTGTTTGCATAAATAAGCTTAAATAGCACCCAGGTTTTCAGCCAACATTATAACTAACCATGTCAACAATAAATCTTAAAGATTATAATGATTCATATCAATGACATAATCAGCTAGCGAGCAATAATAAAATATCCCAAACAGCAACACGTTGTCAAAACAACCATGATATAATATGACAATAATGGTATCTCGCTAGCCCTTTCTGAGACTGCAAAACATAAATGCAGAGCACCTCCAAAGTTCAAGCAGCGAGTAAACATTGTAATTCATGGTAGAAAAGATCCAGTCATGATGCACCCAACATTAGCTATACACAATGCATAAATCATGACAGCTGTGCTCTACTCAGTTTCTGGCTCTTGTTTTTAGAAGGTGATGACACAACATAAAAGTAAATAGAAAGTCCATTCGCAGAGGGAAGCAGGGATTTGCAGAGGTGCCAGAGCTCAATTTTTAAAACAGAGATAAATGATATTTTGAGACATGCACCCTTCTCATTCACTTCACGACCATCAGTTGTCAACATCTTCCATGCTAAGCACACTAGTGGCGGTCCCCAAGCGGAAAGTAAAAGTTTTGACTCCATTGGGAGTTTTTGTTTGATTATTCAAGAGATGAACTCTTTTTCATATTTGCAATTTGGGGCTGGGCACCCCTAATACCGCCCATTTCCTCGTGCGATGGCAAGTGAATAAACACTCGACCTGAGGATAACATGCTTAGCACGGAAGATATCGACCACCTCCTGTCGTTCCATGAACGATCCAGGCACAAAAAAGGATAATTTTTTAGAAGTTTTTAGAGGTGGCACATGCAAATTTACTTAGGACGGCAGGGTAATACCGTATATAGGTAGGTATGGTGGACTCATCTGGAATAACTTTGGGTTCAAGGTTTTGATGTACAAGCAGAATTCCCACTTAGTACAGGCGAAGTCTAGCAATTAAGATTGGGAAGCGGCCAGCTAGAGAGCAACAACGATCATGACCAGGCATTATGCATAAGTAACATCGGACACTAGCATGAGTAGGATATGAACACCATGAACATAAACGTTATAGAGGCTATGTTGGTTTTGATTCAACTACATGCATGAACATGTACCAAGTCAAGCCACTCGAACATTCAGAGGAGGATACCATATCATCATACTACATCACAATCATTTTAACGCTATGTTGATATCCAAGATAAATCATTATTGACTCCCAGCTACTTATGCATGGCATGAGAAACTATAATCTCTAATTGTCATTGCAAACATGTTTAATCATAATGGGCTGAATCATGGGCACTAGGTTAAACATATTTACACAGACAGAGCAAGTCGAGTTCATACCAGTTTCTCTTTGCCGCGACCAGCTCATCGAATATCGTCATTATTGCCTTTCACTTGCACGACCGAATGATAAGAAAATAATAACAGTGCAAGAGTGCCATGGACTAAGCTGGAATCTGCAAACATTTTATTCAACAGGAGAAGACAAGGTAAAATGGGCTCTTTGTTAGTTCAACAGTTATTCATATGAGAGCCACTCAACATTTTCATCGTGGTCTTCTCGTTGGTACAACTCGAATAAAAAAGAAAAGAAGTTCAGAGAAACACACTGAAATATTTTTTTGGAGTTTTTGGTTTTCTTCAACAAGCAAATAAAAGGGAAAAGCAAAAACGAGAAAAACTATTTACACGGGAAAGCTCCCAACAAGCAAAAGAAGAACAAGGAAATCTTTTTGGATTTTCTTTTTCAATACTACTACTAAGCATGCATAGAAAGTAAATTACTACAACCAATTTTTTTGGTTTTTCTAAGGTTTTTCAAACACACAAGAAGAAAACAAGAAAAATAAATCTAAGCATGGATGATACAATGAAAAAGTGTGAGCACTGACATACAAAATAATATGTGAACATGAATATAATGTTGGTGAGAAACATGTACTCGCCCAAGCTTAGGCTTTTGGCCCAAGTTGGTAATCGATCAGTAGCCTGGAGGGTAGTAGGGATCCTGAGGAGCGGGCATCCACACATCCCACTACGGAGGTGCCTGTGCAGCCTCGGCAGCAGCCTGAGCGTTCCACTAGGCGAGGATGTCTGCTATGCATAATCCGGTATCCTCCCCTGGCAATAGAATCAAACAGAGCAGGTGCAGGCAAGGGGATAACATCACAAGTGTCAACGCTATAGACCAAGTTATAAGGAATGGCAATATTAGGACTATCATGTGCAAGAAAGTGATGGTGATACATGGCTGCACGGTCTAGGTAAACTGTGGTAAGAGGGACATCATGGGGGCGGATCGCAACCTCGAAGTGATCTGCCAGACGAGTAGCAAAAATCCCACCATGTATTTTCCCTTGATATTTATTAAGATGGAGGCGACGAGCCACAATAGCTCCCAAGCTATAGGCATTGTCACCCTCTATTGCACGACGTAAACCATCAAGGTCTGGTGAACTAAGTGCACCTACCTTCTCCCTAGCAAGCAAGCATTTGGTAATGAAGAGTGCAAAGTAACGAACAGCAGGAAAATGTAAGCCACTGACAGTGATGGCTAACACTCTCCTCTCATCACCCACTACCAAAGTGCGACAGAAATCCTCAGACTCGGCTGGCCTAGGCTCAGCCAAGCTCCCATCAGACGGGATCATGCATATGTCACAAAATTCAGTAAGTGGTATCTGGTGGTTTTCAGCATATAAATCAAAGCTCACTTCAGGAGGATTATTTCTAGGCAAGAATGTAAAGCTTTGAACAAAGACATTTGTGAGGATTTGGTGTTGGTCACACTCATCTGCGATGAAGTCGGTGGGACCAGCGTTGGCAATGAATTGCATGAACTCCTCATGAATTCCAGCTTCTTGTAGGAACGAGATGTGTGACCATTCGCACGGCCGTAGCTCCGCCAACCTCCGAAGGTGGAGATCATTGTAAGAAGACTCCCCAATAACACCCTTGGAGTTCTTCCTAGAGCCAAACTTCCTGAAGCTATTCATGTCTGCGTACAATTTTTCCTATGAACAAAAATCTGAATTTTTAGTTCACAAATTTTTTCCAACAGAACTTCACAAAACTAATAGCAACTACTCATAGGGATACATAGAGGCCATAGCAAGCATTCAAACTACTCAGAACACTAAGAATTGAACATGCAAGCACATCTACAGCAGCACCAAGAGTAGCTATTTATTCAAAGTATAAACCACTAGAACAAAAACTAATTGGACAAATGATGGAGTCACATACCAAGCAACAATCCCCCGAAACAGTTTCGGAAATGGAGCTTCAAGCAAAGAGATCGAAATCCACAAGTTTGAGCTCAAGAACACGGGAGAGAGAGCAATGGAGATTTTTTTCTGGAGGTGAGTGATGATGTGGGCTAAAGAGATAAGTGAGGGGGCCCACGTGGGGACCACAACCCACCAGGGCGCGCCTGGGGGCTCTGGCGCGCCCAGGTGGGTTGTGCCCCCCTGGTGCGCCTCCCTCTGGTAATTTTTGCACCAAAAATCCTTAAATATTCAGAAAAAATTCATATAAAAGTTTCAGGGCATTCTGAGAACTTTTATTTTTTGGTCATTTTTTATTGCATGGGAAATTCAGAAAACAGACAAAACATGGCATTTTATTTTATTTAACTAATAAAAGCAGAAAACAAAAAGTGGGGATAGAAGGTAGTGCTTACTAAATTCATCAACTTCATACCGTTCAAAAATGATTCATTAATAAGGTTGATCAGGTCTTATTAACAACCACTTTCGATTAGCATGAAACTGAAGAACTTTCGTAAATCACTAAGTTACCTCAATGGGGATATGCATTTCCCCAACAATAAGCATTTCATATTTCTTTTTGACAGTAGGTAGAGGTATTTGAAAACTTCCAATAGTGATTGTCGGAGATTTTTCAATAACATTAATACCATTCACTTGGAATTGTTTCTTTGGAAAGTGCACTGTATGCTCATTACCATTGATATGAAAAGTGACCTTGCTTTTATTGCAATCAATAACAACCCCTGCAGTATTCAAGAAGGGTCTACCAAGGATAATCGACATGTTGTCATCCTCGGGCATCTCAAGTATAACAAAGTCAGTCGAAATAGTAACATTAGGAACAACAACGGGCACATCGTCACAGATACCGATAGGTATGGCAGTTGATTTGTCAGCCATTTGCAAAGATATTTCAGTAGGTGTGAGTTTATTCAAGTCAAGTATTTTATATAAAGAGAAATGCATAACACTAACACCATCTCCTAAATCACACAAAGCAGTTTTCACATAATTCTTTTTGATAGAGCAAGGTATAGTTGGTATACCCAGATCTCCAAGTTTTTTAGGTACTCCATCTTTAAAAGTATAATTAGCAAGCATAGTGGAGATTTCAGCTTCCGGTATTTTTCTCTTATTTGTGATGATGTCTTTCATATACTTTGCATAATCAGGCATTTTCAAGATATCAGTCAAGCGACTACGCAAAAAGACTGACCTCAGCATTTCAGCAAAGCGCTCAAATTCTTCGTCATCATTCTTTTTAGTTGACTTGGGTGGAAAAGGCATAGGTTTTTGAACCCACGGTTCTCTTTCTTTACCGTGTTTTCTAGCAACAAAGTCTCTTTTATCATACCTTTTATTTTTGGGTTGTGGGTTATCAAGATCAACAGGTGGTTCTATCTCAACATCATTATCTGGTTCTTTATCATTAGTTGGTTGAGAGTCTTCATGAACCTCATCATTATATTTTTCATTATCAGTAGGTGAATGTTCATTACCAGATCGAGTTTCAGCATCAGAGATAGAAGTTTCATTTTCATTATCAGGAGGTTTTTCTATTTCAGGTTCACTAGAAGTGTGCAAAGTCCTATCGTTTTTTTGTTTCTTTTTCTTTTTAGAAGGACTAGGTGCACTAGTGTTAGCTCTTTGTGAATCTTGTTCTATTCTTTTTGGGTCTCCCTCAGGATAAAGTGGTTCGTGAGTCATTTTACCTCCTCTAGTTGCAACTCTAACAACAAAGTCATGCATATTATGATTAATTTCATTAAGTAATTCTCTTTGTTATTTAGCAACTTGTTCTAGTTGAGTTTGAACCATAGAAGCATGTTTTCCAACACCTCTAGCATCATTTGAGATTCTAAATAACAAGTCACTCAAGCGAGCAATCATATCAGAATTATATTTCAACTGTTTCATAACATTGGCATTGAAGTGATCTTGTTTTGTAATGTAGTTTTCGAACTCATAAAGGCATTGACTAGGATGCATATTGTGAGGATTATCATTATCGCTGAGCTTCATAAGAGAATTTACCTCTACCACCTTAGGCAGTGGTGGTGTATTAAGCCCATGTATTTCTTCAATAGGAGGTAAATTTTTAACATCCTCAGCTTTAATACCTTTTTCCATCATAGATTTCTTTGCCTCTTGCATATCTTCAGGACTGAGATATAATATACCCCTCTTCTTCGGAGTGGGTTTAGGCGGTGGTTCAGAATAGTCCAATCATCATAATTTTTCAATATGTTATTCAATAATTCCCTCAGGTTGTCCAACAGTTCGCTCCCTGAAAACACAACCATCACAACTATCTAGGAAGTCCCTAGAAGCATTGGTTAGTCCACTATAGAAGATATCAAGTATTTCATTTTTCTTAAGAGGATGATCGGGCAAAGCATTAAGTAACCGGAGAAGCCTCCCCCAAGCTTGTGGGAGACTCTCTTCTTTAGTTTGCACAAAGTTAAATATTTCCTGTAAGGCAGCTTGTTTCATATGAGCAGGAAAATATTTTTCGGAGAAGTAATAAATCATATCCTGGGGACTACGCACACAACCAAGAGCAAGAGTATTGTACCAAGCTTTAGCATCACCCTTTAATGAGAAAGGAAATAATATGAGAATAAAGTAATAGCGAGTTTTCTCATCATGAGTAAAAAGGGTGGCTATATCATTCAACTTAGTAAGATGTGCCACAACAGTTTCTATTTCATAACCATGGAAAGGATCAGATTCAACCAAAGTAATTAACTCTGGGTCAACAGAGAATTCATAATCCTTATCAGCAATACAGATAGGTGAAGTAGAAAACTTAGGATCACATTTCATTCTAGCATTGAAAGATTTTTCTTTATACTTGCATAGTAATTTCTCTAGATAATCTATATCATTGCAAGCAAGAATATCTCTAGTTGCTTCTTCACTCATACCATAACCTTCCGGTACCTTAGGCAATTCATATCTAGGAAGGCTAGTTCTAACAGGTGTTTCAGGAGTTTCAGTTTCAAGCTCATCATCAGATTCAACAACATCATGTTGTATAACTCTAGCAATTTGTTTATCAAGGAAATCACCAAGTGGCACATCATCATTATCAAGCAAGGTACTAGCATCATTCATAGTAGAAGTAGCATCATCAATAACTTGCGACATATCAGAATTGATAGCATGTGGTGGTGTTGCAAGTTTAGGTGAATCTAAAGCAGAACTGGATGGCAGTTTCTTACCTCCCCTAGTACTTGAGGGAAATATCTTCGGTTTAGGATCCTTCAGATTCTTCATAGTGATAATATGATAATAATCCCAAGTGACTCAACAAATATAGCTATGCTTCCCGGCAACGGCGCCAGAAAAAGGTCTTGAAAACACACAAGCATAGGGGATCACAACAGTTTTCGAGGGTAAGTATTTAACCCAAATTTATAGATTCGACACAAGGGGAGTCAAAGAATATTTGACAGTATTAGCAGTTCAGTTGTCAATTCAACCACACCTGGAGATTAATTATCTGCAGCAAAGTGATCAGTAGCAAAGTAGT
Organism: Aegilops tauschii subsp. strangulata; assembly: GCF_002575655.3. Classification (NCBI taxonomy): domain Eukaryota; kingdom Viridiplantae; phylum Streptophyta; class Magnoliopsida; order Poales; family Poaceae; genus Aegilops; species Aegilops tauschii. The sequence continues at coordinate 168,035,164 of NC_053036.3, read as the reverse complement.
TTGATAGTTTTGATAGTAGTGACAGTAGCTACGGTAACAGTAACAGTGATAGCAGTAATTTTGTAGGAAGTGTAACAGTGATGATAGCAATAGTAACGCAGCAAGATCAATAAGGATAAATTCGTAGGCATTGGATCGGTGACTTGTTGGATGATATTCATCATGTGATAGTTATAACCTAGGGCGATACGGCACTAGCTCCAGTTCATCGATATAATGTAGGCATGTATTCCATAAATAGTCATATTGGAAACTAAGGGATATTAAGGCCTCCTTTTAATAGAGAACCGGAACAAAGCATTAACACATATTGAATACATGAACTCCTCAAACTACGGTCATCACCGGGACTTGGCCCGGTTGTTGTCACTCCGGGGTTGCCGGATCATAACACGTAGTAGGTGACTATAACTTGCAAGATCGGATCTAAAACATGGTTATAATGACGAATTCATAAGCAGTTCAGATCTGAGTTCATGGCACCCGGGCCGAAAGTGACAAGCATTAAGCATAGCAAAGTCATAGCAACATCAATCTAAGAACATAGTGGATACTAGGGATCAAGCCCTAACAAAACTAACTCGATTACATGATGAATCTCATCCAACTCCTCACCGACCAACGAGCCTACGAAGGAATTACTCACTCCCGGTGGGGAGCATCATGGAATTGGCGATGGAGATGGGTTGGTGATGACGAAGAACGAAGACCCCCCCTCTACGGATCCCCAAACGGACTCCAAATCTGCCCTCCCGAGGAAGAACAGGGCTTTGCGGCGGCTTCGTCTCGTGTATCATGATAATTCTTTTTTTCTATTTTTTCTAGAAATATGTGAATTTATAGTATCAGGGGGGTCGTCAGCGGGGCCTCCAGGTGGGTACAACCCACCTGGGCACGCCAGGAGAGGGGGCGCGCCCTGGTGGGTTGTGCCCACCCTGGGGGCCCTCTCTGGTGGGTCTTGGTTCCAAAAATCCTTATTATTGATATAAAAATCCTCGCAAAGTTTCGTTCCATTCTGAGAACTTTCATTTCTGCACAAAAACAACACCATGGTAGTTCTACTGAAAACAGCGTCAGTCCGGGGTTAGTTTCATTCAAATCATGCAAATTAGAGTCCAAAACAAGAGGAAAAGCGTGAGAAAAAGTAGATACATTGGAGACGTATCAGCCGGCATGAGTACGACGGCGACGAGGTCGAGGCAGTGAATCTCTTCCTCACTGGCGATGATGGAAGGTAGCGGCGGCACTAGGTCACAGAGCTCGAGCGAGGGGAGTGAGGTCGAGCGGGGTAAATGAGGACTGAGGAGGGCGAGGGGTATATATAGCCGAGGTGAAAAAACCGCTCGTCCGAGGAAAATGGATGAACATGCCCCTGACCCTTCTCATCCTAGCGACATGTGTCACCCACGTACCGAGAAGTGGAGATCATGGGTGAGTATTTTAATCTTATCATGGGATGCAGAACGGTTTGAGCGGAAAAAGCCGAAAATTCAGATAAGAATATTTTAAAGTTTCATTCGCAAATTCTTCAGCTGACAAGGACACAGTGAAGATTTTGAACGGGTTTCACATAGAACGCACATGAAGAATTTGTGAACAGACTGGGTTGAGTTTAGCATAGAGGGGGACGGGTCCGATCACATTCACTTAGCAGAAAAGTCAACTTGAACAATTAGCAATAAGTGAATGCTGTAGAGGACTGAAAACTCAAATATATATATATACATATATATAGATATATATTTATATAGTCAATGAAGAACACAGTCAGAAAGAGTGAAGACTTGCAAAGATGAAGAATTTGAACAACTAAGGTATTTCAAACTGAAAAGACTCAAATTGAAGATTTTCAACTTTTGTTGGTGGCGTGACCCACCGTGTAAGGATGATGATTTCAGACGTCGCGTACAATTGTCGTAGGGCTCTGAGAATCAAATTCTTCGTTAATTTCTTCACACTTAGAGGGTTAGACTTCATTGATTGAAGAAAAACGTTACTTCGTGTGTTGCACATCTAAGTCATCAATTTGCATGAGTGTTAGGATGTGTGTCCTTTTCAAAGAACATTCGAAAATTCTAAGATATTTAGCTCACACCACAACTTGCTAAATCTCTGCTCATCAAAGGGCTTTGTGAAGATATCGGCTAGCTATTCTTCAGTCTTCACGTGCTCAATAGAGATGTCGCCCTTCAACACATGATCTCAAAGAAAATGATGACGAATCTGGATGTGCTTAGTCTTCGAGTGCTGAACTGGGTTATGAGCAATCTTGATGGCACTCTCATTGTCACAGAAGAGTGGCACATTCTTCACGTTGATGCCGTAGTCCTTGAGGTTTTGCTTCATCCATAGGAATTGAGCACAACACGAACCAACAGCAATGTACTCAGCTTCAGCAGTAGAGAGTGATACGCAGTTCTGCTTCTTCGAGGACCAACATACCGAGGATCGTCCGAGGAAATGGCATGTGCCTGATGTTGACTTACAGTCCACACGATCACCAGCATAGTCAGAGTCAGAATATCCAATGAGATCAATAGCCGAGCCCTTGGGATACCATAATCCAAGTGTTGGAGTGTGAGCTAGATATCGAAGAATATGCTTCAATGCCTTATGGTGTGATTCCTTCGGTGTAGCTTGAAAACGGGCACACATGCAAACACTAAGCATAATATCTGGCCTAGATGCACATAGATACAATAAAGAGCCAATCATGGAGCGGTATACCTTTTGATCGAAGTCAATACCATTTTCATCTGTGCATAGATGGCCATTTGTGGGCATAGGGATTTTCACGCCTTTGCAATCATGCATGCCGAATTTCCTCAACACATCCTTGAGGTATTTCTCTTGAGATATGAAGATGCTGTTGCACTGTTGACAAATTTGAAGACCTAAGAAGAATTTCAATTCTCCCATCATAGACATTTGATATTCCTCACTCATCATATAGGCAAATTCGTCACTGTAACGTTGGTCAGTACAACCAAAGATAATATCATCAACATATATTTGGCACACGAATAATTCATCATCATAGGTTTTGGTGAAAAGAGTTGGGTCAAGTGAACTGGGTTTGAAGCCTTTCTTCATGAGGAATCCCTTCAAAGTATCATACCACGCCCGAGGGGCCTGCTTGAGGCCATAGAGGGCCTTATTGAATCTGAAGACTTTGTCAGGATGCTTTGGATCTTCAAAACCTGGGGGTTGAGCAACATATACTTCTTCCTCAAGCTTACCATTGAGGAATGCACTTTTCACATCCATTTGATATAAGATGATATTGTGATGGTTAGCATAAGCAAGCAATATGCGAATAGCCTCAAGTCTAGCAACAGGTGCAAAAGTTTCATCAAAATCAATTCCTTCAACCCGTGTGTAGCCTTGAGCTACAAGGCGTGCCTTATTCCTCACCACAAGGCCATTTTCATCTTGCTTGTTGCGGTAGATCCATTTGGTACCGATGATATTGTGCTTGCGTGGGTCTGGTCGCTTGACAAGTTCCCAGACATTGTTGAGCTCGAACTGATATAATTCCTCTTGCATCGCTTGAATCCACTCAGGCTCTAGAAATGCCTCATCTACTTTGGTGAGCTCTGTGATAGAGACAAAAGCAAAGTGCCCACAAAAGTTAGACAAATGTGAAGCTTTTGAGCATGTGAGAAGACCTGGTGCTTTGATGTCATCGATGATTCTCTCAATCTGCACTTCATTTGCGACGCGAGGATGAGCGGGTTGACGATGTTGAGTGGGCTCAGCATTTTCTTCACAACCATTTTCCTCAGGTGCATCAGCATGATGTTTTTCACGTTCTGGAATGACTTCTTCAGCAGATTCTTCGGTAGGAATGACATCCTCAGTAGCCTTGAACTTAATGGATTCTTCAGGTGACATTTCATCTAGCACAGGAGGTAGGTGCTCTCTTTGCAAGCCGTTAGTTTCATCGAACCGCACATCTACAGTTTCAACAACCTTGTGGTGAACGGTGTTGAAGACTATGTAGGTGTGCGAGTCCTTTCCATAACCAAGCATAAAACCTACATGTGCTTTCGGTGCAAATTTAGAATTGTGATGAGGATCTCCAATCCAACATTTAGGACCGAAGACTTTGAAATAACTCACATTGGGTTTCTTGTCAGTGAGGAGTTCATATGAGGTCTTTTTGAGGAATTTGTGAAGATATACCCTGTTGATGATGTGGCACGCAGTATCAATTGCCTCAGGCCAAAAGTGACGAGGCGTCTTGTATTCATCAAGCATAGTGCAAGCCATCTCAACAAGAGTCATGTTCTTGCGCTCCACGACGCCATTCTGCTGAGGAGTATAAGGAGCAGATAATTCGTGAGTAATACCAAGTTCATCAAGATAGTCATCAAGACCAGTATTCTTGAACTCGGTCCCATTGTCACTTCTAATGTGCTTGATCTTCACACCGAAGTTTGTTGAAGCCCTCGAGGAAAATCGTTTGAAGACTTCTTGCACTTCAGTTTTGTAAGTGATGATATGCACCCATGTGTAACAAGAATAGTCATCAACAATAACAACGCCATATAAAGATGCAACATTAGTGAATGTGGCATAGTGAGTAGGGCCGAAGAGATCCATGTGAAGCAATTCAAATGGACGAGTGGTAGTCATGATGGTCTTTGAGGGATGCTTGGCCTTGGTCATCTTTCTAGCTTCACAAGCTCCACATAGGTGATCCTTGAGGAATTTGACACCCTCGATGCCAATGACGTGCTTCTTCTTCGCGAGTGTGTGCAAGTTCCTCATGCCAGCATGACCTAGTCATCGATGCCATAGCCAGCATTCTGAAGCTTTTGCCAGTAGACATGTGGCAGGTTGTGGTCCTGTAGAGAAATCAACAATATACAAGTCTCCTCTCCTAAAGCCTTCGAAGACTTTGGAATTGGCAGCTTCCATGATCACAACACAACGATACTTGCCAAAGACAACACCCATATCAAGATCACAAAGCATTGCGACAGACATTAGGTTGCATCCTAAGTACTCGACAAGCATGACTTTGTCCATGTGTCGATCCTTTGAGATCGCAACCCTACCTAGACCCAATATGTTGCTTTTGCCTTTGTCAGCGTAGGTGATATGCTTCAGATGCGATGGAGATAAAGCAGTGTCCATCAATAAGTTCCTGTCACTAGTCATGTGATTTGTACATCCACTGTCGAGGACCCACTCAGTAGCTTTGGGTTGATCATCTTGCAGATGAATTAGTGCACCTTACAAATTCATATACTTCATTAGTGAAGAATATGACATCAAATTCATCAGATAGAATTTCATAAAGCAATACAACAGATAAAGCAGTATAAGGACGTGAGAAATGAAAATTTATTTCTTCATGATTAGCTTGCATCCTTTCAAGCATATTCAGGTCTCCAACAAATTCATCAGACGTTCAAGTTCGTCTGGAGACCTGACCCTGCATAAGAGATTATTTCTTTTTCTTCACCACCCACAGCTGAAGGGGTGGCAAAGAGTTCATCATTCGGCGAGCTCCATATGAGAAAGGTGGCATAGAAGCCAATCCGCTTTGTTTCACAAAAGAGGGGTTAGAGTAAGCATATGAATAAGCAGAGAAATTCTTCGAGGACTTATGAACATAATGATTTGAAGAATAATGCACATATTCATAGCCCTTAGGCTTTCCGTGTGAAACAGAAGTGTTAGCACGATGATGTTCATATGAGGACTTTGATCCATATGAGGACTTTGGTCCATATGAAGACTTTGGTCCATATGAAGAATTCGATCTGGGGTTCCTATTCTTCATAGGTGGTGTCATGATGACATTCACCTGAAGACTTTCAAGGCACCTTTTGGGAACCCATATTTTCTTTATAGGGGGACCGTTCCTGCAGTTAGTGCCAACATATCTAGCAAATACTTCACCATTATGATTTTTGAACAGTTTATAGTTGGAGTCAAATGACTCATCAGAAGAATATGAAGATTCACATGTAAAGCCAGATAAAGTGGATGGATCTATTGGAGGTCCTTTTGCAGCAACCCATGAGGTTTTGGGATACTGCTGAGGTTTCCAGTAGGTCCCATCAGCATTGAGTTTCCTCTCAAAGGCAATACCCTCTTTCCTAGGGTTCCTGTTGAGGCTCTGCTTTTTAAGCACATCACAAAGAACCTGATGCCCTTTGAGGCTTTTGTACATGCCTGTCACATACAATTCCTTCAACCCTGCATTGTCAGTGATACTAGCGGTATCCTTAGATGAGGAATTTGTGATAACATAGACAATTGAAGAATTTGCAGCAATAGAAGCACTTGAACTTTCAGGTGAAGAATTAGCAGATTCATGTTCAATGCATTTCAAACATGGTGGAATAAATTCATCCTAAGCGGCACTGATCTGTTGTTGGGGAAACGACACCTATGGGATCACAGGGAATCCCTACTACGGTTGACAGGGCGTGTGGAAAGAGCAGGTTTAGAAGATCAACGCGGGAGGATTTTATCCAGGTTCGGGCCGCAAGTGATGCGTAATACCCTAATCCTGCTTTGGTGTATATTTGGTCTTCTTGAGCTCTCGAACTAGCTGCGGTGCATGCCTAGTCCAAAAAGTCCTAATCCTTCCTTAGTACGCCTCGGGCCTCCTTTTATACGTCGAAGGGGTCGCCACAGTGGCACACAAGAGGTGGAAAGTATGTAGAGTGTACGAGTCTATCGCTGACATCGTGGGACAAAATGCATTTAATGCGCTGCCGACGTGTCCTCTTGCTTTGTCGGGGACGGCAAGGAAGCTTGTCTCGTCCGTCGCCGCCTCGCCTCGCTTCGACGCGCGTCCAAGCTGACAAGGCATGCAGCGCCACGCTAGCTGGCTGGCTGCTGCACTGGTGCGGTGGCAAGGTCTTCAGGAAGATCTGCATGCCACCACGCAGGTGCTTGCCTGGTTGGCCTAGAAGCTGCATGCTGCCACATAGGTGCGTGCCTAGTTGGCAGGCTGGCTGCTACATCGGAACGGCCATGGGGTAACGAAACCTTGGTCATGTAGGCATCACTGAAGTCTTTCTGTCTGCATGACCTGAAGACTTGTTACACTTGAGGACTGTGAATCCTCCAGCCGGTTAGGTGTCGTGTTCTGAGCATCCAAGAGTCATTGTGAATTGCCGGTGAACGAAGTCTATGAAGTTTTGGTAGTCTACCTTGAAGACTTACCAGAGTGATTGGGCGAGGACTAAGTGTCCTTAGCTCAAGGGGAATAAGGTGAAGACACGGTCTTCTGAGTTGAAATCAGCCTCCCTAACCAAACGTACAGTTGTCACAGCAACTGGAACTGGTCCAGCAAATCCTTTGTCTTCACCAAGCAACTGTTCTATCTCTTCCTTCACTTATTTATAGTTTGTCTTTGTGAAGTCTTCTGCTTGATTGTCTTATCTATTTGACTTGATTGTGTGACGACTATTGCTGGTTGGCTTCCTACTATCTTCCATTTTGATCCATACTACCTAACTGCAAATAGTCTTCGTGCTTTTAGCTTCATTACTTGCTTGACTATGGCTTGTCTAGTGTAGTCTACCTTCCGCTGCATGTCAATAGGTTCATTTCTATCTTTTGTCTTTGAAACTCCCATGTTTTGAAGACTTTCATAAAAATCGCCTATTCACCCCCCTCTAGTCGATAACTAGCACTTTCAATTGGTATCAGAGCAAGGTACTCCCTTGTTCTGTGTGATTCGATTTAACTACCTGGAGTTTTAGCTATGTCGACTACAGGGATAATCAAAGTCTCCACTGTGTGCTCTGTCTTCGACGGCACTGATTACCCCTACTGGAAGAATAAGATGCATATGCATCTTGAAGCCATTGATGTCGACCTCTGGTATGTCGTCAAGAACGGCGTTCCCAAGGGCGGTGAAGATGTCACCCCTGCTGATGTCAAGAAGTTCATTCAACTGGATTCTACTGCCAAGAACATCATCTGTGGTCATCTGACCAAAGGACAGTATGGCCGTGTGAGTGCTCTGGAAACTTCAAAGCTAGTCTGGGACTGGCTGTCGAAATCAATGAAGGCGTCTCAACCCAGAGAGACTCAAGGATCGGTGTTCTTCGCAACCTCTTCAACCGATTCAAGAGAAACGACAATGAGAATGTCCAACTCACGTTTGATCACCTCACTGACATCACAAATGAGCTTCATGCTCTTGGCGACACTGAGATCACCAAGCATGAAATCGTCAAGACACTCCTGAGATCACTTGACATCTCGTTTGACACCCTAGCCTTAATGATCCAAGAACGCCCTGACTTCAAGACTCTAGATCCGTCTGACATACTTGAGAGGCTCAACACACATGAGTTCCAGTTATCTGAGAAAAGAGAGATCTATGGTTCTAGCTATGGAAGTACTCGCGCTTTGAAGGCAAAAGTTGTTTCCTCATCTGAAGAAGAATCTGACTGCAGTTCTGGGGATCCTGAAGACATTGGAATCGAGCTTGCTATGCTTGTGAAGAAGTTCCAGAAATTCACCAAGAAGAAAGGCTTCAGAAAGTCTTCAAGATCCAGCTCAAGAAATGATGAAGCTTCCACTCATGACCACAAGAAGAGAACATGCCACAAGTGCAAGAAACCTGGTCACTACATCTCTGAGTGTCCTCAGTGGGACAATGAGAACAACAAGAAGAAGAAGAGCAAGGAATATGATTCTGATGACAAGAAGAAGAAGAAATCCTCAAAGTCTTCTTCTAAGTCTTCATCACATAAGAATAGCTCATCTGGCAAGGCTCGTGCTTTTGTTGGCAAGGAGATGGATTCAGAGGAGGAGTCTGCTTCTGAGGAGGCAGAGGTGGAGTCTGAGGAGGAGTCCGACTCTGGCATTGCAAGTCTGGCTCTAGCCACAACCTACGTTGCCAAGTCCATCTTCAACACTGAAGACAATGGCTCCGTCACCAACGCTGATGCTAATGACAAGGACGACTCTGCCCCCACCTACTGCTTCATGGCACGTGGTGCCAAGGTAAACTCACACGATGCTTACTTTCAAACATCAAGTGAAGATGACTCCGATTGTGAATCCAAACCCAGCTACAAAACACTTGCTAAAATTGCAACTGAACAACAGAAAGCTATGGAACATATTAAAAAACTGTTAGACAAAAGCGATGACCTGTTGGACGGGGAAATGACCCGATCTCAGTCCTTAATTGAAGACATAAAAAATCTTCATGTTAAGTACGAGGAACTTGAAAGTCGTCATGAAACGCTCTCAACAACTCATGAAAAGCTTTCCTATGATTATCTTCAAAGGAAGCAAGAACTTGAGAAATTGAGAGTAGTTCATGAAGATCTTCAAAAAGAGAACGAGTCACTTCACGCTCAACAGACCAGTCCCGCTCAGGAAGGATTTGAACCACCATGTCTAAAATGCCTTGAGCGTGATAACGTTACTTCTGTTGCTGAATGTTCTACTGCTGCTACTGTCACAATATCTTCAACTGCTGATGTGGTAATTAACCCCTCTGCTGAGGATACCACTACTATTGCTGATGAAAATGCTAGGTTGAAGACATTGCTTGAGACTGGGATGTACAAAAGTATCAAAGGGCATCAGACACTATGTGATGTCCTCAAAAAGCAGATTCTGAACCAAAACCCTAGAAAAGAGGGTGTCGGGTTCGAGAGGAAAATGAATGTTGATGGTTCTTACTGGAAGCCTGAGCAGTACCCCAAAACCACATGGGTTGCTGCAAAGGGACCTTCAGTGGACCCACTCCACCTTATCTGGCTTCACTTGTGCTAACCCGGTTGTCATTGATGAATCCTTTGATGCAAACTATAAGCTGTTTAAGAATCAGAATGGTGAAGTGTTTGCCAGGTATATTGGTACTAACTGCAGGAATGGATCACCTATGAACAAGATCTGGGTGCCCAAAAGCTGTCTTGAGAATCTTCCTGTGAATGTCATCATGACACCACCGGGGAAGAAGACAAACCCCGGACCGAAGGCTTCATATGGTCCGAGGGCTTCATACAAACAGAGGACTCACAAGAGTCACCCTAACGCCAATGTTTTGCAGGGAAATCATACTGAGACTTATGAATATGAGGGCGTATCATCAAACCGCTATGTTCATAAGACTAAGAACTATTTTGCGTATTCATATGAGTATTATTCACCTCCTGCAAGGCTATTTGCTAGGGATCCAAAGCCAAAGTTCTCAGATGCTACACTTAGACTCATTGCTTCTAAGCCACCCCTGAAAATGTGGGTGGTTAAGAAAAATTAACTTTCTTTTGCAGGGAAAGATCTCCAGCCTGAAATCAAAGGCGTCCGATGCTTATGCTGGGGACCTAAAACATCTTATGGGGCGCAAGATAAAATGCCCAAATGGTCTTACTATGTATTTTGTTCCTGAATCGCTTGCCAATCATCCTATCAGTCCTAACCTTGATCCGAGCTTTGATAATCCTCTTGTCCGTCAAATGTTTATGCTTCACAATACTCTTGGTGAAGCCTACCCCTCTAACTGTACTGTAGGGTATGCCACCACATGCTTCAGAATGGATTATGGACAGTGGATGCACTAATCACATGACTGGTGATCAAAGTCTTCTTATGGACTCAACATTACGTCCATCTGACAAGAGTCACATCACATTTGCTGACACTGGTAAAAGCAAGGTATTGGGTCTAGGTAGAGTTGCAATCTCAAAGGATCAGCACATGGATAAAGTGATGCTTGTTGAATCCCTTGGTTTCAACTTAATGTCTGTCTCAATGCTTTGTGACTTGAACATGATTGTGATATTTGGAAAATATCGTTGCCTTGTTCTAATGGAATCTGACAAGTCTCTAGTCTTTGAAGGGTACCGGAAAGATGATCTATATATGGTAGATTTCTCAGCAGGACCACAGTTAGCCGTATGTCTTCTAGCAAAAGCTTCAGAGTGCTGGCTCTGGCATCAGAGGCTAGGGCATGCTGGCATGAGGAACCTGTACACTCTCGCAAAGAAGAAACACGTCGTAGGCATCGAGGGCGTCAAGTTCAAGAAAGATCATCTGTGTGGTGCCTGCGAAGCTGGAAAGATGACGAGGGCCAAGAATCCCTCGAAGATAATCGTGACGACATCTCAACCCTTCGAGCTACTAGACATGGAATTATTTGGTCCTACTCACTACTCTACTCTTACTACCACTGCGTGTCTCTATGGCTTCGTCATTGTTGGTGACTATTCAAGATATACTCGGGTGCACATAATCCTCTACAAGAATAAAGTGCAGGATGTCTTCAGATGCTTCGCCAATCGTGCCATGACGAACTATGGCATCAAGATCAAGCACATCAGAAGTGACAACGGCACAGAGTTCAAGAACGCCGGCCTCGATCTTTACCTTGATACATTAGGCATCACTCATGAGTTCTCTGCTCCATACACAATAGCAGCAGAATGGCATCGTGGAGCGCAAGAACAGGATACTCATTGAGATGACCCGGATGATGCTTGATGAATACAAGACACCAAGGAAGTTCTGGCCTAAAGCCATTGATACTGCATGCCATGTCATCAACCGTGTTTATCTTCACAAGCTTCTGAAGAAGAAATCCTATGAGCTCCTAACTGGTAAGAAGCCAAATGTCAGTTACTTCAGAGTATTTGGTGCTAGGTGCTGGATCAAGGATCCACATCACACTTCAAAATTTGCACCGAAAGCACATGAAGGTTTTATGCTTGGTTACGGAAAGGATTCGCACTCCTACAGAGTCTTCAACCTCTTTCACTATAAAGTGGTTGAAACTGTAGATGTGTGGTTCGATGAGACTAACGGCTCACAAAGAGAGCACCTGCCAAATGTGCTAGATGAAGTTCCACCTAGTGAATCCATCAAGCTCATGGGAACTGGAGAAATCATACCTTCTGAGGTATAGGCTGAAGAGGAACTTATCATTTCTGCGCCTAATCAACCTGAAGACAATGCTCAGCCTGAAGTCAATGCTCAAAATGAAGACAATGATCAGCAAGAGCAAAATCTTCGTCTAGTTCATCCTCGTGTTGCAAATGAAGTACAGATTGAGAAGATAATTGATAGCATCAATGCACCTGGTCCACTCACTCGTTCAAGATCAACACAGCTAGCAAATTTCTGTGGGCGCTTTGCATCTGTCTCTATATCTGAACCCAAGAAAGTTGCTGAAGCCTTCATGGAACCTGAGTGGATTCAAGCTATGCAAGAAGAGCTTCAACAGTTCAAGCTGAACAATGTGTGGGAATTGGTCAAGCGTCCTGACCCTCGCAAGCACAACATCATAGGCACCAAATGGATATATTGCAACAAGCAAGATGAGCATGGTCAAGTTGTCAGAAACAAGGCTCGTTTCGTTGCCCAAGGGTACACTCAAGTTGAAGGGATTGACTTCGATGAAACATTTGCTCCCGTGGCTAGGCTTGAAGCCATTTGCATACTGCTAGCCTATGCCAACCATCACAACATCCTTCTGTATCAAATGGATGTGAAAAGTGCCTTTCTCAATGGCAAAATTGAAGAAGAAGTGTATGCTGCACAACCACCTGGTTTTGAAGATCCAAAACATCCTGATATGGTATACAAGCTCAACAAAGCACTGTATGGACTCAAAGAAGCCCCTCGTGCTTGGTATGACACACTCAAAGATTTCCTGAAGAGCAAAGGCTTCAAACCTGGTTCTCTAGATCCTATACTCTTCATGAAGACATATGATGGAGAACTATTTGTGTGCCAAATCTATGTGGATGACATTATCTTCGGCTGCACTGACAAGAGATACAGTGATGAGTTTGGACACATGATGCAAGAGCAATATCAGATGTCCATGATGGGTGAGCTGAAGTTCTTCCTTGGTCTTCAAATTCGTCAGCAAAGCAACGTCATCTTCATATCTCAAGAGAAATACCTCAAAGACTGCCTGAAGAAGTTTGGAATGCAAGATTGCAAAGGTTACACGATGCCAATGCCAACCAAGAGTCATCTGAGTCCCGACGCCAATGGTAAAGAGTTCGATCAAAAGGTATACCGCTCCATGATTGGTTCTTTACTTTATTTATGTGCATATAGGCCAGATATCATGCTTAGTGTTTGGATGTGCCCGATTTCAAGCGGCACCAAAGGAATCGCATCACTTAGCAGTGAAGCGAATTCTCCGATATTTGGCTTACACCCCAACACTTCCAAAGGGCTCAGAGTTTGATCTAGTTGGATTCTCGGATGCTGATTATGCTGGTGACAAGGTGGATCGCAAGTCTACATCAGGCACATGTCACTTTCTGGGACGATCACTTGTCTGTTGGTCTTCAAAGAAGCTGAACTGTGTGTCTCTCTCCACTGCTGAATCTGAATACATTGCTGCTGGATCTTGCTACGCTCAGCTTCTATGGATGAAGCAAACTCTCAAGGACTATGGCATCCATCTGAAGCAAGTACCACTCTACTGCGACAATGAAAGTGCCATCAAGATTGCCAACAACCCAGTTCAGCACTCGAAGACAAAGCACATTGAAATTCGTCATCACTTTCTCAGAGATCATGTCATGAAGGAAGATATTGATATCATTCACGTCAACACTGAAGAGCAATTGGCAGATATCTTCACAAAGCCCTTGGATGAGAAAAGGTTTTGCAAGTTGCGATGTGAGCTAAATATCTTAGAATCCTCAAATGTCCTGTAATTGGACACACATTCTAACACTTATGCATGTTGATGACTTGGATGTGCAACACACGAAGTAAAGTATATCTTCAATCAATGAAGACATACACTCTAAGTGTGAATACATTAATGTGGAATTTGACTTCGGAGTGCCACGATAATTGTGCGCCGTGTCTGGGTCTAATATTTCCTATACGGTGGGTAACGCCACCACCAAACTTTTGTTTGAAGTGTTTCATTTGGCGTTACATTTGCAAAGTCTTCACATTTGGTTTGTCTTCAACATTGATTTGTCCTCATGTTTATCTTCGTCATATTGATTTGGTCTTACTCAGACATATTCATAGATTTGTGCTCTGTCCTCTACAGCATTCACTTATAGCCGTGTCTTCTTGCTTGAATATTTTGATCTAAGTGAATGTGATCGGACCCCAACCTCTTCTATGCTTCTACCTCAAATTCTATCTATCCAAATCATATGCATTCTATTGAAACTGTTGAATGTCTTCTCTCTGTCCTTGTCAACAGAAGATATAGAGACAAAGGTTGAATCTGTTTTAAATGCTATATCCTTATTGCCTGAAACCCGGAGAAGCTGGAAGGACCACCCGATAGTCCAGGCGTGCGTGGGAACATGGAACAACTTCCAATGTGTTGCATGTTCGCCACGTGTCCCTCAGATGTGAACCGCCAGGGGCACCTGCGTAATTGCGTTGTGCTGTCCCTTTCCTTATAAATACACATCTCATCGCGGTCAAAATCCTTCTCCCACCTCTCCACCTCGACAAACCCTAGCGCCACCGCTAGCTCTAGACGACGCCGGCGACGAAGCGCTTAGCTGCCGCAACCTCACCGACGCCGTCCTCATGTCGGTCGCGGACCTCGTCTCCTCCGCCGCTGCCGTAGGTGTCTTCCGTCACCAAGTTAGGGCACGGAAGATCGAACTGCTCGGCCTCCTCTCTACTCCGTCTAGCAGTTCTTCGTGTGCTAATTAAAGCTTATTTTTACTGCCTTTTTGATCCGATAGATTCATCCTTCTCCACCAAAAGTGGTTTCTGTGCCTACAAATTTGGATCCATCCTGTTCTGCATCTCATAACATGCCTAGTATATTCACTTATGCTTCACACGTAGTTAGATTCCTCACTTGTACCTATTCTTGGATTCGTACAAATCTGGAACTAACTCTCAACATATAACTGAATGTCTTCGCGCTATGAGGTCAATGTCTTCCAACTGATTTATCTTCAAAATCTTCTGAGAATGCATATGACCTGTTCCCCTTCCCTCGCATCTCTAATGCTGTCACAGGTACATGTCCGTGGGAGAATCCCTTGGTTCTCATAGTCTGCATTCATTTGCAGAATTCTTACAACGTCACATAAACTCTCCTGAAGCCAGTTCCTGTCTGACCAACAGACGGAAGCCTTTGCAAGTTCTGAAGCGATTCAGTTTGAACTTCATGGCCATTGAAAAGTCAGTTAGAAATGGCGGCAGACAACACCGTGGGAATACATCCAAAGATTTGCAACCAGATCTATGTGAGTTGTACAAGACAGACACTGAAGAAACCTATGGCAAACACAAGACTCGAATCCAATGGATTCACAGATACTGGGCTGAACAATGGTTTCTGTACAGATTTGTGACTGCAGAGTATGCCGAGAAGAATGCCATCAAACGACCATGGGGAGATATTCTCTTCAAAAATCTTCCACCCAGGTCCAGAACTGAAGCCATTGCTCAATGCTTCTATCCTTGCATGGTTCGCGGACCACAACCAGAGAATGCAGGCCCATCTTCTCTGCTATGGTGTCGTGACGACAATCTGTTCAAGCGCAACTACAAGTTTGCCAAGGACTCTGCTGTGAAAAACAAGAAAGCATTTGGACTCGACTTCAACCCCGGGCCACCTGCTCCTCGGGCTGATGGCACCCATGATGCTGAACCCAATATCATCCGGCCCTTCTACAACCTTGAAGGTCTCATCACACACATTGTTGTTCAGGGCACAGCCGTGGAGCACTCTGCAGACGACGCTGATTCTGATGAAGCGCCTGCTCCACCAAAGCCACAGAAGCAGAAGAAACGAAAGGCTTTAAAGCCCTCCACTGCACCAAAAGCTTCGCGTGCGAAGCCTCTGGCCACTGCACCTCCTGAAGCCAGTGTGCAGTCTGAAGATCTTTCTCGCATCTCCAAGACCGAGAAGAAGAAGAAGCCCATCCAAATTTCTGGTCAAGCACTGACCCCAGTTGCTGTTCTGAGGAACGAGAATGACGCCATTGATCTGTCAAGTGACGAAGATCTTGGCAATGATGCTCTTGAGCTATTGATAAAGAGCAAGCAAGAGGCGGAAATCATCAATGATTTGCCCTTTGATGTGGACATCTTGAATAACTTCATTGATGAGTGCTTTGACAACCCAGACCTCAGTATTGATGATCTTCAGCTTCCAATTGGCATCAGTGTCTCTTTCCACAGTGCCATTGCAAATGGGCTAGCTCTAGCTCAGAAGATTGTCGAACTAAAGAACAAGATTGATCACGAGAAAGCCCAATTCAAGAAGAACGTGGCCAATCTCAGTGTGGAGGATGTCAAACGCTTCAAGCAGATGCTGCATGAGCTCAAAGAGCAGTTTCAACAGAAACGTGATGCAGCGAAAGGATCAAGAGAACGGATGAAGCTCTCCGCCAGCAAGTGTGTGCAGGTTCATAACGAAGCTGAAAAGCGCAAAGCCCTTGGGCGTCCAGGCATTGACCCCAAGATGGCTGCCAAGACGAAGAAGCTATTGGGGATCGTTGCAGAAATTAAAAAAAATTCTACGCATCACCAAGATCAATCTATGGAGAGACTAGAAACGAGAGAGAGGGGAGTGCATCTTCATACCCTTGAAGATCGCGACACAGAAGCGTTACAAGAACTCGGATGAAGGAGTCGTACTCGTAGCGATTTAGATCGCGGTTGATTCTGATCTAAGCGCCGAACAACGGCACCTCTGCGTTCAACACACGTGCAGCCCGGTGACGTCTCCACGCCTTGATCCAGCAAGCAGAGAGGGAGGGGTTGGGGAAGACAGCTACAGCAGCAGCACGACGGCGTGGTGGTGTTGGAGCAGCGTGGTACTCGGGCAGGGCTTCGCCAAGCACCGCGGAAGGAGGAGGAGTTGGAGAGATGGAGGGCTGCGCCTTGGATGTGGTGCCGCTGCCCTCCCACCTCCCCTCTATTTATAGGGGCAAGGGAGAGGGGGGCCGGCCCCCTCCAAATGGATCTAGAGGGGGGGCGGCCAAGGGGGAGGCTTGCCCCCCAAGCCAAGGGGGCGCCCCCTTTAGGGTCCCCCAACCCTAGGCGCATGGGCCCTAGGGGGGTTTGGCGCCCAGCCCACCTAGGGACTGGTTCCCCTCCATATTCAGCCCATAGGGCCCTCCGAGGTAGGTGGACCCTCCCGGTGGACCCCCGGAACCCTTTCGGTGGTCCCGGTACAATACCGATAAACCCCCGAACACTTCCGGCGACCGAATAAGGACTTCCCATATATAAAGCTTTATCTCCGGACCATTCTGGAACTCCTCGTGACGTCCGGGATCTCATTTGGGACTCCGAACAACATTCGGTAACCACGTAAATACTTTCCCTATAACCCTAGTGTCATCGAACCATAAGTGTGTAGACCCTACGGGTTCGGGAATCATGCAGACATGACCGAGACATCTCTCCGGCCAATAACCAACAGCGGGATCTGGATACCCATGTTGGCTCCCACATGTTCCACGATGATCTCATCGGATGAACCACGATGTCGAGGATTCAACCAATCTCGTATACAATTCCCTTTGTCAATCGGTACGTTACTTGCCCGAGATTCGATCGTCGGTATCCCAATACCTCGTTCAATCTTGTTACCAGCAAGTCACTTTACTCGTTCCGTAATGCATGATCCCGTGACTAACTGCTTAGACACATTGAGCTCATTATGATGATGCATTACCGAGTGGGCCCAGAGATACCTCTCCGTCATACGAAGTGACAAATCCCAGTCTCGATTCGTGCCAACCCAACAGACACTTTCGGAGATACCCGTAGTGCACCTTTATAGCCACCCAGTTATGTTGTGACGTTTGGCACACCCAAAGCATTCCTACAGTGTCCGGGAGTTGCACAATCTCATGGTCTAAGGAAAAGATACTTGACATTAGAAAAGCTTTAGCAGACGAACTGCACGATCTTGTGCTATGCTTAGGATTGGGTCTTGTCCATCACATCATTCCCCTAATGTTGTGATCCCGTTATCAATGACATCCAATGTCCATGGTCAGGAAACCGTAACCATCTATTGATCAACGAGCTAGTCAACTAGAGGCTCACTAGGGACATGTTGTGGTCTATGTATTCACACATGTATTACTATTTCCGGATAACACAATTATAGCATGAACAATAGACAATTATCATGAACAAGGAAAAATAATAATAACCATTTTATTATTGCCTCTAGGGCATATTTCCAACAGTCTCCCACTTGCACTAGAGTCAATAATCTAGTTACATTGTGATGAATCGAACACCCATAGAGTTCTGGTGTTGATCATGTTTTGCTCGTGGAAGAGGTTTAGTCAACGGATCTGCGACATTCAGGTCCGTATGCACTTTACAAATATCTATGTCTCCATCTTGAACATTTTCATGAATGGAGTTGAAGCGACGCTTGATATGCCTGGTCTTCTTGTGAAACCTGGGCTCCTTGGCCAGGGCAATAGCTCCAGTGTTGTCACAGAAGAGAGCCATCGGGCCCGACGCATTGGGAATAACTCCTAGGTCGGTAATGAACTCCTTCATCCAGATTGCTTCATGTGCTGCCTCCGAGGCTGCCATGTACTCCGCTTCACATGTAGATCCCGCCACGACGCTTTGCTTGCAACTACACCAGCTGACTGCCCCACCATTCAAAATATACACGTATCCGGTTTGTGAC
Source organism: Aegilops tauschii subsp. strangulata (assembly GCF_002575655.3). NCBI lineage: Eukaryota > Viridiplantae > Streptophyta > Magnoliopsida > Poales > Poaceae > Aegilops > Aegilops tauschii. The sequence goes on along the minus strand of NC_053036.3, from coordinate 168,016,542 downwards.
TTGGAGTCATCCAGATCTGTGTCGAAGCTAGCATCGACGTAACCCTTTACGACGAGCTCTTCGTCACCTCCATAAACAAGAAACATATGCTTAGTCCTCTTCAGGTACTTCAGGATATTCTTGATCGCTGTCCAGTGTTCCATGCTGGGATTACTTTGGTACCTTCCTACCAAACTTACGACAAGGTTTACATCAGGTCTGGTACACAGCATGGCATACATAATAGACCCTATGGCCGAGGCATAGGGGATGACACTCATCTTTTCTTTATCTTCTGCCGTGGTCGGGCATTGAGCCGTGCTCAATCTCACACCTTGCAATACAGGCAAGAACCCCTTCTTGGACTTATCCATATTGAACTTCTTCAATATCTTGTCAAGGTATGTGCTTTGTGAAAGACCAATGAGGCGTCTCGATCTGTCTCTATAGATCTTGATGCCTAATATATAAGCAGCTTCTCCAAGGTCCTTCATTGAAAAACACTTATTCAAGCAGGCCTTTATGCTTTCCAGGAATTCTATATCATTTCACATCAATAGTATGTCATCCACATATAATATGAGAAATGCTACAGAGCTCCCACACACTTTCTTGTAAACACGGGCTTCTCCATAAGTCTGTGTAAACCCAAACGCTTTGATCATCTCATCAAAGCGAATGTTCCAACTCCGAGATGCTTGCACCAGCCCATAGATTGAGCGCTGGAGCTTGCATACCTTGTCAGCATTCATAGGATTGACAAAACCTTCCGACTGCATCATATACAATTCTTCCTTAAGGAAACCATTAAGGAATGCTGTTTTGACGTCCATTTGCCATATCTCATAATCATAGAATGCGGCAATTGCTAACATGATTCGGACGGACTTCAGCTTCGCTACGGGTGAGAAGGTCTCATCGTAGTCAACCCCTTGAACTTGTCGGTAACCCTTAGCGACAAGCCGAGCCTTATAGATGGTCACATTACCATCTGCGTCCGTCTTCTTCTTAAAGATCCATTTATTTTCTATGGCTCGCCGATCATCGGGCAAGTCAGTCAAAGTCCATACTTTGTTTTCGTACATGGATCCTATCTCGAATTTCATGGCTTCAAGCCATTTGTCAGAATCCGGGCCCGCCATCGCTTCTTCATAGTTCGAAGGTTCACCATTGTCTAACAACATGATTTGCAGGATAGGGTTGCCGTACCACTCTGGTGCGGAACGTGTCCTTGTGGACCTACAAAGTTCAGTAGCAACTTGATTCAAAGTTCCTTGATCATCATCATTAACTTCCTCTCTAGTCGGTGCATGCACCACAGAAACATTTTCTTGAGCTGCGCTACTTTCCGGTTCAAGAGGCAGTACTTCATCAAGTTCTAATTTCCTCCCACTTACTTCTTTCGAGAGAAACTCTTTCTCTAGAAAGGATCCATTCTTGGTAACAAAGATCTTGCCTTCGGATCTAAGGTAGAAGGTATACCCAATAGTTTCCTTACGGTATCCTATGAAGATGCATTTTTCCGACTTGGGTTCGAGCTTTTCAGGTTGAAGTTTCTTGACATAAGCATCACATCCCCAAACTTTCAGAAACGACAGCTTAGGTTTCTTCCCAAACCATAATTCATACGGTGTCGTCTCAACGGATTTCGATGGAGCCCTATTTAAAGTGAATGCGGCAGTCTCTAAAGCATAACCCCAAAATGATAGCGGTAGGTCGGTAAGAGACATCATAGATCGCACCATGTCCAACAGAGTACGATTACGACGTTCGGACACACCATTACGCTGAGGTGTTCCAGGCGGCGTGAGTTGTGAAATGATTCCACATTTCCTTAAATGCGTGCCAAATTCGTGACTTAAATATTCCCCTCCACGATCTGATCGTAAGAACTTTATTTTCCTGTCATGTTGATTCTCAACCTCACTCTGAAATTCCTTGAACTTTTCAAAGGTCTCAGACTTGTGTTTCATTAAGTAGACATACCCATATCTACTTAAGTCATCAGTGAGGGTGAGAACATAACGATAACCACCGCGAGCCTCAACGCTCATTGGACCGCACACATCAGTATGTATGATTTCCAATAAGTTGGTTGCTCGCTCCATTGTTCCGGAGAACAGAGTCTTGGTCATTTTGCCCATGAGGCATGGTTCGTACGTGTCAAATGATTCATAATCAAGAGACTCCAAAAGTCCATCTGCATGGAGTTTCTTCATGCGTTTGACACCAATGTGACCAACGCGGTAGTGCCACAAGTATGTGGGACTATCATTATCAACCTTACATCTTTTGGCATTCACACTGTGAATATGTGTAACATCACGTTCGAGATTAAATAAGAATAAACCATTGACCAGCGGGGCATGTCCATAAAACATATCTCTCATATAAATAGAACAACCATTATTCTCAGATTTAAATGAGTAGCCATCTCGTATTAATCGAGATCCAGATACAATGTTCATGCTCAAAGCTGGCACTAAATAACAATTATTGAGGTTTAAAACTAACCCCGTAGGTAAATGTAGAGGTAGCGTGCCGACGGCGATTGATACGTCCATTTTGCATCATGCTTTTATATCGATATTTATTGCATTATGGGCTGTTATTACACATTATGTCACAATACTTATGCCTATTCTATCTTATTTTACAAGGTTTACATAAGGAGGGAGAATGCCGACAGCTGGAATTCTGGGCTGGAAAAGGAGCAAATATTAGAGACCTATTCTGCACAACTCCAAAAGTCCTGAAACTCCACGGAAGTTATTTTTGGAAATAATAAAAAATACTGAGCGGAAGAAATACCTGAGGGGGCCCACACCCTGGCCACGAGGGTGGGGGCGCGCCCCCTGCCTCGTGGGCCCCCTGTTGGCCCTCCGGTGCCCATCTTCTGCTATATGAAGTCTTTCGTCCGAAGAAAAATCATAAGCAAGCTTTCGGGACGAGACTCCGCCGCCACGAGGCGGAACCTTGGCGGAACCAATCTAGGGCTCCGGCACAGCTGTTCTGCCGGGGACACTTCCCTCCGGGAGGGGGAAATCATCGCCATCGTCATCACCAACGCTCCTCTCATCGGGAGAGGGCAATCTCCATCAACATCTTCACTAGCACCATCTCCTCTCAAACCCTATTTCATCTCTTGTATCCAATTCTTGTCTCTAAGTCTGGGATTGGTACCTGTAGGTTGCTAGTAGTGTTGATTACTCCTTGTAGTTGATGCTAGTTGGTTTATTTGGTAGAAGATCATATGTTCAGATCCTATATGCATATTAATACTCCTCTGATTATGAACATGAATATGCTTTGTGAGTAGTTACGTTTGTTCCTGAGAGAAGTCTTGCTATTAGTAGTCATGAATTTGGTATTCATTCGATATTTTGATGAGATGTATGTTGTCTCTCCTCTAGTGGTGTTATGTGAACGTCGACTACATGACACTTCACCATTATTTGGGCCTAGAGGAAGGCATTGGGAAGTAATAAGTAGATGATGGGTTGCTAGAGTGACAGAAGCTTAAACCCTAGTTTATGCGTTGCTTCGTAAGGGGTTGATTTGGATCCACATGTTTCATGCTATGGTTAGGTTTACCTTAATACTTATTTTGTAGTTGCGGATGCTTGCAATAGGGGTTAATCATAAGTGGGATGCTTGTCCAAGTAAGGACAGCACCCAAGCACCGGTCCACCCACATATCAAATTACCAAAGTACCGAACGTGAATCATATGAACGTGATGAAAACTAGCTTGACGATAATTCCCACGTGTCCTCGGGAGTGCTTTTCTCTATATAAGAGTTTGTCCAGGCTTGTCCTTTGCTACAAAAAGGATTGGGCCACCTCGCTGCACTTTATTTACTTTTGTTACTTGTTGCTCGTTACAAATTATCTTATCACAAAACTATCTGTTACCTATAATTTCAGTGCTTGCAGAGAATATACCTTGCTGAAAATCGCTTATCATTTCCTTCTGCTCCTCGTTGGGTTCGACACTCTTACTTATCGAAAGGACTATGATAAATCCCCTATACTTGTGGGTCATCAAGACTCTTTTCTGGCGCCGTTACCGGGGAGTGAAGCGCCTTTGGTAGGTGGAATTTGGTAAGGAAAAATTTATATAGTGTGCTGAAATTTACTGTCACTTGTTACTATGGAAAGTAATCCTCTGAGGGGCTTGTTCGGGGTATCTTCACCCCGACCAGTAGAGCAAGGAGTTGCTCCTCAACCTACTGAACCTACTGAAAATGAAAATGTCTACTTTGAAATTCCTTCGGGTATGTTAGAAAAACTGCTAGCTAATCCTTTTGCAGGAGACGGAACAATGCATCCTGATGAGCACCTAATCTATGTGGATGAAGTTTGTGGATTATTTAAGCTTGTAGGTATACCCGATGATGTTATTAAGAAGAAGGTCTTCCCTTTATCTTTGAAGGGAGATGCATTGACATGGTATAGGCTATGTGATGATATGGGATCATGGAACTACAAACAATTGAAATTGGAATTTCATCAGAAGTTTTATCCTATGCATCTTTTTCATCGTGATCGCAATTATATATATAATTTTGGCCTCGCGAAGGAGAAAGCATCGCTCAAGCTTGGGGGAGGCTTAAATCAATGTTATATTCATGCCCCAATCATGAGCTCCCAAGAGAGATAATTATTCAAAAAAATTATGCTCGGCTTTCTGATAACAATCGCACCATGCTCAATACTTCTTGTGTTGGCTCTTTTATGATGAAGACTATTGAATTCAAATGGGATTTATTGGAAAGAATTAAACGCAACTCTGAAGATTGGGATCTCGACGAAGGTAAGGAGTCAGGTATGACACCTAAGTTTGATTGTGTTAAATATTTTATGGATATTGATGTTTTCCGTAAATTTAGCACTAAATATGGACTTGACTCTGAGATAGTAGCTTCTTTCTATGAATCTTTTGCTGCTCATGTTGATCTCCCTAAGGAGAAGTGGTTTAAATAGCATCCTTCGATAGAAGTAAAAGTAGCTGCACCTATTAAAGTTGAAGAAAAGATTATCACTTATAATGATCCTATTGTTCCTACTTCTTATGTTGAGAAACCACCTTTCCCTGTTAGGATAAAAGATCATGCTAAAGCTTCAACTGTGGTTCATAAAAGCAATATTAGAACTTATACACAACCTAATATTGCTATTGTTAAAGATCTCTTGTCTGATAATATTGATGGGCATGTTATTCATTTCCGTGATGCTGCTAGAATTGCCAAACCATGTGCTAAAGATAAACATAGACCTGTGGTAGGCATGCCTGTTATTTCTGTTAATGTAGGAGATCATTGTTATCATGGCTTATGTGATATGGGTGCCAGTGCTAGTGCTATACCTCATGACTTATACAAAGAAATTATGCATGATATTGCACCTGCTGAGATAGAAGATATTGATGTTACCATTAAGCTTGCCAATACAGATACTATATCACCCATTGGAATTGTTAGAGATGTTGAAGTCTTGTGTGGGAAAACTAAATATCCTACTGATTTTCTTGTTCTCGGTTCCCCACAAGATAGCTTTTGCCCCATTATATTTGGTAGACCCTTCTTGAACACTGTTAATGCTAAGATAGACTGCGAAAAGGATGTTGTTACTATTGGTTTGGGTGATATGTCTCATGAGTTTAATTTCTCTAAATTTCGTAGACAACACCGTGAAGAGGAATTGCCTAGTAAAGATGAAATTATTGGTCTTGCTTCTATTGCCGTACCTCCTAGTGATCCTTTGGAACAATATTTGCTAGACCATGAAAATGATATGTTTATGAATGAAAGAAGGGAAATAGATGAAGTATTCTTTAAACAGGAACCCATCCTGAAACACAATTTGCCTGTTGAAATCCTAGGGGATCCTCCTCCACCCAAGGGTGATCCCGTGTTTGAGCTTAAACCGTTACCTGATACTCTTAAATATGCTTATCTTGATGAGAAAAAGATATATCCTGTTATTATTAGTGCTAACCTTTCAGAGCATGAAGAAGAGAGATTAATGAAAACTCTGAAGAAGCACCGTGCTGCTATTGGATATACTCTTGATGATCTTAAGGGCATTAGTCCCACTCTATGTCAACATAAAATAAATTTGGAGAAAGATGCCAAACCAGTTCGTGATCACAACGACGGCTGAATCCTAAGATGAAAGAAGTGGTAAGAAAGGAAATACTAAAGCTCCTTGAGGCAGGTATAATTTATCCCGTTGCTGATAGTCAGTGGGTAAGTCCTGTCCATTGTGTCCCTAAGAAGGGAGGTATTACTGTCGTTCCTAATGATAAAGATGAATTGATTCTGCAAAGAATTATTACAGGTTATAGGATGGTAATTGATTACCACAAATTAAATAAGGGTACTAAAAAAGATCATTACCCCTTACCTTTTATTGATCAAATGCTAGAAAGATTATCCAAACATACACATTTTTGCCTTCTAGATGGTTATTCTGGTTTCTCTCAAATACCTGTGTCGGCTGATGATCAATCAAAGACCACTTTTACTTGCCCTTTCGGTACTTTTGCTTATAGACGTATTCCTTTTGGTTTATGTAATGCACCTGCTACCTTTCAAAGATGCATGATGGCTATATTCTCTGACTTTTGTGAAAAGATTTGTGAGGTTTTCATGGACAATTTCTCCGTCTATGGATCCTCTTTTGATGATTGCTTGAACAACCTTGATCGAGTTTTGCAGAGATGTGAAGAAACTAATCTTGTCTTGAATTGGGAAAAGTGCCACTTTATGGTTAATGAAGGTATTGTCTTGGGGCATAAAATTTCTGAAAGAGGTATTGAAGTTGATAAAGCCAAGGTTGATGCTATTGAAAAGATGCCATGTCCCAAGGACATCAAAGGTATAAGAAGTTTCCTTGGTCATGCCGGTTTATATAGGAGGTTCATTAAGGACTTCTCAAAAAAAAAATTCGGCCTCGGACTAATTTATTACAAAAGGATATACCATTTGTCTTTGATGATGATTGTGTAGAAGCATTTGAAATACTTAAGAAAGCATTGATCTCTGCACCTATTGTTCAGCCACCTGATTGGAATTTACCCTTTGAAATCATGTGTGATGCTAGTGATTATGCTGTAGGTGCTGTTCTAGGGCAAAGAGTTGATAAGAAATTAAATGTTATTCAATATGCTAGTAAAACTCTAGACAATGCCGAGAGAAATTATGCTACTACTGAAAAAGAATTCTTAGCAGTTGTATTTGCTTGTGATAAGTTTAGACCTTATATTGTTGATTCTAAAGTAACTATTCACACTGATCATGCTGCTGTTAAATATCTTATGGAAAAGAAAGATGCTAAACCTAGACTTATTAGATGGGTTCTCTTGTTACAAGAATTTGATTTGCATATTATTGATAGAAAGGGAGCTGAGAACCCCGTTGCAGACAACTTGTCTAGGTTAGAAAATGTTCTTGATGACCCATTACCTATTGATGATAGCTTTCCCGATGAACAATTAAATGTCATAAATGCTTCTCGTATTGCTCCATGGTATGCTGATTATGCTAATTACATTGTTGCTAAATTTGTACCACCTAGTTTCACATACCAGCAAAAGAAAAAGTTTTTCTATGATTTGAGACATTACTTTTGGGATGACCCACATCTTTATAAAGAAGGAGTAGATGGTGTTATTAGACGTTGTGTACCTGAGCATGAACAGGAACAGATCCTACGCAAGTGTCGCTCCGAAGCTTATGCAGGACACCACGCTGGAGACAGAACTGTACATAAGGTATTGCAATCCGGTTTTTATTGGCCTACTCTCTTCAAGGATGCCCGTAAGTTTGTTCTATCTTGTGATGAATGTCAAAGAATTGGCAATATTAGTAGACGTCAAGAAATGCTTATGAATTATTCACTTGTTATTGAACCATTTGATGTTTGGGGCTTTGATTATATGGGACCTTTTCCTGCCTCTAATGGATACACACATATTTTAGTTGCTGTTGATTACGTTACTAAGTGGGTAGAAGATATTCCAACTAGTAGTGTTGATCATAACACTTCTATTAAAATGCTTAAAGAAGTTATTTTTCCGAGGTTTGGAGTCCCTAGATATTTAATGATTGATGGTGGTTCACATTTTATTCATGGTGCTTTCCGAAAAATGCTTGCTAAATATGATGTTAATCATAGAATTGCATCTCCTTATCACCCACAGTCTAGTGGCCAAGTAGAATTGAGCAATAGAGAGATCAAATTAATTTTGCAAAAGACTGTTAATAGATCTAGAAAGAATTGGTCCAAGAAACTTGATGATGCATTATGGGCCTATAGAACTGCATATAAAAATACTATGGGTATGTCTCCGTATAAAATGGTTTATGGAAAAGCATGTCACTTACCTCTCGAACTAGAACATAAGGCTTATTGGGCTATTAAAGAGCTCAACTATGATTTCAAACTTGCCGGTGAGAAGAGGTTATTTGACATTAGCTCACTTGATGAATGGAGAACCCAGGCCTATGAGAATGCCAAGTTGTTTAAAGAAAAAGTTAAAAGATGGCATGATAGAAGAATACAAAAGCATGAGTTTAATGTAGGTGATTATGTATTGCTATACAACTCTCGTTTAAGATTTTTTGCAGGGAAACTTCTCTCTAAATGGGAAGGCCCTTACGTTATCGAGGAGGTCTATCGTTCCGGTGCCATAAAAATCAACAACTTCGAAGGCACAAATCCAAAGGTGGTGAATGGTCAAAGAATTAAACATTATATCTCAGGTAATCCCATAAATGTTGAAACCAATGTTATTGAAACCGTAACCCCGGAGGAATACATAAGGGACACTTTTCGGAACGTTTCAGACTCCGAAAAGGAATAGGTATGTGGTACGGTAAGTAAACCGACTCCAAAACAGTTCTAATGGCAATGTTTCTTCGTTTTGGAATATTTAGAAAAATAGAAAAATAAGAAGCAGTCCGGGAGGACACGAGGGTGGAGGGCGCGCCCCCTGCCTCGTGGGCACCTCGTGCGCTCTCCGGATTCCGTTTTCTTGCACGATACGTATTTTGATCGGTAAAAATTCATTATATAATCTCCCGAAGGTTTTGACTCCCGTATCACGCAATTATCCTCTGTTTGTGTTTCGAGCTATTGCTGCTACAGATTAGAGCAAGATGTCTTCTCAAGAGTCAGTCGGGGAGAGCCGGGTGTCTCATCCGGCATCGAGATCAAGGACAAACAGCAATGCTGACCACTTTGGGCCAGCAACGGAGGAAGAGATGGAGGCTGATTTGAAGAGGATAGGTGCCATGGAGGAGGATCAAGAAGTCACTTCTCGCTTCCGAGCTGGAATCACAATGGGGGAACTACAGAGCTCGGCTATTCCAAACTCGGTTATCCCTTCCAATGTTAGATTCCTTTCTTATGAAAATATGAAGAAGAGTGTCACTTGTTCTCCTGCAGCTATGCAACACCCTTGGGTGCAAGGAGCTTTGGCCGTTACAGGAAAGCTTCAAAAGGAAGTAATGGACCTCAAGCAGTAAGTCAATAAGCTCGAGGAGGAGAATCGTATCCTGAGGGGCATCATCGCCAAGAATATCACATCACCATCCCTGAAAATGGAGACATAATCACATGGGTATGGGCACTCCCCTTGGCAACTGCCAAGCTTGGGGGAGGTGCCCCGGTATCGTATCACCATCACACTCCTATCTTTACCATTTTTCTTAGTTCGATCCTTTTAGTAGTATCTTGATCCAGTAGAATAAAGTTTTAGTATGATCTAGTTTTGAGTTTTGCTTTATGATCTTTCTATGTAATCGACTCCGTGAGCTATATATAATAAAGATTAGTGTTGAGTCAAGGGCTTGATTATCTTGCTATGATCTTGAGTGAATAAAAGAAAAAGAGAAAAGAATAAAAAGAAACAAAGAGATCATATTGATTTTATGGAGATGACTTCACATAGAAAGAGTATGATGATTAAAAGTTGTTGAGAGTTGACAGACATAGTTTTGGTCATCGTTGCAATTAATAAGAAGTAATAAAGAAAGAGAGGTTTCACATATAAATACACTATCTTGGACATCTTTTATGATTGGGAGCACTCATTAATATATGACATGCTAAAGAGTTGATGTTGGACAAGGAAGACAACGTAATGGGTTATGTTCTCTTATATCTGAGATAAAGTATATTGCCATGGATCATCCAACATGTTGAGCTTGCCTTTCCACCTCATGGTATCCAAATTCTTTGCACCAAGTAGAGATACTACTTGTGCTTCCAAAAACCCTTAAACTAGTTTTGCCATGAGAGTCCACCATATCTACCTATGGATTGAGTAAGATCCTTCAAGTAAGTTGTCATCGGTGCAAGCAATAAAAATTGCTCTCTAAATATGTATGATTGATTGGTGTGGAGGAAATAAGCTTTATACGATCTTGTGATGTGGAAGAAATAAAAGCGACGGACTGCATAATAAAGGTTCATATCACAAGTGGCAATATAAAGTGACGTTCTTTCGCATTAAGATTTTGTGCATCCAACCCTGAAAGCGCATGGCAACCTCTGCTTCCCTCTGCGAAGGGCCTATCTTTTACTATTATCTTCTACCTTATGCAAGAGTCATGGTGATCTTCACCTTTCCTTTTTACATTTTATACTTTGGCAAGCACAGGATGTTGGAAAGATCCAGACATATATATCTAATTGGATGCAATTTAGCATTAATTATTATTGTTGACATTACCCTTGAGGTAAAAGGTTGGGAGGCGAAACTATAAGCCCCTATCTTTCTCTGTGTCCGATTAAAACTCCGTAACCACAAGTATTGCGTGAGTGTTAGCAATTATGAAAGACTAAATGATAGTTGAGTATGTGGACTTGCTACAAAGCTCTGACATAGACTCTTTCTGATGTTATGATAAATTGCAATTGCTTCAATGACTGAGATTATAGTTTGTTAGTTCTCAATAAAGTTTCTGATTCATACTTTGCGTTGTGAATAGATTATTACTTGAGCATGAGAAATCATATGACAATATCCATATATGTTGCTGTTATGAGAACAATCATGATGCCCTCATGTCCGTATTTTATTTTATCGACACCTCTACCTCTAAACATGTGGACATATTTATCGTTATCAGCTTCCGCTTGAGGACAAGCGAGGTCTAAGCTTGGGGGAGTTGATACGTCCATTTTGCATCATGCTTTTATATCGATATTTATTGCATTATGGGCTGTTATTACACATTATGTCACAATACTTATGCATATTCTCTCTTATTTTACAAGGTTTACATAAGGAGGGAGAATGCCGGCAGCTGGAATTCTGGGCTGGAAAAGGAGCAAATATTAGAGACCTATTCTGCACAACTCCAAAAGTCCTGAAACTCCACGGAAGTTATTTTTGGAAATAATAAAAAATACTGAGCGGAAGAAATACCTGAGGGGGCCCACACCCTGGCCACGAGGGTGGGGGCGCGCCCCCTGCCTCGTGGGCCCCCTGTTGGCCCTTCGGTGCCCATCTTCTGCTATATGAAGTCTTTCGTCCGAAGAAAAATCATAAGCAAGCTTTCGGGACGAGACTCCGCCGCCACGAGGCGGAACCTTGGCGGAACCAATCTAGGGCTCCGGCAGAGCTGTTCTGCCAGGGACACTTCCCTCCGGGAGGGGGAAATCATCGCCATCGTCATCACCAATGCTCCTCTCATCGGGAGAGGGCAATCTCCATCAACATCTTCACCACCACCATCTCCTCTCAAACTCTAGTTCATCTCTTGTATCCAATTCTTGTTTCTAAGTCTGGGATTGGTACCTGTAGGTTGCTAGTAGTGTTGATTACTCCTTGTAGTTGATGCTAGTTGGTTTATTTGGTGGAAGATCATATGTTCAGATCCTATATGCATATTAATACTCCTCTGATTATGAACATGAATATGCTTTGTGAGTAGTTACGTTTGTTCCTGAGGACATGGGAGAAGTCTTGCTATTAGTAGTCATGAATTTGGTATTCGTTGGATATTTTGATGAGATGTATGTTGTCTCTCCTCTAGTGGTGTTATGTGAACGTCGACTACATGACACTTCACCATTATTTGGGCCTAGAGGAAGGCATTGGGAAGTAATAAGTAGATGATGGGTTGCTAGAGTGACAGAAGCTTAAACCCTAGTTTATACGTTGCTTCGTAAGGGGTTGATTTGGATCCACATGTTTCATGCTATGGTTAGGTTTACCTTAATACTTATTTTGTAGTTGCGGATGCTTGCAATAGGGGTTAATCATAAGTGGGATGCTTGTCCAAGTAAGGACAACACCCAAGCACCGGTCCACCCACATATCAAATTATCAAAGTACCAAACGCGAATCATATGAACGTGATGAAAACTAGCTTGACAATAATTCCCACGTGTCCTCGGGAGCGCTTTTCTCTATATAAGAGTTTGTCCAGGCTTGTCCTTTGCTGCAAAAAGGATTGGGCCACCTCGCTGCACTTTATTTACTTTTGTTACTTGTTGCTCGTTACAAATTATCTTATCACAAAACTATCTGTTACCTATAATTTCAGTGCTTGCAGAGAATACCTTGCTAAAAACCGCTTATCATTTCCTTCTGCTCCTCGTTGGGTTCGACACTCTTACTTATCGAAAGGAATACGATAGATCCCCTATACTTGTGGGTCATCAGCGATCACATCGACCTTGGAACCATTCCCGACGCGCATCGTCACCTCGTCCTTCGCCAGTCTCCGCTTATTCTGCAGCTCCTGTTTTGAGTTACAAATATGAGCAACCGCACCGGTATCAAATGCCCAGGAGCTACTACGAGTGCTGGTAAGGTACACATCAATAACATGTATATCATATATACCTTTGGTATTGCTGGCCTTGTTATCCGCTAAGTACTTGGGGCAGTTCCGCTTCCAGTGACCGTTTCCCTTGCAATAAAAGCACTCAGTCTCAGGTTTGGGTCCATGCTTTGGCTTCTTCCCGGCAACTGGCTTACCGGGCGCGGCAAATCCCTTGCCGTCCTTCTTGAAGTTCTTCTTACCCTTGCCTTTCTTGAACTTAGTGGTTTTATTCACCATCAACACTTGATGTTCCTTTTTGATCTCCACCTCCTGATTTCAACATTGAATATACCTCAGGAATGGTCTTTTCCACCCCCTGCAGATTGAAGTTCATCACAAAGCTCTTGTAGCTAGGTGGAAGCGACTAAAGGATTCTATCAATGACCGCGTCATCCGGGAGATTGATTCCCAGCTGAGACAAGCGGTTGTGCAACCCAGACATCTTGAGTATGTGCTTGCTGACAGAACTATTCTCCTCCATCTTACAACTGTAGAACTTGTCAGAGACTTCATATCTCTCGACTCGGGCATGAGCTTGGAAAACCATTTTCAGCTCTTGGAACATCTCATATGCTCCGTGTTGCTCAAAACTCTTTTGGAGCCCCAGTTCTAAGCTATAAAGCATGCCGCACTGAACCAGGGAGTAATCATCACTACGCGACTGCCAGGTGTTCATAACGTCTTGAGTTGCTGGGAAAACAGGTGCTTCACCTAGCAGTGCATCAAGGACATATGCTTTCTTGGCAGCTATGAGGATGATCCTCAAGTTACGGACCCAGTTCGTATAGTTGCTACCATCGTCTTTCAGCTTGGTTTTCTCTAGGAACACGTTGAAGTTGAGGGCAACATTAGCGTGGGCCATTTGATCTACAAGACATATTGCAAAGATTTTTAGACTAAGTTCATGATAATTAAGTTCATCTAATCAAATTATTTAATGAACTCCCACTCAGACAGATATCCCTCTAGTCATCTAAGTGATACATGATCCGAATCAACTAGGCCGTGTCCGATCATCACGTGAGACAGACTAGTCATCAACGGTGAACATCTCCATGTTGATCGTATCTTCTATACGACTCATGTTCGACCTTTCGGTCTTCCGTGTTCCGAGGCCATGTCTGTACATGCTAGGCTCATCAAGTCAACCTAAGTGTTTTACATGTGTAAATCTGGCTTACACCCGTTGTATTCGAACATTAGAATCTATCACACCCGATCATCACGTGGTGCTTCGAAACAACGAACCTTCGCAACGGTGCATAGTTAGGGGGAACACTTTCTTGAAATTTTAACGAGGGATCATCTTATTTAAGCTACCGTCGTTCTAAGTAAATAAGATGTAAAAACATGATAAACATCTCATGCAATCAAATAGTGACATGATATGGCCAATATCATTTTGCTCCTTTTGATCTCCATCTTCGGGGCGCCATGATCATCATCATCACCGGCATGACACCATGATCTCCATCATCATGATCTCCATCATCGTGTCTTCATGAAGTTGTCTCGCCAACTTTTACTTCTACTACTATGGCTAACGTTTAGCAATAAAGTAAAGTAATACATGGCGTTTTCAATGACACGCAGGTCATACAATAAATTAAGACAACTCCTATGGCTCCTGCCGGTTGTCATACTCATCGACATGCAAGTCGTGATTCCTATTACAAGAACATGATCAATCTCATACATCACATATATCATTCATCACATCCTTTTGGCCATATCACATCACACGGCATATGCTGCAAGAACAAGTTAGACGTCCTCTAATTGTTGTTGCAAACTTTTACGTGGCTGCTATAGGTTTCTAGAAAGAACGATTCTTACCTACGCCAAAACCACAATGTGATATGCCAATTTCTATTTACCCTTCATAAGGACCCTTTTCATCGAATCCGATCCGACTAAAGTGGGAGAGACAGACACCCGCTAGCCACCTTATGCAACTAGTGCATGTCAGTCGGTGGAACCTGTCTCACGTAAGCGTACGTGTAAGGTCGATCCGGGCCGCTTCATCCCACGATGCCGCCGAATCAAGATAAGACTAGTAACGGCAAGTAAATTGACAAAATCGACACCCACAACAACTTGTGTTCTACTCGTGCATAGAAACTACGCATAGACCTAGCTCATGATGCCACTGTTGGGTATCGTAGCAGAAATTAAAATTTTCTACGCATCACCAAGATCAATCTATGGAGAGACTAGCAACAAGAGAGAGGGGAGTGCATCTTCATACCCTTGAAGAGCGCGACACGGAAGCGTTACAAGAACGCGGATGAAGGAGTCATACTCGTAGCGATTCAGATCGCGGTTGATTCCGATCTAAGCGCCGAACAACGGCGCCTCCGCGTTCAACACACGTGCAGCCCGGTGACGTCTCCCACGCCTTGGTCCAGCAAGGAGAGAGGGAGAGGTTGGGGAAGACAGCTCCAGCAGCAGCACGACGGCGTGGTGGTGTTGGAGCAACGTGGTACTCCGGCAGGGCTTCGCCAAGCACCGCGGAAGGAGGAGGAGGTGTTGGGGAGGGGGAGGGCTGCGCCTTGGATGTGGTGCCGCTGCCCTCCCACCTCCCCTCTATTTATAGGGGCAAGGGAGAGGGGGACCGGCCCCCTCCAGATGGATCTAGAGGGGGGGGGGGGCGGCCAAGGGGGGAGGCTTCCCCCCAAGCCAAGGGGGGCGTCCCCTTTAGGGTTACCCCCAGCCCTAGACGCATGGGCCATAGGTGGGTTTGGCGCCCAACCCACCTAGGGGCTGGTTCCCCTCCATATTCAGCTCATAGGGCCCTCCGGGGTAGGTGGACCCTCCCGGTGGACCCCCGGAACCCTTTCGGTGGTCCCGGTACAATACCGATAAACCCCCGAACACTTCCGGCGACCGAATAAGGACTTCCCATATATAAATATTTACCTCCGGACCATTCCAGAACTCCTCGTGACGTCCGGGATCTCATCCGGGACTCCGAACAACATTCAGTAACCACGTACAAACTTTCCCTATAACCCTAGCGTCATCGAACCTTAAGTGTGTAGACCCTACGGGTTCGGGAATCATGCACACATGACCGAGACATCTCTCTGGCCAATAACCAACAGCGGGATCTGGATACCCATGTTGGCTCCCACATGTTTCACGATGATCTCATCGGATGAACCACGATGTCGAGGATTCAACCAATCCCGTATACAATTCCCTTTGTCAATCGGTACGTTACTTGCCCGAGATTCGATCGTCGGTATCCCAATACCTCGTTCAATCTCGTTACCGGCAAGTCACTTTACTTGTTCCGTAATGCATGATCCCGTGACTAACTGCTTAGACACATTGAGCTCATTATGATGATGCATTACCGAGTGGGCCCAGAGATACCTCTCCGTCATACGGAGTGACAAATCCCAGTCTCGATTCGTGCCAACCCAACAGACACTTTTGGAGATACCCGTAGTGCACCTTTATAGCCACCCAGTTACATTGTGATGTTTGGCACACCCAAAGCATTCCTACAGTGTCCGGGAGTTGCACAATCTCATGGTCTAAGGAAAAGATACTTGACATTAGAAAAGCTTTAGCAGACGAACTACACGATCTTGTGCTATGCTTAGGATTGGGTCTTGTCCATCACATCATTCCCCTAATGATGTGATCCCGTTATCAATGACATCCAATGTCCATGGTCAGGAAACCGTAACCATCTATTGATCAACGAGCTAGTAACTAGAGGCTCACTAGGGACATGTTGTGGTCTATGTATTCACACATGTATTATGATTTCCGGATAACACAATTATAGCATGAACAATAGACAATTGTCATGAACAAGGAAATATAATAATAACCATTTTATTATTGCCTCTAGGGCATATTTCCAATAGAAGCCAGTTGTGGCCCAAGCTGAAGCATCAAGGCGGGAAGCACCTCACATTGTCTTCCCTCCCAGCATGATAGGCGCGAAGCCAAAGGTCCCCACAACTGCGTTTGTACTAAAGAAGACAAGGGCAGCTGAGACTGAAGCCAAAAAGCGCAAGAGCAAGAATGCCACTGACGATGCTCCTCAGGCGAAGAAGAGGAAGACAAAGAAGAAAGACCGGGCTGCTATCACAGAGCCCCTTGTCGTCAAGCCAATCTCTGTTGCTCGTCCTGCATCCGAACACCAAGAGCGTCAGTTAATTGTTCACGAGCCTGCTACCACAGAGGCTCCTGAAGCTGAAGAAGATCCAGCTGTTGACCACACCGCAGCTGAAGACATTGGTCCCCAAGACAATGTAGATGATGATGAAGTACTTCCTCAGATTGAGCACCAAATGGTATCATCGCCTGTTCTCACGAACAGCGAACTCATCAGCATTGGTCGTCCTTTGACGCCAATTGCTCAAGATGATTCATGGGCTGATCACCCTCAAGCCCCCCCGTCAAGAAGAATCACCAAGTACTCCCCCACCTCAAGTCACCACTCCGGTGCTTGACGATGACGACTATGTGGTCCAGCAACTCCCTCTCCAAAAGCGTCGCCCGCATTTCGTAGGCTTCGCAAAGGACCAAGGCCACAAGTCACTCTGTCGAGTGTTCTAGAAGGAGAAGAGCAACACAAATCAGGGGCACGCCAAGTGTTTCCTGATGCCACTCCAACTGTGAACATCTCTGCGTCTGAAGCCAGAGCTGCTGAAGACATTCCGGCTGCATCAGCCGATGGTCAACAAGAACCTCGACAAGAAGAAGAGCGTGTTGCCACACCCCCTACCAACCAAGAAGTTGTTCTCGAGGAGAACGAGTCTGTAACCGACCCTCCAGCTACTCAAGTGGAGGTTGATAATACTGAGGCGGCCACCAACAACACTACTGAAGCCAATGACGTTGTCATGGCTAAAGCTAATGTGGCGCCTGAAGTGGATATGGTGCCTGAAGCTACTAATGCACCTGAAGCCAATGCTGCACCTGAAGCCATTGTGCAGCTCAAAGCCCATGTCAATGCCGATGCTCCTGTGCCACCTCCAAGGCCTCACACTATTGAGCTGGCATTTGATCGCGGTCAACTTGTCATGGTTCGATGGCCTATTCTGGTTCCTCCTCCTACTCCCGGAGCACAATTTGACTATCCTGTGGAGCACAGGCCTCAGGTCCAGAAGCCTAAACCAAGGTTGCCAAGGTTTCCAGGTACTGCATCTTCGCCCGGACCGTTCAATGTTAATGGCTTCAAGGCACACAACACCTTCGTTGATAGCGCCAAGAACCCATATTCCAAGCCAAGAATCTCATCTGATCGATTCTGGAGTTATCAGCAGCGCAGTTACTATTCCTGTATACTATACAATCAGGGGCGCATTTTCCCTCATATGCATCTAGACTGCGAAGCCATTGCTGGCCTACCATGCTTGGAAGAAGCCCTCGACTATTTCAAAGATGCAGGCCTTCTACAGTTTGTGACCTACAAGGAAAATTGGAATGAAGAACTTCTGCTGCAATTCTATGCAACTCTTCACATTCGCGGCTACAACAGGGACCCGAAGACTTGGATCCTTGAGTGGATGTCAGGCAATGTACACCACAAAGCCAAAGCTCTTGATATTATTGAGCTTACTGCCCTGCCCACTCTAGGTGAACTCATTGAACCTGGTTGTCAGCTTCACCGCAATGCTTTGGAGAGCATATTTCAGAAGCCTGAGCCGAATATGAGCCAAATGATGAGTATGATGAAGCAACTGCCTAGAGATGCTGACTATCCTACGGAATTCTTTGTTCAAGACCTTGAGTATCTGCCCCGCACTATCTATCATATCATCAGGCGAACTCTATGGCCTGTCAAAGGACATTCTCCAGCAGCTAAGCTAGAAGGCGCAATGAAGACATTGGTTTTCTATATCTTCAATGGCATCAGTTTCAATGCTCGGGACTTCTTCATCAGGCAATTGGCTGCATCCGGATCTGATCTATTTGGTCTGAAGTTTTATGCTCCATGGGTAATGCGCCTCATCAAGCTTCACTCTGCTATCAACTATCAGCCTTGTGCGTGCAATCATCTCATATTCTTGCCAGAGGTTGATCTGTCTGTCGAAACCATTTACCCAGAGCCTGCCAAGGAGCCAATTTATCTTCAAAACGCCGATCACCAAAGCTTCACTCAACCTATTGAAGGAGTTCTTGCTGCAACTCGTGTTTATCCTTTGGCTGGCAATACACGTGCACCTCATCGTGCCCATACTGAAGCCACTAAAAGCACCATTGCGCAAAGACCTCGAAAGTGATCTCGTGTTCTCAATGACCGAGAGCTTCTCGTCGCCCTGCATCAAAAACAGGATAAGCATCATGACTGGCTAAAACGTCAGATGCAAAGCCTCTTGATGGATGCCAATCGCATTTGCAATCTTGCCACCAAGAATGCTTTTGTCACTCATGAAACCTGTCGGCGATCGTGGAAGGGTCTGATATTGCTGAGCTCTGAAGATGATCTTCAACAAGATGGCTTCATAGAGAGATTCAAGTTTGATTCCACTCCTCCCAGGAATGTTGTCTTGCGTCGGACTCCCTCACTTGAAGACTCTGAATACTCCTCCTCAGCGGCAACTGTCAATGCCAGAGTCATTGATGACAAAGACGATGCTGCTTCACCAACTACAATTTCGCCTCGTATCGACACTGCGCCAAGTTCTTCTGCACCACCGGACCTCAACGACGACCCTGCTCCTTCACCTACTCCTCATGGGGACGAGTAGACGCTATATGTCTTCAAACCTTTTTGGTCCTTACTGACAAAAGGGGGAGAAGCATATGAGTTGACAGTCTTCAAGCGGGTCTTTATGGGTGGTTGCTATACTTTTTGCCAAGTGTTTACAACTCTCGCTTTTGATAGTTTTGGTTCTTTGAGTTGTAACACTTAAACTTGATGGTCGTCTGCTACCTTTCTGTCAACTATGTGATGCGATGATAAATTCCGCATGTGCGATGATAAATCCCGCACGAAGTCATTCCGCAGACGTCCATTTTCCATTATGCATGTCATTACCTTCGCTATATCCTTTCATGCATGATGAATTGTCTTCATTAGTGAAGAGGATCTCCACAAGTAAAACCTGCCATGTGCATTTGCATTCAAACGCAAATTACTTATATGCACATCTTCAGGGGGAGCCTTTTGCTACTTATGAAGACAATATCTTAACCCTTACAATTTCACATAATTTTATCCCCGTTGAAAACTTCAACCATTTTGTCATCAATCACCAAAAGGGGGAGATTGTAAGTGCATCTAGTGCCACCCCTAGTTGGTTTTGGAGTATTGACGACAAACCTGGTTGAGGGACTAATGTGTTCGTGAGAATTGCAGGATAACACAGGTAGTAGTCCCTCATTGATTCGGTTTACCTACCGGAGATGACCCCTAAAAATGTGTGAAGACATTGAAGACAATGGTGGTATGTGAAGATATTCACAACGAAGATTGTGACTCGAGAAGACATTCACGTGAAGACTATGGAGTGTGAAGACATAGATGTTCCGTAGTTTCCTTTTCTTCTTTCTTGAGTCATAGGAACCACCATACTGTTAAGTGGGGTCCAAGTGAACAAAGTTAGAGTGACTGAAGTGATGCTCAAACAAATCCTAAGTCTTTGAGCGAAGACTATGAGAGCAAATCTTATCCAGAGCTGGATGAGTCAGTTTTGCTTGTAGCCCAAGTCAAGCTGCCGCGTGTGTTTGAAGTCTGACCGTTGGAACACGTGTCAGTTCCTTAGTGACCCAGGGACATTTTAGACAAATCAGGTCGGGTTGCCTAGTGGCTATAAGTAGCCCACCCCCTACACCATAAATTGGTGGATGCTCAGAGTTAGTGCACGGCTTTTGTCGTTTGAGAGCAACCCTCCTCGAAGCCTTTGAGAGAAAGATCCTTGCGAGGACAAAGCCCAAAACACCTAGAGCCAAAGAGTGTTAGGCATCACTGAAGTCTTTCTGTCTGCGTGACCTGAAGACTTGTTACACTTGAGGACTGTGAATCCTCCAGCCGGTTAGGCGTCGCGTTCTGAGCATCCAAGAGTCATTGTGGATTGCCGGTGAACAAAGTCTGTGAAGGTTTGGAAGTCTACCTTGAAGACTTACCAGAGTGATTGGGCGAGGACTAAGTGTCCTTAGCTCAAGGGGAATAAGGTGAAGATGCGGTCTTCTAAGTTGAATCTCAGCCTCCCTAACCAGACGTACAGTTGTCACAGCAACTGGAACTGGTCCAACAAATCCTTTGTCTTCACCAAGCAACTGGTTCTATCTCTTCCTTCACTTATTTATGTGTGTCTTTGTGAAGTCTTCTGCTTGATTGTCTTATCTGTTTGACTTCACTGTGTGACGACTATTGCTAGTTGGCTTCATACTAACTTCCATTTTGATCCATACTACCTAACTGCAAATAGTCTTCGTGCTTTAGCTTCATTACTTGCTTGACTATGGCTTGTCTAGTGTAGTCTACCTTCCGTTGCATGTCAATAGGTTCATTTCTATCGTTTGTCTTCGAAACTCCCATGTTTTGAAGACTTTCATAAAAATCGCCTATTCACCCCCCTCTAGTCGATAACTAGCACTTTCAGACTCCTTCGTTGACCTTGGAAAACCTATCCCACATAAGCTTAGCTGTCTCCAAAGCACTCACTCTGCCATACTGCCCTTTGCTCAGATGGCCACAAATGATATTCTTCGCTTGAGAGTCGAGTTGCTTGAATCTCTTCACATCAGCAGCGTTAATGGTAGGAGTGACGGAGGGAACGCCATTTTCCACAACGTACCAGAGATTGTTGTCAATTGCCTCAAGATGCATTCATATCTTATTCTTCTAGTAGGGGTAGTCCATCCCATCGAAGGTAATACACCCAGCAGAGACCTTGATCATGCCTACAATCGACATAACTAAAACTCCAGGTGGCTAGACCAAAATCACACAGAACAAGGGAGTACCTTGCTCTGATACCAATTGAAAGTGCGTTATATCGACTAGAGGGGGGTGAATAGGCGATTTTTAAAAATTCGTCACTGAGGAATTTCAAGGTGAGGAAATTCCTAAGCAACGAACTACTTAGCAGCGGAATAAGTACTCAGATGCAAGCATAACAGAGCAGTAGCACAGTCATCATAATGAAATGAAAATAAGCACAAAGTACAAGTAGCGTGATCACAGGATAAGCAGGCCGAAGACAAACTGACTGAAGAAATAGGATTGAGGAAATTCAGAAAGTCTTCAATCAAAGTCTTCAAACAGTAACGATCAAGTATTTCAACACAGAAATGAGGAAATTAAAGGGGTTGAGGAAATAGAACCAGTAGCTTGGTGAAGGCGATGATTTTGTAGACCAATTCCAACTGTTGTGACAGTCGTACGTCTGGTTGGAGTGGCTATGTATTTAAACCTGAGGACACACGGTCCCGGACACACAGTCCTCACCGTATTCTCCTTGAGCTAAGGTCACACAAACCTCGCCCAATCACTCATGGTAAGTCTTCAGGTGACTTCCAAACCTTCACGGACTCGGTCACTCGGCGATTCACAGTTTCCTCTCTGATGCTCTAAACCATGACGCCTAACCGTATGGAGGATGCACAATCCTCAAAGGTAACAAGCGTCGATTCCACACAGGGTCAATCTCTTCAGTGATGCTCAATCACTTTGGGTTTGTAGGTGTTTGGGTTTGGGTTTTTCCTCACTTGATGATTTTCGCTCAAAGTCCTCGGAGGATGGGTTGCTCTCAATGACAAGTGTTAGTTTCTCTCAGAGCACCCAACAACCTAGTGGTTGTAGGGGGCGGCTATTTATAGCCTAGGGAGCAGCCCGACATGATAAGACATAAATGCCCTTCAATGATATGAGCGTTAGGTGGGTAGATATTTTGGGACAGCTGGCGCATAGCACAGCAACGGTCGGATATTTGAGTATCAAATTCCTCAGGGCTATCATGTTCCACACTAGTAGGTGCTACCTCTTGAGCACTGCGTTGGTTTTCCCTTGAAGAGGAAAGGGTGATGCAGTAAAGTAGCGTAAGTATTTCCCTCAGTTTTTGAGAACCAAGGTATCAATCCAGTAGGAGGCCACGCGCGAGTCCCTCGCACCTACACAAACAAATAAATCCTCGCAACCAACGCAATAAAGGGTTGTCAATCCCTTCACGGTCACTTACGAGAGTGAAATCTGATAGATATGATAAGATAATATTTTTGGTGTTTTTATAATAAAGATGCAAAGTAAAGAAAACAAAATAAAAACGACGCCAGAAATAGCTTGTTGTCGGGAGATTAATATGATGGAAAATAGACCCGGGGCCATAGGTTTCACTAGTGGCTTCTCTCATGAGCATAAGTATTACGGTGGGTGAACAAATTACTGTTGAGCAATTGATAGAATTGAGCATAGTTATGGGAATATCTAGGTATGATCATGTATATAGGCATCACGTCCGAGACAAGTAGACCGACTCCTGCCTGCATCTACTACTATTACTCCACACATCGACCGCTATCCAGCATGCATCTAGAGTATTAAGTTCATAAGAACAGAGTAACGCTTTAAGCAAGATGACATGATGTAGAGGGATAATCTCATGCAATATGATATAAACCCCATCTTGTTATCCTTGATGGCAACAATACAATACGTGCCTTGCTGCCCCTACTATCACTGGGAAAGGACACCGCAAGACTGAACCCAAAGCTAAGCACTTCTCCTATTGCAAGAAAGATCAATCTAGTAGGCCAAACCAAACTGATAATTCGAAGAGACTTGCAAAGATAACCAATCATACATAAAAGAATCCAGAGAAGATTCAAATATTGTTCATAGATAAACTTGATCATAAACCCACAATTCATCGGTCTCAACAAACACACCGCAAAAGAAGATTACATCGAATAGATCTCCACAAGAGAGGGGGAGAACATTGTATTGAGATCCAAAAAGAGAGAAGAAGCCATCTAGCTAATAACTATGGACCCGAAGGTCTGAGGTGAACTACTCACACATCATCGGAGAGGCTATGGTGTTGGTGTAGAAGCCCTCCGTGATCGATGCCCCCTCCGGCGGAGCTCCGGAAAAGGCCCCAAGATGGGATCTCACGGGTACAGAAGGTTGCGGCAGTGGAATTAGGTTTTTGGCTCCGTATCTGGTAGTTTGGGGGTACGTAGGTATATATAGGAGGAAGAAGTACGTCGGTGGAGCAACATGGGCCCCACGAGGGTGGAGGGTGCGCCCAGGGGGGTAGGCGCGCCCCCTACCTCGTGCCTTCCTGGTTCATGTCTTGACGTAGGGTCCAAGTCCTCGGGATCACGTTCGTTCCGAAAATCACGTTCCCGAAGGTTTCATTCCGTTTGGACTCCGTTTGATATTCTTTTTCTGCGAAACTCTGAAATAGGCAAAAAAAGCAATTCTGGGCTGGGCCTTCGGTTAATAGGTTAGTCCCAAAAATAATATAGAAGTGTATAATAAAGCCCGATAATGTCCAAAACAGAATATAATATAGCATGGAACAATAAAAAATTATAGATACGTTGGAGACGTATCAAGCATCCCCAAGCTTAATTCCTGCTCGTCCTCGAGTAGGTAAATTATAAAAACAGAATTTATGATGTGGAATGCTACTTGGCATAATTTCAATGTAATTCTTCTTAATTGTGGTATGAATATTCAGATCCGAAAGATTCAAGATAAAACTTCAATATTGACATAAAAATAATAATACTTCAAGCATACTAACTAAGCAATTATGTCCTCTCAAAATAACATGGCCAAAGAAAGTTCATCCCTACAAAATCATATAGTTTAGTCATGCTCCATTTCCGTCACACAAGAATGCTCTCATCATGCACAACCCCGATGACAAGCCAAGCAATTGTTTCATACTTTAGTAATCTCAAACTTTTTTCAACCTTCACGCAATACATGAGCGTGAGCCATGGATATAGCACTATGTGTCGAATAGAATATAATGATGGGGGTTATGTGGAGAAGACAAAAAAGGAGAAAGTCTCACATCAACGAGGCTAATCAATGAGCTATGGAGATGCCCATCGATTGATGTTAATGCAAGGAGTAGGGATTGCCATGCAACGGATGCACTAGAGCTATAAATGCATGAAAGCTCAACAAAAGAAACTAAGTGGGTGTGAATCCAACTTGCTTGCTCACGAAGACCTAGGGCATTTGAGGAAGCCCATTGTTGGAATATACAAGCCAAGTTCTTTAATGAAAAATTCCCACTAGTATATGGTGACAAAACAAAAGACTCTCTATCATGAAGATTATGGTGCTACTTTGAAGCACAAGTGTGGTAAAAAGGATAGTAACATTGTCCCTTCTCTCTTTTTGTCTCATTTTTTCACTTGGGACAATGCTCTAGAAAATGATGATCATCACACTTCTATTTATTTACAACTCAATGATTACAACTCGATACTAGAACAAAGTATGACTCTATATGAATGCCTCCGGCGGTGTACCGGGATATGCAATGAATCAAGAGTGACATGTATGAAAGAATTATGAATGGTGGCTTTGCCACAAATACTATGTCAACTACATGATCATGCAAGGCAATATGACAATGATGAACGTGTCATGATAAACGGAACGGTGGAAAGTTGCATGGCAATATATCTCGGAATGGCTATGGAAATGCCATAATAGGTAGGTATGGTGGCTGTTTTGAGGAAGATATAAAGAGGTTTATGTGTGAAAGAGTGTATCATATCACGGGGTTTGGATGCACCGGCGAAGTTTGCACCAACTGTCAATGTGAGAAAGGGCAATGCAAAGTACCGAAAAGGCTAGCAATGATGGAAAGGTAAGAGTGCGTATTATTCATGGACCCAACATTAGTCATAAAGAACTCACATACTTATTGCAAAAATCTACAAGTCATCAAAAACCAAGCACTACGCGCATGCTCCTAGGGGGATAGATTGGTAGGAAAAGACCATCGCTTGACCCCGACCGCCACTCATAAGGAGGACAATCAAAGAACACCTCATGTTTCAAATTTGTTACATAACATTTACCATACGTGCATGCTACGGGACTTGCAAACTTCAACACAAGTATTTCTCAAATTCACAACTACTCAACTAGCACAACTTTAATATTACTACCTCCATATCTCAAAACAATCTTCAAGCATCAAACTTCTCTTAGTATTCAACACACTCATAAGAAAGTTTTTACTAGTCTTGAATACCTAGCATATTAAGATTAAGAAAATTACCATGCTGTTTAAGACTCTCAAAATAATATAAGTGAAGCATGAGAGAACAATAACTTCTATAAAACAAATCCACCACCATGCTCTAAAAGATATAAGTGAAGCGCTAGAGCAAAAACTATATAGCTCAAAAGATATAAGCGAAGCGCATAGAGTATTATAATAAATTCCGAATCATGTGTGTCTCTCTCAAAAGGTGTGTACAGAAAAGATGATTGTGGCAAACTAACAAACAAATACTAAAATCATACAAGACGCTCCAAGCAAAACACATATCATGTGGTGAATAAAAATATAGCTCCAAGTAAGTTACCGATGGAAGTAGACGAAAGAGGGGATGCCTTCCGGGGCATCCCGAAGCTTTGGCTTTTTGGTGTACTTAGATTATCTTGGGGTGCCATGGGCATCCCCAAGCTTAGGATCTTGCCACTCCTTGTTCCATAGTCCATCAAATCTTTTACCCAAAACTTGAAAACTTCACAACACAAAACTTAACAGAAAATCTCGTGAGCTCCGTTAGCGAAAGAAAACAAAAAACCACTTCAAGGTACTGTAATGAACTCATTCTTTATTTATATTGGTGTTAAACCTACTGTATTCCAACTTCTCTATGGTTTATAAACTATTTTACTAGCCATAGATTCATCAAAATAAGCAAACAACACACGAAAAACAGAATCTGTCAAAAACAGAACAGTCTGTAGTAATGTGTAACTAACGCAAACTTCTGGAACTCCAAAAATTCAGCCAAAATAGGAAGACCTAGAAAATTTGTTTATTGATCAGCATCAATTGGAATCAATATTTTATCGCGTTCCGGTGATTTTTAACAATTATTTTTGTGAACAGAAAGTTTCTGCAATTTTCAGCAAGATCAAATAACTATCATCCAAGAAGATCCTATAGGTTAAACTTAAAACAAACTCTAATTAAAACATAAAAACAAATCTAACCAGGGGCTAGAACAAATATTTATTCCTAAACAGAAGCAAAAACAAAAAAAAATTAAAAAAAATTGGGTTGCCTCCCAACAAGCGCTATCGTTTAACGCCCCTAGCTAGGCATAAAAGCAAGGATAGATCTAGGTGTTGCCATCTTTGGTAGGCAATCCTTCAATGGTACATCTATCATCCATAGGAGTTTCTTTCTTTTTATTGATTATCAAACTTTTAGGCATAAAATCGAAAAATTCATTTGTAACAAATGGTTCCTTAATGATAGCAAAAAGATTGGGATGAATACTTATAGATTTGAGATCCGCAGTTTCCTTACTAGAGGATTCACCCTTGTTTTTAGGAACATACATAAGCTTGGAAATTTTAGTTGGGGGACTTGGAGTATTCTTTATGGAAGAAAAAGCGGTCCTCAAGTTGGTAATGATACTCTCAAGTTTATCGATTCTAGTGAAATCCTGATTTATTCTTTCATTAACTATGGGTTCCTTCTCCTTATTTTTTCAAAGTGACTCCTACTTTAGATCCATATTGGGTAATTCGGTTGTGGATATTTTTATCCAAATTTTCAATTAACTCTACGGTAGCAACTTTATTTTCAATAATTTCAAGTTTTTGCATTACATGCTCCAAACTTAACATAGTTCCATTAATCATAAGAGGGGGTGAGCCAAACAAATCTATCATAGCATTATAAGAATCAAAAGTATGGCTACCCAAAAATTCCCTCCTGTAATGGTACCAGGGATATATCTGTACCAAGGATTAGCGCCTACATAAAAATTGCAGAGAAGAACGGAAGTAGATTGCTTCCTAGTAGATCTATTTTGAGCATTGCAAATTCTATACCAAGCATCTTTTAAATTTTCTCCTTCCCTTTGTTTAAAATTAAGAACTTCATTCTCGGGAGACAACAGAGAAGATAGGGGACTAGCCATAACGACAAGCAAACGAAAAAGAGGCGAACGGAAAAGAGAGGGCGAATAAAACGGCAAGGGTGAAGTGGGGGAGAGGAAAACGAGAGGCAAATGGCAAATAATGTAATGTGGGAGATAAGGGTTTGTGATGGGTACTTGGTATGTTGACTTTTGCGTAGACTCCCCGGCAACGGCGCCAGAAATGGCTCGTTGTCGGGAGTCCAATCTTGGCTTGACTTCGCGTAAGCCTCCCCGGCAACGGCGCCAGAAATCCTTCTTGCTACATCTTGAGCACTGCGTTGGTTTTCCCTTGAAGAGGAAAGGGTGATGCAGTAAAGTAGCGTAAGTATTTCCCTCAGTTTTTGAGAACCAAGGTATCAATCCAGTAGGAAGCCACGCGCGAGTCCCTCGCACCTACACAAACAAATAAATCCTCGCAACCAACGCATTAAAGGGGTAGTCAATCCCTTCACGGTCACTTACGAGAGTGAAATCTGATAGATATGATAAGATAATATTTTTAGTATTTTTATAATAAAGATGCAGAGTAAAGAAAACAAAATAAAAATGACGCCAGAAATAGCTTGTTGTCGGGAGATTAATATGATGGAAAATAGACCCGGGGGCCATAGGTTTCACTAGTGGCTTCTCTCATGAGCATAAGTATTACGGTGGGTGAACAAATTACTGTTGGGCAATTGATACAACTGAGCATAGTTATGATAATATCTAGGTATGATCATGTATACACTACAAAAAAATACACTTCCGTGATGATACGTGTTTGTCACAGTAGGTCGCGTTTTTTGTCATGCATGTACATCCATGACAAATTTATGATAGAATCAAGATAGTCATACCTGTGCTGTCGTAGAAGTGTTCCATGACATTACCAAAATTATCATCACGGAAGTGTCCACTTCCATGACGATAAATCGTGCGTCACAGAAGTGCTTTCGTCAAGGGTGACCGACACGTGGCATCCACTGTAACGGAACACCGTTAAGCTGTCGGGTCGGGTTTTGGATCCGATAACCCGTTAACAGCCCCGACCAATGGGGATTTTCCACGTGTAAAATCATCATTGGCTAGAGGAAACATGTGTCGGCTCATCGTTGGGATAGATGTCATCCACTCACTGGACAGAAGGCGCCTATGATACGTCGACACGTGGCACGGTCCAACAGTGGCCCATTCCTGTGAAAAGGCCGGCCCGTTTGACTTGGTCAAAAGCTGGCGGGGCGGCCCACGGAAAGCCTGTTAATGGCCTGTTCGCATATAGCCCATTTACAGCCCGCTAACCCAACGCCCGTTACGCCCTATCCGAATTAGGCCTAGTAGCGTCATCTGGGCCATCCAATATGATTCCAGCCCGTTTTCACTTCTGGCCCATGTATAGCCCATGACGTCTTTCGGCCCATATGAGGCCCTTTGTAACTCTTGGCCCATTAGCAGCCCGTGCTGAAACTGGCCCGTAATGAACAGTGTATTACTTTACACCCATTAACGGCCCGTGGTGAAACTGGCCCGTAATGAACAGTGTATCACTTTATACCCATTAATGGCCCGTTATTTCGTTGGGCCATTTCCAGCCCAAGTTAACTTTCGGCCTTCTGAGGGCCCATTTATTCTTGGGCTCGTTTGCAGCATTCGGTTACTTACGGCCCGTTACTGTCATTTTCTGCTTGTGGGCCAAATTCAGCCCGTCGTTACAGTCGGCCCGTTTGTGGACCGTTAGTCTGTTGGGCCATTTTCATAGCATCACCAAATACGGCCTATTAACGGCCCGTTATGGTCAGCCCATAAAACGTACGATTTCCATTAAAGGCCCGTCTATGGCCCATTAAAGGCCCGTACAAGACCCATAAATGAGTCGGCGGCCCATGGATCCTACGAGACGTAGAAGGCCCATGGATCCTACAAGGCGTAGAAGGCCCATGGATCCTACGAGACGTACAAGGCCCATGGATCCTACGAGACGTAGAAGGCCCATGGATCCTACGAGACGTAGAAGGCCCATGGATCCTACGAGACGTAGAAGGCCCATGGATCCAACGGCCCGTGAAGGGCCATGGTCGGGCGAGTTGGCCCCCGTTTGAACGATATAGCATATTCAAAGAATTATCCTACTCAATACTATACAACAAAGAGATCAAGGCATAGAAAGGTAGAATAATCCTACACTATACAATAAAGAAATTACAGCCGATTATACCCACTGGGCATTATGGTTCGGCACAGGTGATAATAAAGCATACACAAACAGCAAATTACATACACTGGGCAAATACAGCTCATACATCATGGACGCGCATCAACTTAACTCCATTTGAACTGTAATCTCTTCAGAAAATAGGATTGGCCGGATTCAGATAGCACAAATTTCAGTCTGCAAAATCTCCAATTCCTTCATGGTTACCTTAGTGTCTTGTTTCATTTTTTTGACTCCTGCATCTAATACCTGCATGTCCAGTCTCAACTTGTTGATTATACGTTGACAATCATGTACACGTTGTCTTGCCACCTCTAGTTGATGCTCGAGAACATCAGCACATTCCAATTCCAATCCATAATCATTCGGTAACGGCCATGCCGCACTGCTCGCAAATCTTTGTGTTGATGTCACTTCATCCTGAAATGTTTCTGTAAGTACACATGACTAGGGCAAAAATATAGTTACAACAGTGAAGCGAACAAGACACTATTTTGTACTACATGGCAAAACAGGACTAACAATAATGTTACACGTCACTTTCAAAAAAATATGTTACACGTCATGATGTTGGGGCCCAATCGTCTCTGCAGCCTGCATACAGAAATCCCTCTTAGCTCACCAGAGGAGCATGATGTTGGGGCCCAATCGAAAACACAGACAAGTTACAAATT
This sequence comes from Aegilops tauschii subsp. strangulata, assembly GCF_002575655.3. Taxonomy (NCBI): domain Eukaryota; kingdom Viridiplantae; phylum Streptophyta; class Magnoliopsida; order Poales; family Poaceae; genus Aegilops; species Aegilops tauschii. The sequence continues at coordinate 167,985,743 of NC_053036.3, read as the reverse complement.
TAGACAGCATGTTGCGTATAAGTAAGCAAGCAGTTGGCCATTCTGTGCCTCAATTAAAGTCTTAGGGAGCATAATGAACAGCAGAGGGTTTCATACAAACATACTACAGCAGGCAAAACTATGCAATCATTAGCGTAGTATAAACTAGATTGTGAGCCTCATGCAATAATAGTTGGTTAATAGACTTCAAAGCTTCAGGCACACTTCGGCAGAGTAATTAAATGGTAAGGCCTTTAATTATGTCAACTAATAGTGATACAAGTACCGAACATCAGGCATGATTATTTGGGCATCTCATTAACTGAGGACAAATAAAGCAATTGAAAAGAGAAAATTAACTATGCCTGAAACAAACAAGGAATTGAACTGTTGAGTTGCATACAGTGACTTACCTTAGCAGGTTGAAGAGGCTCAGCGCAGCTCCTACTTCTCTTGCAAGGCTCCTTCCTAACATCTTGTACTTGGAAATCCTCAATCTTATCTTCATTGCACCCCCTCTGCAAGGTGCACAAACTATTTACTCGTCTCCTTGGAAGATAAATATGCATACTTTCCCGTCTGTGAACACAAAAGGATGAGATTATAACAAAACAACACCACATAATGAAACATGCCGCATCTCTTGCACTTGCACACAATGAAATGAGCATTTACTATGTCTGCACTATGTAAAAACTAGGCATACCTTCGAACTGGATCTCCAGGTACTCTTGGAGAGCCTACTGTAGTGTACAGCCAAACCTTTATGTCACCTATGAGTTAGACAAGGCCCCACTACAGCAGCCCTTAGTGTTTAAATCGTTGACAAGCTCTGTTAGAATGTTAGGTCAAGAACAACAAGTAATCAAAGCAAACAGTCCTAGTATGGCTGGCTGATGCAAAGAAGCAATTGAACAGATGTGTGAGCAAATCTTACATATCAAGAAAAGAAGGAAAGAAGGAGGCTTAAAGACCATCACTTGACTGACCAGATTTAAGGGGCATTTAAACATCATGTGGAACGTATCAACTAACATAAACATTGCATATTCCAGATTCTACAATGGAATGCACATGTATTAGGTTATGCCATGTATGATGATGCCTAAATGTACAGATAGCAGGCAGGAGTGATTCATCATTGCACGCACAATTGAATTGTAGGTTAAGGGCCAGTTCGATTCCGCCTTTTCAGGGCATATTGTCAAAATAAGCCATAAAAGATGTAAAGAAGTCATTTTTGAGTTATGGGCTTGGGCTTAACTAATTTCGCTTTGGAGGGGGGTGTTTCGGGTAGAACCTCACTAAAAATTGAAGGGAAGGGGAATAGTGAAATGACTCTGTTGTCTGCCTATATTACACTCAAAATGCAACTGCTGACGCCCGTGTCACACCTGACCCTCAAGTAAAAACAAACACGCAAGCATCCATTGCCCTGCCCGCTTGCATCTCCTCTCCCCTTTCCCTCTACCTCGATCCCCTGCCTGCAGCACTAGGGTTCCTCCAGCGAGCCGTCGCCACTGGTCCCATCTGGCCTGGTCCTCGACGATGCTATGTCCAGCTAGGCTACATGGCCGGCGGGTAGGGGCAAATCTCCCTGGCTGCTCCTCCCTCTGGCGCCGCCCCTCATTCTCATGGTCTCCAGCAGCTGCTCCACTCTGGTTCGTCCAACACACTACTCCGGCGGGCGCTGCACAACTACGGCTGATGCCACACTGCGGCAGAAGGCACCTTATTCCCCCTCCCCTCCTCCCAGGCCATGGCCTTGAGGTGCTGTTAAAGGATGATCTCATCCAACAAGGTGAGGATCTCCTCTGTTTGCCAAAATTTCATTCTGATCCACTATACGATGAATTGCTATGAGCTGCTTCTGCTGCTGCTATATGATGCATTGCTATGAGCTGCTCCTGCTGCTGCTATATGATGAATTGCTATGAGCTGCTGCTGCTGTATGATGAGTTGCTATGAGCTGCTGCTGCTATATGATGAATTGCTATGAGCTACTGCTGCTATATGATGAGTTGCTACAAGCTGCTCCTGCTGCTGCCATATGATGAATTGCTATGAGCTGCTCCTGCTGCTGCTATATGATGAATTGCTATGAGCTGCTGCTGGTATATGATGAATTGTAGACTGCTGCTTCTGTATGATGAGTTGCTATGAGCTGCTGCTGCTGCTATATGATGCTTTCAGGTGGTGCTGCTATACGATAATCACCAGCCACTTGGACCATCGAATTTCAATAAATAATTATTCTTCATTTAAATGTGGGTCATGCGTTCTTCGTTTAAATTAGGCAATGGGATCTCTATGGAAAACATTGACCAAAGTAGATTGTGCCAAGTAGATGGTATCTTTGTATTTGCATTTTGAGCAAATAGTGATGGTCTATTTTCCTATCATATTAATTACTGCACTGGGTTCAATTTGTGATGTTTGCAAGTCAAATTAATTTCCATATGGGCAGCAAAATGAAAAAAATATAATGCAATCTAGACTTTCCACTGACCATACCAAAGATAAGCTGAAAACAAAAAGAAAAGAACTGGTTGGCTTATTACATGGAGCTTATATTCACAGGTGCTTATTTTCTTAGGATAACTCGTAATAACTGTCCCTAAGAAACTTGGCTAATAGAACTGGCATACAAATAACATGTCACGATGATTGCAATGGAGGAGTGACGTACCATAGTACACTATATAGGCTCACCGCTGCCTCTCCTTTTTTTGCGATGTTCCATGAAATTGCCACATACATCTTGTACTTTTTCATTGTGTAACCCTATCTGCAAGTTGACACGGCTAATTTCAGACATCTCTACATGATACTACATTGCATATCCCTTGCGCATATTTAAACCACCAATTAACGACTGTGTGCGTACCATAAACTAGCCATGACTCTGTATGCTGGACTAGCAGGCACTCTAAGGGAGCCTAATGTAGTGCACTGGAATTCCTACATGCCACCTACGATTTTGTGTAATGTACTGCCCCTGTTCCTAAATATATGTCTTTGTAGAGATTCCAGTATGGACCACATACAGATGTATATAGATGCATTTTCGAGTGTAGATTCACTCATTTTGCTCCGTATGTAGCCTATAGTGGAATCTCTAGAAAGACTTATATTTAGGAACGGAGGTATGAGGTAGTATCATGTATGATATCTACATATCTAATTTAGCAGCCAGTAGTAGAAATCATTGTATGCACAAGGGGATTACTGGTCGAAAATCCTAGCAAAGCACGCTGGCAGGCACAGAACAATACAAGAGAGAGAGACGCGCTTACAAGATCATAGCAATGCCTCAGTCCAGGATCTTGGTTGGCCAAGCTGTTAGATCCAGAAGAAACATCGTCCTTGTAGTTTTTGCCAGCCGCATAACAGGTAACAGCGACCGGTTAGTATATTCGAATTACATCGGGCAGGTGATGCTGGACGGGTTTAAAGGTGACAAGTACCTAGGCCGTGGCGGGTGCTTGGCATCTCTCCAGACAGTGGGAATCAGGTTAGAAACGTCGAGGGTGATGACGCTGCGCTGGTTGTCGGGGTCCGGTAAGGAGATCTAGAACCGTCGAGTAGGGTGTTTGTGGAGCGGCTCCGGTAGGGTGGACTATGGTGTGGGCGAAGCAGATCTGTGGCCGTGGACGAAGGCATAGGTGAAGCTGCTCCGGTGGTTGGGTTAAGGATGGTGTCGACGACGCGGATATGCGGCCGTGGACGGGGCGTCAGAAGCTGCTCCGGTGGTTGGGTTAAGGATGGTGTCAACGATGCATATCTGCGGCCGTGGACGGGGCGTCAGAAGCTGCTCCGGTGGTTGGGTTAAGGGTGGTGTCGACGATGCGGATCTGCGGCCGTGGACGGGGCGTCAGAAGCTGCTCCGGTAGGTTGGATGAGGGTGCGAGGAAGCGGATCTGAGGCCGTGGACTTGTGAGTTGGCAAAGCGGCCCCGGTAGGGTTGAGAATGGTATAGGCGAAGCTACGCCGGTAGGGTTGACGATGGTGTCGGCGAAGCGGCTCCGGTAGGGTTTAGGAAGGTGTCGGCGAAGCGGCTCCGGTAGGGTTGAGGAAGGTGTCGGCGAAGAGGATCAGAGGGCGTCGGTGGGGCGGCTCCGGGGGGTGTGGACGAAGCGTCTCCGGTGGGGAGTACGAATGAGCCGCTGCAGATGCGCGACGGTTGACGAGAGTACCGACGAAGCAGATCCGGCGCCATGGACAAGGCCGGCACTGAATGGGTTGTGGTACAGTGGTGGATGAGCAGTCTACTTGTTTCTAGGGGAGGTGGGAGGGGTAGATGCGGCTGCAGAAGCAGATCCGGCGAGGTGGACGCCGCTGGCAGTGAATGGGCTATGGTACGCCGGTGGATGAGCAGTCTAGGGTTTCGAGAGGGGAGGGGAGAAAGGGCGATGAAGTACGGACAGCGTGATGTAAGATGCTCTGGTGCTGTGGAGTTAGTCGTTTTTGCGGGAGGGGGAGAGGAAATGGGGGTGCCGTGTAGTGGGGGAACCGGAAGTTACCAACACAGCCCCGACCTATCATGTAGATGAGGGCGGTATTGTAACTGTTGGTCTCCGTGCACCAAGGACAAAAGGGGGATTTCGCATGCTAAAGACTAAGGTGGCGGAAATTTTAGAAGGAGGCGGGAGATTTTGCCGCCCGCGGGATCGTTCGTATCCAGTTTCAACTAATTTTGGACCGTGCTAGCGGGAAGGTCATGCTAGACTGTGTACACGGGGCACGCGTCAGCAGTTAATAACTGGTGTGAAGTCCACCCCAGAAAAAAACACAATAACTCAGGATGATGCGCCGATAACTTGGACGTTCACACGGGCGCGGCCAATCGTACGGGTGTAGTGGCGCGTTCACAAAAAAGGGATCAAACGCTCAGCCTATGTATTTCTCGTGTAAATAGATAATTTAGTGCCATTGGTTATTTACTTTAAACATAATACATTGACGTGTTAGTGTAGAGGCGCACAAAAAGAAATGGATACTGTAGTCAGCTACTTAAAAGTGTTACCTCATATGATTACATAGCCTCCATTTCATAAATTGCGTACCCGTTGAATTCATATATGAATATTACATATATTACTTCAAAATAGAAACTTAAATCATCCAAGACTAATGAATTTGAATGCAAGAGTAACAATGGTGCATATACATGATAGCTACATTGGTTGTTTGAAGAAAAATCACTGTAACTTTGGCATGCACAACTGAAAAGGTTTATTTAAATAGAAAAAAAATGTGATATGTGAGTGTCCAATCTTTATAGCGTTCAATCGATATTGTACCTTTGGCCACGATACGAAGTAGATATTGACTTATGTTCAAGCGATGCACGTCCACGATCGCTATATAGTGATACGTGAATGAATTGTGCAATCTCTCTCCACGCATACATATCTCATTTCCCTGTGGGCATCGGAATCACACACGCGCACTTCGTGTATTTCTCTCCCTCCGTCCTGGTTAAATTTGTCTTTCTACCCCGTCCTACAAGTCTCTCACACAGAAACACACACGCTCTCTATGTCTAACACGCCCACCCCTTTAATTCCGCCCACCCACAGCCACTAATGTCTCAAAGTATAATAATGTCTCTCACACATATGCTATCTACCTATCCCTTAATATAGCTAGATATGTGTCACACAAACTCCTTCTCCCTACTAGCAAGATGCCCATGCGTTGCACGGAACATCAAGATGCATTTTTATGAGAACTTGTGGGAGAAAAGGATGAACGAGGGAATGCCTTATTTGCAAATGCGGAGAGGGGTGTGGGTATCTTTTTGCAAAATTGCCATAGTTTCCTTCCTGTCCGTCGGATATAAATCGGATGGCCTATATTGCAGGATGGCAGGAACACCATCATCACCAACTCTGTTTTTTTATAAGCCCCCCACACACACACCCACACTTCCCAACACCGAAGGAGTAGGGTGACACCTCGATCTTGATACTAATCTATCGACTGGCTTATCTCTCAAACATATACACACACACTACCCGGCACCGAAGGAGTAGGGTGGCACATCGATCTTGATAATAATCTACCTACTCCTCTTTCAAACACACACACACACACACTCGCTAGTTGTGCCTCTGTGCCTACCGCGCACACTCTCGATACGTCTTTCTCCCCCTCCCCCCCCAACAATGACAGCAGAAGGGTGACAACTCGATCTGATCATAATATGTCAATTGGTTTCTCTCTCAAACATTGTGTCTCGGTGCCTCGCTCGGTAGCCCCCTCGATATGTAGACTTCTCGCGCGCGCACAGCTATAGTGACGATGACGCTGAACCCAGTGTGCCTTGTTTTTACCGGCCTCATGTGATAGTTTTCACCCTATTTTCTGTTAATTAACAAGGCAACCTTTTCTTTGTTACTACTAGTGAATCTGAAATCATTCGGGACAGACATAAAATATATCACTTCAACCCAATTATTGCATCAACTATTTTAAAAGAAATTAGCTAGTTGCCCGTGCGTTGCACGGAACATCAAGATGCATTTGTATGGGTAGTTTATCTTGTGAGAGAAAAGATTGAACGAGGGAAGGCCTTATTTGCGAACGTGGAGAGACGTGTGGGTATATTTTTGCAAAATTGCCATAGTTTCTTTCCTATCCGTTAGATATAAATCCGACGGCCTATATTGCAGGATGGCACGCACACCATCATCACCAACTCTGTTTTCTACTCCCTCCGTCCGAAAATACTTGTCATCAAAATGGATAAAAATAGATGTATCTAAAACTAAAATACGTCTAGATACATTTCCTTTTATCCATTTTGATGACAAGTATTTCCGGACGGAGGGAGTATTTGTCTTTTTAGAGATTTCAACAAGTGACTATGACCGGACCTTACCAACATACTCAAAAAAGTAGTCCATAATTTTGATGTTACCCTCTTTTCTTGGCGGTGCAGTGCCATCTGGATACCTCATAAATAAATCAAGGACAAATCTGACCCCTTCCTGAAAAGACATACGAAGCAAAATGAGTGAATCTACACTCTAAAATATGTCTACATACACATCTGTATGTGGTAGTCCATTTGAAATCTGAAAAAGACAAATATTTAGGAACGAATGGAGTATATATAAGAGTAGACATGGAGATATATCTCCAGCATGGTCTACAACAAAAATGTGCTGGGCTGGTTAGCGCCGGATGCTCGCAACGCGATGACATGAGTTCGAATTCTGTCTTTTTACTTTATATTTTATATTATATATTACTCTACTTATTTATATATACTTCTTTCGCTACTGTACTGACAGTGGAACCCACAGAGTACTTAGAATACAACATTAAGGATGGACTTGTTTCTTTTTAACTTTCTGTACGAAGCTGTAGCCACCCTGCAAGTCACGTGTACACTCTACATGCAATTAACTTTTTATGGAGGGACAATCATATAGGCAATTAACTCAAATGGATTGGATGTCACTCTATTATTTCCAGCATAAAGAGCATCTCCAACGGCAGCCGGCAAATTTCCTCCCGCTTCCTTAAGCGGAGGACGACATCAAACGCCAGCGGCATACATTTTTACAACTCTAACCAACCAGATGAAATTCGTGCAAACACGAACTTATTTCATATAAGCATGAAGGATTTCGTATAAAAAAGCTGAATCTTCATATAAACATGATGGATTTCATTACATTTACATGAACTAAGAGGTGCCAATCCGGCTCTCTTGTATAATTAATACTCCCTCCGTCCGGCAATACTTGTCCTAGAAATGGATGTATCTAGACTTATTTTAGTTCTAAATGGCCGCCCGCGGATCCCTTTTTATTCCTCATGTCCGTCAGACACTTGCGGGGTCGACGAAGGTCCTCGGAAGAGACGAAGCAGCAAAGAAACCACCTGAATCCACGGTCGTCGCCTCGGCGGTGGCCTTCATGGGTCCCAAGTGGCGGCGGCCTCCCGTGTTCTACTTCTCCTCGATGATGGCGGCGGACACGGAGAAGCTGGCCACCGACTCGTCGCTCTCCATGCACCCGGCTTTTGTCTCTGCCTGCATGGCGCTGCCGCAGGCACGGGAGGTGCGCCCACAGACACGGGAGGCGCGGCCACCATAGACACTGGTGGCGCGGTACGACGCGGCAGCGACGGCGCCCGTACCAGCCTGCTAGCCGCCGTGCCGGCGTGGAGCAACTCGCCACTCCTCATCGAGCTGAACTGGAGCGGCGAGTTGCTGAACCACGCGCCTGCTTGGGGCGGCAACTGGCTCCGTCGGGCCAAGCGAGGTTGGTGAAGCACCGAGAGGCCTCGCCCGTATCCGGAGGGCTCAGCGGGCCACCCAGCCGGGTAATATGCCGGAGAACGGCTCATCGGAAGCCATCGGAAGAGTGGAGAAAATGGTGAAGGAGGAGATGGGGGAGCGGCGGAGGGGTGCGATTCTTGCCCGCTGTCTGTCTGGCCTCGTGTAAATAGAGGGCAGACAGTAGGAGCTTGGCCGGCGTCTGGCCTTGTTTAAACTGATGGCGGATGGGAGGAGCTCGGCCGGTGTTGCGTTTAATTCCGGCCCGCTCATTAACGGACGTGTGGCAGGAGTAGGATTCTCGGTTCGCATGCGGGTTTAACGGTGGGGTTTAATGGAGGCGCCGGGCGTGCAGCGGGCGGCGCAGTACTATTTAATTTGACAGCAGTAATGAGCCGTCAAATCACAAAGGCCATCGCCTCTCGTGAAACCGACCGAGCTAGACTGCCCCGCCCTCTAGCCTTTTATAAAATGTATATACTCCAGTTTTGTACAGTAGTAGTATCGATGGATTGCGCCATGGAGCAAAACTTGAAATTAAAAAAAGGTGGTACATATAGAGAGTGCTCGTCGCCAAATTATGCATATAGTACTATTAAAAAGGCTTGTCACAATAATGGTGTCCAGCACAAGTGCACAACCCACCCCTCAAATAAAACTAAGCGCCCTGGAATTCTTTGACAAAACTAAGCACCCTGAAATTCTTTGACAACTAAACTGCTGGCTATATGATGTTGGCCATATATATTGTACGTATATAATGTGAAGAAACGAGTGGTAGTACTATACCAACTAAAAGATGAAATGTAATAAATACTAGTATGTACGTACTGAAGAGTTAAAGTAACAAGAAGAAACATAACATAGTTCTGCTGGGGGCTCAGCACAACACACCCCTCAAATTAAATTAAGCACACCTGAAATTAAACTTTGCAACTATTCCGGTAGACACTGCATTAGAACCACAATGAGCAATGACACTGCCACCTTACTCGGAGTCCTCGTCCACGTCCTCGACTTCGTCCTTGTCCCTCTTCCTCTTGGCCGATACTTCTTTGCTTGAACCGCACACTTGGCTGTTGCTCTTCATCCAACCCTTGTAGATATTGAAGCGAAGGTAGCCATCCATTGCAGCGTAGTGGATGTGGTCTATATCTAGTACATTCCGCTGCCATGCATGACGATGAAACGTGTATGGAGGTTTCTCCAGTTTACCGTACGAAGGATGAACCATGGCTCCTGCCAGGGTCAGCATTGAAGGCTGACGAGAGGACACCAGCCGATTCTTCTGGAGGTCGAAGGTGTTTCCTACAACGAGGCCTATCCGACGCAGGACTTCTTTGTCGTTACCAAAGTCTACAGTAACGAATTTGACTAGGTTGCTCTCGAGGAAGTCCTTAAAATCCTGGCACTCAACGTCGGCATGGCATATGTGGTAGACCAAGCATAAGTCATGCACGCAAACCTGGATCACGGCGGGCTTCTTCCTCTCTTCGTCCTTTAGATCCTTCTCTCGTCCCAGGACTGTGGTGTACTCAACATCTAGCGCAGCGGCCCACTCATCATCTGAGTCTTCGAACATGCGTCTGAAGCGAGAAAGGCATCCTTTCACCTTCGCGGAAGAACGGGTGTAGATGACGTCGAACTCATCGCCGGTGATGGTTCTAACCTTGTACTCACCGCCGATCGGGGAGATTTGGGACGCCATGGATTTGGGAGGAGGGTTAGGATTAGTGGAACTGCCGTAATGTGAATGGACGGGACGACTAGGAGCGAACCGCCGTAGTATTGAAGGACGTGCGGGGACGAGTAGGAGCGAACTGCCAGCGTCCGAACGGCAGGGTAGTGGCTTTCCATTCTCCCATGATACGGGCTTCCGAGAGCCCTTGGATCTGAGATCGAACGGTTGCATGGCGTGATTCTAGACCTATGGGTGAATATCCTATCCTGGAGGGTTATTCTGCAAATTTTCAGCAACTTAGCATGCGACCGTTTGATCTCAGATCCAAGGGCTGCCAGCAGCCCGTATCGTGGTCGCGCCTACCACGACCGTCGCGTCGCTCGTGCGGTCGCGCCCTTGGAGATTTAACATGGTGCGTTAGGCTATCTGATGTTGGCATGTCATACATAGTCATCACTTAGTCACTCATACTACAACAAGGTTTTGGCTATAAGGTTAGCTATAAGTGTATTTTTTACTTCTCTCTATCTCTTTATTCGTACTCCCTCCGTCCCATAATATAAGAATGTTTTTGACACTAGTGTAGTGCCAAAAACGTTCTTATATTATGGGACACAGGGAGTACTAGTATTTATTGCATTGCCAAGGAGTGACCTCTTCCAATGAAATGGTGTTGCTAAGTTTGCTTCATTTAATTAGCTATAGACTCAACATTGTCTTTTCACCTAGGTACACGCGCTTAGCACCGTTTCTTCCTTGGGTCACCAAACTAGTCTCTCTCTTCTTGATTAACTTGCCAGATCAGACTTTATGCCTATGTGGCAAGCTTAAGCACCTGTAGGAGCAAGTAAGTACAATAGTGCGCTTTACATGGCATTTTGCATATGTGGAGGAAAGAGTGGCAAGGAAAAAGTGGAGAAGTGGGCTCTCATGCAAGAGCCAGCCTCTACTACATGGTGGAGCATTGGGAGAGGCACCTGTATGGAGGTGGTCAGGAATCGGGAGACTCACGCCGGTCGTAGCGCCGCAGTTAAAATGATAATGGCAAGTCAAATCACGGGGCTCCACCTGTCCAGCAGTAACTCGCTGTCAAATCACACAGCCTTACGTTTGCAGCAGCCTACTCCCTCGTCTTCTCGCATCTCTGTCGAACCGACTAGGCGGAACTGCCCCGCCTACCGCGTAGGAAAAGCCCGCGCAGTATACTCCCTCCGTCTAGGTGACCAAGGTGGAGAGGAAAACGAGAGAACTTAATGTTTAGCATTTGCTAAGGTTGGTTGTAATGGTACTAGCCTTAGCAATTTTGATGAGGTGTCATAGAATTAAATGAAGAAAGAGAGAGAGTTGAGTACTATGTGTCATACATGGCAATAAATAAAGTACTACATGATACTAATATATGATACATGGCGCAGGAGTACTAAGTATTATTAATACAGTTTTGCTAGAACTCATCTTGATGAGATATAATTTGGTCTCATTCATCTTTTATAGCCATTGGATGTGATGCTATATAAGATGCGTGTGTGCTGACATGGGTTGTATTTGTTCTTGTGCAACGAACTGACCACTGCATGTCATGTTTGATAGTCTCAAGTCATTAAAAGCATACAAGCCCCACATCTATTCTTGGTTGATTCCTCTATTTATGTCAAAAAATAAGAAACAACGTGAGAGTTAATGCACCACGCCTATGTGTTTACTATTTGGTTTTCGTAAGATGACTTAATACTCACCTAGACGGAGGGAGTATTCGATTTGACAGCGGGCGGCACAGTTCCCAATACGGCTTTAATGCAGACGAGGGAGGGAGTAGCGGTTCCCGATATGTTGAATGGCCAATGCATCCTCCTTCAAATAATGAATGAGGAAGTAATGGGAGGAGGTCCGGGAAAAGAGGCTGCACGATGTGAATGCAACGCAGTTTGCCCTCATTGCCCTCATATAAAGGCGCCCCTCCATTCCAATGCATCTACCACATCGTACGCACCTAAGAATTTGCCTAAGCACCTACACTAAGCGCAAAAGAGCTCACTCAAGACCCATGGCGGCGATGCGCGTGAGCGGCCAGCGTCTGCGCCAGATGGTCCACGACGCCGGCCTACGGCATGGCGCCGAGGATCGTCTCCAGACGGTGTTGGAGACCGGCTGGTGGATGGCCGCCGTTGACGCCAACTACGACTCTCAGTTGGACCAGATGATCGTTGCCACCAGCAACAAGTTCACCGTCCTCAAGAAGCTCGCGGACGACATCGCCGTACTCCTCCAGCCCGCGCGCCCGGGCTCCTCATTGCCTGCCACCCTAATCGGCCTCCATGGCCGGAACCTCTTTCAAGCACTGGTGGCCCTGCGACTGCCCGCCGACGCCACGAAGAATGTCCACCTGGAGGTCGCGCTCACCACGAGGCGCCTCGCCCTGCAAGAATTCGTTGACCTACACATCCACGTGTACGAGCAAATCGTGTACATAGGTATCTACAAGGCCAGTGAGGACGCTACGACGTTGGCCTTCCTCAACCGGCTGGAAGCCTTGGATGCCTTTGCTGAGAAGCACCTCGACCTCGCCACAAAATCCGCCGCTCCTTAGCCGCCGGTCGGTTGCCCGGCGCACTAAGTTGAGGAGGAGGAGGTCGTACGTTCGTGGATCCATCTTTCTTCTTGCCTTCTGTAACCACCATTGCGATCGCATCATCGTGGACTTAATTCTTATTGTGTTGTTGCATTCTCGTTCCAGTCAATACCGACATGTGCGATCCCTTTGCTTAATTATATGCATCACTGTAACTAGTACTCCATCCATCAATTTATAAGTTGTGCTTACCTTTTCCATCAACTTCGTGCAACACGCGGGCATCTTGCTAGAAACACTAGAATATGTCTATATAATCCGTATGTGATAGTCCATTTGAAATCTCAAAAAGACAAATATTTAGGTACGGAGGGAGTAATATATTAGGAGTATATCAAAACAATAGTGATTTCTTTCAAGTTTGTGAACAAATACTACTATTCTACTACTTTGGATCCGTCGCAACGCACGGGCACATTGCTAGTAAAAGGAAAAGGCATGCCGCGTTTGCGTCGCACCCCACACGCCCGGGAATCGAGAGTACAACACGGCCCGTCCGGCACGACACATAGCTTAGGGAAGGCGTGTTGCCTAGCATTTTCACTTTCATGTGGGACCGCCGTTGAGCAAACCGACACCCCGCCCGCCGCCGGGTTGGAAAACAGAAACGAGGGGAAGATCTAGCTGTAGCACGGAAGCCAAGAAATTTGATGTCAGACGGGGCTCGTTGATAGAGTAGGAGCATTCCGTACTAGTACTACTCCTACTAGTACCAAGTTTGTACTCCTAATACTATATTACTAGTACTACCACTATACAACTACTAGGTACGTGCACGGCACAACATCGTAGGAACGAAAAACGGGAAGATCTTGTTTTGGGTGATTTATCTTTTTTTCAATCAACGTAGTATGAATAATATGATGTGGGGGGCACCCATGAAGCTTATGTGGCTTGGTTGCATGGCTACGGAAGGTTAGAGAAAAATAAATAGATAATGTGTTTAGAGTGCACTCCACTAAATAGATATACTTTGGATCCATTGCAACGGACCGACACATCTATATCTATACCCCCTATATAGTGTGTGAAAAACTTTGAAAGTTGGTCGTTGGATGAAGCCAATCCGATGGTACAAAGATGGCAAATCCGAGCACTACTGGCCGTTGGATCTCATCCACCAGATTCTGCCACATGTATAATCTAGAAGACTCCATGGTTGAACTTAATTCATGACTAACTTTCCACAACTAAGGTTAGGCAAAGTTATTAGTTCTTCAAAATGAGAGCCACAAGTTGGCAAGCCTAAGGGAATCTTGCCACATTTTTTGTGTGTATCTCATGTGGGGCCTTAGTGTGGCTTGCCTAAGGTGTGGCTTGAACCAAACACTCACCTAAGTTAATCAAACTTGCCTAACCTTACATTCCACTAGATTTTGCCACATGTTAGAATCTAGAAAGCTCCACATGTAGAAGCATAATGCACAAACCACCAGAATCTCATGCGTGCAATGCATGTGTACCTTACTAGTACTAGTTGGTAGTAGTAAGAAACAAATTCCAGTTTTGGCACGAGCTCGTACTGCGGGAGCACCACAAGGCCTGCCGCAGGAGTTACATTTCCCTCTCAGGGCCCACGGGACCGAACTTCAGTGGCTTAGTGCCCGGCCTATGAGTCAATGACATGCGGACCTTAAATGTGGCTGGCCCACATGTCATTCTTATGGTGGTGGCGTGGTTCGCGACTCACTCGTTCGAGATGAACCGGCCGGTTGTGGCGTGGCCGTGGCGAGGGTGCCACAGCTGGGCGTCGGGGCGTTACGAGGCGTAGATGGCCACACCGGCGGGTACTACCTGTAGTACATAAGTACTCCAGCTGAGGATTGATGACCGGGACGAAATGTGTCACAGCCGCTAGATGAAAATTCGATGGTGCGGGAGTACGGATCGGAGCACAGCAGCGGAGCAGGCAAACCGCGTCCAATCGGGTGTGTCTGTGGTAGAAAGTTGATGGTTGCCGCAGTTCAGCTAGCCCGCATGTCATGCACACAAAGGCAGAGGAGCGGTGGGGCCGAGAGGGATGAGGGGCACGTCGGGGGGATGAGGATCCCCTGACGCGAACAATCCTACCATTCTGTCACTGACATGTGGGACCCATAAGCATGGGTCCCACCTGTCAGCGAAGGAAAGGCAGGGTAAGGCAGTGATAGCCACGTCAGAGGATCCATGTCCACGTCGGGGGACGTCGTGCCGTGGGTTGGAGCGGCGTCGTGGGAATCGCGTGTGGGTGTGGCAGTGGTAGAAACAAGAAACGTGGTGGTCACCGTGGTTCAACTTCCATGGACAAGCTGTAATGTCTGCTGACACATGTATATCAAAACTAGAGTGTTTATATTTCAAGCACGTGAACAAGTATTATTCTACTACTTTGGATCCATTGCAACGCACGGGCCAGCACATTGGTAGTAGTAGTGTCCATCTCTATCTCTAGAGGCCTTCCCTCGTTCATCCTTTTCTCTCACAAGATAAACTACTCATACAAATGCATCTTGATGTTCCGTGGAACGCACGAGGATGTTTCCTTGGGGGTCTCTCCAGCGCGGTGTGGCCGTAGTTGCAAGTTGACGCCCCTTGAGATGCCGACGTTGAGGGGCACTCGGATATCCTCCGATGAGCAGGTAAGATGAGTTTGATCCGTAGTAAATGCATTCTAAAGACTACTTCCATGCCCATTTCCTAATTCTCCCCCTGCCCACTGTCTCACAGGTTAGGCTCGGTGCGAGTGGAGATTGGCTTGCATATGTACGGGAGGGTACCAACATCAATTTGCACAACATTTACAACGGTGACACCGTTCCCGTAGAACCTTTGTCCAACATTCGGATCAGCCATGCAACAGGCCACCGCATGAATTGGTACGATGGAACCACGGTGAGATTGAATAAGATAGCACGAACCTTGCACATGGCGGTCAAAGGCGGACCATGCTGTCTGCGGCCGATTTGTTGCCGTACGAGTAGGAAGACGCTGTGCTCCTTCTAACCGCATCTTCGCGGTGACAAACCAGGGGACTTATTTTGTATGGGACACATCCTACGATATACTCCCTCTCTCCCAGTTTGTTTGTTTTGAATCTTTTCGTTTTATAAGTTTCAAATTCAAATTTTGAGCTCCCCATCACATGTTGAGATTACAATGTCCATTAAATCGTTGCGTGCATGTATAGTAAAGAAACAAATCTCGATTTTGGCACGAGTTCGTGCTGCGGGAGCACCACAAGCCCTGGCGCAGGAGTTACATTTCCCTCTCAGGGCCGTCGGGACTGAGCTTCAGCGCCTTACTACACCTACCTTTGAGTCAATAACATGTGGACCCGATAGGTGACTGGTCCACATGTAATGCTCCCGTAGGCAGAGGGGCAGTGGGGCCAAGAGGGGTGAGCCGCAGGTCGGGGGACGTGTGGTTTCATGGGTTCGAGCGGCATCGTGGGAATCGCGGGTGGCTGTGGTAGAAACTTGATGCTCGCCGCATTTTAGGTGGCCCACATGTCATGCACACAAAGGCAGAGGGGCGGTGCGGCCGAGAGGGGTGAGGCGCACGTCGGGGGGCGTGGTGCCGTGGGTTGGAGAGGCGTCGTGGGAATCGCGAGATGAAACGTGATGGTCGCCGTAGTTGAACTTCCATGGACAAGCTGTCATGTCTACGGACACATGCACTGCATACCGATCACTAGAAGGAGTAGCAGAGAAACCTATATATGCGGATAAATAGTTCCTTATAGTCAAGCGGACCCACGCTACTACTCTGTTCCAAAGACATGCACACCATCGAAATAGTCCATCTATATCAATATACACCAAGAGGGAATATTTTTTTTACAAGAAAGGAAATAGTTCATCATCCATAATGCCCTCCTGCTGGTGCAGCCTTTTCTTCTTCTTCTTCTTCTTCTTCTTCTTCTTCTTCTTCTTCTTCTTCTTCTTCTTCTTCTTCTTCTTCTTCTTCTTCTTCTTCTTCATCTTCTTATTCTTCTTCTTCTTCTTCTTCTTCTTCTTCTGCTTCTTCTTCTTCTTGTTGTTCTCATTCTCTGTGGGAGACGGCTTCGCAACAAGCTCTTTGGACCTTGCAGCTATCTCTAAACTCACACGGGCATCGAGGGCAGCATATTTTATCCGCTCGTACATCAAGGGATAATTCTCCCATCCAGATGACCTTAATGCCACCGTCTCGTCACCCTTCTGAAGATTTGTACCGAGCACAAAATTTGCTACATCGAATATGGATGGTGTCTGTTTATCACAATCTTCTACAGGAATTTTGATTCTGGTTTGTAGGTCAGCGATGCTTTTCAAATCAAGGTTGTACGGCTCCAGCTTCTGTTTGTCCCCTTCGATGGCTGCCCCACAGAAGCATACGTCCTCCCGAGACAAGAAATCGTGAAGCTCACCTGGTATGGAGGGCGAGTGTATGATGTGGTACACCAAAACATCATCTTCGAGGCACAGCTGAAGGACGGCGGCGCGCTGTATCTTCCCAGGGGCACGCTCCGTGTACTCTGCATCGAGACCGATGACCCTTGTCTCTACCTTTTCGAGGGAGTTGGATACATTGTTGATCCACTGCCGAACAACCCTTGGGTGGATGGTGACGGTGGCAACTATGCGCATTGAGCCTTCGACGAGGACATGTTGGACGCTAAAAACCTGCATCTCGATCTCTTTCGCCAATTGGAACCGCTGGAACGGAGGGCTATGGTTTGGAGAATTAGGATTAGATGGCTAGTCTAACTGAACTAGTAGATGATTATTTAAAGAGGTTAAAACAATGTGAACGCAGTGGGGTTTGGATGCAAATGAAGACGAAGGGGAGGTGAGGAAGCCGAGGAGAATCGGTTCCCGATGGAGAAGTAAATGGGAGAAGTGGCGTGTAGGCAGTTGATTAGACAGCTAGGTAGACTAAACAAAAAGGCTATGCGGGTAGACTGATGAGTCATACCTGTTCGTGTACGTGCCCATCCTTCCTGATAGGTGGGACCTATGCAAACAGTTAAAAAATGTGTCGTAGTTTTTTTGAGCGCGTGAGTGGGAGACACAACATTCTGTGGTTAAGGAATACTCCCTCCATTTAGGTGAGTATAAGTCACCTCATGAAAATCAGGTTTTCCCAAAACCTTTAGGCGTGGAGCATTAACTTCCTGCTCGATCCCCTCCCAGCCTCATTAGCCAGCGTTCTCTTCCTCTGCTGCCGCGTTCTACCTTTCCATTTTTCCTCTTCTCAAGTGTGGAACGATCTACATGCCGTCCTTGATGCACCAGAATGACCACTGCATGCATCGCGGCAGGGCGTTGATTGGGCATGCACGAGAATTTGGTTCTGCTCGCAATATGGATGATACCTGAACGATGAAGTGAACATGCATGCTAGCACGGGAGACCTATTTCCGCTATACAATACTGGAGTACTCATGTTCCTACTACTACTAGTAGTAGTACAACTGTTGTACACTTGATGGTCAAAATACTATTCATCCGATCCTCATAGTGAAGTGACAACACCCTGCGCCTGACACTAGTCGAGGCGGCGTGTTCGGGTTACCAAAGTCAGCCTCACCCTGTGCACTGTGCAGTCTGTCACCGCCGCTGTACAACACATTGGCGCCTCGCCTCGTCTCCCTCTCCGCTCCCATAGCACCACTCCATCTCCATCTCCTTCTCCTTCTCCGTCTCCGTCTCCATCTCATTGTGCCCCCGTGTACCGTCGCCTCACTCGCCTCCCCCAGTACCACTATTCCCTCGCTAGCCGCTCCAGCACTGACAACCTTTTCCCCCGTAAATCAAGCCCCCTTCCAAACTCCACCATGGCCGAACGCGAACTGCGCAGCATCCATATGAGCCGCGATTGGAGCAATCTCCCCAGTGACATCCTCGACCTCTGTTGTTCGTGTATGGATATGTTGAGCGCCCTGCGGCTGGCTGCATGCTCGAGGGACATGCTCACGGCCATCGTCGAAGCGAGGCCTAAGCTTTTCAAGACACCCTGCTTGCTGCTATCTGGTCTTGCGAGATTGGCTCACCATGATACGGAGGCGTGCATGATGCCCCTCGACTTCAATCCGATCTCCATTAGCCGAAACTTCTTTGCAGGTATGTAGTGGGTCGCCGTACATCATTTCCCTCGACATCGATCCGATCACCATCGCCCGAAACTTCTTGGCAGGTATGTACTGGGTCGGCATGAACTCCCACTGGATGGCTGCCTTCAGAGAAGACTGTAAAAAGTTGGTGCTCGTGAACTTCCAGACCTCCCATGAGATTATCCTTCCTCCGTTGGATTATATAGAGTATTACCATCGCGGTCCAAGTCATCTAGATTACTATGTCAGTTGGACGGACCTTGTTTTGCAGAAGATTGTAATCTGCCAAGTGCCCACACGACATGCGAATTACGCAGACTTCAAGCTAATTGCCTTGTTCGACCGCGGACTCGCCTATCTTTACGCTGGTGCCTTCTTTAGCTGGAGACAACTCGGCTCGCAGTGGATCATCGTCAAAGCTGATACACACTTCTATGATGCTATTGAACACAACGGCATCATCTACGCAATCGACAAAGCAGATGGCACCACGTATTGCTGGGACGGCGCGTGTAAGTTGTTTTCGTCTCATGTTAATGATGACGCCATGACACTGTTTGAACTTTTTGTGATGATTGGCATATCCCTGTTTGAGGAGAATTTGAGTAGAACTATGGCAATGTATTAGAGACGCCGTAAATCAGCTATATTTGGAATGAGTTAATTCATGCGATTGTGACCTTGTCATTACAGCCAATTTGTACCCTGAATAATCAAACGGTTAGGAATATATGGATATTATCCTTATTTTCCAGTAATCTATATACTACTACTACTAAATTTGAGTGTGTATCAATGGCCATGTTAGTTTCCTCATTTTCATGATGTAGAAACATGCACCACACTGTTGGTTTCATCTAACAATACATTAGGGATGTAAATGTGCATATGGAGAACTCTATATTTGGAAGTAGTGAAATCCTGCAATGCTTACCATGTGTACATACCTATATTCGCCCTTCATTAATCAATGGCTAGAATAATATCCTCACCAAAATTTTTCCCACAGAACACGAGTATATAACAATGCATGGTCTGTTAGTTACCTTGAAGAATTTGTTTGTGAGGACAGAACATGATTACTCCCTCCGTTCCCAAATATTTGTCTTTCTTGAGATTTTAACAAGTGACTACATACAGAGCAAAATGAGTGAATCTACACTCTAAAATATGTCTACATACATCCGTATGTTGTGTCTATTTGAAATGCCTAGAAAGACAAATATTTGGGAACGGAGGGAGTACATAACATGCCTGACATGGTAGTTTCCTGTGAAGAATCGATTGTGAGATAACATGAGTATAACCATGCATGGCACTTCTATATTTTCGAACCCAGTATACATTTCCCTGTATTTTCCTCCCAGTTCCAACAGGGACATATCAATGTTGTTTCTTGCATTATCCTACTCATACTCTGAACAATGCTGATCTTACATTAACAATGCATGTCCTTTTTAATATGATGCAGTGTCCCTACAGTTACTGCCCTTTGTAATCACCACCTTTGCCAAAAACAGGGAAGCACAACTGGTTCCTCGCTCGATCAGACGACGGCAAAAGACTGATGATCATTCGGACACATGAGCTGGAAAAGTTATATTGCAAAAACCCCACTGTATACAAGCACCGTGTAATACGTGAGTATCCATACAGTGGCTGTTACGTCTATGAGCAGGATACCAGCTTGTTGGGGCCTTTAGGATTTTTTAGTTGGAGGCGGGTAAACAGCCTTGGTTCACACTCTCTATTTCTCGGACTCAATTATCCGATTAACCAGGAGATCACCGTTGGCAAGGATCTTGATGGCAGAGAGGCTCTGTTTGCTATGGAAAACTGTGTCTACACGGCGAGCCCTAGGAGTTCGGGAGCAAACTCCCCTGATTGTCAACGATACAGCCTGCAGCCAAAAGAAGGTGAGAATGACAAGTACTGGTGTCTCCGGATCACTGGTCGCTGAAGCGGGGCTGCAAATTATGATGGTGTTGGATCATCTCTTCGAATGACTTTGTTGTCTTTGCTGCTGGTTCTGGATGGGTATTCCTTGTCATTTGGTCATCCTCGTCTATGTCACTCTTACTATGTAATAGTTGCTTCTGTTTAGAATGTCATTCTCGTCTGGATCATGAGAGTCTGAGCGCTGCAGATGGGTGCGTTTTGGTGGTGTAGCAAGACTTCTTATGAACTATCATGTCTTGCTGTTTATGTCAGTAGTAGTCACTAGTCAGTGTTTGAATGTTGTATATATCGTTGTTTTGAACTGTTTATTGTCTCGAACTACTGGTGGGCTAAATGAGGGCATCACCATTCTCCAGTGTTCAGAGTATATCTCCTTTTTTCAAGTTATATAATTTGAGCTCAGTGTCTTTTCGATGATGTACACTTGTATGGGCCAGTGAGGTGTCGTTGAATATGGGCCGAGTAGTAACGCAATGCCAAACAGGTCAATTATGACTCTCAGGCCGGGCTCTCAAAAGATCCTAAAAAAAAGAAGGTCGGGCTCTCCAAAAAAGAAAGAATAAGGACTCTTAGGCCGACATGTGGGCGCCACCGATGTTTTCGTGCACTTGTGCGCCGAGAGCATATTGGCGCGTGCTCGAAATTCATGCTACCTTTTTATCCCCAGTCTCCCGCCCCTCCCCCACCTCTGGAATCTCGATTCCTACTCCAGTTCCCCCAAATCCCCCTCCTGTACTCCCTGTACTCAAGCGCACTATCATGTCGCCGGTCAATGCGGATCTCCGAGCTGGAGATCCTGAGGTCCGTCCTGCCTTTGGTCGCTGTGTGCTGTTGCTCAACAGTGGCATGGCGGCGCTTGACAACCAGTTTGCCGGCAAAGTGCTGATGGTAACCATCAATGGCGACCGGCCTCCCGTCTCGCCGGACGACCTTGTCAAAGCTCTTGGCATTGTGCACGGCATCCAAATAAGTGACGAGCTTATCAACGACCTTGGAGGTGAGCTCGTAAGTATGTTTGTTCCTCTAGACAGCTGGGCTCTGACGGTTATGGCATGGATAAAGAAGCCGTCCACCATACCGAAGGTGATTGGTGTTGAATACCAGTGCAGGAACCGGGGTTTTACTATTCGTCGCCACCAAGGCCGCCGCGGACCACGTTAGGGATGTACCTGTATCGAGTGTTCGTGCATGTCGAAGAAGTGGTCAATCCATCAATCGAAGTCCTGCCGCCGCCGCTGGTGCCAGGGTCCGTCGACGACGTCCATTACAGGAGTCAGCGTCAGACTTTCCCCGTGTTGCTCGGAACGATGGATGGCACAGGGCCTACTCCATCACGCGGCGGAGGCCACTGCTTCTTTGGGAGAAGAGGCAGGGTTGGCTGCCTGGATGTGCTCTAATTTGAGGTAACAACTGAATCTTGTCAGATACTAGTTAAATCCGAGCTATGGGTGTGAAGCACTGATATGCCAGTACATTTGATTGTGACCTATTCTAATTTTGTACCTGAACTTTTTTTAGAAAGGGTTGTACGTCAACTTAATGTGCTAGCAGAACTTATTGTGTTGTCTGTCTGTTTTCTTTGCACAACATTCAAGATATTTCCCCGTCATTGATAAAGGCGATGAACCGTTATGTACGACTTCGTTGGTTTCAACATAGCCCTTCCCGTAGCGGTCCACTGCTTCCATCCTGATTGTGCCGCCTGCGTGAAATTTTTGTATGCAAGTTCAGTGTGCTATGATGTTCTATATGATTGTGTCAACTATATAAGTTTTTACTGAGCATCAGCAATGCATATGGCTGAAGGATGTATTTACGAGCATCGACCGATGGGTCTCTCTCTCTCACACACACACACACACGCGCGCACGCACAAGTGGGACCCGTTGAATTATTTATTTGCTCGTGACAGCTTTTAATTAGGTTCCACTGTAATCTAACTTTTTTCTTAAGTTATTAATTGAGCTTAGTGACTTCAAAAAGTTGTACAGAAGCCTTGTTTGGGCCTTTCCGGCGTCGCTGAATGTGGGCTGAGTAACCATGTTAGGATGTACTGTACTACACAGGCCTTTTTTTCAACATCAGCAATGCAACTGGGCCGACAGGTGTACACAATATCCGGGTCAACTTGTTATTCTCCGCCCCGCTAGGCTGCAAACTTTCTTAGGAGGTATGCATTAGGCTTAACAAGAAAATGGACTTTAAGAAATAATAAATGGGATGTAATTATAATAACTCGACAGTTACTATGCACCAAACACGTAATTAGTTTGAAAAATATATTATTTTTGGAATTTGAAAATTTTAATTTCATTACTTGTTGCGCGCGCAATATTTCGTTGGATTTTAACGTAATACAACTTTATTTTGAAATTATATTTAACCTGACTAGAAATTTCGGATAAAAATATTTCGGATCCCATCAAAATGTGGGAATTTTTTTTCAATTCTGTTTTGAGCGGTTGTTTGAAATTATTAATCATTGTCCTAGCTAGAAATTGGGCTGTACTTTTAACAAACTGTAAATGGGCTGTAGTAAATTCCATTAGAATTAAAAAATGGGATGTACATTCTTACAAATCGCAAATGGACTATATGTTCTCTGCCAAATCCGAGCTGTGGGCCTACTAAGTTGATGCTTACCAAGGGCTTTGTCAACTTAGTCAATATAAACGATTCTAGCTGCAGTGATCGTACGATGTCTATCCAACGGCCGTAGTGCTTCTTCAACCTCTGGTCTTCTGGCTCCAGCCGCCCAAAGCAGCGCCGGTCGTGTCGCGTGCTCCTACCTCCCGTGGCCGGCTGTGATGCCGCGGAGGCCTCACCGCCCCGTACTACTCCCACCGTTGGCCAGGCCATCCCTCTACTCACCCACACCCCCTGTTATTTTGCGGCGACGGCAGCCTCACACCGCAGCCGAAACAGTGAACCCTCGTACTCCTCTCCGCGCGGGCATCCACTGCTGCGTCTTCCCCGGCTCCGCGTCGTCCCCTTCCTAGGCCTCGCCGTCGTCCAGACCACCGCCCTGGTGCTCTCGGCGCGGCGTGGTCAACGTGGTCAATGACCGACTTCCATCGGAAGAGTACTGTACGTGGAGAGGCTGACAGCTGGGTCCAGGCGGCCGCAAGGAAGTGCCTCCTTATTATGCGCAAAATAATTATTCCTCCACCTGACAGCAGGGACCCACCGGATGGGCCACCTTATTTCACAAAAAAAACGTTTCCCCCCTGACTGCTGGGATCCACCGGACGGGCCAGCGTATTTCGCGAAAAAAAAACATTCTCCCCGCTGTCAGCTCGGACCCACCGGAAGTGCCTCCTTATTACGCACAAAAAAATGAATACTCCCCCTCCTAGCTGGGACCCACCATGGTGGGAGGCTGACTTGTGGGCCTACTAAGTTGACTGGGACGGGGGCCTTTGTCAACTTTAGTCAATATGAACGATTCTAGCTCCAGTGACCGTACGATGTCCATCCAACGGCTGTAGTGCTTCTTCAACCTCTGGTCTTCTTGCTCCAGCCGCCCAAAGCAGCGCCGGTCGTGCCGCATGCTCCTGCCTCCCGTGGCCGGCTGTGCTACCGCGGAGGCCTCATCGCCCCCTACTATTTCCACCGCTGGCCAGGCCCTGCGGCGACGGCAGCCTCACACCGCAGCCGAACCAGTGAACCCTCGTACTCCTCTCCGCGCGGGCTTCCACTGCCGCGTCTTCCCCGGCTCCCCGTCGTCCCCTTCCTAGGCCTCGCCGTCGTGCACCGCCCTGGTGCTCTTGGCGCGGCGTGGTCAACGTGGTCAAGGAACGACTTCCATCGGACGTGGACTGTACGTGGAGAGGCTAACAGCTGGGTCCACGACCGTAGCAAGGAAGTGCCTCCTTATTACGCGGAAAATAATGATTCATCCATCTGACAGCGGGGACCCACCGGACGGGCCACCGTATTTTGTGAAAAAAATGTTTCCCCCTGACTGCGGGGACCCACCAGCTACATCTTCGCACGCAAGGAAGTGCGTCCGGGCAAAAAAAAATGATTCGCCCCCCTGACTGCTGGGACCCACCAGCTACATCTTCGCAGGCAAGGAAGTGCCTGACAGTCGGGACCCACCTGGTCGAAGCATACGTAGCATTGTCATTCTGGTCGCGAACGTGTACGTACATACTGGTCGATGTAGAGGCGTGCACGTGTCGTAGTAGAGGCACGCACGTAGCATGTACACATACGTACATCGGCCAGTGTGCAAGAAAGAAAATACGACCACGTACATACATACGGGTAGGGTCTCTAACACCTACTCGCGCATACGTACGGCCAGGGCTCGTGTACATGGCTGGGTCGGAACAGAGAAACAGCGTCGTCGTCGTGTTCATGGGGAGCCAACCGGCTGGGTGGGAACGGAATGCGTCGTCGTGTTCATCGGGAGGGCTTGGACGGAACAGCCGATGGAAACGAGGCTTGGTGTATCGCAGAATGGAGGAAACGGCCTTGTGTTCGACCGGCCATGTTTGAAACAGGATCCTGTTCATCGGGAGGGGTCTGGCGTACCGCAAAACGGAGGAAACGGACCTCCTACGGTCGAAACGGGGGTCCTGTTGATCAGGAAGGGTGTGGCATACCGCAAAACGGAGGAAACAGACTTGTGTTGGAGCGCTACGGTCGAAACGGGGGTCCAGTTCATCGGGAGGGGTGTGGCGTACCGCAAAACGGGAATCCACGGGACACTGTTCATCTCCACCGTCGACCCCCTCCAGCCTCCACGGGCTACTGTTCATCCACCGTCGACCTCCTCCAGCCTCCACCCGCGACTGTTCATCCACGGGCTCCTGTTCATCCAGCCTCCACCACGCGCTACTCCACCGGCTACTGTTCAACCAGCCCTCTCCACGGGCTCCTGTTCAACCACCCCTCCACGGGCTACTGTTCATCCAGCCCTCCACCATCTACTGTTCATTCTGCCCTCCACGGGGTGGTCCTGTTCATCCTGCCCTCCACAGGGTCCTGTTCATCCAGCCCCAACCGGCTTTATCGATCGGGGTCCTGTTCATCCAGAGGCAACACCACGGGGTCCTGTTCATCCACCCCACCGGGAACTGTTCATCCAAACCCCCCAGCAACGCTCACTGTTCATCCAGAGGCAGCATCGATCGGCTTCAGTTAGCAGCAGTAGCGAAGGAATCGCTCGATCGGGTTCAGTTAACAGCCATCGATCGATCGCTCGGGTTCAGTAACGCGTAGCCTGCAGTGCAATCGCTCGGGTTCAGTTAGAGCCCAACGCCTCACTCGGGTTCAGTTAGAGCCAACGCCTCGCACACACGTGCGTATGTGTATGAGAGAAACGCGCATCGCTCGGCCCCCGACCTCCCACCGTAACCGGGAACTCCCCGAAATTTTCCTCGCCCTCGCTTCTACCACGGTTTTTTGGTCATGGACGACCCAAAGAATGTCATGCAGCTGCGTCTCCGGCCCGCCCAGGACGAAAAGCCCATTTTCTGTCATCATTTTTTGTCATAGAAGTAGGAGCCCACCACATCTATGATGATACCGGGTTTTGTCACAATTATCGTCATAGAAGTGTCATATGTATGACAGAAAAAAAATTCGTTCGGCCCAAAATGTCACGGATGTGTCTTTTTTTTGTAGTGATATAGGCATCACGTCCGAGACAAGTAGACCGACTCCTGCCTGCATCTACTACTATTACTCCACACATCGACCGCTATCAAGCATGCATCTAGAGTATTAAGTTCATAAGAACAGAGTAACGCTTTAAGCAAGATGACATGATGTAGAGGGATAAACTCATGCAATATGATATAAACCCCATCTTGTTATCCTCGATGGCAACAATACAATACGTGCCTTGCTGCCCCTACTGTCACTGGGAAAGGACACCGCAAGATTGAACCCAAAGCTAAACACTTCTCCTATTGCAAGAAATATCAATCTAGTAGGCCAAACCAAACTGATAATTCGAAGAGACTTGCAAAGATAACCAATCATACATAAAAGAATTCAGAGAAGATTCAAATATTCTTCATAGATAAACTTGATCATAAACCCACAATTCATCGGTCTCAACAAACACACCACAAAAGAAGATTACATCGAATAGATATCCACAAGAGAGGGGGAGAACTTTGTATTGAGATCCAAAAAGAGAGAAGAAGCCATCTAGCTAATAACTATGGACCCGAAGGTCTGAGGTAAACTACTCACACATCATCGGAGAGGCTATGGTGTTGATGTAGAAGCCCTCCATGATCGATGCCCCCTCCGGCGGAGCTCCCGAAAAGGCCCCAAGATGGGATCTCACGGGTACAGAAGGTTGCGGCGGTGGAATTAGGTTTTTGGCTCCGTATCAGGTAGTTTGGGGGTACGTAGGTATATATAGGAGGAAGAAGTACGTCGGTGGAGCAACGTGGGCCCCATGAGGGTGGAGGGCACGCCCAGGGGGGTAGGCGCGCCCCCTACCTCGTGCCTTCCTGGTTGATGTCATGACGTAGGGTCCAAGTCCTCTGGATCACGTTCGTTCGGAAAAATCACGTTCCCGAAGGTTTCATTCCGTTTGGACTCCGTTTGATATTCTTTTTCTGCGAAACTCTGAAATAGGCAAAAAATAGCAATTCTGGGCTGGGCCTCCGGTTAATAGGTTAGTCCCAAAAATAATATAAAAGTGTATAATAAAGCCTGATAATGTCCAAAACAGGATATAATATAGCATGGAACAATAAAAAATTATAGATACGTTGGAGACGTATCAGTAGGCAATCGCACTGACGAATTCCTAACTCCTCAGTCAGAACAAATTCCTGAGAGAACAGAAGATCTTCGTGTCTGTCACTGAAGAAATTGACTGAACTGTATGAGATTTCCAATGGCTTCACTCGAAAGGATTGGTAAGTGTAGGATTTTGAGATGAGAATCACTTGGAAACTTTTCCTTAGTTTACCTCGACCCCCTTTAACAGTACAGTGTTTCCTATGCCTCAAGAAAGAGAAAATGAAACTATGAAAACAAAAGTCTTCACACTTCATAATCCTCGCATGAATATCAAGTCTTCATGGTCACACCAATTTCTTCACTTTCAAAGTCTTCAAGAAAACCAACATCTTCAGCTGAAGACATTCATTTGTAGGGGTCGACTTTCATCATAAAGATCAAACTCCTCATAGACTTATAGACCTGTGTACACTCACAAAAACATTAGTCCCTTAACCTATAAGTCTTCAATACACCAAAATCACTAAGGGGCGCCTGATGCACTTACAAGAAGGAAGGAGGGGAAGGGAGAACGGAAAGGGGAGGATTCGGCCTCCCCCTTCCCTTCTCTTCCCCCCTCTCTTTCCTTCCCCCTCTGACAATTATGGAAGGGGGGAGGCCGACTTGTGGGAGGTGCCCAAGTAGGATTACTCCTACTTGGGGCGCCCCTTGGATCCCCCCTCCCCCTCCCACCTATATATATGTGGGGAGGGAGCACCTAGAACACACAAAAAACATTGTTAGCCGTGTGCGGTGCCCCCCTACACAGTTTACTCCTCTGGTCATATTCAAGTAGTGCTTAGGCGAAGCCCTGCGCGGATCACTTCACCATCACCGTCATCACGCCGTCGTGCTGACGGAACTCTCCCTCGACACTTTGCTGGATCAAGAGTTCGAGGGATGTCATCAAGCTGAACGTCTGCAGAACTCGGAGGTGCCGTACGTTCGGCGCTTGATCGGTCGGAACAAGAAGAAGTTCGACTACATCAACCGCGTTGTGAAATGTTCCGCTTTCGGTCTATGAGGGTACGTGGACACACTCTCCCCCTCTCGTTGCTATGCATCTCCTAGATACATCTTGCGTGAGCGTAGGAATTTTTTTGAAATTGCATGCTACGTTCCCCAACACTTGATGATGACGTTGAATTGAGTGTGAACAAAGGTGAAAAAGCATTGGAGAACGGTGGAGGTGTCGGATTCGCTGCGTAGGGGAAATTTCTGTGAAGAATGAGTAAAATCATCCAACACAACAAGATAATACTGAAACTGGAGAAGCTCACTATGGGTGATGTCCACAAATCGCAATGTATTAAATCAAAAGGAGCATATGTCTTGCTAAAAGAGGAAGGAAATGGAAGATGTGGTTGACGACCAAGTTGCATGCACTGCACGGTGAGTGGGGAGCCTTATTACAATCGCTAAGAAAGTATTTAGAGATGGTAGAGAGGGTTTGAGCGCCAGGGCGCCCAAGGTGACGATGCCACAACTCTGAGGTAGTGGTGGTGAGGAGAGCAGACGCCTGAGCCGCCACATTATTGCCGACGAAGGGATAGAGATCACCGTGGCTAACAGAGATCATGAGGACTCTTCGAGTGCGAAGATCCTTCACAAGAAAACCACAAGGGTAAAATTCAGTTGTGCATGAGTTATCCTTAGTGTCGTGGAATTGTCACGGCAGATGTCCTCGAGCTAGGACTTAGTTGTGGAGCCATCGCAACCAGGAAGCTTGAAGGGGTTATGCGGGACAAGGAACACGAGGGTTTATACTGGTTCGGCCCCTTACGGTGAAGGTAAAAGCCTACGTCCAGTTTGAGGAGATATTGATTAGGGTTACGATCTCCAGGGAGCTAAACAGCTATGCCCGGCTCTCGATGAGGATGTTGTCGCCCTTGAACCGCCGCCGGGTCGTCCCTTTATATAGGGAGGCTGACGCCCAGCAGCCCTTAGAATCCCGGCCGGCTCATAAGAACGTCCGGCTCGGACTCTAAACTATACTTGCCTTACACTACAAGTCTACTATAATAATGATTGTAACTACAGGCCCTAGGCCATATCCGGGTCTCAGCCCATCTCTGGCCCATCGTCTTGAAACATAGCTCCGGGCTTCTGGCAATGACCATCCGAAGAGTAACCCGGCCCCTCCTGGCGGGTGACTCTAAGGTCTATATCCTCAACATTAGGCCCCAGATTGACTTGAGCCGGCTCGTGTCAATCTTTAACTTTGCCGACAGAGAAAATCTCCGGCTTACCATTCATGTGAAGGCCATAACCCGGAGTGACGTCATCCTCTGGACTCCGGATAATCCGCCGTGACGTCATCCTTCATTAAGTCCCTTTTTTACTCCGCCAGATCCGCAACGGATCTTTGCTTTTACTGTCTTTCCGAAAATCGAGGCGTCGTGAGGGGGAGATAACCACGCCGTGGTCTCCTTGAATCTCGCGCCCACTTAAATGACTTCGCCTTATAAATAGGCCAGCCCAACGTGCTCTTCTCACACTCCCTTTCTTCCTCCTCGCGCCGTCGCTCCTCTGCCCGAGCTCGTGCTCCGCCGCCGTCGTCTCGCCTCCGACCTTCGTCAACCTTGGCCGCTGCATCACCCTGACCCGGACCAGACAAACGGCGGCGACTCCCGCACCTCTTCAGCTCCGGTAAGTTCTCACCACCCCGTAGAGTAGATCTACAGTAGGGTTCCTCCAGTTCTTCATAGTTCGTTGCGGCCTGCGGTAGTTTTGTTTTTTACCACCCTTCTCTCGATCTTAACTCTACGTAGAACCACTGCGGTAGATGTTTGAGATCCATTTCACCTGCAAGAAGCCCTCCTTTTACTGCATAAGAACCGTGTTCAACCTCAAGAACTTCTCCTGCCTCTGTTTTTTAGGTCTAGAAAATTTTCATTTCACCCGACCATTTTGATCCAAAAAAGTTACTGCAATATGTAAAACCTGTTTTACCACACTTAGTAAAAACTGCAGCCCTTGAATCTTGGCAGCTTATATCTCCGGTTTAAAGAAAACATGCGCCATAGAACTTTTCCGGTTTGTAGAATCCTCCGGCTTAACTCTGGTAAAACCGTAGATAACCAAATTACTTTGAATTCCCCTGCGGCTTAAATAACCCACCGTATCTGAATATATATCATTAGTCCCCTTCATAAGCCGCCATCTTAATTTGAATGATAATCTCCGGCTTACAATTAACCCGGACACTTTTCTCTTTATCATAGACCACCAACCTTCACCATGCCTCCCAAGGCTCCCATCACTTGCAACTGGATGAGATCCAACGTCACTGACGAGACCCTGGCCAACTTCGTTAAGTCCGGATATCTGCCCAAGAAGGAAGTGATGTCCTACCGTGCCCCTGATCCGTCAGAAGAAAGACCACAGCCGAGGGACGGGGAGATAGTGATCTTTGCGGACCATATGAGCCGGGGCTTCGCACCGCCCGGCTCAAAATTCTTCCGGGACGTGCTCAACTTCTTTGACCCTCGGCCTCAGGATATAGGACCCAACTCCGTATCCAACATCTGCAACTTCCAAGTCTTTTGTGAAGTGTATCTTGGAGAAGAGCCGAGTCTGCTGCTCTTCAGAGAGCTGTTTTATTTAAACCGCCAAAATGAGTGTGCCAACGGGCCAAGTCTGGAATTAGGCGGCATCTCCATCCAGCGGCGTAGGGACTGTCTGTTCCCTTACGCAGAGCCGCCGAGCCACCCTAAGGACTGGAATATGACTTGGTTCTACTGCCAAGATACGTCCCCGGCTGATGAGAACCCGCTGCCCGGCTTTCACCCAACGCGCCTAGAGCCGACTCATCCGCTATCCGACAAACTGACTGCTGCGGAACGCCAGCCTCTGCTTCCAACGATCAATAAGATCAAGGCCCTGCTAGGCAACGGTCTGAACGGAATTGACCTGGTCCGGGTCTGGATCTCATGGCGGGTGATCCCATTGAGCTACCGCCCCGGCTTAATGTGTGAGTACACCGGGCGAAAGGATGACCCGCAAAGGCACAGCCGCAATGATCTTCCAGAAGACGTTGCAGAGGAAGAGACCAAGGCTCTTCTAAACGAGAGCTTGGTAGACTGCGGAAGAACCGGGCTAGCCCCCTTCTGCAAGACCAATCCAGCCCCAGCGGTAAGCCGCTGACTTTAACCTTTATCTTCGTCTGCATATAACCTTCAACTGAACCGTTTTAAGAATCAATCATTGTATCTCTCAGGCTGATGATAAATTCTGGCGGGTCAAATATGACCATGAGGCGGCCAAGAATGCCCGGAAAGCAAAGAAAGCCGCCCCTCGCAAAAAGGGAAGCAGACCCACTGCTTCGGAGCTACTGCAATTAAGCGACAGCTCCGAGTCAGAGGTAATCCTTAAACCTTTAAAGTCTTGCCATATTTGTTGTTTGTTGCTGTCCACCTTATCAACATTTGCTCATTGACAGGATGACACCGGCGCCAGTAACCCGGTGGTTGAAGAGGTAATGTCACTTTCCTCCAACTCGGAGCCTTTGCCACAGCTGAAAGTCCGAAGAGTAACCCAGAAAGTAAGCTTTTCACATCCATTAGCTCATCAAGACCCTCAATTTCTTTTGAAGCAGCAGGTTCACGAAAATCGGCGTCACACCCGGGCCCGCAAAGACACCGACCTCTCCGCCGGGTTTCCCGACGCAACCAGGAAGCGTCGCACTGAGGTTTTTTCTCACCTGTACCCCTTTCATCCGTTGGCGGGTGTTATCCGTCAGCCACTCAACTCTTCTGACTCCAATTATCAGGAGACCTCCCCCTCTTCGGGTGACTCCATGCAGTCAAGTATGCCGGCCTTCAAGACTGCACCCGGGTAATAACAATCTCCTTACATTATCTGTCTGTACTTATTCTTTGTATGCCTAACACTTCTGCCTTTTCAGTGCCCAGGCAAAGCTCACCAAAAGAGCAAAGAAGACCAGGTCAGCCGGAGTGCCAGACTTGCCTGAGCCGGAGGCGACGGCTCAAGAGCCGCCAGCTGCCTCCGCCCCCGAGGCCACCATTCCCATGGACACGACGCTTGAAGCCCCTGCCCCGACTACCAAGACAACGACCGAAGCGTCGGTTAACCCGGAGGCCTCCGGCTCAGCCCCACCAGCTAACGACCCGGACGGAGTATGTTGAGCCGGGGATACCGACCGTGCTGGCCAAATGCTCCGCGAAGGGGGAGTTGCTGCAGCCCCACCGGGTGAATCTGGACCTCTCCAGCTACACCGACTTGAGCATTGGAGAGCTCGTCTCTGGCTACATCAGCCAAGTTCACAAGAGCCGGGACGCCGAGATCGCCATGGTCAACCAGATCCAACAAAAATCTGAGGTATCCTTCTGCTGTCTTCTTACTTTCTGCATAGTGACCCTTGTCATGCTAGCCCCCAAGTCGACGACTTATACTTGAATATGTTGTAGACTTATCCCGGCTTATTCAACTGAGCCGGCAGTACGTAGATAGATACGTTCAATATGCATTAGCCCCCAAGTGGCAAGTGTCTTTGCTTGGAAAGCGCTTGGGACTTATAAAATGACTGTTAATAACCCGGAAATATATGCAGGCTGTTGGCAAGAAATTAGAGTCGGACCTTGCGGATCTCAAGAGCCGGCTGAAGAAACAGGAGATGGAGACCCGGAAGGCAAACGCCAAGTTTGTCTCCAGCATCGCCGCTCAAGAGAAGCTGAAGACCGAATTTGATGCTGAGCGGAAGGCCTGGGCTGAGGAAAAGGCCGCACTGGTGACCCGGGCGGAACAGGCGGAGAAGGCGCTCTCTGAAAAAACCGCCGAGCTCTCCGGCCTAAAGCGCCAGGTTTCCCAAATGGTAGCCGCCATCTTCGGTAAGTCGCCTCACCGGCTTTCATCCATGTTAGAATGTTTACATCTCCTGATTCATCCTTGTCACCGGCTTATCTGATGTTGTCAAACAGGTCCCAGAAGCGCCAACCTTAACCAGAGCGTGGTCACCAAGTTAAAGGCCGTGTACACCCTGGTGGAACAGCTCTACACCGGGTCACAGCGTGCCTTAGCTGTGGTGGCCCTATCCAACGAGGTGCCAACTCATCTGGCCGAAGTCCTGCGCCGGCTTGCAGTTCTGCCGCAGCGGATCCAGGAGCTACGACGAGCATCCGCGAGAGCCGGAGCAATCGCCGCGCTGAGCCGGGCCAAAGCATTCCTGCCGGAGCTAGACCCGGCAGACATCGCCCTGGGTTACCCAAGCCTGAAGGAAGACGGCTCAGCCTTCGACCAGAGGGATTTCGCGGCCTGTGTGAAGGCTGTACGCCCGGTGGCCACCATCATCGGGAATGACACCGACTTAACCAAGTATCAGCCGGGGTACAATGCGGATAATCAGAGGATTCCAACCCCTCGCTATGAAGCTCTCAATCTGATTCCTCCGGCTCGTCAGCACACCTTCGCCCCGGAGATTGACCCGGCCGGGTTAATTGACGAAGAAGCCCAGTTCGAAGCTCTCAGCGGCATCGACTGGAAGTCGTCAACCTTCAAGGTCTTGGGATCAGCCGGAGCAGAAGACAGGAACGAGCCGGGGACTTCAACTCAGCAGGCATCATAAAGCGGCTGGCGGTTCACCGAACAACGCTCCATCCTTGAGACTTGATGAATTTTGTAATAGAATAGGTGCAACAATTTATCTCTGCCGTGCCATCGTGCACGTAATGAATGCTGAAATCCCTTGAAGTTATCCTTTTGGTGTTCCTCCGGGTCATAATTATCCCTTTGTCCTTCTCAACCTTAAAAGGTGCCTTTAAGTATCTGCATAGAAAGGCAAATCACAAGTCTCAAGGCGGCTTACCACCCTGAAAATCAGGTGTTTGAGATGGATAACCCGGAATATAAATCAAAAAGACTGGTCCTTAGTAATACTCGGAACACAGCCGTGATAACACACTTAACGGCCTGTAAGCATACTTCCGGATTAAATAACCCGGGTAGCACGGTTGGTATCTTAACTCTAATTTACTTGCCTTGATGACATCCATGATGTTCAACTAACAAGATAAACCAAAATTAAGCCGGCAAGTGAGACCCGGCCATGCACACTTTGTCATAATCAGAGTAAACTTGTGATAAATCAGAACTTAGGGGCTTCCAGTTCGAATACGACCAGAGACCCGGCCCAAAAGGGGTTAAGCTAAGATTCGGATACGATCATATAGCCCCCAGTGGGTGTGGCGATGCCAATCAAGAGGGTACCGACAGCTATGTTCTCTTTGGTTCGAATACGACCCATGTTTGAACAGGAAGCCCCCAAATGATTCTTAAAATTGTTTAACGACGCTGATTCGAATACGATCCACGTCGGTTCTCAGAGGGGTTAAACCGTGATTCAAATATGACCAAAGTTAACTTCCCAATGAGCTCGGCACTTTGCCAATCAAGTGGGTATCGACAGCTATGTTCTCTTTGGTTCGAATACGACCCATGTTTGAACAGGAAGCCCCCAAGTGACCTTATTGCTTACGGCTAGATTCGAATACGATCATAGGCCGGATCCTCGTTTAAATCATCATGTAAAAAAGCAACACATGCATATTTGGAGGAGAAAAAAGGACAGAGGTCCTGCTTTATTGCTTATCATAATATATACATGTCTGAGATAAATATGTATACCACGAGAGCTGGTAGCTCAAGTGTAGTAAGGCCGAAGCTGAGCTATATTCCACGGCCGACGGGTCTCCTCCTCAGATTTACGTGAATCTTTATGCTCCCGAATATCAATGAGGTAATATGACCCGTTGTGAAAGTTCTTGCTGACCACAAAGGGCCCTTCCCAAGGTGGGGATAACTTGTGTGCATCTGTTTGATCCTGGATGAGCCGGAGCACAAGGTCGCCTTCCTGGAAGACCCGGGATTTGACCCGACGGCTATGATAACGGCGCAGGTCTTGTTGGTAAATTGCTGAACGGGCTGCTGCCACATCACGCTGTTCGTCCAACAAGTCCAGAGCATCTTGGCGCGCCTGTTCATCATCCGTCTCAACATAAGCCGCCACACGAGGTGAATCGTGACGGATGTCGCTGGGGAGGACTGCTTCTGCTCCATAAACCATGAAGAAAGGCGTGAAGCCTGTAGACCTGTTAGGAGTGGTGTTGATGCTCCATAAGACGGAGGGCAACTCCTCCACCCAACAACCCGGCGTCCGTTGCAAAGGGACCAAAAGCCGGGGTTTGATGCCCTTCAGAATCTCCTGGTTAGCTCTCTCAGCTTGACCATTGGATTGGGGATGAGCCACTGAGGAAACATCAAGTCGGATATGCTCTCGTTGACAAAACTCTTCCATAGCGCCCTTGGATAGATTGGTGCCATTGTCAGTTATGATGCTGTGCGGAAAACCGAAGCGGAAAATCACCTTTTTCATAAATTGAACCGCTGTGGTTGCATCGCACTTGCTAACTGGCTCAGCCTCCACCCACTTCGTGAATTTGTCAACTGCCACCAAGAGGTGGGTCTTCTTATCCTTGGACCGTTTAAAAGGCCCAACCATATCAAGCCCCCAGACCGCAAAGGGCCAAGTGATTGGGATCATCCTCAACTCCTGAGCCGGCACATGAGCCCGTCGTGAGAACCTTTGGCAACCATCACATTTACTGACCAAGTCCTCTGCATCAGCGTGAGCCGTCAGCCAATAAAAACCATGACGGAAAGCCTTGGCTACAAGAGATTTTGAGTCGGCATGATGACCACAATCCCCTTCATGGATCTCCCGCAAGATCTCTTGGCCCTCCTCAGGGGAGATACAACGTTGAAATACCCCCGAAACACTGCGATGATGTAACTCGCCATCGATGACGATCATTGACTTGGCCCGCCGGGTGATTTGCCTGGCCAAAGTTTCATCCTCAGGCAGCTCTCCCCGGGTTATATAAGCCAGATATGGCATTGTCCAGTTTGGCGTGACATGAAGAGCCGCCACCAGTCGTGCCTCCGGGTCAGGGATAGCCAAGTCCTCCTCTGTAGGCAACTTAACCGAGGGGTTATACAGGACATCCAGGAAAGTGTTAGGCGGCACCGGCTTTCGCTGAGAGCCTAGCCGGCTTAAAGCATCAGCCGCCTCGTTCTTCCTGCGATCAATGTGCTGCACTTGGTATCCCTGGAAATGCCCAGCAATGGCATCAACCTCGCGGCGATAAGCCGCCATGAGAGGATCCTTAGAATCCCAGGTGCCTGATACTTGTTGAGCCACCAAGTCTGAGTCACCAAAACACCTTACCCGGCTTAAGCTCATCTCCTTAGCCACCCGAAGACCGTGGAGCAAAGCCTCGTATTCAGCCGCATTGTTAGTGCAAGGAAACATCAACCGTAGCACATAGTGGAACTTGTCACCTTTAGGGGAAGCCAATACAACACCAGCCCCCGAGCCCTCCAACTGTCTGGATCCATCGAAGTGGATAGTCCAATAAGTGTTATCCGGCTTTTGCTCAGGCACTTGAGACTCCGTCCAATCATTGATGAAATCCACCAAAGCCTGAGATTTAACAGCAGTGCGTGGCACATATTTGAGGCCATGAGGTCCAAGTTCTATAGCCCACTTAGCAATTCTCCCTGTAGCCTCTCTGTTCTGGATAATATCACCAAGAGGGGCAGAACTGACCACAGTGATGGGATGACCCTGAAAATAATGCTTGAGCTTCCGGCTCGCCATGAACACACCATATACGAGCTTCTGCCAATGCGGGTACCACTGCTTGGACTCAATGAGCACCTCGCTGACATAATAAACCGGCCGCTGAACTGGATGCTCCTTACCCGCCTCCTTGCGTTCCACCACAATAGCCACGCTGATGGCTCGTGCGTTTGCTGCCACATATAGTAGCAAGGGCTCCTTATCAACCGGAGCAGCAAGGACGGGGGGCTCTGCCAGTTGCTTTTTCAAATCCTCAAAGGCGGTATTAGCTGCATCATTCCAGACAAAGTTATCAGTTTTCTTCATCAACTGATATAGGGGCATAGCCTTCTCACCCAAACGGCTTATAAACCGGCTTAAAGCAGCGATGCGACCCGCCAAACGCTGAACGTCATTTATACATGCCGGCTTAGCTAGGGAGGTGATAGCCTTGATCTTCTCCGGGTTAGCCTCAATGCCTCTATCTGAAACCAAGAAGCCCAATAGTTTGCCTGCAGGAACACCAAAAACACACTTGGCCGGGTTAAGCATCATCTTGTAGACCCGGAGATTATCGAAGGTTTCCCTCAAGTCATCTATCAGGGTTGCCTCCTTGATGGATTTAACCACAATATCGTCTACGTAAGCGTGAACATTGCGCCCGATCTGCTTATGAAGACAATTCTGTACACAACGCTGGTAAGTCGCCTGTGCACACTTGAGTCCAAAGGGCATAGAAACATAGCAGAAGGCTCCAAAGGGAGTGATGAATGCCGTCTTCTCCTGGTCCTTAACTGCCATCTTAATCTGATGATACCCGGAATAAGCATCCAAGAAACTTAAACGTGCACAACCTGCCGTAGCATCAATGATTTGATCAATACGGGGGAGAGCAAAAGGATCGGCCGGACACGCCTTGTTCAAATCCGTGTAGTCCACACACATCCGCCAGGTGCCGTTCTTCTTGAGCACAAGCACCGGGTTAGCCAACCATTCTGGGTGAAAAACTTCAACAATAAACCCGGCCGCCAAGAGCCGGGCCACTTCTTCTCCAATGGCTTTCCGCCTCTCCTCATTAAACCGTCGAAGGAACTGTCTGACCGGCTTAAATTTTGGATCAACATTGAGAGTATGCTCAGCGAGTTCTCTAGGTACACCCGGCATGTCAGAAGGCTTCCACGCAAAGATGTCCCTATTCTCACGGATGAACTCGATGAGCGCGCTTTCCTATTTTGGATCCAGATTGGCACTGCTGAGATGAATCCCCTGGAACAAAGTCAACAAGCTTAGTTTCATCAGCCGACTTAAATTTCATCGCCGGCTCAGCCTCCGTAGTCGGCTTCTTTAGAGAGGTCATGTCTGTTGGGTCAACATTGTCTTTGTAAAACTTCAACTCCTCTGTTGCACAAACAGACTCTGTGTAAGATGCATCACCTTCCTCACACTCGAGAGCCACCTTCCGGCTGCCGTGCACCGTAATGGTCCCGTTGTGACCCGGCATCTTGAGCTGTAAGTACACATAACACGGCCGTGCCATGAACTTGGCGTAAGCCGGCCGTCCAAATATGGCATGGTACGGGCTTCTTATCTTGACCACCTCAAAGGTCAACTTCTCCACCCTGTAGTTGTTCACATCACTAAAAGCCACTTCCAATTCGATCTTGCCGACTGGATAAGCCGACTTACCAGGTACCACACCATGGAAGATAGTGTTTGACTGGCTGAGGTTCTTATCAACCAACCCCATACAGCGAAAAGTCTCATAATAGAGGATATTGATGCTGCTGCCTCCATCCATGAGTACCTTTGTGAACTTATAGCCTCCCACCTGAGGAGCCACCACTAAGGCCAAGTGGCCCGGGTTATCCACCCGGGGAGGGTGATCCTCCCTACTCCACACTATAGGCTGCTCAGACCACCGCAAGTAGCGTGGAACTGCCGGCTCAACAGCGTTAACAGCCCTCTTGTGAAGCTTCTGATCTCGTTTGCACAAACTAGTGGTGAACACATGATACTGTCCACCACTAAGCTGCTTTGGGTTGGTCTGATACCCCCCTGTTGCTGTTGATGACCCTGACCGGACTGTTGATTGAAGCCCCCTTGACCGTTCTGAGGACCGGAATTTGAGCCGCCTCCCGGGCCCTGAAAGCCGCCGGCGCCTGAGCCGCTGCCCCGGCCATTGTAGCTCTTAAAGGCCTTCATGATTGCGCAATCCTTCCACAGATGAGTCGCTGGCTTTTCTCTGGAGCCATGCCTCGGACAAGGTTCATTCAACAGCTGCTCCAGCGTTGGACCTGACCCGCCGCCTCGGGGAGGGGGCCTCCCCTTGCGTCGCTGGTTATTCCCTTGGGAGTTGGCGTTGGCTACAAACTCTAGGCTGCCATCGGCCTTACGCTTGCCTCCTCCTTGGTTCCCCGGGTTAAACTGAGGACCCTTGCCATTGCCGTTCTTCTTTCCCTTCCCTGTCCTTTCATCGTCTGAAGGGGGACCCTTGGTACCATCAGAATCGGCGTACTTGACAAGAGCCGCCATTAGCGTACCCATATCAGTGCAGTCACGTTTAAGCCACCCAAGTTTCATCTTTAGGGGCACAAAGCGACAGTTTTGTTCCAACATTAAGACTGCAGAGCCGGCATCCATCTTATCCGACGAATGTATGATCTCCTTGACCCGGCGAACCCAATGGGTCGTGGATTCACCCTCCTGCTGCTTACAGTTAGTTAGATCCACAATCGACATAGACTGCCTACAGGTATATTTGAAGTTTTGAATGAACCGGGCTTTCAGCTCAGCCCAAGATCCAATGGAGTTCGGTGGTAGCCCTTTCAACCACGTGCGGGCAGTTCCATCTAACATCATGGTGAAGTATTTGGCCATGGCCGCCTCACTGACCTCCAGCAATTCCATAGCCATCTCATAACTCTCAATCCAGGCTGCAGGCTGCAAGTCCGCTGTATAGTTAGGCACCTTCCTAGGGCCCTTGAAGTCCTTAGGTAGACGTTCATTACGGATGGCTGGCACCAAACAAGGAACTCCCCCGGTCCTGGTAGAAACACCCACATCAACGGACGTCGTCGGATAAGCCGGGGGGGTCTGGTAAGCAGTCAACTGAGGCACCTGCTCCGCCTCTTGCCGCGCTTGGTCTGCTGCATAAAAGGCTCCGTTATGAGCCGGGCCATGGCCAGGGGGCGGGTCATGGCGTCGGGCATTACTTGAGCCGGTTGCTGAGACCATGTGCCGGCTGTAACTCGGGCTCTTCCCTGGACGAGGGGTCGAGTGGATCCTGTCCCGGCTGTAGGAGTACGCCTCTTGCTGTGCTAGTGCCGTTTGCAGGAGTTCCCTGACCCGGCGGGTTTCGATGGCCGCCAGAGAATCGCCGTCAACGGGGAGAGCCGCCAGCCGTGCTGCCGCAGCTACTATGTTCTCCAGCGGGTTATCATAATGACCCGGGGGTATTGGCACATATTGAGGCGGGGCAGAGGGCACCTGGGGAGGCCCCATCACTCGGCTGAATAAGGGGTCCAGACCCGGGCGCAATGACCCCTGGCGGGTTACTAGACCCTGCACCCGGCGTGTTGAAGAGATTGTGTGGATCATAAACCGGCGGGAGTCGAGACTGGGCCTTCTGATGCCTCCTTCTCATGACCTCGTTGGCCGCGTTCTGATCCATCGTGAGTTGGAAGGACTGTGCCTGAATCAGCTGAGTCCGGGCGTCGAGAGCCGCCCGCTCCGCAGCCAGCCTGATTCCTTCTGCTGCCAGATCCTCTTTAGCTTTTATCAGATCCAATTTTAACTGTGCCACCTCCGCATCATGCTGAGCTTGATTCGCCGGGTCAACCGTGGCGGTTAACAGGGCCGTCATCTTGTCCGTGAGATCCATCAGCACCTGAGCCGGAGAAGGCACCGGGTTTCCTGATCCAGCAGCGGGGTTCTGAACAGGCTGCGCACCAGCCATAAAAACTCCAACCTGACTTGGCGGCTCAAAGAGGTCCGGAATACTGTCGCCGTCGGAACAACCCATGAATTTATGAACAAAAATAGGGCTAGTAACGACGGTGGAAGAAATGAAAACATCAGTAAGACGAAAATCGTAGGGGGGAAGAGTGGTCGATCCGGTGGCAGTGATAGGGACATGGTGCCCATTACCGACCAGA
Organism: Aegilops tauschii subsp. strangulata; assembly: GCF_002575655.3. Taxonomy (NCBI): domain Eukaryota; kingdom Viridiplantae; phylum Streptophyta; class Magnoliopsida; order Poales; family Poaceae; genus Aegilops; species Aegilops tauschii. The sequence goes on along the minus strand of NC_053036.3, from coordinate 167,944,588 downwards.
ATACTAGAAGGTAAATGTCCTAAGGAAGAATTGGACTTGGTGAGGTTACCTTGGGTGCCTGTCACATGCGAGGAAGCACCACTATCGAGGTACCATTCGGGAGCCGGAGGGTTCGGGTAGCCGCCGTTGATTTAGGCGACGTTGAGCATGGCGATGTGATCCCACGACAGTTGTGGAGATGGATAGAACAGGGCGGGCGGCGTCGGTGGCGCGTAGACGGGGTACGCCTGAGCATGGGCGCTGGGGCGGGGTCCAAGCACGTCGGCGGCGTTAGGTGGAATCCAACCAGAGCGGGGACGAGAGGGATGATATGTCTCCGTCGTACTACTTTTCCTAACGCTTTTGCTCTTGTTTTGGACACTAATTTGCATGATTTGAATAAAACTAACCCGGACTAACGCTGTTTTTAGCAGAATTACCATAGTGTTGTTTTTGTGCAGAAATAAAATTTCTCGGAATGGAACCAAACTTTTTGGAGAATTGTTTTACAACAAAAGAAAAATACTGGAGCCAAGAACCACCAGAGGGGGGCCCTGGTTGGGCACAAGACACCAGGGCGTGCCCCCCTCTGGCTCGCCTTGGTGGGTTGTCCCCACCTCGTGGCCCCGTAGACCCTAATTGCAATGCTATAAAATCCTATTTTCGGAGAAAAAATCAGGGAGAAAGTTCCATCGCGTTTCACGATACGGAGCCGCCGCCACCTCCTGTTCTTCATCGGGAGGCTAGATCTGGAGTCTGTTCGGGGCTCCGGAGGGGGGGATCTTCGATCTTTGTCATCACCAACCCTCCTTCATCACCAATTCCATGATGCTCCCCACCGGGAGTGAGTAAGGGCGTGTTTGGTTCCTGTCCCGGGCTTCGTGCCTGAAAAAATATAACGCCTGGTGTTGGCCTGGGAAAGAGAGAAAAATTGTCTGGCGGGGCACATATGTGCATGTGATGTTTGGATGGTGCCCTGGCCTGGGACAAGTAGTTAAACATTTAAAAAAACAGCTTCATAGCTTGACAGGACAGTACGTACATCATGCATGTACTTAAATAGCTGAAAATCGCATGTGCCTGGAAGCCAGGCGTCCGACTCCATCAGCCTGGGCCAGGCTAAGCAAGCCGCCTATGTTCTAGCCAGGCTAATCAACATGCATGGGACCTCCAGGCCAGGAACGTCTCCGATATGTCAGGTTGGCAACCAAACAATGTCCAAGCAGCTCTCAGGCACGTCTCAGGCCAGGCCAATGTGATCCAGGGCAGCAACCAAACACGCCCTAATTCCTTCGTAGGCTCACTGGTCGGTGAGGAGTTGGATGAGATTCATCATGTAATCGAGTTAGTTTTGTTAGGGCTTGATCCTTAGTATCCACTATGTTCTGAGATTGATGTTGTTATGACTTTTCCATGCTTAATGCTTGTCACTTTGGGCCCGGGTGTCATGATTTCAGATCTGAACCGTTTATGTTTTCACCATTATATCTAGGTTCTAGATCCAATCTTGCAAGTCATATTCACCTATTACGTGTTATGATCCATAAACCCCAGTGTGACAGTAATTGGGATACTTTCCGGTGATGACCGTAGTTTGAGGAGTTCATGTATTCACTATGTGTTACTGCTTTGTTCCGGTTCTCTATTAAAAGGAAGCCTTAATATCCCTTAGTTTCCTTACGGACCCCGCTGCCACGGGAGGGTAGGACAAAAGATGTCATACAAGTTCTTTCCATAAGCACATATGACTATTTACAGAATACATGCCTACATTATATTTGTGAACCGGAGCTAGTTTTGTATCGCCATAGGTTATTACGGTTATATGATGAATATCATCCAACGAATCCACCGATCCAATGCCTACGAATTTTCCTCATATTGTTTTTGCTAAGTTACTACTGCTGATGTTGTTGTTACACTTGCTACAAAACCACTGCTATCACTGCTAGCGTTATTACTGTTGTTACCACTACTATCACATTACTACGTGACTGATCACTTTGATGCAGATATTTAATCGCCAGGTTTAGTTGAATTGACAACTCAACTGCTAAAACTTACAAATATTCTTTGGCTCCCCTTGTGTCGAATATATAAATTTGGGTTGAATACTCTACCCTCGAAAACTATTGCAATCCCCTATACTTGTGGGTTATCAAGACCTTTTTCTGGCGTCGTTGCCGGGGAGCATAGCTATAATTGTTGAGTCACTTGGGATTATTATCTATTTATCACTATGAAGAATCTGTAAGGATACCAAGACTAAAATCTTTCCCTCTAAGACGAGGGGAGGTAAGGAACTGCCATCTAGCTCTGCACTTGATTCACCTTCTATTTTGAGTAAACCTGCAACACCACCACATGCTATTAATCGTGATATGTCGCAAGTTATTGATGGATCTACTTCTGCTATGGATGATGCTTATGATGATGCTAGTACCTTGCTTGATGATAATGTGCCACTAGGTGAATTTCTTGATGAACAACTTGCTAGAGCTAAAGATATTGAGAATGCTGAAACTGATGAAGTACTTGAAACTGAAAATCTTGAAACACCTATTAGACCTAGCTCTCCTAGATATGAATTGCCTAAGGTACCTAAAGGTTATGTTATGGATGAGGAGATAGCTAGAGACTTTCTTGCTTGCAATGATAGAGATGATCTTAAGAAATTACTATGCAAACTGAAAGAAAAATCTTTGAATGCTAGAATGAAATGTGATCCTAAGTTTGTTACTTCACCTATCTTTGTTACCGATAAGGATTATGAATTTTCTATCGACCCAGAATTAATTATTTTGGTTGAATCTGACCCTTTCCTTGGCTATGAAAATGAAACTGTTGTGGCACATCTTACTAAGTTGAATGATAATAGTCACCCTTTTTGCTCATGATGAGAAAATTCACTACTATAATATTATCAAGTTATTTCTGTTCTCATTAAAGGGTGATGCTTAGATATGGTACAATACTCTTGCTCTTAGTTGTGTGTGTAGTCCCCAGGATATGATATATTACTTCTCTGAAAAATAGTGTCTTGCTCATAAGAAACAAGCTGCCTTACAGGAAATATTTAATTTTGTGAAAATTTAAGAAGAGAGTCTCCCACAAGATTGGGGGAGGCTTCTCCAATTTATTAATGCTTTGCCTGATCATCCTCTTAATAAAAATGAAATACTTGATATCTTCTATAATGGACTAACCGATGCTTCTAGGGACTTCCTAGATAGTTGTGCTGGTTGTGTTTTCAGGGAACAAACTGTTGAACAAGCTGAGGAATTATTAAATAACATACTGAAAAATAATGATGATCAGACTCTTCCTGAAACACCGCCTAAACCCACTCCGAAGAAGAGGTGTATCTTATATCTTAGTCCCGCAGATATGCAAGAGGCAAAGAAAAGTATGAAGGAAAAAGGTATTAAAGCAAAGGATGTTAAAAAATTACCTCCTATTGAAGAAATACATGGACTTGACACACCACCACCACAGGTGGTAAAGGTAAATTCTTTAATGAAATTTGATGAAAGTGACATCCCTTACAATAAGCATCCTAGTCAATGCCTTTATGAGTTTGATAACTACATTAGAAAACAAGATCACTTCAATGCAAATGTTATGAAACAATTGAAATACAACTATGATATGATTGCTCTCTTAAGTGACTTGTTATTTAGAATCACTAATGATGTTAGAGGTGTAGGGAAACATGCCTCTATGGTCCAAACCCAGCTAGAACAAGTTGCTAAATCTCAAAGAGAATTGCTTGCTGAAATGAATAATAATGTGAATGACCATGCTATTAGAGTAGTAACTAGAGGAGGAAGAATGACTCAGGAACCACTTTATCCTGAGGGACACCCTAAAAGAATTGAACAAGACTCTCAAAGAATTAATACTGATGCACCTAGTCCTTCTAAAAATAAAAAGAAAAATGATAGGACTTTGCATACCTCTAGTGAACCTGAAATAAAAAAACCTCCCGAGGATAATAATAATGTTTCTATCTCAGATGCTGAAACTCAATATGGTAATGAACATTCATCTAGCGACAATGAAAAAGATAATGATGATGTTCATAAAGACACTCAACTAGACATTGATAAAGAACCATATAATGATGTTGAGATAGAACCTGCTGTTGGTCTTGATAACCCACAACCTAAAAATAAAAGATATGATAAAAGAGACTTTGTGGCTAGAAAACATGGTAAAGAAAGAGAACCATGGGTTCAAAAACCCATGTCCTTTCCACCTAAACTAACTAAGAGAAAAGATGATGAAGAATTTGAACGCTTTGTTGAAATGCTTAGGCTAGTCTTTTGGCGCACCCTCTTGACTGATATTTTAAAGATTGCCCCTTATGCAAAATACATGAAAGACATCATCACTAATAGGAGAAAGATACCGGAATCTGAAATCTCCGCCATGCTTGCTAATTATTGTTTTAAGGATGGAGTACCTAAAAAACTTGGAGATCCAGGAATACCAACTATACCTTGCTCCATCAAAATAAATTATGCTAAAACTACTTTGTGTGATTTAGGAGCTGGTGTTAGTGTTATGCCTTTCTCTTTATATAAAAGACTTGATTTGAATAAACTCACACCTACTGAAATATCATTGCAAATGGCTAATAAATCAACTGCCATACCTATCGGTATTTGTGAGGATGTGCTCGTTGTTGTTGCAAATGTTACTATCTTAACAAACTTTGTTATATTTGAGATGCCCGAGGACGACAACATGTCAATTATCCTTGGTAGACCCTTTCTGAATACTGCAGGGGCTGTTATTGATTGCAATAAAAGCAAGGTTACTTTTCATATCAATGGTAACGAACATACGGTGCACTTTCCGAAGAAACAATTGCAAGTGAATGGTATTAATGTTATTGAAAAATCTTTGGCACTCACTATTGGAAGTTTTCAACTACCTCCACCTACTGCCAAAAAGAAATATGGGATACTTATTGTTGGGGACATGCATATCCCCGTTGAGGTAACTTAGTGTTTTATGGAAATTCTTCGGTTTCATGCTAATCGAATGTGGTTGTTAATAAGTCTTGAACAACCTTATTAATGGATCATCTTTGAGAGGTATGAAGTTGATGAATTTAGTAGGCACTAACTTTTGCCCTTAGCTTTTTGTTCTCTGTTTTGCTTAGTCAAATAAAATAAAATGCCATGTTTATCCTGTTTCCTGGATTTTCCGTGCAAAAAAATGACCCAAATTTTTTTCTCATAATGCCCTGAAAATTTAATACGATTTTCTCTGATTTTTTTTTGAATTTTTGATGCAATTAACATCAAAGGGGTGCATCTGGTGACCACAATACACCACGGTGCGCCAGCAACCCCAGGCACGCCCTGGTGGGTTGTGGTCCCCACGTGGACCCCGTCACTTATCTCTTCAGCTCATGCCATCTCCTACCTCCAGAAAAAAAATCACCATAGATCTCTCTCTCCCATGTTCTTGCTCTCGAACCCGCGGATTTCGATCTCTTTGCTCAAAGCTCCGTTTTCGAAACTGTTTTGGGGGATTTCTACTTGGTATGTGACTCCTCAATCGTCCAATTAGTCTTTGCTTTAGTGGTTTGTATTTTGAATAATTAGTCACTCTTGGTGCTGTTGTAGATGAGCTTTCATGTCAAATTCTTGGAGTTATAAGTAGTTTGGATGCTTAATATAGCCTCTATGCATCCATATGTGTAGCTGCTATCATTCTTGCGAACTTTTTTTTACAAAAAAATTTTGGACTAAAATTTTCAGAATTTTATCTATAGGAATAAGATGCATTTCTTTAGGAAGTTTGCCTCCAAGAAAATGCTAAATGAGTCATTAGGGAATCATCGGACAATGACCTCAACACTCCGAGAAGGGCGGAGGTGCGGCCGTGCCAATGGCCGCATAATGCCTTCATGGAGGTGGCCGGGTTCCATCAACAGGTCGCTCAATTTGTTGCAAATGCTGGGCTGACCGACTTCATCACAGCTGAGTGTGATCAATACCATCTCCTTACAAATTCCTTTGTGCAAAATTTTCTTTTGCTGAGTAGGAATAACCCCCCTGAGGTGCGGTTTATTTTATATGCCGAAACCCGTCAGATACCACTTACTGACTTTTGTGATATATGCTTGATTGCATCTGACGGGAAATAAGAGAGCCTAGACCTGCAGAGTTTGAGGACTTTTATCATACTCTGTTAGTGGGAGACGAGAGAGGCGTATCGAGTGTTACCGCCACTAGTTTGTAGTTTCCTTTTGTGAATTACTTTGCTCTATTCATCGCGAAGTGTTTAATTGCTAGAGAAAAGGTCGGTGCACTCAGTGCTCCCGACTTCGCCATTCTACGCCGTGCACTACATAATGACCACACCTTTAGCCTAGGGGCTATCATGACACGTCGTTTGTACCTTAATAGAAACAAGGGCAAAATTCATGGTGGTATTTATGCTACTCGCTTAGCGAGCCATTTTAACATTCAATTATGCCAACATGATTATCCTTTGTCCCAAGTTTATCTAGATCACGAGGCGATGGTGCCTCACCAGTTTACTGATGATACTGATTCTCTTCATAATATTCGTTACGACCTGGTTTTTAGTGTGGATTCCCGTGATTTTATTCCGCTGACTGCACCTGCTTTGTTTGATTCTACTGACAGGGGCGGATACAGGGTCATGCTAGTAGACATTATTGCTTACCGTAGGCAGCCGCTGAGGAGGAACCTCAGGAGTGGGACGCTCAGGTACCTGCACCACAACACTTCAAAGTGGGACCAGATGGCTACTACGAGTGGTGATTACCAAGCTAGGCCAAAAGCCTAAGCTTGGGGAGTACGTGTTTCCACCGACATTACATTCATGTTCACACATTTCATCCAGTTATCGGTGTTCACAATTTTGCATTATATTATCCATGCTAAATTTATTTTCTTGCTTTCTTCTTGTGTGTTTGAAAAGCTTTGAGAAAACCCAAAAATATTTCTTGCTTCTTTTCGGATTTTCTTTCCAGTTTAATTCATTGTAGTATTAAAAAGAAAACCCAAAAAGATTTCCCGATTCTTCTCCTTCTTGCTTATTGGGAGCTTTCCCGTGTAAATAGTTTTTCTCGTTTTTGTTTTCCCTTCTTTAGTTTGCTTTCTTCAAGAAAAACTAAAAACTTCAAAAAAATTCTTTTCCTTTTATTTGAGTCATACTGAGGAGAAGATCAAACAATGAAAATGTTGAGTGGCTCTCATATGCATTATTGTTGATCTAACAAAGAGACCAAATTGCTTTGTCTTCTCCTGTTGAATAAAATGTTTGCAGATTCCAGCTTAGTCCACGGCACTCTTGCACTATTATTATTTTCATACCATTCAGTCATGCAAGTGAAAGGCAATAATGACGATATTTGATGAAGTGACTGTGGCAGAGAGAAATGGGTATGGACTCAACTTGTTCTGTTTTTGTAAATATGTTTAACCTAGTATCCATGATTCAACATATTATGATCAAACATGTTTGCAATGACAGTTAGAGATTATTGTTTCTCATGCCATGCTTAAGTAGCTGGGACTGAATAACGATTTATCTTGGATGTCAACATGCATTAAAATGATTGTGATGTAGTATGATGATATGGTATCCTCCTCTGAATGTTCCAAGTGGCTTGACTTGGCACATGTTTATGCATGTAGTTGAATCAAAACCAACATAGCCTCTACGATATTTATGATCATGGGGTTCATATCCTACTCATGCTAGTATTCAATGTCAATTATGCATAACGCATGTTCATGACCGTTTTCGCTCTCTAGCTGGACGCTTCTCAACCTATTTGCTAGCATTCACCTGTACTAAGTGGGAATACTGCTTGTGCATCAAAACCCTTAAACCAAAGTTATTCCAGATGAGTCCACCATATCTACCTATGTGCGGTATTACCCTGCCGTTACAAGTAAATTTGCATGTGCCACCTCTAAAATCTCAAATAAACATCTGTTTTGTGTGCCTGGACCGCTCACGGAGCGACAGGGGGTGGTCAGTATCTTTCATGCTAAGCGGGTTATTCTCATGATGAGTGTTTATTCACTCGTCCTTGCATGAGAGGGATGGTAATAGGGATTCCCAGTCCCGAAATAAAAAATTGCAAATAATTAAACAAGACTCCCCCAGGATTGATGTTGGTATGGATGGTACCCGTGGATTCGGCTAGCCGTGGAGTGTGTTTGTTGGTGGAGGGGGAGTTAACCTTTACTTTTATCGCTTGGGAACTGCCACTAATGTATTTAGCATGGAAGATATTGATAACTCTTGGTCGTAACGATGACAGGAAGGGTGTACTCTCAAAATTACATTTATCTCTACTTTTAAAACTCTGAGCTCTGGCACCGCTACAAATCACTGCTCCCCTCTGCGAAGGGACTATCTATTTAATTTTATGTTGAGTCATCACCTTCTCAAATAAGCGCTAGATCTGAGAGCACTATTGTCATCCTCATGCATTGTGTAAAGTTAATGTTGGATGCATCATGACTGGATCTTTTCTACCATGAATTACAATGTTTAGTCGCTGCTTTAACTTTGGAGGTGCTCTACATTTATGTTTTGCGGTCTCAGAAAGGGCTACCGAGATATCACTATTGTCATATTATATCATGATTGTTTTGACAAAGTGTTGGCATTTGAGATACTTTATTATTGCTCGCTAGCTGCTTATGCCATTGATATGGGTTAATATAATTCTTAAGATATATTATTGACATGGTTAGTCATGATCTTTGCTGAAAACCTCTGTGCTACTTAAGCTTATTTATGTAAACAAGAACAAAAGAGTTCGTAAAAGTTTTTCTTTTTCACTTCCAGTTTATCAACCGAATTGCTTGAGGACAAGCAAAGGTTTAAGCTTGGGGGAGTTGATACGTCTCCGTCGTATCTACTTTTCCTAACGCTTTTCTCTTGTTTTAGACTCTAATTTGCATGATTTGAATGAAACTAACCCGGACTGACGTTGTTTTCAACACAAGTACCATGGTGTTGTTTTTGTGCCGAAATAAAAGTTCTCCGAATGGAACGAAACTTTTTGGAGAATTGTTTTACAATAAAAGAAAAATACTGGAGCCAAGAACCACCGGAGGGGGGCCCCTGGCTGGGCACAAGACACCAGGGCACGCCCCCCTCTGGCGCGCCCTGGTGGGCTGTCCCCACCTCGTGGCCCCGCAGACCCTAATTTTGATGCTATAAAATCCTATTTTCGGAGAAAAAAATCAGGGAGGAAGTTTCATCATGTTTCATGATACGGAGCCGCCGCCACCTCCTGTTCTTCATCGGGAGGCCAGATTTGGAGTCCGTTCGGGGCTACGGAAGGGGGATCTCCGATCTTCGTCATCACCAACCCTCCTTCATCACCAATTCCATGATGCTCCCCACAGGGAGTGAGTAATTCCTTCGTAGGCTCGTTGGTCTGTGAGGAGTTGGATGAGATTCATCATGTAATCGAGTTAGTTTTGTTAGGGATTAATCCCTAGTATCCACTATGTTCTGAGATTGATGTTGTTATGACTTTGCCATGCTCAATGCTTGTCACTTTGGGCCCGGGTGTCATGATTTCAGATCTGAACCGTTTATGTTTTCACCATTATATCTATGTTCTAGATCCGATCTTGCAAGTCATATTCACCTATTACGTGTTATGATCCGTAAACCCCAGTGTGACAGTAATTGGGATACTTTCCAGTGATGACCTAGTTTGAGGAGTTCATGTATTCACTATGTGTTAATGCTTTCTTTCGGTTCTCAATTAAAAGGAGGCCTTAATATCCCTTAGTTTCCTTATGGACCCCGCCGCCACGGGAGGGTAGGACAAAAGATGTCATACAAGTTCTTTCCGTAAGCACGTATGACTATTTACGGAATACATTCCTACATTTTATGTATGAACCAGAGCTAGTTTTCTATCGCCCTAGGTTATGACTGTTATATGATGAATACATCCAAGGAGAGCGCCACGGGCACGGTCACTGCCACCGCTGGCACAGTCGCCACACCCTGGTGCGGGAGATGGGAGGTGCCTTGGGTGCGGTCGTTGGAGTGGCCGGAGGAGCGAGCACTCGGGGCGCGACCGCCCGTGTTGGAGCTGCCGCCCGAAGAACCATCGCCCTTCATGGCGAACGCGGAGGCGCTCTCCTTGGCCACGCGGTGCGCCTGGGACTCCTCGGCCAAGACGACTCGGGAAAGAATGGTGTTGAAGCGGAGAGCCTGGTCGCCGAGAACCACGTGAATGGTGTCGAGACGCTTGGCCAGGCCATGAAGGAACTGCGTGGTAAGATCCACCTCGGTGACGGCATGGTCGATGTCGGCGAGGCCGTCGGTAAGGAGCTTCATGCGACGTGCGTACTCAGAGACCGAGAGGTCACCCTGCTTGAGGTGGCGGTATTGGCGGTTGAGCATCATGAAGCGGGCGATGCGACTGGCGAGGAAGAAGTCCTTAATCTTGTGCCAGATGGCAAAGGTAGTGGTGGCGCCGATGACGTGATCGCACATGGTGTCAGAAAGGGTGGCATAGATCCATAGGGCGACATGGGCATCCAGTTCAAGATACTAGGTGGTGGCATTGGGTGGAGGAGGGTGCTTGACGAGGAAGGTGAAACCATAGCGGAGAAGCACCATGAGGAAGAAGGTCTTCCACTTGTGGTAGTTGTGATCAACGGGGTTTAGGAGGAATTTGATGTTATTGATGATATGGTCATTGTAGATGGGATTGCGAGGGGCGGGGGCTAGTAGTGCCGGGGAGGGGACAACGCCGGAGGCGAACAAGGGGCAAATTGGGATCTGGAGGCAGCGGAGGAGCCATTGATGAGGGAGGGATTAGTGCCGAAGATGAATGGCGGAGAGGAGGCCGCAGAGGTGTTGGTGGAAAGGGAGCTCGGCGAGGTGGCAGAGCTGGTGATGTCGGAGGAGGAAGAAGGCTGAATGCCGACCATGGGTGTTCTTGGAGTCTGATACCAAGTTGGAAAGATTGTTTCCTCTTCTTGATTGATTCTGTTACACATTACATGTTATGTACCCCACGAGAGGGAGAGAGCGCACCTGTGAGAATAGGCACGCAAGCCAACGGGGCGATGAGATCCCGAATTATAGGATCGTGCTACGTACTACTATGTTATCTCTACTCCTAATGGAGCAGTTGGTAGTCTCCGTTCCAGGTTTATTTTCGTCCCACCTCACCCGGTTTTTTTGGTACCTATTTTGTACCTCCTCCCACCTCCTGCCGCCTAACGCTGACCAGTCAAAAACCGAAAAAAACACGTACCAAATCCTCCGCCAGCCCCATCGCTCTTCAGGTCGCGCCCGAGACATGCGACGAAATAAAACCTACGACGGTTAACCAGCGAAAAAAAAAGTAGGACGATTGAGCAGCGAAAAAAAACCCCGCCTCGTCACATGCCCTGGAGCGAGGACGACTCGCACGCCAGTCTCCCTGCACTGGATCGTCGCCGCCGCCGCCCTTCATCCGTTCGCCGCCGCCCCAGTCGCACAACGAACCCGCCGAGCCGTTCCCCATCTGGACACGCACGCCGATGCATTGATCCGACGCCGCCGAAAACGTCCGTGATCCGGCGCATATCGACGTTCAGTTTACCGGCGCAGATCCATCAGGTATGACGTCCAGTTTACCTATACCCATCACATCTCATACAACCATCACAACTCGCCGATGCATCTCATACAAACATCATATAGGTATCACGCGCACGCCGATGCATTGATCCGCCGCCGCCGAAAACGTCCGCGATCCGGCGCAGATCAACCTTCAGTTTACCGGCGCAGATCCATCGGGTATGACGTCCAGTTTACCTATACCCATCACATCTCATACAAACATCATATAGGTATCACGCGCACGCCGATGCATTGATCCACCGCCGCCAAACATGTACAGGACCCGGCGCTGATCGTTTTCGAGGAGACGCCGACGAAATATATGTATCTCATACAGCCATCACATCTCATACACCCAACGCATCTCATACTCCCATCACATCTAATACACACATCTCATTGCAAGTTGGTAGTGCTTTCACAATGGCCATCTCACATACGTCATGAGTGAGACTTCAGTATCCTGTTCCAGTGAAAAATTAGATGTAGCATTCTGTAGGCACACTTAGTCATTTTCTAATTGAATCTGGCATAAGATAGTAGACTTTTCCAGTTGAAGCAAAATCTATCTACAAGTTCGATTTTATCCTTGGGGTATGAGTCAGGTCATGTTAAATGGTAACATTGGCAGATGCATGTAGAATCAGCTGGAGATGGAGCTGGCCAGTTTGGTAGAGAGGGTAAGGGACCGTACCATGAAACCAGAGGGAGGCCGAGGTCTGGCGTCTTGGCGGGGGTGTTGTATTTTGCACTTGTCTCCTCAACCGGCGTCCTGGGAGGCGCGAACAGCAGAGCTAGAAAAGTCAATATCACGGAAATACACCGAACAGCAATATGATCATACAATTTGGGCCAGTTCGCTTCTATGATTAGACAACACAACCAGGATACCAGTATAGATCATTAATGACTTCTCTTTGCTCATTGATAAAATGTGGTAACACTACAAGTCAACTACAAGAAAGATGTCTTGTATCAATGGCATACAGTGAGAATCAATGGATAACAGTAAAGATCATTATTGCCTTTTCTTTGTTAAGTTTGTGGACATCAAAAATTGTAGCCAAACAAAACTGTGATAATAAAATTGTAGTAAATTCACGATAATGTAGAATCACCGAACAGCCTTATGTATTCAGTCAAAACTGTGATACTAAAACTATTGTAAATTGAATCTTTTTGTAATCTCAAGCTTGGTGCTATTTTTCAAAGCCTGCTTTCAAATTCTGCATACTTAGTCATTTCACTCAGTCAAATTCATACATGAACTTGGCTCCTACAATAAGACAACACATCCGACTACCAACTTGCAATGAGATAGCATTCTGTAGGCACACTTAGTCATTTCACTTAGTCATTTACTAATTGAACCTGGCATGAGATAGTAGACTATTCCAGTTGAAGCAAAATCTATCTACATGTTCGATTTTAAATTTTAATGCAGAAAGATGGGTACCTATATCCTTGGGGTGTGAGTCAGGTCATGTTAAATGGTAACATTTAATAATGTATATAAGCCACGACAGATGCATGTAGAATCAGCTGGAGCTGGATCTGGCCAGTTTGGTAGAGAGGGTAAGGGACCGTACCATGAAAACCAGAGGGAGGCCGAGGTCTGGCGTCTTGGCGGGGGTGTTGTATTTTGCACTTGTCTCCTCAGCCGGCGTCCTGGGAGGGTCAAACAGCAGAGCTAGAAAAGTCAATATCATGGAGATACACCGAACAGCAATATGATCATACAATTTGAAAATTTTAAAGCCTTCTTTCAAATTCTGCATACTAGAGGCAACACATAAAGTAACTAAACTGTCCTTATTACTTAGCAAAGTGGGCCAGTTCGCTTCTATGATTAGACAAGACAACCAAGATACCAGTATAGATCATTAATGACTTTTCTTTGTTCATTGATAAAATGTGGTAACACTACAAGTCAACTGCAAGAAAGATGTCTTGTATCAATGGCATACAGTGAGAATCAATGGATAACAGTAAAGATCATTATTGCCTTTTCTTTGTTAAGTTTGTGGACATCAAAAATTGTAGCCAAACAAAACTGTGATAATAAAATTGTAGTAAATTCACGATAATGTAGAATCACCGAACAGCCGTATGTATTCAGTCAAAACTGTGATACTAAAACTGTTGTAAATTGAATCTTTTTGTAATCTCAAGCTTGGTGCTATTTTTCAAAGCCTGCTTTCAAATTCTGCATACTTAGTCATTTCACTCAGTCAAATTCATACATGAACTTGGCTCCTACAATAAGACAACACATCCGACTACCAACTTGCAATGAGATAGCATTCTGTAGGCACACTTAGTCATTTCACTTAGTCATTTACTAATTGAACCTGGCATGAGATAGTAGACTATTCCAGTTGAAGCAAAATCTATCTACATGTTCGATTTTAAATTTTAATGCAGAAAGATGGGTACCTATATCCTTGGGGTGTGAGTCGGGTCATGTTAAATGGTAACATTTAATAATGTATATAAGCCACGACAGATGCATGTAGAATCAGCTGGAGCTGGATCTGGCCAGTTTGGTAGAGAGGGTAAGGGACCGTACCATGAAAACCAGAGGGAGGCCGAGGTCTGGCGTCTTGGCGGGGGTGTTGTATTTTGCACTTGTCTCCTCAGCCGGCGTCCTGGGAGGCGCGAACAGCAGAGCTAGAAAAGTCAATATCATGGAGATACACCGAACAGCAATATGATCATACAATTTGAAAATTTTAAAGCCTTCTTTCAAATTCTGCATACTAGAGGCAACACATAAAGTAACTAAACTGTCCTTATTACTTAGCAAAGTGGGCCAGTTCGCTTCTATGATTAGACAACACAACCAGGATACCAGTATAGATCATTAATGACTTTTCTTTGTTCATTGATAAAATGTGGTAACACTACAAGTCAACTGCAAGAAAGATGTCTTGTATCAATGGCATACAGTGAGGATCAATGGATAACAGTAAAGATCATTATTGCCTTTTCTTTGTTAAGTTTGTGGACGTCAAAAATTGTAGCCAAACAAAACTGTGATAATAAAATTGTAGTAAATTCACGATAATGTAGAATCACCGAACAGCCGTATGTATTCAGTCAAAACTGTGATACTAAAACTGTTGTAAATTGAATCTTTTTGTAATCTCAAGCTTGGTGCTATTTTTCAAAGCCTGCTTTCAAATTCTGCATACTTAGTCATTTCACTTAGTCAAATTCATACATGAACTTGGCTCCTACAATAAGACAACACATCCGACTACCAACTTGCAATGAGATAGCATTTTGTAGGCACACTTAGTGATTTCACTTAGTCATTTAGTAATTGAACCTGGCATGAGATAGTAGACTATTCCAGTTGAAGCAAAATCTATCTACATGTTCGATTTTATATTTTAATGCAGAAAGATGGGTACCTATATCCTTGGGGTGTGAGTCGGGTCATGTTAAATGGTAACATTTAATAATGTATATAAGCCACGACAGATGCATGTAGAATCAGCTGGAGCTGGATCTGGCCAGTTTGGTAGAGAGGGTAAGGGACCGTACCATGAAAACCAGAGGGAGGCCGAGGTCTGGCGTCTTGGCGGGGGTGTTGTATTTTGCACTTGTCTCCTCAGCCGGCGTCCTGGGAGGCGCGAACAGCAGAGCTAGAAAAGTCAATATCATGGAGATACACCGAACAGCAATATGATCATACAATTTGAAAAATTTAAAGCCTTCTTTCAAATTCTGCATACTAGAGGCAACACATAAAGTAACTAAACTGTCCTTATTACTTAGCAAAGTGGGCCAGTTCACTTCTATGATTAGACAACACAACCAGGGTACCAGTATAGATCATTAATGACTTTTCTTTGTTCATTGATAAAATGTGGTAACACTACAAGTCAACTGCAAGAAAGATGTCTTGTATCAATGGCATACAGTGAGGATCAATGGATAACAGTAAAGATCATTATTGCCTTTTCTTTGTTAAGTTTGTGGACATCAAAAATTGTAGCCAAACAAAACTGTGATAATAAAATTGTAGTAAATTCACGATAATGTAGAATCACCGAACAGCCGTATGTATTCCGTCAAAACTGTGATACGAAAACTGTTGTAAATTGAATCTTTTTGTAATCTCAAGCTTGGTGCTATTTTTCAAAGCCTGCTTTCAAATTCTGCATACTTAGTCATTTCACTTAGTCAAATTCATACATGAACTTGGCTCCTACAATAAGACAACACATCCGACTACCAACTTGCAATGAGATAGCATTCTGTAGGCACACTTAGTCATTTCACTTAGTCATTTACTAATTGAACCTGGCATGAGATAGTAGACTATTCTAGTTGAAGCAAAATCTATCTACATGTTCGATTTTATATTTTAATGCAGAAAGATGGGTACCTATATCCTTGGGGTGTGAGTCGGGTCATGTTAAATGGTAACATTTAATAATGTATATAAGCCACGACAGATGCATGTAGAATCAGCTGGAGCTGGATCTGGCCAGTTTGGTAGAGAGGGTAAGGGACCGTACCATGAAAACCAGAGGGAGGCCGAGGTCTGGCGTCTTGGCGGGGGTGTTGTATTTTGCACTTGTCTCCTCAGCCGGCGTCCTGGGAGGCGCGAACAGCAGAGCTAGAAAAGTCAATATCATGGAGATACACCGAACAGCAATATGATCATACAATTTGAAAATTTTAAAGCCTTCTTTCAAATTCTGCATACTAGAGGCAACACATAAAGTAACTAAACTGTCCTTATTACTTAGCAAAGTGGGCCAGTTTGCTTCTATGATTAGACAACACAACCAGGATACCAGTATAGATCATTAATGACTTTTCTTTGTTCATTGATAAAATGTGGTAACACTACAAGTCAACTGCAAGAAAGATGTCTTGTATCAATGCCATACAGTGAGGATCAATGGATAACAGTAAAGATCATTATTGCCTTTTCTTTGTTAAGTTTGTCGACATCAAAAATTGTAGCCAAACAAAACTGTGATAATAAAATTGTAGTAAATTCACGATAATGTAGAATCACCGAACAGCCGTATGTATTCAGTCAAAACTGTGATACTAAAACTGTTGTAAATTGAATCTTTTTGTAATCTCAAGCTTGGTGCTATTTTCCAAAGCCTGCTTTCAAATTCTGCATACTTAGTCATTTCACTTAGTCAAATTCATACATGAACTTGGCTCCTACAATAAGACAACACATCTGACTACCAACTTGCAATGAGATAGCATTTTGTAGGCACACTTAGTCATTTCACTTAGTCATTTAGTAATTGAACCTGGCATGAGATAGTAGACTATTCCAGTTGAAGCAAAATCTATCTACATGTTCGATTTTATATTTTAATGCAGAAAGATGGGTACCTATATCCTTGGGGTGTGAGTCGGGTCATGTTAAATGGTAACATTTAATAATGTATATAAGCCACGACAGATGCATGTAGAATCAGCTGGAGCTGGATCTGGCCAGTTTGGTAGAGAGGGTAAGGGGCCGTACCATGAAAACCAGAGGGAGGCCGAGGTCTGGCGTCTTGGCGGGGGTGTTGTATTTTGCACTTGTCTCCTCAGCCGGCGTCCTGGGAGGCGCGAACAGCACAGCTAGAAAAGTCAATATCATGGAGATACACCGAACAACAATATGATCATACAATTTGAAAATTTTAAAGCCTTCTTTCAAATTCTGCATACTAGAGGCAACACATAAAGTACTGTCCTTATTACTTAGCAAAGTGGGCCAGTTTGCTTCTATGATTAGACAACACAACCAGGATACCAGTATAGATCATTAATGACTTTTCTTTGTTCATTGATAAAATGTGGTAACACTACAAGTCAACTGCAAGAAAGATGTCTTGTATCAATGCCATACAGTGAGGATCAATGGATAACAGTAAAGATCATTATTGCCTTTTCTTTGTTAAGTTTGTGGACATCAAAAATTGTAGCCAAACAAAAATGTGATAATAAAATTGTAGTAAATTCACGATAATGTAGAATCACCGAACAGCCGTATGTATTCAGTCAAAACTATGATACTAAAACTGTTGTAAATTGAATCTTTTTGTAATCTCAAGCTTGGTGCTATTTTTTAAAGCCTGCTTTCAAATTCTGCATACTTAGTCATTTCACTTAGTCAAATTCATACATGAACTTGGCTCCTACAATAAGACAACACATCCGACTACCAACTTGCAATGAGATAGCATTCTGTAGGCACACTTAGTCATTTCACTTAGTCATTTACTAATTGAACCTGGCATGAGATAGTAGACTATTCTAGTTGAAGCAAAATCTATCTACATGTTCGATTTTATATTTTAATGCAGAAAGATGGGTACCTATATCCTTGGGGTGTGAGTCGGGTCATGTTAAATGGTAACATTTAATAATGTATATAAGCCACGACAGATGCATGTAGAATCAGCTGGAGCTGGATCTGGCCAGTTTGGTAGAGAGGGTAAGGGACCGTACCATGAAAACCAGAGGGAGGCCGAGGTCTGGCGTCTTGGCGGGGGTGTTGTATTTTGCACTTGTCTCCTCAGCCGGCGTCCTGGGAGGCGCGAACAGCAGAGCTAGAAAAGTCAATATCATGGAGATACACCGAACAGCAATATGATCATACAATTTGAAAATTTTAAAGCCTTCTTTCAAATTCTGCATACTAGAGGCAACACATAAAGTAACTAAACTGTCCTTATTACTTAGCAAAGTGGGCCAGTTTGCTTCTATGATTAGACAACACAACCAGGATACCAGTATAGATCATTAATGACTTTTCTTTGTTCATTGATAAAATGTGGTAACACTACAAGTCAACTGCAAGAACGATGTCTTGTATCAATGCCATACAGTGAGGATCAATGGATAACAGTAAAGATCATTATTGCCTTTTCTTTGTTAAGTTTGTCGACATCAAAAATTGTAGCCAAACAAAACTGTGATAATAAAATTGTAGTAAATTCACGATAATGTAGAATCACCGAACAGCCGTATGTATTCAGTCAAAACTGTGATACTAAAACTGTTGTAAATTGAATCTTTTTGTAATCTCAAGCTTGGTGCTATTTTCCAAAGCCTGCTTTCAAATTCTGCATACTTAGTCATTTCACTTAGTCAAATTCATACATGAACTTGGCTCCTACAATAAGACAACACATCTGACTACCAACTTGCAATGAGATAGCATTTTGTAGGCACACTTAGTCATTTCACTTAGTCATTTAGTAATTGAACCTGGCATGAGATAGTAGACTATTCCAGTTGAAGCAAAATCTATCTACATGTTCGATTTTATATTTTAATGCAGAAAGATGGGTACCTATATCCTTGGGGTGTGAGTCGGGTCATGTTAAATGGTAACATTTAATAATGTATATAAGCCACGACAGATGCATGTAGAATCAGCTGGAGCTGGATCTGGCCAGTTTGGTAGAGAGGGTAAGGGGCCGTACCATGAAAACCAGAGGGAGGCCGAGGTCTGGCGTCTTGGCGGGGGTGTTGTATTTTGCACTTGTCTCCTCAGCCGGCGTCCTGGGAGGCGCGAACAGCACAGCTAGAAAAGTCAATATCATGGAGATACACCGAACAACAATATGATCATACAATTTGAAAATTTTAAAGCCTTCTTTCAAATTCTGCATACTAGAGGCAACACATAAAGTAACTAAACTGTCCTTATTACTTAGCAAAGTGGGCCAGTTTGCTTCTATGATTAGACAACACAACCAGGATACCAGTATAGATCATTAATGACTTTTCTTTGTTCATTGATAAAATGTGGTAACACTACAAGTCAACTGCAAGAAAGATGTCTTGTATCAATGCCATACAGTGAGGATCAATGGATAACAGTAAAGATCATTATTGCCTTTTCTTTGTTAAGTTTGTGGACATCAAAAATTGTAGCCAAACAAAAATGTGATAATAAAATTGTAGTAAATTCACGATAATGTAGAATCACCGAACAGCCGTATGTATTCAGTCAAAACTATGATACTAAAACTGTTGTAAATTGAATCTTTTTGTAATCTCAAGCTTGGTGCTATTTTTTAAAGCCTGCTTTCAAATTCTGCATACTTAGTCATTTCACTTAGTCAAATTCATACATGAACTTGGCTCCTACAATAAGACAACACATCTGACTACCAACTTGCAATGAGATAGCATTTTGTAGGCACACTTAGTGATTTCACTTAGTCATTTAGTAATTGAACCTGGCATGAGATAGTAGACTATTCCAGTTGAAGCAAAATCTATCTACATGTTCAATTTTATATTTTAATGCAGAAAGATGGGTACCTATATCCTTGGGGTGTGAGTCAGGTCATGTTAAATGGTAACATTTAATAATGTATATAAGCCACGACAGATGCATGTAGAGTCAGCTGGAGCTAGATATGGCCAGTTTGGTAGAGAGGGTAAGGGGCCGTACCATGAAAACCAGAGGGAGGCCGAGGTCTGGCGTCTTGGCGGGGGTGTTGTATTTTGCACTTGTCTCCTCAGCCGGCGTCCTGGGAGGCGCGAACAGCACAGCTAGAAAAGTCAATATCATGGAGATACACCGAACAACAATATGATCATACAATTTGAAAATTTTAAAGCCTTCTTTCAAATTCTGCGTACTAGAGGCAACACATAAAGTAACTAAACTGTCCTTATTACTTAGCAAATGGGCCAGTTCGCTTCTATGATTAGACAACACAACCAGGATACCAGTATAGATCATTAATGACTTTTCTTTGTTCATTGATAAAATGTGGTAACACTACAAGTCAAATGCAAGAAAGATGTCTTGTATCAATGCCATACAGTGAGGATCAATGGATAACAGTAAAGATCATTATTGCCTTTTCTGTGTTAAGTTTGTGGACATCAAAAATTGTAGCCAAACAAAACTGTGATAATAAACTTGTAGTAAAGTCACGATCATGTAGAATCACCGAACATCCGTATGTATTCAGACAAAACTGTGATAATAAAATTGTTGTAAATTGAATCTTTTTGTAATCTCAAGCTTGGTGCTATTTTTCAAAGCCCGCTTTCAAATTCTGCATACTAAGGACAACACATAAATGAACTTGGCTCCTACGGTAAGACAACGCATCCAGGATACCAGTAAAGATTATTAGTGCCTTTTCTTTGTTCATTGATAAAATGTGGTAACAGTACAAGTCAACTGCCAGAAATATGTCTTGTAACAATGGCACCAAATTATCATATTGATCATGTACATCAAAAAATAAATGGATATCAATCAGCTTAGGCAAGAACACTTATCTTCTTTGTGTCGTGAATAATCATTGCAAGACTGTCAGATTGAAGATCCACAGCAAACCCTTTCTGGTGCTGCTGAGTATTTGCATTTAGTGAGCATCACTGGTTTGCTTCGAGTGTCCCTTAGATGTCCAGCATGAGTAGATAAAGACATGCTAAGACAGACTCACTCATTAAAATTAGTACAGAAAACAAATTGTAGTTCATCATCAGTTTTAGTTGTCTTGGCTAAACATCAGTTAATTCAAATATTCTTCCCATCAAGCAATGATCGTTCATTAAATGGATCTTTTTGGTACCTTAGGTGAGTATGGGGAATTCAAAAAGTACGGCAGGTGAGCATCAAACAGATGAGGACGTAACTACAGGTATGATGCAGTCCAACATAAATTCGATCACATGCGATGCGTGCTTTTCTGACAGCGAAATGTGTTGCAGTCCTTAAGAAAGGGGTAATTGATGATGAGTACAACCCAAACACCGTACCCGTATCTGAACATTTTGACGATATTTACGCGACGGAACCAGGTATAATTCAGTGTGCAGATTACTTATATGTGTTGCCTAACACAAAATTCTTACATGCACAAACTGTCGGCATTTTGTGTTGCAGTCCTTACGAGCGTTGAAAATGTTGAAGAATACAATGCAGGCATCATACCCGTAGCTGATAATGTTGACGATACTTCCACAACAGAACTAGGTATGAGACTGTGTGAGTACTTCTTGGAATGTTGCCTACATCCTATGCCTCCTTTGATTCATTTGTCTTGTATTCATCAACATTACAACTCTACAGATGGTTCTAAATTGCTACGTATTGATGATGCTCATGATTCTTCGTTGTCCGCAATGAGTATTATAACACTGAATTTTGGCACACCTGTAGCGCAACATGGAAATGGTACTTACTCAGACTATTTCATGTGACATGAGTAATAATATTTATGGGTGTAATCCTTCATGTACAACCTAACGCAATTTGAGTTGATTTCTAATTTGTAGGGCAAGAACCTTTTCAACGCTCGTTGCTTGAGTCTTTTGAAAACAATAAGGATAATACGACTAACCTATAGGATGAAAATGAAGGTAGTCTCCAAGCATGCCTACCCATTTTCCGAAACGCCGTTTTTGGTATAGCATCGGTGAGGTTTACTCAGATTGACGAGATGACCTGTACGGGATTATTGTTTTATCCTTTTATTCACACTGTAGAGGACATAACTTGCGAGCAGAAGGCAACGGGATCTGTATTTTTTGAACGGAATAAATCCGCTGATCAAGCTAGGGAACAGTTCAATGCACAGAAGCGCGCAGCTTATCGGAAGAAAAAAGATGAGGATATGGTCAGGTTACAAAAGGAGAATCAGCCTTCCCTTCCAAAGACTGGTAAGTAGTTTGGCGTGATTTTTCTGACTACTCTTAGGATTACATAGATTATTATTTGAAAGGGCACGGTGTGCGAAGAATTCGTTATAGTAACGTAACTATATATTGCTCCTTAAACTCTCATATATGTGGTACGTATGATAGACCATAGGGATCTTATCAACGCGTGGAGGCGGGCATCTTATCGCACAAACAAGTCAGATTGTTTAAAAAAACATCAAGAAGATGGGCATAATGTTCATCGCCGTTCTCTATGTGATATCACCAATGTGAAACAACCTTCATATGTGATTCCAGGTATATTGTTGGTACTTTCGCAATGTTGTGCGTTATATGTGCGTATTACATAAGTGTACTAGATCAGCTTCTATTTATCTTATTTTTACTCTCCGCATTTATACCGGAATACAATAGGAGATGAAGTGATGGGACAATGCAACAAAAACAGGTCAGATCATATGCTTGGGCAGCTAAACAAACACACACGAGATGATCTATGTCCCCTTCGTATTTCAAATAAGTCTATTTTATCTTACATCCGTACATTCATATGTTTGTACGGCTCCAGCTAAACATTCCCATACAAGACGATATTCGTCCCGTAATTGATTCAATAACATCTGGTTCTGTCATTTAAGTTTATACTAACCAATCATTCCCATCGGATAACCCAGGTAGCTCGGACTATACATCAATCTCGCATAATGATGCGGGATATCCTTGTAGTGGTACGGACACTTCTGGTATGATATATGCGAATGATATACAAGGTAATATGATTGGACCTAATCCAATTTCATTTCATATCAAATTATGTTGTTTCCTTTGGTTTTTGAGAGAATGGCATGAATGTCACTAGTAAATGACTTGAACGCCAACAAAGAAAATGCGCAAAAAACAGAAGAAGAACGCAAAAGAGACCGTAGAAACGCCCTAAGGAGAACTACTTATCGGCGGAAAAAAGATCTGCGACTCCAGGATGAAAATGCACAGACCCTTAATTTATCAGGTAAGCTTTAAAAGTTTTATTAATTATAGTCAGTACCGCGGTTAATGTCAAAACCTTTGAGATTGCAATATGTATTGATTACTTTGCTTAAGTAGACAACCCAACAAGCTTATTTTGGTATACATCATTCTCGCATGATGAGTCAACATTTCCTGCAATAGCTACTGTCACATCTGGACTCATTAATGACAATGATCTACAAGGTAAACAAATTGTGGGTACTAAAGTGTCAGTTGCTGAGTTGGTTATGTTTTGTTATCTAAAAATTGTGAGTGTCCTGATTGACTTCAGATTTAATCTTGAATGACACCCAAGAAACAAATCCAAAAACGGAGGAAGAACTCAAGAGAGACCGTAGAAACGCCATGCGGAGAGCTACATATCGAATGAAAAAAGATCGGCAACTCCAGGATGAAAATGCTAATGCCATTAATTTATCAGGTGAGCTCTAAAAGTTATATTAATTATAATCAGTACCACTACTCTTGTCTTAACCAGTGACTTGGCGATGTGTATTGACAACCTCTGTTAACAAGACAACCCATCTATCTCCAACTATACATCATTCTCGCATGATGAGTCAACATTTCCTGCTACAACTACGGTCACATCTGGTCTCATTAATGACAATGACCTAGAAGGTAATCATATTGTTGGGACTCCATGATCAATTAAGGGCCTGTGGATACATTATATTTTAAATTTTGTGAATGTCCTGAATGACACCAGACGTCATCTTGAATGACACCCAAGAAACAAATCCAAAAACGGATGAAGAAATGAAGAGAGATCGTAGAAATGCCATGCGGAGAGCTTCTTATCGGAGGAACAAGGATAAGCTTCTCGAAGAGGGAAAAAAATGTCCACTTTCATCATCAGGTAAAATATTACCTTGAGTTTCACCATGTCTGTTACATTTTTGTTGTTGCTCATAGCAAAATACTTTTTAGCGACCATCATGCTCGAAGCGTACAGTTTAACGGTTCATCTTAATGCACATTGTTTGTATTTACGTTAAATTAGAATATGTATGATGACACTGCCTCCATACGTCTTAATATCAAATAGTGTTAATAGCAAGCCCCCCCCTAATAGCTCGAGCTATACAGAAATATTGCAGGAGGAAGCAACATTTACCCCTTCAACATTAGACATGTCTGGTGTCAATCATGATAATGATCTTGCTAGGAGGAAACGTGATAATGAGCGGAAATGTAATTTAACAAACGAGCAAAGGGAGCAGATAAACGAACGTAGCCGAGCTTCTTATCAGAAGAAAAAGGAGGAGGTAACGGTTGATGTGAGACAAAAATAGAATGAAAAAGTACGAGATAAGCGGATGGAACGCCGGAAAAGCATGTCAGTAATTGAAAGGGGGGAGTCAAGTGCTCAAAGGAAGGCCAATTATGCCAGAAGGAAAAACACCCCGTGCAACGAATCCATCGCTATCCCCCGTCCAGACCTGGGAAACTCAACCTCTCAATGTCCGGAATTCACCTGCCGCACATCACCCGTCTCTCGGGCCAGAGGAGATGATTCATCTGATGGCGACCCTCCGACGAACATGCCGAATTACACTGTCCGTACCGATGGTATGAATGTACTATTGTCACTTTTCTTATGGTAATTATAAGCAACCCTCTTGTAACATGATGAAGTCTACTGGCACATTCGCCACGACGACAATGCAGATGACATCGATGTATTCCTAAGCGACATCATGGGCGATGAGCCGACAGGTCCCAATTTGATGGACGAGGAGTACTACATGTTTCGCAACCAAGGTATGGTCAACTCTGAACTAGCACGTCGTGTGGCTTTATTGTAGTTAGAATTATGTGCAGTTTTTATTTTGAACGTGATGTTTCAACAAATGCCCGTAGGATCCGATAATGACAGCATGGATGATGAGAGCGAAGCAACCATGACTGGTGGTAATCCTAGCGAGATTGATCCATTTGACTTTGTCTACTCAAACATTCCAGACAACACTCACATCCTGAAACTCGCCGCAAACTGTGAACACTGCAAGGCCAGAAAATTTGAGTCTGAGACTGACGGGTTCTGCTGTCGCAATGGCCAGATCGAACTTAAGCAACCGGAACCAGTCCCAGAGTTGATGAGGCTATGGTCCAGCATGGATGCAGATTCTAGACATTTTCGGGAGAACATACGGTTCTTCAACGGGCATTTTGCCTTCACAACCCTTGGCGTCAGCCTTGATGAAAACTACACAAACATGAAGTCTGGGGTGTACACATTCCGGGCACACGGCACCATCTACCACAATGTGCATTCGTTCGGGCCTAGCTCCCATCCTGAACATCTGCAGTTGTACTTCTATGATGACGACCCAAACCTTAATCATCGTAAGGCGGCGACCAATCAATTAGACCAGGATGTCGTGAAGATGTTAGTAGACATACTCAAAGAAAACCCATACTCCCAGCAATTTAGGAGTTTGGGTGCATACAAGGACAACCTCGATGATTATAGGATAGACCTAAACACCGATAAGAGGCTTGACCAAAGAAGATATAATAGACCGCTGTCAACTGAGGTTGCTGCAATTTGGGTTGAGGGCAGTGACCTAGCCAAAAGGTTTGACAGGAGGATAACGCTTTGTGGTAACAACAACGGAAGGCACAGTATACGTGTGACCTCCGGAGCATATGATCCGTTGTCTTATCCCCTATTCTATCCAAGGGGGGAGCTAGGTTGGCACCCAAAGCTACCTAAACGTAATGTTCCATGGGAGGTTGTACAACATCCTCAACTGGGCCATGATGATGAGGAGGATGCAGGTATGTCGTTTGTGTCCGATTTGGTTACAAATAATATATTATTTCTCAAAAGTATCCTCATTTTCGTGGTACTCAATCATGTGCAGAGGGGAATAGCAGGTTATGCGTCTCCGTTAGAGACTACTACTGTTACATGCTGCAAACACGGCCTGCGATCTTCAATCCCATACTCTGTGGAGCACGCCTGCTGCAGCAATGGGCGGTCAACATGTACATCAAGATTGAGAGTTGTCGGTTGAGGTGGTACAGGAAGAACCAGACGCAGATTCGTGCCGACTTGTATAAAGGAGTTGTTGATGCGATCACATCGGGGGAGACGAGAGCAAGCGCTGTTGGCACCCGAATAGTTCTCCCTGGAACATACCTTGGTGGCGACCGCGACATGAAGAAGAGGCATATGGATGCCATGGCAATTGTCCATACATACGGGAAGCCTGACATCTTCTTGACCATGACTTGCAACCCTAAATGGGAAGAGATAACAAATGAGTTGCTTCCTGGTCAGACGGCGCAAGACCGACCAGATATTGTGGCTCGCGTGTTCTACGGCAAACTAGAGGCTATGAAATACATGTTGTTCAAGAAGCATATCCTGGGTGTTGTGGTCGCTTACGTTTACGTAGTCGAGTTCCAGAAGAGGGGCCTCCCCCATGAACATTTTCTGTTGATCATGGATTCAACATATAAGCTTGTCGTCCCGGAGCAGTATGACCAACTAATTTCCGCAGAGCTCCCAAACAAGCAGAAGTATCCGGAATTGCATGCATTGGTGGTAAAACATATGATGCACGGACCCTGCGGTGCTCTCAACCCGAAGAATGTTTGCATGCAAGATAACGAATGCAAGTGCAGATACCCGCGCCCGTTCAATGAGAACACAGCACAAGGCAAGGACTCATACCCAGTTTATCGGCGTAGAGACGATGGAAGCTGTGCTAAGGTCCGAGGGAAAATGTTGGACAACAGATGGGTTGTGCCTTATAACCCTTACCTTCTGCGGATGTTCAATTGCCACATCAACGTTGAGGTCTGCTCTAGCATAAAGGTCGTCAAATATCTTTACAAGTACATTTACAAGGGCCATGATAAGGCTTCTTTCAGCATCGACCAGCCCGATGCCGATGGTAACATCGATGAGATCAAGAGATACGTTGACGCAAGGTGGGTCACCCCTCCGGAGGCTATGTGGAGGATATTTGGCTTCCCACTTTGCGCCAATTACCTGCCTGTCTTGCAGTTGCCTCTTCATCTCCCAAATATGCACAGGGTTGCATTCAATGCGCAGGCTGACTTGAAAAATGTTGTCGCCTCCGAAAATGCTTCAAAATCCATGTTAACGGAGTATTTCAAGGCTAACCAGGAACACCCTCGGGCTAGGCATATATTGTACAAGGATTTTCCCGGAAGCTTCACGTGGCAGAAGAAAAAGAAGTTTTGGAAGCCTAGGGTCGAGCGTTTTCAAATAGGTCGCATCGTGTCTGCCAATCCTGCCGAGGGGGAGGGATACTACCTGCGTGTGTTGCTAAACCATGTTACGGGCAAAACATCCTTCGACGACTTGCTCACCGTGGACGGCGTGCTATGTGGGAGCTTTAGAGATGCTGCTGAAAGGTTGGGACTCATCGAGGCAGACAACACGCTCGACGACTGTCTTACTGAGGCTAGCAGTGGGCGATGCCATGTTCTCTTAGGAGGCTCTTCGCAACCATCTTGGTGCACTACGAGCCAGGCGACGTGCGGTTTATGGGATAGGCACCTCGAGCCTATGTCAGATGACTATCGTCGAACACGCACGTCCCCGACCGAGGTGGAGCAGATGGTGTTGCTTGACATTAGGGGTATGTTGCAGTCCATGGGTAAAGACATTGTTGATTTCGCTCTTCCAAGCATCGATGATGCGTTTGACCCAACCGAGGGCGAGGCAAGAGAGGTCATCGAGGAATCAACCGTTGAGTTTGACGTGGATGACACTAAATTGGCATCTTCCCTGAACTTGGAGCAGAGGGCCGCATACGACGAGATACTAGCGGCTGTTGAACGCGGTGATGGGGGTGTATTCTTTGTTGATGGCCCTGGAGGTACAGGAAAGACCTTCCTATACAGGGCGATGCTTGCCAAGGTGAGGAGCGATGGCAAGATTGGTATCGCTACCGCGACGTCGGGCGTCGCCGCTTCTATCATGCCTGGCGGCAGGACTGCCCACTCGAGGTTCAAGATCCCATTGAGTTGCGATGATGGAGCCTCGTGCAGCTTCACCAAGCAGAGTGGGACCGCCAAGCTGCTAAGGATGGCCTCATTGATAATATGGGACGAGGCCAGCATGACGAAGCGACAAGCGGTCGAGGCATTGGACAATAGCATGCGCGACATTATGGGAATATGCGACCAACCCTTTGGAGGAAAGACTGTTGTTTTTGGTGGGGACTTTAGGCAGGTGCTTCCGGTCGTCAGAAGGGGGTCGCGGGGCCAGATAATTGATGCAACCCTCCGAAGTTCTCATCTATGGAAGGGTATGCGGCAGCTTCGGCTCATCACCAACATGAGGGCTCATAATGACACGTGGTTTGCAGATTACTTGCTAAGGGTCGGCAATGGCACTAAGGATGTCGATGATCAAGGCAACATACTACTCCCTGAAGACATCTGTCTGCCGTCTACAGGCGAGGTTGACGACCTGGAGAAGCTTATTGACCACGTGTTTCCGAGTCTAGATGACAACATGTCTGATTCGAATTACATGACATCTCGCGCAATCCTTTCCACGACAAACGACAATGTCGACAAGATAAACATCCGCATGATAGAGCGTTTTCATGGAGATGAAGTAATCTACCATAGCTTTGACAGTGCGGAGGACGACCCATATGGCTACCACGCTCAGGAGTTTCTGAATGGATTGACTCCTAACAGTCTTCCTCCGCATGCACTCAAGCTAAAGCTGAACTGCCCTGTCATACTTCTAAGGAACATTGATCCAGCTAATGGACTGTGTAACGGCACTAGGCTTGTTGTTAGAGGTTTTGAGAGGAACACCATTGATGCAGAAATCGTGATTGGAAAACACGCTGGCAGGAGGGTCTTCCTTCCTCGAATACCTCTCTGCCCATCTGAAAACGACATGTTTCCGTTCAAGTTTAAAAGGAAGCAATTTCCTATAAGGCTTAGCTTTGCTATGACCATTAACAAGGCTCAAGGGCAGACCATCCCGATTGTTGGTGTCTACCTACCCAATCCCGTGTTCTCTCATGGTCAGCTCTATGTTGCTCTGTCTCGAGCCACCGTGAAAAGAAATATAAAGATACTCATTCAGAAGGAGAAGCCGAAGGAGAAGGCCAACAAGCAAAAGGACAATCCAAAGAAGCGAAAAAGACCGACCGTGTCCTTACTGACGTCGATGAAGAACATCGTCTACAAGGAAGTCCTTACAAGCTGAATTCTGGTCTTAATAGACCGGCAGGTTTTGTAATGACAGAGCATTTACTCTTGCGATGGTCAAGATTTGTTGTAATTCGTTTTTTTACATATATCTTTTTATTTGGTATTTTGATAGTTGGAGGTATACTCCATTTAGTTGAGCTACTAACTGCATTTCAATAATCATCAGTCACATTGGCACCATCATCGTTGTTATAGGTTTTCTACTATCGCAATGTTTTTGGGAATGTACATGTCACACAGCGTAGTATTTCATGTGTAATATGTGATTCAGATATAATGATTGGCCTGGTAAATATCTGGAACATGAAATGAAACTCTTGTATTACGGCAAGTGATCATATCCGTTGTTATTATTTTGGTATTTTGATAGTATGCTTGAATGTAAAATTATTGGCATCCTTATTATCCCTGTATTATTCTGATAGGTCGGAACTATCAGATTATTATTGGTCTGAATTATAAGACCAACACACGCAGAAGGGGAGCTATGATTAAAGCTACTATAGTGCTCCATAGTACATGTGAGTGCCCGTGCGTCAAATAATCTCGCTGCCAACTAAATCTCATCTGGTGCCCACACATGATCATGCATACAACTGGAAGATACAAATACAGACTTTCGTAGCTATCTTCAAGTATTTTCAGATTCATGGTGGTTTGTTATGCAGGTGATGCCCTGCCTGAGCACCTTAGGCTTTACCAGCAAGACCAGGCTACGGGCAGGTCATATAATTTTAGACATTCAACATTCTCAATGTATGCTATGCAAATGGTGATGTTGTGTGATGCACGGATGCTGGGGCGTGTTAGCAGGTCGGCGGGGCAAAGGCATTCTAACTGATGGTTGATAGGAAACCCGCCCGTAGTATAGTTTAGGACTCAGTTTTTCCACCTTCTAATTCTGGTAATTCAATTCATAGGTTACTAACTTTACTTTAACTAACAGCCGGCATAGTGCCATCTATGAATATATGAACAAAACAAACTGGTAGTCTTTTTAGTTGCCCTAATTCTCCTTGTGAAATGCTTTCTGAATGTCGACGGTTGTGTAGCTTTTCAAGACATATTTTGCATATGTACTCCTAATAAATAGTAAAATGCTAGCCTGCGTACTTGCGAAAAAGTTTAAATGCCTGTGCGACTCTGGAGAATGTGACAATGCACATGTCTGATCGCTGAAGTGTGCAATCTTTGGGAAAAAGTTAGACTACTTGTACTTTCACGCATCTAAACTAATTATTTAACAGTTCAGAGCAAGTTTCATATTTTTTTCTTGCATTGGTTCATTTACCTTCACGAATTTTCTGCGGATCTAAGAGAGCTCAGACCTAAAAATTTGTACAAGGCTGCATTAATCTAGGACCTGGCGAGGATGGGTTCAGCGAGCAAGCATCCTTTCATGGATTTCTGGTCCATGAGAACTTGTTTTCGGCTGATATCGAGCATACTGTGTTGTGGTGCCGTAGCGGGACAACAAGGATTCGACTTAGAAGGAAAGCAGCGTCAGGAGGCTGTCAGTGGCGAGATGGTGCATTTTCTGCCATTTTCTGAGACCATTGTTTCCATCATGCTAATTCTTAATCGCTTCAATAAAGTCTCTTCAATATTACTATACTTTCTGTTTCAAGGAGGAAGCCTATCATTCTGGTTTCATTTTCTGCATATTTTCTATGTTCATGTTATCTATTCTCTTCCCCACAATCCGGGATATTATTGTACTTCTTATTTGCTGTTACCACCGCTTGTGATCTATAAATGGGTTAAGCATATTTGATCTTATTAGGAGTTTAAGAAATAAAATGGAAAAGGAAATTACTATATATATTGACATTCTTAGAGCGAGTGAAAAAATACTGCAGATAAATATTGATAGTTATGGAATTTCCTAAGGTGGTTCATATGACCATACCTGGAATATTAAGAGTTTAACAAAAGAGGACACTAAACCACCAAGCGTAGATGAATGAGGTGACAACGAGTAGCCCTAAGAAACAAAGAAAAACATACCTAGAGAGAATCAGTACTCAGGTATATTGCAGTGCCAACTAAATTGGCATTACTAATACATCTGCTTTTCGAGGTTTTGACATTGTATAAATACTCGGTGTGTGTGCCGGAAAGCTATAGTGATATTGTGTAAAAGGCAAGAGAAATAACATCCATATTGCACAAAATGATCCATTAGTCATAACTTTATACAGTACTTTTGAATGCGAAGTAGCAACACACGGGCCTGCCAAAGTCGATGCCATTAGCAAGAAACTGTTAAAAGGATGAATATTAAGTTTTTGTCCTACTATTTATCTTCTCCATGTTTAAAACATAACAAAACCGGAAAAGGAAATAACTTAATTTTAATATCTTCAAGCTTATTAGTATATATATCCATAATAAAAGAAGCCAAAATCCCCATATAATATCCTGAAACAAATAATATATTATCGGCAGACTTAGTATTTATTACGGCAGGTGATCATATCCGGTGTTTATATAATGGCATGTTCGGTGTTTTTCCTTGTAAAGTACTACTGGGTTGATCACGCCGAATCACAACTTTCCTTCCAATACATTATAGTATCCAATCTCCCGGTGTGGCCTACCATACGTTCATTGGGTTTCCCAGTTTGGCCATTAATTTTCCCTTAATCGGATTTGCTTATAAGGAAAGTTAAATCCTGCTTGTTCCTGTCGGGAAAGGGAGACGTATATAATAGTCTGGCGTTTATTTATTTGCCCAGTGCAGTAAGGAATAAAAATAATTGCTTGTCCGTTTATTAGCAAGGTTTTGTAATGGAAACATGCAAAGATGGAAGGATAAGGGGCACCATCCAATCCATACAACATGCTAATGCCTCACCGACCTGGTGCCGGACAATTCCCCTCCGACACTCACATATATGGTCCGGCTGTGAGTCCACCATTGTCCAATGCCCCCTCGCTCGCTCATCCTGGTGCTAAGACGACTTTCTGCCCGCGGTAATGGCTGCAATGCCGATTTTTGATGGAGTGGACGACGCAGTGGAGTACATCTACAACTACGTCATGGTTTCCTCAGACGAGGAGGAATTAGATTTTGTTCTGGCAGACCTAAACTCCATCTATACTTTATTTGCACTTGTTAGCTGCAGATCACTACCATTATAGTTTGCATTATCGGCTTCTTATTTTAAACCCGAGTAAAAATATGTTCTTTCACCTAACCATGGCGATTAGTTGGTCACGTTCATAAGTTGTTGCATGCATGTACTGGTTAGGATCATGCTATCCTTTCTAGGTCCATAAGGTTCTTAAGATCAAACGCAGTGGTTGCAAAAAATGGCCATGCGCTAATATTATCCTTTTACATTACGCCATGATAGTACCATCCACAGCACGTTATTTTAAACTACAAATTTTCTTTGAACGGTAGTATATTGCAACGGGTCCTGGTGCATGATACATGTACCATCTACAGATTTTTTCATAACTGTAATACTACAGAAATACATTACAACCTAACATGTCATAATAGATTTGGTTATCTTAAGAAATAGTACTTCTCTCCTCAAATGACAGTACAACTCCAATTAGAAGATACATACATTTCAGACCTTACTAAAGTTTTGAAAAAATGTACTATTGTTTGCCCAC
This sequence comes from Aegilops tauschii subsp. strangulata, assembly GCF_002575655.3. NCBI lineage: Eukaryota > Viridiplantae > Streptophyta > Magnoliopsida > Poales > Poaceae > Aegilops > Aegilops tauschii. Next base: position 167,911,405 of record NC_053036.3, on the reverse strand, counting down.
ACATTGAAGTACTACATTTTTTGATACCCTTATTTTTCTAACAGCTTTGCTATCATGCCGGTTTGTTTGCAGCACAATATGGATAAGGAGCCCTCGTCCATTCTTGATCGAGTTAAGTCTACGGACTATCCAAGACACCATGCGAGCTAATACATGGGTCAATCCGAGGTGCTTCGATCTTGCAGTGCGTAAGCTTACTAGCGACGCGATACAGAGGAACGCAGGAACAGACTTTGTTGGCTCCACGCATATGTTTGATTTGCAATTCCATCACCTAGCATGGGGGCTGAGTCAGACTGGCTTAGGCCAAGCTGAACGCACCAACTTGTTGATTAACACTGTTATTGTACGGCCTTTGCCGAAATACAACGTGCTCATGACCCCGTCCATTGTAAGGATTTTCATTCTAAAAAATTGGTGTGTATACTACCTGTTCACCATTAACTTTGTATACCTATTGCAGTACCTATTGCCGTTGTATTTGGTGGATTCCTCCTACGGCCTCCTTGCAGTTAATATTGAAAATAGGAGGACTCTCCTGATTGATCATTCCAATGAGTCATTCCTAGGCTCAGAGGACTTTCATGACAAGGAACTTAAGAAGGAAGCCCTGATAGTTTTGCAAGAATTTGGCAGTGTATTGCAACAGGGGAGGCCTGGTTTGAATCCCCAACTCGTGGATTGGCCACAAGATCATACCTATATTACAGCCCCGCGGTAATAGTTTAAATTGGTCATGCATATTATAGCCACACTGATATAGGTTCTAACATATGGATTTTTTTGGTCACAGCCTGGACTCTGGATTCAAAGTCCTACAGGAGATGGCTCACCAAGATGATACTCTCGGGCATAACATGTCCAGGACTTCGGTACATGCATATATAACAAGTTTCTGTCTTCCATAGCTTTGTTAATTATAAATTTATGTTCTTCCTATCACATAGGTCTGTTGTGCAATTCATTTTTCAGCGATTTATTAAATTTTTATTTATGTTTTTCAGGATTCAATACAGCTCAGAAAGCACTTGCTGGTCCAGATGCTGATGATCAAAGGCAATGAAGCAGCTGGAAACATCCCAGCTGAAATTACAGCGTCCTTGAGGTTTTTGGACGAATGACTATGGACTGATGCATACTCAAATGTCGCAAATATAATAAGCTAATAGAACTTTGTTAGGGATCAAATTGAGATTTATCCTTTTGGCAATATGAATAATGTATTGGATTATATATATGTAGGGAATAAACGGTTTGATGGCACCCTCTAGTTTTGTATTCGCTTCAACGTTGTCTGCTTGTTTTGGTTATATCTATATATTTTGGCTTCTATGTATATTTTGTACTTTAATACCCGTGCGGTCAGGAGCAGGTTTGTTGCATGTTACTTTTTGTTGTTTTGTTGTTTTGGATATATTAAACATTTGTTTTGCAACGCACCCTATAATTCCTCGTTTCGTATAACTGTATCCAAGATATGTCAACTAGAACTCGAAATATCACGTCAATGAGAACAAGTCATGAACTACATATTTGGCAATACGAACTATATATAACTAACACGTCAATGCCTACTTATCAACATCAGCGCTAAAAGAAAAGCAGTTGTCGTAAATCATAGGCTGATGGAAAGTATGTACCTCATATTCAAAGCTTATTGAAAGCCAACAATCATTTCCTGCATGCTTTGCCTGCAAATTAAAGTGGAGCTTGACCCTATTGTCATGATGTAATGGACTCAAGTTATCAAAATTTTGTGGATCTTACTCTTACATGAGAAGGCGTCAAGGCTCCCCCTGATTGTACATTCACCAAGGTTTGGTTGATCAAAGAACACATTTACACTGAAAACAGACATATGCAATACGATACATTAGTAGCAAGGAAATCCCATGTTACCAGGAGCACGACGAGTTCAAGACAGAAGAAAATATGTCATACCAGTCGAACGGGGTGTATTCTAATAGCTTCATGTCGAATGTCTTGTCAACTCATACAAATAACTACCAGATCAGATGTGTGTCTAGAAGCTTAGCTTCATAATAAAAGCTGCCAATCAACACATCAAAAGATAACTACAATGAGTTAATATACAGTCAACCAAACAAGTGACATAAAAGGCCAAAGCATTATTTTTCAGTGAGAAAATAAGTGAACAAAAAAATTATTATAATTTCACCGTTACCAATTTAATATTTTAATAGACAAATCGCATATTGTAACTATTGTATTTTTATATGCGAAAATTTTATACCTCATAAAAACTATTCAGTAACTTAAAGAAATAGTAAAGAAAAAAATTGTTTTAAGCAAGTTTGGATCTTTTACATCTTCTCTGATTTATTAGCAGACGTACTCCGTTGCAATCCATCGGTGTATACATTAATATGAGTTAGTAAATTAAATATTTCATTTGTCTGGGATAGAGAAATAAGATTGTATTAAATCTAGAGATATGATTTTCCTAATAAAGAGATAATGCTTGTACATACAGACGACCACGGGGAGTAGGAAAAGGAAGTTTCTTTTATTTCCTTTTCTGTTGTATTCACAAAATAAGTGGGCTGAAATAATGGAATTGGGAATATATTATCTGATACTGGGATAAAGAACAGATACAATAATTTAATTCTTTAGTAAGTTCTGATTTTTACATCTTTTCTAATTTATTAACAGGTGTGCATTTGATGGAAAAAGGAAATATATCTGCACCATCAACAATGGTATATATGGTAGAAAACAATGGTATATATGGTACAACTATATTCAGCCATGATCTGCTACCCAGTTATTCTCCGCATGGCCTACCTATAGATGTTAACCTCCTCTGCCATCCCTCCTCCCCCTCCTTGCTCTTCCTTCGGCCATCACAACAGCAGACCTGGAGGAAAATCACAACAGCATCAAGAAGGCGAGTTCCTCTAGGTACGAACAATTCTGGATCTTTATCTTCTCTAAAAGTGTAATAGTTGTTATATTAGGATCATGTTAGGTTGAGGTATACAATCAAAAGTATGTTTTATCTTGCATTTTCTGTATGTTCACCTACAAAATTATGCATGCAATTATGAACACATGATTTTCTAAAGCACATTTTATAGCAATAAAAGCAAATATAATTATCTTCTAAAGAAATGTCTGTGAACGGATGATTTCTTTATATGAAATCGGAGAGGCAAGCTCTCTTTTATCAAAAAAAGCATCTGAAGATATATATCATCAGAGTCATAATATTATGTCATTTCATGTAATAAAAATTGCATGAGGACAGAATGCTTCGATGGATTAGTCTAAAATTATTCACAATGGATATGTAATACTCCAATACCAACTATATCCCAACCAAATGAATCTACATTCTCAAGATAGAGCAAGTAATACGATGCACGTGCTTATTTTGAGCTGGCACTATTTGCAGATGCTACTAGCACTCCTAGGAAAGTGAACACCGTGCACTGGGCTCACTGTTTCTGCATGGCAATGGTTGTCAGTGGTGTAGGCCCCTTCTTACCCTCAGTTGGAGGAAATTTTTCTTGAAATGCTTTGCTTCTGCATCAGTCTGCACATTAAGAATCCAATGAATTAGCGATTAGCAAAGACGGGATAAATAACAATTAATCACTTGCTCTCTGCATAGGTTGTGCTGTGGGAATTCTTCTTTATTACTAGAATATAACAAAAATATTCTAAACCACCTTCATAGCTGCCAAGTGAAACAACTATTTAAACTTTATATTGGCTCAAAAAGCATATCTTGCAGACCATCACGAATCTATAATTGATGAGAATGGTAGTAAGGGGCACAACACAGCTTATCAAACAATGTTTTTGTTAGTACAAGAGTTTATATCAGTACCTTCCAGTTTCTTCACTTAGAGTTCCTTGGCAGCCAATATTGTAATGCTGATCTCAGTCCAACTTCCACAAGAGGAGGTTTGCCTTGTTGAGGCTGGAAATGGCCCAAGAATCTACATTTCAAACAAACACAACATCAAAATCTTGTGTGTAACTATATTGGACCAATGTCTCTCTACTCCTAAGGTTTTGTCAGAGTGATATTTTTGCAGACATAAATTAACTTACACATTTATAGCATCCTGCTTCTCAGGATCTGTGTAAGCATAATTGTATTAACGCTGAAGGGTTCAAAGGAACTCCTGGGGTTGGGTTCCTGCCTTCCACTGCCCTCTTTGCTCACTGAAGATCTGTCGCTTGTTTCAATGGAGAAGTTAGACTGATCATTCAAAATACAAAGTTGCATTTATGTTGACTATTGAACAATGCCTACCAACAAGACTCATTCTGAAAGAAAGATGTTCAAGATAAAACAGCAAACACTTAAAATAAGAATTAACTATATGGTTTTTCTCAAAAACTATAATCAGTAAGAAATGCCTGTTACTTTAGTCACAAAAATTTCAGATGGAGGGTGACAGATGCCCTCGGCCTCTTATCGTCTTGTACTACTAAACAAGTTTCCAAAGGGCAAAGCGCGTGTACGAATTGATTTAGGAAGTTCACTAGCTAAATGCTCGTGCGTTGCTAGGGGCAACAATATAGATACATAAATTAAAAGAAAAATTCCATTTAGCACTGAGATGACAAATAAATACTGAATAGCAGTATGGGACGTTATCATTGGTGTACCATGTGCATTGTACTCTCGTTGAGGTACCCATTAGCAAAATGATCTGTACAGGGAGCCAAGTTCCTCGAATCGAGATCACATCGAAAACAAGACGCATAGATCTTCAGAATGTAAAAGGGAGCCAAGTTCCTCAAATCCAAATCACATCAAATCCAGTGATCAGGTGAGAGCCGATTTAAAGCCAGCATCCACCCATCCATTAAGCACCTACTTCTTTGATCGTCTGGATGTCTAATCTACGCTAACGATCTGCTAATCAAATAATCTGTCCAATTTCTAAACCAAGATGAAAACCTAGCACGCAAACCTTGATAGAGCAAGAGTACTTATAAGACAGAAAGAGAAGGGCAAAGGGAGGACTCACGCTGCTGCTTCGCTTTCCCCGGCGGCACAGGTCACGCATGCACGGACTCGTTGAAGCTAGAAGGAAAGGGGTCGCCGGCCAACTCCTCCACAGCATCTCTCCGACCGCCGCATCACCTGAGCCCAACTTCTGTCCCACCAAGTGCCTCTGTTCACTTGCCTTCTACATCATCAGGCGCCTCCCAACCAAGCCCCATCAGGCGCCTCTCATGGATGCGTCAAACGCGGCGTCAGGAAGCAGTCGTCGTCCTCGCCGTGCATGTGTGGTTTGGTGACGGCGCCGCGGCACAGAAAGACAAGAGGAACGAGATCAGGGATGCAAAGATTCGAAGAAGACCAGGAGGGGGCGGATCGGAGCAGCGTGCATTTAATGGAGTTGTCAGGTATGGGGAGTGGTGTACCAGAGCTGTGGCGTTGCAGATCGGGACACCTCGCTTCGGATCCACCTGAGACATCGCTGGAGAGGAGCGTCGCTGCGGATCCGACCGGAACGGGACCGGATCGACCACCCGCAGGTGCTCCAGGAAGCGCGCCCCGTCCGTCCCACTCGGTCGCGCAGCACACAGCACGCAGCACCAAGGTCCCTCAATGCAGGAGATCGATGCGGTGGTCGGTGGGCGAAAGAGTGCGGCTGCCTGGTCATCGACGCGGGCGGCGATGCGGCAGGGGAAGGGGAAAGGGCGAGATGGTTTGAGTGAGTGAGTTGAGAGGAGAGGAGAGAGTGATGTGGATAAGGGGAAAGGGGCGAGGGGGTAGGTAGAATGCGGCGGGGGGAGGGGAAAGGGCTTGCCGCGTCCTGTTTGGGCCGGCCCATACTTGTTTCGCTGCTGCCTCCCTGTTTCTTCTGCTTTCTATTTCTTTTATTTTCCTTTTTCTCTTTCTTATCTTTTTTTGTTTCTGTTTATATTTCTTTTCCTATACTGTTTTATTCTTTATTTATATCGTTTCCTTTTTATTATAATATACAAAGTTCATTGCATGTTACACAAGTGTTCATCGGTATATTAAGGAAATGTTCATGGTTTTTTACAAAAGTTCATCATCCATTACAAAACTGTTAAACATTTATTAGAAATTGTTCAATGAATATATAATCACAGTGTTTTGAAATTTGTTAAGTGTATATTACACAAATGTTCAATGTGTATTACAAAATTGTTCAACTTATATTACATAATGTTCAATGGGTATTCAAAATTTGTTCAGAGGATATATTCGTATGTTTAAAAAAAATCATGTATGTTAAAAAAAGTTCATTCTATAATGAAAAAAGTTCATTGTATGTCAAGAAAATGTTCAACGTATATTACAAAATGTTTAGTGTGTATTTTTTGAATTTTTTCAAAATAAGTTCGATACTTAATAGGTCGCTCCGCAAGCCTATCACTAGGTTTCTTTAAGACATGTGGTTAGTTTCGGGCCATTTTTCTACGCGGCTGGAGCTCGTTACCTCCAAATGGGCCGGCCCAGTCGCCCCTGCCTCCAGCATTATAATCAAAAGAATTTTTTATCACAGAGAAAATAGTTGTGTTAGTTTCACATTATATGATGCAGCAAAAAATACTATTTATATTTTAGCATAGCTATAAAGTGATGGGTTCCAACATACGCACTGATGTAACGATGACAGACCGCACTGAAACACCACGAGAAGAGGTGCATATAGCTAACCTTCCTCTCTATGTATATTATAGATGATAATATGAAAGGTCTATTTTTATATTTTTGGTTTTTCAGAATATAGGAGACATGGATATGGACTTTGGAGATGCACGGAAAGAATCCATTGAGGGTTCAGATGCAATGTCGCTGAAAGGGGACGAAAATTCACAACATAATAATGTCGAAGAGGTTATATCTCATAACAAACCAAAAAAGGATGCTAATTTACATGTTATCCCACAAGGTATTTTTTTAATATTATTATCAATCTTTTTTTGTGATATTGCCTTTTGTATTCAACTAACTTTGCTCATTTGGATTTCTAAGTTGGCTCATTTTTTATGAATTCGACAGACTATGTTTGTACCCCAAGAGATATTACAGTCATCGAATCAATCAAGTCTGCCCCCAAGAATACCCAGTTCGTGGACATTGGAGATGCGTTGTTATCAACCGACGATTTGGAATGTCTTATGAAAGATGATATGTTCTTACATGACGGTGTAAGACCAATTGCATAAACCTTGTAATTAATAATATGAACAATATATAATATCATGAAATATAAATATAATCTAAATGTTGATTACAGGTGATAAATGCTTACATATATTGCATGCTTGCTCACGACCATCTACAAGACAGGGCAGGTGAAAAGGTACACATTATTAGCACGTTTGTATCTGGCCAGATAAAAGAAGATGGGGAAAAAGACATAGACCCATCAAAATATCACCGCATTGTGCATCATGTTAATACTTATCTACAGCAAGATATGGTTAGTTTTTGTCTCATTATTTATGCATATAATTATGGATTGTTTTTATTTAATTCATATGTATAATAATTTATTAATATTTATATCTAATTGCGACCGTGACTTGTATGATATTTACACCAGGTATTCATTCCGATTAACATGTCGGGCTACCATTGGTATCTAGCAGTCGCCAATGCCAAAAAACGTGAGATTCAAGTATTGGACTCACTTGGTTCTCGGGTCAAACGCAATGACCTTGCTACTACGGTAACTATCATACTATTTTACTCATTCTTAACATATGTTTTGTTTGCCTTCATCCCTAATATTTCTCATGTATAAAATAGTTACTAGGACTTGAGAAGCGTCTGAAACTTGTAGAGCATAGTCCGGAGTTTATCAGAGGTCATAAGTGGCCCGATCTCAATGTTACAAAATGGACGGTTGTAGAGCAGTTTCATGAGGCAATACAAACGGATGGGTAAGCACTTGTTAGAATGGTTTGTTTATTTGATTCATCTGTGTGATATTCTAAAGCATTATTTTATAATATTATAGCGTATCATGTGGGTTGTTTATGCTAAATTATATGGAATAATGGACATCACATGGACTGTCAGACGAGTTCACCCAGGTATTTCATTTTTATACATTATCTCGTTATTTTATCTCAAAATATTTTATAAATTGTTTTTATATATTTTTTGTAGGAGGATATAAAACATTTTCGACAAAAATTAGCTGTCATGTTGCTCGATTCAGAGCTGAATAAGCTAAAAGGAGGTCCCATATACCATCAACCTGACGATGAAGAAACTTTAGCTGATTCTGATCTCGAGATCCTGGAGAATCCATTTGACGTACTCAAAGACAAACGTCATGCCCCAATCACTATCATACTCACGGACCAACGTGAATTACTTGCCGGCCTTTGCAACTACATCATGTCGATCAATGATGTCGGGTGTTTGGAGTAAGTATCATGTATCAATATTTAATGTGCGGATGTATATTATTGTTCTTCTTACCATCCAATTTATAGGGAGGTATGTGTTCGGAGCTCGACACCCGATCCAATGGGTTTAAGTCTTAAGAAACTTCAGTGCATACTTAACATGGAGCAGCCCATGGACAATGATTGCTTCAACGCCGCCGTGCGTATGCTGGCATGTGATGAGGGAGTATTGTTCACAGACCCTCCTGTACACTACATGGATCTACGATTTTGTGTAAGTTATCGTAACTCTTCATTCTATGTGTCATTAGTATCAACATGTTGAAACAATATTTCTTTTTTGCTTAGTCCATGATGCTAGAGTCAACACGAGGTCAGAAGTTTTGCGAGAAGGAAACTATCCAGACGTTGGCAACATTATTTGATAGCTGGCCTGGGATGGACAGCGACATCTCATCGTGCAACAAGGTAAGTAAAGTATTTTGTCCATTGTTATCATGGTTTATTGTTGTTTCTAATAGCTTCACTTTTAGATTTATCTTCCCTATGCATCCATCGGCCGATACATCTTGTATGTCGTCGACAAAGAGGCACATCATCTATATATTATGGATCCTATTCAAACATCACAATCGTTAGAGGAAAAAAATTGAGGCATGCACTGAAATTAAAAAGTTTTGCAAGGGATTTCAAAGAAGCACTCGAAATAAAGCTGCCTGGTTGGAATTATGATATATCTAAATGGCAACGTTTATTTCCGTTCGGTGTTCCAACGAGTATAGACGGGTAATGAATTCATAACAAAAACATTTACTTTTGTTATCACTATATTCTTTATATTATTAATTTAAAGTTTTGCAGGAATGTGTCTGGCTATTTTATTTTTCATTTTATGCTCTGGTGGAACGGTAACGAATTGGTCAAGCCGATTTGCGCGGTGAGTATTGTCCGTTACATGTTTTAAGCCCTTCGGCGTGAAATTTTCATACTAACTACATGTATTGTTTGTGCAGGATGTGTATGAATTGAGGAAGCAGTTTTTACTATACTTGCTAAAACATCGTGGGAATGAAGCTAAAGGAAAATTTTCAGATATTGTGAAAGAATTTCTTAAGCGCATCATCTAGATGTTAATAGTTTTGTAATAGATGTTTAGTTGGAACATCGCTCAGTTTGTTACATGGACATGTCGTTAATTTTCTTTATGTTATCAATTTACATTGCAAAAATGGATTTCAGTTATTAAATAATTGTGTTTGTTATATATTGTTTGTACGTGTGGAAATTAACATGTAACTCTTGTAAACTATTTCAAGAGCCCGTGGCAACGCATTCTACTAGTAGTGGTAAGTACAATGTACATATGTTAACACTGAGGTCCTCTAGGTGGCGCCACTTAAAGAACCGACCTAGCTGGTCGGCGACCATCCCCAGCCCCAGCTCCATCTTCTTCCTCATGCATGGAGACGGGCCACCCGAACGCCTCCTCCATCTCGCCTCCTCCCTATTCTGCCTCCCCCGCCTCCACTCGTAGGTTACTCCTATGTTTTCTCTTCCGCTCTCTTCCTCCGCAGCCAGAGGCCACAGCGCACTGCACTCACGGCCACCGTCCAAGCTAATTCCACGCACGCGGCCCAGCTGGCGGACGACCGCAGGAGGTCAACGCAGTCGAGCATCTTCTCCTGAGACGAACTCGAGGCTGCCATGGCCGATCTTGTGCGGCATGGGGAAACGACAGCCGATGGCGGCAGCTCCTCCGCATGGACGCGGACCGCGGCGGCCAGATGGAGGCGGGCTCCCTACTCCTGCGCGAGCACGGCGGCCGCCTTGTCATCCGTAGGCATCTCTGTCGCCGGGCACATGGGAACCGATGGCAACGGGGAACCTCAGCAGCGGGAATTGACCTGGTAGGGACCAGGGGGGCGCTCCTGGGCGGCGGCGGCTCGGAGGGTGACGCGGTGGGAGACATCGGTGGCGCAGGGAGGTCGCGTCGCGTCATCCGCATTGGGGAAGAAGGGTTGGGTCGGCAACTCTTTCTATTTCTGGATATTTTTTAATGTCTTTTTTAGATCTTTAACAAATCGTTTTTTCTACATATGGATGGCATCAGTGGGTAATTATTTGTCATTTTATTAAGGAAAAGTGACAGTGAACCGACATAAGCAATATGTGCTTTATTAATAGGTAGGTATAGATATAGAATAGATTAACAATAGACAAGAAAAGAAAAAAGGTCTTCGTAGATGGCCAGAAAGAAAATTATGTGTAGCAGGCCGGCTTGCCCCAAGTGGGAAACAGATAAAATAGTAGGGCCTTTCTTATAAAATAGCATGCCCATGAATCGATGAAAGCAATAACCCCTTTATTAGTAGGTAGGTATATATAATTATATATATATATACATATTATATATATGTATATATATATATATCTATATATATATATATATATTTATATATATAATATAGTTACTATATATAGATCTGGCTCTTTGACATTACTTTGCGGGACCCCGCTCTGACTGCAAACACTAGGACATGTACTCTGTAAAAAAATATAATAGCATTTAGATTATTATTTTAGTGATCTAAACGCTCTTATATTTTTTTATGGAGGGAGTACCCTGCGTATTTTACCATGGGTGTATGCCGATATATCTTTGGTCACATTCTGGAACTATTTTGACATCGGAAATTCCGATTTTCTAAAAATGAATTACAAGTATTTTGACCCCACAAAAACAAACTACCCAAGAGACTGACAGGATGTCGACGGCGATGTATTGGCCTTGCTCGCTCTTAGTGGAACGATGACCGAACCCATGAGACAGACAGGATGCTCAAATCTGAAATCTCGAAAAGCATCCCGGCCGGTAACACAACAGAGGTACCAAAATATCCGTTTCGAAAAGAAAAACAGAGCTACAAAATTGAACGCCGCTACCGCTAGTTGCACCCAGCTGTGTGGTGTGGGACTTTCTCCTCGAGGGGACCGCGGATTCACACCTCGAATACGGGACAGCAGACATGACCAGTCGACCGATCGAGTCAGCACGCACTGCCACGCATACGTTTACGTAGGTAGAGATAGAAGAAGAAGGAAGAAACCCCTCCACGAAGAAAGCCTCTGACCGCGTTTGCATCGGGGCCGCCTACGACCGTGGCACGAACCAACAACCAGCCAACCGAGAGCCCACGAGAAGTGGTCCAGGTCAAAGCGAGCACGAACGCGAGCTGTAAAGTCCTCGCTGGGTGCAGCTCATCGTGCGCTTGCAAAACCCATGCGTATAAGAGCGGGCTCGGCGACGGGACGAGGACGAGGAGGAGAAGAGAACGAGAACAGGAGCGGACGGACACGTGCGATGAGTAGCACCAGAACTTTCTCGCCGGCGGTGGTGGCGGCAGGGCAGCAGCACGTCCGCGCGCCGCGCGGTGGGCTGCCGCGGCCCAGCAGGCCGGCGGCGGGCTCGCCGGGCCAACGGTCCGCGGGTGGCGGCGGCGACGCCGCGTGGGGGCAAGCGGGGCGCAGCTGGTGGGGCGCTGGAGGTGGATTGCCGGCGGCCGCGTCGTCGAGGCGGCAGCCGTGCAGAGCTGGCGCTGGCCGGGCGCCGGCGGGGAACCGGGAGCTGGTGCGGCGGGCGCTTTCGCCGCCGGCCACGGGCGCGCGCGGCGCGGCGCTGAGGAGGTGGAGCTTCCGGCCCATGCCGAGCCGGCTGCGCAACGTGTCTTGCTTGACCTCGACGGCGGCCCCTACATCCCCACGGCCATCGTGACTTTGCTTAGCGTGAGGTCGTCGCAGGCTTACAGCTGGGCTCATTCCCGTGCCTGTTGCGTTTTTTGGTGTTGTTTTTGCCTAGGAGTGGTTTCAGTAATTTTTATACAGTTTGACTAATTCACGTCTACATGTTTTTTAAGGATGTCACATCTAAGCTCCCATAAATATATAGTGCAGCAACAAGAAACAAAAAAAACTAGGAAAAAAAAAGACCACAAACAGAGTGGACATCAGCTTAGATGTGACATAACTATGTCACATCTAGATGTGTCCTAGACAGACCCATTTTTATAAGCCAGTGCCTGTTTTTCTCGAATACGCAGTGTGTGTATCATATTTTATCCTCCCTCCGTCCCAAAATTTTTGTCTTACATTTGTCTAAATACGGATGTATCTAGTTACGTTTTAATGTTAGATACATCCTTATCTAGACAAATCTAAGACAAGAATTTTGGGACGGAGGGAGTAGAAAGAGGGGGTATAGAACCCAGTCCACCGTTGATGTTACAGAGAGTGAAACACTACAACGTCGACATCGCTTACAACCCACAGCTCCACCCTCGGTATACAAAAAGGATCACTCGCTACTCACCCACCCTGACAACAACTCAAACAGGCTATCCAATTATCCCTTCAACAGGTTCGCCTGCTGCCAAGCTCTGCCCTCAACAACGACTCGCCTGACCACCATTTCCAGGGACGAAGAAGCACCATCAAAGACAATCGCGTTTCTATGCTTCCAAAGCTTCCATAGCACGAGCGTGAAGAAAGTCCTCAGTTCCTTTGGTTTGTGCACTCTTGTCGTTCTCGCAACGCACCAACCCTTAAGGGTATCTTGGACCGTAGGTGACCACTCATGTTTGCCTAAGGCCGAACACAGTGTTCTCCACACCGTTCTTGCGAACACACAAGTCAGCAGAATGTGATCGATAGTTTCCTCCTCCTGATCGCAGAAAGGGCAAGCATCTTGATGCGGAAGTCCACGTCGGGCGAGTCGGTCAGGAGTGCAACACTTGTTCCTCATAGCTAGCCAGGTAAAGAGACGACACTACAAAGGGGCTCGAGATCTCCACGAGAAATCCGCGGTTGGTAACATCTCCCTGCCGACAAACAAGGCGGCGTAGGCGAAAATGACCCAGAATTGACCGTTTGTTTCCCACGACCAAGTGATGGAGTCCGCGACACTCTTCTGTAACTGAATCCCTTGCAGACATTGCCATACCTCCAAATACTCCACCAGAGCTGTGAATGCCATATTGGGGTTGATGTCTCGTGCCGAGGTGCCAAGCGAGATCACCTCATGAACCGTGCGGGTGGCCTTGACTCGCCGCGAGACACCCTCATATAGTGACGGCGCAAGCTCCTGCATCTGCATCCCGTCGAGCCATCGGTCCTCCCAAAAATAGGGTGTCCTTCCCATTCCCTACTGTCGCCCTGGTGGTTGTCGCAAACAACACCAAGGACTCCTTGGGAACAACAATCTTGAACTCCATCCATGGTCTACTCTTGTTCGCTCGACGTAGCCAAGTCCAGCGTGTCTACATCGCTATGTTCAACCACCTGAGGCACGGGATTCCTAGACCTCCTGCCCATCTTGGCATGCACACCTCTTCCCAAGCGACAGAATAATTTCCCCCATTTGCTTGAGCCTTACCACACCAGAGGAAGCCTCTAATTATGTTGTTCATGTCCGTGATTGTCTTCATGGGGAGGTCCAATGCCAACATCTCATGCAGCGGAACCAAGCATAACACTGAAAGGACCCAGATTAGTCTGCCGCTCTTTGGCGGGGCGACTACCTTCTAGGTAGGCAAGCGATTTGCCAATTGGTCCACCAATCCATGTAGTTGTGCCACCGAGGGTTTCTTAAGGCATAGGGGCAGTCCAAGATGTTTGCTTAGGAAGGACCCAAGTCGGCATCCCAAGATGCCCTCAATGCGTGTCATCTCCACCTCCGAGTAGCATATTGGTATGGTCGAGGTTTTCTGCAAGTTGACACGTAGTCCGGATGTCGTACTGTACATCTCCATAATCCTTGCTGAAGTTCTCAACTCGATGTCCACCGGCTTGATGAAGACGATGAATTCGTCTGCGAAGATTGACATACGGTGGCCGAGGCCCACCCGAGCCAGCGATGTAAGGATTCCCGAATCTGAGGCCAACTTAAACATACGCTGCAAAGGCTCCATGATGAGAATGAATAGCATCGGCGGTAGCGGTCCACCCCGCTGAAGGCCACATCAGTTATAGATCGGGGCCCCTGGTACGCCATTCACCATGATCCGAGTGGTTGAGGTAGAGAGGAGCCCAAAGATCCAAGATAGCCACCGTATGTCAAATCCCATGCACTAAAGAACCTCAAGAATAAAAGGCCACTGTACTGTGTCGAAGGCTTTAGATATGTCCATTTTCTGCATGACGGCCGGCTATTTCAATGCGTGAAGTCACCGAGCCGTACACTGAGCGAGCATAAAGTTACCGTGAGGGGCTGCCCCTTTACAAATGCACTCTTGTGCTGACCCACCAAGCGTGGGAGGTCCTCGGTGAGGCGGCAGACAAGCACCTTGTCAAATATATCGACCGCTCCATGCACCAAGCTCACTGGTCGATAATCTTTGAACTCCTCGGCACCTTCCCGTTTAGGTAAGAGAGTAACGAGCGCTATGTTGATTGAGGCCAAACCTCGCATGTCCCCGTGATAGAAGGAGGAGAGCGCCTTCATGAAATCATACTTGATTATGTTCCATCAAGTTGCATAGAATCTGATCATAAATCCGTCCGGCCCTGGAGCCTTATCAAAAGGCATAGCTTTGATCACTTTAAGTACTTCGTCAGCTGTGAATGGTTCTCCCAGGTGCTGCAAGTCCAAAGAGGGTAAGTTCAGCGCCTCTAAGTTGAGCGCATGCTTGCGGCATGACATGGACCCAAAGAGGGCCCCATAGTAGGCGTCCACCACCTCAGCAATCCTATCATGATCGGTGATGATCTCATCATTATGCCGTAGTGACATGAGCACATTCTTCCGTTGCCCATGCTTGGCATGTCTGTGAAGAAATTTGTATTAGCATCACCCTCTTTCAAGTGCAGTAGCCTCGAGCGTTGTCTTGCGATGGACCTCTAAAGAGAGGACAGCCCTAAGAATTTCCTCTTGAGAAGCTTACGAAGCTCGAACTCAGCCCTACTTAGCTCTCTCGATTCCATGGCTACGTCCAGGCGTAGGATCAGCTCAAAGCGATGGCGTCTGCATGCGGATGTTCCCAATCCACTTGTCGCTCCACCTTTGGAGCTGCTTTGCGGTCGCCAACAGTTTATTGTTCAGCACAGTAAAAGGAGTGCCCTTAGATGGTATGGAGTGCCACGCCTCTTGCACCGTTTGCATGAATCCCGGCGCCTTGGGCCAAAATACTTCAAATTTGAAATGTTTCCCAAAATGGAAATCCGCATTCAGGTCCACCAACAGCAGGCAATGATCTGACACCGCCGAGCTCAGCGCAGTTAGTAAGCATGAAGGGCATAGATCCTCCCAGCTATTGGTCACAAAAACGTGATCAATCCTCTCCAAAGTGGCCCGAGTCCACTCGTTCGACCAAGTACACCGCCTCCCATTCAAGTAGATCTCTTTTAGTTCCAACCTGTTGATCTTCGACCGGAAGCGAGCAATCATTCGTCCATTGATGGAGTCATTGTTCTTGTCCTCCAGATTCAGTAAGAGGTTAAAGTCGCTGGCAATCATCCATGGGCCAACTGTCAACTCTCGCACATCCACCAACTCTTGCATGAACTCGACCTTTGCCGCATCCGAGGTCGGCTCATAAGCGCCCGTAAGCCACCATGCCAGAGCCCCCAAGGGCTGCACTAAGGCTGGCAGAGTGTTATCAGAGGGGTGAAGGTTTGACAATGTGGCCACCAACAGGTCCTATGCCAACAAAATCCCACCGCACGTTCCGGCTGCTGGGAGATTAAAGAAGCTCCCAAATTTATTACCGAGACATTGTTTGACAACATTCGGAGTTACAATCTCCATCTTAGTCTCTTGGGAACAAACAATACTAGGGTCTATCGAAGCCACCACTTAGAAGATAGAATGACGCCTGACCGGGGAGTTTAATCGATTGACGTTCCACACGAGCACCTTCATAGGTTGTGCAACCATGAGATTCACCCACGAGTACCACCGAGGCGAACGGCCTTATGCCCTCACCTCATCTACCCCTTCCTACATTGGGACTTTGGAAGGACCGAGGGCTCCCAACCATACAACGTGAGGACTGCTATGACGTGTGTGTCGTTCAGTAGCTGGTCGAAGAGACGAATGTATGCCTGCAGGGCCTCGTAGCCTATTGTGTCACCTTCATAAGCCAAACAAAGCTTGACGATGATGATTTGTCATTGCTTGCTGGCCGTCGATCCGGTCCCCCGCCCTCTCGCCAGGCGCATGCTCCGCCGGGGGGCGTGCGCTGTCGGAGGTGGCAGGATGCGAGAGAGCACCTATTGCGCACTTGGGCACAAAACGCATCCAGGCGGGCGCATGCAGCTGTTTGGGTGGCATGTGGTGCATGAGGCCCCGCCCCGCTCTGTGCCATCGTAGTTACCTCCTTAGATAGGCTGACCAGGAAGGTGTCTGATACGTCCATTTTGCATCATGTTTACCTACTGTTATTTATGATGTTTTTATCCATAATAATGCTTTTTAGAGTAATTCTAATGCATTTTCTCTCATAATATGCAAGGTACACACAAAGAGGGAGAATTCTAGCAGCTAGAAATCTTGACCGAGAAAAGCTACGTCAGGCCACCTATTGTGCACAACTCCAAATGAGGTGAAACTTTATGGGGAATTTTTATGGAATATATAAGAAATATTGGAGCCAATAAGTACCAGAGGGGGCCCACTAGGTGGGCACAACCCACGTGGGCGCGCCAGGGAGCCCAGGCGCGCCCTGGTGGGTTGTGCTCCCCTCGGCCCACCTCCAGTGCCCATCTTCTGGTATATAAGTCATTTTGACCTAGAAAAAAATAAGGAGAGGACTTTCGGGACGGAGCGTAGATGTCTCGAGGCGGAACTTGGGTAGGAGCACTTTTGCCCTCCGGCGAAGCGATTCCGCCGGGGGAACTTCCCTCCCGAAAGGGGAAATCATCGTCATCATCATCACCAACAACTCTCCCATCTTGGGGAGGGCATCTCCATCAACTTCTGCAATAGGACCATCTCTTCTCAAACCCTAGTTCATCTCTGGTGTTCAGTCTGTATACCGGGACTATAGATTGGTGCTTGTGGGTGACTATTAGTGTTGATTACATCTTGTAGTTGATTACTATATGGTTTATTTGGTGGAAGATTATATGTTCAGATCCAATATGCTATTTAATACCCCTCTGATCTTGAGCAAGATTATCATTTGTGAGTAGTTACTTTTGTTCTTGAGGTCATGGGAGAAATCATGTTGCAAGTAATCATGTGAACTTGATATGTGTTCGATATTTTGATAGTATGTATGTTGTGATTCCCTTAGTGGTGTCATGTGAACGTCGACTACATGACACTTCACCATATTTGGGCCCAAGGGAATGCATTGTGGAGTAGTTATTAGATGATGGGTTGGGAGAGTGACAGAAGCTTAAACCCTAGTTTATGAGCTATTCCATAAGGGACCGATTGGATCCAAAAGTTTAATGCTATGGTTAGAATTTATTCTTAATACTTTTCTCGTAGTTGCAGATGCTTGCGTGGGGGTTAATCATAAGTAGGAGGATTGTTCAAGTAAGAACAGCACCTAAGCACCGGTCCACCCACATATCAAATTATCAAAGTAGCGAACACGAATCGAATCAACATGATGAAAGTGACTAGATGAAATTCCCGTGTACCCTCAAGAATGCTTTGCTTACTATAAGAGACCGTTTTGGCCTGTCCGTTGCCTCAAAAGGATTGGGCTATCTTGCTGCACTTTTGTCACTACTATCATTACTTGCTCGTTACAAATTATCTTGCTATCAAACTACTCTGCTACACAATTTCAGCGCTTGCACACATTACCTTGCTAAAAACCACTTGTCATTTCCTTTTGCTCCTCGTTGGGTTCGGCACTCTTACTTATCAAAAGGCTACAATTGATCCCATATACTTGTGGGTCATCAGTGTCCCACTCTTGCGCTTGGCCCTGGTTTTTGCTGCTTGAAGAATGCTCAACTACAGCCTCCTCCAAACTTCGCCGGAATGTATACAAGGGGGAACCTGGGGGTTGAAAGCTGCATGGGATCCGTCCCCTCGCACGACCGGCTCGGCTCCACCTGCGCAGATGTAGTTGGTTGCATGCCCAGCAGCCCGACCGCATCCGCATGTGATTCTGATGGTGGCTGCATGTGGCGGGCCCCAGCCTGCGCGGACAACTCAATTGTCCCGACGTGGAATGCCTGAGCCGACCGACCAGGATCCGAGGGTGAGTTCCCATTGGTCGCGTCCCACCTCGCGTCGAAACCATGCCACCTTTGGAACATCACCGAGGCGGGCGACCCCACCTCCACTTGTTCTGCGCGGGGGCCCTGGCAGGGGGAGACAGTGTCACAGCATGACCCAGGCCGGTGCGGCTTCCCACAGCTATCCTCTGGTCCCGTGCCTGACTTTCCACGTGTTGGCCAAAGAGAGGCTTCCTAGGCTCCAATCTCTCTATCACGCTTTGGACGTTAGTAATGGGCCCATTTGTGATGCCGGCACAACCATCGGAACACGCGGGCACCTCCACAGCTGCCGAATTTTGAACTGGTGCTGCCGTCATTGACGGAGAGCATGCCTAGCCTGCCGATAGTGCCGACAGAGCCCTTGGCTGGCCAAAAGTATGCCCCGCTTCCTGCCGGCGGCCACCGAGACACCATGCACCCGGGTGGCCGCCAGTCCCACCATCCTCGCGTCGGTCTTCATCATCATCCGATGACGGCGACGACAGAGGGTGCTGTCGCACCGGCAGCCCGCCATTGATCCTGGTCGGCTCTACTTCCTGGAGTATATCGATGGGGTACCATAGGGCGTCTATGCCGCCGACCCACCTCGCCGTCCTGGTTCCACCACCAGTATACGCCGGGGTGGGACAAGCACCGGGTCGTCGGTCCGCGGCCATACGTTGAAGTCGGCCATGTCATCTCGAGCATCGTACGTTCATCCACCTTCACCACCATTTCAAGGTCGCAGAGCACCGTATCAGTGGTGCGTGTAGTCCTCATGCTTGCCGGAACGCCCACAAGAGGTAGTTGCATCAGGAACGGCATCACGATGCCCGTCGCCTGGCCTGCCGAAGCCAAGGGCGCAGTAGAACAAAGAACTGCGGTGTGTCGGCATGCCCTTTGGTCACCATCCTGTCCCGCGTGGACACGGTCTTGTAGAGGACAAGGAAGTCCTGTGGGAAGTAGGCACAGATGGACAAGTCGAGGGGGCCGAGATCGAACTCCGCGAACAGCGCCTGGGCCGAAGAGGCGAGGTCCACAACTTGGATCGAGCCCGCGACGGAGACGACCACCGCCTGCGACAGCTCATTTTCCAGAGCACATATGTCGATCGCCCTCTCGAGGAAGCAACAGTCCACCACCGGGTCAGCGTCAGAATGCGGCGGAGCGCCCGACGCGAATGGGACAGAGAAGCCCGGTCTGGCCACGCTCCCGATGGACACAGCAGAGGCAACGCAGGCCACCTGCACCCACGAATGCCCAACACAGAGAGCCCCAGCCGGCGGGGGGCAAGGAGGCGGGGGTGGGAGGGTCGTGTGCGCCGCAGCTGGAGCAGGGCCCCCCGAGGTGAACCGCACCGCGCCCGGGGGCGGCGATAGGGAGTCAGAGGACGCTCTAGGCATGTGCTAGCGCAGAGCAGGTGCCTGACGCGCGGGAGGCATGCCCGACGGGCTCCTGGGGCAAGTACAACCACGGGAGATGCGATGAAACCCACCACAGTGCACACATTTGGCCGGATTTGTGCAATTGCGCGAGATGTGGCCGTCATCCTCACCGCAGTTGTAATAATAGCGATGGAGTGACGGTGGAATGGTGGAGCGCGGCGGGCGGGGGAAAGCAAGCTAGCCGACCTTGGGTGGGAGACGAGGACCGGCACTCCTTCCGGTTCCTGACCTGCTGCCAGGGAGCGCCGACGGGTCGGCCGCCGGAGCGTCAGGCAGTGGCGGCGAGGCGACGATGATGGAGTGATACGTCTCCAACGTATCTATAATTTTTGATGTTCCATGCTATTATATTATCTGTTTTGGATGTTTTATATGCATTAATATGTTATTTTATACTCCCTCCGTCCCAAAATAAGTGACTCGACTTTGTACTAACTTTGTACTAAAGCTAGTACAAAGTTGAGTCACTTATTTTGGGACTAAGGGAGTATTATTTTTGGGACTAACTTATTAACCTAGAGCCCAGTGCCCGTTTCTGTTTTTCCTTGTTTTTGAGCTTCGCAGAAAAGGAATACTAAACGGAATAAATTTTCATGATGATTTTTCTTGGACCAGAAGACACCTATGGGACTTGGAGTGCAAGTCAAAAGAGCCACGAGGCGGCGGCAAGGGTGGAGGGCGCGCCCTAGGGGGGCGCCCCCTACCTTGTGGACCCCTCGGTGACTCCCTGACCTAGATCTTCCTCTTGTATATTCACATATATTCCAAAACCCTCAGAAGCATCCACGAAAACACTT
Source organism: Aegilops tauschii subsp. strangulata (assembly GCF_002575655.3). Classification (NCBI taxonomy): domain Eukaryota; kingdom Viridiplantae; phylum Streptophyta; class Magnoliopsida; order Poales; family Poaceae; genus Aegilops; species Aegilops tauschii. The sequence goes on along the minus strand of NC_053036.3, from coordinate 167,890,563 downwards.
TTCCACCGCCGCAACCTTCTGTTCTCGTGAGATCCCATCTTGGGGCCTTTTCTAGCATCCCGACAGAGGGGGATTCAATCACGGAGGGCATCTACATCAACTCCATTGCCACTCCGATGAAGCGTGAGTAGTTTACCACAGACCTACGGGTCCATAGCTAGTAGCTAGATGGATTCTTCTCTCTCTTTGATTCTCAATACCATGTTCTCCTTGATGTTCTTGGAGATCTATCCGATGTAATCTTCTTTTGCGGTGTTTTTGTTGAGATCCGATGAATTGTGGATTTATGATCAGCTTATCTATGAATATTATTTCAATATTCTCTGAATTCTTATATGCATGATTTGATATCTTTGTATTTATCTTTGAATTATCGGTTTGGTTTGGCCAACTAGATTGGTTTTTCTTGCAATGTGATAGGTGCTTAGCTTTGGGTTCAATCTTGCGTGATTTCACCCAGTGACAAAGTAGGGGTAGCGAGACACGTATTGAATTGTTGCCATCGAGGATAAAAAGATGGGTTTTTCATCATGTTGCTTGAGTTTATTCCTCTACATCATGTCATCTTACTTAAGGCGTTACTCTGTTCTTTATCAACTTAATACTCTAGATGCATACTGGATAGCGGTCGATGTGTGGAGTAATAGTAGTAGATGCAGGCAGGAGTCGGTCTACTTGACGCGGACGTGATGCCTATATTGCATAATCATTGCCTTGGATATCGTCATAACTTTGCACTTTTCTATAGATTGCTCGACAGTAATTTGTTCACCCACCGTATTATTTGCCTTCAAGAGAGAAGCCTCTAGTGAAACCTATGGCCCCCGTGTCTATTTTCCATCATATTAGTTTCCGATCTACTATTTTGCAATCTTTTATTTCCAGACCTATAAACCAAAAAAAACCAAAAATATTTTATCTTTTGTTTAGTTTTATCTATCTCAATCAGATCTCACCTTTGCAAGTGATCATGAAGGGATTGACAACCCCTTTATCGCGTTGGGTGCAAGTGTTTGATTGTTTGTGCATGTGCATCTATTGAGGACTTGCTCGTTTCTCCTACTGGATTGATACCTTGGTTCTTAACTGAGGGAAATACTTATCTCTACTATGCCGCATCACCGTTTCCTCTTCAAGGGAAAAACCAACGCAGGCTCAAGAGGTAGGAGGAAGAATTTCTGGCGCCGTTGCCGGGGAGATCTACGTCAAGCCTACCAAGTACCCATCATAAAACTCTCATCTCTTGCATTACATTATTCGCCATTTGCCTCTCGTTTTCCTCTCCTCCACTTCTAAAATGATTTTCGAAAAGATTTGCCTTTTTATTCGCCCTTCTTCCGTTCATCTTTTCACTAGCTTTTTGTATGCTTGTTTGCTAGATCGGTTTGTTGCCACCATGTCTGAATCTGAGGAGGTTTTCATCGAAAAGGATAGTAGTAATCTTGAGGAAAATTTTGATGACTTTGCTAATAATGATCCTCATGAAGAACCTACTAGCATGCATACAAAAAAAATCAGTATTGGCAGCGGTAATATTATTGGAAAAGGTGTTATTCAAGATTTCTTTACTTGTGCTGGCACGCTACCTATGCTAGGAGGATATATTCTTCATAAAACTAATAGTCTTGCGGATGCTATAACTTTGGTCATAATTGAACTCGAAAGACGATTTGTTCCTATGCATCCTTGCATACAAAGGATTTTCCTAGAGTTTTCTAATATTCAGCACTCTCAAGTCAAGCATGCCGCCACTATTTTTTTAGCTCGGGAATTTAGATTTATCATGAAAGAAGCTAGCGAAATTTTTTCTCATTATAAAATTAATGCTGGTTGTCCTCCCATAGAGGAGATCCTTTTAATCAAGAGGAAATAATGAGATTACAATCTCCTAATTTTGTTGCCTATAATGAAAATTTGAGAAAAAGAGTCCCTACAGAAGTTTTGGTTGATAAGATCTCTGAACTTAATGATAATTTTGCTATACAAAACAATGGATTAGGGTTCGTGCTAGGAGATAAGCTTACGACGTTTTACCAAATGAAAGCTTACAATGACGAGTTGATTATAAATTATAAAGGGCCGAAGGAGGTACCTATTCCTCCCGCACTTGATCTTAAGGATCCTTACCCTATTAAATTTAGCCCTTTTGATTACTTTTCCTTACCACAAAGGAAACTTGCCGCTGAAAGAAGGGAATATGAGATGAGCATGGATGATCTCCTTTACTATTATGCCAATTGTTGGGGATATAATTATTAATATGACCCGCCCAGGAGGGGCCGGGTTATACTCATGACGACTCATGAAGCCCAAGACAGCTCCTGGAGATGGCGGGTTAATTGAGGGCCCAAAGCCCAAAGGGTAACTTAAAGCCCGTAGAGATAAACCGCCATATGGGTATAACTTGTAGTATAAGGAAGGAATAGAAAGAGACCGAGCGAAACACTGTTTATGAGCCGGCCGGGACTCTATGAGCCGCTGGGCGTCAACCTCTGTATATAAAGGGACAACCCGGCGGTGGTTCAAGGCAAGTAACATCAGATCGAGAGCTAGGTCATGCGAATTCGCTCCCTGGTTATCGAGACATAAGCAATCCCACTCAAAACTGGATCGTAGGCTGTTACCTTCATCGTAAGGGGCCGAACCAGTATAAACCCCGTGTCCTTTGTCCCGACTAACCCCTTCTTGCTTCCTAGTTGCGATGGCTCCACGACTAAGTCCTTTCGCTAGGACATCTGCCGTGAAAATTCCACGATAGTTGGCGCCCACCGTGGGGCCAGCGCACGGCGATTTGAGTTCTTGAAGGGCAGCTTCGAAGGGCTCAAGTGATACGCTATGGGCCGGATGACCAAGAGTGGTCGCGGCAAGCTCTACATCGACGACGCAGGTTGGGCCCCCGACGCCGGCTCAATTGAGTATGGGTACCGGGTCCCCTTCGGCGGAATTCACGTCTTCATTGGCCGGATCGGCGAGCCAGGCCCTGAGCCGGACATCTGCACTGACATCGTCGAGACGGCTCAGCGTGCGAGACCCGCCCAGGCTTCGCCCGCCATGAAGCATGCCTTCGTGGGATGCATCCATGGAGGAGAACTTCCTGAAGGATCCGTGTCTGGTGGTGAGACGGCGATCTATTCTGACGGTGAGTCGTCCATGGGTGAGACGGATTCGTTGTACCAACTACAAGACGGCGGGCTTGGGGGCTGTTCCGATGGCAGCAGTATTCCGGACCCCTTTGAGCTGCCGAGCAGGGTAGGGATCTTCATGGCTGGCACATAACCAGGTCAAAACTCTACAGCTGCGGCAGCAATAACCTCCGGGTCTGCGGCAGACGGGGCAGGAGGCCCTGTGCACCCGCCGGCTCAGGTGCTGATTGATCTCACGGATAGGCTAACAACCCTGTTAACTGCCACAGTTAATCTGGCAGATCAGGCTGAACATGATGCAGAGGTGGCTCGGTTGCGTGAGGAGATAGCACAAGCCAAGGAAAACCTAGCAGCTGAGGGCACCAGATTGGCCACAGAACGGGCAGCTTTGGACGCTCGAGCTCAGCAGCTTCAATCAGAAGCGTTCCAGCTTACGATGGATTTAAACGCATCAAATGAGGTCATGAAGAGAAGGCACCAGAAGTCTCAATCTCGTCTGCCTTCGATTTATGATCCTAGAAATCTCTTCGGCACACCCGGTGCAGGTCCCAGTAATCCACTAGAGGCAAACCCAGCTGCGACGCCCAGGGCTGGGACGCCGGTTCAACCATGGGTGACGGAACCTCCCCGAGTGAACACTGCTCCGCCTCAGTATGTGCCAACACCACCGAGTCATTATTCTAACCCGTTGGAGAACATGATCGCTGTGGCGGCGCGATTGGCGGCTCTCCCGATGGAGGGGGACTCTCCGACGATGATTGAAACACGAAGGGTCAGAGAACTTCTTCAGACGGCTCTGGTACAGCAGGAGGCATACTCTTACAGTCGAGACAGGATTCATTCGACCCCTAGCCCAAGCCGGAGCCCGAGTTATAGCAGGCATATGGACTCGGCGGCAGTCTCAAGTAACGTCTGGCGCCGTGATCAGCCAGGCGGGCGAGACCCGGCGCGAGATGGGACCCCTAACTTGGCTAATCAGGATAGGGGATGCCAAGAGGCCGAGCGGGCGGCTCAGCAGGCGATGGAGCAGGCGACTCAGCAGGCGGCTTACCAACCTTTTCCGGTTTATCCGACGACTTCTATTGAGGCAGGCGTGACCACGAGAACCGGAGGTGTCCCTTGCTTAGTGCCAGCACTACGTAATGAGCGTTTGCCCAAGGATTTTAAGGGGCCTCGAAAGGTGCCTAACTACACGGCTGACTTACAGCCCGGGGCGTGGATTGAAAGTTATGAGATGGCCATGGAATTGCTGGAGGTCAGTGATGCGGCAATGGCCAAGTACTTCACTATGATGTTGGATGGAACGGGCCGCACTTGGTTAAAGGGGCTGCCTCCTAACTCCATTGGTTCCTAAGCCGAGTTAAAGGCCCAGTTTATTCAGAACTTCAAAGACACATGCAAGCAGCCCATGTCGATTGTGGACTTGACTAATTGCAAGCAAGAGGAAGGTGAATCCACGACCCATTGGGTGCGCCGGGTGAAGGAAATAATACATTCATCTGATAAGATGGATGCCAGCTCTGCGGTCTTAATGTTGGAGAAAAATTGCCGTTTTGAGCCTCTAAAACAGAAGCTGGGGCGGCTCAAGCACGTTGTAATGACATGGGCCAACTGATGGTGGCTCTAGTCAAATACGTCGATTCTGATAGTACCAAGGATCCCGCGTCCGATGAAGAGAAGACAGGGAAGGGAAAGAAGAACGGTAACACTAAAGGTCTTCAGCATAACCCGGCTAATCAAGGAGGCAATAATAAACGTAAGGCGGATGGTAGCTCGGAGTTTGTCGCGAATACGCAGGGAAACAATCAACGACGCAAGGGGAGGCCACCTCCTCGGTCTGGCGGGTCAGGTCCCACCCTTGAGCAGTTGCTGAATGAGCCTTGTCCAAGACACGGCACCCGGGAGAAGCCGGCCACTCATCTGTGGAAAGACTGTACGATCATGAAGGCTTTCAAGAATTCTAACATGTTCGACGGCAATCACGGGCCGGGCGGCGGCTCAGGCGGTGGCGGTTTTCATGGCCAGGGCCCTCAAGGTCATCAAGGTGGTTATAATCAGCAATCTGGCCAAGGAAGTCAACAGCAGCAGCAATCCGGGTATCAGAGTAACCCAAAGCAGCTGAATAGTGGGCAGTATCATGTGTTCACCACTAGCTTATGCAAACGGGACCATAAACTTCATAAGAGGGCGGTGAACATTGTTGAACCGGCGGTTCCTCGTTATCTGAGATGGTCTGAGTAGCCTATTCTATGGAGTAGGGAGGATCACCCTCCATGGGTTGATTACCCGGGCCACTTGGCTTTAGTGGTGTCACCTCAAGTTGGTGGATACAAATTCACAAAAGTGCTCATGGATGGAGGCAGCAACATCAACATCCTTTATTATGAGACCTTTCGTCGCATGGGGTTGACTGATAAGAATCTCAAGATGTCCAACACTGTTTTCATGGAGTAGTGCCCGGTAAGTCGGCGTACCCAGTGGGTAAGATTGAGCTAGAAGTAGCCTTTGCGGATGAGCATGATTCCCGGGCTGAGAAGTTAACTTTTGAGGTAGTCAAAATCCAGAGCCCATATCACGCATTGTTTGGACGGCCGGCTTATGCAAAGTTCATGGCACGGCCTTGTTATGTTTATCTACAGCTCAAGATGCCGGGTCATAAGGGCACCATCACAGTGCACGGAAGTCGGAAGATAGCCTTGGAATGTGAGGAAGGCGATGCTGCTTATGCAGAATCTGTTTGTGCAACAGAAGAATTGAAGTTCTACAAGGACAATGTCGACCCGGCGGACATGACGTCTTTGAAAAAGCCAACCACGGAACATGAGCCGGTGATGAAGTTTAAGTCGGCCGATGACACCAAGCTTGTTGATTTTGTTCCAGGCGACTCATCTAAGCAGTTCAGTATCAGTGCCAATCTGGATCCCAAATAGGAAAGCGCGCTCATCGAGTTCATCCGTGAGAACCGGGACATCTTTGCATGGAAACCTTCTAACATGCTGGGTGTACCGAGAGAACTCGCTGAGCACACTCTTAATATTGATCCAAAATTTAAGCCGGTCAAACAGTTCCTTCGGCGGTTTAATGAGCAGAGGCGTAAAGCTATTGGTGAGGAGGTGGCCCGGCTTCTGGCCACCGGGTTTATTGTTGAAGTCTTTCACCCGGAGTGGTTGGCTAACCCGGTGTTTGTGCTAAAAAAGAACGGCACTTGCGTATGTGTGTGGATTACACGGACTTAAACAAGGCTTGTCTGGCTGATCCTTTCGCCCTCCCTCGTATTGATCAAATCATTGATGCTACAGCGGGTTGTGAGCCTTTGAGCTTCTTGGATGCATATTCTGGATATCATCAGATCAAAATGGCAGTTAAGGACCAGGAGAAGACGGCTTTCATCACTCCGTTTGGCGCCTTCTGTTATGTGTCTATGCCCTTTGGGCTTAAAAGTGCCCAGGCGACTTATCAGTGACGTGTGCAGAACTGTCTCCACAATCAGATTGGGCGTAATGTCCATGCTTATGTGGACGACATTGTGGTGAAGTCCAGAGAGAAGGAGACTTTGATAGATGATCTGAAAGAAACCTTTGATAATCTCCGGGTCTACAAGATGATGCTTAACCCGGCCAAGTGCGTTTTTGGAGTGCCAACTGGCAAGCTTTTGGGTTTTCTGGTTTCTAACAGGGGCATTGAAGCTAACCCGGAGAAGATCAAGGCAATCACCTCTTTGGCTAAGCCGGCGTGTGTTAATGATGTTCAGCGTCTGGCGGGTCGTATTGCTGCTTTAAGCCGGTTCATAAGCCGGTTAGGTGAGAAGGCCATACCGCTGTACCAGATGATGAAGAAGATGGACGACTTTGTCTAGAGTGATGCTGCTAATGCTGCCTTTGAAGATTTGAAGAGACAGTTATCTGAGCCGCCGGTCCTTGCTGCTCCTATTGATAAGGAGCCCTTATTGTTGTATGTGGCTGCTAACACACGTGCCGTCAGCGTGGCCATTGTGGTGGAGCGCAAGGAGGCTGGCAAGGAGCATCCGGTTCAACGGCCGGTTTACTACATCAGTGAGGTGCTTATTGTGTCCAAGCAAAGGTACCCACATTGGCAGAAACTTGTTTATGGGGTGTTCATGGCAAGCCGAAAGCTTAAGCAATACTTCCAGGGTCACCCCATCACTGTGGTCAGTTCTGGTCCTTTGGGAGATATCATTCAAAACAGAGAGGCCACGGGACGAGTCGCCAAGTGGGCCATTGAACTTGGGCCTCATGGTTTAAAGTATGTGCCACGCACTGCTATTAAGTCTCAAGCACTGGTGGATTTCATCAACGATTGGACGGAGCTGCAGATGCCTGAAGAAAAGCCGGACAACACATATTGGACTATTCATTTTGATGGGTCCAGGCAGTTGGAAGGCTCGGGGGCTGGAGTTTTCTTAGCTTCCCCTCGAGGTGACAAATTTTGTTATGTGCTCCGGTTGATGTTTCCCTGTACTAACAATGCAGCTGAGTATGAGGCCTTGCTCCATGGTCTTTGGATGGCTAAAGAGATGAACTTAAGCCAGGTAAGGTGCTTTGGCGACTCAGATTTGGTGGCTCAACAAGTATCAGGCAAGTGGGATTCTAAGGATCCCCTCATGGCGGCTTATCGCCGTGAAGTTGATGCCATTGCTGGACACTTCAAGGGTTACCAGGTGGAACACATTGATCACAGAAAGAACGAGGCAGCCGATGCTTTAAGCCGGCTGGGGTCTCAGCGTAAGCCGGTGCCACCTAACACCTTTTTGGATGTTTTGCATAACCCTTCTGTCAAGTTACCTACAGAGGAAGACTTGGCTGTTCCTGACCCGGAAGCACAACTGGTGGCGGCTCTTCACGTTATCCCAGACTGGACAGTTCCATATTTGGCTTACATGACCCGGGGCGAGTTGCCTAAGGACGAAACCTTGGCTAGGCAGATAACCCGCGGTCTAAGTCAATGATGATTGTTAATGGGGAGTTACATCATCGCAGTGTTACTGGGGCGTTTCAACACTGTGTATCGCCTGAGGAAGGTCAAGAAATTCTTCGTGAGATCCATGAAGGAGATTGTGGCCATCATGCCGGCTCAAAATCTCTTGTGGCCAAAGCTTCCCGTCATGGTTTTTATTGGCTGACGACTCATGCTGATGCGGAGGATCTGGTCAGTAAATGTGATGGTTGCCAGAAATTCTCACGGTGGGCTCATCTGCCGGGTCAAGAATTGAGGATGATTCCAATTACTTGGCCGTTTGCAGTCTGGGGGCTTGACATGGTTGGGCATTTCAAAAGGTCCAAAGATAAAAAGACACACCTCCTGGTGGCGGATGATAAATTCATGAAGTGGGTTGAGGCAGAGCCGGTCAGTAAGTGTGATGCAGCCACGGCGGTTCAATTCATGAAAAAGGTGATCTTTCATTTTGGTTTTCCACACAGTATCATAACTGACAACGATACTAATCTGTCCAAAGGTGCCATGGAAGAATTCTGTCAACGTGAGCATATCCGGCTCGATGTTTCATCGGTAGCTCACCCTCAATCCAATGGTTAAGCTGAAAGAGCCAATCAGAAGATCTTGAAAGGCATAAAGCCCCGGCTCATGGTTCCCTTATAGTGGACGCCGGGTTGTTGGGTGGAGGAGTTGCCTTCTGTGATCTGGAGCATCAATACTACACCTAACAGATCTACGGGTTATACGCCTTTCTTCATGGTTTATGGAGCAGAGGCGGTTCTACCGAGTGACATCCGTCATGACTCGCCCCGTGTGGCAGCTTATGTTGAAGCTAATAATGAACAAGCCCGTCAGGATGCACTTGACCTGTTGGATGAGAAGCGTGACTTAGCAGCGGCCCGCTCAGCGATTTACCAACAGGACCTGCGGCGTTATCATAGCCGCCGGGTTAAGTCCAGAACCTTTCAAGAAGGTGACTTGGTGCTCCGGCTCATCCAGGATCAGACTGATGCACACAAACTATCCCCACCCAGAGAAGGGCCCTTTGTGGTCAGCAATAACTTACACAACGGGTCATACTACCTCATCGATGTTCGAGAGCACAAAGACTCACGTAAGTCAGAGGAAGAGACCCGCCGGTCGTGGAACGTCGCTCATCTGTGGCCTTACTATACTTGAGCCACCGGCTCTCATGATGTACATATTTTGATGATGTATATATTATCATAAGTAATAAAGTAGGACCTCTGTCCTTTTCATCCTCAAAGTTATTATGTCTTCATTATTATGTCTTTGAAACGACCAACAGGGGGCTGATCATATTTGAATCTAGCTTTCCTTTTGATCCGGCTCATGATCGTACTCGAATCTAGCCGTTAATACATCATGATCGCTGGGGGGCTTCCTGTTCAAACATAGGTCGTATTCGAACCAAAGAGAACATAGCTGTTGATACCCTTTTGATTGGCACACTGCCAAACTCACTAGGGGGCTTCTTGATCGTATCAGAATCATAGCTTAACCCCTTTTGGGTCCGACGTTGATCGTATTCGAATCAGCGTCGTTAAAAAACTCTCAAGGTCATTTGGGGGCTTCCTGTTCAAACATAGGTCGTATTCGAACCAAAGAGAACATAGCTGTCGGTATTTCTTGATCGGCGCAACGCCAAAGCCATTGGGGGCTACATGATCGTATTCGAATCCTATCTTAACCCCTTTGGAACGGTTACTGATCGTATTCAAATCAGAAGCCTTAAAATTCTGTCTATTTTGTCTAAACTTTTTGTAAACAGTCTTTTGGTTTTGTCTTGAGACTTTTTTGATCATAGTTGAAGCATTTAATCAGTGGCTTCTATTTAACCCGGCTTAACCTTGGCCAATAAGTCGCCAGTGTATAACAATCATCATATATGTGGAAGTACCGGCTTCCACAAGATTGGGCTATCACCCTTACTGTTTGGATCATGTAAACCAGCAGCACAAATCAAAGGATCACAGGTATGATACTATAGTTGTGTTTCAAAGCTATAATTCATAACAAGCTTATCTATGACTCTTTTTCATGTTCCGGGTTTCATGTAAGATATATGACCCGCCCTGTGGTAAGCCGCCAAGGGTCTTGTGATTTACTTCTATATGCAGGACACTTTAAACACCTTCTTAAGCATAAGGAAAACACATGGTAAGTATGACACAGGTGAATATAACATGGCGGCTTAACAGTGTTGAAGCACCAGACATGTGCACGATGGCACGGCAAAATCAAGTTATTTTTACCCTATTACATGACTCCCCGAGTCCAAGTGATTAACATTGTTTTTCAGCAACACACAAATATGAGTCGCCGGACGGATCAGTTGTTTTGTTGGCCTGAAGCTTCCGGATCATCCCTTTCCGCTCCTCCATCTTGTTCCCTGTCCTGGAAGGTTGATGATGACCAGTCAATGCCACTCAAAGCTTCAAATTCAGCTTCATCATCAATTAATCCGGTCGGGTCAACTTCAGGGGCGAAGGTATGCTTACGAATTGGAGGGATCAGGCTGGTCACTGCATAATGTGGCGTTGGAATTCTCTGATTTTCTGCGTCATAACCCGGTTGGTACTTAGTAAGATCCGTGTCATTACCAATCAGAGTGGCCACAGGGCGTATTTCCTTCACACAAGCGGTGAAGTCTTTCTGATCAAATGTTGATCCGTCCTTCAGGCTTGGATATCCAATGGCGATGTCGGCCGGGTCTAGTTCCGGTAGCCACGCCTTGGCCCGGCTTAAAGCAGCTATGGCTCCAGCTCTTGCAGAAGATCGCCTTAGCTCATTGAACCGCTAGGGCAGCACAGCAAGCTGTTTCAGTACATCCGCCAGGAGTGTGGGGACTTCGTTTGATAGAGCAACTGCAGCCAAGGCACGCTGAGATCCGGTGTAGAGTTGTTCCACCAACGTATAAACCGCCTTCAGTTTGATCAACATGCTTTGGTTAAGATTGGAGCTCCTGGGGCCTGCATTACAATGTCAGGTGAGTTCATGACAGTATTATGCTTATTAGAAAGATTCAAATATATAACACTTGCAAGGCGGCTTACCAAAGATTGCGGAGACCATCTGAGATACACGGTGTTTTAAGCCGGATAATTCAGTGGTTACCTCTTCAAGAGTTTTCTCCGCTGCTTCGGCTTGTTGGGTTAAAGCAATTTTTTGTCAGCCCAGGCCTTCTTTTCAACTTCAAATCCGGATTTCAGTTTCTCCTGCTCAGATACACTGAATTCAAATCTGGAATTAGCCTTCTGGGTTTCAGTTTCTTGGGCCTCTAGGCGGCTCTTCGGTTCAGACAGTTCTGATTGAAGTTGGGCAGTCGTGGCCTGCACAAATACCGGGTTAAAAAATCATGAGCATTGGCATACAGTATTAAGTCCCAAGTCTTGTACAAGCAACAACACTTGGCACTTGGGGGCTAATGTATATTGAAGAAATTTGCTTAAAATGGCGGTTCATGTTAGTAAGTCCCAAGCATTTTGCAAGCAAAGATACTTGGCACTTGGGAGCTAATGCATATTGCTGTTACAGGGTATTTTATTTGATTCAGGCATAATAAGGACCGGTTCAAACATGTTGTTTAAGCCGGCCCTTCGGGGCTACAACGTAAACCAGATTTCTTATATATTTTTGCCCAGACATATTACCAATATTATCAGCTTGTTACTAAGTCTACAACATATTTCATCATAAGCAATAGACTTGGGGGCTGGCATAGTAAGGAAAAATAGGTACAGAGAAAGGATTGTACCTCAAACTTCTACTGCATCTGCTTCACCATATCAATTTCTATGTCGCGACTGCTGTGTACTTGGTTCATATAGCCAGAAAAGAGTTCTCCGATACTCATGTGAGTATAATCAGTGACATCCAGCTTAGCTTTGCGGCGTTCCAGAAGTTCTTGCTTGGCAGAACACTTGGCCAGCACGGTTGGTCTCCCCGGCTCAACAAAGCTGGTCTTGGTGATTTCGACATCAAGATCTTGAGGGTCATCCGTCTTGGCCGGGCTAGGGAATTCCGGATTATCAGAACCATCGACGACTTGCTCGACAGGAGGGTCTGCAGTGGGTGTTGGTATATCATGAGCTGGCTCAGGCGGCGGCTCATGAGTGGAGGTTTCAGGTGCAGTTGTTCCAAGCTCCGGCTCATTTAAGATCGGCTCTTCGGCCGGCTTGTTCTTTTTCGCCCTTTTGCTGGGCTTTGCTTGTCCCTGCATAAAATCAAAAGGTCAGTGCAAGTGTAGCAAATTGAAATGAACACAGGATAAGCAGGTTATCGTTACCCTGGAGCGGTTTTAAAAGCCGGCAAATTGGACTACATTGATTCGCCGGAGGAAGGTGAAGTTTCCTGATAATTTGAGTCAGAAGAATTAAGTGGTTGACGAGTGAGACCCGCCAAAGGATAAAAGGGATATAAATCGGAGGTGACCTCGTTCCGATGCTTTCTTGGTGCATTGGGTAAGCCGGAGGAGAGTTCCGCATCTTTGCTGGTCCAAGTCTGCCTCCGGCTCTCATGAATCTGTCGCTTCAAAAGAAACTGAGGATCGTGATAAGCTAAGGGATGTGAAAATCTTACTTTCCGGGTTACACTTCGGATTTTCTGTCTTGGCAAAGGCTCGGAGTCGAAAGAAATGATAGTTACCTCTTCAGCTTTTCCATGACGGGTTCCCGTGTCTTCCTGCTGATAATCAGTGTCAATAAGGTAATTGAAAAAGGATCCAAGAGAGTCAAGGGCTACCTCCGGCTCAGAGGTATCTTCTAAATGAAGCAAATCTGAGGCGCTGGTCTTGTTCCCCTTCTTCCTGGCAGCGGCTTTCCGGGTGGCTTTCTTGGCCTTTCTGGCTTTCTTTGCAGCTTCATGATCATACTTGGCCTTCCAAGATTCGTCAGTGGCCTGTGAATTACAACAAGAGTTTTGAGTAAAGGTAAAACCTTCAAAGGTGAAAGTAAAAATGTTTAAATTAGTGGCTTACCGCTGGAGCCGGGTTAGCTTTGCAGAAAGGACTTAAACCTACTTTGCCACAGTCTGCCAGGCTCTCATTCAGAAGTGATTTTGTCATATCATCAATGACGTCCTCAGGTAAATCGTCAGGGCTGTGCCGCAGAGGATCATTCTTCTAACCTATGTAGTCGCACATCAAACCAGGGCGTCGGCTCAGTGGAATAACCCGCCAGGCAAGCCAAACCCGGACCAGATCGATGCCATTTAAGCCATTCCCCAAAAGAGCCTTGACTTTACTCATGGTGGGGGCAAGTTTCTGGCGTTCAGCAGAAGACAGCTTATCTGGTAGAGGATGAGTGGACTCGAGGCGCAGGGCGCGAAAGCCGGGCAGAGGGTTCTCATCAGCCGGAGAAGTATCTTGACAATAGAAACATGTCTGGTTCTAGTCTTTGGGGTGACTCGGTGGATCGGCATGCGGAAAAATGCAGTCTCTCCGTCGCTGGATTGAGATCCCACCAAGTTCCAAGCTAGGCCCGTTGGCACGTTCATTCTGGCGGTTCAAATAAAATAATTCTTTGAAGAGTAGCAAGTTGGGTTCTTCTCCAAGGTACACCTCACAGAACACTTGGAAATTGCAAATATTAGATACGGAGTTGGGCCCGATATCTTGAGGTCGGATGTCAAAAAAGTGCAGGACGTCTCTAAAAAACTTTGAGTTGGGTGGAGAAAAGCCCCAGTTCATGTGATCTGTGAAGATGATGACTTCCCCTTCTTTGGGTTGAGGCTTTTCTTCTGTTGGATCAGGAGCACGGTAGGACATAACTTCCTTCTTTGGCAGATAGCCAGTCTTCACAAAATCAGCAAGTGTGCTTTCTGTGACGATGGATTTGACCCAATTGCATGTAACGGGTGCTTTGGGCGCTTTCGGCAGCATTATGAGGATGGAAGCCTAGCAAAAAGTGAAATTGCCGGTTTAACCGTAAGCCGGAGGAAAAAATTACAGTACATATTCAAGATGGCGGCTTTCAAAGGGGCCTAATGGTATATGGTTAATTATTTAAGTCGCCATGAGCAGTTAAGTTATTTGAGCCGCCATGTGTGGTTGAGGTTATCTATTTGAGCTTTGTAACTAGAAGCCGGTGGTATGAGCCGCCATGGCTAGGTGGATCTATCAAGATGCAGACGTTGATTAAGTGTCACAAAAAACAGGTTTCACAGATTGCAATTATTATTTTGGATCAACGGATGCTCAGAAAAGGAAAAATATTCTAGACCTAAAAAACCAGTACAGAGAAGTTCATCAGTACTAAAGAAGCCTTTATACAAGAAAAGGAGATCTACTAGCATCTGAAATGGATGCGAAGCAGCTACCGCATAAGTTTTTACACTTCTTTTAGATCAAAAGAGGATGCGGTGGAGAAACCACGAAGAATCCGTGATGAACAGCGAAGAACACAGAAGAACTCGCAAACCCTAATGTGGATCTAAGGTGCGGAAAAGCAGAGACTTACGGGTGCAGATCTACTGCGGAGGTTCGCCGCCGTTCTCTGGAAAAGCTCAGGTTGATGCAGCGGCCAGGGTCGAAGACGACAAAGTTCGGTGCGGCGGCGGCGGAGCTCGAGCAGCGGTAGGGTTGCGGGAGGAAGAAGACGATGGAAAAGGGGGAGAATGAAGAAAGGCCAGTTGTGTCTATTTATAAAGGAAGGACTAATAAGTGGGCGCGAAAAACGAGGAGGCCGAAAATTATGGGTATCCAGCTTGTCGGGATGCCTCGATTCTCGGGATGGTTATTAAAGATAAGGATCCGTTGAGATATATTGGATAAAATATGAATTAATGACAGATGACGTCATGGCGGGTCATTGCAAATCCAGAAAATGACGTCATGGCGGGTTACAAATTTTCGTTTGACAGAGAGCAGAAGACCTTTCCTAAAGTGATGAAGATTGACATGAACCAGTTCAAATCAATCTGGGGCCTAATGTTGGGGATATAATTATTAATATGACCCGCCCAGGAGGGGCCGAGTTATACTCATGACGACTCATGAAGCCCAAGACAGCTCCTGGAGATGGCGGGTTAATTGAGGGCCCAAGGCCTAAAGGGTAACTTAAAGCCCGTAGAGATAAACCGCCATATGGGTATAACTTGTAGTATAAGGAAGGAATAGAAAGAGACCGAGACGGACACTGTTTATGAGCCGGCCGGGACTCTATGAGCCGCTGGGCATCAATCTCTGTATATAAAGGGACGACCCGGCGGCGGTTCAGGGCAAGTAACATCAGATCGAGAGCTAGGTCAGGCGAATTCGCTCCCTGGTTATCAAGACATAAGCAATCCCACTCAAAACTGGATCGTAGGCTGTTACCTTCATCGTAAGGGGACGAACTAGTATAAACCCCATGTCCTTTGTCCCGATTAACCCCTTCTTGCTTCCTAGTTGCGATGGCTCCACGACTAAGTCCTTTCGCTAGGACATGTGCCGTGAAAATTCCACGACACCAATACCTAGATCTATGTTTTTATGCCTAGCTAAGGGCGTTAAACAATAGCGCTTGTTGGGAGGCAACCCAATTTTATTTTTGTTCTTGCTTTTTTTGGTTCTGTTTTTCGATAAATAATTCATCTAGCCTCTAGTTAGATGTGTTTTTGTGTTTTAATTAGTGTTTGTGCCAAGTAAGACCTTTGGGATAGCTTACGGTGATAGTTGATTTTCTTGCTGAAAAACAGAAACTTTTGCGCCTAGTCCCAGAATTTTTAGAAATCACAGAAGCGTGATAAAATTCTGAATTTTTTACACAAGATTGATATAAAAATTTCCTCTGTTGTCCTAATTTTACAGAATTTTTGAAGTTACAAAAGTATTCGGAGTGTATAGATTGCTACAGACTATTCTGTTTTTGACAGTTTCTATTTTCTATGTGTTGTTTGCTTATTTTGATGAATCTATGGGTAGTATCGGGGGGTATATGTGAACCATGGAGAAGTTGGAATACAGTAGATATTAGACCAATATAAATAAAGAATGAGTTCATAACAGTACCAAAAGTGGTGATTTTATTTTCTTATACTAACGGATCTCATGAGATTTTCTGTTGAGTTTTGTGTTGTGAAGTTTTCAAGTTTTGGGTAAAGATTTGATGGGCTATGGGATAAGGAGTGGCAAGAGCCTAAGATTGGGGATTCCCAAGGCACCCCAAGGTAATATTCAAGGACAACCAAGAGCCTAAGCTTGGGGATGCCCCGGATGGCATCCCCTCTTTCGTCTTTGTCTATCGTAAATTTACTTGAGGCTATATTTTTATTCACCACATGATATGTGTTTTGCTTGGAGCGTCTTGTATGATATGAGTCTTTACTTTTTAGTTTTCCACAATCATCCTTGCTGTACACACCTTTTGAGAGGGACACTCATGAATCGTGATTTATTAGAATACTCTATGTGCTTCACTTATATCTTTTGAGCTAGGCAATTTTGCTATAGTGCTTCACTTATATCTTTTTAGAGCACGACGGTGGTGTTATTTTATAGAAATTGTTAAACTCTCATGCTTCACTTATATATTTTGAGAGTCTCTCTAAATAGCATGGTAGTTTGCTTTGGTTATGAATTTAGGCCTAATATGATGGGCATCCAAGAGGGATATAATAGTAACTTTCATATAAAGTGCATTGAATACCATGAGAAGTTTGATTCCTTATGATTGTTTTGAGATATGAGGATGGTGATATTAGAGTTGCTAGTGAGTAACTGTGGATTGTAGAAATACTTGTGTTAAAGTTTGTGATTCCCGTAGCATGCACGTATGGTGAACCGTTATGTGATGAAGTCGGAGCATGATTTATTTATTGATTGTCTTCCTTATGAGTGGCGGTCGGGGACGAGCGATGGTCTTTTCCTACCAATCTACCCCCCCCTAGGAGCATGCACGTAGTACTTTGTTTCGATGACTAATAGATTTTTGCAATAAGTATGTGAGTTCTTTATGACTAATGTTGAGTCCTAGGATTATACGCACTCTCACCCTTCCACCATTGCTAGCCTCTCTAGTACCACGCAAATTTCACTTGTGCCTTACACCTACCTTTTACCTTCCTTAAAACAGCCACCATACCTACCTATTATGGCATTTTCATAGCCATTCCGAGATATATTGCCATGCAACTTTCCACGGTTCCGTTTTATTATGACACGCTCCATCATTGTCATATTGCTTTGCATGATCGTAAGAAAGCTAGCATGATGTTTACATGGCTTGTCCGTTTTTTGATGTCATTTGCTACGCTAGATCATTGCACATCCCGGTACACCGCCGGAGGCATTCATCTAGAGTCATATTTTGTTCTAAGTATCGAGTTGTAATTCTTGAGTTGTAAGTAAATAAAAGTGTGATGATCATCATTATTAGAGCATTGTCCCATGTGAGGAAAGGATGATGGAAGCTATGATTCCCTCACAATTTGGTATGAGTCTCTGGACTTAAAAAATAATTAAAAGAGGCCAAAGAAGCCCACCATAAAAATGAGAGAAAAGAGAGAAGGGGCAATGTTACTATCCTTTTTCCACACTTGTGCTTCAAAGTAGCACCATGATCTTCATGATAGAGAGTCTCCTATGTTAGCACTTTCATATACTAGTAGGAATTTTTCATTATAGAACTTGGCTTGTATATTCCAATGATGGGCTTCCTCAAATTGCCCTAGGTCTTCGTGAGCAAGCGAGTTGGATGCACACCCACTTAGTTTCTTTTTGAGCTTTCATAAACTTATAGCTCTAGTGCATCCGTTGCATGGCAATCCCTACTCACTCACATTGATATCTATTGATGGACATCTCCATAGTCCGTTGATACGCCTAGTTGATGTGAGACTATCTACTTCTTTTTGTCTTCTCCACAACCACCATATTCTATTCCACCTATAGTGCTATGTCCATGGCTCACGCTCATGTATTGCGTGAAAGTTGAAAAAGTTTGAGAACATCAAAAGTATGAAACAATTGCTTGGCTTGTCATCAGGGTTGTTCATGATTTAATACTTTGTGTGATGAAGATGGAGCATAGCCACACTATATGATTTTGTAGGGATAACTTCCTTTGGCCATGTTATTTTGAGAAGACATGATTGCTTTATTAGTATGCTTGAAGTATTATTGCTTTTATGTCAATATTAAACTTTTGTTTTGAATCTTATGGATCTGAACATTCATGCCACAATAAAGAAAATTACATGGATAAATATGTTAGGTAGCATTCCACATCAAAAATTCTGTTTTTATCATTTACCTACTCGAGGGTGAGAAGGAATTAAGCTTGGGATGCTTGATACGTCTCCAACGTATCTATAATTTTTGATTGTTCCATGCTATTATATTATCTCTTTTGGATGTTTCATATTGATACGTCTCCAGCGTATCTATAATTTTTTTATTGTTCCATGCTGTTATATTATCATTCTTGGATGTTTTACAATCATTTTATATCATTTTTGGGTACTAACCTATTGACATAGTGCCCAGTGCCGGTTGCTATTTTCTACATGTTTTTTACATCATAGGAAATCAATACCAAACGGAGTCCAAATGCAGTGAAACTTTTTGTGGATTTTTTGGACCAGAAGACATCCAGTGGGCCAAAGAAGTACCGAAGAGGGAGCCCGAGGTGAGCACAAGACACGAGGGCGTGCCTGGAGGCCCAGGCGTGCCCTGGTGGGTTGTGCCCACCTCGGTGGCCTCCCGCACCGCCTCTTTGCTCTATAAATACCCCAATATTCCAGAAACCGTAGGGGAGTCGACGAAAATCAATTCCAGCCACCGCAAGTTCTAGAACCACCAAATCCAATCTAGACACCATCACGGAGGGGTTCATCATGTCCATTGGTGTCCTTTCGATGATGCGTGAGTAGTTCATTGTAGACCTACGGGTCCGTAGTTAGTAGCTAGATGGCTTCCTCCCTCTCTTTTGATTCTCAATACAATGGTCTCTTGGCCATATGATGTAACTCTTTTTGCGATGTGTTTGTTGGGATCCGATGAACTTTGAGTTTATGATCAGATCTATCTTTTTATCCGTGAAAGTTATTTGAGTCTTCTTTGATCTATTATATGCATGATTGCTTATAGCCTCGTATTTCTTCTCCGATATTTGGGTTTTGTTTGGCCAACTTGATCTATTTATCTTGCAATGGGAAGAGGTGCTTTGTGATGGGTTCGATCTTACGGTGCTTGATCCCGGTGACAGAAGGGGAACCGACACATATGTATCGTTGCTATTAAAGATAACAAGATGGGGTCTATTTCTACATAAATAGATCTTGTCTACATCATGTCATCATTGTTATTGCATTACTCCATTTCTCCATGAACTTAATCACCGTCCAGCAAGCCTACGATGGAATTACTCACTGCCGGCAGTGAGCATCATGAAATTGGTGATGGAGGAAGGTTGGTGATGATGTCGATGAATCCCCCTCTCCGGGGCCCCGAATGGACTCTAGATCTGCCCTCCCGATGAAGAACAGGAGGTGGTGGCGGCTCCGTATCGTAAAACGCGATGAATCCTTCTCTCTGATTTCTTCTCCCCGAATAGGGTTATATAGAGTTGGAGTTGAGGTCGGATAGGTCCAGGGGGCCCACAAGCCCTCTAGGCACGCCCCAGGGGGCGTGCCCGCAGGCTTGTGGCCTTTGGGTGGACCCCCTCTGGTTAATCTTACGGTGCTTGATCCCAGTGACAGAAGGGGAACCGAGACATATGTATCATTGCTATGAAGGATAACAAGATGGGGTCTATTTCTACATAAATAGATCTTGTCTACATCATGTCATCATTCTTATTGCATTACTCCATTTCTCCATGAACTTAATCACCGTCCAGCAAGCCTACGATGGAATTACTCACTCCCGGCGGTGAGCATCATGAAATTGGTGATGGAGGAAGGTTGGTGATGATGATGTCGATGAATCCTCCTCTCCGGGGCCCCGAATGGACTCCATATCTGCCCTCCCGATGAAGAACAGGAGGTGGCGGCGGCTCCGTATCGTAAAACGCGATGAATCATTCTCTCTGATTTTTCTCTCCCCGAATAGGGTTATATAGAGTTGGAGTTGAGGTCGGAGGAGGTCCAGGGGGCCCACAAGCCCTCTAGGCACGCCCCAGGGGGCGTGCCCCCCAGGCTTGTGGCCTTTGGGTGGACCCCCTCTGGTTAATTCTTGCGCCAGTATTTTTTATATATTCCAAAAATATTCTCTGTAAATTTGCAGGTCAATCCGAGAACTTCTATTTCTGCACAAAAATAGCACCATGGCAATTCTGCTGAAAACAGCATCAGTCCGGGTTAGTTCCATTCAAATCATGCAAATTAGAGTCCAAAACAAGGGCAGAAGAGTTTGGATAAAGTAGATACAATGGAGACGTATCAACTCCCCCAAGCTTAACCCATTGCTTGTCCTCAAGCAATTCAGTTGACAAACTGAAAGTGACAAAGAAAAACGTTTATAAACTCTGTTTGATCTTGTTGTTGTAAATATGTCTAACTGATGTTCAGGTTTTCAGCCAAGATTATGAATTAACCATATTCACAATAACATTTAGGTCTCACATTTACTCATATCAATGGCATAATCAACTAGCGAGTAATAATAATGAATCTCAGACAACACTTTTTTTCAAAGCAATCATGATATAATATAGCAAAATGGTATCTCGCTAGCCCTTTCTGAGACCGCAAAACATAAATGCAGAGCACCCGTAAAGATCAAGGACTGACTAAACATTATAATTCATGGCATCCAGTCACACACATACTCAACATCAATTAATAAAAAAGCATACAAATGACAGTGGTGCTCTCTAACTGGTGCTTTTTATAAGAGGATGATGCCTCAGCAATAAAAGTGAATAGATAGGCCCTTCGCAGAGGGAAGCAGAGATTTGCAGAGGTGCCAGAGCTCAGAGCTTTTAAAACAGAGATAAATATAATTTTGAGCGATATGCTTTCATTGTCAGCATAACAACCAAGAGATCTCACTATCTTCCATGCGAGATACATTATAGGCGGTTCCCAAACAGAATGGTAAAGTTTTTACTCCCCCTCCACCAACGATCACACTCCACGACTAGCCGAATCTACGGGTACCGTCCATACCAACAGCAGTCCTAGGGGAGTTTTGTTTTATGATTATATTTTGATTTGATTTAGAGCATGGAACTGGGTATCCCAATTACCAGCCACTTTCTCATGAATGACAAGTGAATAAACACTCATCGTGAGAATAACCCACCTAGCATGGAAGATACTGACAGCCCCCAGTCACTACATGAGCGATTCGGGCATTCAAAACCGATTATTATTTGAAGGTTTAGAGTTTGGCACATGCAAATTTACTTGGAGCGACAGATAGATACCGCATATAGGTAGGTATGGTGGACTCATATGGAACAACTTTGGGTTTAAGGAAGTGAATGCATGAGCAGTATTCCCGCTTAGTACAAGTGAAGGCTAGCAAAATATTGAGGAGCGACCAACTAGAGAGCGACAATGGTCATAAACATGCATTAAGATTAATCAACATTGAGTGCAAGTATGAATAGGATATAAATCACCATGAACATAAATATCGTGGAGGCCATGTTGTTTTTTATTCAACTTCATGCGTGGGCATGTGCCAAGTCAAGCCACTTAAATCATTCAAAGGAGGATACCATCCTATCATACTACATCATAACCATTTTAAATTGCATGTTGGCACACAAGACAAATGATTATCCACTCCTAGCTAATTAAGCATGGCATGAGTAACTATAATCTCTAATTGTCATTGCAAACATGTTTCATTCATTATGGGATGAATCAGGAATGATAAGCTAATCACATTTACGAAAACAAAATAGGTCGAGTTCGTACCACCTTTTCTCCATCTCAATCATTTCGTCAAATATCGTCATTATTGCCTTTCAGTTGCACGACCGAACGGTGCGAATAATAATAAGAGCGCACATGCATTGGACTAAGCTGGAATCTCCAAACATCTATTCAAAGGAGAAGAGTAATATGGGCTCTTTCTTAGACCAACAATAATGCATATGAGAGCCACTCAACATTTTCATCGTGGTCTTCTCCTTATGACCCAAAGAAAAGGAAAAGAATTTCAAAGAAACACACTCAAATATTTTCTGGATTTTTTGTTTTTCTGAAGAAAGTAAAACGAAAACGCGAAAAACTATTTACATGGGAAAGCTCCCAACAAACAAAGGAAGAACGAGAAATATTTTTGGGTTTTCTTTTAATACTACTACTAAATAAACTAGAAAGAAAAACTAAAAAGGAGCGAGAACTATATTTTTTGGATTTTCTTTAAGTTTTTCAAACGCACAAGAAAAAAAACAAAAATAAACTAACATGGATAATACAATGAAAAAGTATGTACACCGGCAACTAGAATGAGTGTGTGAACATGAATGGTGGGTGAGAAATACGTACTCCCCCAAGTTTAGGCTTTTGGCCTAAGTTGGTCAAGGGCCACGGCTCGAAATAATCCTCTCCTCGATACTCCGGAGGGTCCTAAGGGTTCCACTGGTTGATGAGCTCCTGTGGCTCCCACCATAAACAGGCTCCTGATACGGATGTGCTGGCTCAGGTGCTGGGGGTTGTGAAAGACCCCAAAATCTGTAGATGTCCTCGGGCATAATAGTGTACCTGCCTGAATAAATATCGAACAAAGAAGGTGCAAGCAGAGCAATAGTCTCACAAGTACCCTGACTAAATACTAGGTTGTAGAGGAGTCATTTGTCATCGTCTTTCTTAATAAAATCATGTGCTACCATACTAGCATAGTTTAAATACTTAGTGGGTAACAACATCTCCTCCTCATCATCATGCCTAATGGGTATCTCAAAACGTCTAGCAAGGCAGGAGGCATAGATACCTCCAAAGATAGGACCCTTCGAGCGGTTTGTGTTTAACCGTCGAGCAACCATAGCGCCCAAACTGAAAGTTCTATCAGTATATAAAGCATGGCGCAAAATGGCAAGGTCAGGGGCACTGAGGCCTCCACTCTCCCCACGACCAATCAAACATCTACCAGCAAATAATGAATAATAGTGTAAAACAGGAAAATGTAAGCTAGCCACTCTCGCTTCCGAGACCCCTCTCTCTTCCCTCATAGTAGTTTCAGCAATAATGTCCTCCACGTCTCTAGGACGTGGTTCACTGACGCATCCTTCATAAGGTAATTTGCAAACATCGCAAAAATCATAAAGTGCCATTCACTTAGGCACATCATACAAGTGAAATTCTACCATAGGAGGATCCTTCCTAGCATGAAAGTGAAAATTTTGCACGAAGGTATTAGTGAGTAGGAGGTATTGGTCACACTTATCTTGGAGGAAGTCGATGATGCAGGCATTCTCCACTAAGTAATAGAAATCATCATAAATTCTGGCCACCCTCAAGAACACATCGCTTGGCCATTCACACGGCTGAACCTTCGCCGCACGCGGAAGGTTGTACTTGGGCTTGAAGAACCCCTTAACCATCTCTTCATGGTTTTTCTCTCCTCTTAAAATTTCTGAAATTTTTAGTGACTCAAAATAAAAGTGAACAAAACTCAACAAGATTGATAGCAACTACTCCCACAAGTGTCTAGAGGCTATATCCTGCAACAAAACTACTTTGGACCATATAAGTTCGACATGCAAGCTCAAGAACAAGATCACCACAAAAGCAAAAATTTGCAATATATAAAGCACTAGAACAAAAACTAATTGGACCATTGGTGGAGTCACATACCGAAGAACAATCCCCCGAAATAGTTTCCGAAACGGAGTTCCGAGCAAGGAGATAAAAATGGCAGCAAAATGAGCAAGAACACGGGTTTGAGTAACGGTGGGATTTTTTGTGAGGAAGACGAAGTGGATGGGTGCTGGCATAAGTGAGGGGGACCCACGTGGGACCCAGAAGCCCTGTAGGCGCGCCTAGGGGGTGGGCACGCCCTGTGGGCTTGTGGCCCACTGGTGCACCTCCCTGAGGTGTTTTCAGTGCCAAAAATTCTTAAATATTCTAGAAAAAATCATACTGAATTTTTAGGGCATTTGGAGAACTTTTATTTTCTAGTCATTTTTTATTGCACGGATAATTCAAAAAACAGAGAAATAACAGTATTTTTTGCTTTATTTATTCCAAATAACAGAAAGTAAAAAGTGGGTACAGAGAGTTATGTTTACTAAATTCATCCATCGCATGCCTATCAAAAGGAATCCATTAACAAGGTTGATCAAGTCTCGTTAACAAACTTCTTCCGAATGACATGAAACCGGAGAATCTTCATATAACACTAGGTTACCTCAACTGGGATATGCATATCCCCAACAATAAGAATATCATATTTCTTTTTGACCGTGGGAATAGGGAATTCAAAACCTCCAATAGTAATTGTTGAAAGGGCCATTTGCATTTCTATCCCTAACTCGAACCACCTACTTAGGTTTGCCCCTAATTTCGTAGCCTGCTCAAACTTGCCCCTCTGCCGTTAGGTGCTTTTACAGAAATGCCCTTCTGCACCGTTACCGTCCGGTCAATGGGCTTTGACCGTCCTGAGTAAAATAGAAAACAAAATCTAAAAATCTAAAATTTTGTGGGATCAAAGATACTCATGTGCGCAAGGTGCGTGCAAATTTTCGTGCTATTTGGAAATTCCAGGAGCTCGTGGCGAGGAAAAACAATTAATCTATATACTTGTGAATAGTAAATTTGAAATAAAATAGCAAGAAAATTCAAAAATATATATAAAAAATTGGCATCAAAGAGGCTTGGGTGCACAAGGTGCTTGCAAGTTTTTGTGATCAAATGACATGCGAGGAGCTCTAGCAAAATTTGCACGCACCTTGCGGACCCGAGCCAAATTTGTTTTTTTCTCCATGATCTTCTACAGTTTCCAAACACAACAAAATTTGCACGCACCTTGCGGACCCGAGCCTCTTTGATGCCAATTTTTTTCATATTTTTTTGAATTTTCTTGCTATTTTTTGAATTTACTGTTCACAGCGTACATATTTACTGTTTTTTCTTTGCCACGAGCTCCTAGAATGTCCAAACAGCATGAACATTTGAACACGTCTTGAGAAACTGAATATCTTTGATCCCACAAAATTTCAGATTTTTTTTCATTTTTTTGCTATTTTTTTCAGGACGGTCAAGGCCCTTTGACCGACTTTGACCGGACGGTAACGACACAGAAGGGCATTTCTATAAGTGCACATAACGGCAGAGGGGCAAATTTGAGTCGGCTTCAAAATTAGGGGCAAATATGGGTAGTGGGTTCCAGTTAGGTACAGAGATGTAAAAGACCCTTGTTGAATTTTTTCCAATAGAATTGATACTATTCACTTGAGGTTGTTTCTTCGAAAAGTGTACCGTATGCTCATTGCCATTAACATGAAAAGTGAACTTGCCTTTATTGCAATCAATAGCAACCCCTACAGTATTCAAAAAGGGTCTACCAAGGATGATCGACATACTATCGTCCTCGAGTATATCAAGAATAACAAAGTCCGTTAAGATAGTAACATTTGCAACTACGACAGGCACATCCTCACAAATACCGATGGGTATAGCACTAGATTTATCAGTCATTTGCAAAGAGATTTCAGTTGGTGTCAACTTACTCAAATCAAGTCTACGATATAAAGAGAAAGGCATAACACTAACACCGGCTCCCAAATCACATAGAGCAGTTCTAACATAGTTTCTTTTAATGGAGCATGGTATAGTTGGTATTCCTGGATCTCCTACTTTCTTTGGTATTCCACCCTTAAATGTATAATTAGCAAGCATGATGGAAATTTTAGCTCCCGGAATCTTTCTTTTATTAGTAACAATATCTTTCATATACTTAGCATAAGGAGACATTTGCAGAATATCAGTCAAACGCATATGCAAAAAGACAGGTCTAAGCATTTCAACAAAGCGCTCAAAATCCTCATCCTCCTTTTTCTTGGATGGTTTAGGAGGAAAGGGCATGGGTTTCTGAACCCATGGTTCTCTTTCTTTACCATGATTCCTAGCAATGAAGACTCTTTTATCATATCTTTTATTCTTGGGTTGTGGGTTATCAAGATCAACAGCAGGTTCTATCTCCACATCATAATCATTTCTAGGTTGAGCACCAACATGAACATCATCATTATCATTATTACTAGGTTCATGTTAATCACTTGATTGTGTCTCAGCATCAGAAATAAAAATATCATTTGGATTCTCGTGTGTCTACAACAGGTTCACTAGAAGCATGCAAAGTCCTATCATCTTTCCTTTTCCTTTTAGAAGGACTAGGTGCATCAGTATTAATTCTCTGAGAATATTGTTCAATTCTCTTGGGATGGCCCTCAAGATACGAAGGTTCCTGAGTCATTTTACCACCTCTAATCATAACTCTAACATCATGATCATTGTTCTTACTAGTCATTCCATTAAGCAAATCGTTTTGTGCCTTGAGAACTTGTTCTACTTGAGTTTTTACCATGGAAGCATGTTTACTAATAATCTTGAGATCATTAATAGTTCTACACATATAATCGCCCAAGCAGTCAAGCATATAAGCATTACGTTTCAATTGTCTACTAACATAAGCATTGAAATTTTCTTGTTTAACAATAAAGTTATCATATTCATCCAAGTTTTGACTAGGAGACTTATTATAAGGAATATCACCTCCATCAAATCTATAGAGAGAATTTACCTTTACTACCTGTGTCGGGTTATCAAGACCATGTATTTCTTCAATAGGTGGTAAATTCTTAACATCTTCAGCTTTAATACCTTCTTCTTTCATAGATTTCTTTGCCTCTTGCATATCTTCAGGACTGAGAAATAGAATACCCCTCTTCTTCGGAGTTGGTTTAGGAGGTGGTTTGGGAAGAGTCCAATCATTATCATTACTCAAAATATTATTCAATAGCGCTTCAGCTTGTTCAATAGTTTGTTCCCTGAAAACACAACCAGCACAACTATCTAGGTGGTCCCTAGAAGCATCGGTTAGTCCATTATAAAAGATATCAAGTATTTCATTTTTCTTAAGAGGATGATCAGGCAAAGCATTAAGTAATTGGAGAAGAATCCCCCAAGCTTGTGGGGGACTCTCTTCTTCAATTTGCACAAAGTTAAATATTTCCTGTAAAGCAGCTTGTTTCTTATGAGCAGGAATATATTTTTCAGAGAAGTAATAGATCATATCCTGGGGACTGCGCACACAACCAGGAGCAAGAGAATTAAACCATATCTTAGCATCACCCTTTAATGAGAAAGGACACAACTTAAGAATATAGTAATAGCTATTTTTTTTCCTCATGAGCAAACAGAGTGGCTATATCATTTAATTTAGTAAGATGTGCCACAACAGTTTCAGGTTCATAACCATGGAAAGGATCAGATTCAACCACAGTAATTAACTCAGGATCGACAGAGAATTCGTAATCCTTATCAGTAACAAAGATAGGTGAAGTAGCAAACTTAGGATCATATTGCATTCTAGCATTCAAAGATTTTTCTTTCCACTTGCATAGTAATTTCTTAAGATCATCTATATACTTACAAGTAAGAAAGTCCCTAGCTACCTCTCTGTCCATAATATAACCCTCAGGTATAACAGGTAATTCATATCTAGGAGAGTTAGGTCTAACATGTGTTTCAAAGTGTTCAGTTTCAATAATTTCATCAGTTTCAGAAATACCATCAGTTTCATCATTCTCAATATCTTTAGCTCTAGCAAGTTGATCATCACGAAATTCACCCAGTGGCACATTATTATCAAGCAAAGTAGTATCAACATAAGTATCATGCCTAGCAGAAGTAGCATCATCAATTACACGCGACATATCAGAATCAATAGTAGGTGTAGGTGTCGCAAGTTTACTCAAAACAGAACGTGAATCAAGTGTAGAGCTAGATGGCAGTTCCTTACCTCCCCTCGTAGTAGAGGGAAAAATCTTGGTTCTGGTATCTTTCAGATTTCTCATACTGATCAACAAATATAAATCCCAAGTGACTCAGAGAATAGAGCTATGCTCCCCGGCAACGGCGCCAGAAAAAGGTCTTGATAATCCACAAGTATAGGGAGTCGCAACAGTTTTCGAGGGTAGAGTATTCAACCCAACTTTATTGATTCGGCAAAAGGGGAGCCAAAGAATATTCATGAGTATTAGTAGCTGATTTGTCAATTCAACCACACTTGAAAGACTTAATATCTGCAGCAAAGTTTTTAGTAGCAAAGTAGTACGGAAGTAACGATAACAATGGCAAAAGTAACAGTAGCAGTTTTGTAGTGATTGTAACAGTAGCAAAGGCAAAGTAACTTAGCAAAGATCAATATGTGAAAAGCTCATAGGCATTGGATGGGCAATGATAATTATGTCGGATATATTCATCATGTAGCGGTCATAACCTAGGGTGACACAGAACTAGCTCCAATTCATCAATATAATGCAGGCATGTATTTCGTATATAGTCATACGTGCTTATGGAAAAGAACTTGCATGACATCTTTTGTCGTACCCTCCCGTGGCAGCGGGGTCCTAATGGAAACTAAGGGATATTAAGGCCTCCTTTTAATGGAGAACCAGGCCAAAGCATTAGCACTTAGTGAATACATGAACTCCTCAAACTACGGTAATCACCGGAAAGAATCTCAATTATTGTCACCTTGGGGTATGCGGATCATAACTCGTAATAGGTGTCCACAACTTGCAAGATAGGATCAAGAACTCAAATATATTCATGAAAACATAATAGGTTCAGATCTGAAATCATGGCACTCGGGCCCTAGTGACAAGCATTAAGCATAGCAAAGTCATAACAACATCAATCTCAGAACATAGTGGATACTAGGGATCAAACCCTAACAAAACTAACTCGATTATATGATAAATCTCATCCAACCCATTACCGTCCAGCGAGCCTACGATGGAATTACTCACTCCCGGCGGTGAGCATCATGAAATTGGTGATGGAGGAAGGTTGGTGATGATGATGGAGACGAATCCCCCTCTCCGGAACCCCGAATGGACTCCAGATCTGCCCTACCGATGAAGAACAGGAGGTGGCAGCGGCTTTGTATCGTAAAACGCGATGAATCCTTCTCTCTGCTTTTTTTCTCCCCGAATAGGGTTATATAGAGTTGGAGTTGAGGTCGGAGGAGGTCCAGGGGGCCCACAAGCCCTCTAGGCGCGCCCCAGGGGGCGCCCCCAGGCTTGTGGCCTTTGGGTGGACCCCCTCTGGTTAATTCTTGCGCCAGTATTTTTTATATATTCCAAAAATATTCTCTGTAAATTTTTAGGTCAACCCGAGAACTTTTATTTATGCACAAAAATAACACCATGGCAATTCTGCTGAAAACAACGTCAGTCCGGGTTAGTTCCATTCAAATCATGCAAATTAGGGTCCAAAACAAGGGCAAAAGAGTTTGGAAAAGTAGATATGATGGAGACGTATCACCCCTCTTTCTTCTAACGACCATCGGTAATTTTACTTGGAGCTATATTTTTATTCGTTACATATCATGAGTTTTGCTTGGAGCGTCATGTATGATATGATTCTTTGCTTTGTTTGCTATTTAGTTTGTGACAGTCATCCTTGTTGAACACACCTATTTGAGACAGCCATACTTTATCATGATTTGTTAGTATTGCTCTATGTGCTTCACTTAAATTTTTTGAGGTAGGAAATTGCTCTATGTGCTTCACTTAAATCTTTTAGAGCACAGTGGTGATTAAATTTTGAAGAAATACTTGGACTCTCATGCTTCACTTATATTATTTTGAGAGTTGATATTATTATGTTTTAAATAAATGCACTATCGTGCTTCACTTATTTATTTTGAGAGTTGATACATGAGATTTTTTGAAGAAATATTTTTGCTCTCGTGCTTGACTTAAATATTTTTTAGAGTTGATAATAGTAATGGTAATTTGCATGAGATATGAATTAATCCCAAAGTGATGAATATGAAGGAAATATGACCTAGAGACAATAATGAAGTTGCTATTTTATATTTCCTTATATCATGATAAATGTTTATTATTCATGCTAGAATTGTATTAACCGAAAACTTCATACATGTGTGGATACATAGACAAAACACCGTGTCCCTAGTAAGCCTCTACTAGACTAGCTCGTTAATCAAAGATGGTTAAGTTTCCTAACCATAGACATGTGTTGTCATTTGATGAACGGGATCACATCATTAGGAGAATGATGTGATGGACAAGACCCATCTGTTAGCTTAGCATATTGATCGTTCAGTTTTATTGCTATTGCTTTCTTCATGTCAAATACATATTCCTTCGACTATGAGATTATGCAACTCCCGGATACCGGAGGAATGCCTTGTGTGCTATCAAACGTCACAACGTAACTGGGTGATTATAAAGATGCTCTACAGGTATCTTTGAAAGTGTTTGTTGGGTTGGCATAGATCAAGATTAGGATTTGTCACTCCGAGTATCGGAGAGGTATCTTTGGGCCCTCTCGTTAATGCACATCATAAGAAGCCTTGCAAGCAAAGTGACTAGTGAATTAGTTGCAGGATGATGTATTACGAAACGAGTAAAGAGACTTGTCGGTAACGAGATTGAACTAGGTATGAGGATACCGACGATCGAATCTCGGGCAAGTAACATACCGATGACAAAGGGAATAACATATGTTGTCATAAACGGTTCGACCGATAAAGATCTTCGTAGAATATGTAGGAACCAATATGAGCATCCAGGTTCCGCTATTAGTTATTGACCGGAAGGTGTCTCGGTCATGTCTACATAGTTCTCGAACCCGTAGGGTCCACACGCTTAACGTTCGATGACGATATAGTATTATATGAGTTATGTGATTTGGTGACTGAACGATGAGATCACGGACATGACGAGGAGTCTCGAAATGGTCGAGAGGTAAAGATTGATATATAGGACGATGGTATTCGGACACCTGAAGTGTTCCGGAGGGTATCAGGTGCTTATCGGGTCACCGGAAGGTGTTTCGGGTACCCCCGGCAATCCTATGGGCCATATGGGCCTTGTGAAGGAACACACCAGCCCACAAGGGGCTGGTGCACCCTATAAGGCTATAGGAGGAGGAGAAGGAAAGGGGATAAGGGAAAGGAAAGTGTGAACTAGGATTCCCACTTCCTTCCCTCACCCCCTCTTTCCTTCCCCTTCATACAAACATGGAAAGGGGGGAGGCCGAATTGGGGAGGACCCCAAGTAGGATTCCTCCTACTTGGGGCGCCCCCTTGGCTGCCTCTCCTCCCCTCCAACCTATATATATGTGGGGGGCACCTCTAGAACACACAACATCTATTCCTAGCCGTGTGTGGCGCCCCCCTCCACAGTTTACGCCTCCGGTCATATCTTCGTAGTGCTTAGGCGAAGCCCTACGCAGATCACATCACCATCACTGTCACCATGCCGTTGTGCTGAAGGAACTCATCTACTTCCTCGACACCTTGCTGGATCAAGAGGGCGAGGGACGTCATCGCGCTGAACGTGTGCAGAACTCAGAGGTGTCGTACGTTCGGTACTTGATCAGTCAGAGCTAGAAGAAATTTGACTACATCAACCGCTCTGTCAAACGCTTTCGCTTTCGGTCTACGAGGGTACATGGACAAACTCTTCCCCCTCATTGCTATGCATCTCCTAGATTGATCTTGCATGAGCGTAGGATTTTTTTGAAATTGCATGCTACGTTTCCCAACAGAATACTCAAGAGGGATATAATAAAAATTTCATGAAGATCTTTGGATATTGTAGACTTGATTCCTTGCAATAGTTTCGCGGTATGAAGATAGTGATATGTGAGTCATGTTGGTGAGTAATTATGCTTTAGTAAGAATATTGGTGTTAAGGTTTGTGATTCCCTATGCAAGCACGAAAGTCAATAGTTATGCAACGAAGTTACATCCTACTTATGGTGCATTATTCAGTGTAAGTTATGTTTAGTGCGTGTTTATGAGCGTTTTCTTTTTTTGGTTGGTCGCTTTTCAATCTATTTGCTAGCCTTCATGTGTACTAAGAGGGAATGCTGCTTGTGCATCAAACTCCTTAAACCAAAGTTGTGCCAAATGAGTCCACCATACCTACCTATATGCGGTATTTCCATGCCGTTCTAAGTAAATTTGTATGTGCCAACTCTAATATTCAAAATGAATTTCCGTTTTGTGTGCCCGTACCGCTTATGAAGCAAAAGGGGGTGGCCAATATTTTCCATGCTAGGTATTTTATTCTCATGATGAGTGTTTATTCACTTGTCATTGCATGAGAGTGTGGTAGGTAATAGGGATGCCCAGTCTCAAAATGAATTTCTTTAATATGTTGTTAATAATAAATTCCTTGGAAAGTGTTGGTATGGAAGGCACCCGTGGATACGGCTAGCCATGGATTGTGTAAGAATGGTGGAAAGGAAATAAACTTTACCTTGTGTTTGGGAACCGCCTATGGTTTATCTAGCATGGAAGATATTGGGAATTCTCGGTCGTTTCCATTGACAGGAAAAGCATGCCTCCCAAAATAATTTTATCTCTCAATTTAAGCTTTGAGCTCTAGAACCTCTACAAATCTCTGCTTCCCTCTATGAAGGGCCTATCTATTTACTTTTATGCAATTTTAATTTTAATTTTGAGTCTCCATCTTCTCTTATAAAGCACCAACTAGGGAACACTATTGTCATACTTGTGCATTGGATGTAGCTAGTATTTGAGAGTGTTTCATGAATGGATCAATGATTGAGCATAATGGGCTAGATAACTTTCTTTAGTGTTGATATTTTGAAAGACATGGTTGCTTGTTGATATGCTTGAGTATTGATGTTTTCATGTCAAATTATAGACTATTTTTTGAATCATTCAAGTCCAAATGTCCATGCTATAAAAGAAAAGATTATATGATGAATATGACAGGTGGCATTCCACATCAAAAATTCTTTTTTTATCATTTACCTACTCGACGATGAGCAGGAATTAAGATTGGGGATGCTTGATACGTCTCCAAAGTATCTATAAATTTTTATTGTTCCATGCTATTATAGTATCAATCTTTGATGTTTTATATACATTTACAAGCAACTTTATATTTTTTGGGGGACTAAGCTACTAACTTAGTGCCCAGTGCTAGTTGCTGTTTTTTTCTTGTTTTTGACTTTGCAGAATATCAGTATCAAACGAAGTCCAAATGCCACAAAACTTTTTGGAGACTTTTTTTCTCGCAATAAGAGACCCTAGAAGCTTCAGTAAGGAACGAGAAGACGAAGGAGTGGCCCACTAGACACCAGGCACGCTAGGGGCCTGGGGCGCGCCCTGGTGGGTAGTGGGGCCCACAAGCCTCCGTTTGACCTAACTCCGCCTCTATAAATACTCTAAAATCAGAAAACCTACGTGGGAGTACACGAAATACTTTTTTCGCCGCCGCAAGCCTCTGTTCTCAAAAGATCCCATATGGGGACCCTTTTTGGCACTCTGCCAGAGGGGGAAACGATCACGGAGGGGTTCTTCATCATCCTTGCTGCCCCTCCGATGATGCGTGAGTAGTTTACCACAGACCTACGGGTCCACAGTTAGTAGCTAGATGGCTTCTTCTCTCATGATGTTCTTCAATACACTGTTCTCCTTGATGTTCTTGGAGTTCTATCCGATGTAATTCTTTTTTGTGGTGTGTTTGTTAGGATCCGATGAATTGTGAGGTTATGATCAGATCTATCCATGAATATTATTTGGGCTTCCTCTAAACTCTTTTATGCATGATTAATATAGCTTAGTATTTCTTCTCCATTTATTGGTTTGGTTTGGCCAACTAGATTGATTTATCTTGCCATGGGAAGAGGTGCTTTGTAATGGGTTTGATCTTGCGGTGCTCAATCCCAGTGACAGAATGGGACATGCCACATATGTATCGTTTCTATTAAGGGTAAAAAGATGGGGTTTATTCATACGTGAGTTTATCTTGTCTACATAATGTCATCTTCCTTAAAGCATTACTCCATTTTCCATGAACTTAATACACTAGATGCATGCTGGATAGCAGTCGATGTGTGGAGTAATAGTAGTAGATGCAGAATCGCTTCAGTCTACTAATCTCGGACGTGCTGCCTATGTATGATCCTTGCCTTGGATATCGTCATAATTATTTAATTTTCTATCAATTGCCCAACAGTAATTTGTTTACCCACCATATGCTATTTTCTCGAGAGAAGCCTCTAGTGAAAACTATGGCCCCGGGGTCTATCTTTTATCATATATTAAAACTAAAAATACCTTGTTGCAATTTTATTTTATTTATTTTATTTTTTATTTTTGTCAGATCTATCTATCAAAACCTATACAATTTAATCTTGCTCATAATCATTGAGGGATTGACAACCCCTCTACGCATTGGGTTGCAAGTATTTGTTGTTTGTGTGCAGGTGTTGTTTACATAGTGTTGCTTGGTTCCCCCACTGGATTGATAACCTTGGTTTCATAACTGAGGGAAATACTTATCTGTACTGTACTGCATCATCCTCTCCTCTTCGAGGAAATCCCAACGCAGCTCACAAGTAGCAGCTACCGGCGCAGTCACGGTGCAGGGGGGTGGCTCAGGGGTCCGGCGCAGGAGAAGTTGGATTGTTATTCCATCGTACTGTATTGACAATCGCACATAGCATTGCGACACTCAAATGGTATGATACACCAGTTGCAAGTGGAATTGATCAACCCCAGTGCCCTTTGTACTAGTAGTATTTCCTTTGCGGGGGAAAGCATTTCATCAATTAATTGATCATAGTGTTACAATCGTTCATAACCACAAGTCCACAATGCTAATCTCCTGAGGAACATTTTCGAGCCAACAAGCCGTCCTTTGCTGTCCACGCCCTATAGCTGCCATAGCGTGTCCAACCTTATTCTGCGCACAAGTGATGTTCCGAACTTGTGAGTGTCACTCCTTTAGCATCTTCGTCATTTCTGAAGTAATGTACATGCTAGTAAATTGATCCGCCAGTCCAACATTGATCACAAGTTCAGCGCAGTCTGCTTCCACCGAGATGGGTTTTGACCAATGCAGAGCTAAGTTAAGCCCTTCAACACATGCAACAATATCCGCCTCCAATGGTTCATGGCAATCGTACACCCATCTACACACTGCAACAATTACTTAGCCCAAGTGATCACGCAGTACCATGCCCGCTCCCGCAGACCCGTCAGCGGCAATGAACGAGCCATTGAAATTCAGTTTGACATGTCCTCCCGGTGGGGGTTCCCAAGCAACAACATTGACCAAACATTTTGTACTGCTAGTGATAGGAACAAAATTACTTAACTCTATCAGGACTGGCAGTTTCCCTTTGATAGTATCCACATGTGGGTAGTGCTTGATCGTCAACAGGGATTGTGCATAATCACAAAGGAACCTCTTGGTCACCTCTACTGGAATCAATGGCTTGTCATGAGTCAACTCATTATGTATATGCCAAGCACGCCATAGCACCATGAGCAGAAGCATTCGTTGGTTCTCATTTAATTCGTGTAAGAGCATCAACAACCAATCTAGTTCCCTTCTACTAAGAACCTCCTCTGATGGCAGGCCCCAAACTAGCCTCATAACATTCCACAAGTTCCGAGCATGGGGGCAGTGTATGAGTACATGATGAACTAATTCATCTTCCTGCCCACAAATGGTACACACTCCATCAACCTCCACATGTTCAGCATAGTGGCCAGTGCTTCCCTAGTAGCTTTCCAAGCAAACATACAGACTTTGGGTGGCGCTCCACAACTCCATAGCATTTTCCACCCCGGCCTTGAGCCATCAGGCCAAGTACTACACACAACAGTCCCCTGTCGAGCCATGATCTCATCCCTTGCAAAATTGTACGCCGACTCCACATAGAAACAACCATGCTTGTTTGGTTACCAAGCAATAGAATCAGCCTCCCCTCTGCAAGAGGTTTTTATTTTCAGAATATCTGTAACATCAACAGGATAGAAGTGTTGTCTGGGGAGTGAAACGTTCCAAGAACCATCAAAGTTCAGAAGGTCAGCCACCCATTCCAGTCAGCACCGTCATTTCAGCGTGATTGGCTTAAAGGGAGGCCCTCTTGGCAACCACGGGTCGCGCCAAATATGTATGTCAGTACCATTCCCCACACGCCAAACATACCCTTGATTCACTAATTGCATGTCATGCTCAATGGACTTCCATGTTGATGATCCGTTCCCAGTAAAGACTGTGTCAAGAATGGACCCGTCCAGATAGTACTTGGCCCGCAAAACGTATGCATAGAGGCTTTCCGGAAACTGAATAAGACGCCAGGCTTGCCATGCTAAGATGGCTTGACTGAACGTCTGAAAGTCTTTAAACCCCATTCCACATTTTCCTTTAGGCCTCACCATAATGTCCCAGCCGACCCAATGTGTTTTTCGTTTACCTTTTTCTGCTCCCCACCAGAAGCGATGAATCATTCCCATGAGTTCCTCACATATCCTTGCTGATACCTTGAAGACACTCATAATATAAACTGGGAGGGCCTGAGTGATCGCCTTGACCTTTATTTCCTTTCCACCCGTAGTCCGTAGATATATAGTTGTCCTCCCATTCCATTAAGCATTTTGCCAACCTCTCTTGTAGGCTTTTTAATTTAACCTTACTCATTCTGCCATCTGGTGCCCGGAGGCTGAGTTATTTGTCTTCAAAGGTTGCTTGCATAATTTGCAATGTACCCTTAATGCTCTCTTGGGTACTAGTCGGGCAGATCAGAGACAACAAGATAGAGCACTTTTTAGGGTTGATCACCTGGCCTGTTCCTTTAGCATATATCTCAAACACATGTTTAACACGTTCTGTTTGCTTGTTATCTGCCTTGAAGAACAACAAGGTATCATCTACGAAAGAGCAAATGGGAAATGTCCGGGCACAACGGCAAACCTTGATCGGCGTGATAGAATTCTGGGATGCTTCATGATGCAACAGAGCGGAAAGGCCATCAGCAACAAACAAGAACGAAACAGGGGAAAGCATAACACCTTGGCGAACACCTCTGCATGGGCAGAATGATTCAAGAAGGGTTCCATTAAATTTTACTGAATAGCTCACCGATGTCACACATGACATAATCCAATCCACCCATAGGGGAGCGAAACCCAAACTCTGTATCATTCTTCTAAGAAATTCCCAGTCAACCCTGCCATACGCCTTTGATAAATACAACTTAAACACGCAATAAGAATCTTACTCCTTTTTACAGTGCTCAATGGCATGAAAACATTCAAACGTTAGCAAGGCATTATCAGTAATCATACGGCCGAGGAAGAAGGCACTCTGGTTCAAAGAGATGATATCCCCAAGGATTGGACGGAGTCTGTTCATCAAGCACTTAGCCACATTACAGAACTGAACACAATATGATAGGCCGGAACTCTCTAAGTGTCTCAGGCTGATATGTTTTCGGAATTAACATGATTGCCGTTGAGTTTGTCTTTGATGGCATGTGCCCTATGGAAAAGAACAGTCGGACTGCCACAACAATCGTGTCCTTTAAAACCACCCAGTTTCTTTGGTAAAATCTTGCTGGGAATCCATCCGGACTAGGGGCCTTCAGGGGACCTATTTGAAATAGTGTGTCGCCTATTTCTTGTTCAATAAAATCCCTACAAAGTGACTCATTCATTATCAAGACAATTATCTCATTAGCATTCAAATAAGGATCTTTGGTGAACAAGTCCTTAAAAAAGGAAGTGGCCGTTAATTCCATGACCGAGGGTGTAGTCTGCCATGCACCATCATCATCTTTCAGTTTTTAATTTTGTTCTTCATGGCTCGCCAAACGGGTCTATGGTGGGAAAACTTCGTGTTTCGATCGTCCTCTTTGAGCCAGCTAATACGAGATTGCTGTAGCCATAGGAGTATCTGACAACCTTTTTATCTCTCTGGATCTCCGTTGGTCTGCACTAGGTGATCCAGTTTTTATGTGTGCATTCAAGGTCTCTCAGGACATTACCAAATTTGTGTCTACTCCATCCGTGCAATTTATCCATCACCTGGTTAAGTCCTACTGTCACTGATGCTAAATTACATGTAGTTTGTGTGGCATCCCATGGTTGCTGGATCAATACAGGCAGCTCACCTGCACGCCCCCAAAAAACTTCATACTGCCTCGGAGGTAGTACTCCCTCTCTCTGCAGGTGGACAAGTAGCGGTAGGTGGTCTGAACATGGAGAAACCAAATGGACCACACTAGCATCTGAGAAAATGTCCCTCCATCGATCATCAGCTAGAGCACGGTCCAACCTCACTTTCACGTTTGCTCTTCCACTCCTCCTATTATGATAAGTGAAAGGAGCCCCGACAAACCCAAGGTCATGGAGCTCACAATCTTGTACAACTTCACGGAATGCTGCAATTTGGCCAGCCGGGCATTGGGTGGCTGACATATGCTCGCACTGCCACATAGCTTCATTAAAATCCCTCATGACCATGCACGGGAGGTCGCTCGACGCTCGGAGATCGGACAGGATGGTCCACATCCGATAACGGTTTTCGGTACGCGGTCCACAGAAAATTCCACCATGCTCAAGTTCCAGTGTAAAAAAGGAGTATCCATCTCTCGTCCATTTGCTGAATCACGCACTGCATCCAAAAACTGTACATTGTAAGCACTAAACAGAGCAACAACACAACTCCAACTACAAATTTAATGAAATTAAATAACTGAACACATCATGAGCATAACTGAAATACAAATGTTCAGCCATACAAAACTAAACTTTTACCACTGAACAAATTCCGTTAACTACATATATGTGCGCTAACCGAAATTCAATTAACTAACTGTAGAAACTGAAATTTTATCATTATAAAAGTTGCAACAATTCTTGTGCATGACCATGAACATAACTGAATTACAATATTGAGCATAAATGCATGACTGAAACTGCATTGCAAACGGCATTGAGCATAACTGAACTACAAAGTTCAGAATTTAGCACTAAATTGCCTCTGACAAAGTCATCTTCAAGAGCACAAAAGAGCTTCATTTAAGCACACACATGCATTAGCGACTACATTCACTGAAGAACCCTAGGCTTAAACCCCTACTTTATCAGCCGAAACAAGTACTTTATCGCCCAAAACCCTAGCCTAAAATCGTTTCCCAAAACCCTAGCTTTACTGCCCTGCAAGAACCATAGGCAGGCACTAGCACTAGAAGGCCTTGAGTCAACCTCGAATTAGACCGATTACCGGTGTTGTGAACTACGGCGGAAGAAGGGAGACGACGAACAGAGCAGAGTAGAGGGAGGCAGAAGACTGATAGTAGTCGGGAGGGAAGACGCCCAACGGGCGGACAAGATGAGCGGAGGGAGGCGCCTCCGTACCGCCGGTGAACTCCGGCGACGACGCCGTGGTGGCTGACATCATTAGCGATCGCCGCTCATGTCGTCCCTGAAATGACAGAAGGCGGCCGCCGGGGAATGAATGGATGCAACAAGAAATTGAGACAAATTTAATTCAGGTGGTGTGTAATGCAGGTTAATTAGCGAAAACGGCCGGTCCGCGACGACCGGTTTCGGCCACCTGGGCACCACTTGTCGCTGTCATTGGCCTAGGACCAAACCATCACATCTAGTGCAAATTTGAGGACGGTGGGGTGTCGTTTTGCAAGTTCCGGACTAAATCATCAGATTTTGGACAAGTCCTAGGACTTGGGGTGCTTTTACTTCTGGTTTGCAAAAAAAAAATGGACGTCTGGTCTGCAGCGGTCTCCATTGGATGAAAAAAGTTAACAAAAGTGGTCCGGAAAACACAATCCGGATATATACCAGAGCTTTCAGAGTCTCCTTTGGAGATGCCCTAAGGGGAGGAAAGGAAGACCGGGTGGCACTGTGGCAAGGCACAACAAGCAATAAGGCGGTGTGAAGTACATAACCATGATTGGTTATGAAGTAAGCCCCCGCCCTCCAAAACTTGATGCCAACTAGGACGAAATTGCAGACCATGTGGTGCACGAGCCTTCCACTTTTCAGTCGTATAATTTGTACAATGTAATTTTTTTGAGAAGTCAAACATTATAAAGTTTGATCAAATTTATAGAGAAAAACATATATATCTTTTTTTCGAAAAGGAAAAAAAAACACATATATATCTAGAATACCAAATACATATTATTAGATACATAAAAGACGTAAGTCTATATTATATATATTTCGTATCATAGATATAAATAGTTTTATCTATAAACTTGATTAAAGTTTGTAAAGTTTGATTTCATATCATAGATATAAATATATATTTCGTACATTGTGTAACGGAGGGGGTAATATAATTTGTACATGGGCGTTTTGCTAGTAAAAAGAAAAAGATCAAAATCCTTTTAAAATGCAAAAAAAAAAAGCATCTGCATACAAAGGCCATCATAACAAAACCAGCACACACCAGCATGTTGCCACTCCCACCCTAGTAGTGTGGAAAAGGCCATCTTTGCTGCCGGCGACAAGCACGAATTAGCTGGAAAGATTACCCAAAAGAAGCTACAAACCATGAAAAACACGCACACACCTACGCAGAAACATCCAATGGTGAGCAGATTGAATTCTAAAGCGATCCACTTTTTACAGTCAGAACTATGGACGGTTTAATTCCTGAAGTGGCTGGTATAGGTCTATGCCAAGCTTTCAAAGCTAGATGAAGCCGTCAAGGTGGTGGAACGATGGTCTCCACATCTGTTAAATTGATGGTACTTTTGTGCTAGTGGAGTGATGTTTCAGTTCATACGGTACATATTTTACATTTCCAGACGATGCGCATGCACGCCTCGACGACTACTAGTAGCTTCCCGTTCCACTAAACACGTTTCTTAATTATTAAACGCATTAAACACGGGGTTCTGACCGGATCGAAGCAGCTACTACGACTAGTCCTGCCGCGAGTGGTACCATCCGCATCCACGGGTTCTCGCTCGCCTCCTCTAGCTCGCCTCCACGCGAGCCATTTCTTTTCCCTTTTCAAAGAAAAAAAAACGACGAGTGCATTAAACGATGGCTGCAGTCATCTTTATTAAATTATTATTCAATAAAATATGACAAAAAATACATGAATAATTTTAAAGTACTCGATAATCTATGTCACTGTACCTACTAGCTTGACGATGTGTCCTGCCAACGCACCAACGCAAACATCTAATCCAATTGCTTTACCAAACCGTTCACGGTGAGTTGAGATCATCAACCGATATGGCAGACTCTCATCGTGCGCACGCTCCAGAATCCGCCGCAACCATCTTCCGTCATCCCAATTTCAGAAGAGATCCATTGACCTTGCTAGACCGAACTGCCGTCAACACCACCATGACGCCAGACATTG
The DNA here is from genome assembly GCF_002575655.3 of Aegilops tauschii subsp. strangulata. Lineage (NCBI taxonomy): Eukaryota > Viridiplantae > Streptophyta > Magnoliopsida > Poales > Poaceae > Aegilops > Aegilops tauschii. The sequence goes on along the minus strand of NC_053036.3, from coordinate 167,849,135 downwards.
CCATCATCCTCGCGTGCCCATCAACACATGTCCATCGCCAAGACCCCGCTACGCCACGTAGCCAAGACCCACCGTCGTCAACGCGGTAGATGCCACACCGACCACCTCCATCACCGCCAACGCCAACCAACGATACCCACCAGCTATCTCCCAAGACGGTGCCTTCAAAAAGGGAACAATGACGCTGGAGACGCCTTTGGTGCTCACAACTCTCGAAACAGGTTTTCGCCCCTGCTTTATAAATAAAGCAACATCGTCAAGTTACACAGTAGAACAATACAATGTGGCGAGGCAGCCCTCTGATATAGCAGATCCCTAAATAAGTGGCCAACATAATCACACACGACTACGTTGCCGAACAACTAATCACAGGATGACCAGAATACAACGCCACGACACGACCGAGGACACCTAGCCTCCACGACAACGCCAGAGGGGAATGCAAGCACCGCCGTTGCCGAGCCCAAAAGGACAAAGGTTTTCACCCGGAGACTCGCCGTGGAGAGGAGAACCACGACGACGTCTTCAAGAAGATACGACACCTGCAGACATCGTTGCCGTCGGCGCCAAAGCGTGGCGCTTTCGCTCGGCAGCTCACCCGTGTCACCATGAGGCACCCAAACCAGTCATGACGAGAAACGGCCACCAGATCCGGATATGGGCAATACCATTGCCAAGGATAGAAATGTGCCTGAACCACCCACCGCTACACCCCTCATTGTCCAGACAACCAAGAAGCATAGCCACCACTGCCGCCGTGGGACCTGCCGGAAAGCCACCATACGGACCGCCATCCGGGGTCGCCGCCCCGGCATCCATGTCCCGAGTCGCCGCCGGTTAGGGTTTTGACTTGAAAGACAAATGACTCTCTTTTTTTGGAACATCAATGGCTCTCGCTCCCGCTCCCGCTCCGCCCTCCCTGCCGGCCACCCCGCCGGCCTCTGGCAACGCCCCAGCCACCAAAAACCCGCCGGACACCCCTACACCTGACCTACCTCTTTCCACAAACCCCCTAAACGAGCTCATACCATCTGTGGCTCAACCACCTTCGCCATTCTTCGACCTACCTTATGTCAAGGCCGGGCAGGTTGCGCTCCGCTGCTTCCTAGGCTGCGGCAACGCCATGGGCTTGGAGTTTGAAGATGATTGCTCCTACTACCTCCGCCTCGCCATCACCACCCCGGCCCTCCACCTCGCCTCACCGCTCTACATCGCCTTCGGCTACTCCAACCGTCACCTCGACGCCATAGTTGTCGCTGCGCTGCTCTAGGCCGTCCTGGGTGGCTCTGCTGCTCACTTCTTCGTCGTGCAATGCTCTCCTCTGGTCTTCCGTTTCCACGTCACTTTTGCGCGCGTGGCGGAGATCATCCTCGCTCAAACCACTCTCCGCTTCCGCAATTATTCCTTCTCTTTTGCTAGGGCTCTACCCTCCTTCCCGTCTCCACCACGCTCTGCCGCTACATGCATGACACTTTCCCAGCTGCTCCAAATCCCCGACGACCTGGGTCTTCAGTTCGAAGCTGTGGCTTGGTCATAACTTCGTTCCCACGTTACCGCCCGTTCATGCTGTCAGCCTCATGGTTGCCGAATGTACGCGCGTGTAATCCAATTTCCCTTCACTCTCAACGCCACGACCATGGCCCTTGTCCTCGCTCACTTGTTTGGGGACTCCTACCTCCAATTCGATGTCACTGACGACGGAGACTCCTGCTTCTCCTTCACCATTGCATCGCCTGCAGTAGCCAAAATGATCGCCTCCATGGGTGACTACCGCAAGAGGGGCATGTTGATCCGCTTCCCCTGGCCTATGCTCATGAGTGGTGCCCGACGCCTTCTTCGTGCTGATGCCAAGCCCCCGTCGCTTGGTTCTACGTCTTCCTCTTCGTTGCCGGTCGTCTCTACATCACTGCCACCAGCGCCTTCAACTCTGGATCTGCCTAAGGTGAGATGAAAACGGCCAGGTATTAGTTTATTTTACCCATGCTAAATGTTAGTTGCTTTAACCAGCTTCCACCTCATGTGCACTACACTCACCATACACATCCGTTTTGGATTACTTTCATGCCAATCTCTGTCAGACCTAATGAACTACGAGTGGAATCAGCCCTAAACCACTCCGTTCAACAAGATTTCCACGCAATTAAGGTTCATGATCTAATTTTTAAATCTGGCGTCTCCTCCCGCCCAGTCAAATTTGAAATTCTCAAGTTGGGGCCTCTTGACTTTGACGGGTTTCATCTTTTTCTTTTTGACCAGCTCGATCTAGCCGTTGCCCACTGCAGCCGTTACCCACAATCTTATTTTTCCTACTCCTTCTCCTCGCTGCCCACACGTCCTGGGTCCATACTTGGGCCTTACACCCATCACCACCAGCCACTCCATGCACCGATACGGCCGACCCTCGTGTCCACGGCATCGCTGCACGGCCGGTCAGCTCTGCATGCATTGCGGTCCCACAGCATGCACAATGATGAAAGCGCCGCGTCCCCCGACAGACCAAATCCTACAAAAGATCCGTACTTACCACATGATGCCGCGCATGCGGGCGAGGTGCGCGCAGGAACCAATAACCCCCCATCGGTCTCTCTGTCTGTGCAAAAATTGGACACCCCACCTGACCCACGCGCGTCTAATCCAGGCGCCAACGCGCCGCCTCCTGTCTCCCCACACGCCGCCCCGGTGACCGAGCCAGGAGAGAATCTCGCATTGGGAACCAACGATCTCGCGCGGCCTCACGCGCTGGCCTGCGTTACCACACCTCTGCCGCACCCCCCTCTATCCCTGACTAGCATCTAGCCATAATCATCGCCTCTAAACCCTACCTAAGCCCTCCATCACCACGCCTCACCCCCCCCCCCCCGTCGCCTCAATCGCTGACACACGCAAATGATCTCGCCGCTCTGACGATGGATACACGCATGCTCGGTCCAACCGCTCCACGACGCCCACATATCGAGACGTGCTGCTCTCCGGTCCACATAGGCACAGTGAGTCGCTGCCCCGTCCCCCCTATATATCTCCACGACGGCTCATCCCTCCTCATCCTCACTCCCTCCCACCTCCATCCGCCAAAAGGAGTCGCCGCTGCTTCCGCTGCCTGGCCCTAGACCACTGTGTTGAGCTCTGCTGTGATCCCGTCCGCTGCGCCCGCTGCTGGCAGAACGGCCACCGTAGCCGCGATTGCAGGTACCGCAGGATCTGGCCCTTCTTCCCTCCCCTCCCAGATACTTTTAATTTTGTCCCTAATCCAGCCTTCTGCCTCCGCAGTATGAGCCCGGCAGCTCATCGTCCGCTGTGGCCGCCGATCCACGCACCCTCATGATCGGACAGATCCCCGTCATCCTCTCCGAGCCATTCCCCGCTGTATGTGTGTCGTCCCCCTTCATCCTCCACGGCGTCCCTGTTGGCGCCAATGGCGTCCCACTCCCTCCCAACTCGCCGCCATGCTCCTCAGCACCTCCCCCCACTCCCACCACCCCACCCCACGATCCCATGCACACACACTCCTCCCCCTTCGACACCCAGAAGCTGAGAGATCGCCTCGCCGACGTGTTCATTGCCTCCTAGCACACCACAGCCGCATCCTATGTATCTGAATCCGACTCTGATGATGAGTTGCCTCGCCCTTTCCATGACGCCGGGCCGCTGCCTCCCTATGGAGACATGCCTCTCGTCGCCGCGCCACCTTGCCTAGTGCACTGCCCACGCCGTTTCGCCTTTGCCCACCTCCGAACACCTGACCCCAACCCCGCTCCACTCATCCGCCGTGCTATCCAGCTTACGTGCGGCAATCCCGCCTTCATTATGGGTGGCTCATGGCGTGGGGTTGCTTGCCTCACCTTCCACACCCCCTCTGCCCGCAATGATGTCGTACGCCACAACCATATAGATTTTGAAGGTAACTCCATCACCATCGAGCCGGTCGAGCACGTCGACCGCTCCATTGCCATCTTCATTGACCTCGCCGAAATCGAGGTATCCGAGTTCCCGCACGAACTTTGGCACAACGACGACATTCGCTTCGCCTTGGCTTTCCTCGGCGACGTATGTGCCATTGATGACTTCTGCCTGCATGGCATTGATTACACATCTGTTCGCGCCTTGGTCCTGCTCCAGTCCGGCAAGCCAGCCCCGCCCGGCATTGCCATCCAGCTCCCTCCCATCAACGAAATCAAGATAGCTAAAGTAGTGGAAATCTCACACTGGCACCACGGTGATGGCGCCAATCCTTTCGGTGGCGACTCTTCTGACGGAGACTCCGCCCCTCTCTCTCAGCGTGGCTCCCCACGGCCCGCCTCCCCAGAACAACTCACCCCAGTCATCTCTGCCATTCGTGCTGGCTGGCGCGCCGACCCCACGTACGGTGGGACATGCCCTGTGGCTGTCCGTGGAGCCGCACCTATGGTCCCGGCCTCATCTGGCCATGGCAGCAATGCATCAGCCCTTCTCCTTCCTTCGCCTCCACCTGGTTCCGTGCACCAGCCCCTTGTCATCTTCGACGACGAATCTGTCGGCTCTGAGGACATGCTTGCCCCGCTCCTGCATGCAGACCTGCCAAGGTCCATGGACGTGGTGCATGCACTCGTGGGGGGCTCCTCGGGCCCTCTTGTCATCCGGCCTTCGCCGCTGGTCGGGGCTGTGGCCCCGCCATCACCGCCTTCGCTCCATGCGGACGCTGCTCCGCCTGTTCGCCTGCTCACTCCCTCTGACACCTCTGCCTTTACGGCGGTCGTGTCGGAGGCTCCTGACACGGCAATCGTCCCCAACTTTACCTTTTCGGCTGGCGAATCGTACCGTACTGCTGGTAAAGTCTCACTTCCCCAGTTCCTACTCAATCGCTTCCTCTACATACTACCACAACTGCCCTGACCCATGACAAACCTGATGCAGCGCTGCCTCTCCATGATCTGGACACCCATGAGTGTACCATTCGTAAGGAACGCCGTAAGACGGCCCGTGACTAGTCCTGCTCCAAGGACAAGCTGCGCCGCAGCGCACGGCTCGCTGGCAAGGAGGCCCGATACTCGCCTATGCTCGCCAAGGCGGTCAAGGCCAAGGCAGCCCGCCTATCTGCTGCGGACGTGGGCACGGCTATTGACCGCGCCATCCATGAGGCTCACCTTGACGTCTCCGATCGTCCTCCGGCCTCAGCTGAAGATCTCGCTGCCATCGCCCTGCTTTGCGGGGCGGATGATGGCCAGGTTGACGCCATCCTCGAAGCTGATGACTCGGCCTCCGGTGCTGAATATTCTCCATGATCAGCACGCCAGCTCTGCTTTGCTCTGTGGGGGGCGACCCCACGCCACCGCCAGTTGCCCGCGCCTTACTCTCGCTAGTACTGTTGAAAGAACATGTGGTGCCCCCATGTTTGGTTTTGGTAATTGACGACAATCTCTATGGACTAATGGTTGCCTTGAGTTATATTTGAAGGTTTTGTCATAGGCTTTTCTTGGAGTACATGTGTTGGTTTCAAGGAGAGTTTGTGTTGACCAAGGTGCTATTAAGGAATTATCCAAAAATTGGTCATGTGAGAGTTGAGCTTATTGCAAGCATGCATTGAAGAAGAAGATTGTGTGATCATTCATGTTTACCTTCAAGACATCATCCAAATGAAGAGAGTTGGAAAGATTGTAGGTTGATCAAGACTAAGTCAAGAGTGAATCAAGTTGATCAACTCACAAAGCATAGAAGATGTACCGAGAGGGATCAAGTGATCCCATGGTATGGTAAGCATTGTCCATTGTGCTTTGCGTACTAACCCATGGTCTATGTGAGAGTTCTATGTGGGGTTAGGTACGTGTTCATGGGCTTGCGTCAAGAGGAAGATATCACTCAACCCATGGAGAGGATGACATCAAGTGGTGATCGTCATCAAGATTGCCGTGTGCAAGTTCAAGTGGAGCATCACGAAGAGATCAAGTGCTTGAAGCTTGCCATCCATTGTGGTGACAATGGACTTGTGAAGATGTGCCGAAGAGTGGCTCACCCATAGTGGACTATGGGGGAGTAATCATCTAGTCTTCATCGAGCCAACGCAATCAAGAAAGGTGGTCCAACTTGAGGGAGTCAAGATCGTCATCATCTAGCTCAAGTGGACCATGTGCAAAAGGTTTGCCCTTGATAGGTTTTCTATTTTACCGGTCTCATGGTGGTAGTTGGGAGACCGGGTTATAGGATCGATAGCCGTACTATCAAGGGGGGCTCTCAAGTGAGTAGCTTGATCGTATCATTCGTCGAGAGCTCAAACCATTGCATCCTTGCATCATGTTTCTTGGTTCTTGTTTGGTTCTCTTTGTGAGTCTTAGAGGTTATGGTCATCTTGATGACAAGCTTGAGTTCATCGAAAACGGAGTTTGCATGCGTCTTCTATGATGTTTTCGATGTTGGAGGTTTTACCGGTCTTATCCGAGGAAGGGTTCTCACCATTTTATTTTGGGCCTTTTCTCATTTGCTTCTTATTGGTATTTCTATCAAGATTGTGTTAGCCCTTGTCGCTAGCTTTCCAACAAACTTGGTTTCGTCGAATTCGGAGTCCGTTTGCAGAAGCTGTGTCAGTTTTGGTGTTCTGAAAAGGCTGCAGCGGTACTACCACGGACAGGAGCGGATGTAATTTTTTACTACCGCTCTTGGGAGCGGTACTACCGCTTGGAGCAGTACTACCGCGGCTACTTCCGTGGCTACTTCCGCTCGGGACGAAAAACTCGTCACAAGTCCAGCGGTGGTAGGCACGGATGTAATTTTTTAGTACCGCTCGAAAGTAGTAGTACCGCTACCCTTAGCAGTAGTACCGCTACCCCTAGCGGTAGTACCGTGAGGTCAAGCGGTACTACCGCTCCGACGGTTCTTCTGACTTTTTTGCCTCCTCGCTGTTGTGTTTCAAAGGGCTACTACCGCCCTAGCGGTAGTACCGCTCCTTGGAGCGGTAGTACCGCTCGGTGCGGGCTGTGACCGTAACGGTTGGATTTTTCCCCACCTATAAAAGGGGGTCTTCTTCCCTAATGAACCTTATCCTTTGAGCTCGTGTTCTCCCCCCATTGTTGACCTTCTTCGAGCTTGCTAACTCTCAATCCCTCCATGGATTCTTGCTAGTTTTTGAGGGAAAAGAGAGAGGAGATCTAGATCCACATTTCCACCAATCACTTTCTCCTCTATGTGAGGGGAACCCATTGGATCTAGATCTTGGAGTTCTTGGTGTTCTCCTTCTTGTTCTTCCTCTCATTTTCCTCCCTAGCATTAGTTGCTTCGGTGGGATTTGAGAGAGAAGGACTTGGGCACTCCGTGTGCCCTTGCCATTGCATTTGGTGCATCGGTTTGAGTTCTCCACGGTGATACGTGGAAGTTACAAGTTGAGAAGCTTATTACTCTTGGGTGCTTGGTACCCTTGAGCTTGTTCCTCTTGGGTGCTTGGGCGCCCTAGACGGTTGGTGGTGTTCGGAGCTCAATCATTGTGGTGTAAAGCTCCGGGCAAGCGTCGGGATCTCCAATTAGGTTGTGGAGATCGCCCCGAGAAATTTGACGGGTTCCGATGACCGCCCCCAAGGGTTGCCAAAGTGTACGGGTTCGGTGACCGCCCCCAAGGGTTGCCATTCGTACGGGTTCGGTGACCGCCCTCAAGGGTCCCTTAGTGGAATCACGGCATCTTGCATTGTGCGAGGGCGTGAGGAGATTACGGTGGCCCTAGTGGCTTCTTGGGGAGCATTGTGCCTCCACACCGCTCCAAACGGAGATTAGCATCCACAAGGGTGTGAACTTCGTGATACATCATCGTCTCCGCGTGCCTCAGTTATCTCTTACCCTAGCCCTTTACTTATGCACTTTACTTTGTGATAGCCATATTGTTTCTTGTCATATATCTTGCTATCACCTAAGTAGTTTTTCTTGCTTAGCATAAGTTGTTGGTGCACATAGGTGAGCCTAGTTGTTGTAGGTTTTGTGCTTGACAAATTAACCGCTAGGTTTATTCCGCATTTGTTCAAGCCTCAACCGTAATTATTTTAAAGCGCCTATTCACCCCCCCTCTAGGCGGCATCCACGATCTTTCAACTGTCTCTGTACTTTTGGCCCCTCGAGTGTGATCGTCCGACCATGTATTGTTCTACTGATGCGGTGTACCTTTTGCTACCGTGTAACTGTTGTAGTTCGGTCTTAAAACCCTGTTGTACGCAACTTTCTCATGAGTAATGCAACCTTCTCTATATGTTCATGGAATGTACATGGACTTGGTGACCAGGATAAATGCTCCGACGTCCTCTCTGAACTAATCTCAATCAATCCACATATGGCCCTACTACAAGAATCCAAACGTGTCACGCTACCGGATCCAAAACTAAGCTCATTCATGCCCCGTCAGCTTGATCAAGTTTTTACCTTACCTGCTGTAGGCACTGCAGGTGGCACCATCTCTGCCGTTAACTCCACCATGTTTCAAGTGATCTCCTTCTCTCACCTCTCTTTTTCCTCAACTCTGATACTGCGATCAACGACTACTGACCGTAACATAGCCATCACCAACATCTACGCCCCTCCTCACGCGCTCTCAAGCAACAGTTCTTCGATGAACTATTAGCTATCGCCCAACCAGATGTTTCGCCCTGGCTACTCGTCGGTGACTTCAACCTCCTATGATTTCCCTCAGACAAAACAATGATGCTTTTAGACACACCGAGGCCAATGCTTTCAACCAAACAATTGATACACTTGCCCTCATCGAGTTACCACTTCTAGACCGCCAATTCACTTGGTCTAACAACAGAACCACACCCACCCTAGAACGCATCGACCGCGCCTTCTTCAACTTAGCCTGGGCTGATGCCTTCCCCAACTCCTCACTCACATCCCTCACGCGTTTCACGTCTGATCACGTCCCCCTCATCATCCACGTCACCACAACAATCTCGCGCTCAAACTTCTTTAAATTCGAATCTGCTTGGGCCAATTTGCAGCCCTGCCGAGATATCATCTCCTCGGTTTGGGCCTCACATCGGCCCACTTCACCGCCCAACTCTGCCACCTCCCTCGCCACACTGCTCAAGCAAACCCGGGCCGTGCTTAAAAAATGGGCCCGCTCGCGCCTTCCCGCCCCCCTCCGCGAATCTCGCTGCAAATTTGCCATCTCTGCTCTCGACCACGTAGAAGAATCTAGGCCTCTCTCCCCGCCAGAACAACTCACATGTAAGATCATCGTTTCTCTCTTAAAAAGCACCATTCTAGAAAAAATGTCCTACTGGAAATGGCGTGCCAAAGTGTCCCGAGCAATTCATGGCAGTGAAAACTCCAAGTTCTTCCACATGTCCACCTCACAACGGCTTAGAAAAAACAAAATCTTCTCCCTCACTCGAGACGGCTCGGTTTTTACCTCGCATCACCAAAAAGCTGACATCCTGCGAGAATTTTTCGTCACGCTCATTGGCTCTACTGTCTCCACGACTTGGCCTTTTGATCTCGCGTCGATCTACCCCCACCCCGTACCTGGTCTTCATGCCCTTGACGCACATTTCACCGAAGATGAGATCAAACTAGCATTCTTCCAAATGAACCCACAAGCAAGCCCCGGCCCCGATGGTTTCGGCCCATCCTTCTATAAAACCTTCTGGCCCTCTATCAAGCAGGTAATACTCTCCTTCTTCGCACAATTTCACCAAGGTATGGCAGACACAGAGCGTCTAAACCGTGCCCATATTGCTCTCCTTCCAAAATCTGCCTCCTCACCCTCACCTGACGCCTTCAGACCAATTTCCTTGCAAAACTGCCCGGTCAAAGATGTTGCCAAGGTTCTAACTTCGCGCCTCAAACCCTTCATCCCTCAGCTCGTCCATGGTAATCAGACTGGCTTCATCACCGGTAGGAACATTGCTGAAAACTACGTCTTTGCAGCAGATCTTATCAGCTCTTGTCACTCTCGCAAACGCCCAACCATGATCTTCAAACTTGACTTCAGAAAGGCATTTGATTCGGTCGCCTGGAACGCCCTAGACAAAATCCTGGCTGTCCGTGGCTTCTCCCAAACTTTTCGTGGTTGGATTCAGAATATCCTCCATACTGGCAAGACTGCCATCCTCCTAAACGGCATTCCAGGTCGTTGGATCCCATGCAAGAATGGCCTACGTCAGGGTGACCCGGCCTCCCCCTACCTCTTCCTAACTGTAGTCGATCTACTCTAGCAACTTATCCTACAGAGCACCGATCCCGATCTCCATCACCCCATCTTTACCCACCTGCCCCCTACCATCCTCCAATACGCAGACGATACGTTGATCATCGCAGCCGCATCTCCCGCCGCTGCTGCCACACTCAAAAAAAATCCTTCAGAACTTTGCTCAAGCTACTGGCCTCACCATAAACTTCTCCAAAACAACCCTAGCAACCCTGCACGTCAATGAAAACCTAGCTGCCAACACGGCCCTCGCCATGGATTGCTTGCGTGCCCCCTTCCTCAAACCTATCTTGGACTTCCCCTCGCTCCGACCAAGCCTCCATCCACTGCCTTCGCCCCGTTAATCGAACGATCCCGAAAACTTCTCACTGGTTGGCGTGCCAAGCTCCTAGACAGAGGCGATCGACTCATCCTCATCTCGGCCGTTCTTGACTCCTTGCTTACATACTTTATGTCTGTCTTTCGCATAAAAAAACCCTAAAAATCATTGATTCCCTGAGAAGATCCTTTTTCTGGGCTGGTGAGGATGCCTGCTCGGGTGCCAAATGCCTGATTGCGTGGAAAAACGTTTGCACGCCAAAACAATTCGATGGGTTAGGGCTGAAAAATCTACAGGTTCAAAATAATTGCCTCCTAATGAAGTTTGCGGTCAAAGCCCTCTCACCCACACCATCAACGTGGCTCGATTGGCTAGAGCTTCAACACCCCAATGCCCTAGTCTCCTCGGGCCCCCAAACCTCTTTCCTATGCCGCACGATTGCTCAACAAATCCCAACCTTACAGTCAATTTCCTTCGTTTTAACAAACAGTGGAACACACACTTACTTCTGGTTAGACACCTGGCTCACCCCAAAACCCCTAGCTACCACCTACCCACACCTCTTCTCACACTCAACACTACAGCTGGTTAAAGTGGCTAACATCTTGCGTTTCGGTCTCGAAACAAACCTCCGTAATCGTCTCTCACAGCAGAAACAAAGCTGGTTTCGCTTTTGGCTGTTTTGCAGAACTTCGCGCCTTTGACAGAGGAAGATCAACGGTTCCTCCTTAAGGGTCATGACTTCTCCACCAAGCAAGCTTACATCACCATTATGGCAAGGCCAGAAACGGACCTCATCGCTCCTCTCATCTGGAACACCAAGGCTCCACGCAAGATCAAGATCTTCGCTTGGCTACTCTTTAAGGATCGCCTGAACACCACCGTGAATCTTGCTCACAAGAACATAATCCCCTCAGACTTATGCACATGATGTGCCACGCTACCGGAGGATTCCATTCACCTCTTCATCTCTTGCCCCCTCGCCAACAGAATCTGGCAGAGAGTTGGCATTCTGCCTCAAGATGAAGACCTCAATGAACTTTGGGACATCCCACTACCTCACCACCTGCCCAAGAACGCATGGCCCTTCGTCCTTCTTGCGCTATTCTCCTTCATATGGGCCGCGAGAAATGATATGCTCTTTAGAAATGTTGATCAATGTTCTGTAATAACTATTAGGAACCTAGTAGCAGACTTGGATCTTTGGTCACACCGTTTTGTTGATACGGGTGACAAGGAGGACGTCTCCTCGTGGCGTACCTACCTCTCTGTATGATGCACTGTGCCTCTGTAGGTAATTCTCAAAAAATAAAAAAAGACAAATGGCGTGATGGAGCATCCGCCTCCCAATCCTACCTGCCCTGACCCTGACCCACGGCGGCTTCTCATTCCATTTCAAAAAAACGAGAACACATGGGAATTAGTAGAAGCCAACCATGTCTTTCACTCTTATAAGAGGAGATATTCTTGTAGGAGATGAGTCCTCGAACCCCGGTCCTCTTCCCATTCCATTTCCACACCCACCTCCCTTCGCGTGGTCCGGGGGCGGGCATCCATGGACTCTTCGTCCGAGGCGCCGCTGCTGCCCAGCAGGGGGAACGAGCACAAGGGGGTGCCCGATGAGGCGGGAGACAAGCGGCCGTGGTGGAGGGAAGCGGCGGAGGAGTCCGGCCGGCTGGCCGCGCTGGCTGCGCCGATGATCGCGGTGGCGCTGCTGCAGCTGTTGATGCAGCTCATCTCCACCGTCATGGTGGGGCACCTCGGCGAGGTCGCGCTCGCTGGCGCCGCCATCGCCAACTCCCTCACCAACGTCTCTGGCTTCAGCGTCCTCGTGAGCTCGCTCCCACCAACCCCCCCCCCCCCCCCCCCCCCCCCCCCCCCCCGCGTTTGCTCTACCTTCCACATTTTTTGCATCATGAGATTGTGCGTGCTAGTCGTGAGTCGCCACGGGTGAATGGGAGATGACTTTTCTTATCTTGGTATACACTTGGTACCCACGAGATGCTTGTACGAATGCTTACGCCGGGGTGGTTGATGACCGGAAGTCAAACATGCGTACCAGTGACATGAAAAGCTCGTGAATTTGTATGCTAATTTTGAAAAGCCACCTTTTGTTTGTTTGTGCTTTGGGCTTCAATTTTGAACTTGCGTCGTTGGTTGCAATATATAGTGCAACTATCAGTGCTCTGTTTTGTCTCTTCAACATGACGATTATATCAGTACTACTGACTTACTAAAGCTCATTTGTTTGTACCAGTCCTAATAATAAGGAGGCTTCAGGTTCACCTTTCAAATTCAAATAATACTCTTTCTAAACACGGTTTATTTGTTTGTGTTGCTTCTCATAGGGTAAAGCCACACTGGAGTTTAGATTACTTCCATGTGTCCTATTCGCTTTGGTTGGACTTCAGTTTTCAGCAAGAATATCTGGTAAAACTACCGTCATAAGAGGATAATAAGCTTATAAGCGCACAAACTTGTATCAGAATTTTGATGGTGTAGATCAATGTGGGTTACCGATATCACTATAAAGTCAAAGGCTGTTAAGCGCAAATTGGGTTAGTCAGGGCGCCTCTTTTGAGGTTAATCTGAGTCATCTTGATTCAATCGGGTGAGAGAGATTTGCCAGTTCCATTCTCATATTTTTAGTCTGGTTATAAGTTGGTACTTTCCCTTAATTGAAAACCCAGTCTCCAACATATGTACTCCCTCTGTAAAGAAATAGCGTTTAGGTCACTACTTTAGTGATCTAAACACTCTTATATTTCTTTACGGAGGGAGTAAATCACGACAGCTAAGTGTAACTTCATCAGAAGATGGCCAAACAGAAGCAAGTAGAATACAAAGCTGCACAACAGTATATCCCAAGAGTTCCCTAACTAGTTTTAAACACAGCCAGTTACATCATCTCATAGGAGGCCTCAAACAGTATAGGTTAGTTGTAGTATTGTCCTAGTCTAGTTGCTCACAGGATACGAGAGACAAATGGTAGTTTGTGAAAAATTATAAATTCATAGTATATTGATACTTTCAGCTCACTTGGTCCAATGCTTTATCTTATGCGTAGTGATTTCATCAATGTAACTAGAGGTTTTATGTACCATGACAGTATATATATTGGCCTCAAACATGTCACTGAAGGTCTAGCTGATGCAAAGATGGATTAGAGACATTAAGCCCCCATCTCTATGTTATGTACACTCAAGCAGTGCAAATATTCGAGCTGATCCAGGATGTGAATACCACCGCCCTAGAACACCTGATTCTTGGTCATGGAAATGGGACATCTCCGGCGTGACCGTTTTTGCGGGGAAAACAGCGCAGTGAGAGCTGCAGGCCATGACACGATGTGGTTCCACCGATTTTCTGTTACGAGGCGGTTCCGCATCTAGGATTGTTGCAATGCAATGATCAGATCTAACTAGTAAACATGATGTTCACACTATATGCAGTGATACTTGGACCCAAATCTCTATCCTGTTGACTATCCCAGTCTTCCTGCACTTATAAATATAGATCTTAATTAAGTTAGAATAATCTTGGCGTAGGTGTTAGTTTAAACCATGTAAACCCTGATATCTTGTATTAAAACTTTCATATTCTTGTAATCAGCAATTGTTGCCCGCCTTGCACAAGCATCATTGTTATTCCTGCCATTCTTTCAGCATATCTCTTCAGTTCATCCTAGTTCCTCTTCCGTTTATTCCTGAACAGTATGTATATGATTCGTCAATTCATTACTGATGCAGTTTCCTTTTAGATAGGACTGGCATGCGCATTGGAAACTATTTGTGGGCAGGCCTATGGAGCAGAACAGTATCATAAATTATCCTTATATACCTACAGGTCCATCATTGTACTTCTTATTGTGAGTGTGCCCATCGCCATTGTATGGGTTTTCATTCCGGAAGTACTTCCTCTCATAGGTCAGCAACCAGAAATTGCAAATGAGGCTGGGAAATATGCATTGTGGCTTATCCCTGGTTTATTTGCCTTCAGTGTTGCTCAATGCTTTTCAAAGTTTCTGCAGTGTCAGAGCCTCATCTTTCCTATGGTTCTTAGCTCCATGATCACACTCGCTGTATTTATTCCTCTGTGTTGGTTCCTGGTTTATAAAGTTGGTATGGGTAATGCTGGAGCTGCTTTATCCGTCAGCATCTGCGATTGGGTTGAAGTGATTGTTCTTGGTCTTTACATCAAGTTCTCACCTTCTTGTGAGAAAACACGTGCTCCACTCACGTGGGAAGCTTTTAAAGGAATTGGCAGTTTCATGAGTTTGGCTGTACCGTCGGCTCTTATGATTTGGTAAGTAAATGTCATCTGAACATGTTTCCATATTGATGTTGCTTTAGACTCTAGCATGAACGTTAATATGATGCCTTGTTAGTTTGACGAGTGTTTCCCATACTTTGTCCACCCAAATATTATCCAATACAGCAATACTCATGTATGCTAACGTACTCTTCATTCTGTTTTACTTGTCCATGTGGACATTGACATGGTCTTCCAGTACACACCTTTTGGCATTGTTAGCCAAATTGTTAAGATTATAATTATAATGAAGTGATGATTGATAATACTAGTGTTATCTCTATGTGATAAATCTGGGTATTTTATTTGTATTATTGGGTAAAGTTATTAATGGTTCGTCGTGGGAAACTGTAAATGCGCCACAGAACCTTTTTGCATGTGCACTTCGTAAACTCTCAGGAGATGATTTCTATTTTGGATGTCTTTCTACTTATGTTTTTTCGCACCTACTATTTTTGTTTTTTCCTGTCGTAACACTCTCCCGTACTAGGTTTATTGGCTAGAAAAAGCTACTCCCTTTGTCTCAGAATATGAGATGTTTTTGCAAGCTAAAACAGCTTGCAGAAACGTCTTATATTATGGGACGGAGGAAGTATCTTCAAAAATTCATGATGTGTCGGCCTTTTAAAAACCGATTTCAAAATTCATGAAGTTACTGCTCTCAAATGGAGTGTCAAAATTGAAGTCTGTTTTCACCATGGGGAAATAGCTTCCTGCTAGCGGGATAGCTCCCCATATATTAGTTGCCACTCGATGTAGTGCACCGGGCAATGTACCTGAACAAGTAGTTGGTTGTTTGAGCATAATTTGCATTTGTAGCAAAGCTAGGCTGCAATACTTTCGGAGGAGTATACTGAATTTCTCTTATTTGTTCTAAGCAAGAAAAAACTACAAAATGACAGTAGAAAAAACTTCAATAAAAATGTAGTGTAGAGAATGAAGAAATAAAGAAAGGAAGAAATGAACTACTAGTATGTAAAGGGATGTTCACTAGATTTTTATCCGATGAACATGCACTGGGGAGGTAGCCCCACTACAAAATTGTAAGACGGTATGTATGGAAAGGAGAAGTAAGAAAACTAGAAGAATGTGTATTACAAATAGAGGAACCATAATATGCAATATTAAATCTCCAAATTATGTATTTTGTTTGAAGAAAAATGTTGATTTTGTGTTTTAAGAGCTCTTATATACCTGCATGTTACAATTTGATGAAAGCTGCGACCATTTTTTAGATAGTATTGTGAAATATTGCATAACAACAAATGATTCGTTGTCATTCCAATTTTCTCAACAGTGAGTATTTGTTTTCATGAAACATTTGCACTCGCACAGTATTAAGAAAGGGTTCTCAATTTGTGACCTCATGACTATTCATAACGCGGGTTTCCACATTAAAAATCTAATGATTATTATGAAACGCTAGGCTCTAACCCATACACGTGACCCTAATTGTCTGTACCTTCTGTTCAATGAGATTTAGCTGCCATTCTCTGGATGAGCCTGTGGGCTAAACTTTTTTGGTTTATATAGACTGACTCCCTACCTCTTCAATGAAAAGAAACGCAAGGTCCCTTTGCGTTTTCCCGAAGAAAAGAAAAAGGATTGTGCCAACTTTTGCAGCCTACTTGTCTGACTACAAGCACTGAAGCACATATCCTATGACAATGGGGTTTTTATTCGATGTTGTTGGGCCACCATGCTCTGGATGAGCCTGTTGACTGTACTTCTTCTATTTATAAAGATTTAATTTCTAGTTCTAATAAAACTGGAAAAGGAATATGAGTAATTAGTATTTGCTGCCCACTTATCTGACTACACACACATATCCTGTGAAAATGGGCATCTTTCTGCAAATATGATAACACTGTTCAAAAGCACATGAGGAACTTTTTAAGTTGTTGTAGTTAAAGTGTGTGTGTTGTACTTCCATGCAAATTTCAACTTCGCTTCCAATGTCCTTTGCAACATACAAAAATGACAAACGACTGTGAATCAGTAAAACTAAGTTTTGGCATTGTTTGCAGTGATTCTTGTCTTTGCTGTATTTCGCAAACAGAGTTGTATTTGAAGTTGAAACCTTGCAAGATAGAATATTCACTCTTCCCTAGTGACACTATCTGTTATTTTGAGAATTTTATACAGTGTGTCTTGTGCTTTTCAAATGGTATTTTCAAAATTTCAAAAATATGTGCACTTTCATGGGGCATGACTCCGTCCAAGTAGGATTTGTAATCCAGTGAGGAATTATCTTTAGACACCAGTGAACAAATTGGCCAACATGATTCGATAACAACTATTGCAAAAAAAACATATATACAGTTGTTTTGTGCATCTGCCTCTCATGCAAAAGATGAATTTATAGTATTTAAAATGCAAAAACTTGAGCCTATCCCAACTGTTTGGGACTGAAAGGCTTTGTTGTTGTAAAATGTAAAAAGTTGACAAGTTTTAACAAAAATAGTCTCCATCCCTTGTCATGAGAAGTTTAGAACTAGGCCGTGTACTATAAAGAATGATGTTTCTCTCTTGTTTAAATTCATATTAAGTTTAACAAAAATTCTACTGTGTGCTACATTATCTCACCAAAGAATCAAATCGCATATTTAATACACCCTCTGTTCCTAAATGTAAGACGTTTTGGTAGTTCAATTTAAACTGCCAAAACGTCTTATATTTAGAAACAGAGGTAGTACTTGCCAGATGAAGGAAGGAGTTATCTTGGCCACTTGGTATGAACATAGTACTGATTATTCACTCGCAATACCACTGGACATATGCTTCCTTCCCTCTTACAGCGAAGTAGATAAGCTCTATACATATATTACGTCTAGTTAAGAAATTCCTGAACCTCAATTTTCTTGCATAATCTTACCTCAGTTAAGGTTCCAGTTTGGCATCCTCTCCCCTCCAGATATTAATCTCACTTTCCTTGACCACAGCCTTGAATGGTGGTCTTACGAGCTGCTTGTTCTGCTTTCTGGGATCTTACCAAATCCAGCACTTGAAACTTCTGTGCTTTCTATATGGTATGCATCAGTAGAACTTTAAATAAGATATTCTTGCATCATGTGCTATGACATTTACCAAATTGATGTCCTTTTGAACAGCATATCTACAGTGGTGCTGTTGTACAATCTTCCTTACGGTATTGGAACAGCTGCAAGGTCGGCTAGCGCATTTATTTCTATTGTCAGTTATACCTGTTTCTACCGAATTTAACAAGCTAACATATGTCATATCCATGTCCCAGTGTGCGCGTCTCAAATGAACTAGGTGCTGGCAACCCAGAAGGTGCTCGCTTGGTGGTAGGTGTTGCTTTGTCGATTGTAGTTTGTTCAGCAGTCCTGGTGAGCACAACTCTTCTAGCCCTGCGCCACTTCATTGGAATTGCATTCAGCAACGAGGAGGAGGTTGTAGATTATGTCACCAGAATGGTACCCGTACTTTCCATTTCAGTCATTACAGACAGCTTCCAAGGAGTCCTTTCAGGTATCCATGTCTTTCGCATTACATACTGTCAGTAGCATCATAAATTAAACTAGATGTCGATAAGTAGTGCTAAACTACCAGAATGTATACCGTATCGACGTATGATGATGACTGAATCAACCTATAAGTGCCTAGGGTTCGGGGGCCTGCACGTAGGTATGCAGTAGGTACTTGGAGTGATAATCAATGGTGATGTAGGAAGTCCAGGATCTTAATTTATCTAGAAGATTTTACCTAGGCAGCGCTGCCAGATCATATCATGTCGGAGATACAAGACTTGCCAATCAAGATGGTGCCCCCTATATAAAGACCAAGAAGTCACCGCCAAAGATTTAAGCCGATTCAGATTGCAAAGTCCTAGACAGAAGCATCTTCACCAAGCTTAAGATCTAGCCCATAGATCGAATCTAGCTCTTGTATTTTGCTCTTCATATCAATACACCATAAATATAAGCTTGACATTGGGCTATTACCCATCTTGTGGGCCTGAACATGGATAACTATTGTCTCTATAGCCTTCGACATGATCCCCTCGCGCTCCAAGCCTCATCTCTATTATCTTTACACCCATATGTCGAAGATCAGTGGTGGATAAATTGTCGGCACTAGATGAAGGGCTCTATGGAAATTGTGTACTTGTTATGTACTCATTTTCATTGCAAGGGCAGTGGTGTTGTTGGTCATCATTAATGCAATAAGGTTAATGGAAATTAATTTCTTGGGTGTGGTCAAAAATTCATCATGGGTAGATATATATAAATAACAGAATGTGATTTGAGGATGTATGACTTAACAGAATGTGTAGTCTATAATCTCATATGAGGCAATATATGTAAAGAGATCCATCATTTAAGTTGTGCGGAGTCAAAACAGTATGATTTTTGTTATGATGCAGAATCTTGAACTGTATTGATTTTGTGATGTGATGCCTTGTTTATAGTTATGTGATGTCCTATTTAATGCTTTTATTGTGACAGGTGTTTCTCGGGGCTGTGGATGGCAGCATTTAGGCGCGTATGTCAACCTGGGTGCATTCTATCTTGTTGGGATCCCCGTTGCACTCTTTTTTGGTTTTACAATGCAACTACGAGGAATGGGATTTTGGATTGGCATGATAGCTGGTGGAGCCACACAGGTCACTCTCCTATCTGTGATAACTGCCACTACAAAATGGGACAAGATGGTAAGTTCTTTCTCCATTTTAAAGTCTGTTTCTTATCCATAACACTTCATTGATGTCGCCAATGCTTCTCCTTTTCATGAATCTTTCATTGCTATAACTGAGGCTTCCTCTATCTAAACCCTAAACAACAGGACCCTGGGATAAACAATAAATAAAATAAATATGTGGCATACTGTTGGAAATCAAATGTTATTCCAAGTTCATTGATACGTCAACATGTTTGATTTTCTTCGGGACATTTTTTTTTACTCTTGTCACTGCCCAATCATCCATCAATGGACCTCTGCCCCTCTGCCGGTGTTGTCCCAAGATGGAGAAGGGGGAAGGTGATTAAAAGAAAATTCAGTCTAAACTCTGAAGCGACCTATACCTGGTTTAAATTCACAGTTTTGCTAGGCCGCAGGTGCATGTTATTTTGTTTTCACGGGCCATCGCCCCGCTTTGATGGATGCGTGATTAATGAACTGACCAGCACTAATTTATCAACAATTGGACGGTTAAGAAAAAAATGGAGGTTGTTATCGGTGTGACTGATGTTATGCGAAAGAAACCAGTAATACTTCATAAGAATTGGATCAGATTGGCCTAGATGCTTGTTTCCTATATTGCTTTGAAGTCATACCTGTGAACTATGATGTATATATAAGTAATATTGTGTCTATTTGCAGGCTGACAAGGCTAAGGAGAGAGTATTTGAAGACAGGCTTCCAACACAATAAGACTTGAAGAACTGCCATGTCAAAATTTTGAAGAGCTAAATAATCAGAGAATTCTAATTACCTTTAATTACTTTGAGAAAAGCATCATCGATGTTCTTGTCACGTGCAAAGAAAATTTTCACACAATTGGCTCAGTTTGGCATGGTGTGGTTTCATGGTGGACTGGTGGTGTTTTACTGTTTCTTTCTTTCTTGATAGGTTGTTTTATTGTTTTGCGTGGTGCCTATCTTCCCTTGTATTGGATTTTTTTGCGGGCAAGCTTTGTACTAGTCAATCACTGTCGGGCTTACATCTTTTGTTACAAAGATCATCTGTCTTTGCAGGACCCGATCTAACAACAGTTATACCCTCAATACGAGCATAATTTGTTAATGAGTGTCTAACCGTGTTCTGACGAGAAGACATTAGTGTCTCGATCTCAAGCAGTAAAGAAGCGTAGATAGACCTCTCATTGTCAAATTCACTACCTCGGGGGCATCTACTTTGATGATCACCGTCACTTCACACCGAGTTGACATGTGGACCCCTCAAAATACTAAGGACAAAAGATTGGCTCAAGCTCAAGACTCTACATTTACTTTCAGTGATCCAAGATCACATTGAATCCATATGAAAAGCCAATACTATTAAAAGGGGATGAGGTGTTGCTTAATGGGTTGCTTGTTCAAAATGCTTAGTGATATGGTTCAAAAACCCTCAACTACTTTCTTATATCCACATATGTCCCAAACCAAAAGTCAAAATCGGCCCCACCGAAACATCTATCCGGCGCCACCGAGTTCTCTTGACATAGCCACTGCCACAAACCCTAGTCACTTCGGTCTCACCGATAGGGATTTCGGTCTTACCCCGATAGGGATTTCGGTCTTACCTTCGTAACGTTTCGGTCCAACCGAGATGAGCAATCGGTCCCACCAAGTTCGCAATGCAAACTCTCTGTTTCCCTTTCGTAACGTTTCGGTCCCACCGAGTTTGCCTGACCAACTCTCTGGTTAGCTTATTACCAAAATCGGTCCCACCGAGTTTGTGTAATCAGCCTCACCAAGATTATGTCATGCCCTAACCCTAATGCAATCGGTCCCACCGAGTTGACATGTCGGTCCCACCGAAAAGCCTAACGTTCACATTTTGAACTGAATCGGTCCGACCGAGTTTTGTGATTCGGTCCCATCGAGTTTGGTGATTTGTGTGTACCGGTTAGATTTTGTGTGGAGGCTATATATACCCCTCCACCCACTCTTCATTCGTATAGAGAGCCATCAGAACATGCCTATACTTTCAACATACATTTTCTGAGAGAGAACTACCTACTCATGTGTTGAGGTCAAGATATTCCATTCCAACCACATAAATCTTGATCTCTAGCCTTCTCCAAGTTGCTTTCCACTCAAATCACCTTTCCACCAAATCCAAATCTGTGAGAGAGTTGAGTGTTGGGGAGACTATCATTTGAAGCACAAGAGCAACGAGTTCATCATCAACACACCATCTATTACCTTTTGAAGAGTGGTGTCTCCTAGATTGGTTAGGTGTCACTTGGGAGCCTCTGTCAAGATTGTGGAGTTGAACCAAGGATTTTGTACGGGCAAGAAGATCGCCTACTTCGTGAAGATCTACCCTAGTGAGGCAAGTCACGTGGGCGATGGCCATGGTGGGATAGACAAGGTTGCTTCTTCGTGGACCCTTCGTGGGTGGAGCCCTCCGTGGACTCGCGCAACCGTTACCCTTCGTGGGTTGAAGTCTCCATCAACGTGGATGTACGATAGCACCACCTATCGGAACCACGCCAAAAATCTTCGTGTCTACATTGCGTTTGCTCCCTCCAAACTCCTCCCTTTACCTTCATGTGCAATGTTTTACATTCCGCTGCTATACTCTTAGCCTTACATGTGTAGGTTGATTGCTTGACTTGTGCTAACTTGCTAAAATCTACCAAGACTTAGAATTGGGAAAGGCTAGATTTTTATTTGGTCAAGTAGTCTAATCTCCCCTCCTCTAGACATACTTTCGATCCTACAAGTGGTATCAGAGCTACGGTCTCCATATTGCCTTGATCTCCATAGATTTTGGTGATCATAGCCTTGGTTTCACAACCTAGGAGAGTATGGCGTCTAGCGAGGGAAATTACCACCGTAGAGGTCCTTACTTTGATGGTACTAATTTTGCTAGTTGGAAGCACAAGATGAAAATGCATATTCTTGGACATAATCCTGCCGTTTGGGCTATTGTGTGTATTGTCTTGCAAGGTGAATTCTTTGATGGGAGAGAACCGAACCGTGAAGCTACCATGGAAGAGTTGAAGATGCTGCAATACAATGCTCAAGCTTGTGATATTCTCTTCAACGGACTGTGCCCCGAAGAATTCAACAAAATCAGCCGTCTTGAGAATGCAAAGGAAATTTGGGATACTTTGATTGATATACACGAGGGTACCGACTCCGTCAAGGAATCCAAATTGGACGTGCTTCAAAGTCAACTTGACAAACTCAAAATGAAGGATGGTGAAGGTGTCGCTGAAATGTACTCTAGGCTTGCTCTCATCACAAATGAGATTGCCGGCTTAGGAAGTGAAGAGACGACCGATAGATTCATCATCAAGAAGATCCTAAGAGCCCTGGATGGAAAATATGATACCGTGTGCTCATTGATCCAAATGATGCTCAATTACAAAGATCTCAAGCCAACGGAAGTCATTGGAAGAATTGTTGCTCATGAGATGTCTCTGAAGGATAAGGAAGAGCTTCACAACTAGTCAAGTGGTGCTTACAAAGCCTCATGTGATGCTCCTACATCATCAAGTGAGAAACAAACCTTCAATGAAGAATTGAGCCTAATGGTGAAGAATTTCAACAAGTTCTACAAGAGTAGAAGCAAGGAAAGAAGTTCTAAGTCAAGGTCCTACAATAACAAAAGATCTTCAAGTCGTGAACGAAACCGCTACAATTGTGGAAGACCCGGACACTACTCCAATGAGTGTACGGCTCCCTACAAAAGAAGAGAAGATTCTCCCAAAAGAAGAAGTAGAAGAGAAGAATCACCACCAAGAGAGAGAAGGAGTAGAGATGATTGTTATGAACGAAGAACCTCTCGGAGAAGCAAGGATTCGGAAAGGAATGACAAGTCATCAAAGAGCTACACAAAACGAAGACAACAAGCTCACGTTGGTGAATGGGTATCCGGCTCTGACTCCGACCATCACTTCGAAAGAAGTTATCACTCCGACTTCGAATATACTCAAGATGAAGGTGTTGCCGGTCTAGCACTTGTGTCAACCAACTCCTACGACATATTTGACTCACCAAATGAAGGAATTGGAAGATGCTTCATGGCTAAAGGCCCAAAGGTATCACACCCCGAGTATGTTGATTTCAATAGTGATGAAGATGATTTCCTAGGTGATGATGACTTACTTGTTGACAACTCTAGTGATGAAAACTATGATGAACTTGCTATTAATCATGCTAATCAAGATAAAATGAATGATGATGATAAGAAGGAGATTGAGCGTCTAACTAAAGAACTAAACAATCTTAAGTTAGCTCATGAAACTACCTTGGAAGATCATTGAGAACTTTTAAAGACTCATGAGAAGCTACGCTTTGAAAAGCTCAACCTTGAGCAAGAGCATGGGTTCTTAAAAGCAATCAATGATGATCTTTGCAAGAAAAGTTCTTCTTACATTTCCAAGCGTTTACTCTTGTCTACTTACATTCCACAAGTAAAATCTAGCAACAAGAGTAAGAAAGATTCTTCATCTAGTAGTAACAATAATCTTGCTAAATCCAATGTTGTTGCTTCTAGTAGTTCTCTTGATTCCACTAATGATTCTCTTAGGCAAGTTACACGTGAGCAAGAAAATAGCTTATTGAAGGGAATTATAGAGAAAGGTGTTTACAAGAGCCTTGCCAGAAGTAAGCAATTTGAGGAAATTGTACGCAAGCAAGGAAGGCACCGGAAGAATCAAGGTGTTGGTTTTGAACGAAAGTTCAATGCCAATGGAGTTGAGTGGGAAGAAGATCAATACCCCAAGACGAAGTTTGTTCCTCAACAAGAGAAGTATGATCCTACTTCTGTCCAAGGAACTCAAGCTCAAGATAATCTTCCACCACAAAACCACAAGCAAAAAGGCAAGGACAAGCTTCAAGAGGAGATTGATGCATTTAAAGAAGCTCCCAAGGCCTTGGTCAAGTGGGTTCCCAAGACTACATCAAGTTCTACAAAATCAAATACGACTACAACTCCAGGGATTCCCATCAAGATGATGTGGATCCCGAAGAAGAAGAACTAGAGAGCTCGTGAGGGTGACTCCGCCAACATACTTCACTCATATTATCTTGGCGAGGACAAGTGCAAACAACTTCCACATCTTGCACTAGTTCAAGGAGTCACAAACCCTCTTGTTAGTAAGACAAGGGACAAGGTAACCTAATGATTTCATGGACATCATCTATATCACTCTATGTCTATGGATATCCTTGTTTGTTCCTTGTGGGACTAACCCGTGTAGGTATTGAAAGTGCAACTCACTCCAATGGATTGCTCCGAATGATCTACATCAACATTGAACGTCCACATCTTCAACACCTACATGAAGTCATCATCGACAAAACCCAAGGTTAGTTCATCCCTCTTAGGGGGGATATCACATCTAGGGGGAGCTTTACTCTAACCAATTGAGCTAAAGCAACTCTAATGGTGTGAACATAACAATGCGTTATGTAAAACTGGTAACCCCACTTGTGCTTAAACGATGAGTATGACCTATGATCAAATGTTCTCATTTGACTCCTAAGTCAATATACTCATATATAGATGACCTAGTCATCGCCAATTGCTTGATAGATGCTAGAGTGTTTGTGCATGCTTCGTCACATATTTCATTTGCCATTTTATTGTGTGAGCATGTTGATTGCATATTTTACTCATTCGAGGACATCCATTTGTTGCTTTGATTGTTTGGCTTTTTCTCTTTTACCCAATGGATGGGCAAGAATGCCTAAGAACACCCTCTAGCTATCTATGTTTTTCTCGTCTCAAACTCTATTCATCCTACATCACAAAGTTTGATCAAGTCAGATTCGAACCACTCTGTGTGAGGAGCACTCGGAGTCCCCGATTCGTCATAGACTTAACCTCCAAAACCTCTTTGTGCATTTCGGTATGACCGAGTCATCCACTTCAGTCACACCGAGTTCATTAAGTTGATCTAGGTTTTCCATCTCGGTGCAACCGATTTGAAGTTTTCGGTCACACCGAGTTGCAGTAACTGCTTGCGATTCTGCATCGAGTTAAATACACCTATCCTACGTGAACTTGCATGGCAGGTACATATTCATACAACAACTTGAAAAATGACACAAATTTGGTCATATAACTTGTGTTTCGAGTACATTTAGGTACATTTCCATCTATTGATGTTAACGCACTATTAATGAAAGTGCAACATCCCTGGGTGGTTTTGGTAATTCCTAACAACATATAGCTCATTGAGCTAATGCTATTTCAAGATAAATATTTCAGGAAAGCTCAATGATTGGCATGGCATGGATTAGAAAACTGGACCCCTCAAAATGCCAAGGACAAAAGGATTGGCTCAAGCTCAAAGCACAAGACTCTACATTTTTCATTTTAGTGATCCAAGATCACATTGAGTCCATAGGAAAAGCCAATACTATTAAGAGGGGGTGAGGTGCTGCTTAATGAGGTTCTTGCTCAAAATGCTTAGTGATATGCTCCAAAGCCCTCAACTACTTTCTCACATCCACATATGTCCCAAACCAAAAGTCAAACTCGGCCTCACCGAAACTTTCTATCCGGCGCCACCGAGTTCTCTTGACATAGCCACTGCCAGAAACCCTAGTCTTTTCGGTCTCACCGATAGGGATCTCGGTCTCACCGAGATGGGATTGTAATCTCTCTGTTTCCCTTCGTAGCATTTCGGTCACACCGACATGAGCGATCGGTCCCACCGAGATTGCAATGCAAACTCTCTGTTTCCCTTTCGTAACGTTTCAGTCACACCGAGATGAGCGAATCGGTCCCACTGAGTTTGCCTGACCAACTCTCTGTTTGTCTATTACCAAAATCGGTCCCACCGAGTTTGTGTAATCGGTCTCACCGAGATTACGTTATGCCCTAACCCTAATGACATCGGTCCTACCGAGTTGATATACCGGTCCCACCGAAAATCCTAACGTTCACATTTCGAACTAAATCGGTCTGATCGAGTTTCATGATTCGGTCCCACCGAGTTTGGTAAATTGTGTGTAATGGTTAGATTTTGTGTGGAGGCTATATATACCCCTCCACCCACTCTTCATTCGTGGAGAGAGCCATCAGAACATGCCTACACTTCCAACATATATTTTCTGAGAGAGAACCACCTACACTTGTGTTGAGGCCAAGATATTCCATTCCAACCATATAAATCTTGATCTCTAGCCTTCCCCAAGTTGCTTTCCACTCAAATCATCTTTCCACCAAATCCAATCCTATGAGAGAGAGTTGAGTGTTGGGGAGACTATCATTTGAAGCACAAGAGCACGGAGTTCATCATCAACACACCATTTGTTACCACTTGGAGAGTGGTGTCTCCTAGATTAGCTATAGGTGTCACTTGGGAGCCTCCGTCAAGATTGTGGAGTTGAACCAAGGAGTTTGTAAGGGCAAGGAGATCGCCTACTTCGTGAAGATCTACCCGAGTGAGGCAAGTCCTTCATGGCGATGGCCATGGTGGGATAGACAAGGTTGCTTCTTCGTGTACCCTTCATGGGTGGAGCCACCATGGACTCGCGCAACCGTCACCCTTCGTGGGTTGAAGTCTCCATCAACGTGGATGTACGATAGCACCACCTATCGGAACCACAGATAAAAATCTCCGTGTCAACATTGCGTTTGCTCCCTCAAACTCCTCCCTTTACCTTCATATGCAATTGTTTTACATTCCGCTGCTACACTCTTAGAATTGCATGTGTAGGTTGATTGCTTGACTTGTGCTAAGTTGCTAAAATCTGCCAAGAACTAAAATTGCGAAAATGCTAGATTTTTATTTGATCAAGTAGTCTAATCACCCCCCCTCTAGACATACTTTCGATCCTACAAGTGGTATCAGAGCTTTGGTCTCCATTTGCTTTGATTTCCATAGCTTTTGGTGGTCATAGCCTTGGTTTCACAACCTAGGAGAGTATGGCGTCTAGCGAGGGAAATTACCACCGTAGAGGTCCTTACTTTGATGGTACAAATTTTGCTAGTTGGAAGCATAAGATGAAAATGCATATTCTTGGACATAACCCCGCCGTTTCGGCTATTGTGTGTATTGGGTTGCAAGGTGAATTCTTTGATGGGAGAGAACCGAACCGTGAAGCTACCGCGGAAGAGTTGAAGATGCTGCAATACAATGCTCAAGCTTGTGATATTCTCTTCAACGGATTGTGCCCCGAGGAATTCAACAAAATCAGCCGTCTTGAGAATGCAAAGGAAATTTGGGATACTTTGATTGATATGCACGAAGGTACCAACTCTATCAAGGAATCCAAATTGGATGTGCTTCAAAGTCAACTTGACAAGTTCAAAATGAAGGATGGTGAAGGCGTCGCTGAAATGTACACTAGGCTTGCTCTCATCACAAATGAGATTGCCGGCTTAGGAAGTGAAGAGATGACCGATAGATTCATCATCAAGAAGATCCTAAGAGCCTTGGATAGAAAATATGATACCATGTGCACATTGATCCAAATGATGCCCAACTACAATGATCTCAAGCCAACGGAAGTCATTGGAAGAATTGTTGCTCATGAGATGTCACTTAAGGATAAGGAAGAGCTTCACAACAAGTCAAGTGGTGCTTACAAAGCCTCATGTGATGCCCCCACATCATCAAGTGAGAAGCAAACCTTCAATGAAGAGTTGAGCCTAATGGTGAAGAACTTCAACAAGTTCTACAAGAGTAGAAGCAAGGAAAGAAGTTCCAAGTCAAGGTCCTACAATGACAAAAGATCTTCTAGTCGTGAGCGTAACTGCTACAATTGTGGAAGACCCGGACACTATTCCAATGAGTGTACGGCTCCCTACAAAAGAAGAGAAGATTCTCCCAAGAGAAGGAGTATGAGGGAAGAATCACCATCAAGAGAGAGGAAGAGTAGAGATGATCGTTATGAACGAAGACCCTCTCGGAGAAGCAAGGATTCGGAGAGGAAGGACAAGTCATCAAGGAGCTACACAAAACGAAGACATCAAGCTCATGTTGGTGAATGGGTATCCGGCTCCGACTCCGACCATCACTCCAAAATAAGTTATCACTCTGACTCCGAATATACTCAAGATGAAGGTGTTGCCGGACTAGCACTTATGACAACCATCTCCTACGACATATTTGACTCACCAAATGAAGGAATTGGAAGATGCTTCATGGCTAAAGGCCCAAAGGTAACACACCCTGAGTATGTTGATTTCAATAGTGATGAAGATGATTTGCTAGGAGATGATGATTTACTTGTTGACAACTCTAGTTATGAAAACTATGATGAACTTGCTATTAATCATGCTAATCAAGTTAAAACGAATGACGATGATAAGAAGGAGATTGAGCATCTGACTAAATAACTAAACACTCTTAAGTTAGCTCATGAAACTACCTTGGAAGATCATCGAGAACTTTTAAAGACTCACGAGAAGCTACGCTTTGAAAAGCTCAACCTTGAGCAAGAGCATGAGTTCTTAAAAGCAATCAATGATGAACTTCGCAAGAAAAGTTCTTCTTACATTGCCAAGCGTTTACTCGTCTACTTACATGCCACAAGTTAAATCTAGCAACAAGAACAAGAGAGTTTCTTCATCTAGTAGTAACAACAATCATGCTAAATCCAATGTTGTTGCTTCTAGTAGTTCTCTTGATTCCACTGATTCTCTTAGCCAAGTTACACTTGAGCAAGAAAATAGCTTATTGAAGGGAATTATAGAGAAAGGTGTTTACAAGAGCCTTGCCGGAAGTAAGCAATTTGAGGAAATTGTACGCAAGCAAGGAAGGCACCGGAAGAATCAAGGTGTTTGTCTTGAACGAAAGTTCAATGCCAATGGAGTTGAGTGGGAAGAAGATCAATACCCCAAGACGAAGTTTGTTCCTCCACAAGAGAAGTATGATCCTACTTCTTTCCAAGGAACACAAGCTCAATATGATCTTCCACCACAAGACCACAAGCAAAAAGGTAAGGACAAGCTTCAAGAGGAGATTGATGCATTTGAAGAAGCACCTAAGGCCTTGGTCAAGTGGGTTCCCAAAACTACATCAAGTTCCACTTCATCAAGTACGACTACAACTCCAAGGATTCCAATCAAGATGGTGTGGATCCCTAAGAAGAAGAACTAGAGAGTTCTTGAGGGTGACTCTGCCAACATACTTCACTCTAATCATTTTGGCAAGGACAAGTGCAAACATCTTCCATATCTTGCACTAGTTCATGAAGTCACAGACCCTCTTGTTGGTAAGACAAGGGACAAGGTAACCTAATGATTTCATGGACATCATCTTGTGTATACATCACTCTATGTCTCTGGATATCCTTGCTTGTTCCTTGTGGGACTAACCCGTGTAGGTATTGAAAGTGCAACTCACTCCAATGGAATGCTCCGAATGATCTACATCAACATTGAACGTCCACATCTTCAACACCTACATGAAGTCATCATCGACAAAACCCAAGGTTAGTTCATCCCTCTTAGGGGGGATATCACATCTAGGGGGAGCTTTACTCTAACCAATTGAGCTAAAGCAACTCTAATGGTGTGAACATAACAATGCGTTATGTAAAACTGGTAACCCCACTTGTGTCTAAACGATGAGTATGACCTATGATCAAATGTTCTCATTTGACTCCTAAGTCAATATACTCATATATAGATGACCTAGTCATCGCCAATTGCTTGATAGATGCTAGAGTGTTTGTGCATGCTTTGTCACATATTTCTTTTGCCATATTATTGTGTGAGCATGCTGGATGCATATTTTTCTCATTCGAGGACATCCATTTGTTGCTTTGATTGTTTGCCTTTTTTCTCTTTTGCCAAATGGATGGACAAGAATGCCTAAGGACTCCCTCTAGCTATCTATGCTTTCCTCGTCTCAAACTCTATTCATGCTACATCACAAAGTTTGATCAAGTCAGATTCGAACCACTCTGTGTGAGGAGCACTCGGAGTCCATGATTCGCCATAGACTTAAACTTCCAAAACCTCTTTGTGCATTTCGGTCTGACTGATTCATCCTTTTCGGTCCTACCGAGATCACTTAGTTGATCTAGGTTTTCAATCTCGGTGCAACCAATTAGAACCTTTCGGTCACACCGAGTTGCAGTAACTACCTGCAGTTTTGCATGTCGGTGCCACCGAGTTGTTCCACTCGGTCACACCGACAGGGTCAGGTTATATATACTGACGGGTCGAATTTTGGAAATTTTTCCGAAACCCTTCACCCGCGCGTGTCCTCCTCTGCCTCTTCGGGTCTCAGGATCGTCCTCTCGCCGCCAGCGACCTCCCGCCGCTGGTCTCCGCCGCCGTTAACGGCAATCTGCCCCGCCCTTGCCGCCGTAGCAAACACTCGCCGCTCTAGGGTAAGTGTTCGACCCCTTGTGCTGTCTTTTTCACTCCGATTCCTAGCACAGGACAATGCCATGTTTCTTGCCACGATTGAGATTGATGCATCCAGCTAAAACTTCCTTTGGTCTAGATTGATTCGAAAATTTTAGGGTTAGCTCTCCGCAGAACTCATCTCGGACCAACCGAATGTAGAAATCGGTCTCACCGATTCGGCCTTGGCCATTGCACATGCGCTTTTCAGTCCGACCGAAACGTGCAAATCGGTGTGACCGAGTTCAAGATTCTGTGAAACCCTAGCAATCTCGGTGCCACCGAACTGTGACTCGGCCCAACCGAGTTCACTAGTTTAGGTTCCAAGTGTTGCTTCGGTATCACCGAGTTTGTTAATTCGGTAGCTCCGAGATCACTTTTGTAGAGAACCAAAACTAAGCTTTTTGACTCAATTGTTTTGAAAAACCTCTGTACTTTGTGATGCTCATCTACTCTACCTCATCTACAACCTATTCACAGGGTCTGCTGTCAGTGAGCTTGAAGAGATGTCTGATCATAGTGACTGCCAGAACAAGTCTGAAGAATAGGTACAGTTGAGTGAGGGCACTAATCCCTCCAGCAGCTATGATGAGGGCAGCAGGAGCACACCTAGTAACTTGCCCAAGGCAGCTACTAGAACAAGGAAGAAGAGAACCTCAGATTCTAAGGATGAGGATTATGTGGCTGTTGAGGATGAGGCCACTTCAAAGAAAAAGGTGCTGAAAAAGGAGTATGGCACAGCTGCTGCAAGTAAGCCTGGAATGAAAACAAAGGCTCCAACAAGAAGAATGCCAATGTCAAAGCCAAGGAAAGTTGCCACAGGTGAAACTATGAAGTTCACCATTGAATCTGAAGAAGAGGCAGCTAGTGAGGACAAGAAGAAGAAGAGGGCAAGAACCACTACTGCCAGAGTTCTTGGCAAGTCCTCAATGAAGAGAGATTCTGAAGGAGAAGAGGAAGAAGAAGAGAATGTTGCACCAGTACCCAAAGCTCAAAAGCTTATGGGAGATGCAATCAGATCAGGGGCTGCTCCATCTAAGCCCAAGTCTGCTCCCAAAGCTCAAACTCAGAAGCCCCCAAAACCCAAAAGGAATACCAGGAGTATTCCAGCTGAGGAAAAGAACAAGGCCCCAGTGCCTGAAGCAGAAGAAGATGATTCTCTTGTCTTGAGAAAGTTGAAGCCAAAGATCCCTGACCATAATGATGCACGTCGTGTTGCAGAAGATATGAGGATTAGAAAGGATGCAGGACTAAGACTGTGGAGACAGTCTGATCCATATGCTGTCAGGAGGAGAACAGCAGTTGATTACAGGTTCCACACAAAGGAACAACAAGATTTCTATGAGACAATCCTGCGTGACAAGAAGCCCATAGTATGTGACATGAGATGGATAGACTGGGAGTACATCAAGGAAAATGAAGATCACTATCCAGGAGTCTATGACAGCTTCAAGGCTTGTGGAGTAGATACATTTGTTGGACAGAAGCTCACCAAGTGGAATGATGAGCTGATCATGCAATTCTATTCTACATCCCATTTCTATCCAGATGGGAGGATTATATGGATGTCTGAGGGTACTAGGTACCAATCCACGGTAGAAGAATTTGCCAAGCTGATCAATGCCCCTGAAGAACATGAAGATGACTTGGATGTGTATGCCACCAAGAAGAAAGACCACAACTCTATGGCCAACATGTACAAGGAGATCCCAGATAAAGCTTTGGAGACTCACAAGCTTGGATCTGTACACTTCTTGTTGTCTGGTCTGCCTACCATCAACTGGATCCTTAGGCACACATTGCTACCCAAGTCCAGAGATCACAAGATGATCAGAGGACATGCTATCAATTTGCTACACTTATTTGATGTGCCTCAAAAGTTCAAAGTGATGAGTCTGATTGTGGAAACAATCAAGAGGACGGCTGCTAACCAAAAGAGAAGTTGTGGGTATGCTCCACACATTCAGGAGCTCATCAACTCCAAGATGGGCACAGGTACATACTTGTTGGACAAGGAGCACCTTCCTCTGCATCCTGATTTTGAAGATAACACTGTTGTGATGAATGAGGAAGACCCCACATCTGTGCAAGCACAAGAGAAGAGAGAGAAGGCAAGGGCAGAGAAAGCTGCAAGAATGCCAATTGTTGAAGAGGCATCTCAAGTGTTCTTGAAATCCAAGCAAGATCAGCTTGGATATCTGATCCAATCCACCTTGAGGATTGAGAAGGGCTTGGCCACCCTGACTCAAAACCAGGAGAGCTTGGAGAGGATCATTGAGAAGAAATTCTATGATCTTGATGTCAAAGTAACTAAGATTCAGTCAGCAGTTGAGCAACTTCAGGAGGAAGTGGAGGAGAAGAAGGGCAAGTCAACTACAGATGCTTTTGCTAGAGTGCCCCGAAGCCAGAGGTCTGCTGTAGTGCCAGTCACAGATACTAGAGCTACAACATCAGCTCCACCAGCTACAGCTCCAGTGCCACCTCCAGCAGCCACTCCACCAGCTCCAGCTACATCAACAAAAGCTTTCGTCCTTGGAGTCATCTCTACACCACCTACCGAAGATCAAGCCTGAGAGACATTCAGTACTATGCTTTTTTGAACTTTTTGGTAACTTGTTGCCAAAGGGGGAGAAAAATGTATAGATCATAGGCTTCGAGAGAGAGTGTTGCTTTTTATCTCTCTTGTTTTTGGTTGAACTTTTTGATTGTGTGCTTGTGTGAGATACTTTATGTCCTTGTGAGATACTTGTTGATCATGTGTTTGATCATATGCTACCTTTATACTTGTTGGATGATATTCTCTTATCTCTTATATCCTTATATGATCATTCACTTGCTTGGTGATGAGTGCATGCTTTCAATTTCTATCATTTTGAGCGCTCCACCAAGATGTATGTGACATGGAAGAGTAACCCATGATCCTAATAGATTGTGCATTTGCATTCAAAAGCAAATTTTACAAATAATGCACAAATTTAGGGGGAGCTCTTGCTTATCACATACTTCTCAAAGCGACGATGTTTTTCAATCTTATTATCATTTGTCGAAGCTTTGATCTATATGTTGTCATCATTACCAAAAAGGGGGAGATTGAAAGTGCAACTATCCCTGGGTGGTTTTGGTAATTCCTAACAACATATAGCTCATTGAGCTAATGCTATTTCAAGATAAATATTTCAGGAAAGCTCAATGATTGGCATGGCATGGATTAGAAAAGTGGACCCCTCAAAATGCCAAGGACAAAAGGATTGGCTCAAGCTCAAAGCACAAGACTCTACATTTTTCACTTTAGTGATCCAAGATCACATTGAGTCCATAGGAAAAGCCAATACTATTAAGAGGGGGTGAGGTGCTGCTTAATGAGGTTCTTGCTCAAAATGCTTAGTGATATGCTCCAAAGCCCTCAACTACATTCTCACATCCACATATGTCCCAAACCCAAAGTCAAACTCGGCCCCACCAAAACTTTCTATCCGGCGCCACCGAGTTCTCTTGACATAGTCACTGCCAGAAACCCTAGTCTTTTCAGTCTCACCGATAGGGATCTCGGTCTCACCGAGATGGGATTGTAATCTCTCTGTTTCCCTTCGTAACATTTCGGTCATAGCGACATGAGCGATCGGTCCCACCGAGATTTCAATGCAAACTCGTTGTTTCCCTTTCGTAACGTTTCGGTCACACCGAGATGAGCGAATCGGTCCCACCGAGTTTGCCTGACCAACTCTCTGTTTGTCTATTACCAAAATCGGTCCCACCGAGTTTGTGTAATCGGTCTCAGCGAGATTACGTTATGCCCTAACCCTAATGACATCGATCCTACCGAGTTGATATGTCGGTCCCACCGAAAATCCTAACGTTCACATTTTGAACTAAATCGGTCTGACCGAGTTTCATGATTCGGTCCCACCGAGTTTAGTAAATTGTGTGTAACGGTTAGATTTTGTGTGGAGGCTATATATACCCCTCCACCCACTCTTCATTCGTGGAGAGAGCCATCAGAACATGCCCACACTTCCAACATGTATTTTCTGAGAGAGAATCACCTACACTTGTGTTGAGGCCAAGATATTCCATTCCAACCTTATAAATCTTGATCTCTAGCCTTCCCCAAGTTGCTTTCCACTCAAATAATCTTTCCACCAAATCCAATCCTATGAGAGAGAGTTGAGTGTTGGGGAGACTATCATTTGAAGCACAAGAGCAAGGAGTTCATCATCAACACACCATTTGTTACCTCTTGGAGAGTGGTGTCTCCTAGGTTGGCTAGGTGTCAATTGGGAGCCTCCGTCAAGATTGTGGAGTTGAACCAAGGAGTTTGTAAGGGCAAGGAGATCGCCTACTTCGTGAAGATCTACCCGAGTGAGGCAAGTCCTTCGTGGGCGACGGCCATGGTGGGATAGACAAGGTTGCTTCTTCGTGGACCCTTCGTGGGTGGAGCCCTCCGTGGACTCGCGCAACCGTTACCCTTCGTGGGTTGAAGTCTCCATCAACGTGGATGTACGATAGCACCACCTATCGGAACCACGGATAAAAATCTTTGTGTCAACATTGCGTTTGCTCCCTCAAACTCCTCCCTTTACCTTCATATGCAATTGTTTTACATTCCGCTGCTACACTCTTAGAATTGCATGTGTAGGTTGATTGCTTGACTTGTGCTAAGTTGCTAAAATCTGCCAAGAACTAAAATTGGGAAAAGGCTAGATTTTTATTTGGTCAAGTAGTCTAATCACCCCCCCTCTAGACATACTTTCGATTCTACAGTTAACTCTGCCTATGTGGCACATCAAACATGGCAATGGGCCCACGCTCTACCTCACTTTATTGTTTCGCCCCCACCTGTCAGCTACAAGGATAAATTAACAGTTTAAAAAAATTGCAATTGGCCATGATTGAACTCGTGACTGTATCCCTTCAGTCAAGCTGTGCTAACCACTGAGCACATTCTATTTCCTATTCAACTATGAGGTAGTTTCTTTTCTATACCTTTGGTGTGGAGAGTAAAAATTGTACCAGTAAATAGTGCATCGCAAAGATCCGTACACTAGACCTTACCATATCGCATATACGTGTGTCGAGACCAACCCGATGGAAACAACTACTCTGTACTTCGTTGAGATAGAATTTTTTCTATCCTTTTGACCATCTATGCATGACCCACTTGTTTGCAGGTGAGAGATAAAAAAATAGGAATTATCATTTGGCCTACGCATGGATAGAAGCGTATCTGAAAACCTTACATTGGATGATAATTTACAATTTTTCACATGTCAGTAATAACAAAATCAGCATAAGGTAACTCACATATCTTGTTTGTATGCATCGATATCCAATTGTCGGAGATACTACGACAAAACCTTTGAAAAATTGGCTGCAAGAGAGAGAAAATCAACACCATCTGCTCACTCCACACTCATCCACAACAGACCACAAAACAAGCATCATACCCACTCACCATAGTTTCTCTAAACCCTGTTGAATGTTATATTTGTTCTGGGGGTCTACAAATGTGGGAGGTGCCGGACTTATCTGTCAATGCCGGGGACAAATGACGGTGATCCCATCCAGTTGCCTATATAGCCACAAGTCGATTTTTGGGGTTGTCTTTTTGTTCAGATTTTTTTAGAGTCCTTTTGTTCGGATATTATTCTTTGTGCAGATTAGTTGATCAAGAAGTAGATTGTGCTTAGTGGTTAGCACCACTTGGCTTGAAGGAACGGCCGCAAGTTCAAATCCTTGATGTGCCACATAGGTAGAGTTAACAGTGTTTTAACGGTGATAGACGGGAATGTACCTAAATGTACTCAAAACACAAGTTATGTGACCAATTTGTGTCTTTTTTAAGTTTTTGTATGAAATTGTACCCACCATGCAAGTTCATGTACCCTAGGTGTATTTAGCTCTTCTGCATCTTGGTGCCACCGAGTTGTTCCACTCGGTCACACCGACAGGGTCGGGATATATAAAGCCACGGGTGAGATTTTGGAAATTTCTTCAAACTCCTTAGCCCGCGCGTGTCCTGCTCTGCTTCCTCGGGTCTCCGGATCGTCTCCTCGCCGCCAGCGACCTCCCGCCGCTGGTTCCCGTCGCCGTCAACGGAATTCTGCTCCACCGTTGTCGCCGTAGCGAACTCCCTCCGAACTAGGGTATGGGTTCGACTCTTTGTGCTATTTCCCTACTCCGATTTGTAGCACATTGCTTTGCCATGATCTTTACCAAGTATGAAATCAATCTATCCAGAGAAAACATCCTTTAGATTAAGTTTGATTCGAAAATTTAGGGTCAGGTCTCCACCGAACTCATCTCGGACCGGCCAAGTTGTAGAAATCGGTCTCACCGATTTGGCCTAGGCCATTGCACATGCGTTTTCGGTCTGACAGAAAATTGCAAATCGGTGTGACCGAGTTCGACTCTCTGTGAAACCCTAGCAATCTCGGTGCCACCAAACTGTGACTCGGTCTGACCGAGTTCACTAGTTTAGGTTCCAGAAGTTGCTTTGATATCACCGAGTTTTACAAATCGGTAGCTCCGAAATGCTTTCTATGGAGAACTAAAACTAAGTCTTTGACTCATAAGTTTTGCAAAAACTTTGCACTTTGTGATGCTCATCTAGTCTACCTCATCCTTATCTATTCACAGGGTTTGCTGTCAGTTTGCTTGCGAAGATGTCTGATCAAATTGATAGCCAAAATAGATCTGAAGAGCAAGTGCACATGAGTGAGGGCACTAGTCCCTCAGGCAGCTATGATGAGGGCAGCAGGAGCACACCAAGTAACTTGCCCAAAGCAGCCACCAGATCAAGGAAGAATAAAACCTCAGATTCTGAGGATGAGGACTATGTGGCTGTTGAGGATGAGGCCACCTCAAGGAAGAAAGTGCTGAATAAGGAGTATGGCACAGCTGCTGCAACCAAGCCAGGGTTGAACAAGAAGGCACCAGCAAAGAGAGTCCCAATGTCAAAGCCAAGGAAAGTTCCAACAGGAGAAACCATGAAATTCACAATAGAATCAGATGATGGTGAGGCAGCTGGAGATGGCAAGAAGAAGAAGAGGGCAAGAACCACATCTGCGAAAGTTCTTGGAAAATAAACTATGGTAAGAGATTCAGAGGAAGAGGATGCTGCACCAGCACCCAAGTCTCAGAAGCTTATGGGAGATGCAATCAAGTCAGGGCTGCTCCATCAAAGCCCAAAGCTGCTCCCAAAGCAAC
This sequence comes from Aegilops tauschii subsp. strangulata, assembly GCF_002575655.3. Lineage (NCBI taxonomy): Eukaryota > Viridiplantae > Streptophyta > Magnoliopsida > Poales > Poaceae > Aegilops > Aegilops tauschii. The sequence goes on along the minus strand of NC_053036.3, from coordinate 167,811,132 downwards.
AGCCCAAGCTCAGAAGCCTTCTAAACAAAAGAGAAGCACCAGAAAACATTCCTGCAGAAGAGAAGAACAAGGCCCCAGTGCCTGAAGTTGAAGAAGAGGATGATGAAGCCCTAGTGCTAAGAAAACTGAAACCCAAGATTCCAGACCACAATGATACTCATCCAGTGGCTGAGGACATTGATACGTCTCCATCGTATCTACTTTTACAAACACTTTTGCCCTTGTTTTGGACTCTAACTTGCATGATTTGAATGGAACTAACCCGGGCTGACGCTGTTTTTAGCAGAATTGCCATGGTGTTCTTTTTGTGCAGAAACAAAAGTTCTCGGAATGACCTGAAACTTCACAGAGAATATTTTTGGAATTAATAAAAAATACTGGCGAAAGAATCAAGGCCAGGGGGCCCACCCCTATCCACGAGGGTCGGGGCGAGCCTACCCCCCTGGGCGCACCCCCTGCCTCGTGGGCCCCCTGGTGCTCCACCGACCTCAACTCCAACTCTATATATTCACGTTCGGGGAGAAAAAAAATCAGAGAGAAGGATTCATTGCGTTTTACGATACGGAGCCGCCGCCAAGCCCTAATCTCTCTCGGGAGGGCTGATCTGGAGTCCGTTCGGGGCTCCGGAGAGGGGAATCCGTCGCCATCGTCATCATCAACCTTCCTCCATCACCAATTTCATGATGCTCACCGCCGTGCGTGAGTAATTCCATTGTAGGCTTGCTGGACGGTGATGGGTTGGATGAGATTTACCATGTAATCGAGTTAGTTTTGTTAGGGTTTGATCCCTAGTATCCACTATGTTCTGAGATTGATATTGCTATGACTTTGCTATGCTTAATGCTTGTCACTAGGGCCCGAGTGCCATGATTTCAGATCTGAACCTATTATGTTTTCATGAATATATGTGAGTTCTTGATCCTATCTTGCAAGTCTATAGTCACCTATTATGTGTTATGATCCGGCAACCCCGAAGTGACAATAATTGGGACCACTCCTGGTGATGACCGTAGTTTGAGGAGTTCATGTATTCACTATGTGTTAATGCTTTGGTCCGGTACTCTATTAAAAGGAGGCCTTAATATCCCTTAGTTTCCATTAGGACCCCGCTGCCACGGGAGGGTAGGACAAAAGATGTCATGCAAGTTCTTTTCCATAAGCACGTATGACTATATTTGGAATACATGCCTACATTATATTGATAAATTGGAGCTAGTTCTGTGTCACCCTATGTTATAACTATTGTATGAGGAATCACATCCGGCATAATTCTCCATCACCGATCCAAGACCTACGAGCTTTTCACATATTGCTCTTTGCTTAGTTACTTTACCGTTGCCACTGTTACAATTACTACAAAACTATTACTGTTACTTTTGCCACCGTTACCGTTACTTCCATACTACTTTGCTGCAGATATTAAGTTATCCAGGTGTGGTTGAATTGACAACTCAGCTACTAATACTTGAGAATATTCTTTGGCTCCCCTTGTGTCGAATTAATAAATTTGGGTTGAATACTCTACCCTCGAAAACGGTTGCGATCCCCTATACTTGTGGGTTATCAAGACTATTTTTTGGCGCCGTTGCCTGGGAGTATAGCTCTATTCTTTGAGTCACTTGGGATTTATATTTGCTGGTCACTATGAGGAACTTGAAAGACGAAAGAACTAAGATTTTTCCCTCAACTACGAGGGGAGGTAAGGAACTGCCATCTAGCTCTGCACTTGATTCACCTTCTGTTTTTAGTAAGCTTGCGACACCTAAACCTGCTTCTGCTATTAATTCTGATATGTCGCATGTTATTGATGATGCCACTTCTGTTATGCATGATACTTTTGATGAAACTACTTCTATGCTTGATACTACTGTGCCACTAGGTGAATTTCTTGATGAACAACTTGCTAGGGCTAGAGAGAATGAAATTATTGAAACTGATAATATTGATGAAAGTGATGATGAAGATTCTCCCCCTAGATATGAATTGCATGTTGTGCCTGAGGGTTATGTTATGGATGAAGAAACTACTAGAGACTTTCTTGCTTGCAATGATAGGAATGATCTTAAGAAATTATTAGTTAAGCTGAAAGAAAAAATATTTGAATGCTAGAATGAAATATGACCCTGCTTTTGCTACTTCACCTATCTGTGTTACTGATAAGGATTATGATTTCTCTATCGATCCTGATATAATTACTTTGATTGAATCTGATCCTTTTTATGGCTATGAATCTGAAACTGTTGTGGCACATCTTACTAAATTAAATGATATCGCCACCCTGTTCACTAATGATGAGAAAACTCGCTGCTATTATATCCTTAAGTTATTTCCATTCTCATTAAAGGGTGATGCTAAAACATGGTTTAATTCTCCCTCGCTGTGTGTGTAGTCCCCAGGATATGGTTTATTACTTCTCTGCTAAATATTTCCCCGCTCATAAGAAACAAGTTGCTTTAAGGGAAATATATAATTTTGTGCAAATTGAAGAAGAGAGTCTCCCACAAGCTTGGGGGAGGCTTCTCCAATTACTTAATGCTTTGCCTGATCATCCTCTCAAGAAAAATGAAATACTTGATATCCTTTATAATGGACTAACCGATGCTTCCAGAGACCACCTGGATAGTTGTGCTGGTTGTGTTTTCAGGGAAAGAACTGTTGATGAAGCTGAATTGCTATTGAATAATATGTTGACTAATGAAAATAATTGGACACTTCCTGAACCAACTCCTAAGCCAACTCCGAAGAAAAGGGGTATTCTATTTCTCAGTCCTGAAGATATGCAAGAGGCAAAGAAATCTATGAAACAAAAGGGTATTAAAACTGAAGATGTTAAGAATTTACCGCCTATTGAAGAAATACATGGTCTTAATTTGCCGCCTGTTGAAGAAATACATGGTCTTGATAACCCGACACCGGTAGTAAAGGTAAATTCTCTCTATAGATTTGATGAAGGTGATATTCCTTGTTATAAGTCTGCTAGCCAATGCTTAGATGAGTTTGATAATTTTATTGTTAAACAAGAAAACTTCAATGCTTATGTTGGTAGACAATTGAAACGAAATGCTTATATGATTGAACACTTGAGTGATTATATGTCTAGAGTTAAAGGTGAACTTAAACTCATTAGTAAACATGCTTCTATGGTTACCACTCAAGTAGAACAAGTACTTAAGGCTCAAAATGATTTGCTCAATGAATTAAATAATAAGAAGAATGATAATGCTGTTAGAGTTATGACTAGAGGGGGTAAAATGACTCAGGAACCTTTGTATCCTGAGGGCCACCCTAAAAGAATTGAGCAGGATTCTCAGAGAACTAATGTTGATGCACCTAGTCCTTCTAAAAAGAAGAAAAATAAAAATGATAGGACTTTTCATGCTTCTAGTGAACCTGTTGCTGACACACCTGAGAATCCCAACGATATTTCTATTTCTGATGCTGAAACACAATCTGGTGATGAACATGAACCTAGTGATAATGTTAATAATGATGTTCATGTTGATGCTCAACCTAGTAATGACAATGATGTAGAAATTGAACCTGCTGTTGATCTTGATAACCCACAATCAAAGAATCAACGTTATGATAAGAGAGACTTCGTTGCTAGGAAGCACGGTAAAGAAAGAGAACCATGGGTTCAGAAACCCATACCCTTTCCTCCTAAACCATCCAAGAAAAAGGATGATGAGGATTTTGAGCGCTTTGCTGAAATGATTAGACCTATCTTTTTGCGTATGCGTTTGACTTATATGCTTAAAATGAATCCTTATGCTAAGTACATGAAAGATATTGTCACAAATAAAAGAAAGATACCGGAAGCTGAAATTTCCACCATGCTTGATAATTATACTTTTAAGGGTGGAATACCTAAGAAACTTGGAGATCCAGGAGAACCAACCATACCATGCTCCATTAAAAGAAACTATGTTAAAACTGCTTTATGTGATCTTGGAGCCGGTGTTAGTGTTATGCCTCTCTCTTTATATCATAGACTTGATTTTAATAAGTTGACACCTACTGAAATATCTTTGCAAATGGCTGATAAATCAACTGCTATACCTGTCGGCATTTGTGAGGATGTGCCTGTTGTGGTTGCAAACGTTACTATTTTAACATACTTTGTTATTCTTGATATTTCCAAGGACGATAGTATGTCGATTATCCTTGGTAGACCCTTTTTGAATACTGCAAGGGCTGTTATTGATTGCAACAAAGGCAATGTCACTTTTCATGTTAATGGTAATGAGCATAGAGTACACTTTTCGAGGAAACAACCTCAAGTCCAGAGTATCAATTCTATTGGAAAAATTCCAACGATCACTATTGGAGATTTAGAATTTCCTCTACCTACTGTCAAGAAGAAATATGATATTCTTATTATTGGGGATGTGCATATCCCCGTTGAGGTAACTTAGTGTTATTCGAAATTTCTCCGGTTTCATGCGATTCGGAATGAGTTTGTTAACAAGACTTCATCAACCTTGTTAGTGGATTCCTTTTGATGAGCATGAGATGGATGAAGTTAGAAAGCACAACCTTCTGTACCCTCCTTTTACTTTCTGTTATTTAGATTAAATAAAGCAAAAATAGTATTATTCTGTCTGTTTTCTGAATTATCCATGCAAAAAAATACCCCAAAATAAAAGTTCTCCAAATGCCCTGAAAATGAAATATGATTTTTTTTCTAGAATATTTGAGAATATTTGGCACTGAGAACACATCAGGGGGAGCAAGCACCTGGCCACGAGGGTCCAGGGCACGCCCACCCCCTGGGCGCGCCCCCTGCCTCGTGGGCCCCTGGTGGCCCCCTCCACTTATTCCAGCCACCACACACTCCTTCCTCCCAAAAAAATCACCAACCAGCTCAAGCACGAGTTCTAGCTCATTTTGCTGCCATTTTCGATCTCCTAGCTCAAAGCTCCACTCACAAAACAACTTTGGGGGATTGTTCTTCGGTATGTGACTCCTCCAATGGTCCAATTAGTTTTTGTTCTAGTGCTTTATTCATTGCAATTTTTTGCTGCCTAGCTGACCCTGTTCTTGAGCTTGCATGTCAAATTTATATGGTCCCAAGTAGTTCTAATGCATGATATAGTCTCTAGGCACTTGTGGGAGTAGTTTCTATCAATTTTGTTGAGTTTGGTTCACTTTTATTTTAAGTTACTAAAAATTTCAGAAATTTTCAGAAAATGGTGAAGAGATTTTTGAGGGGCTCTTCGAGCCGAAGCTCGAAGGATAAGCAAAGTGAAGAGGATAACAGGCCCAAATATAATCTCCCTCGCACCACGGAGGTTCGACCATGTGAGTGGCCTTATGATGAGTTCTTGACAGCAGCCGGGATTCATGATGATTTTTATTATTTGGCTGAGAATGCGGGCCTCACCGACTTCCTCCACGACCAGCAAGAACAGTAAGTATCTTGTTCTGCCGGCGGCATTTCATGCCTACCAGAACCTCTCATCAGCTCCAGAGCCAGAGCCGGAGCCACAACCTGATTCTCCCCGTCAGTCTGTTTATCAGTGGGATCCGGAGGAGATCGCCAATCAGTGGCACCCCGAGGTTCCATCTCAGTATGACCCCAGCTACAACTTCGGATATCCGCCAGGCCAGTCGTGGCCCTAGACCAACTTAGGCCAAAAGCCTAAGCTTGGGGGAGTACGTATTTCTCACCGACATTACATTCATGTTCACACACTCATTCTAGTTGTCGGTGCTCATAATTTTTCATTGTACTATCCATGCTAGTTTATTTTCCTTTTTTATGCTTTCTTTTTGTGTGTTTGATAAACCTTAAGAAAAACCAAAAAAATTAGTTGTAGCTTTTAGCTAGTTTACTTTCCATGCCTATAGTAGTAATAATTAAAATAAAACCCAAAAAGATTTCTTGTTCTTCTTTTACTTGTTGGGAGCTTTCCCGTGTAAATAGTTTTATTTCTTTTCTTTTCTTTGGGGGTCGAAAGGAGAAGACCTTGATGAAAATGTTAAGTGGCTCTCATATGCATTATTGTTGATTTAACAAAGAACCCATATTACCTTGTCTTCTCCTATGTATCAGATGCTCGCAGATTCCAACTTAGTCCAATGCACGTGCACTATTATTATTATTATTATTATTATTATTCACACCGTTCGGTCGTGCAAGTGAAAGGCAATAATGACGATATATGATGGACCGATTGAGATGAGAGAAGCTGGTATGAACTCGACCTCTCTTGTTTTTGTAAATATGATTAGTTCATTGTTCCTGATTCAGCCTATTATGAATGAAACATGTTTGCAATGACAATTAGAGATTATAGTTGCTTATGCCATGCTTAATTAGCTAGGAGTTTATAATGGTTTACCTTGCGTGCCAACATGCTATTAAAATGCTTGTGATGTGGTATGATAGGGTGGTATCCTCCTTTGAATGATTCGAGTGACTTGACTTGGCACATGCTCACGCATGTAGTTGAAACAAAATCAACATAGCCTTCACGATATTTATGTTCATGGTGGATTATATCCTACTCATGCTTGCACTCAATGTTTATTAATTTTAATGCATGTTCATGACTGTTGTCGCTCTCTAGTTGGTCGCTTCCCAGTCTTTTTCTAGCCTTCACTTGTACTAAGCGGGAATACTGCTTGTGCATCCACTTCCATAAACCCCAAAGTTATTCCATATGAGTCCACTATACCATCCAATATGTGGTATCTACCTGCCGTTCCAAGTAAATTTGTATGTGCCAAACTCTAAACCTTCAAATGAAATTCTGTTTTGTATGCTCGAATAGCTCATGTATCAACTAGGGTTGTCTGTATCTTCCATGCTAGGCGGGTTATTCTCAAGAGGAGTGGACTCCGCTCCTCACTCATGAGAAAATGGCTGGTCACCGGGATGCCCAGTCCCATTCTCTAAGCAAATCAAATCGAAATAGTTGCAAACAAAACTCCCCCAGGACTGTTGCTAGTTGGAGGCACTCGTTGTTTCGAGCCAGTCATGGACTGATGCTTATTGGTGGTGGGGGAGTATAAACTTTACCATCCTGCTTGGGAACCGCCATATAATGTGTGTAGCATGGAAGATATCGAGATATCTCGGTTGTTATGTTGACAATGAAAGTATGCCGCTCAAAATATTATTCATCTCTATTTCAAAATCGAGCTCTGGCACCTCTACAAATCCTTGCTTCCCTCTACGAAGGGCCTATCTATTTACTTTTATGCTGAGTCATCACCCTCTTATTAAAAAGCACCAGTTAGAGAGCACCACTGTCATTTGCATCCATTACTATTAATTTATATTGAGTATGACTGGATCTCTTTTACCATGAATTAAAATATTTAGTCAGTCCTTGATCTTCAAAGGTGCAATGCATTTATGTTTTGCGGTCTCAGAAAGGGCTAGCGAGATACCATCTTGTTATATCATATTATGATTGTTTTGAGGAAGTGTTGTCGTCCGAGATTTATTATTATTGCTCGCTAGTTGATTATGCCATTGATATGAGTAAATATGAGACCTAAGTGTTATCATGAATATGGTTAGTTCATAATCTTTGCTGAAAACTTGAATGCTGGCTTTATATATTTACAACAACAAGAGCAAACCGAGTTTGTAAAAGTTTTTATTGATCACTTTAAGTTTGTCAACTGAATTGCTTGAGGACAAGCAAAGGTTTAAGCTTGGGGGAGTTGATACGTCTCCATCGTATCTACTTTTCCAAACACTTTTGCCCTTGTTTTGGACTCTAACTTGCATGATTTGAATGGAACTAACCCGGACTGACGCTGTTTTCAGTAGAATTGCCATGGTGTTATTTTTGTGCAGAAACAAAAGTTCTCGGAATGACCTGAAACTTTACGGAGAATATTTTTGGAATTAATAAAAAATACCGGCGAAAGAATCAAGGCTAGGGGGCCCACACCCTGTCCACGAGGGTGGGGGCGCGCCTACCCCCTTGGGCGCGCCCCCTGCCTCGTGGGCCCCCTGGTGCTCCACCGACCTCAACTCCAACTCTATATATTCACGTTCGGGGAGAAAAAAAACAGAGAGAAGGACTCATCACGTTTTACGATACGGAGCCGCCACCAAGCCCTAATCTCTCTCGGGAGGGCTGATCTGGAGTCCGTTCGGGGCTCCGGAGAGGGGAATCCGTCGCCATCGTCATCATCAACCTTCCTCCATCACCAATTTCATGATGCTCACCGCCGTGCGTGAGTAATTCCATCGTAGGCTTGCTGGACGGTGATGGGTTGGGTGAGATTTACCATGTAATCGAGTTAGTTTTGTTAGGGTTTGATCCCTAGTATCCACTATGTTCTGAGATTGATATTGCTATGACTTTGCTATGCTTAATGCTTGTCACTAGGGCCCGAGTGCCATGATTTCAGATCTGAACCTATTATGTTTTCATGAATATATGTGAGTTCTTGATCCTATCCTGCAAGTCTATAGTCACCTACTATGTGTTATGATCCGGCAACCCCGACGTGACAATAACCGGGACCACTCCTGGTGATGACCGTAGTTTCAGGAGTTCATGTATTCACTATGTGTTAATGCTTTGGTCCGGTACTCTATTAAAAGGAGGCCTTAATATCCCTTAGTTTCCATTAGGACCCCGCTGCCACGGGAGGGTAGGACAAAAGATGTCATGCAAGTTCTTTTCCATAAGCACGTATGACTATATCCGGAATACATACCTACATTATATAGATGAACTGGAGCTAGTTCTGTGTCACCCTATGTTATAACTATTGCATGAGGAATCGCATCCGGCATAATTCTCCATCACCAATCCAATGCCTACGAGCTTTTCACATATTGCTCTTTGCTTAGTTACTTTACCGTTGCCACTATTACAATTACTACAAAACTGCTATTGTTACTTTTGCCACCGTTACCGTTACTTCCATACTACTTTGCTACTAAATACCTTGCTGCAGATATTAAGTTATCCAGGTGTGGTTGAATTGACAACTCAACTGCTAATACTTGAGAATATTCTTTGGCTCCCCTTGTGTCAAATCAATAAATTTGGGTTGAATACTCTACCCTCGAAAACTGTTGCGATCCCCTATACTTGTGGGTTATCAGACATGCACATCAGAAAGGATGCAGGACTAAGATTGTGGAGACAGTCTGATCCCTATGCTATGAGGTGGAGGACTGCAGTTGACTATAGGTTCGACACAAAAGAACAACAAGTCTTCTATGAGACAATTCTGCTTGACAAGAAGCCAATTGTCTATGACATGAGATGGGTTGATTGGGAATTCATCAAAAAGAATGAAGATCACTTCCCAGGTGTACATGAAAGCTTCAAAGCTTGTGGGGTTGACAAGTTTGTTGGACAGAAGCTCACAAAATGGAATGATGAGCTAATCATGCAATTTTACTCTACTGCTCATTTCTATCGAGATGGAAGGATAGTGTGTATGTCTGAAGGTACAAGCTACCAATCTACTATTGAAGAGTGGGCCAAGCTGATCAATGCCCCAGAAGAGCATGAGGATGATTTGGATGTGTATGCCAACAAGAAGAAAGACCACAACTCTATGGCAAATATGTACAAAGAGATCCCTGATAAAGCTTTGGACACACACAAGCTTGGATCTCTACACTATCTGTTGTCTGATCTGCCTACAATCAATACCATCCTGAGGCACACATTGTTACCCAAATCTGGAGATCACAAGATGATAAGAGGACATTCCATCAACTTATTGCAAATCTTTGATGTTCCTCAAAAATTCAAGGTCATGAGTCTGATTGTAGAGACGATCAAAAGGACAGCTGCTAACCAGAAAAGATCTTGTGGGTATGATCCACATATTCAGGGGCTCATCAACTCCAAGATGGGCACAGGGACTTACTTGATGGACAAAGAGCATTTACCCTTGCTCCCAGAGTTTGAAGATAATGAAGTTGTCATGAATGAGAATGAACCTTCATCAGCACAATCACAAGAGAAGAGAGCTAAAGCAAAGGCAGAAAAGGCTGCATGTCACACCCAATATGCGATACTATCCTAAAGAGACTCGAAGGCCCCACCAAGGATAGAACCGCATATTGAAACGCTTTTGCAAGGTGAATATCATTACCTCAACATTACATAATATATGGAGATACATACAAGGCATACAAATGCTGCAAGAATACATCAATACATCAAACATGAGATCAACATCCGACTACGAATGAAACATAAACAGAAAATCAAACGACATCCACCCTGCTAGCCCAGGCTGCCGACCTGGAACCTATCCCCTGATCGAAGTAGAAGCAGAAGAAGAACTCCGAAACAAGACATCGCTCTCGCGTCATGATCATCGTAAAAACCTGTACCTGCAACTGGTGGTGTAGTAATCTGTGAGCCACGAGGACTCAGCAATCCCATTACCATGGGTATCAAGACTAGCAAAGCTTAATGGGAAAGGAAGGGGTAAAGTGGTGAGGTTGCAGCAGCGACTAAGCGTGTATGGTGGCTAACTTACGCAAATGAGAGCGAGAAGAGAAGCAAAGGAACGGTCGTGAAACTAGCAATGATCAAGAAGTGATCCTGAACTCCTACTTACGTCAAACATAACCCAGAAACCGTGTTCACCTCCCGGACTCCGCCGAGAAGAGACCATCACGGCTACACACGCGGTTGATGCGTTTTAATTAAGGTCAAGTGTCAAGTTCTCTATAACCGGGTATTAACAAATTCCCATCTGCCACATAACCGCGGGCACGGCTTCCGAAAGATAAAACCCTGCAGGGGTGTCCCAACTTAGCCCATTATAAGCTCTCACGGTCAACGAAGGATATTCCTTCTCCCGGGAAGACCCGATCAGTCTCGGAATCCCGGTTACAAGACATTTCGACAATGGTAAAACAAAACCAGTAAAGCCGCCCGGATGTGCCGACAAATCCCGATAGGAGCTGCACATATCTCGTGCTCAGGGCACACCGGATGAGCCAGACGTCGGGTTGGCATAGACCCTGGTTGCCCAGGGGCGCCGGACATCGCTCGGTTTGGACCAGCACTTGGAGAAGCACTGGCCCCGGGGGGGTAAAATAAGATGACCCTCGAGAGAGCGACTCCCTAGGGAAAAGAAATAGGCTAGGCAAATGGTAAAACCAAGGTTGGGCCTTGCTGGGAGAGTTTTATTCAAGGCGAACTGTCAAGGGGGTTCCATAAATCACCCAGCCGCGTAAGGAACGCAAAATCCGGGAACATAACACCGGTATGACGGGAACTAGGGCGGCAAGAGTGGAACAAAACACCAGGCATAAGGCCGAGCCTTCCACCCTTTACCAAATATATAGATGCATTAATAATATAAGAGATATTGTGATAACCCAACTTAAACATAATCCAACATGGAGCAATCTTCATCTTCACCTGCAACTAGCAACGCTATAAGAGGGGCTGAGCAAAGCGGTAACATAGCCAAACAACGGTTTGCTAGGAAGGGTGACAAAGGTTAGAGGTTCATGGCAAAATGGGAGGCTTGAGGAACAAGTGAAAAGGTAGCGCAGCAAAGCGATAGAACGAAGCAACTAGCATAGCAATGATAGTAATGAGATCCAAGGTGACGGTCATCTTGCCTGAAATCTCGCTAGGAAGAAGAACGAATCCATGAAGAAGATGAAGCCACGAAGACGAACGAATCCTCACGATCGCAACGACACGGGAACTATCGAGAAGAAGCACACAACAAGGTAAACACACCACATATGAACACGGCATGATGCTCAAACAAGAATGATGCATGACAAGGCTATATGAAGCTACACACGGCCAGAGATGATGCATAAAAGAGCAACACATCAAGGCAAGTTTAAATGAGGCCGGAAACAACATATAACAATTCCGGTAAGTCCTCATATGCAAATTTCGAAATTGGTCCAGAACTGAACAAGCATTAAGTTGGAGTTGTTAAACATCATGTTAAAGAGCACCAAGATGATCTACACGAAATTCTAGTCAAGATACATATAAAGTTCATTAGATTCGGAGCTACGGGCTAAAAGATATGAGCAAAACAAGATAAGCATGACGTTGGTGCAAAATGCATACAAACATCAAACAAACACCTCAAAACAAGGATGCAACATGATAATATGAGACTACATGCAAAACTAAGCAAGTTTCATATAGAGCAAGCTCGAAACGGAGCAACGGTGCAACACATACACTCCAAACAAGACATAGCAACAATCTGTCCAAAACAGCAACTAGGCATCTAGCAAGCATCAAAACAATATGCTACAGCAACTCAACATGGAAACAAAAGGCATGGGCATGATGTACAGGTAAAGCACAACAAGACATGAACACTGAGATAACTCCAGAAATCACTAGAACATGCTCAAAAGGACATGGAAAGATTGCAAATAATAACCGGTTCACAGACTTAGCAGAAATTACTGGACATGACAGAAACAGCATCAGGTAGCAATGTTCAGAGCACGATATCAACATGCTACAGGAACTTAACATTGCAAAACAAGGCATGACAGTGTTATACTAAATGCACATGACAAAAGTTCCTTACTGACCATAAGCCAAAAAGGACCAGAAGATGTGATGGCAAGCATGTAAACATAGCAAGTTTCGTTATCAGGTTCAGACTTAGCAGAAAACAGAGCATGGCAGGAACAGACATTATGAGGGCATCTTTGTGAGCTTGATGCACTCACTACAGAGCAATGCATGACAAAACAAGCATACCTACAGCAAGATGGCATGTATATGAAGCTAACTATAGCAAGAACAAAAGCATATCATGAAGGAAACAACTACAATAAGCTTGGCCAAATTGCACATCATGTTAAGAATCTGCCAGAAATATTTTATAGCAAAAGTAGAGCAAGATTTAGTCATGCTATGGCACTCCATATTTGCAAACAAGGGCAGGAATGGATCAATTACAACTATAGCTAAGAAACATCCTTACTGAACATCCCCAAAATATGCATGGATCTCTCTGTAGCATCAAGTTTACATGGCAACAAAATAACAGCAGACAGACTTAGAGAAATCACCAAGTCCCTGAAATCAGAAACATTACGGAGCCTACTTTGCATGCTTGTGCTAGTCACCAAAAAGATCACAAAAATACGTGGCATATACTCTCGGAAAGATGGCATGGCATACTACAAAACACATGTAGAGCTCATGCTCATAAGATGCACAGGTTAAATGATACAAAAATGCCAAATCTCCAAGTTCTGATAAGAACCAGAGAATAACAGCAACTAGCCCTCTTCCAACAGAGATTTGGGCATCAAGATGACCTCTAATGAACATGGTGCAATTGAACAAAATGAAGAGCATCACGAGACGAACAATTTGATATATAATACATGCAAAAAGGATCTACGAGCAGGAAGTTATACTAGGTCAAACAAGTGCACATGAGATGAAAAATTCTAGGACTTGGCAAATTTGAGAGGGAGGGGAAGAAGTCAACGCGGGGAGACCTCACTGCATCTGGATCGGGGGTCGGTGGAGATCGCCGGAGGGGACGAGGGCGCGGCGGAGGAGGCTTCCGGCGCCGGGCGGAGGCGAGCTCCGGCGCGGCGGAGCAAGGAGGCGCTCCGGCGCTCGGGAGGCGGCGGGGTCGGGAGGCGCGGCTGCGGCCATGGGCGGCGGAGGCGCGGACCGTCGCGGGCGGCGGCGGAGGTGGCCCCGGAGGGCGCTGCGGCGGCGGAGGACGCACGGCGGCGGCGGGCGACCGAGCTCGGGCGGCGGGCGAGCGGGAGCCGAGGGGCGGCGGCGCGGATCTGGGCGCCTCGGGCCCCGATGGGCCTGGCGGGCCAGCCCCGGGCCCGGGCGGGCCGCGGCGGCGGGAGGAGAAAGGAGGCGCGGTGGAGGCGGCTGGGAGCTGACGTGGCACGCCGGGGTTGGGCGAGGAGGCGGCGGACATGTCCGGGCGGCGGGGGAGACGCGCCCGGTGGCGCGAGGAGGAAGATGCTAGGGTTCATCCGCGAATTTTCGGGAGGCACACATATATATAGGTAGAGGGAATTCGGAGAGTCCAATTGAGGAGCGGTTTTCGCCCACGCGATCGTGATCGAACGAACGAGAACATGGCGGAGACTTAGAGGGGTTTTGGGGCTGTTTAGAGAGGGGTTTTGCTGCAACACACAAAAGGACTTTGCGGTTACCCGGTTAACCGTTGGAGTACCAAACGACCTCCAAATGGAACGAAACTTGACCGGTGGTCTACCGGTGGTATACCAAGGCCAGTTGATAAGCCTCGGCCCATTCCGAGAAAGTTTGACACCCGCACACGAAAATAAACAAGAGGGGTGCGCCGAAGGAGTTGGGAGTGCCGGATTGCAAAACGGACAACGGGGAAAAAGCTCGGACGCATGAGACGAACACGTATGCAAATGCAATGCACATGATGACATGGCAAAATGCAACACGCAAGCAAATGACAAGGCAAGGACGGCGAATAACTGGCAGACATCTGGCGCATCGGATCCGGGGCGTTACACTGCAAGGATGCCAAGTGCTGAGGAAGCATCTCAAGTGTTCCTGAAGAGCAAGCAAGATCAGCTTGGATATCTGGTTCAAGCTATATTAAGGATTGAGAAGGGCTTGGACACCTTGACTTGGAATCAGGAAAGCTTGGAGGGGATCATAGAGACAAAAATTTATGATCTTGATCTGAAGGTCACTGAGATACAGACAATAGTTGAGCAGCTGCAGGAGGAAGCAGAAGAGAGGAAAGGGAAGGCAACTACAGATGCTTTTCAGCGAGTGCCAAGGAGCCAAAGGTCTGCTCCAGTGCTAGTACCAGATACTAGAGCTACATTATCAGCACCAGCAGCTACAGCTTCAGTACCACCTTCAGCAACCACTCTACCAGCTCCAACTACATCAACTAATGCCTTCGTCCTTGGAGTTCTCTCTACACCACCTCCCGAAGACCAAGCCTGAGAGACGCATAGCACTATGCATTTTCGAACTTTTTGGTAACTTGTTGCCAAAGGGGGAGAAATGTATAGATCATAGGCTTCGAGAGAGAGTGTTTTGCTTCTTTGTCTCTCTTGCTTTTGGTTGAACTTTTATGTGCTTGGTTGATACTCTATGTTTGTGAGATACTTGTTTGATCATATGCTACTTTAATGCTTGCTTGGATGATATTATCTCTTATATTCCATGTATGATCATACACTTTGCTTGGTGATGAGTGCATGCTTTTAATTTCTATCATTTTGAGCGCTCCACCAAGATGTATGTGACATGGAAGAGTAACCCATGATCCTAATCGATTGTGCATTTGCATTCAAAAGCAAATTTTAAATAATGCACAAATTTAGGGGGGCTCTTGCTTATCACATACTTCTCAAAGCGACGATGTATTTCAATCTTATGATCATTTGTCGAAGCTAAGGGGGAGATTGAAACTGCAACTATCCCTGGGTGGTTTTGGTAATTCCTAACAACATGTAGCTCATTGAGCTAATGATATCTCAAGATGAATATTTCAGGAAAGCTCAATGATTGGCATGGCATGGATTAGAAATGTGGACCCCTCAAAATACTTAGGACAAAAGATTGGCTCAAGCTCAAGACTCTACGTTTACTTTTAGTGATCCAAGATCACATTGAGTCCATAGGAAAAGCCAATACTATTAAAAGGGGATGAGGTGTTGCTTAATGGCTTGCTTGCTAAAAAACCCTCAACTACTTTCTCATATCCACATATGTCCCAAACCAAAAGTCAAACTCGGCCCCACCAAAACATCTATCCGGTGCCACCGAGTTCTCTTGACATAGCCACTGCCACATACCCTAGTCACTTCGATCTCACCGATAGGGATTTCGGTCTTATCGAGACAGGATTGCAAACTCTTTGTTTCCCTTCGTAATGTTTCGGTCCAACCGAGATGAGCGATCGGTCCCACCAAGTTTGCAATGCAAACTCTCGGTTTCCCTTTCGTAACGTTTCGGTCTCACCGAAATGAGCGATTTAGTCCCATTGAGTTTGCCTGACCAACTCTCTGGTTAGCTTATTACCAAAATCAGTCCCACCGAGTTTGTCTAATTGGCCTCACCGAGATTACGTTATGCCCTAACCCTAATGCAATCGGTCCCACCGAGTTGATATGTCGGTCCCACCGAAAAGCCTAACGTTCACATTTTGAACTGAATCGGTTTGACCGAGTTTTGTGATTCGGTCCCACCGAGTTTGGTGATTTGTGTGTAACGGTTAGATTTTGTGTGGAGGCAATATATACCGTTCCACCCACTCTTCATTCGTGTAGAGAGCCATCAGAACATGCCTACACTTCTAGCATACATTTTCTGAGAGAGAACTACCTACTCATGTGTTGAGGTCAAGATATTCCATTCCAACCACATAAATCTTGATCTCTAGCCTTCTCCAAGTTGCTTTCCACTCAAATCACCTTTCCACCAAATCTAAATCTGTGTGAGAGAGTTGAGTGTTGGGGAGACTATCATTTGAAGCACAAGAGCAAGGAGTTCATCATCAACACACCATCTATTACCTTTTGGAGAGTGGTGTCTCCTAGATTGGTTAGGTGTCACTTGGGAGCCTCCGTCAAGATTGTGGAGTTGAACCAAGGAGTTTGTACGGGCAAGGAGATCACCTACTTCGTGAAGATCTACCCTAGTGAGGCAAGTCCTTCGTGGGCGGTGGCCATGGTGGGATAGACAAGGTTGCTTCTTCGTGGACCCTTCGTGGGTGGAGCCCTCCGTGGACTTGTGCAACCGTTACCCTTCATGGGTTGAAGTCTCCATCAACGTGGATGTACGATAGCACCACCTATCAGAACCACGCCAAAAATCTCTGTGTCTACATTGCGTTTGCTCCCTCCAAACTCCTCCCTTTACCTTCATGTGCAATGTTTTACATTCCGCTGCTATACTCTTAGACTTGCATGTGTAGGTTGATTGCTTGACTAGTGCTAAGTTGCTAAAATCTGCCAAGACTTAAAATTGGGAAAAGGCTAGATTTTTATTTGGTCAAGTAGTCTAATCACCCCCCCCCCTCTAGACATACTTTCGATCCTACACCATGCTTGCACCTGCTTGATTATTCAGATTTGCCCATCCCCTCGGAGGAAGGTTCCACTTCCGTGGTGTTGCAACTTCCACCGATGGTTTGAGAGCATGCATAGAGCGGGCCATAGAACCATACGATACCTTTGTTTTTTTCACGAATACGCAAATTTTGCATATAATTTCATTGATAGAAGGAAATAGAATGAGTACAAGGGAGGGTACAACATAATACACGAGCACAAGATGATGTGTACATGGTGCCATGAGCAAAGAGAAAAGGGATGCTCGGCCCGGATAAAGGGTACAACACAACTAAACCCAACAAGCCCCGAAGTAGAGGGGCAGGCCAAAATCGCCACGACAGCCAACATCACCAGAGCCAACCGTGGGGACACCACGAGCGAACAAGATGGCTCCTTCAAGAATCGTGTGACTCCTTTGCTATCCGATCCAAAGAACCAGAACAAGGGTTTCCCCAGTGCTCAAAGAAGGGCGTGGATGAAGGCCATGCCAGCGCCTTCAGAAGGAAAACGACACCCGCGAGTGTCGCCGCTGCCAACATCGGCAAGCCAAGTAGAGATTTCGCCCTGGCCTTGAGCCCAAGCAATCCCATAGACGCCAGGTTGGAAATCAGAGATGCAGAAGTCAGGCCGCCGGTTAAAACCGCCACCACAGGTAGGGGTGTGGGGCTGCACTTGTCGCTGGAGGATGGCACCAAGCGCCACTGGACCGCGAGCAATGGATCAGGCGCAAGGCAAGGCATGGAGGTGGACATGGTTGGGGAGTTAGTGGGGTAGAGAGAACCACCGCGGGGAAGTGGTAGGAGCTGGCAATGCCAGCGAGCAAGGAACTAGAAGGTGACGCCGATCAAAGCCGTCGGGGCCATAGCCGCCAAGACACCGGTGAGCCGAGGGAGCCGGAAGGAACGTAGCTAATGTGTCGTCAGGGCCGAAACCACACCGGTAAAGAACGCCGGCGGAACCATAGGCATTGGAGGACGTGTGTCTAGGGACACTAGGCCAGAACAGCACAAGCAAAAGGCCCGCTGCGAGGTCACACTAGGCAGGCCACCACGTCAGTAGGCCCGAGGGCAGCCACCACTGGGAACAACCATATGGGCCTCAACACCACTAAACCGGAGCCAACACCAACCATATTGGCGGGGGGCCGAATCCTACTTGGGGAGGGAGTAAGACTCCCCCCCAAAGCTGGCGCACCAAGGGGGCTCCTTCCCCTTGTTGGAAATATGCCCTAGAGGTAATAATAAATGGTTATTATTATATTTCTTTGTTCATGGTAATTATCTATTGTTCATGCTATAATTGTGTTATCCGGAAATCGCAATACATGTGTGAATATATAGACCACAACGTGTCCCTAGTAAGCCTCTAGTTGACTAGCTCGTTGATCAACAGATAGTCATGGTTTCCTAACTATGGACATTGGATGTCATTGATGGACACGACCCAATCCTAAGCATAGCTCAAAGATCGTGTAGTTCGTTTGCTAGAGCTTTTCCAATGTCAAGTATCTTCTCCTTAGACCATGAGATCGTGCAACTCCCAGATACCGTAGGAGTACTTTGGGTGTGCCAAACGTCACAACGTAACTGGGTGACTATAAAGGTATACTACGGGTATCTCCGAAAGTGTCTGTTGGGTTGGCACGGATCGAGACTGGGATTTGTCACTCCGTATGACGGAGAGGTATCTCTGGGCCCACTCGGTAATGCATCATCACAATGAGCTCAATGTGACTAAGGAGTTAGTCACGGGATCATGCATTGCGGTACGAGTAAAGAGACTTGCCGGTAACGAGATTGAACAAGGTATTGGGATACCGACGATCGAATCTCGGGCAAGTAATATACCGATTGACAAAGGGAATTGTATACGGGATTGATTGAATCCTCGACATCGTGGTTCATCCGATGAGATCATCGTGGAACATGTGGGAGCCAACATGGGTATCCAGATCCCGCTGTTGGTTATTGACCGGAGAGGCGTCTCGGTCATGTCTGCATGTCTCCCGAACCCGTAGGGTCTACACACTTAAGGTTCGGTGACGCTAGGGTTGTAGAGATATGAGTATGCGGAAACCCGAAAGTTGTTCGGAGTCCCGGGTGAGATCCCGGACGTCACGAGGAGTTCCGGAATGGTCCGGAGGTGAAGAATTATATATAGGAAGTCAAATTTCGGCCACCGGGAAAGTTTCGGGGGTCACCGGTATTGTACCGGGACCACCGGAAGGGTCCCGGGGGTCCATCGGGTGGGGCCACCTATCTCAGAGGGCCCCATGGGCTGAAATGGGAAGGGAACCAGTCCTTAGTGGGCTGGGGCACCCCCCATGGGCCTCCCCCCTACGCCTAGGGTTGGAAACCCTAGGGTGGGGGGCGCCCCACTTGCCTTGGGGGGCAAGTCTCCCTCCTGGCCGCCGCCCCCCATGCAGATGGGTCTTGGCCGGCGCCCCCCCCTCCCAAGGGGCCTATATAAAGGGGGGGAGGGAGGGCAGCAATACTACAGCCTTTGGCGCCTCCCTCCTTCCCTGCAACACCTCTCCCTCTCGCAGTAGCTTGGCGAAGCCCTGCCGAGATCCCGCTACATCCACCACCACGCCGTCGTGCTGCTGGATCTCCATCAACCTCTCCTTCCCCCTTGCTGGATCAAGAAGGAGGAGACGTCGCTGCTCCGTACGTGTGTTGAACGTAGTGGTGCCGTCCGTTCGGCACTCGGTCATCGGTGATTTGGATCACGGCGAGTACGACTCCATCAACCTCGTTCATTGGAACGCTTCCGCTCGCGATCTACAAGGGTATGTAGATGCACTCCTTTCCCCTCGGTGCTAGTATACTCCATAGATGGATCTTGGTGATGCATAGGAAATTTTAAAATTCTGCTACGATCCCCAACAGTGGCATCATGAGCCAGGCCTATGCGTAGTTACTATGCACGAGTAGAACACAAAGCAGTTGTGGGCGTAGATGTTGCCAATTCTTCTTGCCGCTACTAGTCTTATCTTGTTTCGGCGGTATTGTGGGATGAAGCGGCCCGGACCGACCTTACACGTACGCTTACGTGAGACTGGTTCCACCGACTAACATGCACTAGTTGCATAAGGTGGCTAGCGGGTGTCTGTCTCGCCCACTTTAGTCGGAACGGATTCGATGAAAAGGGTCCTTATGAAGGGTAAATAGAAATTGGCATATCACGTTGTGGTTTTACGTAGGTAAGAAACGTTCTTGCTAGAAACCTATACAAGCCACGTAAAAACTTGCAACAACAATTAGAGGACGTCTAACTTGTTTTTGCGGCATGTGCTATGTGATGTGATATGGCCAGAAGATGTGATGAATGATATATGTGATGTATGAGATTGATCATATTCTTGAATAGGAATCACGACTTGCATGTCGATGAGTATGACAACCGGCTGGAGCCATAGGAGTTGTCTTTATTTTTTGTATGACCTGCGAGTCATTGAATAACGCCATGTAAATTACTTTACTTTGTTGCTAAACGCGTTAGCCATAGAAGTAGAAGTAATCGTTGGCGTGACAACTTCATGAAGACACAATGATGGAGATCATGGTGTCATGCCGGTGACGAAGATGATCATGGTTCCCCGAAGATGGAGATCAAAGGAGCAAAATGATATTGACCATATCATGTCACTATTTGATTGCATGTGATGTTTATCATGTTTTGCATCTTATTTGCTTAGAACGACGGTAGTAAGTAAGATGATCCCTTATAATAATTTCAAGAAAGTGTTCACCCTAACTGTGCACCATTGCGAAGGTTCGTTGTTTCGAAGCACCACGTGATGATCGGGTGTGATAGATTCTAACGTTCGCATACAACGGGTGTTGATGAGCCTAGCATGTACAGACATGGCCTCGGAACACACGCAATACACTTAGGTTGACTTGACGAGCCTAGCATGTACAGACATGGCCTCGGAACACGGAGGACCGAAAGGTCGAGCATGAGTCGTATAGAAGATACGATCAACATGGAGATGTTCACCGATCTTGACTAGTCCGTCTCACGTGATGATCGGACACGGCCTAGTTAACTCGGATCATGTTTCACTTAGATGACTAGAGGGATGTCTATCTGAGTGGGAGTTCATTGAGTAATTTGATTAGATGAACTTAATTATCATGAACTTAGTCGAAAATCTTTACAATATGTCTTGTAGATCAAATGGCCCACGTTGTCCTCAACTTCAACGCGTTCCTAGAGAAAACCAAGCTGAAAGATGATGGCAGCAACTATACGGACTGGGTCCGGAACCTGAGGATCATCCTCATAGCTGCCAAGAAAGATTATGTCCTAGAAGCACCGCTAGGTGAAGCACCAATCCCAGAGAACCAAGACGTTATGAACGCTTGGCAATCACGTGCTGATGATTACTCCCTCGTTCAGTGCGGCATGCTTTACAGCTTAGAACCGGGTCTCCAAAAGCGTTTTGAGAAACATGGAGCATATGAGATGTTCGAAGAGCTGAAAATGGTTTTCCAAGCTCATGCCCGGGTCGAGAGATATGAAGTCTCCGACAAGTTCTTCAGTTGTAAAATGGAGGAAAATAGTTCTGTTAGTGAGCACATACTCAGAATGTCTGGGTTACACAACCGCTTGTCTCAGCTGGGAGTTAATCTCCCGGATGACGCGGTCATTGACAGAATCCTTCGGTCGCTTCCACCAAGCTACAAGAGCTTTGTGATGAACTTCAATATGCAGGGGATGGAAAAGACCAATCCTGAGGTATATTCGATGCTGAAATCAGCGGAGGTGGAGATCAGAAAAGAACATCAAGTGTTGATGGTGAATAAAACCACTAAGTTCAAGAAAGGCAAGGGTAAGAAGAACTTCAAGAAGGACGGCAAGGGAGTTGCCGCGCCCGGTAAGCCAGTTACTGGGAAGAAGCCAAGGAATGGACCCAAGCCTGAGACTGAGTGCTTTTATTGCAAGGGAAGTGGTCACTAGAAGCGGAACTGCCCCAAATACTTAGCGGACAAGAAGGTCGGCAACACCAAAGGTATATGTGATATACATGTAATTGATGTGTACCTCACCAGTACTCGTAGTAGCTCCTGGGTATTTGATACCGGTGCGCTTGCTCATATTTGTAACTCAAAATAGGAACTGCGGAATAAACGGAGACTGTCAAAGGACGAGGTGACGATGCGCGTCGGGAATGGTTCCAAGGTCGATGTGATCGCCGTCGGCACGCTACCTCTGCATCTACCTACGGGATTAGTTTTAAACCTCAATAATTGTTATTTAGTGCCAGCTTTGAGCATGAACATTGTATCTGGATCTCGTTTAATTCGAGATGGCTACTCATTTAAATCCGAGAATAATGGTTGTTCTATTTATATGAGAGATATGTTTTATGGTCATGCCCCGCTGGTCAATGGTTTATTCTTGATGAATCTTGAACGTGATGTTACACATGTTCATAGTGTGAATACCAAAAGATGTAAAGCTGATGACGATAGTCCCACATACTTGTGGCACTGCCGCCTTGGTCACATTGGTGTCAAGCGCATGAAGAAGCTCCATGCAGATGGACTTTTGGAGTCTCTTGATTACGAATCATTTGACACGTGCGAACCATGCCTCATGGGTAAGATGACCAAGACTCCGTTCTCCGGAACAATGGAGCGAGCAACCAACTTATTGGAAATTATACATACCGATGTGTGCGGTCCAATGAGTGTTGAGGCTCGCGGAGGATATCGTTATGTTCTCACTCTCACTGATGACTTAAGTAGATATGGGTATGTCTACCTAATGAAACACAAGTCTGAAACCTTTGAAAAGTTCAAGGAATTTCAGAGTGAGGTTGAGAATCAACGTGACAGGAAAATAAAATTCTTACGATCAGATCGTGGTGGAGAATATTTAAGTCACGAATTTGGTGCGCACTTAAGGAAATGTGGAATCGTTTCACAACTCACGCCGCCTGGAACACCTCAGCGAAACGGTGTGTCCGAACGTCGTAATCGCACTCTATTGGATATGGTGCGATCTATGATGTCTCTTACCGATTTACCGCTCTCATTTTGGGGCTATGCTTTAGAGACTGCCGCATTCACTTTAAATAGGGCTCCGTTGAAATCTGTTGAGACGACAACGTATGAATTATGGTTTGGGAAGAAACCTAAGCTATCGTTTCTAAAAGTTTGGGGATGCGATGCTTATGTCAAGAAACTTCAACCTGAAAAGCTCGAACCCAAGTCGGAGAAATGCGTCTTCATAGGATACCCTAAGGAAACTATTGGGTATACCTTCTACCTCAGATCCGAAGGCAAGATCTTCGTTGCCAAGAACGGGTCCTTTCTGGAGAAAGAGTTTCTCTCGAAGGAAGTAAGTGGGAGGAAATTGGAACTTGATGAGGTGATAGTCACCCCTTCCGTACCGGAAAGTAGCGCAACGCGGGAAGATGTTCCTGTGGTGCCTACACCGACTGGGGAGGAAACTAATGATGATGATCATGAGGCTTCGGATCAAGTTACTACTGAACTTCGTAGGTCCACAAGGACACGTTCCGCACCAGAATGGTACGGCAACCCTGTCCTGGAAATCATGTTGTTAGACAACAGTGAACCTTCGAACTATGAAGAAGCGATGGCGGGCCCGGATTCCGACAAATGGCTAGAAGCCATGAAATCCGAGATAGGATCCATGTATGAAAATGAAGTATGGACTTTGACTGACTTGCCCGATGATCGGCGAGCCATAAAAAATAAATGGATCTTTAAGAAGAAGACAGACGCGGATGGTAATGTGACCATCTATAAGGCTCGACTTGTCGCTAAGGGTTATCGACAAGTTCAAGGGGTTGACTACGATGAGACTTTCTCACCCGTAGCGAAGCTGAAGTCCGTCTGAATCATGTTAGCAATTGCCGCATACTATGATTATGAGATATGGCAGATGGACGTCAAAACGGCATTCCTTAACGGCTTCCTTAAGGAAGAATTGTATATGATGCAGCCGGAAGGTTTTGTTGATCCTAAGAATGCTAACAAAGTATGCAAGATCCAGCGCTCAATCTATGGGCTGGTGCAAGCATCTCGGAGTTGGAACATTCGCTTTGATGAGATGATCAAAGCATTTGGGTTTACACAGACTTATGGAGAAGCCTGTGTTTACAAGAATGTGAGTGGGAGCTCTGTAGCATTTCTCATATCATATGTGGATGACATACTATTGATGGGAAATGATATAGAATTCTTGGAAAGTATAAAGGCCTACATGAATAAGTGTTTTTCAATGAAGGACCTTGGAGAAGCTGCTTATATATTAGGCATCAAGATCTATAGAGATAGATCAAGACGCCTCATTGGTCTTTCACAGAGTATGTACCTTGACAAGATATTGAAGAAGTTCAATATGGATCAGTCCAAGAAGGGGTTCTTGCCTGTATTGCAAGGTGTGCAATTGAGCATGGCTCAATGCCCGACCACGGCAGAAGATAGAGAAAAGATGAGTGTCATCCCCTATGCCTCGTCCATAGGGTCTATTATGTATGCCATGCTGTGCACCAGACCTGATGTAAACCTTGCCGTAAGTTTGGTAGGAAGGTACCAAAGTAATCCCGTCATGGAACACTGGACAGCGGTCAAGAATATCCTGAAGTACCTGAAGAGGACTAAGGATATGTTTCTCGTTTATGGAGGTGACGAAGAGCTCGTCGTAAAAGGTTACGTCGACGCTAGCTTCGACACAGATCTGGATGACTCGAAGTCACAAACCGGATACGTGTATATTTTGAATGGAGGAGCAGTAAGCTGGTGCAGTTGCAAGCAAAGCGTCGTGGCGGGATCTACATGTGAAGCGGAGTACAAGGCAGCCTCGGAGGCAGCATAGGAAGCAGTCTGGATGAAGGAGTTCATTACCGACCTAGGGGTGATTCCCAACGCGTCGGGCCCGATGACTCTCTTCTGTGACAACACTGGAGCTATTGCCCTTGCGAAGGAGCCCAGGTTTCACAGGAAGACCAGGCATATCAAGCGTCGCTTCAACTCCATTCGTGAAAGTGTTCAAAATGGAGACATAGATATTTGTAAAGTACATACGGACCTGAATGTAGCAGATCCGTTGACTAAACCTCTCCCTAGGGCAAAACATGATCAACACCAGGACGCAATGGGTGTTCGATTCATCACAATGTAACTAGATTATTGACTCTAGTGCAAGTGGGAGACTGTTGGAAATATGCCCTAGAGGCAATAATAAATGGTTATTATTATATTTCTTTGTTCATGGTAATTATCTATTGTTCATGCTATAATTGTGTTATCCGGAAATCGTAATACATGTGTGAATATATAGACCACAACGTGTCCCTAGTAAGCCTCTAGTTGACTAGCTCGTTGATCAACAGATAGTCATGGTTTCCTGACTATGGACATTGGATGTCATTGATAACGGGATCACATCATTAGGAGAATGATGTGATGGACAAGACCCAATCCTAAGCATAGCTCAAAGATCGTGTAGTTCGTTTGCTAGAGGTTTTCCAATGTCAAGTATCTCCTCCTTAGACCATGAGATTGTGCAACTCCCGGATACCGTAGGAGTACTTTGGGTGTGCCAAACGTCACAACGTAACTGGGTGACTATAAAGGTATACTACGGGTATCTCCGAAAGTGTCTGTTGGGTTGGCACGGATCGAGACTGGGATTTGTCACTCCGTATGACGGAGAGGTATCTCTAGGCCCACTCGGTAATGCATTATCACAATGAGCTCAATGTGACTAAGGAGTTAGTCACGGGATCATGCATTGCGGTACGAGTAAAGAGACTTGCCGGTAACGAGATTGAACAAGGTATTGGGATACCGACGATCGAATCTCGGGCAAGTAACATACCGATTGACAAAGGGAATTGTATACGGGATTGATTGAATCCTCGACATCGTGGTTCATCCGATGAGATCATCGTGGAACATGTGGGAGCCAACATGGGTATCCAGATCCCGCTGTTGGTTATTGACCGGAGAGGCGTCTCTGTCATGTCTGCATGTCTCCCAAACCCGTAGGGTCTACACACTTAAGGTTCGGTGACGCTAGGGTTGTAGAGATATGAGTATGCGGAAACCCGAAAGTTGTTCGGAGTCCCGGGTGAGATCCCGAACGTCACGAGGAGTTCCGGAATGGTCCGGAGGTGAAGAATTATATATAGGAAGTCAAGTTTCGGCCAACGGGAAAGTTTCGGGGGTCACCGGTATTGTACCGGGACCACCGGAAGGGTCCCGGGGGTCCACCGGGTGGGGCCACCTATCCCGGAGGGCCCCATGGGCTGAAATGGGAAGGGAACCAGTCCTTAGTGGGCCGGGGCACCCCCCATGGGCCTCCCCCTGCGCCTAGGGTTGGAAACCCTAGGTGGGGGGGCGCCCCACTTGCCTTGGGGGGCAAGTCTCCCCCCTGGCCGCCGCCCCCCCATGCAGATGGGTCTTGGCCGGCGCCCCCCCCTCCCAAGGGGCCTATATAAAGGGGGGAGGGAGGGCAGCAATACTACAGCCTTTGGCGCCTCCCTCCTTCCCTGCAACACCTCTCCCTCTCGCAGAAGCTTGGCGAAGCCCTGCCGAGATCCCGCTACATCCACCACCACGCCGTCGTGCTGCTGGATCTCCATCAACCTCTCCTTCCCCCTTGCTGAATCAAGAAGGAGGAGACGTTGCTGCTCCGTACGTGTGTTGAACGCGGAGGTGCCGTCCGTTCGGCACTCGGTCATCGGTGATTTGGATCACGGCGAGTACGACTCCATCAACCTCGTTCATTGGAACGCTTCCGCTCGCGATCTACAAGGGTATGTAGATGCACTCCTTTCCCCTCGTTGCTAGTATACTCCATAGATGGATCTTGGTGATGCATAGGAAATTTTAAAATTCTGCTACGATCCCCAATACCCCTTTGGTCACTGCCCTCTCCCTCTCCTCTAACCTATATATACTAGAGGATTTCCACCATATGGATACACAAGTTTTGGAGCCTCCTCTAGTTGATCTAGTGCACGTTCTAGTTGGTCCTAGTTGACTAATTAGAGCGAGCCCTAGCCACCTCTAATCCTCATAATTAGAAGCCTCGTGTTGTTCTAATCTCCTTCCTCTAATTCTCAAGTGACGATTAGCTCTAGACGGCGAAGCGCTGCCGGAACGTGAAGAGCGTACACTTGCAACCAAGTAGAGAGGCCGTGCTTTCGTTCTTCCGTTCGTCGGATCGTTCGTGGGCGGTTCTCGGGATCGTCATCGACGTTCGAGGGACTTCAAGTACAATCTACACCGACTCGTCTACTTTCGCTACACTCCTGGAGTCGGTAATGCTCGTTGATCACAACCCGTTATGCATCTTCATATTGTTCCTGGGTGATCGTGGGGCGATTTTTTTTGTTTTCTACTATGTTTCCCAACAGAAGGCTTCTGCTAACGACTCAAGGGCTAGCGAAGTTGTTTTGTTCTCGGCCCTCAGCGCCCTATCCGGGTTGCTGGTGATGATTATCACTCCAATGGGGCCGGGCATTTTGAGATTCATATACCCGTAGTGGGGTATGGCGTGCAATTTTATGAACGATTCTCGCCCTAGCAGGGCGTGGTAGCCGCTCCGGAAGGGCACGACGTGGAAGGTCAACTCCTCGGATTGATAGTTCTCGGGAGTGCCGAAGACCACATCGAGGGTGATCTTTGCCTTTCATCGTGCTTCCCTGCCGGGGATGATTCCTTTAAATCTAATTGAGCTATGCTGGATGCGATTTGTGTCGAATTGCATTTTTTCCAACATGCCCTCATAAATTAGACTCAAGCTACTGCCGTCGTTCATTAGTACCTTGTGTAGTCGGCATACGTCCACTATGGGGTCGAGGACCAGGGCGGCTGGGCATCGCCTTAGATCGACCATTGACTGGTCGTGGTGCTCGAACATGATCGGTGTGTCCAACCATGTCGCCGGGGGTTCACGTATTGGGGCGCGGACGAGCTCCTGTAGGGCCCGTTTTCTTTGGTTTCCTAACTTATATGTTTGGTAAATCATCAGAACCTCGGCTTCTTTCGAGGATTTTGTGGGATGACTAATAGTATGCCTATTTGCGAGGAGAGCCTCGCCACCCTTGGCAACTTGTTTCACAACCCAACATGCTCGAAGGGTGTTGGTTGGTTTATTGTTGAGCAAAGTGGAGTGTACAGGACACGGTCAGTCCAGCAA
This sequence comes from Aegilops tauschii subsp. strangulata, assembly GCF_002575655.3. Classification (NCBI taxonomy): domain Eukaryota; kingdom Viridiplantae; phylum Streptophyta; class Magnoliopsida; order Poales; family Poaceae; genus Aegilops; species Aegilops tauschii. Next base: position 167,782,898 of record NC_053036.3, on the reverse strand, counting down.
TCCGTCTAGGGCGGTCTGGGATCCCGTCTTCTTTCTTTTTTGTGGTGACTCTGCTAGCATGGGGTGTTGGAAATATGCCCTAGAGGCAATAATAAATGGTTATTATTATATTTCTTTGTTCATGATAATAGTCTATTATTCATGCTATAATTGTATTGTCCGGAAATCGTAATACATGTGTGAATACATAGACCACAACGTGTCCCTAGTAAGCCTCTAGTTGACTAGCTCGTTGATCAACAGATAGTCATGGTTTCCTGACTATGGACATTGGATGTCATTGATAACGGGATCACATCATTAGGAGAATGATGTGATGGACAAGACCCAATCCTAAGCATAGCATAAAAGATCGTGTAGTTTCGTTTGCTAGAGCTTTTCCAATGTCAAGTATCTTTTCCTTAGACCATGAGATCGTGCAACTCCCGGATACCGTAGGAGTGCTTTGGGTGTGCCAAACGTCACAACGTAACTGGGTGACTATAAAGGTGCACTACGGGTATCTCCGAAAGTGTCTGTTGGGTTGGCACGGATCAAGACTGGGATTTGTCACTCCGTGTGACGGAGAGGTATCTCTGGCCCACTCGGTAATGCATCATCATAATGAGCTCAATGTGACTAAGGTGTTAGTCACGGGATCATGCATTGCGGTACGAGTAAAGAGACTTGCCGGTAACGAGATTGAACAAGGTATTGGGATACCGACGATCGAATCTCGGGCAAGTAATATACCGATTGACAAAGGGAATTGCATACGGATTGATTGAATCCTCGACACCGTGGTTCATCCGATGAGATCATCGTGGAACATGTGGGAGCCAACATGGGTATCCAGATCCCGCTGTTGGTTATTGACCGGAGAGGCGTCTCGGTCATGTCTGCATGTCTCCCGAACCCGTAGGGTCTACACACTTAAGGTTCGGTGACGCTAGGGTTGTAGAGATATATGTATGCAGAAACCCGAAAGTTGTTCGGAGTCCCGGATGAGATCCCGGACGTCACGAGAGGTTCCGGAATGGTCCGGAGGTGAAGAATTATATATAGGAAGTCCAGTTTCGGCCACCGGGAAAGTTTCGGGAGTTACCGGTATTGTACCGGGACCACCGGAAGGGTCCCGGGGGTCCACCGGGTGGGGCCACCTATCCCGGAGGGACCCGTGGGCTGAAAGTGGAAGGGAACCAGCCCTTAGTGGGCTGGGGCGCCCCCCTTGGGCCTCCCCCCATGCGCCTAGGGTTGGGAACCCTAGGGGGGAGTTCCCCCTTGCCTTGGGGGGCAAGGCAACCCCTTCCCCCCTTGTGGCCGCCGCCCCCCATGAGATCTCATCTCTAGGGCCGGCGCCCCCCCGAGGGGGCCTATATAAAAGGGGGGAGGGAGGGCAGCAACCTACAGCCTTGGGCGCCTCCCTCCTCCCCTGCAACACCTCTCTCTCTCTCGCAGAAGCTCGGCGTAGCCCTGCCGGATAACCGCTACATCCACCACCACGCCGTCGTGCTGTTGGATCTCCATCAACCTCTCCTTTCCCCTTGCTGGATCAAGAAGGAGGAGACGTTGCTGCACCGTACGTGTGTTGAACGCGGAGGTGCCGTCCGTTCGGCACTCGGTCATCGGTGATTTGGATCACGGCGAGTACGACTCCGTCATCCACGTTCATTGGAACGCTTCCGCTCGCGATCTACAAGGGTATGTAGATGCACTCCTTTCCCCTCGTTGCTAGTAGACTCCATAGATGCATCTTGGTGAGCGTAGGAAATTTTTTAAATTATGCTACGATTCCCAACAGTGGCATCATGAGCCAGGCCTATGCGTAGTTACTATGCACGAGTAGAACACAAAGCAGTTGTGGGCGTTGAGTTTGCCAATTCTTCTTGCCGCTACTAGTCATTTCTTGTTTCGGCGGCATTGTAGGATGAAGCGGCCCGGACCGACCTTACACGTACGCTTACGTGAGACAGGTTCCACCGATTGACATGCACTAGTTGCATAAGGTTGCTAGCGGGTGTCTGTCTCTCCTACTTTAGTCGGAACGGATTCGATGAAAAGGGTCCTTATGAAGGGTAAATAGAAATTGGCAAATCACGTTGTGGTCATACGTAGGTAAGAAAACGTTCTTGCTAGAAACCTACAAACCACGTAAAACTTGCAACAACAATTAGAGGACGTCTAACTTGTTTTTGCAGCAAGTGTTATGTGATGTGATATGGCCAGAAGATGTGATGAATGATATATGTGATGTATGAGATTCATCATATTCTTGTAATAGGAATCACGACTTGCATGTCGATGAGTATGACAACCGGCAGGAGCCATAGGAGTTGTCTTTATTATTTTGCATGACCTGCGTGTCATTGAATAACGCCATGTAATTTACTTTACTTTGTTGCTAAACGCGTTAGCCATACAAGTAGAAGTAATCGTTGGCGTGACGACTTCATGAAGACACAATGATGGAGATCATGATGATGGAGATCATGGTGTCATGTCGGTGACGAAGATGATCATGGTGCCCCGAAGATGGAGATCAAAGGAGCATGATGATATTGGCCATATCATGTCACTATTTGATTGCATGTGATGTTTATCATGTTTTTGCATCTTATTTGCTTAGAACGACGGTAGTAAGTAAGATGATCCCTTATAATAATTTCAAGAAAGTGTTCACCCTAACTGTGCACCGTTGCGAAGGTTCGTTGTTTCGAAGCACCACGTGATGATCGGGTGTGATAGATTCTAACGTTCGAATACAACGGGTGTTGACGAGCCTATCATGTACAGACATGGCCTCGGAACACACGCAATACACTTAGGTTGACTTGACGAGCCTAGCATGTACAGACATGGCCTCGGAACACGGAGGACCGAAAGGTCGAGCATGAGTCGTATAGAAGATACGATCAACATGGAGATGTTTACCGATCTTGACTAGTCCGTCTCACGTGATGATCGGACACGGCCTAGTTGAATTTGGATCATGTTTCACTTAGATGACTAGAGGGATGTCTATCTGAGTGGGAGTTCATTAAAAATTTGATTAGATGAACTTAATTATCATGAACTTAGTCTAAAATCTTTACACTATGTATTGTAGATCAAATGGCCCACGTTGTCCTCAATTTCAACGTGTTCCTAGAGAAAACCAAGCTGAAAGATGATGGCAGCAACTATACGGACTGGGTCCGGAACCTGAGGATCATCCTCATAGCAGCCAAGAAAGATTATGTCTTAGAAGCACCGCTAGGTGAAGCACCAATCCCTGAGAACCAAGACGTTATGAACGCTCGGCAGCAGCGTGCTGATGATTACTCCCTGGTTCAGTGCGGCATTCTTTACAGCTTAGAACCGGGTCTCCAAAAGCGTTTTGAGAAACATGGAGCATATGAGATGTTCGAGGAGCTGAAACTGGTTTTTCAAGCTCATGCCCGGGTCGAGAGATATGATGTCTCCGACAAGTTCTTCAGCTGTAAAATGGAGGAGAACAGTTCTGTTAGTGAGCACATACTCAGAATGTCTGGGTTGCACAACCGCTTGTCTCAGCTGGGAGTTAATCTCCCGGATGACGCGGTCGTTGACAGAATCCTCCAGTCGCTTCCACCAAGCTAAAAGAGCTTTGTGATGAACTTCAATATGCAGGGGATGGAAAAGACCATTCCTGAGGTATATTCAATGCTGAAATCAGCTGAGGTAGAGATCAGAAAAGAACATCAAGTGTTGATGGTGAATAAAACCACTAAGTTCAAGAAGGGCAAGGGTAAGAAGAACTTCAAGAAGGACGGCAAGGGAGTTGCCGGGCCCGGTAAGCCAGTTACCGGGAAGAAGTCAAAGAATGGACCCAAGCCCGAGACTGAGTGCTTTTATTGCAAGGGAAGTGGTCACTGGAAGCGGAACTGCCCCAAATATTTAGCGGACAAGAAGAAGGCCGGCAACACCCAAGGTATATGTGATATACAAGTAATTGATGTGTACCTTACCAGTACTCGTAGTAGCTCCTGGGTATTTGATACCGGTGCGGTTGCTCATATTTGTAACTCAAAGCAGGAACTACGGAATAAACGGAGACTGGCAAAGGACGAGGTGACGATGCGCGTCGGGAATGGTTCCAAGGTCGATGTGATCGCCGTTGGCACGCTACCTCTGCATCTACCCACGGGATTAGTTTTAAACCTCAATAATTCTTATTTAGTGCCAGCTTTGAGCATGAACATTGTATCTGGATCTCGTTTAATTCGAGATGGCTACTCATTTAAATCTGAGAATAATGGTTGTTCTATTTATTTGAGAGATATGTTTTATGGTCATGCCCCGCTGGTCAATGGTTTATTTTTGATGAATCTCGAATGTGATGTTACACATGTTCATAGTGTGAATACCAAAAGATGTAAAGTTGATGACGATAGTCCCACATACTTGTGGCACTGCCGCCTTGGTCACATTGGTGTCAAGCGCATGAAGAAGCTCCATGCAGACGGACTTTTGGAGTCTCTTGATTACGAATCATTTGACACGTGCGAACCATGCCTCATGGGTAAGATGACCAAGACTCCGTTCTCCGGAACAATGGAGCGAGCAACCAACTTATTGGAAATCATACATACCGATGTATGTGGTCCAATGAGTGTTGAGGCTCGCGGAGGATATCGTTATGTTCTCACTCTCACTGATGATTTAAGTAGATATGGGTATGTCTACCTGATGAAACACAAGTCTGAAACCTTTGAAAAGTTCAAGGAATTTCAGAGTGAAGTTGAGAATCAACGTGACAGGAGAATAAAATTCCTACGATCAGATCGTGGTGGAGAATATTTAAGTCACGAGTTTGGTGCACACTTAAGGAAATGTGGAATAGTTTCACAACTCACGCCGCCTGGAACACCTCAGAGAAATGGTGTGTCCGAACGTCGTAATCGCACTCTATTGGATATGGTGCGATCTATGATGTCTCTTACCGATTTACCGCTCTCATTTTGGGGTTATGCTTTAGAGACTGCCGCATTCACTTTAAATAGGGCTCCGTCGAAATCCGTTGAGACGACACCGTATGAATTATGGTTTGGGAAGAAACCTAAGCTGTCGTTTCTAAAAGTTTGGGGATGCGATGCTTATGTCAAGAAACTTCAACCTGAAAAGCTCGAACCCAAATCGGAAAAATGCGTCTTCATAGGATACCCTAAGGAAACTATTGGGTATACCTTCTACCTCAGATCCGAAGGCAAGATCTTCGTTGCCAAGAACGGGTCCTTTCTGGAGAAGGAGTTTCTCTCGAAAGAATTGAGTGGGAGGAAAGTGGAACTTCATGAGGTGATAGTCACCCCTTCCGAAGCGGAAAGTAGCGCAGCGGGGGAAAATGTTCCTGTGGTGCCTACGCCGACTAGGGAGGAAGTTAATGATGCTGATCATGAAGCTTCGGATCAAGTTACTGAACTTCGTAGGTCCACAAGGACACGTTCCGCACCAGAGTGGTACGGCAACCCTGTCCTGGAAATCATGTTGTTAGACAACGGTGAACCTTCGAACTATGAAGAAGCGATGGCGGGCCCGGATTCCGACAAATGGCTAGAAGCCATGAAATCCGAGATAGAATCCATGTATGAAAACAAAGTATGGACTTTGACTGACTTGCCCGATGAGCGGCGAGCCATAGAAAACAAATGGATCTTTAAGAAGAAGACAGACGCAGATGGTAATGTGACCATCTACAAAGCTCGACTTGTCGCTAAGGGTTATCGACAAGTTCAAGGGGTTGACTACGATGAGACTTTCTCACCCGTAGCGAAGCTGAAGTCCGTCCGAATCATGTTAGCAATTGCCGGATACTATGATTATGAGATATGGCAGATGGATGTCAAAACAGCATTCCTTAACGGCTTCCTTAAGGAAGAGTTGTATATGATGCAGTCGGAAGGTTTTGTCGATCCTAAGAATGCTAACAAAGTATGCAAGCTCTAGCGCTCAATTTATGGGCTGGTGCAAGCATCTCGGAGTTGGAACATTCGCTTTGATGAGATGATCAAAGCATTTGGGTTTACACAGACTTATGGAGAAGCCTGTGTTTACAAGAATGTGAGTGGGAGCTCTGTAGCATTTCTCATATTATATGTGGATGACATATTATTGATGGGAAATGATATAGAATTCTTGGAAAGTATAAAGGCCTATTTGAATAAGTGTTTTTCAATGAAGGACCTTGGAGAAGCTGCTTATATATTAGGCATCAAGATCTATAGGGATAGATCAAGACGCCTCATTGGTCTTTCACAGAGTACATACCTTGACAAGATATTGAAGAAGTTCAATATGGATCAGTCCAAGAAGGGGTTCTTGCCTGTATTGCAAGGTGTGCAGTTGAGCACGGCTCAATGCCCGACCACGGCAGAAGATAGAGAAAAGATGAGTGTCATCCCCTATGCCTCGGCCATAGGGTCTATTATGTATGCCATGCTGTGTACCAGACCTGATGTAAACCTTGCCGTAAGTTTGGTAGGAAGGTACCAAAGTAATCCCGGCATGGAACACTGGACAGCAATCAAGAATATCCTGAAGTACCTGAAGAGGACTAAGGATATGTTTCTCGTTTATGGAGGTGACGAAGAGCTCGTCGTAAAGGGTTACGTCGACGCTAGCTTCGACACAGATCTGGATGACTCGAAGTCACAGACCAGATACGTGTATATTTTGAATGGAGGAGCAGTAAGCTGGTGCAGTTGCAAGCAAAGCGTCGTGGCGGGATCTACATGTGAAGCGGAGTACATGGCAGCCTCGGAGGCAGCACAGGAAGCAGTCTGGAAGAAGGAGTTCATTACCGACCTAGGGGTGATTCCCAATGCGTCGGGCCCGATGACTCTCTTCTGTGACAACACTGGAGCTATTGCCCTTGCGAAGGAGCCCAGGTTTCACAGGAAGACCAGGCATATCAAGCGTCGCTTCAACTCCATTCGTGAAAGTGTTCAAAATGGAGACATAGATATTTGTAAAGTACATACGGACCTGAATGTAGCAGATCCGTTGACTAAACCTCTCCCTAGAGCAAAACAAGATCAACACCAGGACGCAATGGGTGTTCGATTCATCACAATGTAACTAGATTATTGACTCTAGTGCAAGTAGGAGACTGTTGGAAATATGCCCTAGAGGCAATAATAAATGGTTATTATTATATTTCTTTGTTCATGATAATAGTCTATTATTCATGCTATAATTGTATTGTCCGGAAATCGTAATACATGTGTGAATACTAGACCACAACGTGTCCCTAGTAAGCCTCTAGTTGACTAGCTCGTTGATCAACAGATAGTCATGGTTTCCTGACTATGGACATTGGATGTCATTGATAACGGGATCACATCATTAGGAGAATGATGTGATGGACAAGACCCAATCCTAAGCATAGCATAAAAGATCGTGTAGTTTCGTTTGCTAGAGCTTTTCCAATGTCAAGTATCTTTTCCTTAGACCATGAGATCGTGCAACTCCCGGATACCGTAGGAGTTCTTTGGGTGTGCCAAACGTCACAACGTAACTGGGTGACTATAAAGGTGCACTACGGGTATCTCCGAAAGTGTCTGTTGGGTTGGCACGGATCGAGACTGGGATTTGTCACTCCGTGTGACGGAGAGGTATCTCTGGGCCCACTCGGTAATGCATCATCATAATGAGCTCAATGTGACTAAGGCGTTAGTCACGGGATCATGCATTGCGGTACGAGTAAAGAGACTTGCCGGTAACGAGATTCAACAAGGTATTGGGATACCGACGATCGAATCTCGGGCAAGTAACATACCGATTGACAAAGGGAATTGCATACGGATTGATTGAATCCTCGACACCGTGGTTCATCCGATGAGATCATCGTGGAACATGTGGGAGCCAACATGGGTATCCAGATCCCGCTGTTGTTTATTGACCGGAGAGGCGTCTCGGTCATGTCTGCATGTCTCCCGAACCCGTAGGGTCTACACACTTAAGGTTCGGTGACGCTAGGGTTGTAGAGATATATGTATGCGGAAACCCGAAAGTTGTTCGGAGTCCCGGATGAGATCCCGGATGTCACGAGAGGTTTCGGAATGGTCCGGAGGTGAAGAATTATATATAGGAAGTCCAGTTTCGGCCACCGGGAAAGTTTCGGGAGTTACCGGTATTGTACCGGGACCACCGGAAGGGTCCCGGGGGTCCACCGGGTGGGGCCACCTATCCCGGAGGGCCCCGTGGGCTGAAAGTGGAAGGGAACCAGCCTTAGTGGGCTGGGGCGCCCTCCTTGGGCCTCCCCCCATGCGCCTAGGGTTGGGAACCCTAGGGGGGAGTTCCCCCTTGCCTTGGGGGGCAAGGCAACCCCTTCCCCTCTTGTGGCCACCCCCCCCCCCCCATGAGATCTCATCTCTAGGGCCGGCGCCCCCCCCCCCAGGGGGCCTATATAAAGGGGGGAGGGAGGGCAGCAACCTACAGCCTTGGGCGCCTCCCTCCTCCCCTGCAACACCTCTCTCTCTCGCAGAAGCTCGGTGTAGCCCTGCCGGAGAACCGCTACATCCACCACCACGCCGTCGTGCTGTTGGATCTCCATCAACCTCTCCTTTCCCCTTGCTGGATCAAGAAGGAGGAGACGTTGCTGCACCGTACGTGTGTTCAACGCGGAGGTGCCGTCCGTTCGGCACTCGGTCATCGGTGATTTGGATCACGGCGAGTACGACTCCGTCATCCACGTTCATTGGAACGCTTCCGCTCGTGATCTACAAGGGTATGTAGATGCACTCATTTCCCCTCGTTGCTAGTAGACTCCATAGATGCATCTTGGTGAGCGTAGGAAATTTTTTAAATTATGCTACGATTCCCAACATGGGGCGCCTGAATGGCTCCCGTTGTGCGAGGTCATGCGCCTTTGATTCGTCCGAGTATACTGATTCCTGGGTCAGTCAGGCCTCTTCGATGGTGCAAAATTTGAAAACCAATTCTGAGAGCTTGGAGAAGGTCTAAACTCGACGCCGAGCGAGGGCGTTTAACAATCCCTCGTCGTGACAATTGTGGCTAAAGGCAGCAAGTGCTTCCATATCAGGGCAATTGGCTATTCTGTTCTTAACGAACAGGAATCGTGACCAAAATTGACGAACTGTTTCTTGGAGCGCTGTTTTGCATACATCGGATCCTAGACATCGGGGGGCCTCGAGTTACTTGGACAGTATTCGATGTGGGCGGTGGGTGGGATAAAAAATCCTAATCTGATCGGGGGAGGCTCCAAGGCGCCTCCACGTCCTTTGTAGGAAGTGTAAATGGGGGAGGTGCTTAGCTCTGGCTCGACATCTGAAACACCAACCTCGCTTAGCTAATTAGTTTTGCGCTTATTTCCCGTAGGAGAGTTCGGATCCGAGGTTCCCTTAGATTGGGTTTCATCGGCCTAGCTCAAAAGGGGAGCATAAAGCTCCACGCCAGTTTCTTAGTCCTGCCCTATTACCTCAAAGGAGGAACACGATTCAAGATCTGGTGGCCCTTTAAGTGACCCGTTGGTAGGAACCGTTGATGTGCCTATGGTATTGAGGGAATTCTGATCACCGATTGGCGAGGCCATCGACCCTTGTCGATCCAGCAGCGAGCTCGCAATGAAAGGACCAATGTCGGTGTCAAAACCGACAGATCTCGGGTAGGGGTGCCCGAGTTGTTAGATCAGATCGATGGGTAACAAGAGAGAACACACACACAAAATTTACACAGGTTCAGGCCCTCTCTATGGAGGTAAAGTCCTATGTCCTGCTCTTACTTATATTATGGAATTATCAAAGTACAAAGTTGATCTACCTCGAGATCGTGAGTTGAGGTCTAAACTCTAGGGGGTATGATGAATGTATGAATGGGTGTATGGATGATCTCTACGGACTAAACCCTCTGGTTTATATAGCCACTAGGGGTATCTAGGGTTACACATGGTCAGTTGCCATCTAAGAATCTACATGCCGAATCTAATCAGATATGCTTGAAGTACACGCCAAGTCTTCGGTCGCTACACTTTGAAGGCCTCCGGAGTCCTTCCTCCCTAACGGGCTGGTGGTCTGGCCCATACGTTAATCCGGCTGGGCTAGGACCCCCTAGTCTAGGACACCGTCACCATGGGCTACCAAATAGGCTGAAACCTGTTAGGGCGCAACCACATGGGCCTAGAGGCCCAATAAGGTGGCGCCCCCTAGAGGTGGTATGTTGGCTGAAGGAGCTAGGCGGGCTTGACATCCATAGTCTACTCATGCTTAACATTGCATTAAGGGTGTGTGGGTCTTGGCTTCGAGAACGTATCTGGAGAGGCCTTGCATGGGCTGCAGTGCACGTTGCGTTTGAGGTAGTTACCTTGTTCGCGACTTTAGTATTTGCATGGTTGGGATGGCCGCATCGCAAGATTCTTGTCAGATAGGTGGATTGGGGGATCGAAGGCGGAGCAGGTTGCCCCGGACTTAAAATTTTTTTGGGAACACGTAAGATAGTTGGGCATCGTTTCATTAAGAGAGAAGGACAATTAAGTTACATCTAGCATGCCCGAGGGCAGGCCGCACACCGCCAGTACATCATCCACACCTCTTCTCTTGATACAAATTACTCACGGTTACCCACCCTTCCATGGATGGCCGCTGTTCATTGCCAAGCCAAATGACACACTCGCCACTCCTCTCTGATTCTCGCACCTAGCAGTTGTGTTGTGCGTGACACCTTGTCGAACACCCTTCATTTTCACTCCTTGCAAATGTGATTCATAACAAGTATTAAGAAGGGGTGAATTCATTTCTAGCTAAACCCGGCGTTGCAGCACTTGCAGTAGGCCACCATTCGATCACTTCATCTTGCGCCAAGGGGGTGAAATTACCCCAACCATTGTCGGATAGAGCGTCAAACCATACTGTTCACGCGAGTGAGCACCTAACAAGCAGGTGATCCAGCATTTCCGGCTCCTGCAAACATAAGGGGCAACATGGCTAGTGCGACAACCCTCTTGAAGCGAGACGATCACAAGTCCAACGGCGGTTCTTGGCGACTAGCCAAGCAAAGAACTTTGAACTGCGGCCGCGCCCTTGAACTCCATATTTCAGCCACTCCTGGTATATCTGTCCGGTCGCAGAAGAATGCATGATAAGCTAATCTTGCCAAATAGCAACCCGAGTCTGACTAGATCCAACGGAAGGCGTCTGATGTCTCTGGCATGCTCGCCTCTTGCCTCTGAACCTTAGAACACAATCAACTAAATCACACAATCATTCCTCGCGAGAACGGCCCCGGGTGGAGAGTGGACTCAGTCAGAGCACCTGGATATCGCAAATAGAGGGACCCCAGACTTAATCTTCATGGTACCGCTCGTTGTGCGCTCCAGCTGCTTCGTTCACAATGGACTTCTCCTTAACAAGTGGATCAGGGATAAAGTGTCTTTTTCGCTCGCCATGATTGCCCAGTTATGCTTGCTATGGGAGAGGATCCATGTTGGGAATCGTAGCATAATTTAAAATTTTCCTACGCTCACCAAGATGCATCTATGGAGTCTACTAGCAACGAGGGGAAAGGAGTGCATCTACATACCCTTGTAGATCGCGAGCGGAAGCATTCCAATGAACGTGGATGACGGAGTCGTACTCGCCGTGATCCAAATCACCGATGACCGAGTGTCGAACGGACGGCACCTCCGCGTTCAACACACGTACGGTGCAGCGACGTCTCCTCCTTCTTGATCCAGCAGGGGGGGGGGAGAGGTTGATGGAGATCCAACAGCACAACGGCGTGGTGGTGGATGTAGCGGGTCTCCAGCAGGGCTTCGCCAAGCTTCTCCGAGAGAGAGAGAGAGAGGTGTTGCAGGGCAGGAGGGAGGCGCCCAAGGCTTAGATCTTGCTGCCCTCCCTTCCCCCCACTATATATAGGGCCAAGGGAGAGGGGGGCGCAGCCTTGCCCCTTCCTCCAAGGAAGGGTGCGGCCAGGGGGGAGTCCTTCCCCCCCAAGGCACCTCGGAGGTGCCTTCCCCCTTTAGGACTCTCCCTTTTTTTTCTTATCTCTTGCGCATGGGCCTCTTGGGGCTGGTGCCCTTGGCCCATATAGGCCAAGGCGCACCCCTTACAGCCCATGTGGCCCCCCGGGGCTGGTGGACCCCCTTGGTGGACCCCCGGACCCCTTTCGGCACTCCCGGTACAATACCAATAAAGCGCGAAACCTTTCCGGCGACCAAAATAAGACTTCCCATATATAAATCTTTACCTCCGGACCATTCCGGAACCTCTCGTGACGTCCGGGATCTCATCCGGGACTCCGAACAACTTTCGGGTTTCCGCATACATATATCTCTACAACCCTAGCGTCACCGAACCTTAAGTGTGTAGACCCTACGGGTTCGGGAGACATGCAGACATGACCGAGACGCCTCTCCGGTCAATAACCAACAGCGGGATCTGGATACCCATGTTGGCTCCCACATGTTCCACGATGATATCATCGGATGAACCACGGTGTCGAGGATTCAATCAATCCGTATGCAATTCCCTTTGTCAATCGGTATGTTACTTGCCCGAGATTCGTGTTCAATCTCGTTACCGGCAAGTCTCTTTACTCGTACCGCAATGCATGATCCCGTGACTAACGTCTTAGTCACATTGAGCTCATTATGATGATGCATTACCGAGTGGGCCCAGAGATACCTCTCCGTCACACGGAGTGACAAATCCCAGTCTCGATCCGTGCCAACCCAACAGACACTTTCGGAGATACCCGTAATGCACCTTTATAGTCACCCAGTTACGTTGTGACGTTTGGCACACCCAAAGCACTCCTACGGTATCCGGGAGTTGCACGATCTCATGGTCTAAGGAAAAGATACTTGACATTGGAAAAGCTCTAGCAAACGAAACTACACGATCTTTTATGCTATGCTTAAGTTGGGTCTTGTCCATCACATCATTCTCCTAATGATGTGATCCCATTATCAATGACATCCAATGTCCATAGTCAGGAAACCATGACTATCTGTTGATCAACGAGCTAGTCAACTAGAGGCTTACTAGGGACAGGTTGTGGTCTATGTATTCACACATGTATTACGATTTCCGGACAATACAATTATAGCATGAATAATAGACAATTACCATGAACAAAGAAATATAATAATAACCATTTATTATTGCCTCTAGGGCATATTTCCAACAGTCTCCCACTTGCACTAGAGTCAATAATCTAGTTCACATCACCATGTGATTAACACTCACTGGTCACATCACCATGTGACCAACATCTAAAGAGTTTACTAGAGTCAACGATCTAGTTCACATCACTATGTGATTATCACTCAATGTGTTCTGGTTTGGTCATGTTATGCTTGTGAGAGAGGTTATTAGTCAACGGGTCTGAACCTTTCAGAACCGTGTGCTTTACGAATATCTATGTCATCTTGTGGATGCTACCACGCGCTATTTGGAGCCATTTCAAATAATTGCTCTACTATACGAATCCGGTTTACTACTCAGAGTCATCCGGATTAGTGTCAAAGTTCGCATCGACGTAACCCTTTACGACGAACTCCTTTCCACCTCCATAATCGAGAAAATTCCTTAATCCACTAGGTGCTAAGGATAAGTTCGACCGCTGTCATGAGATCCTTTCCCGGATCACCATTGTACCCTCTTGACCAACTCATGGCAAGGCACACTACATGTGCGGTACACAGCATAGCATACTATAGAGCCTATGTCTAAAGCATAGGGGACGACCTTCGTCCTTTCTCTATCTTCTGTTGTGGTCAGGTCTTGAGTCTCACTCAATACTCACACCTTGTAACACAGCCAAGAACTCCTTCTTTGCTGATCTATTTTGAACTCTTTTAAAATCATGTCAATGTGTGCTGTCTTTTGAAAGTATCATCAGGCGTCTTGATCTATCTCTATGGATCTTGATGCCCAATATGTAAGTAGCTTTATCCAGGTCTTCCTTTGAAAAACTCCTTTCAAACAACCCTTTATGCTTTCCAGAAATTTTACATCATTTCGGATCATCAATATGTCATTCACATATACTTATCAGAAATGTTGTAGCGCTCCCACTCACTTTATTGTAAATACAAGTTTCTAACAAACTTTGTATAAACCCAAAAACTTTGATCACCCCATCAAAGCGTATATTCTGACTCCGAGATGCTTGCTCTGATCCATGGAAGGATCGCTGGAGCTAGCATACCTTTTAGCATCCTTAGGATCGACAAAACCTTTCTGATTGTATCACATACAACCTTTCCTTATGAAAACTGGTAAGGAAACTTGTTTTGACATCCATCTGCCAGATTTCATAAATGTAGCTAATGCTAACATGATTCCGACGGACCTAAGCATCGCTACGGATGAGAAAAACTCATCGTAGTCAACTCCTTGAACTTGTGAAAATACTCTTTGCCACAAGTCGAGCTTCATAGACGGTAACATTACCGTCCATGTCCATCTTCTTCTTAAAGATCCATTTATCTCAATGGCTTGCCGATCATCGGGCAAGTTCACCAAAGTCCATGCTTTGTTCTGATACATGGATTCTATCTCGGATTTCATGGACTCGAGCCATTCGTCGGAATATGGGCCTACCATCGCTTCTCCATAGCTCGTAGGTTCATTGTTGTCTAGCAACATGACTTCCAAGACAGGATCACGCATTACTCTGAAGTAGTGCGCATCCTCATCATCCTACGAGGTTTGGTAGTGACTTGATCCGAAGTTTCATGATCACTATCATAAGCTTCCACTTCAATTGGTGTAGGTGCCACAGGAACAACTTCCTGTGCCCTGCTACACACTAGCTGAAGCGATGGTTCAATAACCTTATCAAGTCTCCACCATCCTCCCACTCAATTCTTTCGAGAGAAACTTTTCCTCGAGAAAGGACTCGTTTCTAGAAGCAATTACTTTTGCTTCCAGATAGGAGGTATACCCAACTGTTTTTGGGTATTCTATGAAGATGCATTTATCCGCTTTGGGTTCGAGCTTATCAGCCTGAAACTTTTTCACATAAGCATCGCAGCCCCAAACTTTTAAGAAACGACAACTTAGGTTTCTCTAAACGGTGTCGTCTCAACGGAATTGCGTGGTGCCCCTTTTAAAGTGAATGCGGTTGTCTCTAATGCCTAACCCATAAATGATAGTGGTAATTTGATAAGAAACATCATGGTATGCACCATATCCAATAGGGTGCAGTTATGATGTTCGGACACACCATCACACTATGGTGTTCCAGGCGGTATTAATTGTGAAACACTTTCCACAATGTCTCAATTGTGTGCCAAACTCGTATCTCAGATACTCATCTCTATGATCATATCACAGACATTTTATCCTCTTGTCACGACGATCTTCAACTTCACTCTGAAATTGCTTGAACCTTTCAATAATTCAGACTAGTGTTTCATCAAGTAAATACACTCAGCATCTACTCAAATCATCTGTGAAGTAAGAACATAACGATATCCACTGCATGCCTCAGCATTCATTGGACTGCATACATCAAAATGTATTACTTCCAATAAATTGCTCTCTTGTTCCATCTCACTGAAAACGAGGCCTTTTAGTCATCTTGCCCATGTGGTATGATTTGCATGTCTCAAGTGATTCATAATCAAGTGAGTCCAAACGATCCATCTGTATGGAGTTTCTTCATGCATATATACCAATAGACATGGTTCGCATGTCTCAATCTTTTCAAAAATGAGTGAGTCCAAAGATCCACCTACATGGAGCTTCTTCATGCGTTCTATACCAATATGACTCAAGTTGCAGTGCCACAAGTATATGGTACTATCATTACTATCTTATATGTTTTGGCATGAACATGTGTATCACTACGATCGAGATTCATTTTAGGTGCAAGACCATTGAAGGTATTATTCAAATAAACAGAGTAACCATTATTCTCCTTAAATGAATAACCGTTTTGCGGTAAACATAATCCAATCATGTTCAGCGCAACCACCAAATCTCGATGGTAGAGGGAGCATGCGATGCTTGATCACATCAACCTTGGAAACACTTCCAACACATATCGTCATCTCACCTTTAGCTAGTCTCCATTTATTCCGCAGCTTTTATTTCGAGTTACTAACACTTAGCAACCGAACCAGTATCTAATACCCTGGTGCTGCTAGGAGTACTAGTAAAGTACACATTCATATAACGTATATCCAATATACTTTGTCGACCTTGCCTGCCTTCTCATCTACCAAGTATCTAGGGTAGTACTGCTTCAGTGACCGTTCCTCTCATTACAGAAGCACTTAGTCTCGGGTTTGGGTTCAACCTTGGGATTCTTCACTAGAGCAGCAAACGACTTGCTGTTTCATGAAGTATCCCTTTTGCCCTTGCCCTTCTTAAACTAGTGGTTTTACTAACCATCAACAATTGATGCTCCTTCTTGATTTCTACTCTCGCGGTGTCAAACATCGCGAATAGCTCAAGGATCATCATAACTATCCTTGATATGTTATAGTTCATCACGAAGCTCTACTAGCTTGGTGGCAGTGACTATGGAGAACTATCACTATCTCATCTGGGAGATTAACTCCCACTCGATTCAAGCGATTGTGGCACTCAGTCAATCTGAGCACACGCTCAACGATTGAGCTTTTCTCCCTTAGTTTGCAGGCTAAAGAAACTTGTCAGAGGTCTCATACCTCTTGACGTGGGCACTAGTCTGAAATCCCAATTTCAGTCTTCGGAACATCTCACATGTTCTGCGACGTTTCAGAAACGTCTTTGGTGCCACAATTCTAAACCGCACCGAACTATCACGTAGTTATCAAAACGTGTATGTCAGATGTTTTGTAACATCTACAGACGACGCTGAGGTTCAGCACACCGAGCGGTGCATTAAGGACATAAGCCTTCTGTGCAGCAATGAGGACAATCCTCAGTTTATGGACCCAGTCCGCATAATTGCTACTACCAACTTTCAACTAAATTTTCTCTAGGAACATATCTTAACCAGTAGAACTAAAGCGCAAACCATGACATAATTTGCAAATACTTTTTGACTATGTTCATGACAATGAAGTTCATCTGATTATGAACTCCCACTCAGATAGACATCCCTCTAGTCATCTAAGTGAAACATGATCCGAGTTCAACTAGGCCGTGTCCGATCATCACGTGAGACGGACTAGTCAAGATCAGTGAACATCTCCATGTTGATCGTATCTTCTATACGACTCATGCTCGACCTTTCGGTCCTCCGTGTTCCAAGGCCATGTCTGTACATGCTAGGCTCGTCAAGTCAACCTAAGTGTATTGCGTGTGTTCCGAGGCCATGTCTGTACATGCTAGGCTCGTCAACACCCGTTGTATTCGAACGTAAGAATCTATCACACCCGATCATCACGTGGTGCTTCGAAACGACGAACCTTCGCAACGGTGCACAGTTAGGGTGAACACTTTCTTGAAATTATTATAAGGGATCATCCTACTTGCTACCGTCGTTCTAAGCAAATAGGATGCTAAAACATGATAAACATCACATGCAATCAAATAGTGACATGATATGGCCAATATCATCATGCTCCTTTGATCTCCATCTTCGGGGCACCATGATCATCTTTGTCACCGGCATGACACCATGATCTCCATCATCATGATCTCCATCATTGTGTCTTCATGAAGTCGTCACGCCAACGATTACTTCTACTTCTATGGCCAACTCGTTTAGCAACAAAGTAAAGTAATTTACATGGCGTTATTCAATGACTCGCAGGTCATGCAAAATAATAAAGACAACTCCTATGGCTCCTGCCGGTTGTCATACTCATCGACATGCAAGTCGTGATTCCTATTACAAGAATGTGATCAATCTCATACATCACATATATAATTCATCACATCTTCTGGCCATATCATATCACATAGCACTTGCTGCAAAAACAAGTTAGACATCCTCTAATTGTTGTTGCAAGTTTTTACGTGGTTTGTAGGTTTCTAGCAAGAACGTTTCTTACCTACGTATGACCACAACGTGATTTGCCAATTTCTATTTACCCTTCATAAGGACCCTTTTCATCGAATCCGTTCCGACTAAAGTAGGAGAGACAGACACCCGCTAGCCACCTTATGCATCTAGTGCATGTCAGTCGGTGGAACCTGTCTCACGTAAGAGTACGTGTAAGGTCGGTCCGGGCCGCTTCATCCTACAATGCCGCCGAAACAAGAAAAGACTAGTAGCGGCAAGAAGAATTGGCAAACTCAACGCCCACAACTACTTTGTGTTCTACTCGTGCATAGTAACTACGCATAGACCTGGCTCATGATGCCACTGTTGGGAATCGTAGCATAATTTAAAATTTTCCTACGCTCACCAAGATGCATCTATGGAGTCTACTAGCAACGAGGGGAAAGGAGTGCATCTACATACCCTTGTAGATCGCGAGCGGAAGCGTTCCAATGAACGTGGATGACGGAGTCGTACTCGCCGTGATCCAAATCACCGATGACCGAGTGCCGAACGGACGGCACCTCCGCGTTCAACACACGTACGGTGCAGCGACGTCTCCTCCTTCTTGATCCAGCAAGGGGGGGAGAGGTTGATGGAGATCCAACAGCACGACGGCGTGGTGGTGGATGTAGCGGGTCTCCGGCAGGTCTTCGCCAAGCTTCTGCGAGAGAGAGAGAGGTGTTGCAGGGGAGGAGGGAGGCGCCCAAGGCTTAGATCTTGCTGCCCTCCCTTCCCCCCACTATATATAGGGCCAAGGGAGAGGGGGGGCGCAGCCTTGCCCCTTCCTCCAAGGAAGGGTGCGGCCAGGGGGGAGTCCTTCCCCCCCAAGGCACCTCGGAGGTGCCTTCCCCCTTTAGGACTCTCCCTTTTTTTTCTTATCTCTTGCGCATGGGCCTCTTGGGGCTGGTGCCCTTGGCCCATATAGGCCAAGGCGCACCCCTTACAGCCCATGTGGACCCCCGGGGCTGGTGGACCCCCTTGGTGGACCCCCGGACCCCTTTCGGCACTCCCGGTACAATACCGATAAAGCGCGAAACCTTTCCGGCGACCAAAATAAGACTTCCCATATATAAATCTTTACCTCCGGACCATTTCGGAACCTCTCGTTACGTCCGGGATATCATCCGGGACTCCGAACAACTTTCGGGTTTCCGCATACATATATCTCTACAACCCTAGCGTCACCGGACCTTAAGTGTGTAGACCCTACGGGTTCGGGAGACATGCAGACATGACCGAGACGCCTCTCCGGTCAATAACCAACAGCGGGATCTGGATACCCATGTTGGCTCACACATGTTCCACGATGATATCATCGGATGAACCACGGTGTCGAGGATTCAATCAATCCGTATGCAATTCCCTTTATCAATCGGTATGTTACTTGCCCGAGATTCGATCGTCGGTATCCCAATACCTTGTTCAATATCGTTACCGGCAAGTCTCTTTACTCGTACCGCAGTGCATGATCCCGTGACTAACGCCTTAGTCACATTGAGCTCATTATGATGATGCATTACCGAGTGGGCCCAGAGATACCTCTCCGTCACACGGAGTGACAAATCCCAGTCTCGATCCGTGCCAACCCAACAGACACTTTCGGAGATACCCGTAATGCACCTTTATAGTCACCCAGTTACGTTGTGACGTTTGGCACACCCAAAGCACTCCTACGGTATCCGGGAGTTGCACGATTTCATGGTATAAGGAAAAGATACTTGACATTGGAAAAGCTCTAGCAAACGAAACTACACGACCTTTTATGCTATGCTTAAGGTGGGTCTTGTCCATCACATCGTTCTCCTAATGATGTGATCCCGTTATCAATGACATCCAATGTCCATAGTCAGGAAACCATGACTATCTGTTGATCAACGAGCTAGTCAACTAGAGGCTTACTAGGGACAGGTTGTGGTCTATGTATTCACACATGTATTACGATTTCCGGACAATACAATTATAGCATGAATAATAGACAATTACCATGAACAAAGAAATATAATAATAACCATTTATTATTGCCTCTAGGGCATATTTCCAACAATCCAGAGGTAGACCTTGGAGATGTCCGACGCGTGTGACGCCTTCCGTTGGATATGGACGGAGTATGGTTCCTACTCGGTGAGGACGGCTTATAGGGCATTCTTCTACAGCCTCACATGCATGCCCAGTGTGAGTGAAGTTTGGATTACCCGTGCTCCATTTCAACTCAAGTTCTTCGCCTGGCTAGCGCTCAAGAACAGGTGCTGGACTTCGGACCCTCTTATGGTGAGAGGATAGCCTCATCAGTCCTGCTGCCCCATTGTGTCTTCAGGGGGCGGAGACCATCACCCATCTTCTTGTTTAATGCTCCCTTGCCCGAACTGTTTGGCTTTTTATGCTGCAATCGATGGGATGGGAAGGTTTCACCCGCTTGCCGCATGTAGATATGGTGGATTCATGGACGTCGACAAGTCTGGCCGCGCCCTCGTCCCGCAGGAAGGAGTTGAATTCTCTCGTGATTCTTACCATGCACTCTCTCTGGTTGGAAGGCGGGTCTTTGACAATGTTTCGTCTCCGGTGAGCGTGGTTACAACAACCATTGACTGTAAATGCAGATCGTGGCTACTTCTGTGGCGCCTTAAGCCAACAGGACGTAGAGGTGTGGGCAATGCGTGAGTAGTCAGTTTTAATCTTCTTCCCCTGGTGGATGGGTAGATGTTGGTGCTTCATCTCTGCGCCCCTAGCAAAATTCTTGTAAATCCTACTACTTCCTCCTATCACAATGAAGCGACGCGCAATTCCATATTCTTGTAAATCCTACCACTTCCTCCTATCATAATGAAGCGACGCGCAATTCTCTTGCACATTCCATAAAAAAGATGTTACTCTATATTTTGTTATGGGCTTTTGCAGACGCACATTATACATCACAACCTTTTCTTTTCGAATAGCATGACTTACCGTACAGGGATGGTCCATCGCGCTCACGATGAGTTTGGCACCGCCGGGAAGGTAGTACATGCAAGTAGCTAGGGGAGGCGATGCTCGGGATACACTGGTCCAAGACGAAGAAAGAAAGATGGAGTTCCAGCATTTCATGCAACCACAACTTCCATGCACTGGAACCCTTTCTTCCCGCTCCTCCCGGGTCGCTCGCGCGAGCGACTCCGGAGGACCCCCAACCCTCGAGCAGAGGCACCGGATTTGCCCCCTCCTGGGCCGCTGCCGCCGCCGGCGGTGGCGGCCGCTCCCTGTCGTCAAAGGCGGCGGGCGAGGCGGCGCGTCCTGGATGGCTACTCCTTCGCGAGGAGGCGGGCTGTCCGCAGGGCTGCGCAGGGGCTGGCGCGGGCGGCGGCGCGGTTCTTCGCCGGCGCGCGGCGGGGGACGTGGAGGAGCGGTGTGGTGGCGGCGGTCGGGCATGGGCAGCGGTGTGTTGGTGGAGGACGGGCGCGGCGGTGTGGTCTCGAGGTGGCGGCGCGAGCTTCAGGCCAGATCCATGGCGGCGCAGAGAGGCTCGGCCAGGAGGTCCCTGGCGAGCAGCGTGCATCCGGCCATCGATGGGCTGTATGGCGAGCGGCGTTCTTCTCCTGGCGGCGCAGGCGTGGAGGCGCGGTCCGCGGTGGGGCGGGTCAGATCTGGGCCTGCTCGGTTCCGATCTGGAGTGTGGGTGTCGGTGGCTTTGCAGGGTCGTCCCTTGAGCGGGTGACGGCCGTTGCGGGCGTCCCTTGCCCTGCAGGTGGTGTTGGTTGGCTGTTGTCCTTCCGTCGGGGTGGAGGTGTGGATGGTTCCATGTTCCCCACGGCCATGGTGGTGGGGTGGCCAGCGGCACATTTCGCGCTGGTGGCCGCTGGTGCACGGCGGGGAGCGCGGCGGTGTGGTGGATTCAGGCGAGGTGTGCAACAAGGTAGTGGAGGAGGGTGGTGTGCCGGCTCTGACGGTGGCGGCATCGTGAGCTCAGCCATGGAGGCGGCGTCGCTGAGGAGGCCCTGCCAGGAAGGAGATCCTGGCTGGCAGCGGGCGGTCGGCCGCCTCCGCGTGAGGGGCGGGCGGTGATGCCTCGAAGGAGTTGGCGCCGGAGTGGTCGGAGGCGTGGGTCAGATCCATTCCTGTGGCAGTCCCCTGGTGTGGGTGAAAGCTGACGTGGTGGCTCTGGCTCTTGCTCGGCATGGTTGGATGTTGCTGCTCCTTGGCTATGGTTGGTGGATTGGGCCGCATTCTCCCTGTAGTGCGGGTGGGGAGGAACACGGCTGTGCGGCTTCGACGACAATTTGATGCGGTGACGGCGGTGCGAGGCATTTGGGTCAATGCTGACCGTAACCTTGGAGGTGTGGAGATGCGCGACATTACGGATGAAAATCCTGTCCGGTTCTGACTGGGCCGGCGGCGATGGCACCCGTGGGTGTCGTTCTCCTCCTTGGAGGCGTCGTCGAGTGTGTCGCCATCCCCCTCGCCTGCTTGGGGTTGGCAGCTGTCTCCGGGCGAAAGCCTTGATTCTGTGCTGGATCGACACGATGGCGGCGTCTTCGACGTCGTCCCTTTGTTGGGAGCATCGTGCCAGGAGACTTGATGATCCTATGTTGCGCTCCTCCGGTGTTTCCCGTTGCCCTGATCGTTCTGCTCCGGCGCAATGTACGGTCGTCGCTGGTGATTCCAAGATGGTGCCTTCTTCTGGAGTTACTGTTCTTCGGAGGTGACTGACGTCGGCCGAGACGCGGCGAGGCTCTCGGTCTTTGGCAGGCTATGTTGCGTTGTAGTTGTGTTGTAGTGTGTGGATGTTGTGGCTTGCCAGATGTGGAGTTGTGCTACGCTCGTTGTTCGCAGCGAGTGGTAGTTGTCTTGTATTTGCGTATAAAGCTATAGTATGCAATTTGCGTATTCTTGAAAAAAACTTTCATGCATGGCTGGCTTTGGCATGGCCTAACATCCACCGTGCATGTGCATGTGGCACCATGCACGGTTCGGTTGAGCTGAGCACCGTCCCGAATAAATGCAGATTATGGCCGCGTTTGTTGTTGACGCTTCATTCCTTGGCGGCCGCGCTCCGAACCAACCAGCTGCCTCGGTTCATTTGCCGGTTCGCCACAAGTATCAGCTTAGGTAGGAGACAATGCGTGCGTGTACTGTATCGTGCGCTCAACTACCGTTGGGTGAATCGACAGAATTGCGTAGCGTGGACGAAACCGAAATGGCGCGCCGCAGGTAGGGTCCGGTGATCCGCGAGACGCGGAAGCTTCCATTGTTAACTGGTGGGCCCACAGGTGCTGGGAAAACTTGTGGGCACAGATATGGGTAGTACAGTCATTATCCTCGATTTGTCCATTTGGTGTGCAGGCAGGCACTGGGTAGGAACCAGTTTACCATTAATGGTTTCCTTATTTGACCGTCATGAATGCACCCATCCATCGACATGCATGCATGCATGCGCCGCACCCATTTTGAAAGAGGAGAGTGGATATTAACTTTTGAACCGTGTGGGGCAAAAAACGCTGCTTCAACAGACGGTTTATATGTAAAAAAAATTAGACTGCGGCCTTCCGGTGATGTAAAATACAACACCTCACGGTGCAAATTTGCATCACGAGATACAACTGCTCCAAATTCGGCAGCCGTCCGCCAACGCCCAACTGCCCTTCATTTCATTTCACAGTCGCGCCCGTCGGCCCGCCCGAACACCAGTTGGCCGAAAATCGCCGCCGCCACCGCCCAAATCCCCGTCGTTGCCGTCACTGCCCCGAATCCCCGCCGCCGCCCTCGCCCCCGTCGCCTCCCTCGCCGGAAGCCGTCTCGCAGCCGCCCGGGCGCCGCCGAATTGGGAGGCAGCCACAGTGGGATTCGGCGCCTCTGGCGGTCCGGCTGCCCTGTAGGTCGCCGGCCTCCTCCCCGTCGGCCGCGGGCCTCTCCACGGCCCTGTCGTCGGCTGCACGACCGTCGCACCTAGCCCGCACGACCTCCTCCCCGTCGGCCGCCGAACTCCTCTTCGCCGCCCATCGAGCTAGCTCTCATCACCGCCGCCGACCGCAGCCGTCCGCAGCAGCCAATCCAACCGGCGGCCATCTTCTTCCACCGCGCGCACAAGGTGTTCGCGCAGCTGCTGGCCGGTTTTTTACATCTTTGGTTTGGACCATCTGTTGGAGTTGAGCATTTTTCGGAGCTCCAAAACGCACTATTTGGCGTCCATATTTTACATCTCCTGTTTTGGACGCCAAAATTTGGACCATCTATTGGAGATGCTCTAAGGCTACATCCAATGCATTGATGCTTACATGAGGTGCTAAGCACATTAAAAACTTTAGCAACTAAAGCCCTCAATGCATGGGTGTTTAACTTGTTGATGCTAAGCATCCTTCATTTAATAATTTTGCAACTAAAGTTCTTTATGCATTGGTGGGATTCTTTCATTTAAGTCTTTTGCCTAGGTTCTCACACTTAGCATTGTTTCTTCCTGGGTCACCACACTCATCTCTCCCCTCTTAATTATATTGCCACACTAGATTTTTCTGCCTACAAGGCAACCTTAGCACCTGTACAAGATGAAGCACTGGAAGGGGCCTAAAGGTTTCTCAAGAATAAGGGGCGAATAGGATCATTTGCAACACCAAAGTCGCATATTATGCACTGGTATGCAGACTTGAAATAAAAAGTATTGATCGTGTGTAACTTACAGTGATGCGCATCTCCGCAACTAAAGTTACAAATGAATTTTGCTGGGTAAGAACTCAATTACTCAAGGTTGAGTACAAATAGGTCCTCGTGAGTCTTGCGACTATAAGTATATGTCGATTTAGGAATAGACACTTCCTACTATCGAATGAAAGCTACTCCCCATTGTGCATGGCGCCTGCAGAGAGATATACAGCGAGAGGAGAAATAAGTAGCCTCCCCCATGCAGCGGTGCTTAAAGAGCAGGACAGAGTAGTTGGAACCCGGGCATAGCTACCAGAACAATAACCACACAGGGTCCCTACTACCACAAGTAACCAACTCAACCGCCCCGTACGTCCACTTTGCCCGTCGTCCACGGCCATTTCCCTCGTCGTCGCGCCCCATATGCTCGTTGTCCCCACGACGCAAGGCAAAAATAGCGCACGCGCGGCGCGGCGCGGCGTTAGTAACAAACGTGTGCCGTGCGATCGATCGATCCATACGATCGAATTGAACGCACCGCCTTTTCCCTCCCGGCCCTTCCACCCCGTTACGCCACGCGCTCTATATAAGCTCGGCGCGGCGATCACCATCCACCACCAACGAAAGCAACAGCCAGCGATCGAGACAGCAAGAAGCTCACTCAGCTACCCCCAGTCCCGATCACAGGTAGCTAGCCACTCGACGCAATCGGCATGGCCAGCAAGTCGGTGTCCCTGCTGGTCCTCGCGGCGCTGGTGGCCGCGGCGTGCCTCGCCGGGCTGGGCTCGGCGGCGCGCGACATGCCGGCGGAGAAGCCCGCGGAGGACGCGGTGAAGCGGCCGGAGACGTTCCAGGAGGGGACGGTGCTGATCCCGGGGATCGGGCGGTACGAGCTGGGCACCCACTACATCCCGGACATCGGCGGGCTGGACCACAGCATCCCGGCCGCCGCCAGCGGGCAGTTCATCCCCGGCGCCGACGACACCTGGGTGCCCAACCCCGGCTTTGAGATTCCCAACCCCTTCCGCCCCGGCTCCGAGTCTCCCTGATGGGTCGAGCCGGCCGTCCGGCGAGCGCGTCCACGTAACGCCCATCATCCACGTTACACCCCATCCATCTACTTGGTAGAGCTAGCCTACTACTTATAAATCATTTTCCGCTAGCTTTTTGGTTGCCATAATAAAATAGCTGCTGCTACATGGCCATGCATGCATGTCCGATGCATGCATGTGTCTGCGACTGCGTTCGCGCCGTCGACGTCTCGTGTTTGATTGAAGTGTACGTGTAGTCGTCTATGGGATATGGATGGTTGCGTAGGAAGCACCCATCGCATGTCTCGTTTGGTTTGTTGTTGCCAGTGTAATGTGTTTCAGTTCAGTAAGTTTTTTGAATGATGAAGAATTATGCATGATCGATTAAGCTTGATATCGCCATCGTACTGGTTAATTGCTGCCGAGGGCTCGAACCAAAATCATGGGACGTACGGAACAGACAGAAGAGCTCAGGGAGTACACCAAGATAGCGTAATAATTAAGTGGACGCACGCACCGGAAACGTGGGTGGGTGTGTACACTTGTGCCAATGACAGTTCAGCGATGGAGCCCCTTATTTAGCTCGCTTGGTGATGAGGTAGGAGTAGGACACGATGACGGGGAATCAGATAAGCCAGTTCAAATATGGTGTAGTCGGTGGTAGGTATGGTGAAAGGGGCCATAGTCATTGGTCGCTGCATGGAGTCATCGTCAGAGGCGGGCGTACGTGCACCATGCGTGAGTTTTGATCTGCAGGTGGAGTAAAGTTTATATTTTACGGGAGATGTGGAGGAATGATTTCGAGCAACTCTAACCAATCCCCTAACCTTTAGAGGAGGATAAATGTGGTTTTTCTCCTCTAAACCGGAACTAGCCGAACCTCAGTAAGCAATAGTTGAGTAATTTTTTTACTCCCGGCCGACCGTGATGCCTAAATATACTCGGCCGAGACGGCGCGTAGAACCCCCCCCCCCCCCCCCCCCCCCCCCCCGGCGTCTCACGTACCACTGCCCCCGCCGCCCAATCCACACCGCCACGCCCCCTCCCTCACCAACAACCACTCCGCCACCCATCTCGGACGCCAACCATGGATTTTTTTTCACCCGCAAAAAAACATGGATTTTTTTTAAGATAGTCAGCAATATTTTCATCAAAGCAAACCTAACCATATGGCCGGGTCAGCACGACACGACACGGCTATAAAAGGGTCTGGCACGACACAACCCATGTAACCCTTTTATAAAGGTGTCGTGCCAGCCCGAAGACCTGAGCTTTAGGATCGGCCTAACACGCGAGCTAAAATGAACAACATGGCACGACACGACTACGGGCCGGCCCACATTGCTTTGCGGCCTTGTGGGTGGTTTTGATCTTCTGGGCCGTCTCGACCTTTCAGGCCTTTTGCTTTTAGGTTAAAATGGCCAAAACTGCCTAAAAAGCCGAAAAGCTCTACAAAGGCCAAAACAGCCCCAAGCAGTGCTAAAACTTTTTTTTGAGGGGTACTAAAAGGGCCAACTTGGACCGCGAGTCAGGCCATGCCAGTCCGCGAATAAAAAGGCCGTGAGGCCCGACCCGATCTTTTTATTTACGTGCCAGGCCAAAAATCCATGCCCGGGCCGATCTTAAAAGCACGGCCCATACAGGTCGACGGCACAAACAGGTCCACCAACCCCGGAAACTGAACCCAATCCACTCGCCCCAAAAACGCGAGCGTGAGTGAAACGGCCTCCCCTGCTGCTACGCAACAGGCAGCAACGACTTCCCCTCCCCATCCATCCGAACGCCCGCACGCCCCCAGCGCCTCTCACCATGACTCAGGAAGACACGCAGGCGCCCGTGAACTTCTGGGGCGAGCACCCGGCCACGGAGGCGGAGTACTACGCAGCCCACGGCGCGGAGGGCGAGTCGTCCTACTTCTCCACGCCGGACGACGCGGGCGCGCGCCGCCTCTTCACGCGCTCGTGGCGCCCGGCGGGTGGGGGCGCCGGCGCGCGGCCGAGGGCGCTCGTGTTCATGGTCCACGGCTACGGCAATGACATCAGCTGGACGTTCCAGGCCACGGCCGTCTTCCTGGCCCGCTCCGGCTTCGCCTGCTTCGCCGCCGACCTCCCCGGCCACGGCCGCTCCCACGGCCTGCAGGCCTTCGTCCCCGATCTCGAGGTCGCCGTCGCCGACCTGCTCGCCTTCTTCCGGTCCGTCCGGCGGCGCGAGGAGCACGCCGGGCTGCCGTGCTTCCTGTTCGGGGAGTCAATGGGCGGGGCCATCTGCCTGCTGATCCACCTCCGCACGCCGCCGGGGGAGTGGGCGGGGGCCGTACTGGTGGCGCCCATGTGCAGGATCTCCGACCGGATCCGCCCGCGCTGGCCGGTGCCGGAGATCCTCACCCTCGTGTCGCGGTTCGCGCCGACTCTCCCCATCGTGCCCACGGCCGACCTCATCGAGAAGTCCGTCAAGGTGCCCGCCAAGCGCCTGATCGCCGCGCGCAACCCCATGCGCTACAACGGCCGGCCCAGGCTCGGCACCGTCATGGAGCTGCTGCGCGCCACCGACGAGCTCGGCGCGCGCCTCGGCGAGGTCACCATCCCGTTCCTCGTCGTGCACGGCAGCGCCGACGAGGTGACCGACCCCGCCGTCAGCGGCGCGTTGTACGAGGCCGCGGCCAGCGAGGACAAGACCATCAAGATGTACGACGGGATGCTCCACTCCATGCTCTTCGGCGAGCCGGAGGAGAACATCGAGCGTGTCCGGGGCGACATCCTCGCCTGGCTCAGCGAGAGATGCACGCCGGCAGCAACTTCCTGACAAACATAGAAAAGATCAAAAGAAACAAGAAATGCATTCTATTCGGATTGTGCAATGACCAACACAGACACCGGAATTGTTTTCATGTGCAAATGTGCGACGATTATCTCTCTATATACACATATATGTTTTGTCTCTGTTCAACTTTACATGATCTTGGTATACAAAATGGTTGTCTCCTGATCAATGAAAGAATGCTGCCAGTTTGCTGTGCGTCCGGTTGATTGTATCAGCTCTCTGCCGGAGCCAGCGTTGGATCTGCTGGGGCTGGCGCTGAAGCTGCTGCCGGTAGTACAAGGCGTTCCCTGCCCTGTATCAGCTTGGCCGAGCGAATTTTATCTCCAGCCTTAATCTGTGAAAGGACATCTCTTCCGTCTGTGGCATACCTGTAGATGTTTGTTTCCACACGGAAGTTCTTTCCTTTTAATCCACAGGAGGATATCAATTCTTTTTAGGGACCATAATATCTGATCATTTCTAGTACTATCTATTCATGGGAGTGTAATATTAAGTCGCGACTTACCCAAAAACTGAAAATTGTCCCTCCTCGAAAGATATTCCTCCTAAACCAGACTGCAAACAACAGAGAAATTATCACAAATCAAACTATTTACACAGTTGATGCTTCTACTCCTAGACAGCGCAATAACCCCGAAGCAGATGGTAGAGGAGATTGGGCATTCATAACTATTGCATTACTTGAGTGGCCTTGGTAGTGCCTGTATTTGCATAGATATTTCAAGAATTATATAACTTATTATAATAAGTGTGATGATGGTTTGACTGATGAACCCCCAGGGTTCTTAGTTAGTCAATTAATGAACGATGTAATTCTTATTTGATTTAATAAAGCTAGCCATGATGGCCTTTCCCCCAAAAAAAGAATTATACAATTTTTCATACATGGCACAAAGCAACCCTAGGACAGCAAATATGGTTCACAAAAGGAGAAGAAACTTGGTGCATTCTTGAGTCACATATACTTATCCAGACCTTCCAAAATCATATACTTATCCAACCTAGTCAACAAAATGCAGAACAAATATGTATTTGGGTGATTGCGCCTACTGATTTTTTATGTTAGTGGATAAACATGTAGCCTTACTCACATTTCTCTTATCATACAGATAGAAGAAGAACTGGGTTGGTGACGAGTATTCATCTGAATCCTCACTATGTGACATGGCAACAGAGCCGTATACAGACATTGGAAGGACTGGCAATTCTCCATCCTAAATTATATGAAGCCAAGGAAACAAGTCAAGATATAGAGGACATGATTATTTCACTGTTGAAGTAGTGTGAATGAGTGACCTGAATACTTAGCGGGCTTCTGTATAGCGGTTCAAACTGTCCAGCAGGCATGACCTCCAATGGAAGAGTATACCCTTTCTTCCCAGTCTCACTGTCTACAATAATTGCCTGGCTCACAGATTTCAGTGTTGCACCATCATATGCCCCATCCAAAACCTGAAGCAAAATTTACTCTATTGAGACATCAAAGCAAGTATCCATCCATTCACAAATATAAGATGTTCTAACATTTTTCTGAATCTGATGTATATAGACACGTTTTAGTGTGTTTATTCACTCATTTCAGTCGTATGTAGTCCATATTGAAATATCCAAAACATCTTACATCTGTGAACAGAGGGAGTAGTTGTAAACAAAAAACTGGAACACAACAGCGTAGTGCATATGTCAGACTGAAGCTCTGGCAGATATTCCTTATATAAAGACAATCGTATTTGCTTATTTTGCATTTGTAAATTTCACCACAACTAGGCAGGAAATGATGGGATGGGGTCAGAGTAATGCTACCTTACCAGTTTCGCAATGTTTCCAGCAGTCAGTGGGGCAGAATATCCATCAACTACAACCTGCATGTAGTATACAAACCAACAACTGACACACAAATCTGATTTTCTAGGGGAATTCTGGGGAGGACAATACTAATGCAAGTCATGGCATGACAAAAGATAGTAACTAAGGCTATCTGGACGTGCATTTTTAGAGCTCTTGAGCACGTCGTATTTTAGTTTTGAAATATTAAAGATATCTAATCTGTCATACAGATAATAGAATGAGCTATGTACCCTCAAGTTCTCGTCAGACATTTGCTGATTCTTAGTCTAGATGAAAATTACAAGAATGGGAGTTAAAAAATCTTTATTAGCTGCTTTAAGCGTATTTTTCTCACAGGCTACAAGAAGAAGAAGAACAACAAACAACAACAACAAAGCCTTTAGTCCCAAACAAGTTGGGGTAGGCTAGAGGTGAAACCCATAAGATCTCGTGACCAACTCGTGGCTCTGGCACATGGATAGCAAGCTTCCATGCACCCCTGTCCATAGCTAGTTCTTTGGTGATACTCCAATCCTTCAGGTCTCTCTTAACGGACTCCTCCCATGTCAAATTCGGTCTACCCCGACCTCTCTTGACATTCTCCGCACGCTTTAGCCGTCCGCTATGCACTGGAGATTCTGGAGGCCTGCACTGAATATGCCCAAACCATCCGAGACGATGTTGGACAAGCTTCTCACAGGCTACAAGAGTGCAATAAAATTGACGATGTTTTTTTTGGGGGGGGGGGGGGGGGGGGGGGGGATCACGAAGTTGAAATCTGTATGTAGTACGAACTAACTACCAAGTCATGACATGAGATTTGTGATTTCTTTCAGAAAAAAGAACTGAAAATTTAGTGTATGCTCCCGAAGTCTACATGGCATTATCCAGGTTATGGTTCCTATTTATCATTGTTAAAAGAGTGTACTTGAGGATGCCTTGCTATCAAGTAGCCACTAAAACATTTCACAAGTGATTGTAGAAACTGACAGCGAAGGGAAAAGGAGACCTCCGCCATTATCTTGGCATACATATTGATAAGGTAGCAAGATGCTGACTCAACTGTTTATGATATCACAATCAGGCAAACAGCTACCTGAATTGTAGCAGCACTTTTGGGTTCACCACCAGCAGTTGGAAAGAATGTTGAGCCATCACCTTTCTCAACTGTGAATTCAACAACTGCTCTTCCTGTTAGCCTATAAATGACAAGTCATTTAAATTAAATTTCGTACATGTATCTTTTTTACAGATCAGGCGAAAAACCAAACAACTAATATTAGTGTCCCAACGCCCTGAGGATTATAAAATGCAAACCAAGATTATAGTTGCAGAATCCGTTGTTACTAATCTGCACATATTGTATAGCTTATGCATTAATAACTAATCATAAGCGGACAATGTTTTCTTATGGTGCCTCAGTAATTTCAAAGGAAAATTATTTGGGTGATGTTCTGATCGCTCGGTGCCAACCTGGAATTTATCATTTTCAAATATTATAGAAAGTGAGGTGTTTTTTCTCTTGCCATTTCCTGATACTAAAATAAAAAAATAAAAAAATCAAACGGGCATGTACCGTATCAACTGTTTCTCATATTTTGTTACTCAAATTCGTGATCCTAGGCTCAAAATTCAATTGGGGCTTACATATTAGGAAGGAGGAGGCAAGTGTTTGTATCTGAGAATTTCTACTCGGAGAATTAAATATAAGCAAGGAAACGGACGCAATAACCAACCAGCGTCCGAATATTGATAAACTTTTAGCTGCCTACAGTGATTCCCTTCTCTAGTGAATATTCAGCGCTACGATAAAAGTAAATGCCTATTTCCCAAGCAGCTCTGGCAGATACGTGTTTAACTTGTTTCTCTCATGCTTAAGTTACCCTAACGAAAAAAGAATTACATGGTTTTCTATGTCCTGAATGATCAAATTCCATATCAGTTTTAATCTTCAGACCTGCAAGTGTTCCACACTCGCGGCAGTTGTTGGATCTAGAATTGCTGGTGATTATGACATGAAGCATGAAAACATGTCTACATACATAAATTGATCACAGAAATGACATGAAATGCATTTGGAGACTAGAGACGCCAACAGAAAATCACCTTGGGTACTCTAAATACTGTTTAGGTAAGAGAAAGGATAAGCCTGGAGCCTGTAGAAAGAAAATAAAATCCCTTTAAGTAATCAGACCTTCAATTGAGCAGAATTAGTCTGCTCTCAGTTTCTGGAAACCAATGGTTCTAAGTTTACTCGACTAACCTGCAACAGCTCCAATTCAGCAATAGTATCAAGAGAAGAAGCAAGCGCTACGGAGAGTCTATCATTGTCCTTATCCTTAATATATTTCAAGAGAGTTTGTAAACCACCCTGCAGAGATGCTAAAGTAACTCAGCTATCATGTAATCTATTAATACTCCCTCCGTTCTATGTAACTCAGCTATCATGTAATCTAAAAACCACGACACTTATTTTGGAACGGAGGGAGTACAATTCGCTTTTGTTTCACAACCTTAATTTCACCCTCTTCAGATATCATACAACGATCCCGATGCAAAAACAAATGTATTTATCAGTCAAATTTTACAGGTATGTAGATAAAATCTTGGTGTATATGTCAGATTTTTTCTGAATTTTCCGAAACTTCAAAATGTGACTTATTTATTTTCAGTTTTTTGAAATTTGAGGCTCCAATAGAGCAGGGAGCCAAGCCACTTCTCTCTTAACATAGATTACTTACCTTCCCTTCAAGCAAAGTGATATATAGCTCCGAGCCCTTTTCCTTGAGTTCTGCAGGCATGCTTGCCAACATTGCCTCCTTGTTTTCAGTTGCTATCTGCATTCAGAGCGAGTTCTATATATCGGGATTCTGGATGATGAGCTCAGGTAGTTCAGTAAGAAGGTTTACAACGCATGGTTCTATATATCACCAATCTGAATAGTTCTTCAGGTCAGGTTAGGGGAGTCAATTTACCTGCATGGCCTTCTTGACATCCCCCTCCATGGAGCCATACGGCTTCCTCTGTGGTATCCTCAGCAGGTACGAGATGTCCTCCAACGAGTTCTGAAAAATGCGCGCCCAGAACCTGAGAGACAACGCTCAATCGCAGGACACGCAAAGCACGACTTCGATCCTGAATTTTACCTGTATGGTCTTCATGCTTGGGTTGGCAGGGATGGCCCTTCGCAGCGCGAGCTCCCCCGTCCTGGGCACGTTCGTGTCCGGCGAGTAGAGGACCGCGTTCGCCGGCAGCGCCACGGAAATCTGGGCGATGATAGCAATTGCCGCGACCGCGCTCTTGAGCAGCTCGAGAACTCCCTCCTGAACCAGACCATTCAGGTGGAGATAAGGCCTCCGGAGACCTCGGAAGACGTGGTTCGGAGTAAGAGTTGCAGCTACCTCAGCCGTGCTTGGAGAGGAGGCGTGCTGCGGGCGGCTGCGCGGGGCACGGGCGACGCCGCAGCGAATGCCGTGGTGGAAGCTCGGGCGCTTCGTCCACACGACGAACTTGGTGCCGCCGGCCGCGGCCGTGGGAGCGCGCGGGGGTACGGGGAGGGCTCCGGCGAGCACCACCGTGGCCATTCGCGACGCCATGGTGGTTGGTGCCTTTCTGAAGGGATTTCGGGTTGATACGAAGGAAAGGAATGGAAGGGTGGTGCCGTCGCTGCCGTCGCCGTCGTCGTGGTCGCCGTCTATCCCCAGCCAGTGAGCTGCAATCCGGTTCAGTAGTCCGCGTAGTCCGCGTGGCCTATGCTTGCATTGCATTAGGCCTCAGCCCGGCAACTGATTAGAGATTTGGAGCATTCTATGGGCCCGCGCGCCATTCTATGGGCCGGCCCATGTAAGACCTCAGGTTAGGGTAAGCATCTAGATACTTCTAGCATTTCTCAAAAAAAAAAATCTAGATACTTCTAGCCTTGTCTAAAAAGAAATCTAGATACACGGTCTCCTCGCCTCATGCTGCAATCTTGGCGCTGAGAGGTGGGGGATCTTCGATCTTCAAGACGTTTATGCTCTTCATCAACGTTTAGTGGTCATCATAGTTTTGTGAGAGTAAATTTCTTCTTGTTCTTTTGGCGGTGCCATGAGGTTATAGAGTTTTCTGTCCTTGCGAATCCGATTATTCAAATCTGAAAGATCTGCCGAGTTTATATTGTTGTGTCAACTTCTTTTGTTAGCCTGATTCTTTGTGAAGGTGAAATCATTCTTCGATACCATTGTGAAGATATAGTGAATCGACGGCCTGCACTTCTAGGAGACCATTCCTAACCCAAGTGCGTTCATTGATAAGGCTTCCCATCTTTTTGGATGGGCGACTCAAAGCGCTTTAAAAAACCATTATTGGTAATGTTCGTTTGGGTGAAAGAGTGACAACATCGTTGCTCCAGTCCAATTGCAGCCTCTTTACCGAAGTTTTTGGAGTATTTCTTTGATCAGAGATTGATACCGCGAAGAATGTGTTTTAAAAAGATTTCATTGTAATATTTAGTCATAGGAGTTACCTTGTATTTTCATCAGTGTATCTATAATTGTTATGAGTAGGAATAAAGTTACGAGTGTTTTTTAAAAAAATACTTTCAGTCAAGTTTTTGGGATATTTTATGTTTTTGTTTGTCAGGTTTTGTTTGTTCTTGTTTTCTTTTTCTCTTTCCTTTTATTTTTTATTTTTCCCTTTTCTTTTTTCCCTCTTTTCTTAATTCATGAACTTTCTTTATCATGAACATTTTTTGAATTTGCAAACAAGTATCAAATTCAAAAATATTTTTGAAGTGCATCAACTTTTCTTGAATTCCTTAACTTTTTTAAAATTCATAAACTTTTTCCAGATTAGCAAACTTTTCCAAATTCGTATTTTTTTTAAATTCTTCCCAAAAAATGAGTACTTTTTAAAATTCACAAAGTTTTTCCAAATTCATGACTTTTAAAAAAATAAAGTTTTTTCAAATTCAAGTTTTTTAATTTATGTTTTTTTTTCCAAATTCATGGTTTTTTAGAAGTCAACTGTTCAACTGGTCAAAGGTGGACCAGGTCAACTAGGCAATGATTGACCAGTCCATCGAGCGAAGGGGGGCAAAGATCGAACGGTCAATTGAGCGAAGGGGTGTGATACGTCTCCAACGTATGTATAATTTATGAAGTATTCATGCCATGTTTACAACAATTTTATATGGTTTGGGTGCAATTTTATATGATTTAATTGGAACTAACCCGGGCTGATGCTATTTTCAACAGAACTATTGTGGTGTTGTTTTTTGTGCAGAAATAAAAGTTCTCCAAACGCAGTGAATTTTTTTGATTTTTTTTTGGAACAAAAGAGGCACTAGAAGCTTCGTGGGAGGGCCAGAAGGTGAAGGAGGTGGCCACTACCCACCAGGGCACGCCAGGTGGGCCCGGCTCGCCCTAGTGGGTAGTGGGCACCTCGAAGCCCATCTAGACGTGAGACCGACGCCAAAAAATCCTATAAATACAGAAACCCCAGAAATGACCCTAGATCAGAAGTTCCACCAGCGCAAGCCTCTGTAGCCACGAAAAACCAATCTAGACATGTTTCGGCACCATGCCGGAGGGGGAAATCATCACCGGAGGCCATCTTCATCATCCTGGCGGCCACCATGATAAGGAGGGAGTAGTCCACCCTCGGGGCTGAGGGTTTGTACTAATAGCTATGTGTTTGATCTCTCTCTCTCTCTCGTGTTCTTGATTTGGCACGATCTTGATGTATCGCGAGCTTTGTTAATATAGTTGGATCATATGGTGTTTTCCCCTCTCTGTCTTGTTGTGATGAATTGAGTTCTACCTTTGAGATTCCACTTTTATCGGATTGAATACTTTCTTGGATTTGAGAGCACTTGATGTATGTCTTGGGATTCAACTCGCGAATTCCCGAGGTGACATTGGGCTAATCTATGCATAGGGGTTTGATACGTCCATTTTGCATCATGCTTTTATATCGATATTTATCGCATTATGGGCTGTTATTACACGTTATGTCACAATACTTATGCCTATTCTATCTTATTTTACAAGGTTTACATGAAGAGGGAGAATGCCGGCAGCTGGAATTTTGGGCTGGAAAAGGAGCAAATATTAGAGACCTATTCTGCACAACTCCAAAAGTCCTGAAACTCCACCGAAGTTATTTTTGGAATTAATAAAAAATACTGAGCGAAGAAAGTACCGGAGGGGGGCCACCCACCATCCACGAGGGTGGGGGGCGCGCCCTACCACCCTGGGCGCGCCCCCTGCCTCGTGGGCCCCCTGGCAGACCTCCGGTGTCCATCTTCTGCTATATGAAGTCTTTTACCCTGGAAAAAAAAATCATAAGCAAGCTTTCGGGAAGAAACTCCGCCGCCACGAGGCGGAACCTTGGCGGAACCAATCTAGGGCTCCGGCAGAGCTGTTCTGCCGGGGAAACAAACCTCCGGGAGGGGGAAATCATCGCCATCGTCATCACCAACGATCCTCTCATCGGGAGGGGGTCAATCTCCATCAACATCTTCACCAGCACCATCTCCTCTCAAGCCCTAGTTCATCTCTTGTATCCAATCTTTGTCCCAAAGCCTCAGATTGGTACCTGTGGGTTGCTAGTAGTGTTGATTACTCCTTGTAGTTGATGCTAGTTGGTTTATTTGGTGGAAGATCGTATGTTCATATCCTTTATGCATATTAATACCCCTATGATTATGAACATGAATATGATTTGTGAGTAGTTACGTTTGTTCCTGAGGACATGGGAGAAGTCTTGCTATAAGTAGTCATGTGAATTTGGTATTCGTTCGATATTTTGATGAGATGTATGTTGTCTTTCCTCTAGTGGTGTTATGTGAACGTCGACTACATGACACTTCACCATTGTTTGGGCCTAGAGGAAGGCATTGGGAAGTAATAAGTAGATGATGGGTTGCTAGAGTGACAGAAGCTTAAACCCTAGTTTATGAGTTGCTTCGTAAGGGGCTGATTTGGATCCATATGTTTCATGCTATGGTTAGGTTTACCTTAATACTTCTTTTGTAGTTGTGGATGCTTGCAATAGGGGTTAATCATAAGTGGGATGCTTGTCCAAGAAAGGGCAGCACCCAAGCACCGGTCCACCCACATACCAAATTATCAAAGTAACGAACGCGAATCATATGAGCGTGATGAAAACTAGCTTGACGATAATTCCCATGTGTCCTCGGGAGCGTTTTCCTTCATATAAGAGTTTGTCCAGGCTTGTCCTTTGCTACAAAAAGGATTGGGCCATCTTGCTGCACCTTATTTACTTTTATTACTTGTCACCCGTTACAAATTACCTTATCACAAAACTATCTATTACCGATAATTTCAGTGCTGGCAGAGAATACCTTGCTGAAAACCGCTTGTCATTTCCTTCTGCTCCTCGTTGGGTTCGACACTCTTACTTATCGAAAGGACTACGATAGATCCCCTATACTTGTGGGTCATCAAGACTCTTTTCTTGCGTCGTTGCCGGGGAGTGAAGCGCCTTTGGTAGGTGGAATTTGGTAAGGAAAAATTTATATAGTGTGCTGAAATGTACTGTCACTTGTTACTATGGAAAGTAATCCTCTGAGGGGCTTGTTCGGGGTATCTTCACCCCGACCAGTAGAGCAAAGAGTTGCTCCTGAACCTACTGAACCTACTGAAAATGTTTACTTTGAAATTCCTTCGGGTATGATAGAGAAACTGCTAGCTAATCCTTTCACAGGTGATGGAACATTACATCCCGATTTGCACCTAAATCTTTGTGGATGAAGTTTGTGGATTATTTAAGCTTGCAGGTATGCCCGAGGATGTTATCAAGAAGAAGGTCTTTCCTTTATCTTTGAAGGGAGAGGCATTGACATGGCTTAGGCTATGTGATGATATGGGATCATGGAACTACAACCGATTGAAATTGGACTTTCATCAGAAGTTTTATCCTATGCATCTTGTTCATCGTGATCGTAATTATATATATAATTTTTGGCCTCGCGAAGGAGAAAGAATCGCTCAAGCTTGGGGGAGGCTTAAGTCAATGTTATATTCATGCCCCAATCATGAGCTCTTAAGAGAAATGATTATTCAAAAAATTTATGCTCGGCTTTCTCTCAATAATCGCTCCATGCTCGATACTTCTTGTACTGGCTCTTTTATGATGAAGACTATTGAATTCAAATGGGATTTATTGGAAAGAATTAAACGCAACTCTGAATATTGGGATCTCAACGAAGGTAAGGAGTCAGGTATAACACCTAAGTTTGATTGTGTTAAATCTTTTATGGATACCATGTTTTCCGTGAATTTAGCACTAAATATGGACTTGACTCTGAGATAGTAGCTTCTTTCTGTGAATCATTTGCTACTCATGTTGATCTCCCTAAGGAGAAGTGGTTTAAATATAATCCTCCCACTGAAGTAAAAGTAGTTGCACCTATTAAAGTTGAAGAAAAGACTATCACTTATAATAATCATGTCATTCCTACTGCTTATATTGAGAAACCACCTTTCCCTGTTAGAATAAAGGATCATGCTAAAGCTTCAACTGTGGTCAACAAAAGTAATATTAAGACACCCAAAACCCCTGAGCAAATTAAAGTTGAACCTGGTATTGCTATGGTTAAAGATCTCTTGGCTGATAATATTGATGGGCATGTTATTTACTTCTGTAATGAAGCCGCTAGGAATGCTAGACCTGATACTAAAAATAAACATAGACCTGTTGTAGGCATGCCTGTTATTTCTGTTAAGATGGGAGATCATTGTTATCATGGCTTATGTGATATGGGTGCTAGTGCAAGTGCAATACCTCATTCCTTATACAAAGAAATTATGCATGATATTGCACCTGCTGAGATAGAAGAAATTGATGTTACAATTAAGCTTGCCAATATAGACACTATTTCACCAGTTGGGATTGTTAGAGATGTTGAAGTCTTGTGTGGGAAAGTTAAATATCCTGCTTGTTCTTGGTTCCCCACAAGATGAATTTTGTCCCATTATATTTGGTAGACCCTTCTTGAGTACTGTTAATGCTAGGATAGACCGCGAAAAGGATGTTGTTACTATTGGTTTGGGTGATATGTCTCATGAGTTTAATTTTGCTAAATTTCATAGACAACCCCAGAGCGCACAAGATGCCTGAGCCGAAGCCCAGAGCGCCCTCCAGGAAATCCAGGCGGCCAAGAAGATCGCGGCGGGTAAGGCTTTCATTATGCAAAGCAAGTCTGCGAAGGAAATGTTCCTTTTACTTACACGAATTTAGAGCTCTCCAGGGGCGTTTACGGATTTGCCGCGCAGCGTATCAGATGCCGCCGAGTTCTATCAAGCCGAAGAAGGGAGTTCTACGGAGAAGCTGTTCTGGTCTCAATACCTTGGACCAGAACATTCGGTGCCCTTCATTGACCAGCTGAAACAACTGTTTGAGCTGCACAAGGCATCCGAGCTAGCCATGAAGGACCTAATAGTCTGGCTATGGCCTGCCGAGCCCATGCCCAGCAGCTACTTCGGACTTGTGAAGCGTCTTGTGAGTGCCTGCCCACGGCTTGAAGTCATGAAGCGGTCGGTCTGTATTGAAGGTGCACGGATGGCCTTTGCCCGCGCCAAGATGCACTGGGCGAAGATGGATGCCAAGAAGCTGATGACCGAGGGGCCGCCTGAGGGCAAGGACCACCGCCGACCCGAGCTATATTTTGATAGTGTCCTGGAGGGATCCCGCCTTGTGGTGGAGCAATGTGCGAAGGATGTTATATTCCCCTGAAAACATTCATGTTATCCTGTCCTCTAATACAAAACTAGGTCGTTATGTAATATAATGCTTGTGACTTATAAAATTTTACCTCCTGTGCGGCCGTTTATGAAATCTGAGGGTTGGCCAGTCGTTGGCTTCTGCCCCCAAGTAGATAGTACGGGGGTGTTCGGGATAAATCTAAACACTCTTTACTCCACATTCTGGTCCTTAAAGGAGGTGTTTAGCGCAACGAACAAGGCAATCAGACTATACGGCTTTTATCACCCTCACTTAGCCATAGGAGTTTGACAATGAGAATTTTGGCGAAGCCCCTGGTATTCAGAAGGCCGAACAAGGGGTGCTATACACACCTGATCGGATAAAAACCGATTCCTCGCATAAAGCGGAAAAAATCTCTAAGGATTTGAAACCTCTCGAACAGCTGACCGGCTCTCGCCGCATCATGACAGTCAGTTTTCGGCTTTCTCTACTGAGGTGCTCGTCCGGAAGAACCGGGACACAA
Source organism: Aegilops tauschii subsp. strangulata (assembly GCF_002575655.3). Classification (NCBI taxonomy): domain Eukaryota; kingdom Viridiplantae; phylum Streptophyta; class Magnoliopsida; order Poales; family Poaceae; genus Aegilops; species Aegilops tauschii. The sequence goes on along the minus strand of NC_053036.3, from coordinate 167,742,446 downwards.
TCGCAGTAGTTCTCCCTTTACTACCCTAGCCGATATAGCGGAACGTAAGATAGTAAGCACAGGAGCCGGGCAACCCAACTATTGACCAAAGACACGATTCGGAGCCGATGCATATAATGTTATAAGTTCAGGGTGCCGAACCGTGCTATATAAGTGTTCGGACTTTACTGCCGTATTGTGGGGTGTGGTGAAGCCCCTGGTGAAGTAATACGTACCAGAGTGTACGGGTGCGATGAGTAATAAATATAATAGGCAAGGAAAAAATCAAGTAGTAAGCTGACGTTGCCAATTATGTTCCATTGTAATTTGATTAATACGCCGAGGCGTACTTGTGCAAGTAATGCGATAAGTAAGGCTATTTAACATGCCATGACAAAGAGCGAGCTGTGTGCGGGTATGTAAAACAGGTATAGCAATCGTTAGCAGAGACCACCTGGGGATTCCCTTGTTACGTCAAAGCTCCTTGCCTCCTTGGTGTATCCGTACCGTGACCGGTCCGATGATCAGGTTATGAGAAAAATCCTCGAGAAGAGAAAAACCCGAAATGAAAAAGAAAAAGTGAAGGTGTGCGGATCCAAGGCCAGTCGAGCCGCACTATGGATCGCAAGCTAGCTATGCCTCCATCGATGCCCATGGGATTTTGAGTGCGTAGTTATGTACGCGCGGTATGAATGCTGCCATTTGATCGGGATTGGGACGGAGGCCAAATTGCTAGTTAAGCTCTGGACGAGACGGGTTGTCTTGCTGCAGAATAGTCCGGACTCCCTTAATGGTGTCCAGGGGCTCGGCCGCCGAATTAAGGTTCTGCCGGAAAAGGCCGCGCTGTACTTCTGCTGCTAAGGCCGTGGTATGCTCCTCTGTACGGAGGGAGCGTTTCGTATTTCCACTGACTGTTATGACGCCACGTGGTCCGGGTATCTTGAGCTTGAGATAAGCGTAGTGAGGTACCACATTGAATCGAGCAAATGCGGTTCGTCCAAGCAGTGCGTGATAGCCACTACAAAAGGGGACGATGTCGAAGATTAACTCCTCGCTTCGGAAGTTGTCCGGAGATCCGAAGACAACCTCTAATGTGATTGAGCCCGTACAGCGGGCCTCTACACCTGGTATGACTCCTTTGAAGGTAGTCTTTGTGGGTTTGATCCGTGATGGGTTGATGCCCATTTTGCACACTGTATCCTGATAGAGCAGATTGAGGCTGCTACCCCCATCCATAAGGACGCGCGTCAGGTGAAATCCATCAATGATTGGGTCGAGTACGAGCGCGGCTGAACCGCCATGATGGATACTGGTCAGGTGATCCCGGCGATCAAAAGTGATCGGGAATGACGACCATGGATTGAATTTTGGGGCGACTGGCTCTACCGTGTAGACGTCCCTGAGTGCGCGCTTGCGCTCCCTCTTGGGGATGTGTGTAGCATATATCATGTTCATCGTTTTGACCTGAGGGGGAAACTTATTCTGTCCCCCTGAGTTCAGTTGCCGGGGCTCCTCATCATCATCCTCGCTTTGCGATACCTTTCCCTTGTTTTCGGCATTTAATTTGCCGGCCTGCTGAAAAACCCAACAATCTCTGTTGGTATGATTGGCTGGTTTGTCCGGGGTGCCATGTATCTGGCACGGACGATCGAGTATGCGGTCCAAGCTGGATGGTCCCTGATTGTTTTGCTTGTACGGTTTCTTCTGTTGGCCGGACTTGGAGCCACTGAATCCGGCGTTGACTGTAGTGTCATCGGTATTATCACCATTGCTTCGGCGCTTGTGTCTGTTGCGTCGGAGCTTGCCGTTGCTGTTTTTGACCTCGGATGGTCCTGCCTTGCTGGCTGTATTTTTACTACGAGCCAACCAGCTGTGCTCACCCGCGCAAAAGCGGGTCATGAGTGCCGTGAGGGCTACCATGGATTTTGGCTTTTGTTGGCCGAGGTGGCGGGCGAGCCATTCGTCGCGGATGCTGTGTTTAAAGGCCACTAGGGCTTCGGCATCCGGACAGTCGACAATTTGGTTCTTTTTAGTCAGGAACCTAGTCTAGAACTTCCTGGCTGACTCCCTAGGCTGTTGAACTATGTGGCTTAGGTCATCGGCGTCTGGTGGCCAGACATATGTACCTTGGAAGTTGTTGAGGAAGGCCTCTTCCAAGTCCTCCCAGCTGCCAATAGAATTTTCAGGCAGGCTGTTTAACCAGTGCCGAGCTGGTCCTTTAAGCTTTAGTGGGAGGTATTTGATAGCGTGGAGGTCATCTCCACGGGCCATGTGGATGTGGAGGATAAAGTCCTCGATCCATACCGCGGGATCAGTTGTCCCGTCGTATGATTCAATATTCACGGGTTTGAACCCTTCGGGGAATTCGTGATCCATTACTTCGTCAGTGAAGCAGAGAGGGTGTGCGGCGCCTCTATATCTTGCCGCATCGCGACGTAGCTCCGATGGTGTCCGTCTGCGGTTATCGGCCAGGGCGTGGCTAGGTTGGTCACGCCCGAATAAGTAGCCATCATCGCGTGTTGAGGGACGTCCTCGCGATCTGTAGATCGATCTGGTATATCCTGCTCTACTATCCAGGTCCTGCCGGAGGTCGTATGTATGACCCCGGGCTGTTTTGTCTCTGTTTCTGCGTGGCGGTGGGGCAGGCTGCTGTTCGGCTTGAGTTGTCGCTCTATCCCGACCATGTGGTGGCCGGTTCGCTGCATTGTCCCGACCACGTAGTGGTCGATCGGCCGCATTACGCGAGGGAGGTATGGGCTCCGGCGCCTCTTCGTCGAACTGAGGTAGCAACCTTCACTTCGGGTAACTCTTGGCTGGGCGTCTGATGCCGTATTCTTGGCTGCCAGCGCATCAGTCCACCTGTCGGCGAGCAGGTCTTGGTCAGCTTGAAGCTGCTGCTGCTTCTTTTTCAGGCTCCTTGCGGTGGCTATTAGCTGGCACTTGAAGCGCTCCTGCTCGAGAGGTTCCTTAGGCATGATGAAATCTTCGTGGCCGAGGCTTTCCTCGTCCTCAGAGAGCGAACGATAACTACCGTCCTCCGAGTCGTTGGGCCTGGCCTGTTCGTCGGGACTAGCTTGCCCGTTTTCTTGCTCCTCCTGTTCGCGTGTTACCTCAGCAAGGTCTTCATTTTTTTCGGCATCATCCGGAGTATTATTTTCTCCGGTGCCAGCATTGTTGTCTTTTGAACGATGTGACTTGGAGCGGCGCCGAGCACGCCGGCGTTTTTGCTGTGTCTCAGGAGGTTTATTCTCAACTGAATTTTCTTTGTCGTTGTCGTTGGTTGTTTTAGGTGTATCCACCATGTACGCATCGTACGAAGAGTGGCCGTCCAGCGTCGAGTAAATGGCGGATTTTGGTCCTGCTCCTCGTCAGCATCGTCATCCATACCGTCGATGTCTTCGGAGCCGTAATCAAGCGTGTCGGTTAAATCCTCGACCGTGGCTATGAAGTGGGTGGCGGGTGGGAAGCAAGATTCTCCATCGTCAGCCCCTAGTTCGAACCGGACATAGTTCGACTGTGAGTCCTCCGCCAAGGACAGGTTCTTTAATGAGTTTAGTACATTGCCCAAGGGCGAGTGCTCGAGATGTCTGCGGCGCTGAACTCGAAGATCGATAGGCGATCAGGTTCGTCGTTCACGGACTCACATGGTAAAGAACTTATGTCCAGAGACGAGTCCGGAGTTCCGGTGACACAAATATTGTGTCAGGTTAAGTCCATGTGCGGCTCCAACGCCGGGGAATCTGTGGCCTCCGTGATGGGGTTGAGCCGCCAATCCTTGGATGGCGCCGTATGCTCCGGATCTAAGGCCAGAGTAGTTACAGGAGCTATCTCCTGAACGTGGTCCGATGACAGATTTAGGTCATGTTCATTGAGGTGACCAGGAGCGGTCGCCGCGGTCTCGAATTTGGCGAAGATCAAATCTCCGCGGATGTCCGCGACGTAGTTCAAGCTCCCAAATCTGACCTGATGGCCAGGGGTGTAGCTATCGATCTGCTCCAGATGGCCAAATGAGTTGGCCCGCAGCGCGAAGCCGCCGAACACGAAGATCTGTCCGGGGAGGAAGATTTCTCCTTGGACAGCGTCATTGTTGACGATTTAAGGGTCCATCGAAAAACCTTTTTGGGGACGGCACAGTGGAACTCTCAATGAAAGCACCAATGTCGGTGTCAAAACCGGCGGATCTCGGGTAGGGGGTCCCGAACTGTGCGTCTAAGGTCGATGGTAACAGGAGACAGGGGACACGATGTTTACCCAGGTTCGGGCCCTCTCTATGGAGGTAATACCCTACTTCTTGCTTGATTGAACTTGATGAATATGAGTATTACAAGAGTTGATCTACCAGGAGATCGTAATGGCTAAACCCTAGAAGTCTAGCCTGTATGACTATGGTAATGAGTATCTCTCCTCTCCAGACTAAGTCCTCCGGTTTATATAGACACCGGGAGGATCTAGGGTTACACAAGGTCGGTTATAAAGAAGGGAATCTACATATTTGGTCGCCAAGCTTGCCTTCCATGCCAAGGAGAGTCCCGTTCGGATACGGGTGCAGTCCTTGGTCTTCGCATCTTCACAGCCCATCAGTCCGGCCCATGTCTAACAGGTCGGACGCCCGAGGACCCCTTAGTCCAGGACTCCCTCAGCAACCCCTGGGTATTTGATACCGGTTCAGTTGCTAAGATTAGTAACTTGAAATGGGAGTTGCAGGATGAACAGAGACAAGTTAAAAGCGAGGTGACGATGTGTGTTGGAAATGATTCCAAGGTTGATAAGATCACCAGCGCACACTCCCTATACCTTTGGGATTGGTGTTGGACGTAAATAAATGTTACTCGGTGTTTGCGTTGAGCATGAATATGATTGGATCATGTTTATTCCGATACAGTTATTCATTTAAGTCAGAGAATAATTGTTGTTCTGTTTACATGAATAAAAACCTCCTATGGTCATACATCCAATGTAAATGGTTTATTGAATCTCGATCATAGTGATACACATATTCATAATATTAATGCCAAAGGATGCAAAGTTGATAATGATAGTGCAACATATTTGTGGCACTGCCGTTTAGGTCATATTGGTGTAAAGCGCATGAAGAAACTCCATGCGGATAGACTTTTGGAATCACTTGATTATGAATCATTTGATGCTTGTGAACCATGCCTCATGGGCAAGATGACTAAAACTCCGTTCTCCGAAACAATGGAGCGAGCCGTTGACTTTTTGGAAATAATACATACCGATGTATGCGATCCGATGAGTGTTGAGGCTCGCGGCGGGTATCGTTATTTCCTAACCTTCACGGATGATTTGAGCAGATATGGGTATATCTACTTAATGAAACACAAATCTGAAACATTTGAAAAGTTTAGAGAATTTCAGAGTGAAGTGGAGAATCATCATAACAAGAAAATAAAGTTTCTACGATCTGATCATGGAGGCGAATATTTGAGTTACGAGTTTGTCCTTCATTTAAAACAATGTGGAATAGTTACAACTCATGCCACGTGGAACACCACAGCGTAATGGTGTGTCCGAACGTCGTAACCATACTTTATTAGATATGGTGCGATCTATGATGTCTCTTACCGATTTACCACTATTGTTTTGGGGTTATGCATTAGAGACAATTGCATTCACTTTAAATAGGGCACCGTCTAAATCCGTTGAGACGACACCGTATGAACTGTGGTTTGGCCAGAAACCTAACCTATCGTTTCTTAAAGTTTGGGGTTGCTATGCTTACGTGAAAAAGCTTCAGCCTGATAAGCTCGAACTGCGTCTTCATAGGATACCCAAAAGAAAGTGTTGGGTACACCTTCTATCACATATCCGAAGGCAATATTTTTGTTGCTAAGAATGGATGCTTTCTAGAGATGGAGTTTCTCTCGAAAGAAGTGAGTGGGAGGAAAGTAGAAATTGATGTGGTAATTGTACTTTCTCTCAAATTGGAAAGTAGCTCATCACAGAAAACTATTCCTGTGATGCCTACACCAACAAGAGGGGAAGCTAATGATAATGATCATGAAACTTCATATCAAGTTACTACCGAACCTCATAGGTCAACCAGAGCACGTTCCGCACCAGAGTGGTATGGTAATCATGCTTTGAAAGTCATGTTACTAGACCGGGATGAACCTATGAACTATGATGAAGCGATGATGAGCGCAGATTCCGCAAAATGGCTTAAGGCCATGAAATCTGAGATAGGATCCATGTATGAGAACAAAGTATGGACTTTGGTTGATTTGCCCAATTATCGGCAAGCCATAGAAAAATAAATGGATCTTCAAGAGGAAGACACATGCTGATAGTAGTGTTACTATCTACAAAGCTCGACTTATCGAAGGTTTTTGACAAGTTCAAGGTGTTGACTACGATGAGATTTTCTCACTCGTAGCGATGCTTATGTCTGTCCGAATCATGTTAGCAATTGCCACATTTTATGAAATCTGGCAAATGGATGTCAAAACTGCATTCCTTAATGGATTTCTTAAAGAGTTGTATATGATGCAACCAAAAGGTTTTGTCGATCCTAAAGGTGCTAACAAAGTGTGCAAACTCCAGCGATCCATCTATGGACTGGTGCAAGCATCTCGGAGTTGGAATATATGCTTTGATAAGGTGATCAAAGCATATGGTTTTATACAGACTTGTGGTGAAGCCTGTATTTACAAGAAAGTGAGTGGGAGCACTACAACTTTTCTGATAAGTATATGTGAATGCCATATTGTTGATTGGAAATGGTGTAGAATTTTCTGGAAAGCATAAAGGATTGTTTGAAAGGAGTTTTCCAAAGAAAGACCTCGGTGAAGCTGCTTACATATTGGGCATCAAGATCTATAGAGATAGATCAAGACGCTTGATAAGACTTTTGATGAGTACATACCTTGATAAGCTTTTGAAGGAGTTCAAAATGGATCAGTCAAAGAAGGAGTTCTTGCCTGAGTTGTAAGGTATGAAGTTGAGTAAGACTCAAAACCCGACCACAGCAGAAGATAGAGAGAGAATGAAAGTCATTCCCTATGCCTCAGCCATAGGTTCTATAAAGTATGCCATGCTGTATACCAGACCTATTGTGTACCTTGCCATGAGTTTGGCAAAGGGGTACAATAGTGATCTAGGAGTAGATCACTGGACAATGGTCAAAATTATCCTTAGAAGACTAAGGAAATATTTCTCGGTTATGGAGGTGATAAAGAGTTCGTCGTAAAGAGTTACGTCGATGCAAGCTTTGACACCGATCTGGATGACTCTGAGTCTCCATCTGGATACATATTGAAAGTGGGAGCAATAAGCTAGAGTAGCTCCATACAGAGCATTGTAGACATAGAAATTTGCAAAATACATACGGATCTGAATGTGCAAGACCCGTTGACTAAAACTTCTCTCACAAGCAAAACATGATCACACCTTAGTACTCTTTGGGTGTTAATCACATAGCGATGTGAACTAGATTATGGAATCTAGAAACCCTTTGATTGTTGATCACATGGCGATGTCAACTATGGGTGTTAATCACACAAAGATGTGAATTATTGGTGTTAAATCACATGGCGATGTGAACTAGATTATTGACTCTAGTGCAAGTGGGAGACTGAAGGAAATATGCCCTAGAGGCAATAATAAAGTTGTTATTTTATATTTCCTTATATCATGATAAATGTTTATTATTCATGCTAGAATTGTATTACCGGAAACTTGATACATGTATGGATACATAGACAAAACACCGTGTCCCTAGTAAGCCTCTACTAGACTAGCTCGTTTATCAAAGATGGTTAAGTTTCCTAACCATCGACATGTGTTGTCATTTGATAACGGGATCACATCATTAGGAGAATGATGTGATGGACAAGACCCATCCGTTAGCTTAGCATGTTGATCGTTCAGTTTTATTGCTATAGCTTTCTTCATGTCATATACATATTCCTTTGACTATGAGATTATGCAACTCCCGGATACCGGAGGAATACCTTGTGTGCTATCAAACGTCACAACGTAACTGGGTGATTGTAAAGACGCTCTACAGATATCTCACAAGGTGTTTGTTGGGTTGTCATAGATTGAGATTAGGATTTGTCACTCCGAGTATCGGAGAGGTATCTTTGGGCCCTCTCGGTAATGCACATCATAATAAGCCTTGCAAGCAATGTGACTAATGAGTTAGTTGCGGGATGATGCATTACAGAACGAGTAAATAGAATTGCCCGTAACGAGATTTAACTAGGTATGAAGATACCGACGATCGAATCTCGGGGAAGTAACATACCGATGACAAAGGGAATAACATATGTTGTAATTACGGTACGACCGATAAAGATCTTCGTAGAATATGTGGGAACCAATATGAGCATCCAGGTTCCACTATTGGTTATTGACCGAAGAGGTGTGTCGGTCATGTCTACATAGTTCTCGAACCCGTAGGGTCCGCACGCTTAACGTTCGATGACGATTTTGTATTATATGAGTTATGTGATTTGGTGACCGAATGTTGTTCGGAGTCCCGGATGAGATCACGGACATGACGAGGAGTCTCGAAATGGTCGAGAGGTAAATATTCATATATAGGACGATAGTATTCGGACACCGGAAGTGTTCTGGGGGTACCGGGTACGTATCGGGTCATCGGAAGGGGTTCCGGGCACCCCCCCGGCAAAGATACGGGCCTTATTGGGCCAAGAGCGGGACATACCAGCCCCTAGTGGGCTGGTGCGCCCCCATATAGGCCGAATAGGAGGAGAAGGAAGGAGGGGAAGGGAGAAAGGAAAGGGGAGGATTCGGCCTCCCCCTTCCCTTCTCTCTCCCTCTCTTTCCTTCCCCCTCCGACACTTATGGAAGGGGGGAAGGCCGACTTGTGGCAGGCGCCCAAGTAGGATTACTCTCCTACTTGGGGTGCCCCTTGCTGCTCCCCTCCCTCTCCCACCTATATATATATATATATATATATATATATATATATATATATATATATATATGGGGGGTCACTGCTAGAACACATAACATTGATTCCTAACCGTGTGCGGCGCCCACCTCCACAGTTTACGCCTCCGGTCATATTCACGTAGTGCTTAGGCAAAGCCCTGTACGGATCACTTCACCATCACCATCACCACACCGTCGTGCTGATGGAACTCTCCCTCGACACTTTGCTGGATCAAGAGTTGGGTGGACGTCATCGAGCTGAACGTGTGCAGAACTCGGAGGTGCCGTACGTTCGGTGCTTGATCGGTCGGAACGAGAAGAAGTTCGACTACATCAACCGCATTGTCAAATGCTTACATTTTCGGTCTATGAGGGTACGTGGACACACTCTCCCCCTCTCGTTGCTATGCATCTCCTAGATAGATCTTGCATGAGCGTAGGGAATTTTTTAAAATTGCATGCTACGTTTCCCAACACTTTGGGCCGTCCATGACGGAAAAAATCATGGTAGAAGCGAGGGCGAGGAAAATATCAGGGAGTTCCCGGTTACGTGGGTGGTCGGGGCCGAGCGATGCACTGTCGTTTGCACGTTTCTCTCATGTACGCGCGTGTGTGCGAGGCGTTGGGCTCTAACTAAACCCGAGCGATCGCACTGCTATCCACATTACTGAACCCGAGCGGTCGATCCCTTGGCTGTTAACTGAACCCGAGCGATTCATTCACTGCTGACTGAACCCAAGCGATTCCTTCACTGCTGCTGCTAACAAAACTGAGCGATCAATCACTGCTGCTGCTTACTGAAGTCAATTGAGCCCCCATGCGAGACGTAGCCAGCCGGTGCTGGTTGCCTCTCGATGAACAGTGACTATTGCTACCGTGCACACGGTAGTTAGAACGAGTCGAGACGTGGTGAGTCAAGCCGGTTGGTTGGCTGTGAATGAACAGTTCCCGGTGGGGGTTGGATGAACAGGACCCCATGGTCGTAGGCTGTTGCCACTCGATGAACACGACCCCGAGGAGGCCGCCGCACCCCAGCCGGTTGGGGGTGGATGAACATGACCCCGTGGAGGCTCTATGAACAGTAGCCGGTTGAGGCTGGATGAACAGTAGCCCGTAGATGAACAGTCGCTGCTGGAGGCTGGAGGAGGTCGACGGTGGATAAACAGTAGCCCACGGAGGCTGGAGCGAGGTAGTAGACGGTGGATGAATGGGACCCCGTTTCGACCATAGGCGCTCCAACAGAAGTCCGTTTCCTCCATTTTCTGGTACGCCACACCCCTCCCGATCAACAGGACCCCGTTTCGACCGTAGGCACTCAAACAGAAGTCCGTTTCCTCTGTTTTGTGGTACGTCAGACCCTTCCTGATGAACAGGACCCCATTTCAATCGTACGCGGTCGAACAGAAGGCCCGTTTCCTCCGTTCTGCGGTACGCTAGACCTTGTTTCGGCTGTTCCGTCCAAGCCGATTGGCTCCCGATGAACACGACGTATTCCGTTGCCTCGCGATGAACTAGACGCATTCCTTTGCCCCCCGATGAACATGACGCAGTTTCTCTGTTCCGACCCAGCCGGTTGGCCCGATGAACAAGACGCCATTGCTGCCGTCTGTTGCCTCTCCATGTACACGAGCCCTGGCCGTACATATGCGTGAGTACGCGTTTGAGACCCCGCCCGTATGTACGTACGTGGACGTATTTTTTGGCATCTGGATGTATGTACATGTACACGGTTTTGACTGGACTGCCTGAACTACTACCGCTCCTTACTCGGCCACGGTTCATCGTGGCAGACAGACCGATCGACCGGTATGTACATAGAAAACGCTACGTACGCTTCGACCGGGTGGGTCCCAGCTGTCAGGGAGGACAAGGAGGCACTTCCTTGCATGCGAATATATAGCTGGCGGGTCCCAACGGTCAGGGGCGGAATCATATATTTTTTCCCATAATAAGGAGGCACTTCCTTATGTGCAAAGATGTTGTTGGTGGGTCCCAGTTGTTAGGGGCAGGCATAAGGAGGCACTTCCTTCCTTGCGAAGATATACATGGTGGGTTACAGCTTTCAGGGGAGGAATAATTTTATTTTCGCGTAATAAGGAGGCAGTTGCATGCGTGCATCCATGGACCTGGTGCGTCCCTACTGTCAGCCTCTCCACATACAATCCTCTTCTGATGACTCACGTTTGTTGACCATGTTGACCACACCGCACCGAGCGCACCAAGGCGATGGACGGCAGGAGGCTCCGGACGACAATGAGCCGGTGATGGGAAGATGCGGCAGTGAAGTCACAGACGGAGAGTGTCGGATTCGGGGTTCCGCAGACCCTTGAGAGGTTCAAACTCTGGGGTGCGTGTGAAGAACTCGTCTTCCCCAGTCCGCCTGCTCAATGATTCCACGGCCTAGCTCGACGAACCTAAGGGACAAGAGACACAACCATTTACCCTGGTTCGGGCCACCTTGCAGTGTAATACCCTACTCCAGCTTTGTGGTGGATTACCTCGAGGGGCTGAGGATGAACTAGTACATTGGTTGAACGACCTCAGGAGGTGAGGTGTTCTTGAGCTCGATGAGCTGGTGAGCTGGTCAGGCTCGAATGGATCTGTCCCCTATGGTGGTGGCTAAGTCCTATTTATAGTGGCCTTGGTCCTCTTCCCAAATGTAGGCGGGAAGGGATCCCACAACGGCCAAATTCGAAGGGAGACAACTAGTACAAGTTATCCTGACAAAAGTAGTCTTCGCCTGCTAAAGCCTCTGGTGGTGACGCTGCGGTGGGCTCCGCGGTGACCTCCGTCCTGTCGTCCTGGCGGTCTTGGTCTTGTTGCACCAATATGGAAACCTTTGCTTGATTCCTCGGGACCCCGCGCCTGCGCTTGCCTCCTTAGCACCAAAGAGGAAACTGGTACACTGCGCCCGCTGGCGCCCGCCTGGCCTTGGTCGTCATATCTCACGTCATATGAACCTCGCGAGGTGCAACTTGCATTGATATCTCGGCTCCTCGGGAGCCAACCTGAGGAGGCCGCCCCTCGGGGAGATCTTCATGTCGTCCGCCTCGCGAGGCTTGGCCCCTCGCGAGGGTCTTGAGTCGTTGTTGTCGAAGCTGGGCCGTACTAGGCCATCGAAGGAGCCACACCTTGGGCCGCAGGCAGGCAAGTCTGGGTACCCCCGGTCCCAGGACGCCGACAGTAACCCCTGGGCCCAAGGCACGCACGAACTTGGCTTCAAGGCAAAGCTGAAGGGCAAGCGCAGAGCGCCGCGGGCCCCAACCGCGTGCGGCCTCGGTTGACGCGTGTCGATTGATGGGACATGGGAGTCTCCGCTTCCCCACGCTGCCTCGACAACCGTTTGACTTGACGAGACCCCGCTGCATGCAGAGAAAACCATCATTACGTGTGATCGTGGAGGCCGGCGGTTGGCCTTGTTCTGGCTATAAATGAGGGGAGGGGCGGAGCCCCCTTGGTCATCTCTGTCTTCTCGCCACCCACTCCTTCTTCCTCCTCCTAGCCTTGCTGATTTTCCGTAGCACCCATGGTGCCGACGAGGAAGTTCTCCGCTACCGAGAAGGGGAAGGCCCCCAAGGAGAAACCCAGCTCACCGCCGCCCAAGAGAGGGTGAGGCCACCCCCGTAAGCACGTCGCGACCCCTGGGGTGGCCCCTCGGGGGCACGGGCGCACTCCTTCGGGGGCCAGCACCGCCCTGGGCAGCCATGGCAGTGCTTCTTCTCATGGCGGAAGCCGCCAAGGGCGAGGCACCCCCTGCGATGAGGGAAGGCGCGCCATGGTTGCCCGGCCTCCTCGGCCGCGCTTCCACTCGGCGGAGGTGCTCCCGGAGTTTGTCGTGTGGTCGGAGAGGCTGGCCGGAACCTGGCTCTAGCTTCTGCGCTTCTTTGCTGGCGAGCTGCCGGCCATGGGGCCTGATAGCTTCTGGCTGCAGGCTGATGGCTGCTGCAGTAAGGCCTCGTGGGCCTCAGTTGAGGTCTCCGCCGCGGGCAACGTGGCCCTAACCAGAAGTTTGCCCACGTGCGTGGCCTAAGCGGGAGGTGCACCCTCCACTTCAAGTATGACGGCATCGCGACCCTCTACGTTAGGGTGTTTGGGGAAGATGGCCGCCGCGCAGGGTGCTGCCCCGAAGACGATGGCGGCGACGATGAGCTTGGCCTTAACGACAACCGTGGTGACACTGAGGGTGAGCTTGCCCTTGGCGAAGACCGCGGCTCGTTCAGCAGCGGCGGCTCTTCCTCCGGCGAGAGCTCAAGCAGCGGCGGTTACGACCAGCCGCCATGCCGCCGGGCTTGCTTCGTGGGGGGTGGAGGATCTTCTCATCGCCACGCCTCGGTGAAGCGGGAGGAGGGCTCAGGTTAACCTTGTGGCATTCCTCCCCCAGCACAAGGTCCATCCCCCGCGTGGCATCCTGGCATGCCTCGTCAAACGCCAAGACCCGCGTGGAGCGATGCCTGACCTCGTGTGGGAGAACCGCTTCTGCTCCGTAGACGAGGAAGAATGGAGTTTTGCCGGTCGGCTTGGTCGCGGTGGTGCGGATGGAATACAACACGGACTGGAGCTCGTCCAGCCAGCCCCTGCCGCAGGCCTCGAGCTTCTTCTTGAAAGTCCTCGCCTTGAGGCCCCTCGGGACCTTTGCGTTTGTGCGCTCGGCTTGGCCGTTGCTCCTGCGGTGTGCCACTGAGGCGTAGCATATCTGCGTTCCAAGGTTAGCACAATATGTTTTGAAGAGATTGCTAGTGAACTGTGAGCCGTTGTCAACGATGATGCGATTAGGGACTCTGAACCGGATCACGAGGCCCTTGATGAACTTGACTGCCGAGTCGTCCGGGATGGTGCAAACTACTTCCACATCCGCACATTTGGTGAACTTGTTGATGGCAACGTAGAGGTAGCGGTAGCTCCCGGGCGCTCGAGGGAACGGACCCAAGATGTCCAGCCCCCAGACCGCAAACGACCATGAGAGCGGGATGGTCTGGAGGCCCTGAGTAGGCTAGTGGATTTGCTTGGCATGGAACTGGCAGGCTTCACAGGATCTCACCAGCTCAGCCGCGTCATTGAGCGCCGTGGGCCAGTAGAATCCGATGTGGAACGCCTTGCCCACTAAGGTGCGCGATGACGAGTGATGCCCGCAGTCTCCACCATGTATGTTGTCTAACAGCTCGCACCCCTGTTCCCTGGAGATGCATCGCAAGGAAACATCATTTGGTCATTTTTGGTAGAGCTCACCGTCCTGAATTCAGTAGGTTGTGGCCTGCGGAGCCACTCGCTCCGCATCTTCCTCCTTCTTCGGCAGGGTTCCCTGAAGCAGGTACGCCTTGAATTCTTTGGTCCGGCACCCCTCCTGAGGCTCGAGCGCGAGGAGCAGGCATGCTCCTGAGGTCGGGCCGCAGGCGGGGGCTCCCGAGGTCAGTGCTGGGGGGAGCTCCTCCTGAGGCAGTGTTGGCTCCGCAACCGGAGGGCTGCTGAGGGATTGAAGAGCCGCTCTTCGAAGACGCCGGGCTCCTGAGGCTGGCACTTGGATGCTCTCTTGGCGATATCGTTGGCTTCCTTGTTCGTGCCGCGAGGCACGTGCTGCAGCTCTAGGCCCAAGAATTGTTTCTCAATTTTGCGTACCTCCACCAGCTATAACTCCATGTGTTCATCCTTCGGCTCGTACACCTTGTTGGAGAAGTTGACGAGGAGCTGGGAGTCGCCCTTGATGGTGAGGCGCTTCATGCCCAAAGCGGCTGCGGCCTTGAGTCCGGTCATCAAGCCTTCGTACTCCGCGATGTTGTTGGAGACCTTTTCGCCAAGTTGGAAACAGAGCTGCAAGGCGTAGTAGAGCTTGTCCTGAGTGGGCAAGATGAGCATGGCTCCAGCCCCCGCGCCCTGACGTGCGAAGGCGCCGTCAAAGTACATGACCCAGCCGTCTGGTGCTTCGCTCCCTGGCGAGAGGGACGGTCCTTGATACGTCTCCAACGTATCTATAATTTTTTATTGTTCCATGCTATATTATATTCTGTTTTGGATGTTTAATGGGCTTTATTATACACTTTTATATTATTTTTGGGACTAACCTATTAACCGGAGGCCCAACCCAAATTGCTGTTTTTTTGCCTATTTTAGTGTTTCGCAGAAAAAGAATATCAAACGGAGTCCAAACGGAATGAAACCTTCGAGAATGTGATTTTCAGAACAAACGTGATCCAGAGGACTTGGAGTCCACATAAAGTAATCAACGAGGAGAGCACGAGGCAGGGGGCGCGCCTACCCCCCATGCACGCCCTCCACCCTCGTGGGGCCCATGTTGCTCCACCGACGTACTTCTTCCTCCTATATATACCTACGTACCCCCAAACCATCAGAGGCATCCACGAAAACCTAATTCCACTGCCACAACCTTCTGTACCCGTGAGATCCCATCTTGGGGCCTTTTCCGGCGTCCTGCCGGAGGGGGCATTGATCACGGAGGGCTTCTACATCAACACCATAGCCTCTCTGATGATGTGTGAGTAGTTTACCTCAGACCTTCGGGTCCATAGTTATTAGCTAGATGGCTTCTTCTCTCTCTTTGGATCTCAATACAAAGTTCTCCTCGATTCTCTTGGAGATCTATTCGATATAATCTTCTTTTGCGGTGTGTTTGTCTGGATCGATGAATTGTGGGTTTATGATCAAGTTTATCTATGAACAATATTTGAATCTTCTCTGAATTCTTTTATGTATGATTGGTTATCTTTGCAAGTCTCTTCGAATTATCAGTTTGGTTTGGCCTACTAGATTGATCTTTCTTGCAATGGGAGAAGTGCTTAGCTTTGGGTTCAATCTTGCGGTGTCCTTTCCCAGTGACAGCAGGGGCAGCAAGGCACGTATTGTATTGTTGCCATTGAGGATAACAAGATGGGGTTTATATCATATTGCATGAGTTTATCCCTCTACATCATGTCATCTTACTTAAAGCGTTACTCTGTTCTTATGAACTTAATACTCTAGATGCATGCTGGATAGCGGTCGATGTGTGGAGTAATAGTAGTAGATGCAGGCAGGAGTCGGTCTACTTGTCACGGACATGATGCCTATATACATGATCATACCTAGATTGTCACAGCCCTAGCTCAGCCCCTGTTGTCTTTGCTTGATCTTCATGTCATCATGTCTAAATTCAAATGAAATTTGAATTGAGGAATTTTCAAAGCCTCAGAAACCTTTTTAAAAAATGATCAACATTAAAATCTTCTCAAAGAAGCCAGAGAAAATGTTCTTGTTAAACCTTGAAAAATATTGGCAAGGATAAAATTCAAACCAATATTTTTGGAGGCTTTAAAATATTTATTTTGGGCCTTTGAATTAAATCAATAACATATTTGAGTTGGACTTATTTCTGTTATATAAGAGATAAAGTTCAAATAATTTTTGTAAGTTGCATGTGGCCTTGGACTAGTTTCTTGAGCTCACATAAAAATTTACAGAAAGTTCTAAATGATTTGATGCTTCAAATCAAATCTAACAAACTACAGAAAATAGAAAACATAAAAGAAATGTTAGAGAGAGGAGAAAACCTTACCTGGCCACCTACCTGGCACAGCCCACCTGGCAGCCCACTAGCCGGCCCAGCACTGTGCTGGCCCGTGCCAGTTGTTGGGGAACGTAGCAGAAATTCAAAATTTTCTACGCATCACCAAGATCAATCTATGGAGTTTACTAGCAATGAGAGGGAAGGAGTGCATCTACATACCCTTGTAGATCACGAGCGGAAGCGTTCAAGAGAACGGGGTTGATGGAGTCATACTCGTCGTCATCCAAATCATCGTTGATCCTAGCGCCGAACGGACGGCACCTCCGCGTTCAACACACGTACGGAGAAGCGACGTCTCCTCCTTCTTGATCCAGCAAGGGGGGAAGGAGAGGTTGATGGAGATCCAGCAGCACGACGGCGTGGTGGTGGAAGTAGCGGGATTCCAACAGGGCTTCGCCAAGCGCTGCGGGAGGAGGGAGATGTGTCACGGGAGGGAGAGGGAGGCGCCAGGGCTTAGGTTTGCTGCCCTCCCTTCCCCCCACTATATATAGGGCCAAGGGAGAGGGGGGGGGCACAGCCTTGGCCCTTCCTCCAAGGAAGGGTGCGGCCAGGGAGGAGTCCAACCTCCCCAAGGCACCTCGGAGGTGCCTTCCCCCTTTAGGACTCTCCCTTTCCCTTATCTCTTGGCGCATGGGCCTCTTGGGGCTGGTGCCCTTGGCCCATATAGGCCAAGGCACACACCCCTACAGCCCATGTGCCCCCCGGGGCTGGTGGACCCCCTTGGTGGACCCCCGGACCCCTTTCGGCACTCCCGGTACAATACCGATAATGCGCGAAACTTTCCCGGCGACCAAAATAAGACTTCCCATATATAAATCTTTACCTCCGGACCATTCCGGAACTCCTCGTGACGTCCGGGATCTCATCCGGGACTCCGAACAACTTTCAGGTTACCGCCTACTAATATCTCTACAACCCTAGCGTCACCGAACCTTAAGTGTGTAGACCCTACGGGTTCAGGAGACACGCAGACATGACCGAGACGACTCTCCGGTCAATAACCAATAGCGGGATCTGGATACCCATGTTGGCTCCCACATGCTCCTCGATGATCTCATCGGATGAACCACGATGTCGAGGATTCAATCAATCCCGTATACAATTCCCTTTGTCTACCGGTATGGTACTTGCCCGAGATTCGATCGTCGGTATCCCGATACCTTGTTCAATCTCGTTACCGGCAAGTCTCTTTACTCGTTCCGTAACACATCATCCCATGATCAACTCCTTGGTCACATTGTGCACATTATGATGATGTCCTACCGAGTGGGCCCAGAGATACCTCTCCGTTTACACGGAGTGACAAATCCCAGTCTCGATTCGTGCCAACCCAACAGACACTTTCGGAGATACCTGTAGTGCACCTTTATAGCCACCCAGTTACGTTGTGACGTTTGGTACACCCAAAGCATTCCTACGGTATCCGGGAGTTGCACAATCTCATGGTCTAAGGAAATGATACTTGACATTAGAAAAGCTCTTAGCAAACGAACTACACGATCTTGTGCTAGGCTTAGGATTGGGTCTTGTCCATCACATCATTCTCCTAATGATGTGATCCCGTTATCAACGACATCCAATGTCCATGGTCAGGAAACCGTAACCATCTATTGATCAACGAGCTAGTCAACTAGAGGCTTACTAGGGACATGGTGTTGTCTATGTATCCACACATGTATCTGAGTTTCCTATCAATACAATTCTAGCATGGATAATAAACGATTATCATGAACAAGGAAATATAATAATAACCAATTTATTATTGCCTCTAGGGCATATTTCCAACAGTATCCCACTTGCACTAGAGTCAATAATCTAGTTCACATCACCATGTGATTAACACTCACAGGTCACATCACCATGTGACCAACATCCAAAGAGTTTACTAGAGTCAACAATCTAGTTCACATCACTATGTGATTAACACTCAATGAGTTCTGGTTTGATCATGTTATGCTTGTGAGAGAGGTTATTAGTCAACGGGTCTGAACCTTTCAGATCCGTGTGTGCTTTACGAATATCTATGTCATCTTGTGGATGCTACCACGCGCTACTTGGAGCCATTTCAAATAACTGCTCTACTATACGAATCCGGTCTACTACTCAGAGTCATCCGTATTAGTGTCAAAGTTCGCATTGACGTAACCCTTTACGACGAACTCCTTTTCACCTCCATAATCGAGAAAATTCCTTAGTCCACTAGATACTAAGGATAAGTTCGACCGCTGTCATGTGATCCATTCCCGGATCACTATGGTACCCCTTGACCAACTCATGGCAAGGCACACTTCATGTGCGGTACACAACATAGCATACTGTAGAGCCTACGTCTAAAGCATAGGGGACGACCTTCGTCCTTTCTCTCTCTTCTGCTGTGGTCAGGTCTTGAGTCTTACTCAATACTCACACCTTGTAACACAGCCAAGAACTCCTTCTTTGCTGATCTATTTTGAACTCTTTCAAAATCATGTCAAAGTGTGCGTTCTTTGAAAGTATCATCAGGCGTCTTGATCTATCTCTATAGATCTTGATGCCCAATATGTAAGCAGCTTTATCCAAGTCTTTCTTTGAAAAACTCCTTTCAAAGAACCCTTTATGCTTTCCAGAAATTTTACATCATTTCGGATCAACAATATGTCATTCACATATACTTATCAGAAATGTTGTAGCGCTCCCACTCACCTTTTTGGAAATACAAGTTTCTCATAAACTTTGTATAAAACCCAAAATCTTTGATCATCTCATCAAAGCGTACATTCCAACTCCGAGATGCTTACTCCAGTCCTTAGAAGGATTGCTGGAGCTTTGCATACTTGTTAGCATCTTTCAGGATTGACAAAAACCTTCTGGTTGTATCACATACAACCTTTCCTCAAGAAAATTGTCGAGGAAACAATGTTTTGACATCCTATCTGCAAGATTTCATAAATAATGCAGTAACTGCTAATATAATTCCAACAGACTCTTAGCATCACTACGAGTGAGAAAGTCTCATCGCAATCAACTCCTTGAACTTTTCGGAAAACATCTTAACGACAAGCCGAGCTTTCTTAATGGTGACACTTACCATCATTGTCTGTCTTCCTTTTAAAATCCATCTGCACCCAACAGCCTTACGACCATCAAGTATTTCTTCCAAAGTCTATGGATCCTCTCTCGGATTTCATGGCCTCGAGCCATTCATCGGAATCCGGGCCCACCATCGCTTCTCCATAGCTCGTAGGTTCATTGTTGTCTAGCAACATGACTTCTAAGACAGGATCACGTACCATTCTGAAGTAGTACGCATCCTTGTCGACCTACGAGGTTTGGTAGTGACTTGATCCGAAGTTTCATGATCACTATCATAAGCTTCCACTTCAATTGGTGTAGGTGCCACAGGAACAACTTACTGTGCCCTGCTACACACTAGTTGAAGTCATGGTTCAGTAACCTCATCAAGTCTCCACCATCCTCCCACTCAATTCTTTCGAGAGAAACTTTTTCTCGAGAAAGGACCCGTTTCTAGAAGCAATTACTTTTGCTTCCAGATCAGAAAAAGGAGGTATACCCAACTGTTTTGGGTATTCTATGAAGATGCATTTATCCGCTTTGGGTTCGAGCTTATCAGCCTGAAACTTTTTCACATAAGCGTCGCAGCCCCAAACTTTTAAGAAACGACAGCTTAGGTTTCTCTAAACCATAGTTCATACGGTGTCGTCTCAACGGAATTGCGTGGTGCCCTATTTAAAGTGAATGCGGTTGTCTCTAATGCCTAACCCATAAACGATAGTTGTAATTCGATAAGAGACATCATGGTATGCACCATATCCAATAGGGTGCAGCTATGATGTCCGGACACACCATCACACTATGGTGTTCCAGGCGGTATTAGTCGTGAAACTATTTCCACAATTTCTTAATTGCGTGCCAAACTCGTAACTCAGATATCTCTATGATCATATCATAGACATTTTATCCTCTTGTCACGACGATCTTCAACTTCACTCTGAAATTACTTGAACCTTTCAATAATTCAGACTTGTGTTTCATCAAGTAAATATTCTCAGCATCTACTCAAATCATCCGTGAAGTAAGAACATATCTATATCCACTGCGTGCCTCAGCACTCATTGGATTGCACACATCAAAATGTATTACTTCCAACAAGTTGCTCTCTTGTTCCATCTTACTGAAACGAGGCCTTTCAGTCATCTTGCCCATGTGGTATGATTTGCATGTCTCAAGTGATTCAAAATCAAGTGAGTCCAAACGATCCATCTGCATGGAGTTTCTTCATGCATATATACCAATAGACATGGTTCGCATGTCTCACTCTTTTCAAAAACGAGTGAGTCCAAAGATCCATCTACATGGAGCTTCTTCATGCGTTCTATACCAATATGACTCAAGTGGCAGTGCCACAAGTATGTGGTACTATCATTACTATTTTATATCTTTTGGCACGAACATGTGTATCACTGCAATCGAGATTCATTTTAGGTGCAAGACCATTGAAGGTATTATTCAAATAAACAGAGTAACCATTATTCTCCTTAAATGAATAACCGTATTGCGATAAACATAATCCAATCATGTTTATGCTCAACGCAAACACCATTCTCGATGGTAGAGGGAGCATGCGATGCTTGATCACATCAACCTTGGAAACACTTCCAACACATATCGTCATCTCACCTTTAGCTAGTCTCCGTTTATTCCGCAGCTTTTATTTCGAGTTACTAACACTTAGCAACCGAACCGGTATCTAATACCCTGGTGCTGCTAGGAGTACTAGTAAAGTACACATTCATATAATGTATATCCAATATACTTCTGTCGACCTTGCCTGCCTTCTCATCTACCACGTATCTAGGGTAGTTTTGCTTCAGTGACCGTTCCCCTCATTACAGAAGCACTTAGTCTCGGGTTTGGGTTCTACCTTGGGTTTCTTCACTAGAGCAGCAACTGATTTGCCGTTTCATGAAGTATCCCTTCTTGGCCTTGCCCTTCTTGAAACTAGTGGTTTTACTAACCATCAACAATTGATGCTCCTATTTGATTTCTACTTTCGCGGTGTCAAACATCGCGAATAGCTCAAGGATCATCATATCTATCCCTGATATGTTATAGTTCATCACGAAGCTCTAATAGCTTGGTGGCAGTGACTATGGAGAACCATTACTATCTCATCTGGAAGATTAACTCCCACTCGATTCAAGCGATTGTGGCACTCAGACAATCCGAGCACATGCTCAACGATTGAGCTTCTCTCCCTTAGTCTGCAGGCTTAAGAAACTTGTCAGAGGTCTCATACCTCTTGACGTGGGCACTAGTATGAAATCCCAATTTCAGTCTTCGGAACATCTCATATGTTCTGTGACGTTTCAAAAAAGTCTTCGGTGCCTCAATTCTAAACCGTTCAACATTACACACTGAACTATCACGTAGTCATCAAAACGTGTATGTCAGATGTTTCGCAACATCTACAGATGACGCTGAGGTTCAGCACACCGAGCGGTGCATTAAGGACATAAGCCTTCTGTGCAGCAATGAGGAAAATCCTCAGTTTACGGACCCAGTCCGCATAATTGCTACTATCAACTTTCAACTAAATTTTCTCTAGGAACATATCTTAAACAGTAGAACTAAAGCGCAAGCTATGACATAATTTGCAAAGACCTTTTGACTATGTTCATGATAATGAAGTTCATCTTATTAATGAACTCCCACTCAGATAGACATCCCTCTAGTCATCTAAGTGATACATGATCCGAGTCAAACTAGGCCGTGTCCGATTATCACGTGAGACAGACTAGTCATCATCGGTGAACATCTCCATGTTGATCGCATCTACTATACGACTCATGTTCGACCTTTCGATCTCTTGTGTTCCGAGGCCATGTCTGTACATGCTAGGCTCATCAAGTCAACCTAAGTGTTTCGCATGTGTTCCGAGGCCATGTCTGTACATGCTAGGCTCGTCAACACCCGTTGTATTCGAACGTTAGAATCTATCACACCCGATCATCACGTGGTGCTTCGAAACAACGAACCTTCGCAACGGTGTACAGTTAGGGGGAACACGTCTCTTGAAATTTTAGTGAGGGATCATCTTATTTATGCTACCATCGTTCTAAGCAAATAAGATGTAAACATGATAAACATCACATGCAAATCATAAAGTGACGTGATATGGCCAATATCATCTTGCGCCTTTTGATCTCCATCTTCGAGGCGCGGCATGATCACCTTCGTCACCGGCATGACACCATGATCTCCATCATCATGATCTCCATCATCGTGTCTTCATGAAGTTGTCTCGCCAACCATTACTTCTACTACTATGGCTAACGGTTAGCAATAAAGTAAAGTAATTACATGGCGTTTTTCATTGACACGCAGGTCATACAAAAAATTAAGACAACTCCTATGGCTCCTGCCGGTTGTCATACTCATCGACATGCAAGTCGTGATTCCTATTACAAGAATATGATCAATCTCATACATCACATATATCATTCATCACATCCTTTTGGCCATATCACATCACATAGCATACCCTGCAAAAACAAGTTAGACGTCCTCTAATTGTTGTTGCATGTTTTACGTGGCTGCTATGGGATTCTAGCAAGAACGTTTCTTACCTACGCAAAAGCCACAACGTGATATGCCAATTTCTATTTACCCTTCATAAGGAACCTTTTCATCGAATCCGATCCGACTAAAGTGGGAGAGACAGACACCCGCTAGCCACCTTATGCAACTAGTGCATGTCAGTCGGTGGAACCTGTCTCACGTAAGAGTACGTGTAAGGTCGGTCCGGGCTGCTTCATCCCACGATGCCGCCGAATCAAGATAAGACTAGTAACGGAAAGTAAATTGACAAAATCGACGCCCACAACTACTTTGTGTTCTACTCGTGCATA
Organism: Aegilops tauschii subsp. strangulata; assembly: GCF_002575655.3. Classification (NCBI taxonomy): domain Eukaryota; kingdom Viridiplantae; phylum Streptophyta; class Magnoliopsida; order Poales; family Poaceae; genus Aegilops; species Aegilops tauschii. The sequence goes on along the minus strand of NC_053036.3, from coordinate 167,719,082 downwards.
GAAACTACGCATAGACCTAGCTCATGATGCCACTGTTGGCGAACGTAGCAGAAATTCAAAATTTTCTACGCATCACCAAGATCAATCTATGGAGTTTACTAGCAACGAGAGGGAAGGAGTGCATCTACATACCCTTGTAGATCGCGAGCGGAACCGTTCAAGAGAACAGGGTTGATGGAGTCATACTCGTCGTGATCCAAATCACCGATGATCCTAGCGCCGAACGGACGGCACCTCCGCGTTCAACACACGTACGGAGCAGCGACGTCTCCTCCTTCTTGATCCAGCAAGGGGGGAAGGAGAGGTTGATGGAGATCCAGCAGCACGACGGCGTGGTGGTGGAAGTAGCGGGATTCCAACAGGGCTTCGCCAAGCGCTGCAGGAGGAGGGAGATGTGTCACGGGAGGGAGAGGGAGGCGCCAGGGCTTAGGTTTGCTGCCCTCCCTTCCCCCACTATATATAGGGACAAGGGAGAGGGGGGGGGGGCGCAGCCTTGGCCCTTCCTCCAAGGTAGGGTGCGGCCAGGGAGGAGTCCAACCTCCCAAGGCACCTCGGAGGTGCCTTCCCCCTTTAGGACTCTCCCTTTCCCTTATCTCTTGGCGCATGGGCCTCTTGGGGCTGGTGCCCTTGGCCCATATAGGCCAAGGCACACACCCCTACAGCCCATGTGCCCCCCCGGGGCTGGTGGACCCCCGGACCCCTTTCGGCACTCCCGGTACAATACCGATAATGCGCGAAACTTTTCCGGCGACCAAAATAAGACTTCCCATATATAAATCTTTACCTCCGGACCATTCCGGAACTCCTCGTGACGTCCGGGATCTCATCCGGGACTCCGAACAACTTTCGGGTTACCGCCTACTAATATCTCTACAACCCTAGCGTCACCGAACCTTAAGTGTGTAGACCCTACGGGTTCGGGAGACACGCAGACATGACCGAGACGACTCTCCGGTCAATAACCAACAGCGGGATCTGGATACCCATGTTGGCTCCCACATGCTCCTCGATGATCTCATCGGATGAACCACGATGTCGAGGATTCAATCAATCCCGTATACAATTCCCTTTGTCTACCGGTATGGTACTTGCCCGAGATTCGATCGTCGGTATCACGATACCTTGTTCAATCTCGTTACCGGCAAGTCTCTTTACTCGTTCCGTAACACATCATCCCGTGATCAACTCCTTGGTCACATTGTGCACATTATGATGATGTCCTACCGAGTGGGCCCAGAGATACCTCTCCGTTTACACGGAGTGACAAATCCCAGTCTCGATTCGTGCCAACCCAACAGACACTTTCGGAGATACCTGTAGTGCACCTTTATAGCCACCCAGTTACGTTGTGACGTTTGGTACACCCAAAGCATTCCTACGGTATCTGGGAGTTGCACAATCTCATGGTCTAAGGAAATGATACTTGACATTAGAAAAGCTCTTAGCAAACGAACTACACGATCTTGTGCTAGGCTTAGGATTGGGTCTTGTCCATCACATCATTCTCCTAATGATGTGATCCCGTTATCAACGACATCCAATGTCCATGGTCAGGAAACCGTAACCATCTATTGATCAACGAGCTAGTCAACTAGAGGCTTACTAGGGACATGGTGTTGTCTATGTATCCACACATGTATCTGAGTTTCCTATCAATACAATTCTAGCATGGATAATAAACGATTATCATGAACAAGGAAATATAATAATAACCAATTTATTATTGCCTCTAGGGCATATTTCCAACACCAGTCACCTGCTTCCTCTCGCCAGGCAGGCAGGGAGGAGCGCGCCCGCTCACGCCGAGCTCGCCACGCAGCTCCCTGCCCCTCTGCTTCGCCTGGACAGCGCGGCGATGCCTCGAAGCCCCTCCTCGGTGCCACCCCGACCCCGCCGACACCCCATTTTCCCCCTGGCTCTCTCCTCGCCCTCTCCCCACCATGGCCGACGCAGCCGCAGCCGCACCGCCGTCATAGCCGCGGCCACCGTCGACTCCATGCCATCTCGCCGTGTCCAGAAGCTCCGCCGTCGGCCTCTCCATCAAGCAGACCGAGCCTCGAGTGCTCGTTTGCCCCGGAGCCACTACACCGACCTCGCCCGACTCCTCCGTCGCCGGAGATCCCCTTCGCCGTCACCACTGCTCCAGCTCGTCCCCGACCTCGCTGTCTAGCTCGCTGCAACCGCCGTGAGCCCCTGCCCCTCCCCATCCTCTCTCTTCTTGCTCTCGAGCCCCGTAGCAACCGCACCAAGCTTCACCGCACGCGCCGCCGCCTGAGCTCATCGCCGACGTAGCTTCGGCCACCCAACGGCCACACCACCATGCCCACTAACCTCACCGCACCATGTAGGCCACGTAGGAGCTGGCCCCGAGCCTCCACGATCATTACACCGACGAGTTCGTCCTCGTCCGAGCTCCGGTGTCCGCCAAGGTCGTCGCCGGCGACCCCGTGCTCCACTTCCGCCACCAAACGACGCGGGTTGCTCCCAGCTGCCCGTAGATGGCCTCCGCCGTCCTTTTGGTCGCCGAAAAGCAAATCCCGCGCCCTCTGCCGCGTCTACTGCCGCCGGCAGCTAAACGCCGGCGCGTCAGCCCCAGTTGACCAAGGGGTTTGACCTCCCCTGGCTCAATGAGAGGTGGGGCCGCCCTGCTAACTAACCTAGATTAGGATTAACTAAACCTAGCTAATTTAGTTTAGCTACTGACACGCGGGACCCACTGGTCAGTTTGACCTGGACCGTCCCCGTTGACTGCTGACGTCACCCTGACGCAATGCTGACGCAATAAATCATTTACTGGATTTATTCTTATACAGGAAATTCCAGAAAATGTTATAAACTTCAAAAAATCATAGAAATTAATCTATAGCTCAGAATGAAATAAATTATATATGAAAAGTGATCAGAAAAATCCAATCTATCCATCTGTACTAGTTTCATGCATGTTTAAACAACTTAACCTTGCTGTTTAGATCAAAACATGATAATGCACTTTATAAGTTCTTAGTTTGAATTTGAATTTGAACCTTTGGTTCAAATCAACTCAAACTCTTTTCTTTGTAGCCGCATTAGCTCAAATCACATCATATTGACATGTCATGATCATGCATCCTATTGTGCATTGCATTGATTGTGTTCTTTCTCTGTTGCCGGTATTTGTTCCCTCTCGATAGACGTGTTCCGACGACGTGATCGATGACACCGATGAAGAGCTATACTATCTTCAGAAGTGCCAGGCAAGCAAAACCCCCTTGTTCATTCCGATACAATCCCACTCTCTCGCTCCTGCTCTCTTTTACTGCTCTCTTTTACTGCATTAGGACAACAACGATTCAACTATTACATGCTGCGGTAGTTGAACCCCTTTTCCTCTGCATGACCTGTCATTGCCATAGTAAATAGATGAAACCTACTAGCATGAGTAGGAGTTGTTTGAGCCCTGATGTGCCTACTCATTCATGCTTGTTTGTCATGCCTGCTACTGCTTAGAGTTGAGTCAGGTCTGATTCATCCGGGATGAATTGGAGGTGTGTGAACATGTATTACTGTTGAGAGCTAAGTGTGTGAACACGATTTGGTAAAGGTATCGATGAGAGGCCATGTAGGAGTACATGGTGGGTTGTTTCATTGAAGCCGTCCTCAGGAACTGAGTTCTGTGTTTGTGATCCATGAATAGCTACTACCACACATTGGGATCCTTAATTGACTCTCTCGGCTTCTTAACCACCCTTGTCCTCTGTGCAGGAGTTGCAAGTAGTTTCTGTTGTTTGTAGTATGCTGGAGGCCGTGCGCAGCGCTGACCCGAGGGGTGGGCTGTGATGCGGTAGGCATGTGGTCGGGTATGCCGGGCGCCCGTTTGGTGTCGCGGAACCCTGTACACATCGTTCGGGTCCGTATGTGGAAACCTCGGCCGGACTCCCTACGGATGGAACCTGAATAGGCGATAAACTTGGACTAGAGACTTGAGTGTTTAGGTAGGCCGTGGCCGACACCCTCGTTGGGCTTCCGCTTGAAGGTTGCCGAGTACATGTCGTGTAAACGGCGGTAAGTGGTGAGAGCGTGTGTGAAGAAGTACACCCCTGCAGGGTTAACATCATCTATTCGAATAGCCATGTCTGCCGTAAAGGACTTCTGGGTTGCCTGTACAGTTCATAGATAACTTGAAGTGGATACTCTAAAATGCGCAAGATAAGCGTGAGTGCTATGGATGGCGTTCTCGTAGGTAGACGGGAGCGGATCCATAGTGGTGTATTGATTGGTGAATATGTGGACTCGTGTGCGCCACCTCAAAAGAGTTACTTGCAGTCGTAGTTCAGGATAGCCACCGAGTCAAAGCTGGCTTGCTGCAGTTAAACTCCACTACCCCCTTTGTTGATACCGATGCATATGTAGTTAGTTCTGATGTAAGTCTTGCTGGGTACATTTGTACTCACGTTTGCCTATTTTATGTTTTTGCAGAGAGACGTCAGTCTCGCTAGTAGTTCCGCGTGGACTTCGACGTTTAGCTTGTTACCTCAGCTCCGGTCTTGTGCCCTCGCCAGGGTCTTGTAGATAGTCAGGCTTCTCAACCTTCTTCATTTGTAGTTGTCTGTACTCAGACAAGTTAAGCTTCCGCATGTGCTTGTTGCTTGTATGCTTTGTATGTTGGGGTCATGAGACCCATGTTTGTAATACTTGGCTCCTCGGAGCCTAATGAATAAATACTTGAGTCGTAGAGTTATGTTGTGATGCCATGTTGTATTTACACATATCGAGCATATTGTGTGTATGATTGAAATGCTTGTTATGCGTGGGATCCGACAACCTAGTTGTTTATCCGTGGTAGCCTCTCTTATGGGGAAATGTAGTCTTGTGCTTCCATGAGCCATAGTAGTCCGCTATAGCCCGGTTCACCGGAGTCCTGCTAGCCCAGCACTACTGCTCCGGAACACTTGACTGGCCGGCATGTGATTCACCTCGTTCCTGTGTCTGTCCCTTCGGGGAAATGTCACGCGGTGACATCCGGAGTCTTGCCTAGCCTGCTACAGCCCGGGTTCCCGGAGTCTTGTTAGCCCAGTGCTACAGACCGGATTCACATGCTGCTGATCGACATGCTCGATGTTGATTCATGTATGCCTGTCCCCGTAAGTTAGTGCCACTTTGGGTTCACGACTAGTCATGTCGGCTCGGGTTCTCTGTCATATAGATGCTAGCGACACTATCATATACGTGAGCCAAAAGGCGCAAACGGTCTCGGGCCATGGTAAGGCGACACCCGTGGGAATACCATGCGTGTGGCCGCAAAGTGATATGAGGTTTTACAGGCTAGATCGGTGTGACTTAGAATCGGGGTCCTGACAGCGTTGGTATCAGAGCCTGACTGCCTGTAGGATTACCAAGCCAAACTGGTCGAACTTGAGTCTAGAAATGCTTTAGTTATGTAGGGGAATTGATTGTGGGAAGGGAACGTAAGGCTCTTTTTATTCCTTTACCTTATGCCCTTCTAATCTGAGTCACCCTCTTCTTTTCTATGGGGATTAAGAACTAGGCTTCTCGTCTATCTATCAGGATCATGTGTTACTAATCCGTAGACTTATAGGATTGTTGGTCTCAAGCCCCAGCTCAGTTCCTACTACTTCCATGTGTTGTAACTTGATCTCAGAACTTTGATTTTGTGATGCTGAGTGGTTATGCCACCATTTCTGCAGGATATCTCAAATCTTTTTAAGCATTTACAGCCGTTATGCTGTCCGAGTCATCCCAGGTTTCTAAATAGTCTGATGCATTTGCAAATCCCTTCTTTCCGTTCCCGATGTCCCTTTGGGCCAGGTTAATCACACTAATTGCTGAGTTGAGGTATTCTATTGCCTCGACATATATGTTGGAGTTATTATTATGACCCTAGGTGTTTTAGGGAGTCACGTAGTAATCTAGCCATGTTTTGTGTTCCCAGCGTGATGATTCTGGCCACCATTCTCGAAAGCATCCCGTGATGCCATTTAGTTAGTAGGCATTCTACTCCTGGGTTCTTGAACCCAAGATTCACCCTACTTACTTCATGTTGATAGCGTTTGCTCGATCCTTTAGGTTATTAGTAACCTTTGCATTAGTTCTCGAGGTCCGTGGTATTTCCTTCTTCCAAATACTATGAACCACTTATGGCAGAAGTTTGTTGGATCAAAAGATCACAACAAGAGTGCTCTCGAAGAGTTCCCCATTCTATATTGTGACTCTGCCAATCCTACCTCACTGCATGGGTTATCAGGAAGAAATATGTTGAATTTGTTCGGCATACTAATCCATGCATCTACAACTCAGAAAAAACATATGTTCTTTGAGTTGTCCCTCTTTAGTTGTCTTCTGACCCTCGTCTATTATTTGATAGTCAGGAGTAGATGTGCATTCATATTCATTGTTGCCTTTTACTCTTGTGGTCGTCGAGCCATTCTATTCCGGAATGACTAGGAGAAACAAACTCCAGTACCTCATCCATATCTAGGATTTGGTCAAAGTAGTTATATCTCGCAGATCAAAATGCCAATCCAGCTTTTGTTCTGTTCTACCTCGGAGTATTACCCCCTTTATGTCAGGATTTTCATGAGAATTGCACCATCTCTCATGAATTTTTGACGCAGTGATACTTCTTGCCACCATTTTTCATTCCTCGATTTCGTGTTGTCGCAACCGGAATGCCGACAAGTGAACCATGATGTGTGAAATCAATACGCCTAGCCACCATGTTGCTTGGTAGTTAATGGACATTAATATCATTCTTAGCGTGTTGGTTATCGAATCACTATATTAGGATTGATCGTGCTACCTTGTCCTTATTTCTGGTGCACTCTTTGATCTTTGAGTTAGGATTAATCCCTTGCTCTTCTGATCATGTCGTCTTGCCTTGAAAAGCAAGATTGTTCTCGAGCTTAGAGACATATCGGTGGTTCGTGATTTTCCGGATATCTTCACGGAAGTATAACCAGGTCGTCCCTTGACCGATATGTTCAGTTCGTGATCAAGTTGGTTCTCCAATAAACCACTCTTTCTCCAAGAATCTGTGCTGGATATTGCTACCTCTTGAGCACTGCGTTGGTTTTCCCTTGAAGAGGAAAGGGTGATGCAACAAAGTAGCGTAAGTATTTCCCTCAGTTTTTGAGAACCAAGGTATCAATCCAGTAGGAGGCTACATGCAAGTCCCTCGCACCTACACAAACAAATAAATCCTCGCAACCAACGTGATAAGGGGTTGTCAATACCTACACGGTCACTTACGAGAGTGAGATCTGATAGATATGATAGGATAATATTTTTGGTATTTTTGTGATAAAGACGCAAAGTAAAGAAAGTAAGTAAAAACGGCAAAAGAAATAGCTAAGTGTTGGAAGATTAATATGATGGAAAATAGACCCGGGGGCCATAGGTTTCACTAGTGGCTTCTCTCAAGAGCATAAGAATTTTACGGTGGGTGAACAAATTACTGTTGAGAAATTGACAGAATTGAGCATAGTTATGAGAATATCTAGGTATGATCATGTATATAGGCATCACGTCCGAGACAAGTAGACCGACTCCTGCCTGCATCTACTACTATTACTCCACACATCGACCGCTATCCAGCATGCATCTAGAGTATTAAGTTCATAAGAACAGAGTAACGCTTTAAGCAAGATGACATGATGTAGAGGGATAAATTCATGCAATATGATAAAAACCATCTTGTTATCCTCGATGGCAACAATACAATACGTGCCTTGCTGCCCCTACTGTCACTGGGAAAGGACACCGCAAGATTGAACCCAAAGCTAAGCACTTCTCCCATTGCAAGAAAGATCAATCTAGTAGGACAAACCAAACTGATAATTCGAAGAGACTTGCAAAGATAACCAATCATACATAAAAGAATTCAGAAGATTCAAATAATGTTCATAGATAAACTTGATCATAAACCCACAATTCATCGGTCTCAACGAACACACCGCAAAAGAAGATTACATCGAATAGATCTCCACGAGAGAGGGGGAGAACATTGTATTGAGATCCAAAAAGAGAGAAGAAGCCATCTAGCTAATAACTAGGGACCCGAAGGTCTGAGGTAAACTACTCACACTTCATCGGAGAGGCTGTGGTGTTGATGTAGAAGCCCTCCGTGATCGATGCCCCTTCTGGCGGAGCTTCGGAACAGGCCCCAAGATGGGATCTCGTGGGTACAGAAGGTTGCGGCGGTGGAATTAGGTTTTTGGCTCCGTATCTGATCGTTTGGGGGTACGTAGGTATATATAGGAGGAAGGAGTACGTCGGTGGAGACACGTGGGGCCCACGAGGGTGGAGGGCGCGCCCAGGGGGGTAGGCGCGCCCCCTACCTCGTGGCTTCCTGCTTGATTTCTTGACGTAGGGTCCAAGTCCTCTGGATCACGTTCGTTCCGAAAATCACGTTCCCGAAGGTTTCATTCTGTTTGGACTCCGTTTGATATTCTTTTTCTGCGAAACTCTGAAATAGGCAAAAAAACAGCAATTCTGGGCTGGGCCTTTGGTTAGTAGGTTAGTCCCAAAAATAATATAAAAGTGGATAATAAAGCCCAATAATGTCCAAAACAGAAGATAATATAGCATGGAGCAATCAAAAATTATAGATACGTTGGAGACGTATCAAGCATCCCCAAGCTTAATTCCTGCTCGTCCTCGACTAGGTAAATGATAAAAACAGAATTTTTGATGCGGAATGCTACTTGGCATAATTTCAATGTAATTCTTCTTAATTGTGGTATGAATATTCAGATCCAAAAGATTCAAGATAAAAGTTCATATTGACATAAAAATATTAATACTTCAAGCATACTAACTAAGCAATTATGTCCTGTCAAAATAACATGGCCAAAGAAAGTTCATCCCTACAAAATCATATAGTTTAGTCATGCTCCATTTTCGTCACACAAGAATGCTCTCATCATGCACAACCCCGATGACAAGCCAAGCAATTGTTTCATACTTTAGTAATCTCAAACTTTTTCAACCTTCACGCAATACATGAGCGTGAGCCATGGATATAGCACTATGGGTGCAATAGAATATGATGATGGGGGTTATGTGGAGAAGACAAAAAAGGAGAAAGACTCACATCAATGAGGCTAATCAATGAGCTATGGAGATGCCCATCGATTGATGTTAATGCAAGGAGTAGGGATTGCCATGCAACGGATGCACTAGAGCTATAAATATATGAAAGCTCAACAAAAGAAACTAAGTGGGTGTGCGTCCAACTTGCTTGCTCACGAAGACCTAGGGCACTTGAGGAGGCCCATTGTTGGAATATACAAGCCAAGTTCTATAATGAAAAATTCCCACTAGTATATGAAGGTGACAAAACAAGAGACTCTCTATCATGAAGATCATGGTGCTACTTTGAAGCAAGTGTGGTAAAAGGATAGTAACATTGTCCCTTCTCTATTTTTCTCTCATGTTTTTGGGCCTTCTCTTTTTTATGGCCTTTCTCTCTCTCTCTCTCTCTCTCTCTCTCTCTCTCTCTCTCTTTATTCCTCACTTGGGACAATGCTCTAGAAAATGATGATCATCACACTTCTATTTATTTACAACTCAATGATTACAACTCAATACTAGAACAAAGTATGACTCTATATGAATGCCTCCGGCGGTGTACCGGGATATGCAATGAACCAAGAGTGACATGTATGAAAGAATTATGAACGGTGGCTTTGCCACAAATACTATGTCAACTACATGATCATGCAAAGCAATATGACAATGATGAACGTGTCATGATAAACTGGATGGTGGAAAGTTGCATGGCAATATATCTCGGAATGGCTATGGAAATGCCATAATAGGTAGGTATGGTGGCTGTTTTGAGGAAGATATAAGGAGGTTTATGTGTGAAAGAGCGTATCATATCACAGGGTTTGGATGCACCGGCGAAGTTTGCACCAACTCTCAATGTGAGAAAGGGCAATGCACGGTACCGAAGAGGCTAGCAATGGTGGAAAGGTGAGAGTGCGTATAATCCATGGACTCGACATTAGTCATAAAGAACTCACATACTTATTGCAAAAATCTACAAGTCATCAAAAACCAAGCACTACGCGCATGCTCCTAGGGGGATAGATTGGTAGGAAAATACCATCGCTCATCCCCGACCGCCACTCATAAGGAGGACAATCAAAGAACACCTCATGTTTCAAATTTGTTACATAACGTTTACCATACGTGCATGCTACGGGACTTGCAAACTTCAACACAAGTATTTCTAAAATTCACAACTACTCAACTAGCACAACTTTAATATTACTACCTCCATGTCTCAAAACAATCATCAAGCATCAAACTTCTCTTAGTACTCAACACACTCATAAGAAAGTTTTTACTATTCTTGAATACCTAGCATATTAGGATTTTTTAAGAAAATTACCATGCTATTTAAGACTCTCAAAATAATCTAAGTGAAGCATGAGAGATCAATAGTTTCTATAAAACAAATCCACCGCCGTGCTCTAAAAGATATAAGTGAAGTACTAGAGCAAAAACTATATAACTCAAAAGATATAAGTGAAGCACATAGAGTGTTCTAATAATTTCCGAATCATGTGTGTCTCTCAAAAGGTGTGTACAACAAGGATGATTGTGGTAAACTAACAAACAAAGACTCAAATCATACAAGACGCTCCAAGCAAAACACATATCATGTGGTGAATAAAAATATAGCTCCAAGTAAAGTTACCGATGGAAGTAGACGAAAGAGGGGATGCCTTCCGGGGCATCCCCAAGCTTTGGATTTTTGGCGTCCTTAGATTATCTTGGGGGTGCCATGGGCATTCCCAAGCTTAGGCTCTTGCCACTCCTTGTTCCATAATCCATCAAATCTTTCACCCAAAACTTGAAAACTTCACAACACAAAACTTAGCAGAAAATCTCGTGAGCTCCGTTAGCGAAAGAAAACAAAAGACCACTTCAAGGTACTGTAATGAACTTATTCTTTATTTATATTGGTGTTAAAAATACTGTATTCCAACTTCTCTATGGTTTATAAACTCTTTTACTAGCCATAGATTCATCAAAATAAGCAAACAACACACGAAAAACAGAATCTGTCAAAAACAGAACAGTCTGTAGTAATCTCTAACTAATGCAAACTTCTGGAACTCCAAAAAATCAGCCAAAATAGGACGACGTAGACAATTTGTTTATTGATCAGAAGCAATTGGAATCAATATTTTATCACGTTCTGGTGATTTTTAACAATTATTTTTGTGAACAGAAAGTTTCTGGAAATTACAGCAAGATCAAATAACTATCATCCAAGAAGATCCTATAGGTTTAACTTGGCACAAACACTAACTAAAACATAAAAAAAACATCTAACCAGAGGCTAGATCAAAAATTTATTCCTAAACAGAAGCAAAAAGCAAAAAACTAAAAATAAAATTGGGTTGCCTCCCAACAAGCGCTATCGTTTAACGCCCCTAGCTAGGCAAAATAGCAAGGATAGATCTAGGTATTGTCATCTTTGGTAGGCAATCCATAAGTGGATCTCATGATAGATTCATATGGTAATTTCATTTTCTTTCTAGGGAAGTGTTCCATGCCTTTCTTTAATGGAAATTGGAATCTAATATTCCCTTCCTTCATATCAATAATTGCACCAATCGTTCTAAGGAAAGGTCTACCAAGAATAATAGGACATGAAGGATTGCAATCTATGTCAAGAACGATAAAATCTACGGGCACATAGATCCTATTTGCAACAATAAGAACATCATTAATTCTTCCCATAGGTTTCTTAATAGTGGAATCCGCAAGGTGCAAGTTTAAAGAGCAATCATCAAAATCACGGAAACCTAGCAAATCGCACAAAGTTTTTGGAATCGTGGAAACACTAGCACCCAAATCACACAAAGCATAGCATTCATGATATTTAATTTTAATTTTACTAGTAGGTTCCCACTCATCATAAAGTTTTCTAGGTATAGAGACTTCCAACTCAAGTTTTTCTTCATAAGATTGCATCAAAGCATCAACGATATGTTTGGTAAAAGCTTTATTTTGACTATAAGCATGAGGAGAATTTAGCACGGATTGCAACAAGGAAATACAATCTATCAAAGAGCAATTATCATAACTAAATTCCTTGAAATCCAAAATAGTGGGTTTATTAATATATAATGTTTTGATCTCTTCAATCCCACTTTTATCAATTTTAGCATCAAGATCTAAAAACTCCGAATTTTTGGAACGCCTTCTAGGTAAAGGTGGATCATATTCAGTCCCATCATTATCAAGATCCATATTGCAAAACAAAGATTTAATAGGGGACACATCAATAACTTTTAGATCTTCATCTTTATTTTCAAAGTTCTCTGGTTTAGCGGCCATCTTATTAACTAAGGTAGCCTGCTTATCCGATATTTCAGCTATCAACTTCTCAAGACGAGCAATTTGGGATCTCAAACCATCAAATTCTTTAGACATATCATCGAGCTCTTTATTCATATAACTCATAAAGCTTTTTTGTTCCTTAAGCTCGTTTCTGAAGAAATTATTATGTTCAAATTGCAAAACCATAAAACTCCTGACGTTGCTTTCGATTTCTTCTAACCTTTTAAGGTGAAGATCACCAAATCTAGGTAGAGCCATCGTGACAAGCAAGCAATCCAACACACGAGCAAACAAGAAACGGGCAAAAAGAGGCAAACAGAAAAGAGAGGGCGAATAAAACAGCAAGGGTGAAGTGGGGGAGAGGAAAACAAGAGGCAAATGGCGAATAATGTAATGCGGGAGATAAGGGTTTGTGATGGGTACTTGGTATGTTGACTTTTGCGTAGACATCCCCGGCAACGGCGCTAGAAATCCTTCTTGCTACCTCTTGAGCACTGCGTTGGTTTTCCCTTGAAGAGGAAAGGGTGATGCAGCAAAGTAGCGTAAGTATTTCCCTCAGTTTTTGAGAACCAAGGTATCAATCCAGTAGGAGGCTACACGCAAGTCCCTCGCACCTACACAAACAAATAAATCCTCGCAACCAATGCGATAAGGGGTTGTCAATCCCTACACGGCCACTTACGAGGGTGAGATATGATAGATATGATAGGATAATATTTTTGGTATTTTTGTGATAAAGATGCAAAGTAAAGAAAGTAAATAAAAACGGCAAAAGAAATAGCTAAGTATTGGAAGATTAATATGATGGAAAATAGACCCGGGGGCCATAGGTTTCACTAGTGGCTTCTCTCAAGAGCATAAGTATTTTACGGTGGGTGAACAAATTACTGTTGAGCAATTGACAGAATTGAGCATAGTTATGAGAATATCTAGGTATGATCATGTATATAGGCATCACGTCCGAGACAAGTAGAACGACTCCTGCCTGCATCTACTACTATTACTCCACACATCGACCGCTATCCAGCATGCATCTAGAGTATTAAGTTCATAAGAACAGAGTAACGCTTTAAGCAAGATGACATGATGTAGAGGGATAAATTCATGCAATATGATAAAAACCCCATCTTGTTATCCTCGATGGCAACAATACAATACGTGCCTTGCTGCCCCTACTGTCACTGGGAAAGGACACCGCAAGATTGAACCCAAAGCTAAGCACTTCTCCCATTGCAAGAAAGATCAATCTAGTAGGCCAAACCAAACTGATAATTCGAAGAGACTTGCAAAGATAACCAATCATACATAAAAGAATTCAGAAGATTCAAATATTTTCATAGATAAACTTGATCATAAACCCACAATTCATCGGTCTCAACAAACACACCGCAAAAGAAGATTACATCGAATAGATCTCCACAAGAGAGGGGGAGAACATTGTATTGAGATCCAAAAAGAGAGAAGAAGCCATCTAGCTAATAACTATGGACCCGAAGGTCTGAGGTAAACTACTCACACTTCATCGGAGAGGCTATGGTCTTGATGTAGAAGCCCTCCGTGATCGATTCCCCTTCTGGCGGAGCTCCGGAACAGGCCCCAAGATGGGATCTCGTTGGTACAGAAGGTTGCGGTGGTGGAATTAGGTTTTTGGCTCCGTATCTAATCGTTTGGGAGTACGTAGGTATATATAGGAGGAAGGAGTATGTCGGTGGAGCAACATGGCGCCCATGAGGGTGGAGGGCGTGCCCAGGGAGGGTAGGCGCGCCCCCCTTCCTCGTGGCTTCCTGCTTGATTTCTTGACGTAGGGTCCAAGTCCTCTGGATCATGTTCGTTCCGAAAATCACGTTCCCGAAGGTTTCATTCCGTTTGGACTCCGTTTGATATTCTTTTTCTGCTAAACTCTGAAATAGGCAAAAAAACAGCAAATTCTGGGTTGGGCCTCCGGTTAGTAGGTTAGTCCCAAAAATAATATAAAAGTGGATAATAAAGCCCAATAATGTCCAAAACAGAAGATAATATAGCATGGAGCATTCAAAAATTATAGATACGTTGGAGACGTATCAGATACCCCTGAGCTAGTTGGTCAAGCTAAACAACAACTTGGAGAGTTGGAAGATAAGAGCTTTGTCCGACTTAGTTCATTTTAAGGGATATACTTTTGAGTGTGTGTTGAAGAAAGATGATATCTTCATCGATTGGTCCTCGGGATCAATTGTTGGGTCTATTGTCTTGTCCAGACTTTGATTTGAGTATGGGCTGTCATCAAATCAAATCAGAACCAATGATATTCGTAATGTTGTCTTACTCGTGGTGGTTTCCTCAAGCATATGCCATTATATCTTTTGGTCTGACCAATACTATCACATTGTTCACATAATGGTGGGAGTCCAGTGATATGGAAATTCCAATGAGTTGCTGTTGAGCCCATCAGCAGCATTTTGTCTTCCCCATGGTTCGTGTTGAACATCCATCTAGTGTTGAAAACTTGTGTAAGCATTTTCTTCATGCCCCGTTCATGAAGTATATGTTTGGATGAAAGTAGTGACTTCCTCTAAGTTCACGTGTAATCGATGCAAGTTGCCGCTGTGAGTTCGAGAAAGGTTGTTTTTGTTTCCTCTGGTACCATCCCAAGTCAGTCATACATGTGCGAAGTATGCTATGGGTTGACAGGCTCGCTACCTCCATTCCATATGCATCTCTTAGTACCCCAAGACACTGATTGAATTGTTCCAGGAGAAGAAGTTCCTTCTTAAGAGCATGCCTTATGCAAGGACTTCGATATCCTCGTTGATGGTTCACCACCGAACTCGGTAGTGTTTTATTATAAGACTACTATGTGGCCATGCTTGTCCGGGACAGTGTGTTCACATGTATGTAGCAGGACCAGCTCATGTTTTGGAGCTTACTACCATAGTTCATTTCCTGGAAATCTCGCAACATCATCTCGTCGGTCTGTGTTGCAAACTTCCCTTTTCCGGACATGCTGTCTGAAATATCCTGTTACCAACCAGATCTGAATCTCAGGCGGATATGATGGTTGGAACTTCTCCAAGATCTATGATGTAGGCCCCGACAAGGTTGATGTTTTGGCCGACACACCTAGCCGGAGGATCTATCACTATAGTATCTTGATTGGGCAATTTGTCCATCTTCTCCACGAGGATTTCATGCGGCTTATTCTATAAGTTGTTCCTTAGGGATCCTTGTGCTCTCGGTTTCCTCGGTTATGTTATAACCTTTCCAAACAGTGGGCTCACTCTCTACTGTTGGGTTTCTCCCCAGTTACTAGAATCATTCCCAACATTTGCATTTTATTCCCATCTTGCACCGCCGTTGTGCCATCCTACCACGGGTTCCATCCATTTCCGATGATAAGTAGAGATCATCCATTACGTTGTCTTCAACAAGGTAGTCCACATCATCCATTCTAGTCAGGGTATGCCATTCTTTCGAACTCCTTCAAACGATTGCTCGAGATTTGCCCTAGGCTGGTATAGAGAATTTTATTGATCTTTGAATCAAAAGTAATTCTTTTTGCCACTTAAGGGATAATTCTACGAGTCATCCTTCTCTAGGGTGTCTCGTTATGGTATCATGGCAACTCAAATCCTCGCTACGTTGACAACCGTTCACCACCCTCTTAGGTGTGAAATTGTTGTCTACCTAGTGAACCCTCGTCATCGGTTCCACTCCCTCCCTCTAGATGTGTGTTTCGTGTCTCGGCTCAAGAGATGTTGCTATGTCTCATTCCGTGAGTTGATCCTGAGTTGTTCGATCTTCAAGAAGATCGATCCTTCTAGAGTTTCCTTTTCCTCTTGTTGTCATGTTGGCTGGAGTTCTCAGAGCAAGACGACGAGACAAGGATGGTGATTGAATCAACGCCTTTATGAAGTTCAACCTGGATCGTGAAGATTATGTTAGTTTGTGTCCCCCCCTTCATCTTACCCTACGCTTGAATCTCGGGACGAGATTCTTGTTTAGTGGGGGTGAGTCGTCACAGCCCTAGCTCAGCCCCTGTTGTCTTTGCTTGATCTTCATGTCATCATGTCTAAATTCAAATGAAATTTGAATTGAGGAATTTTCAAAGCCTTAGAAACCTTTTAAAAAAATGATCAACATTAAAATCTTCTCAAAGAAGCCCAAGAAAATGTTCTTGTTAAACCTTGAAAAATATTGGCAAGGATAAAATTCAAACCAATATTTTTGGAGGCATATTTATTTTGGGCCTTTGAATTAAATCAATAACATATTTGATTTGGACTTATTTCTGTTATATAAGAGATAAAGTTCAGATAATTTTTGTAAGTTGCATGTGGCCTTGGACTAGTTTCCTGAGCTCACACAAAAATTTATAGAAAGTTCTAAATGATTTGATGCTTCAAATCAAATCTAACAAACTACAGAAAATAGAAAACATAAAAGAAATGTTAGAGAGAGGAGAAAACCTTACCTGGCCACCTACCTGGCACAGCCCACCTGGCAGCCCACTGGCCGGCCCAGCACTGTGCTGGCCCGTGCCAGTCACCTGCTTCCTCTCGCCAGGCAGGCAGAGAGGAGCGCGCCCGCGCACACCGACCTCGCCACACAGCTCCCTGCCCCTCTGCTTCGCCTGGACAGCGCGGCAACGCCTCGAAGCCCCTCCTCGGCACCGCCCCGACCCCGCCGACACCCCATTTTCCCCTGGCTCTCTCCTCGCCCTCTCCCCACCATGGCCGACGCAGCCGCAGCCGCACTACCGTCGTAGCCGCGGCCACTGTCGACTCCACGCCGTCTCGCCGTGTCTAGAAGCTCCGCCGTCCTCTTCTCCATCAAGCAGACCGAGCCCCGAGTGCTCGTTCACCCCGGAGCCACTGCACCGACCTCGCCCGACTCCGCCGTCGCCGGAGATCCCCTTCGCCGTCACCACTGCTCCAGCTCGTCCCTGACCTCGCCGTCTAGCTTGGTGCAACCGTCGTGAGCCCCTGCCCCTCCCCATCCTCTCCGTTCTCGCTCTCGAGCCCCGTAGCAACCGCACCAAGCTTCACCGCACGCACCGCCGCCTCAGCTCGTCACCGACGTAGCTCCGGCCACCCAACGGCCACACCACCATGCCCACTAACCTCACCGCACCATGTAGGCCACGTAGGAGCTGACCCCGAGCCTCCACGATCACTGCACCGATGAGTTCGTCCTCATCCGAGCTCCGGCGTCCACCAAGGTCGTCGCCGGCGTCGTTTTCGGCGACCCCGAGCTCCACTTCCACCACCAAACGACGCGGCTTGCTCCGAGCTGCCCGTAGATGGCCTCCGCCGTCCTTTTGGTCGCCGGAATGCAAATCCCGCGCCCTCCGCCGCGTCTACTGCCGCCGCCGTCTAAACACCGGCGCGTCAGCCCCAGCTGACCAAGGGGTTTGACCTTCCCCGGCTCAATGACAGGTGGGGCCGCCCTGCTAACTAACCTAGATTAGGATTAACTAAACCTAGCTAATTTAGTTTAGCTACTGACACGCGAGACCCACTGGTCAGTTTGACCTGGACCATCCCCGTTGACTGCTGAAGTCACCCTGACGCAATGCTGATGCAATAAATCATTTACTGGACTTATTCTTATACAGGAAATTCCAGAAAATGTTATAAACTTCAAAAAATCATAGAAATTAATCTATAGCTCAGAATGAAATAAATTATATATGAAAAATGATCAGAAAAATCCAATCTATCCATCTGTACTGGTTTCATGCATGTTTAAACAACTTAACCTTGCTGTTTAGATCAAAACATGATAATGCACTTTATAAGTTCTTGTTTGAATTTGAATTTGAACCTTTGGTTCAAATCAACTCAAACTCTTCTGTTCTTAGCCGCATTAGCTCAAATCACAGCATATTGACATGTAATGATCATGCATCCTATTGTGCATTGCATTGATTGTGTTCTTTCTCTGTTGCCGGTATTTGTTCCCTCTCGATAGACGTGTTCCGACGACGTGATCGATGACACCGATGAAGAGGTATACTATCTTCAAAAGTGCCAGGCAAGCAAAACCCCCTTGTTCATTTCGATAAAATCCCACTCTCTCGCTCCTGCACTCTTTTACTGCATTAGGACAACAACGATTCAACTATTACATGCTGCGGTAGTTGAACCCCTTTTCCTCTGCATGACCTGTCATTGCCATAGTAAATAGATGAAACCTACTAGCATGAGTAGGAGTTGTTTGAGCCCTGATGTGCCTACTCATTCATGCTTGTTTATCATGCCTGCTACTGCTTAGAGTTGAGTCAGGTCTGATTCATCAGGGATGAATTGGAGGTGTGTGAACTTGTATTACTGTTGAGAGCTAAGTGTGTGAACACGATTTGGTAAAGGTATCGATGAGAGGCCATGTAGGAGTACATGGTGGGTTGTTTCATTGAAGCCGTCCTCAGGAACTAAGTTCTGTGTTTGTGATCCATGAATAGCTACTACCACACATTGGGATCCTTAATTGACTCTCTCGGCTTCTTAACCACCCTTGTCCTCTGTGCAGGAGTTGCAAGTAGTTTCTGTTGTTTGTAGTATGCTGGAGGCCGTGCGCAGCGCTGACCCGAGGGGTGGGCTGTGATGCGGTAGGCATGTGGCCGGGTATGCCGGGCGCCCGTTTGGTGTCGCGGAACCCTGTACACATCGTTCGGGGCCGTATGTGGAAACCTCGACCGGACTCGCTGCGGATGGAACCTGAATAGGCGATAAACTTGGACTAGAGACTTGAGTGTTTAGGTAGGCCGTGGCCGACATCCTTGTTGGGCTTCCGCTTGAAGGTTGCCGAGTACATGTCGTGTGAACGGCGGTAAGTGGTGAGAGCGTGTGTGAAGAAGTACACCCCTGCAGGGTTAACATCATCTATTCGAATAGCCGTGTCCGCGGTAAAGGACTTCTGGGTTGCCTGTACAGTTCATAGGTAACTTGAAGTGGATACTCTAAAATACGCAAGATAAGCGTGAGTGCTACGGATGGCGTTCTCGTAGGTAGACGGGAGCGGATCCATAGTGCTGTATTGATTGGTGAATATGTGGACTTGTGTGCGCCACCTCAAAAGAGTTACTTCAGTCGTAGTTCAGGATAGCCACCGAGTCAAAGCTGGCTTGCTGCAGTTAAACTCCACTACCCCCTTTGTTGATACTGATGCATATGTAGTTAGTTCTGATGTAAGTCTTGCTGGGTACATTTGTACTCACGTTTGCCTATTTTATGTTTTTGCAGAGAGACGTCAATCTCGCTAGTAGTTCCGCGTGGACTTCGACGTTTAGCTTGCTACCTCAGCTACGGTCTTGTGCCCTTGGAAGGGTCTTGTAGATAGTCAGGCTTCTCAGCCTTCTTCATTTGTAGTTGTCTGTACTCAGACAAGTTAAGCTTCCGCATGTGCTTGTTGCTTGTATGCTCTGTATGTTGGGGTCATGAGACCCATGTTTGTAATACTTGGCTCCTCGGAGCCTAATGAATAAATACTTGAGTCATAGATTTATGTTGTGATGCCATGTTGTATTTACACATATCGAGCATATTGTCTGTATGATTGAAATGCTTGTTATGTGTGGGATCCGACAACCTAGTTGTTTATCCGTGGTAGCCTCTCTTATGGGGAAATGTAGTCTTGTGCTTCCATGATCCATAGTAGTCCGCTACAGCCCGGTTCACCGGAGTCCTGCTAGCCCAGCACTACTACTCCGGAACACTTGACTGGCCGACATGTGATTCACCTCGTTCCTGTGTTTGTCCCTTCGGGGAAATGTCACGCGGTGACATCCGGAGTCCTGCCTAGCCTGCTACAGCCCGGGTTCTCGGAGTCCTGTTAGCCCAGTGCCACTTTGGATTCACACGCTGCTGACCGACATGCTCGATGTTGATTCATGTATGCCTGTCCCCATAAGTTAGTGCCACTTTGGGTTCACGACTAATCATGTCGGCCCGGGTTCTCTGTCATATGGATGCTAGCGACACTATCATATACGTGAGGCAAAAGGCGCAAACGGTCCCGGGCCATGGTAAGGCGACACCCGTGGGAATACCGTGCGTGAGGCCGCAAAGTGATATGAGGTGTTACAGGCTAGATCGGTGTGACTTAGAATCGGGGTCCTGACATAGATATTCTCATAAGTATGCTCAATTCTATCAATTGCTCGACAGTAATTTGTTCACCCACTGTAATACTTTTGCTCTTGAGAGAAGCCACTAGTGAAACCTATGGCCCACGGGTCTATTCTCCATCATGTTAATCTTCCAACACTTAGCTATTTCTATTGCCTTTATTTTACTTTGCATCTTTATTTCTCTTTATCATAAAAATACCAAAAATATTATCTTATCATATCTATCAGATCTCACTCTCGCAAGTGACCATGAAGGGATTGACAACCCCTTTATTGCGTCCGTTGCGAGGTTCTTATTTGTTTCTGTAGGTGCGCGGGACTTGAGCATAGTCTCCTACTGGATTGATACCTTGGTTCTCAAAAACTGAGGGAAATACTTACGCTAGTTTACTGCATCACCCTTTCCTCTTCAAGGAAAAAACCAACGCAGTACTCAAGAGGTAGCAGTCCTCGCCTGGTCCGGGTCCTGGGGCGTCAGTCCACTCCACCACGAAGTCGGTGAGCGCGGCTGAGGGAGTCCTGGACTAAGGGGTCCTCGGGCGTCCACCTGTTAGCCATGGGCCGAACTGATGGGCTGTGAAGATACGAAGACCGAAGACTGCACCCGTGTCCGGATGGGACTCTCCTTGGCGTGGAAGGCAAGCTTGGCGACCGGATATGTAGATTCCTTTCTTTGTAACCGACCTTGTGTAACCCTAGATCCTCCCGGTGTCTATATAAACCGGGGGACTTAGTCCGGAAAGATATATACTCATTACCATAGTCATACAGGCTAGACTTCTAGGGTTTAGCCATTACGATCTCGTGGTAGATCAACTCTTGTAATACTCATATCCATCAAGATCAATCAAGCAGGAAGTAGGGTATTACCTCCATAGAGAGGGCCCGAACCTGGGTAAACATCGTGTCCCCTGTCTCCTGTTACCATCGACCTTAGACGCACAGTTCGGGACCCCCTACCCGAGATCCGCCGGTTTTGACACCGGCATTGGTGATTTCATTGAGAGTTCCACTGTGCCGTCCCCAAAAGGTTCGATGGCCCCTTCAATCGTCAACGATGATGCTGTCCAAGGAGAAACCTTCCTCCCCAGACAGATCTTCGTGTTCGGCGGCTTCGCACTGCGAGCCAACTCGTTTGGCCGCCTGGAGCAGATCGATAGCTACGCCCCTGGCCATCAGGTCAGATTTGGGAGCTTGAATTACGTTGCGGACATCCGTGGAGATTTGATCTTCGCCGGATTCAAGACCGCGGCGACCGCTCCTGGTCACCTTGACGAACATGACCTAAATCTGTCGTCAGACCGCATCCAGGAGATAGCTCCTGTGACCACTCTGGCCTTAGATCCAGAGCACACTGCGGCATCCAAGGATCGGAGGCTGGACCCCAGCATGGAGGCCACAGACCCCCCGGCGTTGGAGCCGCACATGGACTTAACCTCACACAATATCTGTGTCACTGGAATCCCGGACTTGTCTCTGGTTATAAGTTCCAAACCATGTGAGCCCGCGGACGCCGAACTCGATCGTTCATCGATTTTCGAATTCAGCGCCGCAGACATCTTCCAGCACTCGCCTTTGGGCGATGTGCTAAACTCATTAAAGATCCTGTCCTTGGTGGGGGACTCGCAGCCGAGCTATGTCCGGTTCGAACTAGGGGCTGACGATCGAGAATTTTACTTCCCACCCGCCACCCACTTCATAGCCACTGTCGAGGACTTAACCGACATGCTTGATTACGGCTCCGAAGACATCGACGGTATGGACGACGATGCCGGCGGGGAGCAAGGACAAGACCCGCCATTCACTGGACGTTGGACGGCCACTTCCTCATATGACGTATACATGGTAGATATGCCCAAAAATAATAGCGGTGATGACAAGAAAACCCAGTGAAGGAGGACCCTCCTAAGACACAACCAAAGCGCCGGCGTCAACGGCGCCGCTCTAGATCACGCCACAGCAGAGACAACAATACCGGCACAGGAAATGACAACACTCCGGATGGTGCCGAAGACATAGAGGAGCCCGGGGAACAAACTTCCGAACAAGACCATCGGGAAGAGGGGAAATTCCGCCCAGACGAACAGGCCACGGAAGAAGACTCGGAGGACGGTAGTTACCATCCGCTCTCCGAGGAGGAGGTGAGCTTTGGCAACGAAGACTTCATCATGCCCGAGGAACCTTTCGAGCAGGAGTGCTTCAAGCTTCAGCTAATAGCCACTACGAGGAGCCTGAAAAAGAAGCAGTAGCAGCTTCAAGCTGATCAAGACCTGCTCAATGCCAGATGGACCGATGTCCTGGCAGCCGAAGAATACGACCTTAAACGACCAGCCAAAAGTTACCCAAGTGCAAATTGCTACCTCGGTTCGATGATGAGGCGCCAGACCCCGCACCAGCATCACGCAATGCGGTCGATCGGCCACCGCGCGGCTGGGATAAAACGCAACCCGAGCCGAAAAACAGATAGTCCCACCTCGCCGTAAAGGCAGGGATAAGATAGCTCGGGGCTATACATATGACCTTCGTCAAGACCTGGACAGCTGAGCAGGACATATAAGATAGATCTATGGATCGCGAGGACGTGCCTTGACACGCGACGACGACTACCTATTCGGACGTGACAAACCTAGTCATGCTCTAGCTGATAACCATAGACGGACTCCATCGGAGCTACGTCGCAACGAGGCTCGATATAGAGGCGCCGCACACCCTCTTTGCTTCACTGATGAAGTAATGGACCATGAATTCCCCAAAGGGTTCAAACCTGTCAATATTGAATCAGACGACGGTACAACCGATCCCGCGGTATGGATCGAGGATTTCATTCTCCACATTCACATGGCCCGCGGAGATGACCTCCATGCTATCAAATACCTCCCACTAAAACTCAAAGGGCCAGCTCGGCACTGGTCAAACAGCCTGCCTGAAAATTCCATCGGCAGCTGGGAGGACTTGGAAGAAGCCTTTCTCGACAACTTCCAAGGTACATATGTCTGGCCGCCGGACGCCGATGACTTAAGTCACATAGTTCAACAGCTCGGGTGTCAGCCAGGAAATTCTGGACTAGGTTCCTAACTAAAAAGAACCAGATCGTCGACTGTCCTGATGCAGAAGCCCTAGCGGCCTTTAAACATAGCATCCATGACAAATGGCTCGCCCGCCACCTCGGCCAAGAAAAGCCAAAATCTATGGCTGCCCTCACGGCCCTCATGACCCGCTTTTGTGCGGGTGAGGACCGCTGGCTGGCTCGTCGTAAAAATACGGCCAGCGAGGGAGGCCCCTCCGAGGCTAAAAATAGCAGCAGCAAGCTCCGACGCAGTAGACACAAACGCCGAAGCAATGGCGATAACACAGATGAAACTGCTGTAAACGCCGGGATTCAGCGGCTCCAAGTCTGGCCAGCGGAAAAAGCCGTATCAAAGAAACAATCAGGGACCATCTAGCATGGACCGCATACTTGACCCTCCGTGCCAAATGCATGGCACCCCGCACAAACCAGCCAATCATACCAACAGAGATTGTTGGGTTTTTAAGCAAGCCGACAAGTTAAACGCCGAGAATAAGGAAAAGGGATCGCAGAGTGAGGACGATGACGAGGAGCCCCTGCAACCAACCACAGGGGGACAGAAGAAGTTTCCCCCTCAAGTCAAAACGGTGAACATGATATATGCTACACACATCCCCAAGAGGGAGCGCAAGCGCACACTAAGGGACGTCTATGCGATAGAGCCAGTCGCCCCAAAATTCAATCCATGGTCATCGTACCCGATCACTTTTGACCGTCGAGATCATCCGACCAGTATCCGGCACGGCGGATCAGCCGCACTAGTCCTAGAACCAATCATCAACGGATTCCACCTAACGCGAGTCCTCATGGACGGTGGCAGCAGCCTCAATCTGCTCTATCAGGACACAGTACGCAAAATGGGCATTAACCCATCACGAATCAAACCCACAAGGACTACCTTTAAAGGAGTCATACCAGGCGTAGAGGCCCGCTGTACGGGCTCAATCACACTAGAGGTCGTCTTCGGATCTCCGGATAACTTCCTAAGCGAGGAGTTAATCTTTGATATCGTCCCCTTTCGCAGCGGCTATCACGCACTGCTCGGACAAACCACATTTGCTCGATTCAATGCGGTACCTCACTACGCTTATCTCAAGCTCAAGATGTCGGACCACGTGGCGTCATAACAATCAATGTAAATACGGAACGCTCCCTCCGTACCAAGGAGCACACGACGGTCTAAGCAGCAGAAATACAGCGCAGCCTTTTCCAGCAGAACCTTAGTTCAGCGGCCAAGCCCCCAGACACCATTAAAAGAGTCCGGACTATTCCGCAGCAAGACAACCCGGCTCGTCAAGAGCTTAATTAGCAATTTGGCCTCCACCCCAGTCGCGATCAAACAGCGGCATTCGTACCGCGCGTACATAACTACGCACTCAAAATCCCATGGGCATTGACGGAGGCATAGCTAGCTCGCAATCCACTGTGTGGCTCGACCGACCCTAGGATTCACAAACCTTCACTTTTCCTTTTCATTTTGGGTTTTTCTCTTTTCGAGGTTTCTTCTGACAACCCGTTTGTCGAACACACAAAGGAGGCAAGGAGCTTTGACGTACAAGGGAATCCCCACGTGGTCTCTGCTAACGATTGCTATACCTGTTTTACATACCCGCACGCAACTCGCTCTTGGTCATGGCATGTTAAATAGCCTTACTTGCTTATCGCATTACTTGTACAAGTACGCCTCGATGTATTAATCACATTACAATGGTAAATAAACGGTAGCGTCAGCTTATTACTTAATTTTCCCTTTTTCCTTACCTTTGTATTTATTACTCATTGCACACGTACACTCTGGTACATTTTACTTCACCAGGGGCTTTCGCACCCCGCAGTATGGCAATAATGTCCGAACACCTTTTTCAGTGCAGTTCAGCACCCCAAACTTATAGCATTATATGCATCGGCTCCGAATCATGTCTTTGGTCAATAGTTGGGTTGCCCGGCTCCTGTGCTTACTACCTTACGTTCCGCTATATCGGCTAGGGTAGTAAAGGGAGAACTACTGCGATTGTGTCCTGGTTCTTCCGGACGAGCGCTTCAGTAGAGAAAGCCGAAAACTGACTGTCATGATGCAGCGCGAGCTGGTCAGCTGTTCGAGAGGTTTCAAATCCTTAGAGATTTTTTCCGCTTTATGCGAGGAATCGGTTTCTTATCCGATCAGGTGCGTGTAACGCCCCAAGTTCGGCCTTCCGAATACAAGGGGCTTCGCCAAAATTCTCATTGTCAAACTCCTATGGCTAAGTGAGGGCGATAAAGGCCGTATAGTTTGATTGCCTTGTTCGTTGCGCTAAACACCTCCTTTAAGGACCAGAATATGGAGTAAAGAGTGTTTAGATTTATCCCGAACACCCCCGTACTATCTACGTGGGGGCAGAAGCCGACGACTGGCCAACCCTCAGATTTCATAAACGGCCACACGGGAGGTAAAATTTTAAAATCACAAGCATTATATTACATAACATCATTGTTCCATATTACAGGACAGGATAATACGAATGTTTTCATGGGAATATAACATCCTTCGTACATTGCTCCGCCACAAGGTGGGATCCCTCCAGGACACCATCAAAATATAACTCGGGTCGGCGGTGCTCCTTGCCCTCAGGCGGCCCCTCGGTCATTAGCTTCTTGGCATCCATCTTTGCCCAGTGCGTCTTGACGCGGGCAAAGGCCATCCGTGCACCTTCGATACAGACCGACCGCTTTATAACCTCAAGCCGTGGGTAGGCATCAACAAGCCACTTCACAAGTCCGAAGTAGCTGCTGGGTATCGGCGCGGCAGGTCATAGTCGGACTATCAGCTCCTTCATGGCTAGCTCGGCCGCCTTGTGCAGCTCGACCAGCTGTTTCAGCTGGTCGCTGAAGGACACCGGATGTTCTGGTCCAAGATATTGAGACCAGAACAGCTTTGATACGCTGCGCGGCAAATCCGTAAACGCCCCTGGAGAGCTCCAAATTCAGGTAAGTAAAAGGAACGCTTCCTTCATAGATTTGCTTTGCATAATGAAAGCCTTACCTGCCGCGATCTTCTTGGCCGCTTGGATTTCCTGAAGGGCGCTCTGGGCCTTGGCTCGAGCTTCTTGTGCACTCCGGCGGGCGTTCGTAAGTTGGGACGCTTGCGTCTTAGAATCACGCTCCAAGGACTCGTACTTCTTGACGGCGTCCTGGAGCTCTTGCTGGACCTCGCCGACCCGGGCCTCGTGCTTCTCGCGCGCGGCGCGCTCTTTGGCCGCTTTGTCCTCGGCCTTGGCTAACGCCTTCTTGAGGGCCGCCACCTCGATCGTGGCCCCTAACAAAGTTTATGACGCTTTAGTCAGCACGAAACATTCACCCTTCCTAAAATATACGCGCAGGTTACTGCATACCTTGGCTGTCCTCTAGCTGCTTCTTTACGAGGCCGAGCTCTTCGTTGGCCCACTCCAGGCTCTGCTTCAGGCCGGAGACCTCCGCAGTATGAGCGGCAGCAGCCAGCAGCGATGCCTGCTTATTCACATAGACATCTTATGTTAGACTCCTGCAAAAATTGTTTTGATCCTCTGTTCGGCTTTTTCTTTCCGAACACCGAACAGAGCATCAGGGGCTACTGTCCACACTGTGATATTCTTTCTACAATTATTACCCCAAAGCATGTTAAAAGGCTAGCGCAGGCCTCGGTCAGTCTGCTTTTGGTGGACTGAACCTTTTCGATCACCGTACCCATAAGGACACGGTGCTCATCCACAATGGAGGCGCCTCGCAGCGCTTCCAACAGATTATCCGGTGCCTCTGGTTGGACAGAGGTCACCGGCGGAACAGGCACACTTCCTCCTTTCGGGAAAGGCCGTTCGCTGGACTCCGGAGCCATGTAGGTCTCCGGAATGGTACCCGGCTGAGGGCCAAATGGAACTTGGCCCCCATCACTAGTCCCCATGGGGGCTTTTTTCCCCCATGTGTCCGGCGGCCGAGGAGTCATCCTGGGGCGCCACCCTGACGATCTCCGGAACCTCCCCCCAGTCTGGGAAGGTCCTTTGGGACACCACCTCGTCATCACCCTTCGGCGAGACAGAGTGAGCGGGCGGCGGAGACATGCTAGCCATCTCCTTTGAGTCTAGCGAACCCTCTGTCGAGGATCGCGGGGAGCCATCGCGGGCCGGACTGGAATGGCATAATCTAAACATATTAATATTATAAAGTGGAAAGACTAGGTATTTGGATGTGCATAAGGTTTTTGGTACTTACGAGGCGGCCTGAGGCTTGGTCCGGGGCGAATGCTATCAACATCCCATGTGGAGTTATCCGCTAGGGAGCCCTTCCCCCTCTTGGGCGCCTTCGCCTCCAGATTCGTGGAAGCCCCCCTTTTCTTCCGTCCCCCCTCGGGGGGGGGGGATTCGCTTTCTTCCTCGTCATCTTCGGCAGCCGAATAGTCAGTCTCGTCTTCGGACGACATGTCCGAAGCACCCTTTCGGCGAAGGACACTCCTGGTCCCTTTGGCCGTTTTCTTGGCCTTCTTCTCCGGCACATCATAAGGCGCCGGAAACAACATCTTCGTCAGGAGTGGGGTTTCTTCGTCTTCGGGTAGCGGAGCTGGACAATTAATCCGCCCCGCTATGTCGGTCCAGGCCAAAAAAAGAAATTGATAGGAAGGCTTAGACTCCTTCCTCAAAATATGTCCGTAAAGGCTATACCTTGAAAACATGAAAATAACTTACCGAATTAGCCTGGCGCCTTAAGCTAAGCCCACGATCCTCGGTCATAGGTGGTGGTGTCTCGCCGGCCTTGAAGAGCACTTTCCATATGTCTTTGTGCGCCGTGCCGAAGAGCTCTAGCAGCGTCTGGTGCTTGGCCGGATCAAACTCCCACAAATAGCAGGTCTGGCGTTGGCACGGAAGGATCCGGCGAATGAGCATAACCTGGATCACATTGACAAGTTTGATCTCCTTGGTTATCATGTTCTGGACGCACGTCTGGAGCCCGATTAGTTCGTTCGAAGATCCCCAGGTCAGGCCCTTCTCTTTCCAGGAGGTGAGCCGCATCGGAACTCCGGATCAGAATTCGGGGGCCGCTGCCCAGTTGGTATTGCGCGGCTCGGTGATGTAGAATCACCCCGATTGCCACCCCTTCACCGTCTCCACAAAGGAGCCTTCGAGCCAGGTGACATTGGGCATCTTGCCCACCATGGCACCTCCGCACTCTGCTTGTTGGCCGCTCACCACCTTCGGCTTCACGTTGGAAGTCTTCAGCCATAGGCCAAAGTGAGGCGGGATGCGGAGAAAGGCCTCGCACACGACTATAAATGCTGAGATGTTGAGGATGAAGTTGGGGGCTAGATCATGGAAGTCCAGCCCGTGGTAAAACATCAGTCCGCAGACAAACGGGTGGAGAGGGAATGCCAACCCGCGGACAAAATGCGCAAGGAACACCACCCTCTCTTGAGGTTCGGGGTAGGAACGATCTGTCCCTTGGCCGGGAGTCGGTGAAAGATCTCCTTGGCCAGGTATCCGGCCTCTCGGAGCTCTTTGATATCTTTCTTCTTAATGGAGGAGGCCGTCCACTTGCCTCCAGCTCCGGATCCGGACATGTTTGGAGTGCTTTCTAGGGTGGGGAAAGCTAGAGCTTGGGCGCTGGAGGTCTAGAATAGATGGGCAGTGAAAGGAGAAGGTGTGGGTAGATGGGGACGGATTCTTATCCCTTTAAAAAGGCTCTGAATGTTAAATGCCTCCCCACTCGCCTTAAAACACGCCTATTCCCAAGGGCTGTGTAAACGGCACGGTTGGGTTACCCGCGCCCGTATTGATGGGAATCCCGCAATAAGGGGACACGATCCCTGCTTTGACAAGACGTGACAATGGCAACCGCGTCTCGAAACATGGAGCGACAGATGGAAGGCGGTTCGAAATTATGACCGGGTAGACGTGATGTCATATTACAAGAAGTTGTCAGCGGATGGGATTCGTGAAATATTATATCCTCTCTACGGTTGTGTGTGGTGTGTGTGTTACAGATCCGGACACATCAGTACGTCCGAAGACTATTTCGGGTACAGTTCGGAAGGAGGAACCCGCCTTGCAATGTCGAGGACAGATCTATGTGCCGGATACTTTGTCATTGAAGCCAGGTTCAGGGGCTACTGAGGGAGTCCTAGACTAAGGGGTCCTCGGGCATCCGGCCTGTTAGCCATGGGCCGGACTGATGGGCTGTGAAGATACGAAGACCGAAGACTGCACCCGTGTCCGGATGGGTCTCTCCTTGGCGTGGAAGGCAAGCTTGGCGACCGGATATGTAGATTCCTTTCTTTGTAACCGACCTTGTGTAACCCTAGATCCTCCCGGTGTCTATATAAACCGGAGGACTTAGTCCGGAAAGATATATACTCATTACCATAGTCATACAGGCTAGACTTCTAGGGTTTAGCCATTACGATCTCGTGGTAGATCAACTCTTGTAATACTCATATCCATCAAGATCAATCAAAGAGGAAGTAGGGTATTACCTCCATAGAGAGGGCCCGAACCTGGATAAACATCGTGTCCCCTTTCTCCTGTTACCATCGACCTTAGACGCACAGTTTGGGACCCCCTACCCGAGATCCGTCGGTTTTGACACCGACAGCGGCACCCTTTGATGACCCTGGTGGTGCTGAACTCCAGCTAGAATGCCTGCATTCGATGTTCCACTCGGCGACCCTCTCTGCAGCATTGGGGCTCCGAAGCACCCTCTCCAGTGGGTAAGCTGAGATGACCTTAATGGGGTGGCCTTGGAAGTACTGGCGTAGCTTGCGTGAGGCAACGAGGAGTGCGAGCAGGAGCTTCTGTGGCATGGGGTAGCGTGCCCGCGCGTCATGCAGTATCGTGCTAACGAAGTACACCGGGTGCTCGATGAGGGCAGATGTGTTGGTGGAGTCCGAGACCTCCTGAGGCTGGGGCACTTCCTGAGGCTAGGGGACCTCAGGAGCTTGGTCATTTGTTGGGGCAACCGCGGCCTCAGGAGCGCCGTCTGGTGGAGCCTGGTCATCTGTTGGCGCCGCCGAGGATTCTGGGACACCGTCTTGGGGCTGCATCATCTCAACCGAGTGTGCGGCGTCATGTGGCAGGTCCTTGGCCTGGCGCTCTTCCCAGACGGCCACCAGCGCTGCGCTGGCTAAGTGAGGCATGGCGTCCAGGTAAAGCACCAGGGGCTCGAGAGGACGTGGCGCCACCATCACTGGTGGGCTGGTGAGGTATTTCTTGAGGTCTTGAAATGCCGCATCAGCCTCCGGAGTCCAGTCGAACGACCCCTTCTTCTTCATCAGCTTGAAGAACGGGAGGGCGCTATTGGTGTCAAAACCGGCGGATCTTGGGTAGGGGGTCCCGAACTGTGCGTCTAAGGTCGATGGTAATAGGAGACAGGGGACACGATGTTTACCCAGGTTCGGTCCCTCTCTATGGAGGTATGCTACCTCTTGAGCACTGCGTTGGTTTTTCCCTTGAAGAGGAAAGGGTGATGCAGTAAAGTAGCGTAAGTATTTCCCTCAGTTTTTGAGAACCAAGGTATCAATCCAGTAGGTGACCACGCGCGAGTCCCACGCACCTACACAAACAAACAAGAACCTCACAACCAACGCGATAAAGGGGTTGTCAATCCCTTCACGGTCACTTACGAGAGTGAGATCTGATAGATATGATAGGATAATATTTTTGGTATTTTTATGATAAAGAGTAAATAGAGATGCAAAGTAAAATAAACGGCAATAGAAATAACTAAGTGTTGGAAGATTAATATGATGGAAAATAGACCCGGGGCCATAGGTTTCACTAGTGGCTTCTCTCAAGAGCATAAGTATTACGGTGGGTAAACAAATTACTGTCGAGCAATTGATAGAATTGAGCATAGTTATGAGAATATCTAGGTATGATCATGTATATAGGCATCACGTCCACGACAAGTAGACCGAAACAATTCTGCATCTACTACTATTACTCCACACATCGACCGCTATCCAGCATGCATCTAGAGTATTAAGTTCATAAGAACAGAGTAATGCTTTAAGTAAGATGACATGATGTAGAGGGATAAACTCATGCAATATGATATAAACCCCATCTTTTTATCCTTGATGGCAATAATACAATATGTGCCTTGCTGCCCCTGCTGTCACTGGGAAAGGACACCGCAAGATTGAACCCAAAGCTAAGCACTTCTCCCGTTGCAAGAAAGATCCATCTAGTAGGCCAAACCAAACTGATAATTCGATGAGACTTGCAAAGATAACCAATCAAACATAAAAGAATTCAGAGAAGATTCAAATATTGTTCATAGATAAACTGGATCATAAACCCACAATTCATTGGTCTCGACAAACACACCGCAAAAGAAGATTACATCGAATAGATCTCCACAAGAATCATGGAGAACTTTGTATTGAGATCCAAAAAGAAAGAAGAAGCCATCTAGCTAATAACTATGGACCCGAAGGTCTGAGGTAAACTACTCACACATCATCGAAGGGGCTATGGTGTTGATGTAGAAGCCCTCCGTGATCAATGCCCCCTCCGGCAGGACGCCGGAAAAGGCCCCAAGATGGGATCTCACGGGTACAGAAGGATGCGGCGGTGGAATTAGGTTTTCGTGGATGCTTCTGTCGGTTTGGGGGTACGTAGGTATATATAGGAGGAAGAAGTACGTCGGTGGAGCAACGTGGGCCCCACGAGGGTGGAGAGCGCGCCTGGGGGGGTAGGCGTGCCCCCTGCCTCGTGCTCTCCTCGTTGCTTTCTTTATGCGGACTCCAAGTCCTCTGGATCACGTTTGTTCCGAAAATCACGTCCCCGAAGGTTTAATTCCGTTTGGACTTCATTTGATATTCTTTTTCTGCGAAACACTGAAATAGGCAAAAAAATAACAATTTGGGCTAGGCCTCCGGTTAATTGGTTAGTCCCAAAAATAATATAAAAGTGTATAATAAAGCCCATTAAACATCCAAAACAGAATATAATATAGCATGGAACAATCAAAAATTATAGATACATTGGAGACATATCAAGCATCCCCAAGCTTAATTCCTGCTCCTCCTCGAGTAGGTAAATGATAAGAACAGAATTTTTGATGTGGAATGCTACTTAGCATAATTTCAATGTAGTTCTTCTTATTGTGGCACGAATGTTCAGATTCGATATGATTCAAGATAAAAGTTTAATGTTGACATAAAAACAATAATACTTCAAGCATGCTAACCAAGCAATTATGTCTTATCAAAATAACATAGCCAAAGCAAGTTATCCCTACAAAATCATGTAGTCTGGCTATGCTCCATCTTCCCCACACAAAATATTCATATCATGTACAACCCCGGTTTTAGCCAAGCAATTGGTTCATACTTTTTAACGCGCTTCGGCCTTTTCAACTTTTACGCAATACATGAGCGCAAGCCATGGATATAGCACTATGGTGGAATAAGGTATAATGTTAGGGGTTATGTGGGAAGACAAAAAAGGAGAAAGTCTCACGTCGACGAGGCTAATCAACGGGCTATGGAGATGCCCATCTATTGGTGTCAATGCAGGGAGTAGGGATTGCCATGCAACGGATGCACTAGAGCTGTAAGTGTATGAAAGCTCAAACAAAAGAAACTAAGTGGGTGTGCATCTAACTTGCTTGCTCATGAAGACCTCGGGCATTTGAGGAAGCCCATCATTGGAATATACTAGCCAAGTTCTATAATGAAATTTCCCACTAGTATATGAAAGTGACAAAATGAGAGACTCTCTATCATGAAGATCACGGTGCTACTTTGAAGCACAAGTGTGGTAAAAGGATAGTAACATTGTCCCTTCTCTCTTTTTCTCTTATAATTAAATCAAATTGCCATGCTGTTTTAAGACTCTCAAAATAATATAAGTGACGCATCAGAGATCAATAGTTTCTATAAAACAAATCCACCACCGTGCTCTAAAAGATATAAGTGAACCACTAGAGCAAAAACTATATAGCTCAAAAGATATAAGTGAAGCACATAGAGTATTCTAATAAATTCCGATTTATGTGTGTGTCTCTCAAAATGTGTGTACAGCAAGGATGATTGTGTTAAACTAAAAAGCAAAGACTCAAATCATACAAGACTCTCCAAGCAAAACACATATCATGTGGTGATTAAAAATATAGCTCCAAGTAAAGTTACCGATGGAAGTAGACGAAAGAGGGGATGCCTTCCGGGGCATCCCCAAGCTTTTTCTTTTTGGTGTCCTTAGATTATCTTGGGGTGCCTTGGGAATCCCCAATCTTAGGCTCTTGCCACTCCTTGTTCCATAATCCATCAAATCTTTTACCCAAAACTTGAAAACTTCACAACACAAAACTTAGCAGAAAATCTCGTGAGCTCCGTTAGTGAAAGAAAACAAAATACCACTTCAAGTACTGTAATGAACTCATTCTTTATTTATATTGGTGTTAAACCTACTGAATTACAACTCTTCTATGTTTTATAAACTATTTTACTAGCCATATATTCATCAAAATAAGCAAACAACACACGAAAAACAGAATCTGTCAAAAACAGAACAGTCTGTAGTAATCTGTAACTAACGCAAACTTCTGGAACTCAAAAACATCTACCAAAATAGGAAGGCCTAGAAAATTTGTTTATTGATCTGATGCAATTGGAATCAGTATTTTATCACGTTCTGGTGATTTTTAACAATTGTTTTCGTGAACAGAAAGTTTCTGGAATTTTCAGCAAGATCAAATAACTATCATCCAAGAAGATCCTACAGGTTTAACTTGGCACAAACACTAATTAAAACATTAAAAAAAATCTAAACAGAGGCTAGAACAAATATTTATTCCTAAACAGAAGCAAAAAGAAAAAATCTAAAATAAAATTGGGTTGCCTCCCAACAAGCGCTATCGTTTAACGCCCCTAGCTAGGCATTGAGATTTCAATGATGCTCACAAGAAAGACAAGAATTGAAGCACAAAGAGAGCATCATAAAACACGTGACAAACACATCTAAGTCTAACATACTTCCTATGCATAGGCATCTTATAGGCAAACAAATTATCATAGCAAGCAAAAACTAGCATATGCAAGGAAGCGGAAAGAAACAATAGCAATCTCAACATAACGAGAGGTAATTTATTATGATGAAAATTTCTACGACCATATTTTCCTCTCTCATAATAATTACATGTGGGATCATAAGCATATTCAAAAAAATAGCTATCACATAAAATATTTTCAACACGATCCACATGCATGCAAAGTTGACACTCTTCCAAAATAGTGGGATTATTATTAACTAAAGTCATGACCTCTCCAAACCCACTTTTATCAAAAATTTCATAAGATTGAACATTCTCCAAATATGTGGGATCTAAAGTTGACACTCTCCCAAACCCACTTTCAATACTATTGCAAATACTAATATCAATCTCATATTCATCATGGGGCTTAAATAAATTTTCAAGGTCATAAAAAGAATCACCCAAATCATGATCATTGCAACAAATAGTAGACATAGAAAAACTAGCATCCCCAAGCTTAGGGTTTTGCATATTATTAACACAATTGGCATTAAGGGAATTTATAACAACATCATTGCAATCATGCTTTTCATCGAAGGAACTACCAAGTATGGGTGCAATAGCAACAATCTCATGTTTAACATAAGGAACTATATCAAATTCATCTTCATAAATATTGGCATCATGGCCGCAAGAATAGCAAGCATCATGTTCATCAAGGGATATTTCAATCAAATCGTAGGAATCATCATTATCTATAGATTCATGCATATCATTATTTTCTTCCAAAGCAACGGTCATTCTCTCAATAAATTCTTTGACATAGACATTATGAGCATAGTTTTCATAGCAATATTTAAGTATGTCAAAAAATTTAGATTCGTAGAGAGTAATGTCATACTTTTCAATCAAAGAAGCAACTTCATAAGCACCCTTAAAAGCAACAAATTCTTCAATTTGTTCGATATCATAGTAACCATAAACACCCTTTGCATAAGAAGATAAGATTTCATTTTCATTAAACTCACATAGGTACGGAAGGTGTTTTTTAGGGTTCTTAGAGCAACAAGTAAAATCACAAATTTCACAAAGATTCCAAGCATAACACATCAATCTGTTTATTTGATTCCATAAGAATTTCCCTTTTTCAGACAAACGGTGACGCACAAAATGAGCATGCTCATCTAAAGATTTCCCATCAACTAGGCTAGTTGGGGTTTCAGCACGAGCGCATAAGGATCGAAGATGATCCAAGTAGAACACTTTAAGTGGATCCATATCAATAGATTTTTAGCAAGCAAAGATGCAAGCAAATAGAAGGCACATGGTAACACAAGCAAACAATAGATCTGGCGAGAAAAAGGCAAACAAAAAAGAGGGCGAATAAAACGGCAAGGGTGAAGTGGGGGAGAGGAAAACGAGAGGCAAATGGCAAATAATGTAATGCGAGGGACATGAGTTTGTGATGGGCACTTGGTATGTCTTGACTTGTGCGTAGACTCCCCGGCAACGGCGCCAGAAATCCTTCTTGCTACCTATTGAGCACTGCGTTGGTTTTTCCCTTGAAGAGGAAAGGGTGATGCAGTAAAGTAGCGTAAGTATTTCGCTCAGTTTTTGAGAACCAAGGTATCAATCCAGTAGGAGACCACGCGTGAGTCCCACACACCTACACAAACAAACAAGAACCTCGCAACCAATGCGATAAAGGGGTTGTCAATCCCTTCACTGTCACTTACGAGAGTGAGATCTGATAGATATGATAGGATAATATTTTTGGTATTTTTATGATAAAGAGTAAATAGAGATGCAAAGTAAAATAAACGGCAATAGAAATAACTAAGTGTTGGAAGATTAATATGATGGAAAATAGACCCGGGGGCCATAGGTTTCACTAGTGGCTTCTCTCAAGAGCATAAGTATTACGGTGGGTAAACAAATTACTGTCGAGCAATTGATAGAATTGAGCATAGTTATGAGAATATCTAGGTATGATCATGTATATAGGCATCATGTCCGCGACAAGTAGACCGAAACGATTCTGCATCTACTACTATTACTCCACACATCGACCGCTATCCAGCATGCATCTAGAGTATTAAGTTCATAAGAACAGAATAATGCTTTAAGTAAGATGACATGATGTAGAGGGATAAACTCATGCAATATGATATAAACCCCATCTTTTTATCCTCGATGGCAACAATACAATACGTGCCTTGCTGCCCCTGTTGTCACTGGGAAAGGACACTGCAAGATTGAACCCAAAGCTAAGCACTTCTCCCATTGCAAGAAGATCAATCTAGTAGGCCAAACCAAACTGATAATTCGAAGAGACTTGCAAAGATAACCAATCATACATAAAAGAATTAAGAGAAGATTCAAATATTGTTCATAGATAAACTTGATCATAAACCCACAATTCATCGGTCTCGACAAACACACCGCAAAAGAAGATTACATCGAATAGATCTCCACAAGAATCGTGGAGAACTTTGTATTGAGATCCAAAAAGAGAGAAGAAGCCATCTAGCTAATAACTATGGACCCGAAGGTCTGAGGTAAACTACTCACACATCATCAGAGGAGCTATGGTGTTGATGTAGAAGCCCTTCGTGATCAATGCCCCCTCCGGCAGGACGCCGGAAAAGGCCCCAAGATGGGATCTCACGGGTACAGAAGGTTGCGGCAGTGGAATTAGGTTTTCATGGATGCTTCTGTCGGTTTGGGGGTACGTAGGTATATATAGGAGGAAGAAGTATGTCGGTGGAGCAACGTGGGCCCCACGAAGGTGGAGGGCGCGCCTGGGGGGTAGGCGCGCCCCCTGCCTCGTGCTCTCCTCGTTGCTTTCTTTACGTGGACTCCAAGTCCTCTGGATCACGTTTGTTCCGAAAATCACGTTCCCGAAGGTTTCATTCCGTTTGGACTTCGTTTGATTTTTTTTTCTGCGAAACACTAAAATAGCCAAAAAAAACAGCAATTTGGGCTAAGCCTCCGGTTAATAGGTTAGTCCCAAAAATAATATAGAAGTTTATAATAAAGCCCATTAAACATCCAAAACAGAATATAATATAGCATGGAACAATAAAAAATTATAGATATGTTGGAGACGTATCAAGGTAATACCCTACTTCCTGCTTGATTGATCTTGATGGATATGAGTATTACAAGAGTTGATCTACCGCGAGATCATAATGGGTAAACCCTAGAAGTCTAGCCTGTATGACTATGGTAATGAGTATATATCTTTCCGGACTAAGTCCTCCGGTTTATATAGACACCGGGAGGATCTAGGGTTACACAAGGTTGGTTACAAAGAAAGGAATCTACATATTCGGTCGCCAAACTTGCCTTCCACGCCAAGGAGAGTCCCATCCGGACACGGGTGCAGTCTTCGGTCTTCGTATCTTCACAGCCCATCAGTCCGGCCCATGGCTAACAGGCCGGACGCCCGAGGACCCCTTAGTCCAGGACTCCCTCAGTAGCCCCTGAACCTGGCTTCAATGACAAAGTATCTGGCACGTAGATCTGTCCTCGGCATTGCAAGGCGGGTTCCTCCTTCCGAACTGTAACCGAAATAGTCTTCGGACATACTGATGTGTCCGGATCTGCAACACACACACCACACACAACCGTAGAGAGAATATAATATTTCATGAATCCCATCCGCTGACAACTTCTTCTAATATGACATCACGTCTACCCGGTCATAATTTTGAACCGTCTTCCGTCTGTCGCTCCACGTTTCGAGACACAGTTGCCATTGGCACATCTTGTCAAAGCAGGGATCGTGTCCCCTTATTGCGGGATCCCCATCAATACGGACGCGGGTAACCCAACCGTGCCGTTTACATAGCCCTTGGGAATAGGCGAGTTTTAAGGCGAGTGGGGAGGCATTTGACATTCGCGGACTTTTTAAAGGGATAAGAATCCGTCCCCATCTACCCACGCGTTCTCCTTTCACTGCCCATCCATTCTAGACCTCCAGCGCCCAAGCTCTAGCTTTCCCCGCCCTAGAAAGCACTCCAAACATGTCCGGATCCGGAGTTGGAGGCAAGTGGACGGCCTCCTCCGTTAAGAAGAAAGATATCAAGGAGCTCTGAGAAGCCGGATACCTGGCCAAGGAGATCGTTCACCGACTCCCGGCCAAGGGACATATCGTTCCTACCCCTGAACCTCAAGAGAGGGTGGTGTTCCTTGCGCATTTCGTCCGTGGGTAGGGATTCCCTCTCCACCCGTTTGTCTGCGGACTGATGTTTTACTACGGGCTGGACTTCCATGATTTGGCCCCCAACTTCATCCTCAACATCTCAGCATTTATAGTCGTGTGCGAGGCCTTTCTCCGCATGCCACCACACTTCGGCCTATGGCTGAAGACTTTCAACGTGATGCCGAAGGTGGTGAGCGGCCAACAAGCAGAGTGCGGAGGTGCCATGGTGGGCAAGATGCCCAATGTCACCTGGCTCAAAGGCTCCATTGTGGAGACGGTGAAGGGGTGGTAATCGGGGTGGTTCTACATCACCGAGTCGCGCGATACCAACTGGGCAGTGGCCCCCGAATTCCAATCCGGAGTTCCGATGCGGCTCACCTCCTGGCAAGAGAAGGGCCTGGCCTGGGGATCTTCGAACGAGCTAACTGGGCTCCAGACGTGCGTCCAGAACATCATAACCATGGAGATCAAACTTGTCAATGTGATCCAGGTTATGCTCATTCGCCGGTTCCTTCCGTGCCAACGTCGGACCTGCTATTTGTGGGAGTTCGATCCGGCCAAGCACCAGACGCTGCTAGAGCTCTTCGGCACGACGCGCGAAGACATCTGGAAAGTGCTCTTCAAGGCCGGCGAGACACCACCGCCTACGACCGAGGATCGTGGGCTTAGCTTAAGGCGCCAGGCTAATTCGTTAAGTTCTTTTCATGTTTTCAAGGTATAGCCTTTACGGACATATTTTGAGGAAGGAGTCTAAGCCTTCCTATCAATTTCTTTTTTAGGCCTGGACCGACATAGCGGGGCGGATTAATTGTCCGGCTCTGTTTGGCCTCGTAACAGTGTGGACAGTAGCCCCTGATGCTCTGTTCGGTGTTGGGAAAGAAAAAGCCAAACAGAGGATCAAAACAATTTTTGCAGGAGTCTAACATAAGATGTCTATGTGAATAAGCAGGCGTCGCTGCTGGCTGTTGCCGCTCATACTACGGAGGTCTCCGGCCTGAAGCATTGCCTGGAGCGGGCCAATGAAGAGCTCGGCCTCGTAAAGAAGAAACTGGAGGACACCCAAGGTATGCAGTAACCTGCGCGTATATTTTAGGAAGGGTGAATGTTTCGTGCTGACTAAAGCGTCATGAACTTTGTTAGGGGCCACGACCGAGGTGTCGGCCCTCAAGAAGGCGTTAGCCGAGGCCGAGGACAAAGTGGCCAAGGAGCACGCCGCGTGCGAGAAGCACGAGGCTCGGGTCGGCGAGGTCCAGCAAGAGCTCCAGGACGCCGTGAAGAAGTACGAGTCCTTGGAGCGTGATTCTAAGACGCAAGCGTCTGAACTTGCGAACGCCCGCCGGAGCGCACAAGAAGCTCGAGCCGAGGCCTAGAGCGCCCTTCAGGAAATCCAAGCGGCCAAGAAGATCACGACGGGTAAGGCTTTCATTATGCAAAGCAAATCTGTGAAGGAAGCATTCCTTTTCCTTACCCGAATAGGGAGCTGTAACGCCCATGATGCGGCTATATCTCCCACGTGTCGAGGCACGACTTAGAGGCATAACCGCATTGTGGTTTTTTCGCAAGAAGGGTCATCTTCACACAATCCCATGTAATGAACAAGAATGGGATAAAGAGTTGGCTTACAATCGCCACTTCACACAATACATAAATAAATTCATACATCATCCAAAATCCACACATAGACCGACTACGGTCAAATCCAAATGAAAATAAGATAACCCCAAAAGCTAGATCCCCGATCGTCCCAACTGGGCTCCACTACTGATCATCAGGAAACGAAACATAGTAACGACCACGTTCCTCGTCGAACTCCCACTTGAGCTCGGTTGCGTCATCTGCACTTGCATCGTCGGCACCTGCAACTGTTTTGGTAGAATCTGTGAGTCACGAGGACTCAGCAATCTCACACCCGCGAGATCAAGACTATTTAAGCTTATAGGAAAGGATGGTGTAATGAGGTGGAGCTGCAGCAGGCACTAAGCATATATGGTGGCTAACATACGCAAATGAGAGCAGGAAGAGAAGCAACGCAACGGTCGCGAAGCTAGAAATGATCAAGAAGTGATCCTAAAACTACTTACGTTCATGCATAACTCAAACCGTGTTCACTTCCCGGACTCCGCCGAGAAGAGACCATCACGGCTACACACACACGGTTGATGTATTTTAATTGAGTCAAGTGACAAGTTCTCTACAACCGGACATTAAAAAATTCCCATCTGCCTCATAACCGCGGGCACGGCTTTCGAAAGATAATACCCTGCAGGGGTGTCCCAACTTAGCCCATTATAAGCTCTCACGGTCAACAAAGGATAAACCTTCTCCCGGGAAGACCCGATCAGTCTCGGAATCCCGGTTTACAAGACATTTCGACAATCGTAAAACAAGACCAGCAAAGCCGCCCGATGTGCCGACAAATCCCGATAGGAGATGCACATATCTCGTTCTCAGGGCACACCGGATGAACACTACGTACAACTAAAACCAGCCCTCGAGTTTCCCCAAGGTGGTGCTGCAAGTGGCTCTAGTTTGGACCAGCACTCAGAGGAACACTGGCCCGGGGGTTTAAATAAAGATGACCCTCGGGCTCGCGAAAACCCAAGGGAAAAAGGCTTAGGTGGCAAATGGTAAACCAAGGTTGGGCCTTGCTGGAGGAGTTTTATTCAAGGCGAACTGTCAAGGGGGTCCCATAAATCACCCAACCGCGTAAGGAACGCAAACTCAAGGAACATAATACCGGTATGACGGAAACTAGGGCGGCAAGAGTGGAACAAAACACCAGGAATAAGGCCGAGCCTTCCACCCTTTACCAAATATATAGATGCATTAATTAAATAAGAGATATTATGATGTTCCAAAATATCCATGTTCCAACATGGAACCAACTTCAACTTCACCTGCAACTAGCAACGCTATAAGAAGGGCTGAGCAAAAGCGGTAACTTAGCCAAACAACGGTTTGCTAGGAAAGGATGGTTAGAGGCTTGACATGGCAATATGGGAGGCATGATATGGCAAGTGGTAGGTAGCGCAGCATAGCAATAGAACGAACAACTAGCAAAGCAAAGATAGAAGTGATTTCCAGGGTATGGTCATCTTGCCTGCAAGGTTCTCAGAGTTGTCGAAAGCTTGATCCTCGTAAGCATACTCAACAGGTTCCTCGTTCACGAACTCATCTCCCGGCTCTACCCACAGCAAGAACACAAGCAATGGAACCACAATCAATCACGGGAAATGCACAAGCAACATGATGCACTACATGCATGATATGCGAGATATGATATGCGATGCATATGCGTGCTCCGGAAGAAAAAAGGATGAACAAGGCAGTCACTTGGCAAACCAAGTATGCCACTGGAAAGATGAGATGATTTCGGTCAAAATCGATATAAAGATCACCGGAAACGGATGCACGGTTTGCAAATGGCAAGCAAAACAAGAATCACACGATTCTGCGATTAACAGCATGATAGCACTTAGAATACATCAAATAACTATGCTACAGCACTCCAACATAGCAACAAAGCATATGGCAGTAATCTACAAGAGATGCTTGACAAAAGATGAACACTGAGCTACGGCTAGATCACACAATAACAGGTTCAAACAAGCATGGCAAAAGTGCAAAAGATATCAGGTTCACAGACTTGGTGAAATTACTGGACATGGCTG
Organism: Aegilops tauschii subsp. strangulata; assembly: GCF_002575655.3. Classification (NCBI taxonomy): domain Eukaryota; kingdom Viridiplantae; phylum Streptophyta; class Magnoliopsida; order Poales; family Poaceae; genus Aegilops; species Aegilops tauschii. The sequence goes on along the minus strand of NC_053036.3, from coordinate 167,676,699 downwards.
AAACAGCATCAGGTAGCAATGTTCAGAGCAAGCAAAACACATGCTATAGGAACTTAGCAATAGCAACACAAGGCCTGGCATGAATCTACTAAATGCATATAACAAAAGTCCCTTACTGACCATGAGCCAAAAAGGACCAGAAGATATGATGCAACCATGTAAACATAGTAAGTTTCGTTAACAGGTTTCAGACTTAGCAGAAAACAGAGCATGGCAGAAACAGTAATATGAAGGCATCTTGGTGAGCTTGATTCACTCAACACAAAGTAGTGCATGACAAAACAAGCATACCTACAGCAAGATGGCATGTTTATGAAGCTATCCATGGCAAGAGAAAATACATAGCATATATGGATCAACTACAACAACCTTGGCAAAATTGAATATCATGTTAAGAATCTGCCAGGAATATTTTATAGCAAAAGTAGAGCAAAATTAAGACATGCTATGGCACTCCATAATTGCAAACAGGGGCATGGATGGATAGAGAATAACCATATATACAAAACATCCTTACTGAATATGCCCAAAAGAGGCATGGATCTCTCTGTAGACACATGGATACATGGCAACAAAATAACAGCAGACACAGACTTAGCAAAATTCTAAGTCCCTGAAAACAGAAACATCACGAAGCCTAGTTTGCATGCTTGTGCTAGTCACCACATAGATCACAAAAATACATGGCATACACCTCTGTAAAGATGGCATGGCATAGATCAAAACACCTGTAGAGCTCATGCCCATAAGATGCACACATCAAATGCAACAAAGTTAACAAAACACCAAGTTCTGATAAGTAACAGCGGTAAACATCATATAGCACTCTTGCACCAGAGATTTGGGCATCAAGATGGACTCAAACGAGCATGACACAATGGAACAAAATGAAGAGCATCTCATGACGAACATTTCGATATATCATGCACGCAAAACGGAGCAGTATGCAATGAGATATGATGCGATGAACATGAGCATATAATGTGAAAATATTCGGGACGGGATTTTCGGGGTCAACCTTGCTGGATCTGGATCTGGCACGGAAGCCGAGGACGGCCGGGCTGCTCGCCGGAGTTGGGGAAGAGGAGGCCGGAGCTTGGAGAGGTCGCCGGGGTACTTGCCGGAGAGGGGAGAGGAGGCGCCGGCGGGCGAGGACGGACGCGGGCACGGACGCCGAGGCGTGACGGCGGCGGATGGCGCACGCGGTGAGCTCGCCGGCGGCGGGCTTGGCGCGGGGCGTGGAGGAGGAGCTCGGGCGGCGGGGCGGCCCGCGGGAGGGCGCACGGGCCGCGGGGGCCTCTCGCGGGCTTCGCTGGCCGGCGGCGGTGGGCGGCGGCGCTGCCACGTGTCGTGCCTCGATTGGTCGGGCGCGGCAGCGGGATTCGTCCGGCGCTGGGCGGACGTGTCCGGCGCGCGGAGGGAGCGGGGCTAGGGTTTGATCTGCGCGAGAATTCCGGGAGAGACACATATTTATAGGTAGAGGGAGCTAGGAGACTCCAAATGGAGTGCGGTTTTCGCCCACACGATCGTGATCGAACGACCGAGAGCATGGAGGGCACTTAGATGGGTTATTGGGCTGTTTGGAGGGGGTTTGCTGCAACACACAAAAGGCCTTTGCGGTTACTCGGTTAACCGTAGGAGCATCAAACGACCTCCAAATGGAACGAAACTTGACAGGTGGTCTACCGGTGGTATACCAAGGCCACTTGACAAACCTCGGTCCATTCCGAGAACGTTTAACACCCGCTCACGAAAAGAAACAAGAGGGGTGCGCTGGTGCATGTGAGAGTGCTGGATTGCAAAACGGACAACGGGGAAAATGCTCGGATGCATGAGACGAAGACGTATGCAAATGAGATGCACATGATGACATGATATGAGATGCATGACATGAAAAAAATGCAAAACCCAACCACGAAGGTAATATCATAGCACATAGCCGAAAATGGCAAGAGTTGGAGTTACAAATATGGAAAGTTACATCCGGGGTGTTACACAGCTTCACCGAGGTCTTTCTTTGAAAAACTCCTTTCAAATACTCCTTTATGCTTTCCAGAAAATTCTACATGATTTTCGATCAACAATATGTCATTCACATATACTTATCAGAAATGCTGTAGTGCTCCCACTCACTTTCTTGTAAATACAGGCTTCACCGCAAGTCTGTATAAAACTATATGCTTTGATCAACTCATCAAAGTGTATATTCCAACTCCGAGATCCTTGCACCAGTCCATAGATGGATCGCTGGAGCTTGCACATTTTGGTAGCACCTTTAGGATCGACAAAACCTTCTGGTTGCATCATATACAACTCTTCTTGAAGAAATCCATTAAGGAATGTAGTTTTGACATCCATTTGCCAGATTTCATAAAATGTGGCAATTTGCTAACATGATTCGGATAGACTTAAGCATCGCTATGAGTGAGAAAATCTCATCGTAGTCAACACCTTGAACTTTGTCAAAACCTTTTTCAACAAGTCTAGCTTTGTAGATAGTAACACTACTATCAACGTCCGTCTTCCTCTTTAAGATCCATTTATTTTCTATGGCTTGCCGATCATCAGGCAAGTCAACCAAAGTCCACACTTTGTTCTCGTACATGGTTCCCATCTCAGATTTCATGGCCTCAAGCCATTTCGCGGAATCTGGGCTCATCATCGCTTCCTCATAGTTCGTAGGTTCGTCATGGTCAAGTAACATGACCTTCAGAACAGGATTACCGTACCACTCTGGTGCGGATCTCACTCTGGTTGACCTACGAGGTTCGGTAGTAACTTGATCTGAAGTTACATGATCATATCATTAGCTTCCTCACTAATTGGTGTAGGAGTCAGAGGAACAGATTTATGTGATGAACTACTTTCCAATTAGGGAGCAGGTACAGTTACCTCATCAAGTTCTACTTTCCTCCCACTCACTTCTTTTGAGAGAAACTCCTTCTCTAGAAAGGATCCATTCTTAGCAAAGAATGTCTTGCCTTCAGATCTGTGATAGAAGGTGTACCCAACTGTCTCCTTTGGGTATCCTATGAAGACACATTTCTCCGATTTGGGTTTGAGCTTATCAGGATGAAACTTTTTCACATAAGTATTGCAACCCCAAACTTTAAGAAACGACAACTTTGGTTTCTTGCCAAACCACAGTTCATAAGGCGTCGTCTCAACGGATTTAGATGGTGCCCTATTTGACGTGAATGCAGCTGTCTGATGACCCACAAGTATAGGGGATCTATCGTAGTCCTTTCGATAAGTAAGAGTGTCGAACCCAACGAGGAGCAGAAGGAAATGATAAGCGGTTTTCAGCAAGGTATTCTCTGCAAGCACTGAAATTATAGGTAACAGATAGTTTTGTGATAGGATAATCGGTAACGAGCAACAAGTAACAAAAGTAAATAAAGTGCAGCAAGGTGGCCCAATCCTTTTTGTAGCAAAGGACAAGCCTGGACAAACTCTTATATAGAGAAAAGCGCTCCCGAGGACACATGGGAATTATCGTGAAGCTAGTTTTCATCACGTTCATATGATTCGCGTTCTGTACTTTGATAATTTGATATGTGGGTGGACCGGTGCTTGGGTGCTGTTCTTACTTGAACAAGCATCCCACTTATGACTAACCTATATTGCAAGCATCCGCAACTACAACAAAAGTATTAAGGTAAACCTAACCATAGCATGAAACATATGGATCCAAATCAGCCCCTTACGAAGCAACGCATAAACTAGGGTTTAAGCTTCTGTCACTCTAGCAACCCATCATCTACTTATTACTTCCCAATGCCTTCCTCTAGGCCCAAATAATGGTGAAGTGTCATGTAGTCGACGTTCACATAACACCACTAGAGGAGAGACAACATACATCTCATCAAAATATCGAACGAATACCAAATTCACATGACTACTAATAGCAAGACTTCTCCCATGTCCTCAGGAACAAACGTAACTACTCACAAAGCATATTCATGTTCATAATCAGAGGGGTATTAATATGCATAAAGGATCTGAACATATGATCTTCCACCAAACAAACCAACTAGCATCAACTACAAGGAGTAATCAACACTACTAGCAAC